>NC_136397.1:23491360-24990110 GCF_965140285.1 Lepidochelys kempii | reverse complement strand
CTGGCTTGGTTGTGGAGCACGTCACAAACCAGCTGAAAAACTTCCAGGTAACTCAACATGTTTTTCAGTGCAAACGATTTGATTATCTTAAAAGACAACAGGTTTTCCGTTGCGACCCTCCATAGACTTGGAGTGCCAAAGATCCTTTGTTCATTACTAGGCATGAATTCTTAAGACACCCCCCGGCCCAGGTTGCCACACTCCCATGGCAGGCTCAGGCTGGGGGACCCAGCGGCGGCTCGGGCCGGGCACAGACTCGGGAGCTCAGCCCGGCCAGCAGCACCCCCGCTCTCCGGGCTCCCACAGACTCACTCTACAGCGGCGCCTGCGAAGTGCTGCAAGAGAACCCGGATACGGACTCAGGGGGAGCAGCCGCTACCGAGCAGGACAATGGGAGGGCGGCGGGATACACGGAACACTATAGCCAAGTCAAAGCCGGAGCCCCGCCCCCTTTGAGGGAGGGCACGCCATCTCAGTAGCCAATCAGAGATGATATCACAACACTCTCGGAGTCCATTGGCTACCAGTGAGTAATCGGGCGGCGGCCCAATAGGAGGTGCTAATCAGTGGCTGGCGGGGCCGGTTGTCCTAGCAATAACCAAGGCCATTGGCCTTTCGGGGGCGGGGCCTATGGCGCTAAGGCCGTGACCCCTCCTCCAATAACCCTTTGGGAAGATCCGACCGACGTGACGTCGGGTCAGACACGACCAACAGGAGGGGGTGGATTCCCCCTCCCCCAGCAGCGGGCGGTCTCCGGGACAGGCGCGCCCCGCTGCCCCTCCTCCGCCCATGCCGGCCGCTGCAGGGCGTGTGTTTGGCTGGTGTGGCCCCGCCAGCTGTGCGCAGCGCCCCAGGGGCAATCGGGGCAGCCTTCCCGCGGGGCACGCAGCACTTGCCGTCCGGAGTAATAAGGAGGCACAAGTACAGTTTGTTTGAGTCGCTTTTATTGCAGCGTCCAGCGGGCCTCGTACGGATTGGTGCCTCTTCTTCCCCGGCAGACGCCAGCCCCTCTCCGGCGGCTGATGGAGCCGCACCAGAGATCCCGCACTGCGGAGCTGGGGCCCCTTCACACGCTCAGCACCAACGGCTGCTGCTCCTCAGCCGTCTCCTCGTTGGCTGGAATCTCATATATGACACACAGAGAGGAAAACAAGCAGCCAATGAAAGACACGAGGCTGGCAAAATACATCACCCCGTTAGCGCTGCCCACCATGGAAGTTATGGGTCCCATCACTATAGAAACAAGAAGCTGAGCTAGGAAATACTGGCAGCTCAGAAGAGAGATATCCACGCCCATCCCCCTCTTGGTACCATCGATAGTCGATCCTGTGAACTGTTCAAAGGGAAAGAAAATCATATGAGAACTAGAGAGTAGTTTAGCAAACCAGAGCAAAATATGCAAATTGTTAACATGGTAAAACAATATGCTAAATGCAAACCTGCAAGATGAGACTTTCAATAATTAACATCCATATGCAGCATTCACTACATTTAATAGAGGAGGACACATTGATTTCCCAAACCTAGCAGCGTAAGGAATTACTGTCCCCAGTAGTTGCTGAATTTACACCAGTATTGTTGAGAATGTAGTAGTGGTTTGTAGCAGTGGTTTTCAACCTTTCTTCATCTGAGGACCCCTAAATTTTTTCCAATAGAGGTGTGGACCCCTTTGGAAATCTTAGGATCTGCAGACCCTCACGGGTCCAAGGACCAGAAGTTGAAAACCACTGGTTTGAGGGTTAGCACTAGGGCTGTCAAGCAATTAAAAAAATTAATCGCGATGAGCTGTTAATAATAGAATACCATTTACTTAAATATTTTTGATGTTTTCTACATTTTCCAATATATTTCAATTACAACACAGAATATAAAGCGTACAGTTCTAGTTTATATTTATTTTTATTATAAATATTTGCACTGTAAAAAACAAGACAGTATTTTTCAATTCACCTTACACAGTGCAATCTCTTTATCATGAAAGTTGAACATTCAAACGTAGAATTATGTAAAAAAATCCCTGCATTCAAAAATAAAACAATATAAAACTTTAAAACCTACAAGTCCACTCAGTCCTACTTCTTGTTCAGCCAATTGCTCAGACAAACAAATTTGTTTATATTTGCAGAAGATAATGCTGCCTGCTTCTTGTTTACAATGTCACCTGAAAAAGAGAACAGGCATTTGCATGGCAATGTTGTAGCCGGCATCACAATATATTTACATGCCAGATGCGCTAAAGATTCATATGTCCCTTCATGCTTCAACCACCATTCCCAGAGGATACGTGTTTGTGCTGATGACGGGTTCTGCTCGATAATGATCCAAAGCAGTGTGCACTGATGCATGTTCATTTACATCATCTGAGTCAGATACCACCGGCAGAAGGTTCATTTTCTTTTTTGGTGGTTTGGGTTCTGTAGTTTCTGCATCAGAGTGTTGCTCTTTTAAGACTTCTGAAAGCATGCTCTACACTTCATCCCTCTCAAATTTTGGAAGGCACTTCAGATTCTTAAATCTTGGGTTGAGTGCTGTAGCTATCTTTAGAACTTTCACATTGGTATCTTGTTTGCATTTTGTCAAATTTGCAGTGAAAGTGTTCTTAAAACAAACAACATGTGCTGGGTCATCATCTGAGACTGCTATAACTTGAAATATATGGCAGAATGTGGGTAAAACAGAGCAGGAGACATACAATTCTCCCCCCAAGGAGTTCAGTCACAAATTTAATTAATGCATTATTTTTTTAACAAGCATCATCATCATGGAAATACATCCTCTGGAACGATGGCCGAAGCATGAAGAGACATATGAATCTTTAGCGCATCTGGCATGTAAATATCTTGCGATGCCAGCTACAACAGTGACATGCGAACACCTGTTCTCACTTTCAGGTGAAGTTGTAATTAAGAAGTGGGCAGCATTATCTCCTGTAAATGTAAACAAACTTGTTTCTCTTAGCATTTGGCTGAACAAGAAGTAGGACTGAGTGGACATGTAGGCTCTAAAGTTTTACGTTGTTTTGTTTTTGAGTGCAGTTATGTAACAAAACACCCTACATTTGTAAGTTGCACTTTCATGATAAAGGGATTGCACTACAGTACTTGTATGAGGTGAATTGAAAAATACTATTTCTGTTACTTTTACAGTGCAAATATTGGTAATAAAAATAATATAAAGTGTGCACTGTACACTTTGTATGCTGCGTTATAATTGAAAACATCCAATTGAAAAACAATAATTGAAAAACATCCAAAATATTTAATAAATTTCAATTGCTATTCTATTGTTTTACAGTGTGATTAATCACAATTAATTTTTGAGTTAATCGCATGAGTTAACTGTGATTAATTGACAGCCCTAATTAGCAAACTAATCTCTTCTCTGGACTATTCCCTTAATGCTGGACTACCAAGGCAACGCCATAGGAAAAAGCAGTTGTGCATAAAGGAAACAGCTCAGCAGAAAGGCAAATGATCTTCTCTACCTTTTGAAACTCCAATATTTCCTGAATTTGTCTGCTGGGGAATCTTTTCTCCCCTTAATACAAGTATATACCATTAATGCTCCTAAAAGTTGTTTCTTTCTGGTCAACATCAATTGGAGAATAGAATTCTTAATGTGATAAATCTTCCATTGGAAATTCTGAATGTGAGGTTGATCCTGCTACCACAGAAATCATTTTATAAAAGTCCCACTGATACCAATAGGAGTAAGATTTGGCCCAATATGTACAGCCAAACACTTACTAGCTAAACAAGAGAAGGATAAATACACAACTATTCCAACAGACACTTCTAGCCCATTAACTAGAACAGTGACTGATAATGTTAATACTCGTTACTTGAAATCCATTCACCAGTAACAAGCAGAAATCCACTCACCAGTGTGAGGGAGCTACAGCCATCCATTTTTTGCAGATTTTAAGCCTTCATTTAATAAAACTAGCTTTTAACTCTTGCAGTGGAGAAAACAACTTCCACATGTAAACTGATGCATTTGCTATCTTCCTGAACCTGCAAATCAACAGCTCCAGTGTCTCTGCTACCATTCCTATCTTTTCTAACAAGCAGTAGAATTAAATTAATAAGACTGGTCTGTTTTCACTGATGTTATGCAGAACCCTGTACTCACAAAGAAGCTACCATAATCATGTCATTTTTGCTCTACAGATGCTTAGGAAAGCTATGAATTTTCTGATAGGTCTCTGGTCAATATTAACAAGGTTTGAAATACTTAATGTAATAATAATAGGAATATATAAAAAAGAAACAAGATTTACAATTTACAATGTATAAAAAGCTAATTTAATTCCAGTTACCCCAGAATCTGAATTTGACAATTGCCCTAGCAGATGATGCCAATAAACACAGGTTTTGTGACGTCTCAGTTCCCATTGTATATAGTGACCCATGTTTTACTCAGTTATCGTTTAAGCGTAAATGGGGAAACAAAAGAATTTAACAGAGGGATTCTAAAAAAACACAATAGCTATTTTTGCGTAAAATAATTTAAATTGTGAAACTGTCTAATGTCCTTATTTAATACTACATTCTGCTTGAGTTAATGCAAGATGCCGATTTCCCCCCTTTCCTTAAATTTTTACATTTTCCTTTTTCTATGTCATGTTTGCATCTTTATTTACATGCTAAGAATTTTGGAAAAATATTTGTATCCAAAGAGGTGAATACAGGTGTGTGCTGTTCAGTTAATGTCACTTGTAAAATTAATGCAGGAGAAAGTTTACTGAGATTAAATTCCATCTGTTTAGAGTATTTGACACAAGGATTTGTGTGAGCTTTAATTGGGTAGGTCTGTTTATCAAGTGTGCAAGTGGTTCCAAGATATGTCAATACTACTAAATAAGGCCTGATCCTGCAAAGAGTTACACCTATGGAGCTCCATTACTTTAGTGCTTTGCGATCCTGTATGCCTGCATACAATCCTTTGTGCAACCAGGATCTAATAATTTAGGGCCAATTTGTGGCTTTGCCTCAAGCCCTGCGGAAGAGGCAATGCATTGTTGTCTGCCACAGAAGCACACAACAATCTTGCCAACTCTCACAATTTTACTGGGAGTCTTGTGACAAAAAGTGTTTCCCAAGCTCCTGGAGTGATATTAATATGTGAGAATCTGAGCTTTTGTATATAGATAAAGGAAGTTTCTAGCCCTCATGGTTGTGGAGAATATCTTGAAAATGTGATCCTAGTGTATCCTAGAGTCTAAAAACCCAGAAGGCAAATAGAACTCATCACAAATTAATTATTTTTTAAAAAAACATGATTTTAAAGCCAATCTTATGATTTTTGTTTTAAATGTTTGGGGTTGGAAATGCTGAAGCCAGGAAACTGATTGTGACTCAGAGAATCATAATTTGGGTATCCCCTTGTTCTAGGGGAGGAAATAATCTGTGCTAGCACTACAGATAGTACAGATTACTTTCCTGGCACATCAGTTCACTTGGCAAGCATATTGGAGGACATTTCATATCCAAGGTTCTCTTTACTCCCTGTCCTGGCCCATCACATGTGCAGGGGAAAAGAGAAAGTAGCAGCCCTGTAGAAACTGCTTTCCTCCCTGTTATGTGAGGAGCCAGGACTCCTTACATTGTCTATCCCCTGTATGAGTATGCGGCAAGGGTCACAATTGGGCAAATATAATTCATGTAGAATATTGTATAGCATCACAATAATGTTAGGGTTATACAGTTAAGCACTCAAAAGTCAGCAAACGTCAACGTTAAAATTTCAGCCATAGTTCAAAAGCTATCAGGCATGTACAAGCTACTATTTTCAAACCTTCACAACTTGGTGACAAGGCAAATGGATTTTCACAAGGATACTGTAAGACACTTCTCCTTCCTCACAGCTCTTACCTACCAAATTTCCTATTTTGCTTCCAGACATTGCTAAAACTATTCATATAAAACTTACATATTTTAGATTTTTTTAAAATAATAGGTCCCCCCCATTCTCAAAAATGAACTGCTTTTGTGCAGACAATAGAACAAGTTTATCCTTGGGCAGAAATTAGACTTGGAAAAATTCACCCTTAATCATGCAAATCTGAGAAGTATGAGTAACTGAAAAGTGATTTATGATGGAAATGCTTAGGCAACCTTGTTGACAGCTGTAGTAAGTGCTCCAGCAGTAATGAAGTTTGCCTGAGATTTAGGGTTGCCATTCAGCCAGTGTATATCACCTGCATGAACAGTATTCTGTTGAGACATGGTATTTCCCTTTTGCTGTATAGTGCTGGGGTGTCCTAAAACATTTTTAGAGATTCCTTAGCCCAGATCCACAAAAGGGATTTAGGTGTTGTGATGCTCCTAACTTTTAGGCACCTAGAAAGTCACAGGAACATCACTGTGGTCCACAAAGCCTGAGTTGGGCACCCAGACTCCTACACAACGAATGGGGAGAGACATAGAAGCAATCAACAAAGCTAGCCCTGCTAGGCAGGGAGCCACCTAAGCTAGCCAATGGGAGATGTCTATGAGAAGGATGCATGCCAAGCCCTGAACCACTCTTGATGTTTGGTGCCTAAGTCTGGTCTGTAGGAAGGCACCTATCTCTGTTTGTGATTAATTAATCAGGGGAAGATAGGCATTCAGCTGTCTAGATTGAATGCGGGGGCCCAATCCAATAGTTGGCCTGTCAGCACACCTACTTTTGCCAGGATAAATTTAATTTAAACCTGCATGCGAGTTCACACAAAACAGCCCAAGAAGGCACTTCCTTATAACCTTTAGCTGATCAGTTAAGGTACTAACCCAGGATGTGCTTTGGATTTTGGAGGATAGGATTCAAATTTAAAATGATCTGGACAAACAGGAGAAATTATCTGAAATACACAGGATGAAATTCAATGAGGACAAATGCAAAGTACTCCATTTAGGAAAGAACAATCAGTTGCACACATACAAAATGGGAAATGACTGCCCAGGAAGGAGTACTGCAGAAAGAGATCTGGGGTGTCACAGTAGCTCGTAAGGTAAATATGAGTCAACAGTGTAACACTTGCAAAAACAGTGAACATCATTCTATGATGTATTAGCAGGTGTGTTGTAAGCAAGACATGAGAAGTAATTCTTCCACTCTACTCCATGCTAATAAGGCCTCAACTGGAGTATTGTGTCCAGTTCTGGGTGCCACATTACAGGAAAGATGTGGATAAATTGGGGAAAGTCCAGAGAAGAGCAACAAAAAGGATTAAAGGTCTAGAAAACATGACCTATGAGGGAAGATTGAAAAAAATGGGTTTGTTTAGTCTGGAGAAGAGAAGACTGAGAGAGGGGACATGATAACAGTTTTCAAGTACATAAAAGGTTGTTACAAGGAGGAGAGGGGAAAATTGGTCTTGTTAACCTTTGAGGATAGGGTAAGAAGTAATGGGCTTAAATTACAGCAAGGGAGGTTTAGGTAGGACATTAGGAAAAAATTCCTAATTGTTAGGGTAGTTAAGCACTGAAATAAATTCCTTAGGGAAGTTGTGGAATCTCCATCATTGTAGGTTTTTAAGAGCAGGTTAGACAAACACCTGTCAGAAATGGTCTAATTATTATGTAGTCCTGCAATGAGTGCAGAAGACTGGACTAGATTACTTCTCAAGGTCCTTTCCAGTCCTATACTTCTATGATTCTACCTGAAGGGGAGAATGGACTTGAACAGGGAGTTGCCACAGTCCTAACCACTAAGCTATAGAGTCATTCTAACTCTTTCTCAGTCCAATTGATATTTAATTATTCAATCATTTAATTAAAGTGGGCCAACTTCAAAAGGAGATACTGAGGGAGCCCCATGTCAGAATATCCTATAGCACATTGTTCAAATCTCTTCTCATCAGACAGAGGGGGATTTGAAGGGTGGGTCTTCCACATCCTGCATAAATACCCTAACCACTAGGCTAAAAGTTAGAATGGAGGTTGTCCTCCTCTCCTCCCCCCAGCTGTTTTGTGTGAACTCACATGTGGGGCCTGATCCAGTAGGTGTGCTAAGAGACTGCCTACCAGATTGGGCCCCACACATGACTTACGCACTCTAATACCCATCTTCTTCAGTGTGTGAATCATTCCAGAGCATAGGCAAGAGACATGCACCTGGACACCAAGAGTGATGCCGCAATGTGCATGCTCAGTAGCAGAAACACGGGCACCTATGGAACTCTTACTGCCAAAACTTATGCAACAAGCAAGTTTAGGTACTACAAAGTTAGGCGGCAGCTGAGTAGGAGGTTGTGAATCACAACTGTGCCTAAAAAGGGGACTCAGGCACCTAAAAACAGGATTAGGTGCATATGTACCTTCTTTGATCCCACCTTTAGTTCTCGCTCAGTCTTGACTGCTTGTGGTATTTCTAGCTCATCCATCCCCCTGTGCTCAGTGTGGCTTTGGAAATTCAATGTTGATAAGTAATGAATGCATATTAGAAAAATAATCCCAACTATACATACAAAATGATGGAATCTAAACTAGCTGTTACCGCTTGAGAGAGATCTTGATGTCATCATGGATAGTTCTCTGAAAACATCTGCTGAATGTGCAGTGGCAGTCAAAAAAGCTAACACTATTAGGAACCATTAGGAAAGGGATAAATAATAAGACAGAAAATATCTTAATGCCACTATATAAATCCATGGTACGTCCACACCTTGAATACTGTGTGCAGTTCTGGTTGCCCCATCCCAAAAAAGATGTATTAGAACTGGAAAAAGTACTGAGAAGGGCAACCGAAATTATTAAGGGTATAGAACAGCTTCCAGAAGAGGAGAGATTAAAAAGTCTGGGACTGTTCAGCATGGAAAAGAGACAACTAGGCAGGGATATGATAGAGGTCTGTAAAATCATAAGTGGGAGGAGAAAATGAATAAGGAAATGTTATTTATCCCTTCACATAACACAAGAACTAGGGTTACCCAATGAAATTAATAGGCAGCAGGTTTAAAACAAACATAAGGAAGTACTTCACACAACAAATCAATAACCTGTGGAACTCAGTGCTAAGCAATGTTCTGAAGGCCAAAAGTATAACTGGGTTAAACAAAGCATTAGATAAGTTCATGGAGGATAGGTCCATCAGTGGTTGCTAGCCAAGATGGTCATGGATGCAACCCCATGCTCTGGGTGTCCCAAATTCTCTGACTGCCAGAAACTGGGACTGGACAACAGAGGATGGATCACTCAGTGATTGCCATGTTCTGTTCATTCCTTCTGCAGCATCTGGCATCGGCCACTGTCGGAAGACAGGATACTGGGCTGGATGGACCATTGGTCTGACCCACTATAGCTATTCTTATTTTCTTATGCTTCCTGATCAGATTCTGCCAAACATGAGTATAGGACCATTAATAGTGTCCTGGCCAGCACAGACTGAGCTATGAAAAAATAACTTAAAATAAATATTCAGCTTCTCAGCAATATGCAGCGGAGGGCAAGGGACAAGGAAAAAGAAGTAAGCATTAGAGAGGCTGGGAAGGGGAGGAGGGCAAAGGAAAATCAATAGAGATGAAGAAGATTCAGTTCCCTTTCTACCCGTGGCTGGCCACATAGTAGAAAGAGATTTTTAAACAAGTTAATTCTAACTGATTGTATGTGCAGCAGAAAAAGAAAAGGAGCAAAAAATTCTAGTTGAACATGATCTGTCTTGGCAGAAGTTTGTCTTAGCTGTGGGTAGTGTAGAAACTTCTGCACTTTATGGTTTAAAAACATGTAGTAGTGGGAAACTTACCTTTTTACTCTGGTAGTAATCACACAACAGAGAATAAGGGAGTGTGCAGAGCGTTGAAAACAAAATACCATAAGTTATGCATAAAGATAAAACCACATAGATATTTCTGGAGACTGTAGCCAGGCCTGTACCAAGTCCAAAAGCAAGGTATGCTATGAAATACAGGGTGCGAATACTGAAGTATTCTTCCAGCTTTTCTAGTGCAGCTGTAAAATAGAATTTAAGAGAATAAATTGCACAGAAACATATAAACAGATTCTGTGTATTTTTTTAACTTTCTGCTGTGACTACATCCTAGTTGCCCTGGTCTTTAACCTTCTCAAAGCATTAGAATTATTGGTTTATTTAATTATGGGAAATAACTTTCCACAAACAATAAAGGGAATTTGTGAGATATTATATTTCTTTTTCTTAATCTGATGTCATAATTTTTACTTTTGCCAATTGTTTTGAAGTATACTTTAATGCAAATACTTGTAAAGTTAGCATATGTGATACTGTATAAGGTTGGAGTGATCAGCTTCTGGTACTGTCAGCTTTTCAGGTCATGCAGAATAAGATCTTTCACACAGAGCATGTTAAGAAGGTAATTATGAACTGAAGAATGGCCTGTCTATCCTTCCTTTACCCACATTAAGGCTTTTTAGGTGTACATCCCCATGTTTTCTGAACCCTGTCTATTATTAATCTATGGTTTATGGATACAACTTTAACAGGACTATGAATGAAATGTAAGATCTTTAGTGGAGAAATGATTGATAAATAAGGGCCAGATTCCGCCAACTGCACATTTCTTGAAGGACTGCTACTTCTAGAACAAAATAAGTTGTCATGTGGAAAAAAATGAATATATCTTAGGGGTACTGTATGTTTTCTTCTCAGTGTGTATGTGTAGCGGGGTGGCTACCCGCTCTTGCCCTGAAGGACTGAAAAGCCAGCCCTTTGAGCGGGCTGTGGGCTAGAAGCTGGGCTGATAGGGGAAATAGCCGCAGCTGGGCCATGCCCCAATCAGGGCCCAGCTGGCCCTTACAAAGGCTGGGAGCCAGAAACTCAGGCAGTCTCTCTCTGGCTAGAGAGAGATAGATAGGCCTGGTTGCAGGGGAACTCACCTGGGGACCTAGAGTAAGGCAGGGCTGGGAAGCCCTAGGCCAGCAACTCCCCAGGCTGCAGGGCCTGGTCCCAGGCCCTTATAGGTATTGGGGTTGCAAAGGGGCAGTCTGAGGGTGGGTAAGGGCAGCCAGTCCAAATCCCTTGTTGCCTGTGGTGATTGGCTTTTACACTGCAGTCTGCCCCAGGGTGTGGGGGCTTGATGGTAACTGGCAGTAGCCATGACTGAGGTGATGTGGGGATAGTGGGTGAGGGTTCCTAGGGAGTGGGGGTACTGCCAGGGGGCAGCACCCAAGGCAAGGGCACCGGACATGGGGGCTAGTGGTAAGGTAGATCACTGGCCTGCAGAGGGTGCTCTGGGCTGGAAATTGAGCTAATTCCCAAGGATGACCAGTAGGAGGTGCTGCTGGGTGAGTCCAAATGCTTGCAATATGCATAACTTGTGCAGTGTTACTATTTGCCAAAAAAACAGAATTCTACCCAGAAGAGGCTGCCTGTCAGTGGTGAGTGAAGGAATTGCACAATGGTTGCCTGAGCTTGCAAAGACGTTACACTCAACTTGATACCATTTCTATTTGCCTCTGTCTGTAACACAATAACCTTTGAATGCTACAACTATTCAATTTCAAAATTTCAGTAAACATTCAAGGTATCAAGGGCCAGAATACTATTGGATTTTTGGAAAATCAGGAAGCTGAAAGGTGGGAAATGGGGGGGACCCCACGAAGCCTTACCAGCTCTTTAGTACAGCCATAATTTTAAACCCCTCTGCAATTGTTTTAGCTCAAACAACTGGTTGATAGTACCCATTAATGTCTTCTAGCATAACAGTAGTCCTGACTCATCTCTGTCTATCCTACCAATACATTGAATCATATAAATGTAGGGCTGGAAGGGACTGCAAGAGGTCATATAATTTTCCCCCCTATGCTGAGGCAGAACCAAGCAATCATACACCATCTCTGAGAGTGTTTGTCTAACATGTCCTTAAAAACCTCTAATGATAGGGATTCCACACCTTCCTTAGTAACTTATTCCAGTACTTAACTATCCTTTATAGTTAAAAAGGTTTTACTAATATCTACCCTAAATCTCCCTTGCTGCAGATTTAACTGATTACATTTCTTGTTCTACCTCCAATGGACATTGAGAACAATTTACCACCATCCTCTTTACATATTTGAAGACTATTATTAGGTTTCCCCCTCAGTCCTACACAAAGTACTCCTGTTAATGCACCCCAGAATTATATTAGCCTATTTCACAACTGCACCACACAGTTGGTTCATATTAAACTTGTGACCCACTATAACTCCCAGTTCCTTTTCTGCAGCACTGCTGCCTAGACGGTTATTCCCAATTTTATATTTGTGCATTTGACATTTCTTTCCTAAGTGCAGTAGGTTCCACTTGTTTTAATGAATTTCATCTTGTTGATTTCAGACCAGTTCCCCAATTTGTCATGGTCATTTTGAATTATAATCTTGTCCTCCAAATTGTTTGCAACCCCTCCCAGCTTGATGTCACCTGCAGATTTTATAAGTATATTCTCCACTTCATTATCTAAGTCATTAATGAAAATAGTGAATAGAACCAGACTCAGGACAGACCTCTGTGGAGCCCCACTATTAATGTCCTCCCAGTTTGGCAGAAAACCATTGATAACTGAAAAACTGTACTCAGAGTAGTCAGTTGTGCACGCACATTACAGTAATTTCATAGCCACATTTCCCACTTTGCAAGTAGGACTGTGTCCCTGTGCATATGGGTGGAGGGATGCATGCTCCCTGTGCATGGGGTTTGTGTGTGCATAGGGTGTGTGAATGCAGGGCATACAGAATCCTTAGCAGTCGCAGGGGAGTTACAGGAAGCCCCTGCAATAGAGGCAGGTGGGATGGCAGGGAGCTATGTGGGAAAATTGTGGGATGCAAGGAACCCTTGGTGCATGCAAAATATCCGGCTTACACAAGCTATGAAGTGTGCAATTCCCCCATACCTCAGTTCACCTACCTCACAAGAGTTTTGTGAAGCTGTGGATTACTTTATGAACAGTGCTATACAATGGCAATTTGTTTTATTGTGACGAGACTGTTGGGTGTCTGTGCTGTCAATGCTAACCAGTATTAACAAACAGACAGACAAGAACTGCTAATAAAAAAAAAAGATTTTAGGGCAGAAAAACCATCAAGTAGCACTCTAATCTGCAATATAAATGCCAAGCCTAAAACAACATTCTATACTGCAGAAGCAGCTTTTCAGAGGCAGTTCGTTCTCCTCTCAGCATTATGGGAGAAAGCTCTGCTTAATACCTGAATAGAATGCAGCACTGAATGCATAGATACACATTCCCCAACACCCCATGGTGACCCCAGCATTGTATTTTTGATATTCATCAGAGTTGTGAGGGGCTTTAGGATTGCCTTGAAACACCACTTCTCCCATGAAGTCTGTGTAGAACAGCAACATTCCCTCAAACGAGAGCCAACCTAGAAGAAGCCAGAAGCAATATTTATTTATTTAAATTTGAATGGCATCTTTAAGCTCCCACTCCAAGCTCTGGGTACTCTTGCATATTTTAGAAGTCCCAGCAGTAAACAAACTGTGTAACATTCTATAATACACTCCACAGCTTGCCCTTATCATCATCATGGGAGTTACCTGAGACCTCTCTCTTTATATACTACACTGTAATCTGTATCAAAGTCAGTTAGCATTTTAAAGGTTAAAACCTACCCTTTGAACACCACCTGGAATCCCCAAAGGCAGACTGCACTGGTCAGAGCACTGATCAGAGCAAGAGAAACCACAAATGGGTTACAGAATTCTGAACTAGCTTCAGTTTCTAAATGGATTCAAGATCTAGCTTTCACATAGAGCACATCATAGTAGTCTAATCTTGAGATGACAAAGGCATGTATTAGTGTAGCAAGGTCTGAGAGAGATGACTCCACTGATCTTTCCAAAATCAGATGGGAAAAGTGCTTTTAGTTATGGCGACTACCTGGGACTCCAGCAGCATCCTCTAGTTCAATAAAATTCCATAGCAGCGAATGTATGTTGCAAATGGTGGCTGTGCTCCCTCACTCAAGGATGCTGATGCAACAGTTCATCTGATTCTTTCTGCCAACTTATTAATATTAACTCAGTCTTCTCTCGACTGAGCCTGACCTATCGAGCCTTCTACAGTCACTTGGCCACTGTATTAACAGATGGAAAGTGATGGTGGTGTAGAGCTGGCTGCCATCAGAATACTGAAAACTCCACAGCCCATGTCTCTTACAATCTTTCTTACGGAGCCTCATGTACACATGGAACATGAGTAGAAAGAGAGTTGAACCCTGTGTTGCCTCACATGGGAGTGTCCCTGGCACAAATAAAAGAGAATATCACCCATCATTATCCTTACAACATGTCTAAATGAACACACATTGTGTGGCAAACTGCGGGATAAATCTACAGAGCTCCAGCATACTGCACACTAAGAGTGTATGTGCAGGGTCCACATGAAGAGTTCCCTTTGGAACGGACAGTTAGTGGATGGCACACTGGAGCTCTGAAGATTTACACCCCAGTTTACTGAGCAGTGAGTTTCATCTAGAAATGCCCTTAGAGGCCTCTGAGCAAATAAACACTCATTCAATAAGAAGTCCAATACCAGAGGACAATGTCAAAGGAGGCTGATTTGTAAAATTTTAATGATAAAATTTTCAATTTATAATTTCTGCTCCTAGTTCAGTTTCTTGTGTCCTAGTACATATACTCCACCTAATCAGAGGTAGATTTCCTTAGTGCCGATATAAACAAGGAATTATTTTTTTACTAAAAATAAATATGTATTCATTTCTGGTAGAAAATAATCTAGTTATAGAAGAACCATAAGAGACTTTCTGGAGTTTGGAATACTATCAGTCACCTTCATGGAGAAAATTAGGACTCAGTTACTCAGTAGTCCTCAGCAAGGGACAACCACAATAGATCAAACACTTTAAAATATTAATCTAAACTGATTCTTAAACCATTTTCTTCTGAAGGAAAATATGATTACTTTCATGGTGAAAACATGACATTGTGCAGGTTTACCTAGGAAGTGGTTGATGCAGAGGTTACGCAGAGTCTTGGGCATGTGGCAGATGGTTGAACAAAGAAGTTTCATGGAAAGTGATTGCTCAGACATCTCACCTGATCCATTCAACTCACTCTCATACTTCATACCATTCAGCAAAATATTAGCAACCTGCACCATAAGAACTCCAAATCAGAAAACATAAAAACAAAGCTGTGTAATATTACATTTCTTTGTGGTCACTGACAGTGTTGCCATAAAAAGTAAACATTGAGAATAAAGATGAGTCTAGATTCAGTGGGGATGCAAGCAATGGAGTAAATAAGTTAATCATAAAATGCAAAGTAGTATTCTGTATACGGTTTTGGCTTTCAGTGGATTCGAAACAAGTATCTTACACTCTTCTGGATTTCTTTGGGAACCAAATTTAGTACTGGCGTAAGTGGACATGAATCCCATTGAAGTCAATAGGAGCTGTCCTCAGAACAGGGCTGCATTTGGCTGCAGGAATAGTAGGGGTGGTGCAGACAAAAGGACCTCCTTTAATTTACACACTCACGTTAGTTGTTTTTCCTGCTATTCCCCACACACATGGGATGAAATCCTGGCCCCACTGAAATCAGGGAAACCAGGATTTTACTCATAGTGGTAAATTACACTCATTTTGCACAGCTACTGAATGTCTAGTTCAGGGGTAGGCAACCTATGGCATGCGAGCTGATTTTCAGTGGCACTCACACTGCCCGGGTCCTAGCCACCGGTCCAGGGGGCTCTGCATTTTAATTTAATTTTAAATGAAGCTTCTTAAATATTTTTAAAATCTTATTTACTTTACATACAACAATAGTTTAGTTATATATTAAAGACTTATAGAAAGAGGCCTTCTAAAAACATTACATTGTATTACTGGCATGCAAAACCTTAAATTAGAGTGAATAAATGAAGACTTGGCACACCACTTCTGAAAGGCTGCCAATCACTGATCTAGTTGGTGTATGTTAAAGTACTTCCTATTCCCACCTGCACCTTTTAAGACCAACTTACACCTAGCATGTAATTTACACCGCCATTTATGTCACTCCTGAATTTTGGCAAAAGATTTACATGAGTGTTACACCTGTTAACATCAGGTTATCATTGGCTGAAGTTGGCTCATGTGTACAAAGGGCTGCTGAATGCATTCCCTATACAAAATAAGCTCATTCACAAGCCTGAAAACAGTAATATGATGGCAAAAAATATCCGTTAAGCATGTTTCAAAACACAAAATGTATAACTGGGTCAAAAGATAGCAAAAGAAACATACATAACAGGACAGGTGCCTCATTTCTGTTCCCGTTATGTACCAGCACACAGAGGTCCCTGACCTCCTGCAGATTCCCAGGAAACCACTAGGTTTGGGGACAAGCCCCACAGCCTTTTCCCAAGAGCTGGAAAATCTCACTTTCCCTGATGAAAACATGGGCAGTAATCTTCATGAGGAGATGCTCACAGCAAAACACCTCCCCACACCCACCATTACTTTGGTTATCATTTCATGGGCTGTGAATTAATTTGTAGCTCATGAAAGCTTATGCTCAAATAAATTGGTTAGTCTATAAGGTGCCCCTAGTACTCCTTTTCTTTTTGTGTCTAACATTATTAACCTCAGAAATGCTGATGCACATAATTTGCCTCTGCACCTTGTGTTATATTGTCTGAGGGGTGGGAAAAGGCCCACATTATTCCCTGGCGGAGAGTCCGAATCATAAATAATTTCCCGCAATCTCTTACTAATTTTTGTTCCCTAAATCTCTCTTATTAATAGACTCATATTATGAGTTCATACATTGTATTCCTACCATAGCTTTCATAAACAAGCTGTTACAAAGAGCCCTTAATCACAAGTGTGTATAGACAAACAAAAAGTCAGTCATTATGATAAAAGTATATATTTAAGCATTTTAAAATAAAAGGTAAAACTATCTAAAGAGACTAAATGAATGTTCAGATTACATGGTCATGACATTGTTTCTGGATATATTTTCTCCCCTTACCTGTTGGCTGAAGGTTACATTTCTTCTCCTGCTACTTTCTGGACAATATCCTGTTACAACATCTGGAATGGCCAAGGTCTGAGGCCTTTTCAGAATCCCTACTGATCGTGGCTTTATTGCATCCAGTGAACCCACCCTTAATGCATCTCCATCTGTCCCTGGATTTACAGAATTCTCCCCTTGGTCCAGGATTCCATTTTCTTGACAGTAAAAGCCCTCTGGCACCCTGGGAAAGCTGACACTGATTGCCTGTCTGGGCAAGCTAGCTGGGATTGCTAAATAGCCATCATACCCTCCTGTGAAGCAGTCTATGAGCACGCTGTCAATATTTGAGGTCCCAAATGATGATGCAAATTCATTAATTCCTGTCAAGGAGTTGTCTCTGCTGTTAAAACTGCCATATTTAGGTGTGAGTGGGCTGAGAGGGGAAATTGGACTTGTAAAACTTGCATATAAATCATGTGCGTTACGAGAACTGAGGTTTTCATGTACACCTTCCTCAAACAAAAGAGGTGGAGAAGGAGGAAGAGGAAGACTTGGACTCTTCATCACTTTTTTCTTCTTGCTAAAAGACTGCAGCGGTCTTTCTGGAATGCTAATTAGAGTCAAGACAGTAGTGATAGTCAATATTATTGCTGTGAAGACATAGATGACACGGAGCTGCCCTCCCACAGCTCTTCCAAAACTGGTTTTATCCCAATTTATTCCTCCAACAACATAACCAAAGCCGCCTCCAAGACCTGTTGGGGAAAATAGATTAAGATTACCTTCCCTAGCCAATTCCTAAAGAAAAAAGGCAATGAAGCACAGCACCATTTGAATCATGAGTTCTGAGCTAGATTCCCAATTCCTAGCTAATCACTTTAAGGATTTATATCTCTTAAATACAATACAATAGCCTGCACCAAAAACACATTAATGATGAGATAGAGAGGGGAAGGGGGTTGATGCTGCACAAGTAATTGATGTAAAGAATCTGAAGCCAACTCTACTCCCACATTTGCCAGCTCATTTTAGGACAAGTCACTTAATCTTTGTAAGTGTCAGAGTTCCCACCTGTAAAATGACAATAGTGATGCTTACCTGCCTCATGGCATAGCTCTAGGATTAAAGTGCATTTCTGCTCTGAAAAGTGAAGTTAAAATTGATCCTTCATACTCAATAGGAAGCTCTTCTCTGTGTGTATTCAGAGTCAGGTTAGCTCAATTTACTGAATAATGGGCTGGCTACACATTTGAAGTGGCAACACTGTTTAAAACAAACACTATATAAAATATATACATTATACAAACTCCATTCATGTGGTGACAGCCTTAGGCGAATGTCCTTTCTTTCATCACACACACAGAGCAATGCAGAAGTATGTTTTATAAATCTGGTGAAAGAGGAAAACTAAACTGCAGAATTTGATAGCTAACAATGAAAATAAAGATCAGCAGTTTTAGGGCAACCAGCAGGATTTGCCTCCTCCAATAAAGCCAATACAAATGGTATTTTCTCCTGAATACAGTATGATCATCTCCTCTCTGTAAATATTATTGCTACCATATCTGTTTGAGGGGGGTCTCATGAAGAGCTGTCAAGAATTTGGTTTATTTCTATTTTTACATTTGTTAAACTCTTTGACAATAAAACGCAAACTGATAAAGGGCAAAATATCACAAACTTACTATAATTTATACACTGTTTATTTTTTAAATTACTGAAGTTACCTATTGAGTTATACTTATAGTAGAGGAAAAGAGACAGTTCCCCAACCCAAAGCTGTATGTATCATTACAGTTCAAAGACCTATGGTATATACAAACATTTGTGCCATGCTATTCTATATTGGAACTTGTCTGCTCATAGCTAAATGGCTATATACCATGCAAGAGTAAATAAAAGTGCATACCTGCTAACAAAGCATGGATGTTAAGCCCCCTGTCTTGATCCACTGGGCTACACACATCCATCATATAGGCATGACTGGGATTGTCTGCCGAATCTGCACTAAAGTCCATTAGGACAACCCCACAGATTGTGAGAATGATCCCCCACTTATGGTTATTCACAGTGTCAGCCAACGCACTGCCAATGTCCCTTCCATTCAGCATAAGTGAGAGCCCCAGTAATGCTCCTAGGAACAAGGAATCAAATTAGATCAACCGGGAGGAAAAAATTATGAAGGCCCATCCTTCCTTGCTCTCCGATTGTTATTCTACACCAAACTCAGTACAGCAGGTAGCATCATTCACAGTCAGATCACCACAGACTGGGGGTTCTGTGTGGTTTATGGAAAGATTTTGGATCTCTGTTCCCAACAATGTCCAAACTAACTGAATTATTTGCTCTTCTTAGATCCAATCTCAAAATTTAATGAGCAATTTCCATAGTTTGTTTGTTTGTAGAGTTTCCTTTCTGCTGACAGGCCTTCACATAGGACTAGATCTCTCCAGATAATTGAGCAGACAGGACGCTTCCATACATACATCTCTAGTTGCCCACACAGGAGGCAGTGGGAGAGTGCCATCTGAGGCTAATGTCAACACTAGAAGCTAGGGGTATAGTTCCCAGCTAACATACATATACTCACACTAGCTCTCATCAAGCTATTGCAATTATAAATCATAATGTAACCACAATAGCACAGGCAGTGACAGCATGGTTTAGTTGTACTGAGTACATACCCACCATTTTCCCGCAGGTTGGTACTTAGTACAGCTAAGCCATGCTTCTGCTGCTGTTGCCCATGCTATCATGGCTACACTACTATTTAGACTTGTGTTAACTCAATGAGAACTGGTGCGAGTATGCAAACATGAGTTGGGAATCACACACAGCTCAAAGTTTAGATGTAGCACTGTTCCATCCTCCTGGAACCCTATAGATGCCCCTCTACAGGAGCTCCACATAGAAGGAGTTTCATGGTAGGGTGTGGGGAATAGTAGGGGACTGTCCACACTCAGCAGTATCATCCACTGCAAATGCTACCGATACAGGAGGGAATGCTGTTTGAAGCACTAACTGCCTTTGCTTCCCCTTCCTGCCTTCTACTGCACAACAGTAAGGAGACCCAGCCAGAGGCAAACTAGAAGGCTCCTGCCTCTCTGGATCTGCCAGCCCCAGCAAACTCTAGAGAGCCCCATAACTCTCCCCTGGAGCAGGGAACCTCTCAGGCCCCCTCATGTGGGAGCTTTCACTCTGGGAAAGGCCATATGGGCAATAGTCTATGTATTTCTCTGACCAATTATAAATTCCTTCTGCTTTTGAGGAAACAATCCCACTTGCTGACCTCAGCTTTTTAAGTGTAAAATTCAACACAAACAGCACTGCACACACCTCATTTTCAAACACTAACCAGCTAAAGCTCACAGCACCTCTCTTATGCAGAAAAGGAAACTGGTGTAGCAAAGGCTAGAGATTCTACCAGAGCCACATGGCAAGTGTCAGGGCTGGAATTAGAAGTCAAGATCTTGAAGCCCAGTCCTATGCTTTTTTCACCAGCTGTGGCACTCACAGCCCTGCACAGCTGAGGGGAAGGGGAATGGGGCTTTTCAGGTCAGAGCACCAGTGAGGGTTGGGGAGAAGAGGGGGCCTGTCACCAAGAACACTGCCCCGGGGGGGGGGGTGCAGTTGGAGGGAAGTGGAAGGGAAGGAGAGGTTTTTCACTGACTAACATTTTTTGAGATTTAAAGTTATTTTTCTTTTATATTTAAAAAAACACACCTATTGCCAGGACCAGAATGAAGGGTCGCCTCCTGCCAAATCTTGATGTGCATCTGTCACTCCAGGCCCCCAGAAAAGGCTGCAGCAGGAATCCTGAAACAAAAATGACTCACAAGTAAGGGACATTTCTATTACCATCCTGTTTCACCAAGACTTCATCATGGGAAGTTTAGAAGGCAGGAAATGCATCATTAAGGCAGAATGTGACCTTCTCGATCAACAGCAGTCATCTATGCCCAGATTTTAAACGGTATTAGGCATTGTTGTGCTTGGTGTTGCTATGCCTAATACATTTAGAAACCTAAATCTTACTTTCAAAAGGGACATAGGCACTTGAAATTTTGGCTCCTAAGTGCCTACACAACTTTGAAAATGAGATTTAGGCTCCTTATAGATTCATAGATACTAAGGTCAGAAGGGACCATTATGATCATCTGGTCTGACCTCCTGCCACAGAATCTCACGCACTTCTGTGAAAAACCTCACCTATGTCTGAGCTATTGAAGTCCTCAAATCGTGGTTTAAAGACTTCAAGGAGCAGAGAATCCTCCAGGAAGTGACCCATGCCCCATGCTACAGAGGAAGATGAAAAACCTCCAGGGCCTCTTCCTATCTGCCCTGGAGGAAAATTCCTTCCCGACCCCAAATATGGCGATCAGCTAAACCCTGAGCATATGGGCAAGATTCACCAGCCAGATACTACAGAAAATTCTTTCCTGGGTAACTCAGATCCCACCCCATCTAACATCCCATCACAGGCCATTAGGCCTATTTACCATGAATATTTAAAGATCAATTAATTACCAAAATCATGTTATCCCATCATACCATCTCCTCCATAAACTTATCAAGTTTAATCTTAAAGCCAGATAGATCTTTTGCCCCCACTGCTTCCCTTGGAAGGCTATTCCAAAACTTTACTCCTCTGACGGTTAGAAACCTTCGTCTAATTTCAAGTCTAAATTTCCTGGTGGCCAGTTTATAGCCATTTGTTCTTGTGTCCACATTGGTACTGAGCTTAAATAATTCCTCTCCCTCTCCAGTATTTATCCCTCTGATATATTTATAGAGAGCAATCATATCTCCCCTCAACCTTCTTTTAGTTAGGCTAAAGAAGCCAAGCTCCTTGAGTCTCCTTTCATAAGACAAGTTTTCCATTCCTCGGATCATCTTAGTAGCCCTTCTCTGTATCTGTCCCAGTTTGAATTCATCCTTCTTAAACATGGGAGACCAGAACTGCACACAGTATTCCAGGTGAGGTCTCACCAGTGCCTTGTATAATGGTACTAAAACCTCCTTATCCCTACTGGAAATACCTCTCCTGATGCATCCCAAGACCGCATTATCTTTTTTCACAGCCATATCACATTGGCGGCTCATTGTCATCCTATGATCAACCAATACTCCAAAGTCCTTCTCCTCCTCCATTACTTCTAATGGATGCGTCCCCAGCTGATAATTAAAATTCTTGTTATTAATCCCTAAATGCATAACCTTACACTTCTCACTATTAAATTTCATCCTATTACTATTACTCCAGTTTACAAGGTCATCCAGATCCTCCTGTATGATATCCTGGTCCTTCTCTAAATTGGCAGTACCTCCCAGCTTTGTATCATCCGCAAACTTTATTAGCACACTCCCACTTATCAGTTAAGTGTTGCAATGCTGAGTGCGGCAAGACCTAAATACCTTTAAAAATCTGGGCCTTAGGCTTTTGCACTATTTACTTCTTTGAATTTCCTGGAGTGGAAGCTGGGAACTATAGTACATTATGTAATGTTCAGCTGGTACCAGCCTGACCCAATGCAATCCAATCCACTTCAAAATAACAGTGGAGTTTGACAAAAAGTGTAAAATGAATGGGCAATTATTTTATCCTGTAAGGTGCTCTGTTCTGTATGAATAACTTCACTGCCTTAAACCAGAACTTCCTTATGAGGTTAGCCTGGGCTGTAGCAGTAAGTCAATGTGTAAATCTGAATGCTGCCTGGATTATACTGGGCCAGGTAGGGATTCAGTGACTGAGGAAAGGAATTATTTCTTCTCTTCTTCTGAAATCAGTTTTAAAAATACAAAGAGACAGAAGGATGTTACCCAAGTTGTGGAATAATACCTTCTGCTGCTCTTCCTGTATAGAAGGATACACCTTCCACCCCATGTCTGTGCAGAGGAATATGCCACAACCCCAACAGAAAGCAAAACTCTGGACTGAGAAGTAGATTTACTCCATCCCTGGGATGCCTTGTTTAACTCAAAGCTATCCCCCATAGAATATCAGGGTTGGAAAGACCTCAGGAGGTCAATCTAGTCCAACCCCCTGCTCAAAGCAGGACCAATCCCCCATTTTTGCCCCAGATCCCTAAATGGCCCCCTCAAGGATTGAACTCACAACCCTGGGTTTAGCAGGCCAATGCTCAAACCACTGAGCTATCCCTCCCTCATCTTTCCACCCAGCTTGCTGACAGGCCCAGAGAGGTTTAGTCTCCATATTCTTCCCCCTCTTTCTGTTGGGTCAGTAGAGGTTAGTTCCTTGACTTCCTTTAAATTAATTTTTTAAATATACAAATGGAGTAGCCAAAATTCTGGAAGTATGTTGGTCGCAAATAAAAAATAGACTCAGAAATCAGTAATGAGAAATCCCTCTTTGGTCACATCTCGCCCTCCTCAGCCAGGGCCAATGAGGTATATTCTCCATTTTGTTCTCTAAAATTATGGGTAGTGGTTCCAACTTCCACATCACATGTGTGAAACCTGTAAAGTAAATTAAATAGCAAAGAAAAGAAAGAACTCAGTGTCAAACTAATCCCTTGTGAAGTGGAAAAGCAGGAGGGTAAAATTAGCGTTAAAAAAAATTACCTAGTATTGGGCTGATAAACCACACCATTCCATACAACTGATCCGGCAGCCCCATCTGAAGCAACACAGGAGTCACATAGGCTGTTTCCATGGCATAGCTGAACTCAATCCCAAAGAGAATACACCCATTAAACAGCAGTTCTAGGAAAGATCTCTGAGGGTGGAGATCCCCAAAATCAATCAGATCAATAGGGCATGGTGTATTTGGGGGTGGTGGAGGGGAGGGGCGGATGTGTTTTCTCCTCTTTGGGTGTCTTTTAAAGTTGTTGGCACGATGACTGATGTGGCGAGTGACAGATCCGGAATAGCCTGAGATCTGAGACCTCCAGAATTCCTGACAAGACAGGCTGGGGAAAAGCACATCGCTGGGAGGGGTTGCTGCAGCTGAAGGGATCATTGTGAATATTCCTGGGAGGAAAAAAGCTGAGATTCAGTATTGGTATGAAAGAGAAATGTCACCTGATTTTAGTTGCTGAAGTTCTAGCCCATTTCTGGTCATGGAGCATATTGAATGCCTCAGCCTTTCATAGAACATAAGATTTTAATGTAGAAAATGAATGCTGGTCAATTCAAGAACTTACTGTGCTAATAACCTAGTAGGGGACATGCTGGCCCCTAGGGGCCTTTTCCCTCATAATGCCCTTGCAGGTCACTATAGTTCATGGATGACGTGGAACCAATATTGTGAGAGGGAAGGAAGCTAGAGTGCCAGTGATGGAGGACAAGTCCCCAGTCCGATCAGGTGCAGTAGAGCTGTTTGCTGTGGTTATCATGAAAGCTAAGAGGTTGTTCATTTTCTCCGCCCCGGCATTTTGTGAAGTCTGGGGCGGCAGGCCCAGGCTGCTGCCTTCCTTAGATATATCTCTCTCTCTCACACACACACACACTGTTTGAAAGGCCTTTTTATCTTAAATTAAGAAAAACAAAAAGACAGGACAAAAGTAACATTCATCAGAGTCCAGCATCTCTTTTGCCTCATAAACTGATAGCGATATACAGCTTCAGTACAGAGAAAACAGAATCATAGCAGAAACATAGATAGTCCTGTCTAAAAAATAAACTTATATTTATAAACTGGTCTATGTGACGATTATGACAAAATGCACCTGTTTGACATCTCCTCTTCCAGTGCCTCAACTTCATTTTGAGATTCACCTTCTACAACATTTTAATTTACTTCTTTCACCCAGGAAAGCTCAACATCTTTTTTTTTTTTTACCTTCACATCGTAATTGGAAATCAGCTTCACTTTCAGCACCTTTTCTTCTTTTTGAACCTTTACCTTATTTCTTCATTCTCCTCCTTTGTATGTCACTGGTTCCAATACTTTTTTGACAACAGGAAGGTTCTTGGATTCTTTGTTGTTTTTCCATCTAGTTTTGTGTGTGCTAAATCTTGTCTAAGTGTAATACATAACTGACTTCAGAAACAACCTCTGGTGGAGGTGTCTGAGTGGTATACTCTGGTGCAGACCTATGGGAGGACAGAATATTTGCAATACATTGGGTTGTATTTGCAATACAATGTTATACCCTCCTTTTTCTTAACGCCCTTTTAGATATCTGTATATGTGCCTTGCTAGCTTATTTGATGCTAGGTGAAAAGTATGAGTGCTGATTCTTTCCTAAGGAATTTCAAATATGCCTTAGAGATTGATCAACGATTGTTATTGATATGATTTCTTCAGTCAGCAAACATTCGGCAAGGCCTTGGGAGCCTTAATAGCAGAAGAGTTTGTTTTACTGATATTCCAGATAGCTGGAAGTAGGACATAAGTACATTTGCTTATTTTCTCACACATTCAGTGCTTATAGGCAGAACTCTGCTCTGCTCAGTGGGTACAAAGGGAGCAGAGACTGGCTGCAAGTCCCTTGCTGCAGATTCTCTTGGCCACAGGAGTCCTCAGCAGGTGCAGAACCAATAGATCCAGCTCTTAGGCTCCCCTCGCTGCAGCCTTTGGCGCAGGGTATGTGTTTAGAGGTAGGGGGCAGTGTTGGAAGGAGCATAATGTGGTTTGTCAATCCCTGACTAGACAATGGTCCCTTGGGGACTATAGCTAACTGGTACAAGTTAGAGAAGTACCCAGATTGTTCTAACCTGTACCTGAAGCCAGGCAAAGAATCAGGGAACTGTAATTGGCTCCCTGACACTCCCCTCTTTCACTCCGTGCTTTGTTGAGCCCATTAGAGAATCTGGCCCTTAGTCTTTGCCAGTGTTTAGTTGCCTCTTTGGCATGGGGCTGTTTCTGGCATGTTTTGGTGGCTCCTACATAACTCATTAACTAATTTCACTGTTTATGTCCTGGACTAAGCAGGCTACCAAAAATAACTTCTTGCCAAACCTTTCTATTTCACTCTGCCTTAGTGATGTTACTGTAAGTCAACAGCATCCTTGCATGTCATCTTTTTGGTATCACTAGCTACATATCCCATAAACAAACAAACAACTTTCTATGTGTAACACAATTTTGCAAGAGAATAATGACAAAGCGTCATCTACTATGTGGTTTGAACATCTGCAAAAAACATAATATAGCAAACCAGGGTCTTTGAGCATCCATGGCTTTTTGGTTTTAATGGTAAGGTGCCGTCAGAAAGGAAATCTGTGCACTAATTTTAATGCTAATGATGTCTTTGTTTTCAAAGCTTTTGGAGTAACGTATCATTAACATTGCCCTCTGAAGACACGTAACTGATCTATTACTGATATGTAGCTAAGCCCACAGCCTATGTTTGTGTTCTGGCTGATGCCTGTGGAATGCCTACATTTGGATATGGATCTTATCACCAGTGAAAAAGGTGAATTATGTCTTAATTAAATTTGATTCTGTGCAAAACGCTGCTTAATGCTGCTTTCTCTATTTGTAATTTCTTAGCTTTTGATGACATTATAGAAATAAATGTTATGGGTGCTTCTTGCCCATCTTTGCTTATGTGAGAAATTACTGCTTCCACCCTGACTGTCCAGGCATAACATGTTAACATTAGGGATTAAAAAACACCCCATGCATTGGAATTACTTAGATTTGCTTTTGCCTCGTCATCACCCATACTATTTTTTTAACCAATACAGAAAGTGAGCTAGTTAATATTGATAAATTTGGAAGGGCAAGATAAATTAATTCAGAAGTGAGTTGAAGTGGCTCCAAATGTATTTAATATGTTGTAGCTCACATTTTATGCCAGTCCCATCAATGAAGGAAAGAAGTTAGGTCCAGAGGTCCTGTGTGCTGCATGACTGCTGGTATGGATGGTGATGAGGGGGAGGAGGGAGAACAGGAGAAGCCTCAGTTTCTGGATATAGTTGCTAAGCACACAGTGCCCCTTGTGCTGCTGCCATTGCCCCTGGTTGAGTGGTGGAAGGGCTAAAAATAGAAGTTGGTGGGCCCACTTTTCCCCTGGCACCATCTGATGCTCCCAGTGCTGCAGCCCTGCCCATCAGAAACTTACTTCCCTTCTGGAAGAGTCCATATAGCATGGAATATTGAGCTATGGGAGCTGCACACCATACAGTAATTAAACTATTTAATTTACATTAAAAGAGCACCTTCAAAATGTTTAAATAAAAACAGCAGAGGAGAACAAGCCATGTGAATAGGGGGGGAAGTGGTAGACATGGTATATCTTGACTTTGGTAAAGCTTTTGATACTGTCTCACATGACCCTCTCATAAACAAACTAGCGAAATGCAACGTAGATGGAGCTACTACAAGGTGGGTGCATAACTGGTTGGAAAACCATTCCCAGAGAGTAATCATCAGTGGTTCACAGTCATGCTGGAAGGGCATAATGAGTGTGGGGTCCCGCAGGGATCAGTTCTGGGTCTGGTTCTGTTCAATATATTCATCAATGATTTATATAATGGCATACAGAGTACACTTATAAAGTTTGCGGACGATATCAAGCTGGGAGAGGTTGTAAGTGCTTTGGAGGATAGGATTAAAATTCAAAATGACCTGGACAACCTGGAGAAATGATCTGAAGTAAACTGGATGAAATTTAATAAGGACAAATGCAAAGTACTACACTTATGAAGGAACAATCAGTTGCACACATACAAAATGGGAAATGGCTGCCCAGGAAGGAGTACTGCAGAAAGGAATCTGGGGGTCATAGTGGACCATAAGCTAAATATGAATCAACAGTGTAACACTGTTGCAAAAAAAGAAAACATCATTCTGGGATATTTTAGCAGGAGTGTTGTAAGTAAGACACAAGAAGTAATTCTTCCGCTCTATTCCGTGCTGATTAGGCCTCAACTGGAGTAATGTGGCACCCAGTTCTGGGTGCCACATTTCAGGAAAGATGCGGACAGATTGAAGAAAGTCCAGAGAAGAGCAACAAAAATTATTAAGGGTCTAGAAAACATGACCTATGAGGGAAAATTGAAAAAATTGGGTTTGTTTTGTCTGGAAAAGAGAAGACTCAGAGGGGATATGATAACAGTTTTCAAGTACATAAAAGGTTGTTACAAGGAGGAGAGAGAAAATTGTTGTTCTTAACCTCTGAGCATAGGACAAGAAGCAATGGGCTTAAATTGCAGCAATGGAGGTTTAGATTGGACATTAGGAAAAACTTCCTAACTGTCAGGGTGGTTAAGCACTGGAATAAATTGCCTACGCAAGTTGAGGAATCTCCATCATTGGAGATTTTTAAGAGCAGGTTAGACAAACACCTGTCAGGGATGTTCTAGATAATACTTCAGTTCCCTGCACTCATGGCAGGACTGACTAGATGACCTCTCAAGGTCCCTTCCAGTCCTATGATTCTATGAAGTGATTCCTGTATATAACACAAAAAATATGTAATGCACTTTGACATCATTTGGAATGAGAGGTTCTGCATAAATAGGAGATATTATTGGACTGAGCAGCTTTCATTTTGAGTATCCTATACTTATGGTAGATTGAGTCTAAACACTAATAGTAAGATTGCTTTTCCCTAGAGTTTTATCTCAGCTCCACCTCACAAGGGATAGAACCCATCCTCCTTAGCACAGGGGCCTGCCACTAAATTACGAACTTCCCTAAGGTAGCAAATCAGGTAACATCTCCCTGAGAGTTAAACAGTTTGAGGGATAGACTTCTTACTGTATCTAAAGCAACTAGTATATAACTCTTAGTTACATTTCACTTTTAATTTTTAGGATTTTTTTTTTTTACTTAATTTTTTAGTGTCACAAATGTAATAGTGTCTTACCTTTTAGTACCATGCCATTGTCCTGTCAACCAGGCACATGAATTGTCAGAAGGATGCATGCATGTACTTTATATACATAGGCTCTTAGTACCCTCATTTAAACAAAAAGGTGTTTTTTTTAAATATTGGAAAAAGAAAGTTCTCTTGGGCCAAGACTTTGAGATTAATTTTCAAAGCACTGACTGTGCAGCTAATATTAATTTCACATGAAAATGTCAGTCTAGAACTCTGTGCAATGGGCTGAAAATTCTCCTATGCTTCTAGTTTCAGCCAAGAATTAAATCTTCTATCAGTGATACAGCAATGGAAATGCGGAGAGACCATCACTCTAGTGGAGGAGAGGAAGGCAAATGAGTCTAACAGCAGATTTGCCCAGACTGCAGGGTTCATTAATTTTTTTGTTCATTGTGTGAGACAAGCTTTGAATTGCAAATATAAAATATTTCCCAGCACCTTGTATAAGATATACAAGGGTTCTTAAGGCTTTCACCAAATGTTCTGAAATACAAGGTTTGTTGATTAAAATGTATTAATGAATAAACAGATTACTAGTAAAATCAAGTCTGTCACCCTTTCTATTGTAAGGAAGGCAATATAGAGCCCAGGTGACCTATTCACCAACATGAAGCATTTGAAGCAGAAAACCACAAATCATATCAGCCCTTGTGAAATTTTCACAGTAATGGCCATTCTCCATTTATACTGAAGTCCATGTCTTACATTTTTATAAATTTAAGACAGGACATTCTTTCTTCCAAAGGCTCATTCTCTCTGGACTTCCCACAGCAGGAGAAGTATTATCCAAGGAACTGCACAGTGATCTGACCAATAACTGCAGAAAGAGATGCAACTAAGATCAAAAGGTATCATCCTTTCCTTCCCATCCTCCTCTAAAATGTCACCCCATATACAGTATTTGTAAAGCTTCCTGTCAAAGAGCCCTGAAGCAAATGCCCAGAGCACTAAGAGAGAATGGATTGGATCACAGAAAGCATTGTATTTGTTCAGTATGAAATAGTGTTACCTGTAATTACAGATGGAGGAGCATCCTTTTTCAAATGCTTATCTATGCCTGGATTATCCGAGGTACAGGTTCCTAGTCACTGCTGCTGTGGCTGAATCCTCCCTCCCTGTGTAAGGAGCCTGCTTTCTGGCTGGGGAGAATGGTGATGTCATCACTATTCTTGCTCTCCTTTCTCCCCAGCTTGCTGGGGCTCTGCAGAAAGCATCAGCTTTTCTCTGTGCCTCAGCTATTGTTTCTTAAAGCTGCAGGCTGCAAGAACAAGCTGCCTGTATTGCATAACAATAGGACAAACTAACAGGAGAAATACCTGTGTTCTCTTATTGTTAAATATTTCCAGTCTTCATAAGAGAATTTTTTTGATCCCACAAAGGGTTTGTAATCAAGTATGACTATTTTTACTAGGTTTCAGAGGAACAGCCGTGTTAGTCTGTATTCGCAAAAAGAAAAGGAGTACTTGTGGCACCTTAGAGACTAACCAATTTATTTGAGCATGAGCTTTCGTGAGCTACAGCTCACTTCATCAGATGTTTACCGTGGAAACTGCAGCAGACTTTATATACACACAGAAATCATGAAACAATACCTCCTCCCACCCCACTGTCCTGCTGGTAATAGCTTATCTAAAGTGATCAACAGGTGGGCCATTTCCAGCACAAATCCAGGTTTTCTCACCCTCCACCCCCCCACACAAATTCACTCTCCTGCTGGTGCTAGCCCATCCAAAGTGACAACTCTTTACATAATCAAGTCGGGCTATTTCCTGCATAGATCAAGGTTTTCTCACATCCCCCCCACCCCCATACACACACAAACTCACTCTCCTGCTGGTAATAGCTCATCTAAACTGACCATTCTCCAGGTTTAAATCCAAGTTAAACCAGAACATCTGGGGGGGGGGGGTAGGAAAAAACAAGAGGAAACAGGCTACCTTGCATAATGACTTAGCCACTCCCAGTCTCTATTTAAGCCTAAATTAATAGTATCCAATTTGCAAATGAATTCCAATTCAGCAGTTTCTCGCTGGAGTCTGGATTTGAAGTTTTTTTGTTTTAAGATAGCGACCTTCATGTCTGTGATTGCGTGACCAGAGAGATTGAAGTGTTCTCCGACTGGTTTATGAATGTTATAATTCTTGACATCTGATTTGTGTCCATTTATTCTTTTACGTAGAGACTGTCCAGTTTGACCAATGTACATGGCAGAGGGGCATTGCTGGCACATGATGGCATAGATCACATTGGTGGATGTGCAGGTGAACGAGCCTCTGATAGTGTGGCTGATGTTATTAGGCCCTGTGATGGTGTCCCCTGAATAGATATGTGGGCACAATTGGCAACGGGCTTTGTTGCAAGGATAAGTTCCTGGGTTAGTGGTTCTGTTGTGTGGTATGTGGTTGTTGGTGAGTATTTGCTTCAGGTTGCGGGGCTGTCTGTAGGCAAGGACTGGCCTGTCTCCCAAGACTTGTGAGAGTGTTGGGTCATCCTTTAGGATAGGTTGTAGATCCTTAATAATGCGTTGGAGGGGTTTTAGTTGGGGGCTGAAGGTGACGGCTAGTGGCGTTCTGTTATTTTCTTTGTTAGGCCTGTCCTGTAGTAGGTAACTTCTGGGAACTCTTCTGGCTCTATCAATCTGTTTCTTTACTTCTGCAGGTGGGTATTGTAGTTGTAAGAAAGCTTGACAGAGATCTTGTAGGTGTTTGTCTCTGTCTGAGGGGTTGGAGCAAATGCGGTTGTATCGCAGAGCTTGGCTGTAGACGATGGATCGTGTGGTGTGGTCAGGGTGAAAGCTGGAGGCATGCAGGTAGGAATAGCGGTCAGTAGGTTTACGGTATAGGGTGGTGTTTATGTGGCCATTGTTTATTAGCACTGTAGTGTCCAGGAAGTGGATCTCTTGTGTGGACTGGACCAGGCTGAGGTTGGTGGTGGGATGGAAATTGTTGAAATCATGGTGGAATTCCTCAAGGGCTTCTTTTCCATGGGTCCAGATGATGAAGATGTCATCAATATAGCGCAAGTAGAGTAGGGGCTTTAGGGGACGAGAGTTGAGGAAGCGTTGTTCTAAATCAGCCATAAAAATGTTGGCATACTGTGGGGCCATGCGGGTACCCGATCTTCCTGATAACACCATCCTGGCTACTATGGATGTAGAAGCCCTCTACACCAACATTCCACACAAAGATGGACTACAAGCCGTCAAGAACACTATGTCACGGCTAACCTGGTGGCTGAACTTTGTGACTTTGTCCTTACCCATAACTATTTCACATTTGGGGACAATGTATACCTTCAGATCAGCGGCACTGCTATGGGTACCCGCATGGCCCCACAGTATGCCAACATTTTTATGGCTGATTTAGAACAACGCTTCCTCAACTCTCGTCCCCTAAAGCCCCTACTCTACTTGCGCTATATTGATGACATCTTCATCATCTGGACCCATGGAAAAGAAGCCCTTGAGGAATTCCACCATGATTTCAACAATTTCCATCCCACCACCAACCTCAGCCTGGTCCAGTCCACACAAGAGATCCACTTCCTGGACACTACAGTGCTAATAAACAATGGCCACATAAACACCACCCTATACCGTAAACCTACTGACCGCTATTCCTACCTGCATGCCTCCAGCTTTCACCCTGACCACACCACACGATCCATCGTCTACAGCCAAGCTCTGCGATACAACCGCATTTGCTCCAACCCCTCAGACAGAGACAAACACCTACAAGATCTCTGTCAAGCTTTCTTACAACTACAATACCCACCTGCAGAAGTAAAGAAACAGATTGATAGAGCCAGAAGAGTTCCCAGAAGTTACCTACTACAGGACAGGCCTAACAAAGAAAATAACAGAACGCCACTAGCCGTCACCTTCAGCCCCCAACTAAAACCCCTCCAACGCATTATTAAGGATCTACAACCTATCCTAAAGGATGACCCAACACTCTCACAAGTCTTGGGAGACAGGCCAGTCCTTGCCTACAGACAGCCCCGCAACCTGAAGCAAATACTCACCAACAACCACATACCACACAACAGAACCACTAACCCAGGAACTTATCCTTGCAACAAAGCCCGTTGCCAATTGTGCCCACATATCTATTCAGGGGACACCATCACAGGGCCTAATAACATCAGCCACACTATCAGAGGCTCGTTCACCTGCACATCCACCAATGTGATCTATGCCATCATGTGCCAGCAATGCCCCTCTGCCATGTACATTGGTCAAACTGGACAGTCTCTACGTAAAAGAATAAATGGACACAAATCAGATGTCAAGAATTATAACATTCATAAACCAGTCGGAGAACACTTCAATCTCTCTGGTCACGCAATCACAGACATGAAGGTCGCTATCTTAAAACAAAAAAACTTCAAATCCAGACTCCAGCGAGAAACTGCTGAATTGGAATTCATTTGCAAATTGGATACTATTAATTTAGGCTTAAATAGAGACTGGGAGTGGCTAAGTCATTATGCAAGGTAGCCTGTTTCCTCTTGTTTTTTCCTACCCCCCCCCCCCCCCCAGATGTTCTGGTTTAACTTGGATTTAAACCTGGAGAATGGTCAGTTTAGATGAGCTATTACCAGCAGGAGAGTGAGTTTGTGTGTGTATGGGGGTGGGGGGGATGTGAGAAAACCTTGATCTATGCAGGAAATAGCCCGACTTGATTATGTAAAGAGTTGTCACTTTGGATGGGCTAGCACCAGCAGGAGAGTGAATTTGTGTGGGGGGGTGGAGGGTGAGAAAACCTGGATTTGTGCTGGAAATGGCCCACCTGTTGATCACTTTAGATAAGCTATTACCAGCAGGACAGTGGGGTGGGAGGAGGTATTGTTTCATGATTTCTGTGTGTATATAAAGTCTGCTGCAGTTTCCACGGTAAACATCTGATGAAGTGAGCTGTAGCTCACGAAAGCTCATGCTCAAATAAATTGGTTAGTCTCTAAGGTGCCACAAGTACTCCTTTTATTTTTACTAGGAGGCTGCTGGTGTTAGCTGCTGTTTCAATTTAATAGTTTAAGTTCTATCAAAGTCTTCTCAAGTAAGAGTTGTATATTTGATAAGAAATCTATATAAACAAAGTCACTCACTGCATTAGTCACATGGCTTTTTAAATGCTACTTTGAAGTTACCCTCTACTTAGATTTACCACCTTGCTGATCAACTGGTTTTAAAATGTCCTAAAAACAAATGACTGGCAATTTTAACTCGCATGCAACAAGATTTTCAGAAGTGCTGTCCTTTTACAGTAATACAGATAAGCTTCCTTTAGAGCCTCTCTGAAAATGTTCAAAACCTAAGATGACCCAGGATGTTTCAGAGGGCACTTGGGTTGTTGTGTTCCTATGCCTACAGAGGTGTAATTGGTTTCAGAATTTGGCAGATATTGCTATATTCACTAGGTGCCAATGGACAGAGTTTTCCTACACTCCTCTGGATTCCCAGCACTCACCAGGGACTCATGACAGGCCTGTGGAATAAAACCAGGGTTAAGGGAGGGGAAGAATCTCCAAACATCCCAAAAGCATACAACACACCTCAGATGCTCAAGGGGCTTCGGTGGGAGGGGCAAAAACCTTTTTTCAATTTTAATATAACTACTTATGATTACTGAAGGAAAAAAGCTGCCCAGGAAGGAATGACCCAAGGAAAGGGGCTAATTTAGCATTCATTCACCACTTAATCCACTTTTTTATGGAAATGAAAGAACACTTCAGCAAAAAATGTTTGCCAGCACCAACTCAACTCTGAACCCTGATCTCAATCCTCAGTTGAGGGCACCCAGAATGACAGATTATGGTAAATTAAAATATTTTATCTAAGTGTGGAACATGCGTTAGGAAGGAGAGAAGGAAGAAAAGGGAAGCTCTGAGAAAAATAAATAGTTGGGCAGAAAAAGATGCAACTATAACCAGGGAGGAATATGAATCCTCAACATTACACAGGCCTCCAGAAAGATACTGTTGACTGTGTATGACCAGTCCTAAGCAACACATGCTCTGGAAATCTTTCAAAGTTGGTTCGAAATGTTGTATGGAGGAATTCAAAGATGGCATCAATTGCAGCTGAGGAAGAGGTGCATGGCTCTCCCAGATACATTGAGAAAACTTCTGAACAACTACGTTAAGCAGAAATTTATTTCACACTCTATGACTGGGCAGGAATTGATCAGAAGGAAAATTAATTACTATAAAACTCTTAACTGTGACAAGCAGGCATACTACACCTTCTGTCTGCAGCTGCTAGAAGCTGCAAAATGAAGTACTTCTATTTAAATTCAGTATGTCTGAAGAAGAACACATATGTCATGGGAGGTCTTGTATACCCAGTGAGATAATCCCTTTGGTAACATGGGCCATTCCCGGGGAGGGCTTTAAAGAGGAGTGAAACCTTGAATCTGACTATTCAAAGGGGAGTAGAGCACCATGTTAATGTGTTTTCAGTGTGGGGTTTTGTTTTGTTTTTTTTGAAGCAGAAAAGCTGCTATGTTCTGAATGAACTTGAGCTGTTTTTAAGGTTGGCACTTTCACTCTTCGACATAGAGTGTGACAGATATAGCAGTTTCCTGCCACTATCTTTGGGAGATCTTATTGTATTAGTTTATGTATCATTGTGGGCTAGGGACTGTATATAGTTCTGTAGGTGACCACAGTTCCTCCAGGAACTAAGAGCAGTGTGGAGTTATCCCCACACTTGCCCTGAAAGGGTTAAGGCAGCCAGAGGGGCCAATTAGCCTATTACGTGGCAAGGGGGGGAGGGGATTAAGACTGCAAGAGAAGCCTTAATTAAAAGAAGCTCACCTGTGCAGGAACAGGCAGGGTATATAGAAGCCAGGAAACTGGCAACAGAAGTGCTGGGTTGTTGGGAAAAACTGCAGTCTCTCTCTGGGAAGAAGGAGGCGTGTTGGAGGCTGTTGAGGTGAGTAGCCTGCAGTTGCTCCCTGGGAGGAGGGAGTGGTGAAGCTGGCAGACCCAGACAAGCAAGGGCAAGCTAGAAGGTTAGAAAAGGGCTTGGAGAAATCCAGCAAGGTACAGAGTGGAATAGACCTTGGCTGCTGACTAGAGAGTCCCTGAGCTGGAAACTGGAGTGTAGGTTGGGTCTGGGTTTCTTCAATCAGTCATTGGGGAAGTAGCACTGGCAGGGCAGTGCATAGGAAGACTATCTGAGCCTGTTTTGCAGAGGAGATTCCACCCCCAGGGAAACCACAATAGTGACCTGGCTGGAGGGCTGAGGGACAAAGGGGCTGCAGCTGGAATGAGAGAATGGCTGGAGACAGAGGTGGAGGGACACCTTGCACTTGTAGGAAGAGGTGTTGACCTGGGGACTTATTCCCCAGAATGGCCAGGAAGAGGCACCCTACCTGCCGTGAGTGGAGAACACTATCACAGGAGTGATTAGAAAAATCCACTCAGGCTGTAACTCCTCCAGAGAAGTACCACCACTTTCAGAGCTCACATATACTGCTTCAAACAGGATTCCTCAGAGACCAACAAAGAGGACTTTTTGGGTAAATATGTTGAGTTTAAACTGACTCCTGGGCTTCTTTCTGATCCAGCAAATGGACAAGACCTTCTGCCCAAGGGATCTTTCCTGAGAAGGGTTGGAAGTACTTTAGCCTACTGAAGCGACCTAAGACTTCTAGTAAACTGTCAGTGTAACTCCAACAGACCTTGGTTGTCAGCAGGTGGGATCAAACCTGTGATCTCTGGAGCTTAGTGCATGAGCCTCTGCAGCATGAGCTAAAAGCCAACTGGCTGTTAGCTAAGGCTGTAGAGCAAACTCATTAATCTCTCTCTAAGTGGTCTCGGTGCCACTAGATGGGACAAAACACCATACCCAGGAGGTGTGTGGGTTACATTAGCGTGCATATAGGAACTTTTTAAAATGTTTTCTCTGTAATTTAATTTTAAGAATAAATGTCCTTATATGTAAAGAGCTGTGTGGTAACTTACAACTGCTGGCAATATGATGATCATAAGTCTTCAGAGAGAAAGCAAAAGCATAGTCACTGGCCTCTTTAGGCAGTCTGGCTTGCTGGGAATATCAATGTAGGCAGAGACCTGCAGCCTGGAAAAATCCTGGGGAAGTAGGAGAGAGACATGGGTTTCTGCCACAGGTGCCAACTCCGTGGTTGCTCTGGGGTTGGAGCACCCATGGGGGGGGGGGGAATGGGTGCTCAGCGGCCCTGCCGATCAGCTCCTCTTGATCGGCCTGCCTGCTAATGATCAGCTGATCAGCGGCGTGCAGGAGGCGCTGGGGAAGAGCGAAGACAGTGTGTGTTTGGGGGACGAATGGGGCAGGAAGAGGCTGGGAGGAGTGGGGATGGGGTCTAGGAACCCAGGCCTTTTTAAATTGCCTGTGTGGGCCACAGGGCAGGGGCTCCTAGGCGCATGTGGGGTGGTACCGGCAGGGGCAAAGGCAGCCAGGTGGGCACGTTGAAGCCTTGGCCGTGCAGGAAGAGAATGTGCAGCCAGTAGCTTGCGGGGCACTAGCCAGTGGACATGCAGCACCGCCCAAATGTCAGGCAGACCACGTCCTTATGGGCCAGGGGCCCATTGACTGTTCTGCCCTGGGGCCTAGAATTGCTGTCAGTGGGCTTGAATACTGCCATTTGTTTAATTCACCCGGTGTGGCTTTAAAAAAAAAAAAAAAAACTTAATCCCAAAACCTTAATTTTATTGCTAACGTTTTGCAATATGTAAATCTATATTTACAGAGATGGCTGTAACATCACACTGAACCCCTTTGTGCTTGTTATATTACACACACTCAAACTGAAATTCGCCTTTTTGCCAGAGCACATCTCAGTGCCTTGCTCAGTGAACAGTGTGTTTTATCATGAAGATCGTATATTTGGTTTGTGATCATGTTTAATGAAGAGTCACTTTTCTGTATTTGGTGAAACAGAATGTCTCCATAATATGGAAATCACTAACAGAGGTACAACTCGTTTGCACACTAGGTGGTGCAACAGTAACACCTGAAAAAATAATTTTTACAGAGAACAGTTCAGTGCTGGTGGATTTCAATCAGTCTGCAAATTCATATAGAGCCCTAGGACTATGACTGAGGGTCATATAATCCCTCCAGCACAGATGAGAACAATGAGCCTTTGTGGACTCGTGTCACAAGAGGTTGCCTGGCATGAGATCTGAACTTTTTATGTTATTCTGTTTATTATTTATCTAACAAACAAAAAAAACTAAATTATAAACATCCTTAAAATGTTTGTGTGGCCATGACAACCCAAGACCCTATTTCCAGTACTGGTGTTCATTCATTTAGAGTACAATGATATTTATTTGCTAGAAGCATGTTTAAAACCAGCCCCAGGTTAAGGAAATCCTGGGGCTCTAGTTCTCTCTCAAAAAAAAAACCTTTCTTCAGTGCTCACCCTAAATAGCTTCCCAGAATTGAACTCATGTCTGTGTGCATATTGAGCTTTTAACCATACTCTCACTCTTGGATTTTTTTTTTTATTTTTAGTTTAGTTATAAGAATTGACTATGCGTGTATTTGGGTAAGATCTGGACTAGTCAAAAACTTGGGAGGTAATAGGCCTAATCCTTTGGGATTGGTAGAACCTTTTGTTTTTATGTGATAAGATTTTCATAAATCTTCATCATATTTGACATGAGTAGCTGGATGGAGGCTTGAGGCTGGGTTACTTCAAGGGAACTGTGTTATTGGCTCTGGGCAACCCATGAGGTAATAAAGAAGCTGTTTTATGCTGACTTGGTAAATCTAAGTATTGAAAATATCCACCAGTTTTGGGGATTATCTACCCCATTCTTTGCAGTTCACCCTAATTGAATGACTGCAACTGGCCCCCACTGGGACCCTAGTCACAGGACCATATTAGCTCATGGTTTCAAGCATTTGTGTGCCAAAACCCAAAAAACAAAAACAGAAGGGAAGAGAGCCAATGGGATCTTGCATTGCACAGTTATGTCTATAGTGCATTAGTCACAGGAGTTTGCCACCGATCAATGAGGAAAGAGCATGAATGGACAGTTCTACCCCCAGCACAAGACAAATATATTTTATAGAGACTTGATCCCTGTCCTGAGAAGTTTATCATAGACACCTATAATTCTATGTAATGTGTGCAAGTTTACCAAGTAGAAGAAGAGTATAGACTGAAAATAGTCATATGATTGATTAAAGCTGGGATTTTCAAAGACGCCTAATGGAAGTTAGGCAATTTAGAAACCTCCTTTCCTTAGGCTCTTAATCTCAACCTAAATATGTTTCTTCCAGGTAGCATTTTACATGTCAATAAATCTTGATATTCACAGAAACACAATAGTATGTAACTGTGCCTATTTAATATATTCTAAGGGCCCTGTTCTTAAATTTCTGCATATCAGCCCAGCTGTGAAAATATGTGGTGTGATTGAGCTGCTGCTTCTCTGCCTTGGTGGGTCCTGTGCTTCTGTTTAGCAGTGGGCTAGGGTATTCCTCTTTCCCTCAGTTTTTCCCCCATGTCCCTGGGCTTGCTGCCAACACCCTGCTGGAGCAGTGTTCCAGCATCTGCACCACCAAGCTCTCCAGTAGCTCACCTTCCTCTCTCAGTTCCTAGCGCATGCCCCTGTCTGACTGGAGAGGAGGCTTTAATAGGTTCTGGCAAGCCCTTGATTGGCCCCAGGTGTCCTAATTAACCTAGAGTAACCCTGTTCACCTACTAAGGGAAAAGGGACCTGCCTATCCTGGGTCTAATATACCTGCCTTTGTGCAGAGTGTGCAAGGCACCAGTGGCAGCTGCAGGAGACACTATCCACTCACCCCTCAGCCCAGCAAGATGCTCTCAGTCCACATGATTGCTGCCCTCACCCGTTCACTGCCCAGGTAGGCTGGCCTGGTTTCCAGAAATGCCCTGGGTGCAACATTCGTTGCTACAAGGAGCATTCTCCTGTAGCTGTCTGGCCTGACCCGGTCACAGTGGACACATTACACCCAACAAGAAACCAAGCAGTAGCAGACTGGGGAATGTTCTAGGCAGAAGCTCTACAGTAAAGCATAGAGAGAGAAAAAAATTGGTATGATATAGCTTTCCTAACAATAGGCAAGCTGGTTGCAATGCCAATAGCTAAGTTTATCTAACACTAGCCATTATAAGGCCCTGTTTTCTGTTACTTATAACTCTGCCAAATTTTAAGCATTCAGGCTGAAATTTTCCACACTGAGTGTTTGCTCAAGCTGACTCTTTTATTTTAAAACATTTCAGCAAAAACTACAAGGCAAGGAAGTGTTTGAAGCCTTTGTTGTTAATTGGTCCACCTCCTGGACCAAACTGCGATCATCAAGATGGACCTCAATAAAATGCTTAGAGGAAATTGGAACAATAAAAACATCCTGCTTAAAGAAGAAACGGTGCAGATTCTAGTCAAAGAGGAGGCCATGACTTATGCCGTCAGCATGGCCTAGAGTAGGGGTGGGCAAACTTTTTGGCCTGAGGGCCACATTGGGGGTGCAAAACTGTATGGAGGACTGAGTAGGGAAGACTGTGCCCCCCAAACAGCCTGGCCCCTGCCCACTATTTGCTCCCTCCCACTTCCTGATTGTCCCTCTCAGAACCCCTGACCCATCCAACCTGCCCCTGCTCTTTGTCCCCTGACTGCCCCCCTGGGACCCCACCCCCTATTGAACCCCCCCATTCCTTGTCCCCTGACTGCCCTGACCTCTATCCAACCCTCCCTGTCCCCTGACAGGCCCCCTGGGACTCCCATGCCCTATCCAACCCCTGTGATCCCAAGAACTTCTGCCCCATCCAACTGCTCCCTGTCCCCTGACTGCCCCCCAGAACCCCCTTACCATGCTGCTCAGAGCAGCAGGAGCTCGCAGCTCTGCTGCCTGCATGGCTGTGTGGGAGGGGGACTAGCCTCCCGGGCCAGGAGCTCAGGGGCTGGGCAGGACGGTCCTGCTGGCCAGATGTGGCCCGCGGGATGTAGGTTTGCCCACCTCTGGCCTAGAGGTTCACAATCCCATTCTTTCTCGAAGTGGATGGGATACTGTAATAGAACATATTACTGAGACAGAGTGATGTGCCATACCCTTCAGTGCCCATTGGCAGGGGGAGGAACTGATCCATCTCTATCTGCATAGACCTAAAAAGCATCACTGTAAAATTGAAAAAATACATGCTTTCCAAAGTGGAAGTTATGGTCTCCAATTAAGTCTCTTCAGCAAATGCAGTTTATATCTTCTGACAAGTTCTGTTCCATTACGACAATGCTAACCCAACAACTTTAAGATGCTGTTCAGAAAATACTGCTTTTTGTCACCTCACATTCAGAATCCTAGACATCCCAGGAAACTTCCAGAGGAAAATAAGTGAGATTCTGCAAGTTTATGCGCGGTCTGAGGAAGAACATAATATTCTTAAGGCAACTGAGACTGCTGGACTAAAATTATACAAAGAAAAATGAATGCAACGCTAAATACAACTTCAGCCCGTAGGGCATGTGATCAAGAGAAGATGAAGGCAAATCCAGAAAAAAATCAAAGTTAGAGTTGAAATGCAAGCACTTAAAGATTATATTAGGACTGATGCATCTCTAATGTAATACAACTTGGGAGCAAATTAATACCAAAATGATTCCTTTTAAGCAGTTAATAAAGAATTTGGCTTTTAACAATTTCTATGTGGATCTGGACCAGAGCACAGGAATATATTTTTGAGGATTCATCTACAGTAGAACCTGAGAGTTACAAACACCTTTTGGAATGGAGGTTGTTTGTAACTCTGAACAAAATGTTATGGTTGTTCTTTCAAAAGTTTACAACTGAATATTGACTTAATACAGCTTTGAAACTTTACTATGCAGATGGAAAAATGCTGCTTTTAGTCATTTTAATTTAAATGACACAAGCACAGAAACCGTTTCCTTACCACCTCCAATATTTTTTTAAATTTTCTTTATGTAGCTTTACTGTACAGTACTGTACAGTGTTTTTTTTTTTAATCTGCTGCTGCCTGATTGCATATTACCAGTTCCAAATGAGGAGTGTGGTTGACTGGTCAGTTTGTAACTCTGGTGCTCATAACTCTGAGGTTCTAGTGTATTTATTATATTACCATTATGGGTATGTTATGTCTCCAACTCTACAGCCATTAATACGTTTTTATCCTACAGACAAAGTGACTTGGGATATGACTTCCAGGATCTATGCTTTAGCCATCTTCTGTCCCATTTCAGCCTACAAGAGATGTATGCTATGGGGACCTATGAAGATAAGGCAGGGGACAATGATGTTTAGGAGCCACTTATAATTTGTTTTCCTTTATTGATAGTATGTTCCACCTGGCCCTTAATACAGTGGTCTGTCAAGTGTTAAAATAGTCTGCCCAGAAAATCATGTAGATGACTGCTGTGTGAGTTACCAACTTCGGAGAGATTCACGACATTAGCCAAAGTAGATACAATTATCCACCAAGAGGTGCCCTTATGAGTTGTGTCCTTTAATGTAGCTTGTTTATTTGGGATTGTGGAATAGGACTGTATATTCCTTACCAGGGTACTGATGGTGAGAATGAACCAGATTCCTGCAATGCATTCTTTTTGGGCCTGGACAGAAGTTACAAATCTCTTCTTTCTTTGCTGTAAATGTACATGTAAATTGTTAAGATGTGGAGTCTCCAGTTTACTTTGTTCTAGTTTAACTCAACAGAGCTCAAAAGGGTGAGTTTTGGTGATGACACTATATATATTATTTGCTGTGAATCTCAATTATTCCCTCCTACCATGATGTTTTCTCTGGGTGACAGATGTTCTCTATTCATTTAAATCCCTTTGTTTGGTCCTTCTGTGAAACAACGTCTGACAGTGTATTCATCTCCTCCCTCATTTACAGCTTCATTTTCGGCTCAGTGTTTCACTTGCCAGTAGACAGACACCGCATTATTTGCCTAACTTGGATCAGGGTTAGGTCTCTGTTTCTTGGAAACCTCTCTCAGGATCTCCATAATCCTTTCTCTGAGGAAAACATTAGCTCCAGCTGAGTGAAATTCTGCTTCAGGCAACAACACAGAATTTATTGTTCTCTTAAAGGTTTTGTTGTTGGTGGTGTTTTTTTAAACTTAATTTAACATGTTTTTCAATTAAGATTAATGGATCTGAGACCTCCATTCATGAGCCACCTGGAAGCAGCAGATTCTCTTTCAAGCATAATTAGATTCTTTCCTGGGAGACCAAATGTCTGTACTGCCAGCTCAATGCACTGAAAAAATTGCCTAATAGTCAGGTACTGCAGCTATAGAATACTTAAAGGCCAAGCAAAAGTCCCTTTTGCAAAGAAGCATCTGGATTCAATGACACAAGCTAGCAGAGGTTCAGTTTGTCACAGAATGACTAGTGTCTGTAGGAGGAGCTGCAACTTCCTTGTGCAATGCATTCCCTGGTGCCTTCAAAGCAACAGTTGTGTGTAATTGCAGAAAGGTAAACTCAATTGCTTCTACAATAGGAAGAGTGCCAAGGATCAGCTGAAGATACCAGGGCCAGATGGAATTTTTGTAAAACTTATTCAACATGCTTAGTGTAGATGGAGCTATCTATTATGGAAAAAGCCTAACTCTACAGGTGCCCCATAAGTAACCTATATTAAGGATGGTCTATGAATACCAATTCTTATCAGTATAGATTGCTTACATGTTACAGGATGGAGGGGGAGAAACTAAAACAATTATTGCTATTGGCTGAGAGATAAACAGCCTATTGGGCTTTCAAAGGGATGGATAAACTGATAGTTTATATACATATGGCTTATTCTTGGTATTATGGTAGCAGCTAGAGACTCCAATGAAAAATCAGGGTTCCATTATGAAAAGGCACTGTACAAACTCATAGTAACAGATAACCCATGCCCAGAAGCATTATCAATCCAAATAAACAAAACTGACAAAGGATGGGTGGGACAAAGGAAGGATTATTTTCTCCATTTCATATTTAGCTAAATGAAGTCCAGCGAGAGATTAAATTATTTGTCCAAGGTGATATAGGGAGTGTATGGCTACGCTAACAATTTAATTTGAGTTCTACAGTGCCTTCCCCACAGGTACATGAACTAACGTATTACCAGAACTGCAGCACAGTACTTTGGAGTATGTAACCAATTGAAATGTATTAATGGTGAAGTCTGCTAAAGTTATGAGGCAGTCTAATTGAACTCTGCAATATGTATTAATCTGACCATCAAAAAGTGTAACACTTATCCCCTAGCAGAAGTGCTAGATGTCTGAAAGGGAAGTACTATATTTTTCACTTCTTGGTCTTGGTTCAGTTAATGAGACTGAATATAACATAATTTATCATTACTTTAGTAGCACCAGCAGCCCATCTAGTGCAGGCTGATCACAAACACGAAACACAGCTTTTCAATTCTAAATAATTGCTGCTTTGGTTCTCATGGGAAAGCAGAGACTGGTTTAGCTTCCCCTTCACTCTGTTACAGAGGATGATAACTTAGGATAGTGCTAATCAAAAGTAGACTTTTATAATTATGTACATCTGTCTCAAAACAATTTAGTTGTGCAAATAACTGGCCACCATGAACACTTTCTTACTGCTGTGACCCATTCTCCTCTCTCTCCCCTCCCCCCCATTCCTTTCTGTACTTTGTTGTTTTGGACTGACCTGTTCGGAGAAGGAACCGTCTTCTGTGTGTTTATACAATGCCACGCACAAAGGGGCCCTCAATCCTGACTGGGGCCTTTGCAGACTACCATCATAAAATTAAATAGTACTAGTGATGATAATCCAACACAAATCAATCAGATTGTTTTACAGAAGCCTTTTCAGACCAGAGGACTATTTAAATCGCACCTCTTAGCAGTTATGTCATGAAGTCCTGATACAAAGGTAGGAGGTTAAGGTCACATAGGCACTAGGCAGAGGGGTCTGGCTATTTTGAAGGATTTAGTGGAGCCCCTATACAGAAGGATGAAGGTTTGGACTTATTTTGTTTACCCTGGAAAGGAAGGATTCTTAGTCTGGCTGGAAACTACCAGCAGAGGGAAACTAAGGCACAGAAGCAGGAAAACAACTACAATAGGGAAACTGAGGCATGGACATGCTTCTACAGTGGCTGATGATTGACTATGTCAGAATGTTACAAAACTGAATTCTCCTCTCTGCGGAGCTAAAGTGAGAATGAAGCCCTATCCAACCTATTTTCACAGGCCATCAAAGGAGTTAAGGAACTATGTTTAAACTCCATTTTAAAGTGATTCCAGCTAAACTAATTTGTAACGTGACATGGTCAGCCAGTGTGAATAGGTCCGAACTGTACTAAAATCCTGTTTCATACTTGTGGTGTAGCCTAGAAAGAGGTCATTTTATTATCAAATTGCACATGTTTAAAAGCAGTTTGAAGTACAGATTAAATGAGAGGAGGGTAACAAACCTTGTCCACGCTAAGAGTGGTTCAGTTCCATTGGCATTAAAAATTTCACAAGCTATGGTGTATGCCAGGCACAGGCTGCTGCTGCTAGTGTTTGAAGCACTGTGACATACAGCTCTGCCCTGTGTAGAATAAGTTGATGCTTTGATCAAACCTGATAGCAGCTACTGGACCAATTCTAATTTCAAATGACACCAGTATATGTTAATGGTCACACTACTAAAATCAGTTGAGTCACCACACTCAAAACAGCTGCATGTAGGAAGAAAATCTTTACCTAGGATTCCTGATATTGCTAACTCTGGTAGAGCTGAACTAGGTGCATCCTTGGTGAGGACAGTGTGGCTCTTAAGCGCCCACTTCAGGAGATAAGATGGGAGGACCTCTGTATACAAGGATCTTCTGGTCTCAACTATCAAATAACTTTCTCAGCACAAAGGAGCACTAACCTCCCCCCCTCCCCACCCCAAGGTCCTGCTATGCATAATCTCAAACCACCTTAAGTTCGAATATGTGGGTGGGCATGTTGTCTTGCACCACCGCTCTCCCAGCCCGGTGCTAGGTTGCCACTCATCCAGGTTTTACATGGACAGTTCAGTTTTTGGCTTCTATGTCCAGGTGCCATAAAATTAGGGTTGCCAGGTGCCCAGTTTTCAAATCGAAAATGGCACCCGAACCAAAAGCCTGGTTACCATGGGGTTCAGGGGAGGCACCGGTTCATTAACTCTCACCAGCCCTGCTCAGCCAGGGCCGCATCCTACTTACAGGCAGGCTCCCTGAGATGATCCAGTGAGTGACAGGGACAGGGACTTAGAGGAGAAGAGAGGGAGCAGGGCCTTGGGGGAAGAGCCTCAGGGAATCTGGTTACCAGCAAATAGAAAGGTGGCAACCGAGGCAGACACAATCTCAAACAAAAAGGGTTACTCATTTTTTAAATATAGCCTTAACTGGCATACTGACTGTTAGAGTTTCTGAGAAACAACCCCTTCAGGAGGTATTTTTATGATGATGTCCCCATTTTCAAAGGGAGGTAGAACAGCATGTCAAAAATCAAAAAGGAATCCCACAAAAAGTGGAAACATGGATAAATTACTAAGGAGAAGTAAAAAAGAATGGCACAAGTATGTAGGGACAAAATCAGAAAGGCTGAGGAGCAAAATGAGCTACACCTAATAAGGGACATAAAAGGTAAGAAGAAGAGGTTCTACAAATACATTAAGAGCAAGAGAAAGATGAAGGAAACTGTAGGTCTGCTATTTAGTGGGAAAACAGAGCTAATAATGGATGACATCAAGAAGACTGAGGTGTTTAATACCTATTTTGCTTCAGTCTTTACTAAAAAGGTTAATGGTGACCAGATACTTAACACAATTAATATAGCAACAAGGAGGAAGGAACACAAGCCAAAATGGGGAAAATACAGTTTAAAGACTATTTAGATAAGTTAGATTTAAGTCAGGAGGGGCTGATTAAATGCATCCTGTTAAGGAACTGGCTTATAACTAAACCAGGGAGAGAATGCATACAAAATTTGCAGATGACTCCAAAGGGCAGGGGAGGCTGGGGGATGGGAGGGAATTGCTAGCACTCTGGAGGACAGGATTAGAATTCAAAACAACCTTCACAAACTGGGGAACTGGTCTGAAATCAACAAGATGAAATTCAATAAAGATAAGTGCAAAGCACTACACTTAAGAAAGAAAAATCAAATGGGCAAATATAAAATGGGGAAATAGCTTGGTGGTAGTACTGCTGAAAAGGATCTGGAGGTTACAGTGGATCACAAATTGAATGAGTCAACAATGTGATGCAGTTGTGAAAAAGGCTAATATTCTGAAGTGTATTAACAGGAATGCCACATGTAAGACATGGGTAAATGCAGAGGCAACAGGGTCATATACCCTCCCTCCCACCAGATTTTTGCCAGGGTTTATATGCTCTTCCCTGAGCTCTGCTGCATACCATAAGAACCTTTAAATTATGCCCCCCCTCAACAGTTACACATTGTCTCTGGGTAAGCATCTCACTCTACTTGGTGCGGGTGAGGCCTCAACTGGTGTACTGTGTCCAGTTCTGGACTCCACACATTAAGATAGATCTGGACAAATTGGAGAGAGTCCAGAGGAGAGCAACAAAAAGGACAAAAGGTTTAGAAAATGTGACTGTGAGAGAGCAGAGGAAGTGAGGGAGCTGTCCACATGTAAGGGGACTGTTGCCCCCTTACTAACATTCAGTGGGGGTGTTTTGGTTGGCTAGCTCCCACTACTAAAAGGGGAAGGGTCTATGGGAAACCAGGACCCTGAGACTGATAGTCCCCAGGAACAATGGGGAGAGGCCAATGCTGCAGGTCAGCCTGAATGACAGGGCAGGCAGGCTAATCGGAGAGTCAGGAGGCCAGGGAGGTCGTGTCCTCCGTGTGAGCTGGATTTGCCTGGCTCAGACAGAGTGGGGCCGAGCTAAGGAGAAAGCAGGGGCCCAAGCTAAGCTGGGGAGCAGAGCTGGGCCAGATCCAGAGGGACCAGAAAAGCAGCCCAGAGAGAGCAGACCCTGTCCTGGGAGCAGAGCTGCAGCCTTAAAGCTAGAGGCACAGCCCAGACAGAGCAGACTTGCCCTGGGAGCAGAGCTGCAGCAACCAGAGCCAGAGGGGCCAGAAAAGCAGCCCATGAAGCAGGTCAGTGCTGGGAGCAGAGTCACAGAAGCAGCCTGCAGAGCAGACCTGTCCTGGGAGCAGAGCTGTAGCAACCGGAGCCACAGGGGCCAAAGAAGCAGCCCAGGGAGCTGGAGGCAGAGCAGCAGTGCTGAGACAGAGTGGTGTAGCTGGGGCTAGAGCAATCCAGAGCTGGGTGTGGTGAGCAGCTGGGGAGAGCGAGGGGGACCCTGGGCAGCGGGCTCAGCACAGGGAGACGTCTCAGCCAAGAGGCTCTGCAGGCCAGGCTTGGATCTTAACCCCAACAGGGCGGGGGTGACACTGGAAAGAAGGGTCCTACCACTTAGAGTCTGAGAGGGTGTGGCCACCACCAGGTCAAGTGTCCAACCCACAGTATGCCTGCAGCACAGCCAGGGTCTGAGAAGAAGGCCTGGGACTTACAAGAAACAGACTGTCAACTGCCCTGACATTCCAGAGACACTGTTTGTGACGTTCCCTGCCACAGAGCGGGTTGATGTGTTTCCTTTAATCTTTCCCATTTTTCCTTATTCTTTTAAAAATTAATTGTTGATTAAATAACTTGCATTTGCTTTAAATTGTATGTAATGGTCAGTGGGTCAGAGAAGTGCCCAGTGCAGAGAGAGTACCCCGGAGTGGGGACACCCTAACCCCTGTCCTAGGTGACCACAGCCGGGTTGGGGGTCGAGCCCCCCAGGAATCCTGGGCCCAGCCTCGTTGGGGTTACGAGGACTCTGCCAGAAAAGGAGAGTGGAAGGGGAGTCCTCAAGGGCAGGGAGGCCACTGGGTAAAGGAAGTGGGAGCAAGGACTCAGATCCTTTCGCTAGCCCACTTCACCGGGGTAGTACAGAAGCCAGGAAAGTTCCCCACAATAGCGGGACTGTTCCCCCACTTACAGAAGACTTGAAGCCTGGAGCAGACATGCTAAGTGAACTAACGAGAGACACCTGATGTGGAGAGGGAACTGCAAGCAGCTGGCTCCTTATAAGAGAGCTGAAGTAATTGTTTGGGAGAACTGACCCTGGGATGTCTATAAAGAAGTCTTCTCTGAGCAGGATGGCTGCAAGCCAAAGCCAGGTTCTGAGGTAAGTGCTATGCCTTAGAAAACAGATTTTTGGGACGCTGAGTTTTGTTTTGAGTTACTGTCTGTATATATCTGCAACCCCCAAAAGGGTGGCAATTGGACAAGCAACTGTGTGGAGTCCCTGTGAAGGAAAGAGGCCTGGAAGTGGGGGACTAGAGGGCAGAGCAGTGGCACCTTCTACAATGACCTATGAAGAAAAGTTAAAACTGTCCATGTTTCTTGGGGTGGGGGGGGATACTGAGGAGGAAATCAGATATGTGAAGGCATATATTAAGGGCTGTTATTAAGAGGATGGTGACTGATCAGTTGTTCTACATGTTCACTGAAAGGTAGGATGGGATGTAACCAGCTTAATCTGAAGCAAAGGAGGGTTAGATATTAGGAAAAGCTTTCTAACTATGAGGGTAGTTCAGCTCTGGAACAGGCTTCCAAGGGTGGTTTTGGAATTCCATCTTTGAAGGGTTTTAAGAACAGGCTAGACAAATATGTGAGGGATGGTCTAGGTGTATTAGGTCCCGCCTCAATGCAGGGCGGGGAGCTGGACTAGATGACTTCTTGAGGTCCCTTCCAGTTCTATATTTCTATGACTCTGTATCAATTTTTACTCCTTAGGGGCTCAATCCTGGAAGGTTCTGAGCACTATAGTGGAATTACTACATGTGCTTAAAATTAACCATATGCCTAAATACTTTGCTGGATAAGGGCAAGAGCATGCAGGGCTTTTCAGGATTGAGGCCTATAAAGAGACAACATGGCTATATTTTACTAAACTTGACTTAAGAGTTTCTCCACTCCCTTTGTATTAGTTCTGTGTGGTTGTTTTTTCTTTTTAAATAAAAGTTATAAAACAATCATTTGTTTGTAAAAAGGCTGTTTGCTCTGCAGCTCATTAACCTCTAGAGAGCTGTTAATTATTACTGAAAACATTCCATCTTTCCAGGGTGCTAGGAAACTACATGACAAAACCTTTTCCCAAGGTTAAACATATTTACAAGTGCTAAGGTACACGTTGCAATAACTCAGTGTGCTATATGTGCAAAAGAGCAGGTGGCTAACATGAGCATGAATAACTGTCAAGCTCTTCAATTAACTGTTTATAGAGATGGAAGATTTTAGGCCATAGTGGCCTGTCTCCTCCAGTTTTAGATTCTAATTTAGTATTTCCATTCATTCAGTTGCCTTACTATTTCCGTCTCTCACTTTGCAGTGTCCACTCGCTGGTTAATAGCCACACTAACCTTTTGAGTGTGTGCCTCGGTCAGTTACTACTTAGAATTACTAAAGTTTAAAAAGTGTGCATGCGTATGCAGAATGACCAATGCCCTGAGCACAAAGCTTAATACAGATAGAACCATTTAGTTCCATTCCTCAGTGTAAATGGTTTGGTTAATATTATTCTGAAGTTGTCATGTACATCCCAATTACAACAACACATTCTTAACTAAATAGGTCTTTTGCGGATTTTGATGCTGAATTCTTCCTCAGGTGGTGGATTCATCTTCATAGACTCACACTTTAAGGTCAGAAGGGACTATTATGATCATACAGTCTAATCTCCTGCACATTACAGGCCACAAAACCTCACCCACCCACTCACTCCTGTAACAGACCTCTGGTTGAGTTACTGAAGCCCTCAAATCATGGTTTAGAAACTTCAAGTTACAGAAAATCCACCAAGACTTAATTTAAAGCACGAGACAACAATTAGTGATATACAGCTTGAGTGCCAAGTGATCAGGGGAAACACTGCAGTTTTCAATTCATTTTTGAAAAATTGAAAATGAAAGCTCTTACAAGAGTTTTCCGCCTATGGCATATGTTCCAGTGTAACATGCGCATCTGAGATGAGTCTGTTGAAATATGGAATGATTGCACTAACGTATCAGATTGAAAGAGGCTACAAATTGTGGAGATGTCAGAGCATGGACTCTTTTGGACTCATGCATCTGGCATCAAGCAGACCTTTATGCATCAAAGGAAGACTTTCTTCAGTGATGTTGGGGCAGGGAAGGGAGTATACTCTTTTCTGCATAATAGTGAGAAACTAACATAATCCAAAAGCGAAGAAAGTCAGAGTGAAGACTGCTGCCTGTGCTGAAGGGGAGAGGTAACATGCACCATGTTAGAAGCTTCAGTCACCAGCTCAGCCTGGCAGTCTCAAATTATGATTGCAGCAACTTTCACATAAAGCTCCAGCAAACTTGCACATTATAGAATAATATTTTGCCTGTTCCCTTACTGGCCTGTATCTTTCTGAAAAATCTAGCAACCAGAATTTTTCCTTCAGTAATGTGGATTAGTATAGGGTGTATACAGTCACCTACTTGTCCACTTCTCCCACAAGAACCTTTGAGCTTTCTCTCGTGCTCTCTATTATGCAAATATTATTCCATAAAGAATATACATAAAGCCACTGGTCTATCTGCTTTCAAATATCATCTTAAGGTTCATTTCTACCATGATGCCTAAAGAACACTGACAGCTGATAAAGGATAAGCAGCTGTCAGGATAAGACTACTCCTACTGATATGCTTACTTGCCTCCTTATTACTCCTTTTGAGCTCTGCCTTCTTTCACAACACACTTTTACAGAGCATGTCCCACAGTCTTCTACCTATTAAACCTGAAATTTCACTCTACTTTATATTGCATGTATGTGCACAACTTGTAGGGTCTTTAAACATCTATTGAAAGGAATTTTTCAGTTTATATGTACAGGCATGCACAGTGCTAATAGAATGTTTATCATTAATCATTTAACATAATTCTATGTGTATGTGCAAAGTACAGTTTTAAATCCCTGTAACTTGGCTAAATTAAATCTGATTTTCAGTGAGCTAATTACAGGCAAATCTAACAATGTGAAGTCCCTGCCATATTTCAAGTTTTCCTCACTTGCTGATGAGGTGCTAAAGCTATTCAGGAAAAAAGTTACAAACATTCCTTGTTAGCAGTAAAGCACATCTTTATACCAGGGTTTCTCAAACTGGGGGTTGTGACCCTCTTAGAGAGTTGCAAGGCTCTTACATGGAGGGGGGAGGGAGGGTCACAAGCTGTCAGCCTGCACTGCCAAACCCCGCTTCACCTCCAGCATTTATAATAGGGTTAAATGTAAAATAATGTGGTTTTAATTGGGAGGGAGGGGTCACTCATAGGTTTGCTGTGTGAATGGGATCACCAATACAAAAGTTTGAGAACCTGATGTGGGGGCTAATTAGCTACAACAAATCAGGAGAAAGATCTTGGAGTCATTGTGGATAGTTCTCTGAAGATGTCCACGCAGCGTGCAGTGGCAGTCAAAAAAGCAAACCAGATGTTAGGAATCATTAAAAAAGGGATCGAGAATAAGATGGAGACTATCTTATTGCCCTTGTGTAAATCCATGGTACGCCCATGTCTTGAATACTGCCTACAGATGTGGTCCCCTCATATCAAAAAAGATATACTGACATTAGAAAAGATTCAGAAAAAGGCAACTAAAATGATTAGGGGTTTGGAATGGGTCCCATATGAGGAGAAATTAAAGAGGCTAGGACTTTTCAGCTTGGAAAAGAGGAGACTAAGGGGGGATATGATAGAGGTATATAAAATCATGAGAAAGTGAATAAGGAAAAGTTATTTACTTGTTCCCACAAGAACTAGGGTCCACAAAATGAAATTAATGGGTAGCAGGTTTAAAACAAATAAAAGGAAGTTCTTCACGCAGTGCACAGTCAACCTGTGGAACTCCTTGCATGAGGAGGTTGTGAAGGCTAGGACTATAACAGGGTTTAAAAGAGAACTGGATAAATTCATGGAGGTTAAATCCATTAATGGCTATTAGCCAGGATGGGTAAGGAATGGTGTCCCTAGCATCTGTTTGTCAGAGGGTGGAGATGGATGGCAGGAGAGAGATCACTAGATCCTTACCTGTTAGGTTCACTCCCTCCGGGGCGCCTAGCATTGGCTGCTGTCAGTAGACAGGCTACTGGGCTGGATGGACCTTTGGTCTGACCCAGAATTGGTCGTTCTTAACCACTTCTTTATACAGTCTGGTAGAAAGTGGCTCAGCCGTTTTTGATGAAAATTTCAGACTGAGAGCAAGTGTGTCAAATTTCAGCCAACAGATAAAACATTAAATTTATTAACTGAATATGACCTTTTAGAATGAAAATGTTTAGGCAATTTAAACCATAAGTCTCTCTACATACACTAGCTGAGCTGCTTCTCTGGAATTATAAATATAGACACTCAGCCCTTGAAACAAGAGCACTGCTATCAGATGAACAAAAAACATTTTGCACACTCAATCTGCTGGAAAAAAATGTAATCTGTCTAGTCTCTGGGAGACTTTAAGGACACTGGAGAGCTGCAGAACTGACCTGGTCAAAAGAAGATCCTAGAGTTGCTTCATATTAACACCATATTTGCATATAATGTTTCTTAAATATATATGTATATTTTAAATATGTTTTGTTCCATCTCCCATTCATATTAATAATGGGGCTCTGTCCAGCTCAAACTTTCTTTAACCTGCTGCTTATTCACTTGTCTGTCAAGGAATCAGGCAGTGCAAGTACTGCTTGACTTCCTTCCCCAAATACACCACAGACCTAAGTTCTGTCAGCAGGACTCTCATTTCTAAGCCGCAAGAGGAAATGAAAAGTAGATCTTAATAAAGTCAGAATTCAAATATTGGGGGGGGGGACATGTGGAGGAAGGTTTGTGGGGTGCAGCTGGGCCCAGGCCAGCCCCCATGGGGTTGCCAACTTTCTAATCGCACAAATCCAAAGATCCCTGCCCCGGCCCTTCTCCGGGGCCCTGCCCCCCACCCCTCCCCACTCACTCCATCCCACCCTTCCCTCTGTCGCTCACTCTCCCCCACCCTCACCCCAGAAATGAGGGGTTCAGGGTGTGGGAGGGGGCTCTGGTTAGGGTGTAGGGGGGCAAGCTCTGGGACGGGGATGAGGGGTTTGGGGTGCAGGAGGGGGCTCTGGGCTGGGGGGTAGAGCCAAGGGGTTTGGAGAGTGGGAGGGGGCTCTGGCAGGGCATTGGGGATGTGGGGGTCTGTGTGGATGGGTGTAGGCTCTGGGAGGGACTTTGGGTGCGGGAGAGGTCTCAGGGCTGGGGGAGAGGTGCAGGAGAGAGTGCGGGGTGCAGGCTCTGGGAGGGAGTTTGGGTGCGGGAGGGGGCTCAGAGCTGGGGCAGGGTATAGGGGTGCACAAGGGGGTACAAGGAGCAGGCTCTGGGCACTTACTTCGAGGGGCTCCCCAGAAGTGGTGACATGTCCCTCGGCTCCTAAATGGATAGGTCAGGCAGCTATGCATGCTGCCTCTGCCCACAGGCACTGCCTCCGCAGTTCCCATTGGCCACAGGTCCTGGCCAATGGGAAATGCGGAGCTGGCGCTTGGAGTGGGGGGAGTGCACGGAGTCCCCTGGCTGTCCCTCCACCTAGAAGCCCAAGGGATATGTTGCAGTTTCCAGGAGCCACATGGAACCAGGTAGGGAGCCTGCCAGCCCTGCGAACTGGACTTTTAACAGCCCAGTGGTGCTGACCGGAGCTGCCAGGGTCCCTTTTCGACCAGGTTTCTGGTTGAAAACCGGATACCTGGCAACCCTAGGGAGCACTACCCTGCTCTGCTCCTGGCCTAGGGCCCCAGCCTCCGTCTCCTTACCGCTGTCCGCGGCCCTTCTCCCAGCCCTGGTTGGGGGGTGTGCTGACAGGAGGAAGGGGGAGCGTGAGGTGTAAAGTTTGGGGACCACTGGTCTAGGAAATAGTCTCATTGAGAGTGGTAGAAATACTTCCATCTCCTCAGACTGTAAATCCCAGTAAATCACCTGCCAGTAGAATAGTCAGCTGAGATGCCTCTGTTTAATTTTAGTATCCAGAGAAGACACAAGTAGCACTGTGTGAATTACTTTTTTAGTATTAAGATATTACAAAAGAAACCCTAGTTTCAGATCAAACTGAAAATGATTTTTTCCCCAAACTTTTTGGTTAATTGAAAAATCTAAAAAATGTACTTTTCAGGCAGAACTAAACATTTTCATTTTTAAAACTGAAAACTCTAAACTCTAAAAACTGAAAAATTCTAAACCAACTCTGTAGCATCTGTTACTGCTGCTCTGCTTTGTCAAGCTAACTTTGGTTGGACAGATTCCTGGAAATTGTCATGTGATGAAATCGTTAATTAAAAAATAATATTTAATTCCTGGAGACTCCAGGACAATCCTGGAGGGTTGGCAACCAATGAGACTCTCTCATCTCACCTTGGTATTCTCTCCCTCTTTCTCCTACTGGTCTTCAGCAGAGTGCTGAACTGGGACTAAAAAAGCCTATCAGAATTTTAAATGTATTTGGGAATGGCATAGCAACCAGAACAGTTCTTTTCACGGGACATTAAGCAAAATTTCTGTGCTATAAGCCCAGCCCGCCTTTAGGTCCAAATAAGCATCCCCTCCAAATAAAACAAATTCAAAAATATGCAGCCCTCAACTCAAAAAATTAAAGCGCCTTTTAAAAAGAGAGCCCAATTCTGTTTATTATAAGCAGAGTTCTGGCAACATCAGTTAACTGATTGGATAATTAGACTATAAACCATTTAGAAATTCTCCCTTGGACAAGTTAGGAAAAAGGTAGTACTATTAGGAAGATAAAGGAGAAGGCTTCTCAGGTAATTATAATGGCTAACTTTCCTCATTTGAGTTTCAGATCAACTTCTTTTAGCACCTCACAAACAGAGAACTCTGGAAAATTTACTCTGAAAGTAGGCCCAGACATCAGGTAAGTAAGGCACTTCTCCCACAGCCTGTGTACAGGCAAGTTAAAATTGTGTATGAGGGCACTTAAATAAGGGAACTAACTTCCTGATGTTTGTCCTGAATGTTTACCAGAGGGATCCCCTCTTTTGACCAGAAAAATCCAGAACTCTCTGGCCTTATTTGCTCCCTGGACAACATTCTCAAAATAAGAGACTGAGTATAAAAATGGAATGCACATGAAAATATGGTCACACAATAAATGTATCCTCACGATTACTCATTTGCATTTTCTCTATTTGTGAAACTCATGTACCATAAAATAGAAACCATCCAGGCAGGGATCTGGCACAGCAGCAGTAACATATTTTTGAAAGCTCATTCACCTGACTACATGCCTACCAAATCTCCTTGCCAGTATTCTATGAGATTCTCTATGCCAAATAAGCTAGGAAACTGCAGTTTACTTGATGTTAAGTATGGCAGTGTTCTGATAAACATGCATGACAGGCTTGAATTTAAGCATGCATGCCCATAGTTCCTATACCACTTTAAGAAAGAAAAGGAGGACTTGTGGCACCTTAGAGACTAACAAATTTATTTGAGCATAAGCTTTCGTGAGCTACATGAAGTAAGCTGTAGCTCACGAAAGCTTATGCTCAAATAAATTTGTTAGTCTCTAAGGTGCCACAAGTACTCCTTTTCTTTTTGCGGATACAGACTAACACGGCTGCTACTCTGAAAATTATACCACTTTAGAGTCACAAATAATTTCTAAACAAAATCTAATTTATCAAGTAAATTTTTTTTTTACTGCTGGTGAAATATGCATGTTCATTGTCTCTTCACCCACAAAAGAGTTGCCCCTCAGGTTTCTTGCACTCTATTCTACCAAAGTGCCTGAAACTTGACTAAGCATTCCGAGAAAGGGGTCCTTAGCCTCTCCCCAATTAGCATGGCTTTACCATTCACTGCTTAACTACCTGTAATGGTATTTTTATGATATGGACAGCTGTCCCTTTAGCTGTCCACTAGACTGACACCTAGCAATTCATTCCACACTAAACAGCATTAAGATGCTGATAACTTTCAATTGTGATCAATTTGGGCCTAAATGAACTGATGACCTAGAAGTGGAAGGCCTTGCATCCTGTTACCAATAGCATTGATCCACTAAGTTCTTGCTATAACAGTTTTGCAATTAATGTGGTCTAAACAGATATTAGAACATTGAACCAGAGCTTTTGTCAAATCTATTGCTATGTCATAATATTATACTATAAATGTTTGAAAGGCTATATTTGAGAAGTATTAGCTAATGAGGCCTGTACTTCTGCCAGATGTTGTTTTCCTTATAACCCAAATGAATACTCAGTAGATAGATTTTGAAACTCAGTTGAACCAAGCTCTTGCCAATATGTCCCACCAGTTCTCCACCCTTGACTTGTGCCAGTTGTAGTTTTGGTTATGTCAGTATGAGGAAGCTGCCCTTTCTACCCTCATAGCACAGGCTTCAGCCATGCCATGGAAGATTAGGAAATCTAGGGCCCCTGCAAGTTACTGTAAAAGCTGTCCTTTCAGACAGCTCATTTGCCTTATCTGTATACATGCCTGTGTTATTGCACTATGTTTGTAAATATCTGTTCCAGTATTTGTTGCCCATGTAGTATGAATAATATGAATATGAATGAATGAGGTGGAATTCCTGTTCTGTTTGTGATCTGTAGAAAATGTTCATAGCCACACTGGCCCTCTAGGAAAAAGAGCAGGGTAGAAATATGGTACTTTTTATTGGATCAGGAAGTTATTATAAATTCCAGGACCAACATAAATTTGATTTAGGGGAGACACTGGTGGAAGATCTGGGAGCATTTCTGTGTGGTGTCCTTTCCTTGGTTTTATTTTATAATTCAATGTAGGAAAAAGAGGGAGGAAAAATTAGAATGAGGTGCTTACTCACCATCACCGGCAGAGAGAGCTCTGGACAAGAAGCAGTAACAGACTTTACTCATAGTACAGCTCTTTAACATGGGCTGTGTATGGGCTGGTACTGGCAGCCACTTCTCACCGGTACACCATACCGGCCCACTTTCACCTCTGGGTGTGACAGGCCCAGTAAAATTATTCCTGCTTCGGGGCTGGCTGGAGTGCAAAGAGCAAGTGCCACAGGAGGTCACTAGCTACTACTAGGTGACAGATGAGCTGAGTGGGCAAGATGGGAATTTGTTTAAAGAGGACTCAGCAGTCATTCCAGCAGATATAAGAGCTGACATCATGAGAGGGATACATGCATCATACCTGGGGATAGAGGCATGCCTGAGATGAGCCAGGGAGTATATCTACTGGCCAGGCATCAATTTCCAGTTGAGACCATACATGGAACAGTGTGAGGTGTTTGTGGTTGTTTTTAAAATACAGTGACAATAAAAGAAAACTACAGTCTCATGAAATCCAGATCTCAGCCTGAGAAAAGATCAGAACAGACATGGGAAGGGAGTGTACTAACAATTTTGGGGTGCTGACTGCTGCTTCAGCCCCAGGGGCTGACTATCGACTGCTGCTCCAGCCCCGCCGCTCTGGCAGGGGCTGAAGCCAAAGAAGGTCTGTTAAAGTCATGGAATCCATGACCTCTGTGACAAAATCATATCCTTACATATGACCAATGCAAAGGACCAATAGAATGCCACCCAACAGAATGAAGACAGCAACAGACAGGAAGCAAGTTCCCCACCAACAGCAATAACACAGACCAGAAATAGGAGGCTTGTTTGAAGAGCAGTACGCTTGAAGGTCTGTGAGGCCTAACAGGCTGCAACGTGCTGGCGGTAAAGGCTGTGTGCCTAGGATGAGTTACATACTAGTAACATCAGGCCCCAGCAAGTCATAAAATGCTTGCACAAAAGACACAACAACAATTCTTAAATGGAAAGAGGTAGCAACCTGTATAGAACTTGAAGGGAGGAGCACAGGTTGCAGGAGGGAAGAGTTTGTACGAGGCACCAAGAAGTCTGTTTCCAAATAGCTATCTCTGTAAGCAGCCAGTTTAGTTTTAGAAATATGGAATCCTCATGTTATTACTCAGTATGCAATACATGAAACACCAGTGACCAGTCAGCGCAGGCCAGAGCAATCTGAGGTAAAATGCTAGCCTCTCTTCAACCTCTAGAAAGCAATTGTTCAGGAAAACATGCCACCCTTGTCCTGGCTCCTGTGCAGCCACTTGGGTTCTGGGCAGCAAGAGCCTGCTGCATTGCATTTACATTGGTGTCCAGGTGGCTAGGCTTTGCTTCAGTGCAGTCATGCGACTTCCATGCAATTGTTTGATGTCCACTAAGTGACCCCCATTTAACTTCATTCAGCATCTGAGAGTGAGCACCCTTCACTTCCTACTGAGAGAAAAGTTGATATGGTCATCAAACTAATTGAAACACAAGATCTAGACTAGGATTAACAGATCAGCCCCTACAAATATTGATTGAAAACAAAATTGCTGCATGTAAAATTAGTCACTAGAGGGCACTAATAGAATCCAGTAAATGCGATGGGAGTATACTGCCATACAATCTTTTATGTAAGTACTATGGTGTTCAAGGAAAACGTGTTCTTTAATTCATATCCAGCTCCCATAACCACTCTGCAGATCTCACATAAGGGAAATCCAACTTAATTTACTGTCTGTTTTGCTTTAACACAAAGGGCACAAAAGGATAATTCTCTCTAGAAGCAGCATATCTTCTAGCCTGATGTTCACCATGAGCTTTTGGAGGGAGAAGCTCTGAACAAATCAACCAAGCAAAGATCTAATGTGTGACACTTTGGTGCAGTGTGGCACCATGAGTGGGTGGCTTGAGGAGCTGATACACAAAAGAGGTGTGAATGCACAAGGCAGGCTGTGGAGCTGTTTGAGGTAGAGAATGGCAAATTATGATGCCCAAAAAGTGGAGACAGACGTGATCTTTGTCCTCCAGAGTTTGCAATCTAAATAGCAGACATGCCAAATCAAGTAGAGGTGACAAATAGTATGGAGGGAATGTGGGGAGGAAGGACAAGGGTCACAGCCATACAATTACATGAACAGTACAGGCATGGACCTATCTTTGTTTGTTGTTTATTATTAATACAAAGAACAGGACTGTACAGATGTAAAGTAGTGGCTGTTAACTCATCCGTCAGGGCATCTCAGAAAGGTGAGTTCTTGGGAGGGCTTTTAAGGAGGAGAGGTGGAGGACTGGAGCTGGTGACAATATTGCAAATGGTAGGAGATTTAGCAACGTCTAAAACAGCAGTGGTGTTATAGATCCATAGAGGGTTTTTTAAGGCCAAAAGAGACTATTACACTCATCTACTCTGATCTCCCATATAACACAGGCCAGATTATCTCACTCAGTGGTTCCTGCATCTAGCCTATTAACTTCAGGTGGATCCTGAGCATATAGTTTTAGAAAGACATTCAATCTTGATTTATTTCAGAGTAGCAGCCTGTTAGTCTCTATTCGCAAAAAGAAAAGGAGTACTTGTGGCACCTTAGAGACTAACCAATTTATTTAAGCATAAGCTTTCGTGAGCTACAGCTCACTTCATCGGATGAAGTGAGCTGTAGCTCACGAAAGCTTATGCTTAAATAAATTGGTTAGTCTCCAAGGTGCCACAAGTACTCCTTTAATCTTGATTTAAAAACTTCAGGAGTCAGACACTCCATCACACCCTTGATAAACTGTTCCAGGGGTTAATTGCCCTTACTGTTAAAGGTTTATGTCTCATTTTCAGTATGAATTTGTCTAGTTTCCAGCCATTGGCTCTCATTGGCTAGATTAAAGAGATCACTGTCATCTGTCTTCTCCCCATACAGAAACTTATAGCCTGTACGCCAGTCCTCTCAGATCACCTAATTGAATATGCAGTATGGCACAGGAAGGTGGTAGCCCATGTGGCTGGAGGCAGGGGAAGTGCAGTATGGCACAGGGAGCCAAGTTCACAAAATTGGTTAGTGAAGTGTGGCATGGAGCAGGGAAGTGGTACCACACATGGTAGTGGGTTTTTGAGGAGCAGTATGGTAGGGGGAGGAAAGGTGTAGTGCTGCACAGGATGAAACATGTCAGACTGAGGTGCTGACTGGCCACATGGGGCATGACTATGTGTGAAAGCTCATGCAATTTACTGTTTACCTGAACCCAAACATTTTTAAACAGAAGTGGAATCTTGATTAATAGCCTATTGACCAAAGAAACCTATAGGAAGTGCTGACCCTACCCCCTGTCTCTAACATGGAAATAAGAAACCACCAGATTCCTGGGCCTAATTATCTCCTTCAAAACCCAGCATTCCCCTGTATTTCTGACTCAGTGCAGTATGCATTTCTGCTCAGATTATCATCTATATCCTATTACAGGATGGGATGCAATAGCACTTGATTTAATTACAGGGCTCAGACTGCTCCCTCCTCTCCTATACACCAGTCATCAGGAAAAACTTGAAAGTCCACTTCTTCTGTGTTTAACTTTGTCTCGTCCATTAGTAAAGTGTGTCTTTCAGACAGATGAGGCAGGGGATGTTGGCCCCTCCCTGTCCCAAAGTGTGCAGTGACAAGAAAGAGTGTAGCCATAAAGCACTGAGTTGTCTATGTGCCATCTCTAACAATTACTTCTCTGTCAGAGACAGGCAGATGGACAGATGTGGCATGTGGCTGCTTTGTGAGGACAACATTGCTGTCATCTGGCCATAGATCCAATGTAACTGGACACATGAGGATCATCACCTCAGTGCAGGTGCTCCCTGGGTGAGGGAGACAGCACAGTGGTTCCTATGCTACCCTTTTCCCTGCTTCTGGCACAGAAGGCCACAGATTAGGTAGAGGAGCTTGCATGGGATACCCTTATGCCCAGTTCATCATGGCCTATGGTTTGGCCCCTAGGGTCCTTCAGCAGCTGGAGTCGGTCAGAGCAGAGGAGTCTGGCACAGAGCTAGTTCAGGTTTGGGGAAGCACAAGTGAGCACTGGGTCACCTTTTTACCTGGATTGTGTTGTGTGCATTTTGGCTGGACCCAACGGTCTGGCTCAAACTCTTTTTAGTGAGGGAGGTGCTTCACAGGAAAGCCTTCTACCAGGACAGTCAGTGGAAATCATGTCAGCAAATTCTCCTGAGATGACTGTATCCATTACATTTGTTGGATTAATCTTATTTAATGCTGAATGCAGTTGGGAGACTGTAAAATTGAAGATGTTTAACTTTCAGATAGAAATCTGGACACAGAAGCCATTCAGCTTAATGATGCAGTGTTAACTGCAGACTCTTAAATTAATAAATAAACTGATAACAAGGTTTCTGTTTTCATCCATCTCACCTTCCTCCTCCCATCCACCTACCAGAGAGAGCAGGAAATCTCTCCCAGGCATCCCCATGTTCTTCTATGGAAGAGAGCCTTCAGTAACTATGCCAGACTGAGCTGCACACAGATGGTTGTTGGGAATAAACTGGACACATCACTGCAGATGGTCAACCTTGCATGGTTCTGGTTTCTGACTGGCACCACATGACATCTGATACATTCTAGAATGAAAGCTCATAACAATAACCTGACCGGCCAGTTTTCTTTTTTCCCATGGCTGGATATAAACTAAGAGCCATCCCATGTGCTTATCTCTAGCTTCAGAGCTCATGAGGAAGCAGAAATACGTGCAAAGTCTCCTTAGTCTTTACCACTATAAAAGCTGTAGTCTCAACCACTTAGATTAATGCACCTTCACCCAGCTACCCTACTTCCAAAGGCAGATTTGAACTACTCTCTCCCCAAAGTATCTTCCATAGGAGCTCTTCTGAGGGCTACTGACTTACCTGGCATGTGCTTCGTGTCTTTCTTTCCTCCTCTTTCAAAAATCTCTTTGGCACCAATCTGGCTGCTGTTGAGTGGCAGACCATGGCATCAGGTATCTAATCTTTGCCTCTAAGGATAAGGGTCTGTACATCTGCTCAATGGACACAATGCTGTCAAAATAGGTGTATTTGGTTATAGACCGTCATGAGACCTAGGACCAAATGGGTTGCCAAAGGTGCAAATTCCACCCAATAGAGTAAAAATGGCTGATCCTGTTTTATATTTTCAAAGCTTTGTACAAACAGTGCCTAAACAATTTGCATTACAGAACATTGATTAATTAGGGCACTGCAAAGCCATGGCCACGCCTCTGACCCAGGGTACCAAAGAGTGAATTCTTTCCACTGCAGTTTATTACTGTTCACAATGATTTCTTGCTTCTGCTAGTCTGACCAAATTGGTTGCCTTATGTACACACCTGTGGTCCATACTAGGGTGACCAGTCTCAATGTTCATGCAGTTGTTTTCAGGGTGCAATATACTCTACACACTGTTTCACAGAAGCTCAGAGGAGAATTTCAGCCACTAACAGAAATAAACAAAAGTGTTCAAACATATTTCCTTTTCCCTGACTCCCTCTGTAATAGGTCCCTATACCTAGGTCAGCATGAGATTGTTCTCGTGTCTGAGACACTTTCTGCTCTCCCCAGTAAAACTCTACTGTCTAGAATACAGAGTGGAACATGTGCGAAGATAGTGTTTCTCTAGGGATTGAGTGCATTTTCTTAGAAAAAAGTAATGGGACAGTATGTTCTGTCAGGTAAATATTTGCCAAAGCTGTTGAGTAAGAGGAATAGAACAGATAACAAAACCGTGAACTCCTAACCCCAGGTAAACTGCTAGCTAATGTAAACAAACAATGCACAAATATCTTCTATCCAGTCTTTGATAAATGCTTATGTGCTGATTTTGATGCTTGGATGTACTAACTGTCCCTGATTGGAACCATGAACTTTGGATGCAAAATATGAGGCCAATCCTGCAGGTGCTATAATTAATCTCAGGAGCTAAAATCAGCCTGCTGGATGAGTGAAATTGTTTTTGTGTGGAGAGAATCCACAGGTGTGTAATCAGTTTCTTGGTAGAATCTTCTGTCCTTTAGGAGTAAGAGATGGTCTGTAAAATTATCCCTCCAAATCTGGCTTGGTTCAGTATTGACTGAAAATCATTACCTCTTGACAGTGGTTTGGTCTCTTACAGTTTGATCCTATTTGCACAGACACTACCACTATCACTGCAGTTATCAACCTTGGCAGTCTTAGCGCAGAGGTCAAAGACAGAATAGCCATGGAATCCCTCCAATCAGGGTGGAGGCACATCAGTGAGACAGGTTAGGAGGGGATGTATGGCTGCAGTCCTTGGGTGTATAAACAGGGGAGTAGTAAGTAGGAATTGGGAGGTAAATTCTACCTCTATATGATGCATTGGTGAGGCCGACACTGGAATACTGCATACAGTTCTGGTGTCTACCTTTTAAAAGTGTTTGAAAAAATAATTGCTATTCTCTGCACCCGAATGATTCAAGAGCTGGAAAAAAAGCCTTACAATGGAAAACCTAAAGAGCTCAATATTCTTAGAATAACAAAAAGATCAAGATCACAGTATAGAAGTAATGTGACAGGGAGGAAAATACCCAGTACTAAAGACTCTTTACTTTTTTTTTTACTCTTTTTTCTTTACTGTAGAAAAGCATAACAAGAATCAATGGTTTAGATGTTAAAGCCAGACAAATTCAAATTAGAAATAAGGCATGAATTTTTAACAGTGAGTGTGATTTTAAACATTTGGAACAAATCACGAATGGAAGTGGCAAACTTCCCCCATCTCTTGATGTCTTCAAATCAGGATTGCATGCCTTTCAGAACTCACAGTAAGTACAGGAGAATTACACCCAGCACAGTTGCACAACTGTATCCAATTTAACCCCCTGCTGAGAAGGGTAAAAAAAATCTAGTAGTCTCTTAATCAGAGGGAAGTAATGTGTGGTTCCATCTGGTTTCCTCAAGGGGCTAAGAGGCTCTTAGATTCCAAAACCTCTTGGCCATTACATACAGAAGCTGAATGACCTTCAGGAAATGTTTGCTCTAACCTTTACTTATTTTGGGATAATGGAGGTGTCTTATGTTCTAAATACTTGATTCAGATGTTTCTGAATTATGAGGGGCTGGCTGCTCACATATATTATTGAGGAATCTTGTGATCACTCATAGTAGCTAGTATTTCTTTCCCAAAACTAACAGATACATTTTTAAAGTGATTGTACAATAATTACATTTGCTAATTTCATAGCAGTTGTAAACAAATACAGTATGTGATTTTTTTTTTTTTTTTTTTTGCTGAGACTATCCAGTAATTCTGCTGGGAACACTGATAACTTGCACTGCTATAAGGACCAAAATGCCTGTCATATCAGAATCAATGGCAGTGACTTCAAAGGGACCAGAATATGACAGTAAAAGAAATCATTTACTGCTGTAAACTTCCCACTTCCCACACCATGCAATGCAAAAGGATCATGTTTTTACTGAATCACAGAAAATGTACAATCCTTAGGGGAGAGGTCTCATCTGGATCCCAAAGTTTTGGAGCAGTCTGTCTGGGTTCTTTGTGCTCATCCCTGTTGTATCTCAGTGCCTCCCATTTATGAATTAACTTCTCACACCACCCCTGTGAAATGGTGCTGTTGCCCCATTTTACAGATCAGGAACTGAGATACAGAGGTTGGTGACTTGTTTGAAATCACACAGGAAAACTATGAAAAAGCAGGGAACTGAATTTCAGATCAAGCACTGGAAAAAAAATGCCTTACAGTGACAGACTTAAGAGCTCAATCTGTGTAGTTTATCAAAGTGTGATTACAGTATATAAGTATCTTCATACGGAGGAAATGTTGGATACTAATGGGCCTTTTTAATTGAGCAGAGAGAGACATAACATGAACCAATGGCTAGACATTCAAGCCAGACTAATTCATATTAGATATAAAGCACACATCTTTAACTGAGCGTGATTACCTCTTTCCTTGGTAGTTTGTTCCAATAGTTAGTTTGTCTTCAGATTCAGGTTGGATGTCGTTCTGGAAGATGCTTTAGCCAAACAAATTACTTGAGCTCAATGCAGGGGGCTACTTGGTGAAATTCTATGGCCTGTGATATACAGAACGTCAGACTAGATGATCTAATGGTCCCTTCTGGCCTTAAAATCTGTGAATCTTCTATATCCCAGTCCAGTGCCTTAATCACAAGAGCTTCCTTTCTGGGGTTAAGTTTCATCTGGATCTCTGGGGAATTCTAGCCGTAAGGTCTAAGTCTGTCTGGATCTCTAATTTATAGCTTTAAGGTGGGGCCTTTCAGATGGAACCCTGGGGGGTTGGACATAAAGAACCTACATAATGTGATGACAGGGTTTTTAGACAGACAGGTGTTTCATTAGAAAGCAGCCATTATTACATAATAAAACGGCATCTGAACCACCATTTTTATACAATTCTGAAATATATATATATATATATATACTAATGATCCCTTTTCTAAGTTTCTTTAGGGCTAAATTTGACCTGGGATATGTGTTGCTTAATTATAATTCTCTAAACAGTGTTTAAAGCAAATATTTCTAAACTCTACAGGGTGGGAGTAGGTGCTGCTATCAATGACATTTTGCAACATTATTCAATTAAAGGACAAATTTATTTTTAGTAAATATAGCCTGTGGTACCTAGCATAGCTTCTAGCTGAGATATTCTATTATTTCTTTGTTCAGTGCTCTAGGCAGGGGATGGATGATACCACATAATTTAATCACTGTAAATCTATGCAAGTGTGAGCAACTTAATAAATTGCTGCAGCAATAACTGGTTGATAAGCAGCATATTAAGTGGTATTGGTGACACTTCCATTACTGAGCTGGTGTCCTAGCAAATGCTACTCGACATGATCTTTCAGACAGGCATAAAACCAAGGATCTGGCCACTTATTAAAAATTCCATGGCATTTTCAGCAAGATTAGGAGTCTTAGCGGGCCCTGGTGTGGTGGCCAAGTTCCCATTTGCGTAATTACATTCTGACTTCCTAAAGCCCCCCAACAATTTCTATCAGAAATAGCATTCTTTACACTCTGTCCTAAACTTGTTTGTTTGTTAGTTTATGTTAAATGGCTACCCAATTCTACCTCAGAGGAAGCAATTTTTCAGCAATGGGTGAAGTTTTTCATGAGTGTGAGGTTTAATATAAAAAATATAGTTTACAAAGCAGTTTGGGACCCTTTCAAATCATCATCTTAGCATATGCAGAACATACCTCAGGTTGCACGTGACCAAATTTGGCACACTCGTATCATTAGCTTCGCTGGCTTGGGCCAGATACTGATGGGGAGTGTAACATGAATGCTGATCTATGCCTCCCCTTTATCCCCCTCCAAATGAAAAGTATTGTTAATTTAGGTGTGACAGGACAGGTCACAAGTAGGGGACTGATGTTGGCATCTCAAGAAGCCCAAGTAACATACATATGGGCGTTTCAGAGCCCAGTCAAAAAAGCAAGCAATCTTCCCACACACTGTTGCCAACTCTTGAGATTCTGTTGAGTCTCTCAATATTTGTCACCTTTCTTGAAGCCCCAGCTCCAGGAATTGTGTGACTGCATAACTGTCAGGTTTCATTTTAAAAAGTTTCTAACCTTCCTGGTTGTGGAGAAAAATTTGAGAATGTCACCCCGGTGCACAGTTCCATAATCAGCTGGTAAATAAAAAGAACCCACAATGTGTTATTTTTAAATAAGTCATGATTTTTTAAGCCATTCCCTGGAATTTTGAGGGTCTGACTCATGATTTTTTTGGACACACTTTGGTTTGACAAATATCGACACTGAGATGTCCTGCAAGACTCCCTCAGCCTGATTTCTAAACCAAGTAAGCTAAAATAGGCTGAGTTGGTGCAGATAATGAGACCAATTTCTTAGTGCCTTCATCTCCTTCCTGCCTGTCTCACCATAAAGAATACTATAATACTTCATCTAAGTTGGTCCCCCTCAGAAATCTTGCCTGAGCATCATGCACATTTGATACACATGCATAGCCACCTGACTTCTATAGTCATGACATTGTTAAGTAAGAAATGTGCCCTCTCCAGCTCTTTGGGCATTTTAACTACATCAAAGGTGCAAAGCAGTGATGGGTTCCGATGAGCAGTGTGATTAAAGCTAATGTATATTTTACAGGTTAAGGAAATAGTGTCTGTACATCTGGGTATATTGCTTAAATTATCCCAAAGTACAAAGTTTGGTTTAAAAAATCATACAATAAATATAGTACATAATCAGCAATAATCCAAATTTAGATTGATTGATTAAATTTAACGATATAGTTTAGATATTGCCATCCAAATATTTGAGTACACCCCTCATGAAAAATTATACAGAGACACCATACATTTTTAACCCAGAAAGCCCCTCCTTTGTTCCCTCACTGACTTGGCCTCTTAAAAATAATCACAGCTGCATAGGTGCTGGAACTAGGGGAGCTGGGGGTGCTGTCACAGCCCCTGGCTTAAAGTGGTTTCCATTATATACAGAGTTTATGGTTTTGTTCAATGGCTTTCACCACCCCCACTATAAAAATTGTTCCAGCACTGCTGCACAGCTGTTGATGCAGCCCTGTGCATGGCAGACAAAGGGGCCAAGAATGCTGGTTTACATTTATTGTTTCCACGGTTACTGACTGGGGAAGCTTGCCTTGACCCATCAGCACGACTTAAAGGCTCTCCAGAAGCACTGTTATCTTGCATTTCCTCCATCTAAAGTACTGAGGGGGCCTCAAGGTTTGATGGGTCATCTAGGTAGTACTTGTCATTCTCCACTGACATGGGGGTTGATCTTCCTCCTTCCTTCCCTCTCCAAATGTGTGTGGATCCACTAGCACCTTATAGCTCCCCATTTCCCTACACTTTATGGTGAGCAACTTTATATAGGTGAAATGCTACTGACTGAAAAAACTGTGACACTATAGTCCCTTCTAAATGCCAACAGCCTCAGAAGTCGACCCCTAACAGAAAACTCTATTAGAAACATGGGGGATTGTATTTAAAAACTGGCTTTCGAAATCCAGACAATAGGGTAAGAAACTCCTATTATCCTTTCTCAGTGGTCAGTTGACTGAACTCCTGACCCCAGATGCCAGCTGGAGTCTACCTGAGAGTGGTTGATTACATCTTTGTGCCAAACTATGTGCACCCATGGAGCTATACACGCATGTTACATAATAACAAGTAATAAACAAAAAGGAGCTGGCTAGCCAAATCCATCTAGCTGTGCTGATGAGATTTTTTTTTTTTTTTTTTTACTTCCATCACCTGATAACTTAATTGCTCAATTAGCTACACCTCAGTGCCCTGGCTATGGTGTAGGAATGTTCCCTTGCAGGTCATTGTGAATCAGAAAACACAGGAGGTGGGTAAACAATGCAAAAGTAAATGATGACATGTCCTTCCAACAGTACAGAACCACAAGCATTTTATACCATTCAGATTTGTTTTCTAATTCTGCATTGATTTGATCCTTTGGGTTGGCATTACAGGGATGGAACAGGCATCATCCAAACACAGACCATGAAACTGCTGGTCAGATCCTAATATCAAAGAGGGGTTGTGTCAGAAGGTATATTCCCATTCTTTCCTTAGCAGACTAGACTCAGGATCAGATAATATATTACCTTTGTATTTTGGAAGCCCTGTAATATATCTGATTCTTTAGGGATCAGTAGGATTGTCTCTTTGTTGCTAGGGATTCTGGTGCTATCACTGAGTCACTGGATGTTATCTTGTGCTCATGGTTCTGCCAAGAGGTGTGTCATGTCTAGTAAATAACCTGAAACAGGATGAATTAATCATCTAGAAGGCTTCCCCCTCCCCCCCAGAATATGAATTATTGCAGATTTGGGGGTACAGTTTTCATGTGTAGAGGTATTACTAGAGATTGCAGCCCTAAGGATTTTATTAGGAATGTGTCTGGATCATGTCTGGTCACAGTTTGCCATACTTTTCTCAGTCTGTATTATTTATTTATATTATTACTTTGTTATAATATTGATATGGCACTGCTGTGTACAGCTAGAAAAACAGAAACTTCTACTGAGTATTCAGAAAAAGTGAAGACGTGGATTTTACGTGAACAATTCCATGTGTTAAAGGGTCTAGCTTCATACAAAAGTATGACACAGAACAGGAGCGATGGAAGCTCCCTAAATGTGGGGGGGCACAAGCGCCTGAACTGTGGGCCCACCCCTGAGGCCCCGTCCTCACTCCGCCCCTTCTCCCTGGGCCCCTGCCTTCCCTCTTCCCCCAAGGACTCACTCCCGTATCAACTCTTCCCCCTAGACCCTCCCCCCCACTTGCTCCTCTCTGCCCCCTGCCTGCCTGTTGTTCACCCTTACCTCCGGTAAAAAGTGGGGGGGCCATGGCCCCTTAGCGCCCCCCCCCCATTCTGGCACCCTACACACAGAGGTCTATACCAGTGGTTTTTAAACTTTTTTTTTCTGGTGACCCAGTTGAAGAAAATTGTTGATGCCTGTGACCCAATGGAGCTGGGTATGAGGGGGTTGGAGTATGGGAGGGGGCTCAGGGCTGGGGCAGAGGATTGGGGAGCAGGGTTGGGGTGTGGGCTTACCTTGGGCGGTTCCCGGTCAGCGGGGGTGCAGAGGCAGACTTCCTGCCTGTCCTGACACCACGGACAGAGCTGCGCCCCAGAAGTGGCCAGCAGCAGGTCCGGCTTCTAGGCAGAGGGACGTAAGCAGCTCTGCGCAGCTCACAGGCACCTCCCCACCAGCTCCCACTGTCCGGTTCCTGACCAATGGGAGTGCAGAACTGGTGCTCAGGCTGGGGCAGCACATGGAGCCCCATGCCCCCCACTCCCCCCCAAGCCTAGGAACCGGACCTGCTGCTGGCTGCTTCCGGGGCTCAGCGTGGTGTCTGAACAGGTAGGGACTAGGCTGCCTTAGCCAGGCAGCACCGCCGACGGGACTTTTAACGGCCCGGTCAGCGGTGCTGACCATAGCTGCCGTGACCCAGTCTCTTCCATTCTACAACCCAGTTATGGGTCATGACCCACGGTTTGAAAACCACTGGTCTATACCATGCTCATCACCATAGTATCTGAGCACCTACCACTGCCCATCCTACAACTTCCCATTGATCTTCCCTCAGTATTGAAATTTTTGACTCACCTACACCGTAGCTTTCCCCTTCCAACAAGCAGACGCTGATCCTGCCCCCATCCTGAAGGTAACTTAGGAAATCTAAGTGAAGAATGTTATTTTTAGTTTTTTGCATATGGACCACCCTGGTCTCAGGCTGCAATATCACAGTCCATATATAATTATAGGAATGGGAAGTAATTACACAGATTTAGAGTTTAGAAAAACCCTGCATTCATCCACCCATCATGATAGTCTGGCCTTGGTATTCATTTGTGAACAATATGATCAAATAAGTCTTCATACTCTATGGTCAGGCACTATTCTCTTTGAAGTATGTATTTAATATCTGCCCTGCTGCAAAACAGCACCCTAATCTATGGGTTAATATATTGTTTGGGTCTAATTTAAACTGTTGTTTTATTGGGGCAGGGTCCAAGTCAATAGATACTAAATAATAAATGTTATTTTCCTAAAGGATCTGTTCACAAAACCAGCATGAGTAAAGATAAGGAAAAATACATTAATATATGAATATTTGGAGTCTGAAGTCCTTGGGAATCAATTCAGAGAAAAGAGCAGGCATCATTATCACATTCCCATGCCTGCAGTTTCCCTACCCTCTCCCTAATATGTGCACACATACACACAAATAGTCATTCTTCCATCTGGTACCCTAGTCAGACTGGCAGTAGCCAAACCCATAATGCTCCCACACCAAGTGTCTTGCAGTGACCATGTTGAGGAGGAGAATTGAGGTTCTCCTGTACATTTTAATGACACAAAGTGTTCATCTGTAATCAAGCCACTCACCACCCACAAACACCTTTTTTTTTTTTTTTTAATAAAGAAAATGGATTTATGTCCTGTTCCCCCCACCGCCCCGTTGGGCTTTATGTCCAGTTGACTGAGTTGAGGAAAACTGTGTGTTCCAGAACATGTAAAATAAATTCAAGAGACCATGATTCATGAGAGAGATTAAAACTGTCTGTTCTGGCCAAACACTAACAAGGCAGGCTGTTTACTGCACAGCTGTGCTCTGCTTGGCCTTGAGTGAATTAAATGTTGTGTGTGCAACACGCTGCCTAATGAGCCAGGGATACTCTGCTTACATATCAAATACAGTAACTGGGGAACAGACTGTGACAATCGCCCATAATTATCTGCTGGGTTCTTGGTCAGAAAGGAGCAGAGCTGTATTAAAGCAACTCCATCCACTTGTTAGGGCCTCATTAGCTTTCCCTAAAACAGTAGGTTTGACACAGGTCAGTGGTTTCCAAGATCATCAATATCCAACAAGGATTTGAAAATAGGCCAGTGCTTGCTTTCAGAACCCCTGGTTTCCTGCTCCTCCCACATGGTGGTACTGAGAATCTCAATCATTCATGGCTTCAATGTCTCCCCATTGGCTGTAACCAGTTGGGAAGGACATGGGTCTAATAGGTGCTGGCTGTAGTGTAACTGACCAAAACTCAAGCACTGAAAGTTGTATGTGTCCCCATGAGTAGGGCCCTACCAATTTCATGGACCGTGAAATAAACCCTGCCCAATGAAATCTGAGCTCCCCAAAATCAGCCAGACTGGGGAGGGACAGGACTTGTCCTTCCCGTGCATGGCTGTTATGGGGAGAGAGATCAGACCCACCTCCACAGGCAGCGCAGAAGTGAGGGTAGTACAGATCTTGTGGGTCAGGGAGCACCCAGGCTTGGGGCTGCCACCTCTCGCAGCTCCTGCCCGGGCTCAGGGAGCCCAAGCTCTAGGGCTACTGCTCCCTCTCCCTCATGGGCCATGGCTCCTGCCTGGGCTGCTGCTCCCCTCTTTCTCCCTGATCCCCTAGCTCCGGCCTGGGCTCAGGGACCTGGGCTGGGGGCTGCCACCACCTGCAGCTCCTTCCCAGCTTGGGGCTGCCCCCCTTCTCCACCCCATGGCTCCTGCCCAGGCTCTGGATGCCCGAACTCCAGGGCTGCTGCTCCCTCTCCCTGCCCCCCCTCCACCCCCTCAGTGGCTCCTGCCATGGTTGAGGGCATCTGGACTCCAGACAGGACTCGGGGCTTCCATCCCCTGTGGCTCCTGTTCAGGCTCAGGGACCTGGGATGGGGGCTGCCACCCCCTGCAGCTCTTGTCCAGGACCTGGGGACCAGGCTCAGGGCTGCCGCACCCCTCCCCACCCCCCCACTCTATGGCTCAAGACAGGGATTCAGGTGCCTGGGCTCAGGGCTGCTGTCCCTGACAGCTCCTGCCTGAGCTCTGGCGCTCCTGCCAGGGCTGGGGCACTAATTTTTCAAAATGTCCAGGGCCCCTTGCATGGGCTCATAAATTAATCCACCACTGGCCCTGACTAGCAGCTAGGAGCCCCCTAGCTGGGGCGCTCCCAGTAGCACTGGGGAGATGGGACCTACCTCCACCTCCAGGAGCCTCCTCCAGCTGCAGGAAACTCCGCAGCTGCTGCCTTCAGAACTGGGCTCTGAAGGCAGCACAGAAGTGAGTATGGCAATCCTGCAAACCCCCTACAACAGCTTTGGGACACCCCCCCCCCGCAATGATCCCCTTTTGGATCAGGACCCTCATGGTTACAACACTGTGAAATTTCAGATGTTCACATCTGAAATAGTGAAATTGACCAATTTTAAGACCCTGTGGTCATGAAATTGACCAAAGTGAACTGTGAATTTAGTAGGGCCCTACCCATGAGATATTGGTTGGGTCCCATGGAAGCAGAAAGTTCAGTTTGGGTCTCAGAGATTTATTTTTTTTAATCCACAAAGTAAATGGAAAATTCCTCACACCAAGACACTCAGTTTAGATCAACCCAGTTTTTCTTTGTCCGTTGCACAGCCATGGTATATAGGCTTAAAAATTATATAGGCTGTAATCAGTCACCCACCATGAGACCCACTGCTGGCACTCTAGCTGTCTTCCTGCTTTGCTGCAGGTTAAATGTTACCAACAGTGCTTGGACAAAAGGTCATTATAGTTTAGGGTGATCACATGTCCTGATAAAATCAGGACTGTCCTGATTTTTAGTTCTTTGTCCCGCGTCCTGACCGAGGCACAGTCAGGATGCCATTTGTCCTGATATTGCGGCTTTCGCTGCTCCGGCCGCTGCGCTTCCCCCTCCCCCCCGTTTTATCTGGTCATCCTATTATAGTTGCCCACTGAACTATTGAGAGTGGTCTGTTAGCATCACAATACCTTCCCTCACAGCTTTCTGAAACCTATTGCATTTATGACAGGTTTCAAAGTAGCAGCTGTGTTAGTCTGTATCCGCAAAAAGAAAAGGAGTACTTGTGGCACCTTAGAGACTAACAAATTTATTTGAGCATAAGCTTTCGTGAGCTACAGCTCACTTCATCAGATGCATTCAGTGGAAAATACAGTGGGGAGATTTATATACACAGAGAACATGAAACAATGGGTGTTACCATACACGTTGTAACGAGAGTGATCAGGTAAGGTGAGCTATTACCAGCAGTTGACAAGAACGTCTGAGGAACAGGTGTGTGTGTGTGTGGCGGGGGGGAATAAACATGGGGAAATAGTTTTACTTTGTGTTATGACCCATCCACTCTCAGTCTCTATTCAAGCCTAAGTTAATTGTATCCAGTTTGCAAATTAATTCCAATTCAGCAGTCTCTCCTTGGAGTCTGTTTTTGAAGATTTTTTGTTGAAGAATTGTCTGTAATCGAGTGACCTGAGAGATTGAAGTGTTCTCCGACCGGTTTTTGAATGTAATAATTCTTGATGTCTGATTTGTGTCCATTTATTCCTTTACGTAGAGACTGTCCAGTTTGGCCAGTGTACATGGCAGAGGGGCATTGCTGGCACATATCACATTGGTAGGTGTGCAGGTGAACGAGCCTCTGACAGTGTGCCTGATGTGATTAGGCCATATGATGGTGTCCCCTGAATAGATATGTGGGCACAGTTGGCAACGGACTTTGTTGCAAGGATAGGTTCCTGGGTTAGTGATTCTGTTGTGTGGTTGCTGGTGAGTATTTGCTTCAGGTTGGGTGGCTGTCTGTAAGCAAGGACTGGCCTGTCTCCCAAGATCTGTGAGAGTGATGGGTCGTCCTTCAGGATAGGTTGTAGATCCTTGATGATGCGTTGGAGAGGTTTTAGTTGGGGGCTATTGCATTTATGTTCACATACTCTGTCAATTACCAGTTATATGTCTGAATGTCTCACTGAAACAAGGAGTTTTCACTCATCACCTCCCAAAGTCAGGCTGCATATCCATGAAATTAACTATCCCTAATTTCCAATACACCATAAACTAACTGTCACGTATATATTTGTGAAACTTTATGGTGACTGTCAAAATGGAAGGGAATGCAGAAGCAGTCAATGGGTTAGAGCCTGTGTCATCCCCAATGTGTCAGGAATCCTGATCAATACAATTCTGCATGTGACATGGCACATTCATCCTGACAGAAACTGAGTAATGAAAAAAGAAAAGGAGTACTTGTGGCACCTTAGAGACTAACCAATTTATTAGAGCATAAGCTTTTGTGAGCTACAGCTCACTTCCTCAGATGCATATCGTGGAAATGAAATGCATATCGTGGAAATGAGTAATGAAAATTATTCATCTTTTTAATTAAACATAAGCTACATGTCCACCATGGGCTTGTCTCTGGACACTTTGACAGATGTACAATGGTGCTGCGCTCATGAACAGAACAATTTTAAACTAACTTGGAAGTTTTTCTGGTTGTTTTGTGTAGGTTCAGAAATTTGTGGTAGTTTGTAGCCTTCCTTCTAAAATAAAATATTTAGAATATTTACTAATTTATATTATTACAAACATCAGTGTGCATTGAACTTGCTAATTTTGCTACCTCTGGCCTTCTCCATGTGGTCAGACGTCATTGCTAATGGGCTCTGATCACAGGCTGAGTGAAGAAAATGTTGGTTTTCTTTTGTTTGTTTTGTTTTTTTTCCCCCTTAACAGTTTAAAGTATGAGAACTCCATCCCACTGTAATAATTCACCTCCCTACAGGATGAAGCCTCTCACGGAGCAAACAAGAACACCGGTTGAGTCTGACTCAACCAACTGGGCATTGCACAGGAAGTCTGATCATCTCTCAATTGTGCTACTATCTATGCATAAACTGGCCTTCTTACTAGTCTCTGTCACTCCGTTTCCTTATAAAGCTTCAAAACATTATTTCCTGTCCTTCTAATTATATGTTAATGTGACTAGTTACATGGTATAGGCACTTATTTTTAGCCAGATGCAAGCAGAGCCCAAATATTTCAGCATCTTCAGAAAAGCAGTAACCCTCTAAGAGGTATTTTATGCTTGGACACTTGCCGTTGTCTGTTACTTTATACAGAGAGACAAATTTCAGGTGTGAAGTAATAAATATATATACAGGTTATAAATAAATTTGGAGTTTCCAAAATGCAAGACAGACACGAGGAAGTGCTCAAGTAGCACAAGTGCTCACTTGAAGGGGAAAAAAAAATCTAAACGTATAAAAATACAATTGATAAGTGCACGTTGAAGGCCAGATCACCAGAAAGGAATGGAAACCTGATCTTCAGGAAAAGTCCATGCCACAGGCTTTACTGAATCCACTTCCTGTCTGTGTGACTATTTCCACTGATTCATGCTCTCGCTGCCTTGCTTGCTCTGAATGTCAGCAAAGAGGATGCGGGGGTGGGAAAGGCTGAAGTTAACATCCACTGCTACATGCTACTAATTCAAATACTCAGCTCCATTTCACTCCTTGATGTCACTGTATCTTAAAAGGGCAATGGCTCATTCCAGTAGAATTAGTCAGTATAATGTGAAACAAGACCCTGGTCTCCAACAGTTGAGCTGAATTTACAAAAGCTGACACTTCTCATTTGCACCCAAAGACCCTACCAGAATTTTCTAGATGGCATCTGAAGATTAATCTTTCAAGCTGTCCTTGTCATGGATAAGTATATGTGAATGAGGAAACACATAGATTCCAGAGTCTTTTGGAGGATGCGTGAGGATATAGTACTATAAATTTACTAAAAAAATGATTAAATTGGCTACATTCAACAGGAATAAATCACCAGTCGTGCAGCCCAATAGCTGTAGTTTGTATAATTTATAGGACAGGATCATTGTCCTCTGGAGGGTGCTCCTTTGCCAGCCAACCAGACAGATGGAGTTCAGTCTGAAGGAAAAAACAAAAGGAATTTTCTGTACAGACCAAGAGTCCCTATCATCAGCATAGTGAAAGATGTTTTTTGAGAGATTTAAAAGTGGAGAGGGTATCAATAAATATCCAGTGGCACTTTTAACAAAAATAGGAATGCTAATCCTATTGTCTTGGCCAAATTTTTATTGGGATGAATACATTCTGCCTTCCTGTATTACCCTGAAGTTTCAGCTTAATGCAGGATTCTTCTTTACACCTATTTTAAACTGTCATATGGTGTCATTGTGCAATACTGGAGAGCTGCCATGTTTTTTCCCAAAGGTAGCTGTATTTCAGTTGTAGAGTAAGCTAATCCTGTATGTAAAGTATAGTATTCTGGGATCCCCTGAGATGAAAGGTGCTGCCAGAATTATAGAATCTAGAGGGGAAAGGCCTATTATATTATAGCTACATATAGGTATTTTATTTTTACTATTGAGGTTAAAATGCTAGAGGGAGATGGTCCTTTACATTTCCCAAGTGTGGAACAGATTCCACATCTTAAAGTAGTAACACATGGTTTATCTGAGTGAGTAAGTGGTTGGAGTAAAGGCTGAGAGAATTCAACCTTTTCTTCACATGAGTAAAACCTGGAGAATTTAGCCCTGTATTAGTATATGATTATAAAACGTATGACTCAAATCTACAAAGTTTCAGGATTACAATAGATTTTTCTGGAAATAGTAAAACTATAAAATCAGTGCATGGCACTGGAGAGTGTCTACATTGTGTTAGATTTCAAGGTAATCAGCGATTTTGGGGGGGGGGGTTGGATGGATATAAATCTTCGCAAGACATTATATATCCAAAATTAAATATATAATCTGAACAAGGATTTAAAAAAAGATTTCTATACACTGATTCTAAATTCACTAAGATTTTTACTGCAAAATTAGGACCTCAAAATAATATGTAGGACAATGTAGTGACATGACAATTGAATCCAAACAACAAAATGGACATTTTCACAATGCTGCATGACGTTTCACCCCATCATTCCCACTGATGGGAGTTACTCCACTACAATCTTGTATAACACTCCTCAGTTTTGTCAAATTGCGTATTGCAGGAATTTTGCTGTGATACAGCGGTGCCAAACCTTAAATCAATCCACTTTGCCACACCAATGCAACACATCAGAAATTATTCCACAGCCCCTAGACCACAGTGGTGGAGAAAGACTAGTGAAATCTATGCTTGAAATCACCTTTTCCAGTTTGTAATGTACAAACTTTTGTACATTTATTATGTCTGTTTTATTGATTATATATTGAAAAACTGGTTAAATCTCTCAGCATGAATAGTTCTAGAGTGGAGCCATAAACAAAGTCAAAGTACTCTTAGAAAATAAGTTTTTAATCTTAAACTGTGGAATTGGTTAATAATCACACAATGACCACTGGATAATTTATTCAAGATTAGCATGCAACTGAATTTCTCTGTAAAAATTATCAGTAGCTCAAGAATAGGGGAGCTGGAGGGTTCACAGGAATTTGGGGGCATCTGTGTATAGTGGGTATATAGAAGCAGCAGACAATTCAGATCTGGTCCATCTCTTATCACAAGAGTTTTTTAATCTGTAAAGGTGGTGTTAGGTCAAGGAATAAAATATGGAAAGGCTACAGCCCCCCCCCCCAACAAAAATATAGGTCCACAGTCCTTTACTGCGAGCTCCAGTATATATCACCTGGTTGGTAGCCAAGATAATCCTCCTTATGTAACCTTCCTCCCCCTCTCTCTGCTGGAATGAGGCAAGTAGAATCAGGTGTATATAAACCAAACAAATTGTGTTTATTTTGGGGAAACTGAGGTACATAAATTGGAAGAGGAAAAATGCATAAAACAATAACAGAAACTTATTCCCTCTATAGGTACAGTAACTCAAACATCTGTGTCCTGAAGCCAAGACCCAAACTAGACCCCCATGGAGTACAAAAGGTAAGTAAACATACAATATCACCCTTCTGATGGTCGCTCAGGACCTCGATCCTTTGGCTTGTTCAGAGCCTCAGGAGAGGAACTCTGAGGAGATCCCTCGATGACTCGTCCTTCTCACTGGCTCCAGATGACACAGCGGCAGACTCACAGGATGGCAGCTGGGTGTTCACAGGCGAATGACAACGATGGATGTTAACTGCTGCAGATGGTAAGTAAGAGCTGGAGATGGCACTTGTCCGGAGTTTTGATCACCTGTGGAAGCAAACCTGCATACACCTGCCACTCAGATGGGCAGCCCCAAGCTGAGGTAACTGCTGCTCTTATATAGACTATAGTGAGAAACTCCATAGAATCCCCAGGAAAATCCAGTTAAAACTGGAACTTGTTTACTACTTGAGCCACTGCTGACTGTTGGAAAGGGCGGGAAAACACTCCAACTGCCCTCCTGATCACATGACCAAGTCCTCCATTTTAGATAACAAAATGGGTTCCATACAAACATAATAAATCATAATACTAATAGCCATACAAACACAGCTTTAGGAATTTGCCCCTAACAGAGGATAGTAAGGAACTTATATTTTCCCTGGCTTATAGTACAAGAGCATGGACATTCAATTAAAATTTATTTGAAAGGTGGTAAATTCAGTACTGATAGAATGAAATACTTTTTCACACTGTGGACTATTAGACTGTGGAGCTCATTGCTGCTAGATAACATTATTTAGCAGGATTGAAAAAGTGATTAGGCATTTTCCAGTGCTTAACAATCCCAACTGTAATGGTAGTTAAGCATTGGAACAAATTACCTAAGGAGGTTGTGGAATCTCCATCACCGGAGGCTTTTAAGAACAGGTTGCCAACTGTTTAATGGCACAAACCCAAACACCCTTGCCCCACCCCCCTTCCCATCCCTTCCCCGAGGCTCCGGCCCTACTCAATCTAGTTCCTCACCCTCACTCACTTTCACCACGTTGGGCAGGGGGTTGAGGTGCAGGAGTGGTGTGGGCTCTGGGCTTGGGGGTGGGGCCAAGGGGTTTGGAGTGTAGGAGGTGGCTCTGGGCTGAGCCTGGGGCAGAGGGCTGGGGTGCGTGAGGGGGTGTGGGCTTTGGGAGGGAGTTTGGATTCAGGAGGGGGTGTGGGCTCTGGGAGGGAGCTTAGGTGCAGGAGGAGGTGAGGGGTCAGGCTCTGGGAGTGAGTTTGGGTGTGGGCCCTGGGCTGGGGCAGGGAGTTGGAGTGCAGGAGGGAGTGAAGGGTCAGCACTTACCTCAGGTGGCTCCTGAAAGCGACTGGCACATCTCTCTGGCAGCAGCTCCTGGGTGTGGGGAGGGGCTAGGGAGTTCCATGTGCTGCCCCTGCCCACAGGCACCACCCCCACAGCTCCCATTGGCTGCAGTTCCCAGCCAATAGAAGCTACAGCATCGGCACTCGGGATGGGGGCAGCGCACAGAGACCCAGGGGCCACAGGGCCGTCCGCTTCCAGGAGCAGCATGGAGCAAGGGCAGGCAGGGAACCTGCATTGGCCCCGCTGCACTGCCGGACTGTTAGTGCCGAAAATCTCCCGGTTTGGCTGCAGTAGCCTCTGGGAGATAGGGATTGATTCCGGGAGACTCCCAGCGAAACCAGGAAGGTTGGCACCCTAAACAGGTTAGACAAACACCTGTCAGGGATGGTCTAGATAATACTTAGTCCTGTCATGAGTACAGGGGACTGGACTAAGTGATCTACTGAGGTCCCTTCCAGTCCTACATGTCTATGATTTATATGGATAACCAGAATATCACGAACTATAATTGTAAATATTAAAAATTAAACAAGAATTTTGAAAAGGCTCTAAAACCACCTGCTTGAAAGTATGAGCCAACTTCTAAGCATTGGGGGTTAGAAGCTACTCCATTTTCTCATTTCCTTGCTGCCTACTGTAGGGCTTCTTCCTCTGAAGCAGCTGGTGCTGGTCACTGTATGAGTCTGGATACTGGACTCGATGGCCCCACTGGTTTAGCAATTTCTGTCTGAAAGAGTAAATTTGACAGTTTATAATGACACCAGAAAGTTGCTCTAGGTGGAGGCTGTGTCCTAACAGATGTCAAATGGCATTTTTTTGTGAGGTCACTAGGTAGAATATCCCTGTGAGATATATGGAAATTAAGTTGGGGGAACTCTGAGGGGAAGTGCCCTCCATTGCTGTCATGGCTGCCTTGCAATAAAGAAGTGTTAGTTAAAGTTAATCCATTGCAATCTGTCTTTATTTTGCTAATTTGGACTCTGCACATGTCATTAGGTAATCTTTCTGTGATGCGCATTAAGGAGGCATCCACTATACATTCCATTGTTGTTAGTTTTCTGCATTTTTGTGGTGAGGCACAAGTGCTCTTTGGCATATGTATAATTCATTTATTGGGTGTTCTGAGGCATTCAGTGCTATAATGAACAAGAAGGCCCTGTTCACTAGAAAAAGAGAAGGGGGATCCTCCATGGCCCTTTGAGCACCACACCCATTTGCCCTATATTAAGCTTCTCACCACAGTAACTGTTCAGTCCCCATGCTGTGAACTCCATTTACAATGTATTAACACTTATAGCATTTTAATTACCTCTGAATAAAACTCAATACAATAAACAAACATCAGACATTACAAGCTGTGACTCTATGCCAGGGGCCTCAAACACGGGGCCCCACGCGGTTCTTTCGTGTGGCCCGCCAAGCTCCCCGCCCCACTCCTCTGCCCACCTCCAGGCCAGGGGTGGGCAACTACAGCCTGCGGGCTGGATTCGGCCCACGGGATTGCCCCCCATGGCGCTGCAAGCCCCGCACCACTCCCTGAAGTGGCCAGAACCATGTCCCTGTGGCCCCTGGGGGGGAGAGGGCAGAGGGCTCCGTGCATTGCTCTTGCTTCCAGGCACCGCCCCCCACAGCTCCCATTGGCTGGGAATGGGGAAACGCGGCCAATGGGAGCTTCGGTGGGGCGGTGCCTGGAGAAGCAGCAAGAACAGCACACAGAGCCCTGTGTCCCCCTCCCCCAGGCACGTAGTTCCAGCCGCTTCCTGGAGCGGAGCCAGGGCAGGCTCCCCAGGTTGCGCTGCTGCCACCCCAGAGCCACTCTAGGTAAGCGGCGCCGGGCCGGAGCCCGCACCCCGACCCCCTGTTGCACCCCTCACCCCTCCTGCACCCCAACTCCCTGCCCTGAGTCCCCTGCCATAACCTGCACACCCCCTGCACCCCCTGGGGGTGGGGGGGCGGAGATCGAGTGGGGACTTCAGGGAAGGGGTTGGAATGGGGGCTGGGAAGAGGCGGAGCAAGGGTGGGGCCTCATGGAAGGGGTGGAGTGGGGGCGGGGCCGGGGCAGCAGGGGTGTGTGTCAGTGATGCGGCCCTCGGGCCAATGCATTAGTCCCCATGTGGCCCTCGTGGTCATTTGAGTTTGAGATACCTGCTCTATGCCATGCAGTTGACTGCAATATAGTCCATATATCATCACATCAGGTAACCAAACATTTTGGGCTGAAATCTGTTCAGTTACAATACTGTAAATCTGGAGTAGTCACTGACTTTAATGGAGTAACTCCAGATATCTAGTGGTATAAATGAGAGCTGAAGTTGGTCCTCTGAATCTTTAGGAAGGGGGTACTTGTGAGTCTCCCGTTTTGTGGGGAGACGAGCCCATCTACGATATATCATCCAGTTATAGTAAACCATATTGCCAGCTGAGAAAATACTATTGATTATTTGGGGTGGGTTGATTCTTTAGTGGGTTTCAGGAGCCATAGGTTTCATGCCGCTGATGGTGGGGAGGGGATCAGGTCAAAGGGGCCCTCAGTCATTTACAGAAGAAGGAAACCTGAAAATCGTAAACAGCACAGTAAATGTTTCAACTTTCAAATCGTACAACATAAAAATTCAAACTACAATTTAAATTTTCTAATTTAATTGCATTGATGCCCAAATGTTTGAGATTTCTGTGCTGCTATGGGCACTAATGGGATACTTACAATAGCCATAAAGAGAGGAGATACTAATTATGGCGTTTAGTGGATTGAATTAAATTCAAATTTCTTTAAACTAATGGTAGAAACTTTAAAATCAATTGTAATGAAGAATGACCTTTCAGCCAAAAAAACAAAGTCAACAGGGGCTTAAGCTGCAGGAAGCCTGTATAAATACTCAAGTTGCTGACTGAGGAGATATCTGAGCCATTAGTGATTATCTTTGAAAAGTCATGGAAGACAGGAGAGATTCCAGACGACTGGAAAATGGTACTATATTTGTCCATCTATAAAAAGGGAAATAAGGACAACCTGGAGAATAACAGACCAATCAGCTTAACTTCTGTACCCGGAAAGATAATGGAGCAAATAATTAAGCAATCAATTTGCAAACATCTAGAAGATAATAAGGTGATAAGTAACAGTCAGCATGGATTTGTCAAGAACAAATCGTGTCAAACCAAGCTGATAGCTTTCTTTGACAGGGTAACAAGCCTTGTGGACGGGGGGAAGTGGTAGACGTGGTATATCTTGACTTCAGTAAGGCCTTTGATACTGTCTTGCATGACCTTCTCATAAACAAACTAGGGAAATGCAACCTCGATGGAGCTACTGTAAGGTGGATGCATAACTGGTTGGAAAACTATTCCCAGAGAGTAGTTATCAGTGGTTCACAGTCACTCTAGAAGGGCATAATGAGTGGGGTCCCACAGGGATCAGTTCTGGGTCTGGTTCTTTTCAATATATTCATCAATTATTTAGATAATGGCATACAGAATACGCTTGTAAAGTTTGCGGACGATACCAAGTTGGGAGAGGTTGCAAGTGCTTTGGAGGATAGGATTAAAATTCAAAATGACCTGGACAACCTGGAGAAATGGTCTGAAGTAAACAAGATGAAATTCAATAAGGACAAGTGCAAAGTATGTCACTTATGAAGGAACAATCAGCTGCACGCATACAAAATGGAAAATGAATGCTTAGGAAGGAGTACTGCGGAAAGAGAGATGGGGGTCATAGTGGATCACAAGCTAAATATGAGTCAACAGTGTAACACTGTTGCAAAAAATGCAAACATCTTTCTGGAGTGTCTTAGCAGGAGTGTTGTAAGCAAGACACGAGAAGTAATTCTTCCATTCTACTCTGCGCTGATTAGGCCTCAGCTGGAGTATTGCGTCCAGTTCTGGGCACCACATTTCAGGAAAGATGTGGACAAATTGGAGAAGTCCAGAGAAGAGGAACAAAAATTATTAGAGGTCTAGAAAACATGACCAATGAGGGAAGACTGAAAAAACTGGGTTTGTTTAGTCTGGAAAGGAGAAGACTCAGAGGGGATATGATAACAGTTTTCAAGTACATAAAAGGTTGTTACAAGGAGGAGGGAGAAAAATTATTGTTCTTAACTTCTGAGGATAGGACAAGAAGCAATGGGCTTAAACTGCAGCAAGGGAGGGTCAGGTTGGACATAGGAAAAACTTCCTAACTGTCAGGGTGTTTAAGCACTGGAATAAATTGCCTAGGGAGGTTGTGGAATCTCCATCATTGGAGATTTTTAAGAACCATTTAGACAAACCGCTGTCAGGGATGGTCTAGAGAATACTTAGTCCTGCCATGAGTGCAGAGGACTGGACTAGATGACCTCTCGAGGTCCCTTCCAGTTCTATGATTTGGGGTATTTGGAAGGGAGACCCTAACCCCTTACTTCTCATTTCCCATTGCAAGGTGCTGTCTGGAGTAACTCTGCATTTGCAGTCGGGATTGAAAATATTCTTCAATTTTCCACAGCTTGATGCCATTTTGAAGGCTGTGGGGCTGATCTGTAATAATTCTTGAAAACTGTGTGTAATCTGGTTTTTGGGCTAATTGCAGTGTGGCTATCTTGGGTCATTGTGATGTTTATTGTATGCATATATTGGTTTAGTTAAATAACAGGTTGTTGGAAAACAAAACACCTCCGGATAAACACTTCAAGGGAACTAAGAAACAATGCCTGAGGTATTAAGAACATAAGAACAGCCATACTGGTTCAGACCAAAGGTCTATCTAGTCCACTACCCTGTCTTCAGACAATGGCCAATGCCAGGTGCTTCGGAGGGAATGAACAGAACAGGTAAACATAAAGTGATCCATCTCCATTGCCCATTCCCAGCTTCTGGCAAACAGAGACTAGGGACACCATCCCTGCCCATCCTGGCTAATAGCCATTGATAGACCTATCGTCTATGAATTTATCTAGTATTGGCCTTCACAACATCCTCTGGAAAGGAGTTCCAACGGTTGACTGTGTGTTGTGTGAAGAAATATTTCCTTTTCTTTGTTTTAAACCTGCTGTCTATTAATTTCATTTGGTGACCCCTAGTTCTTGTGTTATGAGAAGGAATAAATAACACTTACTTATTTAGTGGCAAAGAGTCCTGTGGCACTTTATAGACTAACAGACGTATTGGAGCATAAGCTTTTGTGGGTGAATACCCACTTCGTTGGATGCATGTAGTGGAAATTTCCAGAGGCAGGTATAAATATGCAAGCAATAATCAGGCTAGCATTATTTACTTATTACACATCCTTATCTAGTTTCTCCACACCAGTCATGATTTTATAGACCTCTATCATATTCCCCTGTAGTCATCTCTTTTCCAAGCTGAAAAATCCCAGTTTTATTAATCTCTCCTCATATGGAAGTTGTTCCAGACCCCTATCATTTTTGTTGCCCTTTTCTGTACCTTTTCTAATTCCAATATATCTTTTTTGAGATAGGGTGACCATCTCTGCATGCAGTATTCAAGATGTGGGTGTACCATAGATTTAGATAGTGGCAATATGATATTTTCTGTTTTATTATCAATCCCCTTCTTAATGATTCCCAACACTGAGTGAATGTTTTCAGAGAACTATCCACAATGACTTCAAGATCTTTTTTGAGTGGTAATAGCTAATTTAGACCCCATCATTTTAAATGTATAGTTGGGATTATGTTTTCTAATGTGCATTTATTAACACTGAATTTCATCTGCCATTTTGTTGCCCAGTCACCCAGTTGTGTGAGATCCCTTTGTAACTCTTCAGAGTCTGCTTTGGACTTAACTATCTTGAATAGTTTTGTATCTTCTGCAGATTTTGCCACCTCAGTGTTTACCCCTTTTTCCAGATCATTTATGAATATGTTGAATAGTACTGGTCCCAGCACAGACCCCTGGGGGACACCACTGTTTACCTCTCTCCATTCTGAAAACTGACCATTCCTACCCTTTGTTTCCAGAGTTTATGCTACTTCCTAGTTTCTTCTATAGGATTTAAATTCCACTTTTAAAAGGATGCCTTTTTGTCTCTTACTGCTTCTTTTACTTTATTTAGCCACGATGGCCCTTTTTTGGTTTTCTTACTATGTATTTTTTAATTTGGGGGTGTACATTTAAGTTGAGCTTCTATTATGGTGTCTTTAAAAAGTTTCCATGCTTGCAAGGATTTCACTTTTGACACTGTGCCTTTTAATTTCTGTTTTACTAACTTCCTCGTTGTGTAGATCCCCTTTCTCTAATTAAATGCTGCCATGTTGGGCAGCTGTGGTGTTTTTTCCTCACCACAGGGATGTTGAATATAATTTGTACTGTGGTCACTATTACCAAGTGAAAAGAACAGGAGTACTTGTGGCACCTTAGCGACTCCTGTTAGTACTCCTGTTCTTTTTGTGGATACAGACTAGCATGGCTGCTACTCTGAAACCTATCATTATTACCAAGCAGTTCAGCTATATTCACTTCTTGGACCATATCCACTTAGGACTAAATCTAGAATTGCCTCTCTGCTTGTGGGTTATAGGACTAGCTGCTCCAAGAAGCAGTCATTTGTTAACTGTGAAGATCATACTACCTTGGTGCCAGCCACGTTAGAGCTTGTTTTTGCCAGTGCTGGGAATTGAACAGATCAAAAAGACAGTGAAGAGTTAGAAAGGCTCTCTCTCAGCAGAGGTCAGGCAGTTGTTAGGAAGCTGTTTGCAGAGAACAGTCTGACACTCTGACGCATGCTTGACGATCTGAAAAAGTTAGGCCTTCCTAAGCAGCCTGTGGGGGTGGCAAGCCTTAGGTAAGGTAGATATGTGTATAGACCTTTTATTATTTTTTTAAATACATACATTCTCTTACATAATGCTTTGTTCTTAATGTTAAAGACTAGACAATACTTTGTTTTAAGAAGGCTGTGTTGAGTCACTTGTGTTTACCACTGGTCACAGGTTCCCAAAGGGAAGAACTACAGGTGCTGAACCCATTCACACCTGCTGGGTAAGCATGGTGCACTGCAGGCCCAGGACCTGGCCTAAGAATGGAAGAATTGCAGGATTCCACAGAGAGGTGAATGCTCAGGGCTTTGAACTTAAGGGGGTGTACTCAGAGTGCCCAGACAAGTGACAGAGGTGCAGCTAACCTTGTAACTAGGACAGACACGTAGAAGCATTTTGTTCAAGATTGCCATTGATTTCCTGACTTCTTGCAGCAGAAATTACAAAACCATATTGAATTAATTGAGACTTCTGTCTTCTGTCAAAGCCATATTGAATGGAGATTTTAAAAATTCTTCAACTTCAATTGCCTGACCAATTTCCAGTGAAATATTCACCCTAAAATTCTAATCTATAGAATCACATGTGTATCAACCAGCATGTGCAGAAACTGTGTTAGGAAACGAATTCTCTGATTAGTTTCTACAGAAGTATCAGTTTTTGAGAAATATATCTCAAAAAAAAATTTTTGAGTGTGGGGGGGAGGAAATCCGTTTCTGGCAACAAGGGATTTGCTTATAAATTAAAGTTTTAAGGAAAACAGCCAGTATATAAACAAGAAAAGCTGCCTGAAAAGGCTGATTCCTTATTTACTTATTGATTCATTCTCTTGCGGGGGGGATTCTTTTGTTTTAGAAATCACTGGTAAATAGGAATAGATGACTGACTTAGGAAAATATTTTGATTGCACATGTAACATTTGTTTGGTTCGATATGTCTGTGTCTTAACTCGGAATGAATAAGTTAGAAAAGCACAAGTTCATGTCTCTGTCAGTCAGATTGGCAGGCTGGATAATGGAATAGGTCACTCCCTGCCTCAGGCGTGTATGCTGTAAAGTAACTGTGCCTCAGAGAAGTCACTTCACTCTGCAGAGACATGGGCTAATTGTGTCATTTAAATAACATCACTGATAACCTGACCTATTGGAGTATAACAGCAACAGCTTCAGACACAGCTGGTGCCTAGTCATCTGGTGACTTTCATCCCAGCAGCTTCCTTCTGACAAGAAGATAAGGAGAGGAAACAATAAAGGCTGCATGGGAGTGAGTGTGTTCCTGAGCTCTGTTCCTATAATGTGTATCATTCAAGTAAGTCTATGCTGTCCTGTCACCACTGAGGGATGCAACAGGATCAGGAAGAAAGTTATTTTAGGTTGGGGGTTTTATCATTATTACTCTCCCAGGAACACATAACCACGGTTGAAGGGTAGTTCATTGTACCACTGACCTGCTGTTGATCCATGACAGGGTAGTTTGGTTTAGAGGGAGAAGCAGCTGACTGAGAGATCAAACCAGGAAATTTGTATTCACAGTACGTGAATGCCAAAGAAAAACTGGTTAAAGATCGGTTTCAGAGTAACAGCCGTGTTAGTCTGTATTCGCAAAAAGAAAAGGAGTACTTGTGGCACCTTAGAGACTAACCAATTTATTTGAGCATAAGCTTTCGTGAGCTACAGCTCACTTCATCGGATGCATGCAATGGAAAATACAGTGGGGAGATTTATATACACAGAGAACATGGAACAATGGGTGTTACCATACACACTATAATGAGTGATCAGGTAAAGTGAGCTATCACCAGCAGGAGAGTCGGGGGGGCTCTCTTTGTATTGATAATCAAGGTGGGCCATCTGCTGGAAATGGCCCACCTTGATTATCAATACAACTGCTGGAAATAGCCCACCTTGATTATCAATACAAAGAGAGCCCCCCACTCTCCTGCTTACAAACACTTTTTTTTCTTTAATTAAAGAAGTGTTTCCCAAGTCATTCCTTTAAATAGGTTTCTAAATTTATTAAAAGGAAATCTAGACATGGCCTGCTTAAGTTTTTTGTACTGCCTTGCAGTGCTAATGAACGCATAGGACAACTGCAGGAGGGTTTGCCTTTTGGCACCAAAAAAAAAAAAAACTATTAGAGGAAGTGGCAGGCCTTTTCCCGTGGAGTACGTTGGGTGCAGACACAATAAAGACATCAATGCACACCACATCCTTACCCAATGGGAACACAGACAATAGCACTACATTATTATACTTACTTCAAAGTGTACTAATGCTTTTCTACTATTTTATTTTTGTATAGGTTCTCCCATATTACTCAGAAAATTAAAAGCCAGATTCTGAGGGATATCTAACCTTGCCCTATAGGGTCATAATTTGGCATTCTTAAGGCTGTTGAGCTCCTACAGTGATCTGTGCAAAGCTATTTCACACACAAATATTTTATCTTTTTGACATTTTGGGCATAAGCCAAACAAACATTCTGGCTTTTACTTTTTATTATGTTTTCCCAAAACACTTAGGCATCACTCTCTTTCTCCTTGCAGTGAAAACTACATCCTGAATTTTGATGTATGATTCTGATTCCAATCCAGAGTAACTCCACTAAATCAAAAAGATTACTCTGATCTAACCAGTGGAACTGAAAATAGAATTTGTATGGAGCACAAAGCCATAGATTAAAGGCAATTGTGCTGATGGGACTGTAGGAGACAGGTGACTAGTAAGATAAAACAAATCCTACTGGCTGCCTTCGACCTCATTGGATTTAGCGCAGTTACACTTCTAGACAGCAAATTGTTTTCATTTTCTTTTTTAAAAAAGCCTAACACTGACAGTTCTAAACATGATGGATAGGACTTCATAGCAAGATCTTGTGTTCTCTCTCGATCTTTAACCAAAAAGAAAAGGAGTACTTGTGGCACCTTAGAGACTAACCAATCTATTTGAGCATAAGCTTTCGTGAGCTACAGCTCACTTCATCGGATGCATACTGTGGAAACTGCAGAAGACATTATATACACAGAGACCATGAAACAATACCTCTTTCCACCCCACTCTCCTGCTGGTAATAGCTTATCCAAACCCGGCCACTCTCCTTACAATGTGTATGATAATCAAGGTGGGCCATTTCCAGCATAAATCCAAGTTTAACCAGAACGTGGGGGGGGGGGTAGGAAAAAACAAGGGGAAATAGGCTACCTTGCATAATGACTTAGCCACTCCCAGTCTCTATTTAAGCCTAAATTAATAGTATCCAATTTGCAAATGAATTCCAATTCAGCAGTTTCTCGCTGGAGTCTGGATTTGAAGTTTTTTTGTTTTAAGATAGCGACCTTCATGTCTGTAATTGCGTGACCAGAGAGATTGAAGTGTTCTCCGACTGGTTTATGAATGTTATAATTCTTGACATCTGATTTGTGTCCATTTATTCTTTTATGTAGAGACTGTCCAGTTTGACCAATGTACATGGCAGAGGGGCATTGCTGGCACATGATGGCATATATCACATTGGTGGATGTGCAGGTGAACGAGCCTCTGAGGAGAGTGATCACTTTAGATAAGCTATTACCAGCAGGAGAGTGGGGTGGGAGGAGGTATTGTTTCATGGTCTCTGTGTATATAATGACAGGTTTCAGAGTAACAGCCGTGTTAGTCTGTATTCGCAAAAAGAAAAGGAGTACTTGTGGCACCTTAGAGACTAACCAATTTATTTGAGCATAAGCTTTCGTGAGCTACAGCTCACTTCATCGGATGCATTCAATGAAGTGAGCTGTAGCTCACAAAAGCTTATGCTCCAGTAAATTTGTTAGTCTCTAAGGTGCCACAAGTACTTCTTTTCTTTTTGCGGATACAGACTAACACGGCTGCTACTCTGAAACCTGTCATTATGCAAGGCACTTATTTTTTAACATAAATGAGGATGATATTCAGATCTATGAATTTCCCAGATATGAGCAAGAAAGCAAAGTCTCCATCATGGAGGATAAAGCAAATTCATCTAGGCATTCTAAAATCCAGTGAAGGTCAGCCAGGTTATAATTGGCTCTAAATGGCATTTCCCATAAAGAGTGTTAAACCCTATATGTAATTGAATGGTCATCCCTACCTACATGGCCTGATCCTAGTCTGTCTGAGTGATCGCCTATCCTTGTACTATATTGCTACAGCCTGCAGCCATTAGATGTGCCTGAGCTGTATCCCCCCTCACTATAGAAGGGCTTAGACTCTGGAAACCACTCCGCTCCCTTGGTTCAAAGTACCCTGAATTCGGTGACCCTTCCAGGTGTGCTTCAAAAACTCCTTGTTTGAGAGGGTTTTTTGGAGAAGACTAAGTGTGCGCATCCCAGAATAATAAAGATGGAAAAAAGGAGTCTCTCTGTAGGTGTCTGGCTGGCTGGTTTCCTAATTTGTAGGGTCATTACTCAGGGCCTAAGTCTAGTGAGCTGCAAGAAACCAATTAAAACAGTAATTGTCTACAAAACTTTTGTCTGTTAGTGTCTTAGTAAATTCCTCAACCCTGGCCTGTGTATCTCCCCCCTGTACATGCCTCCTACTATATCCTTGGCACCCTACTGGATTCTCTCTACTTCAACTCTGGAGTCAATATCAGAACCAAAGAGAAGATTCTAGTGTCATGAATTTGACCCTTAGGGCCAAATTCATCAATTGACATCAGTGAAGTTGCACTAGGGCTGGATGTTGACAACTGTCATTGTGCATGTATTATGAAACGATAGCAAAATTCTTCATGCCCTCCCATGTAAACAGCTCCTGCCTCGTTCTTTGAGATTTCATCATGTGAGCCATGGAGAAGTAACAGTGATGTAATGTTTCAGCAGGCTGAAGTCACCTGAATTAACCACACCGAATTTGGGCAGAAAACTTGTGCCATATTTGCTTACACAAATATTCTGACATCTGTCATCAGTTCACATCTAATCTATGCCCCTGGTTAGTAAATAGGTCACAGAGTTTCTATTTGCAGTTTTGTTGTGAAACGTCTGAGAATTTTCTCATAAAGGTCACATGCAGCAGTTTCTAGGGCAATTGACTTGATGGAATAATGGTTTGCCTCCCTGTTATGGGTCTGCTATAAATTGCCTTCGATGTGTGGTTTGGACAGGGTTTTTTTTCTTGGACGGGGGGGACTGACAGTAACTAATTGTCCTAGCCAGAGCTAAAAAATAGGCACACACACCCCTCAATTTCTATTGTGTAGATGTGCAGTTTCTTTTCCGGGCAGTATAGAATCTTCCATCCTTTCAAAATTCAGGGCTGCTGTTAAACAACTTGCTGTTTTCTTTGTTTTGTTCATTAGAATTCACCCAGTTCAATCAATAATCACTTTTCTGGAGCTGAACAAGAATTTCTAATGATTGGCTCTAGCTCTAAATTTTGCCCTGATTGTTCTGACACACAAGCCCTGTCATGTTCTGTGTAACATGTTCTGGTCATTTTTAACCACTTCACAGCTAAAGCCTTAATTGTATAGGTTTCAGAGGAGCAGCCGTGTTAGTCTGTATTCGCAAAAAGAAAAGGAGTACTTGTGGCACCTTAGAGACTAACCAATTTATTTGAGCATGAGCTTTCGTGAGCTACAGCTCACTTCATTGGATGTGAGCTGTAGCTCACGAAAGCTCATGCTCAAATAAATTGGTTAGTCTCTAAGGTGCCACAAGTACTCCTTTTCTTTAATTGTATAGGTTATCTGCCTGTCATTGTCATGCATTGCAGCAGGGAGTTGCTATTATTTATTTTTGTTCAGTACTAATAGTTTACTTGGGGCTGTATGAAACAGAAATCGAGAATCCTGGCCCTAAGGAGCTTAATCTAAAACCCAGACAATACAGTCCAAATACAGTCATACATACAAGAGACACTGGTGAAGGACAAAATTCATGCAGCAGTGAATTATTTTTAAAAGTAAATTCTGTGTTCTGGGCTTGATGTGCTATTACTGGGTAGACTCTAGGAGTCAGTTTTAGGAAGGTATTTGAATGAGGTAAAGGAGGTCACTTCGTAGCCACTATCCTGCAGAAGAAGAAATCTTTTGTATATTTAAACATCTTTATATTCTCTAATTTCCTCCTCACGGTGTATAGAAATGTGTTCTGGGCTCAAAGAAATGCCTGTGAAATTTGTTCCCTCCCTGGGTTGATTTTTATATTCAGAGAGTCCATTCAATGTTTATTTAAATATTTCACTTATTTGATTTAGTTCTTCTCCAACCTCAAAACAAACAAACTGATCCCTTAGATTTCAGTCTTTGCATCTGCAAGCAGCTGCAGAGCAAGAACTGATCCTTTACCCACTCAGTAACATTTAAATGAGCAGTCATGTGTAATGACTGCTGACCCCTTGCTAATGAGACTGCAATTTCATGTGGGGCTTTAAATGCTACAGGAACCAGGCTTGCTTCCCCCTTCCCTCTCCCCAGTTAGGAGCATCTGTTATAACTTTTTTTTTTTTTTTGCCACTGTTGAAGGAAATCTTGTTTGTAAGGGAACTGTGTGTTTGACACCTGGTCACAAACTCTTTGGCTGGTTAAGACTGAAAGGGAGAATTGTTGAATCTTAACTCTATAATAAAGTTACATATCTGAAGTTTATTGTAAAGCATCACAGTTCCTGAGATTTAATAATATTTAAACTCTGCTTTAATGTTGCAAACTCTTGAGATTCATAAGGCATTTCTAGTATTTATGAAACAGGTTAGCTGACCTAACACAAATATGTGAACAGAAGGCTCCAGGAAACTGAAACAATGATAATTACTTGAAATTGAACACCAAATTTCACATATAGACAGTACAATAGGCTGATGAATTGAAGCTATTCATTACATGTTCCACTTTCAGAGCTATTTGCTGGCTGGAAAGTTAACAAGCTCTTGCTCTGAGCTGCAGCTGCTCACTAGGTGGACCTGCTGCTGGGTAGGAAGTTATTCAAATAATAATAATGTTGCCACCCCTGCTTTCCTGGTTCTGCAGCTTATGATTAATGCTGTCAACTCGCTCACATTTCTGGGGCAGGCACTTCATTTGGAACTTTGATACATGCTGCTCAATAGAAAAATATTGTCTAATCCAAAACAATGCAATCCCTAAAGTGCCTTAGAAAATCCCTGCTCCTCTAGTTAGATATTTTAGTTAGTGAGGAAAGATGGGAAAATACCTTCCCGTTTGGAGTCAGCAAGAAATAGGGTGCTATGTGCCAACTAACAGCACGGAAAGGGAAGATAACTAGTGGTGTCTGAGGGAAAAGCACTGCTATTGGCAACAAGCTGCAGTCTCAAAATAGCAGCACCTTTGCTATTTAGGACTTGTCTACACTGGAAAGTTTCTGCACAGTAAAGCAGTTTTTTGCACTCAAACTGCAGACGTGTACACAACTGCCAAGCCACTTTGTGTGCAGAAACTCCTCAGTTGTAGTGCTACAGAAAAACCCACATCGATGAGAGTTGTAAGGCTATTTGTGCAGGCTCCAGCGCTCTATGGCAGTGTAGACACTTGATTGCTTTCTGCGCTGTAATTGGCCTCTGGAGCTGTCCCATACTGCCTCACCTGACCGCTCTGCTCATTGGTTTGAACTCGGCTGCCCTGGAGACATGCACCTCTCTCCTTTCAAAGCACCATTTCTGACAGCTGTTGCGTGTTGTGCTGATCTGTTCCGGGACACAAAGCAAACCATTAATGTGGAATGCAGGGTGGCGGGGGGGGGGGTGTGTGTGTGTGTGTGTGTGTGTGTGTGTGTGTGAGAGAGAGAGAGAGAGAGAGAGAGAGACTGCTGTGCAGAGAGCCCGGGGAGGGAGGCAGGGGCTGATGTCAGGGGTTTCCCTCTCCCCCTGCCTCAGGACTGGTTGCTTTCTGCTGCTGTCTGAACTTACAAGACAGCAGGAAGCTTCCTGCTGTTCTTTCTTTCCTTTGGACCTTAATCCCCCTGCTGATTCATATGAAAATTGGGCTTCCATTGTTTTGATTCCATGCTGGTCAATTTACATTGGAGACAGGTTGATAGTTGCATTCTCTCCTGTCTGAGAAAGAACCTATTTCTCCCTGTGTATGGTCAGCCTTTAAAGTGTAATATCAGTGAGTAGCTATAATTCCTCATATAGTGTTAATGCAGACATTTCACAATTATCTCAATTAGCAGTGTGTCACTGGCTTTCATAAAAGACCATACGTGATACATATCTATAATACAATAATGTTGATTCAATTGCTTATCATTTGAAGTTCTGCCCTCTGCCTTTACAGTTAAGAGGCTATCTTCCCCAGTTACTAGTTTGATGGTTTTGTTTACCTTTTATGTAAATGTACCTTTGTCTCTGCCTGTTGACCAGGCTGGTCAGACAAGCAAATACCCATTCCTTTGCCAAAGCAGACTGTGCTTATGCATTGCTTGCCAAAACACATTTTAAGAACATAATTCTTTGTACACACCACATATATACAGCACATAAGAATATTAATGATCAGTGAGTTATTAGAGTAACAGCCGTGTTAGTCTGTATTTGCAAAAAGAAAAGGAGTACTTGTGGCACCTTAGAGACTAACCAATTTATTTGAGCATAAACTTTCATGAGCTACAGCTCACTTCATCAGATGCATACTGTGTAATTAGTTTTCCAAGGATATATTACATGCAACTTTTTGAATGTAAGGTGTGTCAGGAGTATGTCAGACCTGACAAGAATTGTTGTCAGAGTAGTGAACCACAAATGAGTCTTTGTGTCACAATACCCTTAAACGCTCCAAGAATAGGGTCTTCCCCTTCTTTGAATTACTGCCTAGGTTATCCAGGATTTTCCACTCTCCTCCTGTTGAGCTCCCAGCCAAGGCACCTCACATTTATCTGTTTGATCTTCACTCAAAATCAGGTGCCAACCAGCTGGCCATAAAGTACTCCAAAATTCTCCAGATGCCATCTGCCCTTCAATCTGAGCAGCCTCCATACCTGCTGGTGCCTAGCCTTCAAGTCAGAGCAGCCCTTAAAGGGCCACAGCCATCCAGCCCAGAGCAGCCATTTGTTCTAGGCAAAAATTTTAGATGAAAGGTGTTTACCTCATATTCTGAACATTGTAAAATTGTCTAAAAATAGTGGTAGAGGATGGGGGACTCGCCTTTCATCTCTGGAGAATGGCTCAAAACTTGGCTCAGATCACAAAAGAAGTGAGTTTTGTGGGGTCTCATCCTTGTGTCTACAGTTCATTAATTCAGATCACCCTACAGCCTAATTTGAATGGCAGTCTGCTCAATAGAGTCCATGGACTGAGTTATCCGGGAGGGCTGCGGATGAGAATTGACAGGTATTGGCAGAATGCAGAAGGGCCCCAGGACTGGAATAGCAGGAGGCTGTGGTTTAGGATTGAAGGGCATTGGTCAAGTTGTGTTCATAGGGAGGTATGGGCTAAAATAGAGAACCTGGATAGACGGGCATTGGCAAAGGTAGATTTCTGGGGAGGCTGAGAGTCAGGATTGAAGGACATCAGCAGAACTGGGGTGTGCGGAAATCAGGCACAATACTTGTCTAAACTCTTTCTCATAGTGTATTACAAAGTGTAGAGGTTTGTGTAGAGAACACAAGGTTCTTTGCAGTTATATTTCAATGATGGGTAGCCGTACATTGCTATACAAAAACGGTTTCATTTGCTTTTTTTTTATTATTGGGTATATTTTGAACAGAATGAACCTTTGTCCCTTTGTTATTTTTTTGAGCAAATTGCATGGGTCACTAATCACAAAAGAGCACTATGAAATCCAGTCTGGCGTTTTGTTAATGATACACCATAGTTTGTTCACTCTTTAATCACATGATCTGTTGCTCTATAGACTGTCCTGTCTGTCAGGCCTAAACCAGTTTGGAGGGGAAGGTATTTTGGATTCAATCCAGATATATACTGTATGTTTTGGTTTGGAAATTGTATGTCAGTTCTAAACTGGTTGGAATAGTTCATTTTAACTTTTTATTTACTGTATTCTCAACATTGTCTCCATTGCAATAATATTTCATCCCTAAATTTATGGTAAATAGACCACTGAGTGGCATAACTTGAATTATACACCAAAGATACGTGTTTTGAGGGTATTTCTGGCTACTAAAAATTGTTCCAAACCTCTCAGATTTAAAATACACAATATTTGCGAGGGGTGGGACATGTTGTGAGAAAAATTAACGCCAATTTACTAATGCTGCAGATGGCTAGCATAAGGTAATGGTGCCAAATGAACTGATAACTGTCTCACCAATCATGGGCCTTATTATCCATACACCTACATCCAGTCATTGTACACTACTGCAGTGAGAGAAGGGAGTATTCAGAATAATATAGGTTTCAGAGTAACAGCCGTGTTAGTCTGTATTCGCAAAAAGAAAAGGAGTACTTGTGGCACCTTAGAGACTAACCAACTTATTTGAGCATAAGCTTTCGTGAGCTACAGCTCACTTCATCGGATGCATCAAAGCTTATGCTCAAATAAATTGGTTAGTCTCTAAGGTGCCACAAGTACTCCTTTTCTTTTTTCAGAATAATATAGAATCACCTATGTATTCTCCTCCAGCTCATTCATGTTTTCACAAACTACCGTAGATCATTATTTATCTTGGTCATTCCCTTTCTTTGATTTTTACATCCAAAAATTCCTTAGCATCATAATTAAATAAGACACATTGGTACAGAAGGAGTGTATCACAAAGACTGGAATTGAACCCATCAAGTTAACATTTTTTCCTCCTAACCTAACCTGTGTAGTCCATAGATAAGTAATGAAAAATGTGTACCTGCATATAAGATACCAAATTTCCTCTAGATTTCCAAATCTTATCCATAACTCATGATTCCCCAGGAACTCAAAGTTACAGTGTTAAACTAGAGTGAGATTTTTAAAAAACTAAGAAGGATCGTTACTGGGAATTCTAAAGGTGTTAACAACATTTGGCAGTTAAGATTTCTGATCAGTCGCAATTCTGTTAATAGTCTAAGAAAATCTGGTTTCAATTTCCAAGTCTCTTGTGAAGTCTCATTGTGCAGCTCATCCAGGATCTCTGTAGAACTGTTCAGTGCTAGAGTTATTTCAGTTGGCAGCATGACATTAAAGGGCACTTCACAGAACCCAGGGGCTCTTTCAGAGATTACCATTGAGATTCTGTGCTGCACCTGTAAAAGGCTTAGCACAGAACTCACAGTCCAGGAGGAGGGGAAGAGTGGGGTTGAAGTAGCTTTAAACCACATTTGTAACCTCCCTTACAGTTCTGGGCTGCTCTGGGGACTCTCACAGCCCCTAGCAAAACTTAGGGCTGCCAAAGTTATCCAGTCTGTTCCTGGTTGCCTGTGGGACATAGTACTGCACAGAGTCTCCACAGGACTATCTGCAGACCCTCCCCCAGATATAACCCTCTCCCCTCAGACATACGACTGTTCCCTGCATACCACCTGTGCTAGGGCTTGCTGGGGAAGGGTGAGGTCCTTGAAAGACATCCTGCAGCTGTCTTCTCAGTTCCCATGCTGGGGGAATTCTTTCCTGGTTGTATCAAAGGCTCTTCTACCCCCTTTACATTGCTCCAGCTGTCTTACCCAGCACACAGATACACAGTGGGGTTGAGAATCTCACCCCAACTCTGATTTTGCAAACTCCAATTTTACAAACAATAATAATTTTTAAAATGCCTCTGTCACCTTGCCCGATAACCAGCAATCACATGTTCTGTAGGTGTTACAAATATTGTGTTGTCTGCTGAAATTTTAGTAAAATCAAGATTTGTCTATACTGCATGGAACAGTACCACCAAAGTGTGAAATAAAACCAGCAATGATTATGACTTCAGGTTTATGGACTCAAGCTTACTTATATAATGCTTACAGTTTACAATTCTGGCATCTGGCATATCATAGAAGGTCAGGGTTGGAAGGGACCTCAGGAGGTCATCTTCTAGTCCAACCCCCTGCTTGAAGCAGGACCAATCCCCAATTTTTGCCCCAGGTCCCTAAATAGCCCCCTCAAGGATTGAACTCACAACCCTGGCTTTAGCAGGCCCATGCTCAAACCACTGAGCTATCCCTCCCCCCATTAAGCAAACTAAAATATAGGAGCATTTCAGTGTACTTAGAGAACTGTTAGCTGACTCATCATTATATGTGATGTAAACTTAACTTTTCTTTAATTTCACCAAATCCCTTTTCTGAGTGAAAAGGCTATAAATAAATATTTAGGGTTAAAAATGATGAAACTGTTGACAATGTTGAAACTAGTTGGTTCAGTCTGCATTCAGTCTACAAAGCAACACAGGGTGCTGAGAGACCAATCTGTTGACCTGTAACCTCTGACCTGATTTTAGGGTGCAAGATTAAATTACATATTATGTGACAAAGCATACTAAAATGCTTTAAGATAGCAAAACATAATCTATTAAAGCTGTAAAGGAAGTAGGAAATGTAAGAATTTGTGTAATAACTAAGGTAGGCTTGACAATAAGCTGAGGCCTAGTGGTGGTTTTAATAGTTAGCCTAAGTAGCAAATTGCTTAACCTAAGGTAATAAAGTTTAGCAATATTTTGCAATATGTAGCTTGTGATAAAGAATTACACCACAGAATCACGAAATAACCAATTTGGGGGTGATTTTTAGTATGTCTAACCATGAGGTTAACCACATTAATGTACTGGAAACATTGGGAAATGTATTAATGTGGGATTGACACTAGTTATGTCAGCAGTTGGAATCTCAGTTATGGGTACCCAGAAAGCTATATATGGATAAGGGGCTGTGTGTATATAAATTTTCTCACTGTATTTTCCACGGAATGCATCCGATGAAGTGAGCTGTAGCTCATGAAAGCATATGCTCAAATAAATTGGTTAGTCTCTAAGGTGCCACTAGTACTCCTTTTCTTTTTGTGAATATAGACAAACACGGCTGCTACTCTGAAACCTATGACTATGGTATGTTGCTCTTTCATATGGGACCAAATATTACTGTACTTTTCCCAGAGTCTCCTGTTAAAGGTAAAAAGAAAAGGAGTACTTGTGGCACCTTAGAGACTAACCAATTTATTTGAGCATAAGCTTTCGTGAGCTACAGCTCACTATCCGATGAAGTGAGCTGTAGCTCACGAAAGCTTATGCTTAAATAAATTGGTTAGTCTCTAAGGTGCCACAAGTACTCCTTTTCTTTTTGCGAATATAGACAAACACGGCTGTTACTCTGAAACCTGTTAAAGGTAGTTTCTCCATCAGTGCTACTGTAGACAACACCTTAAGCCAGTCAGCCTGAGAAAGAAAAGCATCCAATTTCCATAATCTTAGAAGGATCCTTTCAGTCATGAGAAGGCTTCAAGGACTAATTTCTTGATGTTCATTGGGAACACACAATCACATACCAACTTATTTCCTATCCTCAGAACTCACAAACCAAGGCAGGGTAGAATTTTAGTGTTCAGCACTGATGAACGTGCTTTAAAAATTCTACCCCAGGAATTATGCAACTTTCTACAATAAGCAAAATATGCAAGAGGTTGGCATTGTCCTCCAGACTTCCAATGTTTGACAAGGCTTGCCTTTAGCTATAATGTTTCTATGTTCAGATTCAGAAGGCTTGAATAATGGAACTATTTAGCCTCTTTTTCTTTTCAAACAATACAATAGTACATTTAAGCAACGAAGCAAAAGTAACAGGTATAAGGATTTGCATATAATATGGCATTGTGAAGCATATGTTTGCAATATGCATAACAATGGTTACTGCATATCAACAATCCAGCTAACCCTTCTGAAAGATGTACTTCCAGAAACCAATGGATAATTGTAAATAAATGTTTCTTGAGGTGGTATTGATTTCTGTAGAGCTCATGAGCTAAGCCATAAATCTTGAAATAATGGTGAGACTTACTGAAAGCAAAGTTATAATTTAGAATAGCTGTTTGAATTACAGCTTTTTATGTTCACTTTAGTTCAAATAGAGCCCAGCAATACATATGATGTAAGAGTGTCCTGTCAGGTCAGGTGTAGTGGAAGCTAGAAAGGAGCTGCAAGGTGTCTTCAAAACAATCCAGAGATATACATGTGACACAAGCAGAGCTGATATGTAATAATCGTGGGAATACTGAGATGTGACAATTTTCTGAACCCTGTATGTGACCAGGTCAGTGAGGGAAAGTTATTGTATATTGGATTATAAGAATTTCCTGCATGACTATGTTGATCTAACTTATACTGGGGTCTGTGGGAAGAACAAACAGAAGCACCACAATGGCTTCCCAGATAAGAACACCCCAGTATGCACTTGAAAGACCATGCACAAAACTATCAGTTTCAAGGACCTTACCTCCTGTCTCCAAGGAGCAGCAAGCTTGTTTTGCCAGGAGACTAAAGAGTTCAAAGCCCTCTGAGGATGGAGAGTTACATGTCCAAAGCTGTCTAGTGGGACATGCTGACACAGAGGGAGACTCTGCAGAGGGAGTCTAAAGAAATTGGGCCTTCTCAGATCCAGAGAAGATAAGCCTTAGGATAAAGCTAGATATTCATACAGTCTGTTTTATTGTGTTTAAGATATATTTAGTCTTAAATGCTTTTGTCCTAAATAAGTGGTGCCTTGATTACTACCGTCATTGCCCCAAAAGGAACAGAACTGCAGCATCTGAGCCTAAGTCAAACCTGCTGAGACTTTCATGGCTAGTACCAGGGGAGTGCATGGCCAGTCTGAAAGTGAGAGAATCACATGATTCCATGCTGAGCCAGGTGATGGTTTGAGTCATGAGACCTGAAAAGGTGGTGCTCTTGATCGGACCACCAGGAGGAGTCAGACCTACAGGTAGTTATCCCAATAACTGTGACAGCACAATTTTAGGGCTGAAGTCTAACTGCTTCCACAGTTTACTCTGGAATCAAACCTCGTGGTAATGTTGGTGACTTAAAAATTCACTCATAATACTCTATACTGAAAATTAAGTAAGTACTTGAGAGCCCTTCTTCTCTCTGACTGTGAGAGATCTGCACACCCCATGTAACAATCCTTCTTCATACAGGACATTACCAGGGACCCAACAACAGACCACTTGTGTTTCTGACTAGATGCAGGTCTTGCCCTATACAGGGCATGGCTTTCTTCTGCAGCAGATCCATTAGCATTGCCAGTGAAGAGGATTTATGCAGAGAGAGACGAGACTGGCATTCATCCCACAATAAGGCCAATTGTCCCAGGCTAGCACATTCAGTTAAATGTTTACTTTTTTGTTTCACAACTGAACAGGAAGTGAAAGGTCAGAGAGGCTCAAATACAGAGCAAAGGCTTTTTCATTCAGCTATTCACCTCTGGCCAAGACTCCAGCAGGAGACCATTGCTTTCCAGTCTTTTCCAGGAGGCTGAGACATCAGGTAGTAAATTAACACTCAGACAATTCTTCCAGCCTAGTTCTGCACTCCTGTAGAAATCTCAGAAATCTGAAACTGTTTTGACAAGATTATATAAAGAGGAATTATGGGGATATTTTTTCAATCCTTCCCCTTTTTAGCTGGGCCTCAGGGCTTGTTAATGAAGAAACTCTGACCTCTTGGAATTGCCCCTCAGGGCTGACCTTTTGGACACACATGAAAAAGCTTTTTTAGCAAAGATAAAAGCTATTAACATGCAAAGCTTTCCACAACCCAAGATAAAACTTTCCCCTGGCCAGTCACAATGGTTAAAATTCTACCCACAGACATTCAGACTCCTTCCCAGTGGAATTTACAAATTTTATCTACCAAGTGCAAGTGAGACCAGCAATAGAGGCTCAATGGGAATGGGACTCCATGGCATACGCACTGGTTATGAGATAATTAATTGCTTTTTGCTCCTGCAGAACTTGAAACATTCATCAAGCTGCCCATTTGTTTGTCCAGTCACGTGAGCAAAGCCAAACTGCTTGGACAACTAGTCTATTCACATGGATCAGAAAGGGTGCTCTCTCTGTCTCAACTGAACTCAGATAAGAGAGAAAATAATTGAATTTAGTTTAATGACGACCTCCCAGTATGGTTGGTAAGCTGTTTCTGAGGGAGGATATACAGTATGTAGTTATTAGACAAACCGGGACTGTGTAATTTCTCATAGTGATTCTGCAGCAATTCGAAAACACATGGTTCAGCATGGTGGTGAGAACCCAGAATGTGTAGTGTGGCTGTGAATGACTGTATGGGGTAGACAGGTATTTTCAGAAGGAAGAAAAATATAATTTATCGTTTGTAAATGTGCTGTACAAAAGAGAGTATCAGTAAAACTTGAAAATGTGATGATTAACTTGCAGCTGGGTTCTACAGAGACCAAAAGGAACCTTCCATTCACCTTCAGTTAACTTAGTTTAGCTGAAGTACCGGAGACAACTTTCAGATTTTGCCAGTGTGTGGAATGTCCCGAATCACAAAGAGGCATCAAGGGAGAAGCACCAGTCCCAGTCTTCTGCATCTGTCATCATTAAGTTACGCAATATACTTTTGGAGGATTATTAAAAATCTCAACTGAGCCGTCTGTCTGGAGTGATAAACAGAAGCAGGAACTGATTTTAGCTTGAGGATCCCAAACCTTCTGTGTTAGGCAGGACAAGAAATTTGTTCTTTGCTCTGCAATGCTGTCAGTAGGGAGTTCAACTCTGGTGAAACTTGGACTAATTCCTTGATCATAGTCTGAGTAGGGCACTGCCTCAGGATAGAGGTTGCTATAATCGATTATAACTAGAATGTATTAGTGCCCCCATTTGCGCTCTTCTCCAAGGGCCCACTTATGTCTCACTGAAGCTGGGTATTAACCAGGGCAGGGCTGACCTTATGGGTGGGTGATGTGTGTGACTGTCCAGAGTGCCATGGTCCAGGGGTGTCGTTGAGTGCCACAAGCTGGTGGGCCTGTGAATACGAGCAAGCTTAGGGCTGGAATACCTGGCCAGCCAGGTGAGTGGCTGGTGATACCATCTAGAGTTGTCAGCCTGGTGGGGAAATGCAGGCAGCAGGGCTTGCCCCGGTGGAGCCAGCAGGCCAGCCCCTGGGTCCCCGCTTCCTGTGGGCATGGGTAGTGGCCATGCATCTGCTTTTCTCCAGCTTGGTGGTCAGGGGGTGTATGGCTGGGCTCAGAAATTCTTTCCTGTGCAGCCTGGCCAGGCTCTGAAGCCAGGACCTGGTCCTCCCTGTGCCGCACGTTGCTGTTCTTAAACTTGAAGGAAGGGCACCAAAATACAAGTTTGCCCGTAAGGTCGACCAGGAGCATGAGAACTAAGGGTGCTTTGAAGCTTCCACCCATTGACATTCCAGACAGGAGGAATAGGAATTGATAGTTTTCTGTATATCCCCTGGCGGATAAAGCTGCAGTAGCTGGCAGACTTTGTCCCTCCTCAGACATCCAGTGCAGGGCATTTCAGGAATCAGTCAGTTGCAGGATCCCAAGAGACCAGGATGCCAATAACTGATATCATACCTTCCTAGTTTGGGGAATTTGATCTACTTGACAGAGCATATCCCTTCACAGCTCAAAGTGGGGTCCTTGCTGTATATACACAGAGAAATTCGAAAATTGGAAGATGAAAACTCTCACTCACGTGATAAAACCATTGTTTTCATTTGTTCTGTGACAGATTTAAGTCTTGGAGGCCCCTCACATGCAGGGAAATGACCAGCACATAATTCTATGACTACAGACATAGTTGGATCCTGGTCTCATTGAAGTTGGTGAAAGAATTACCATTAACTTCCATGTCATCAGGATTTGGCACACAACTCATAAAATGACAAGCTTCCCGAGGGTTGTGTTCAGGTGCTGTTCAGTTCTGAAACAGGCAAGACAAGCAAATTAAGCATACGTACAAAAATACTTGGATTGGGAGTTAGGGGCATCTCCCTCTTGCAGGTTTGTATCTAATGGCCAGTCACTCTGGGTTCCTCCATCTTTCATGTTCCTCTCTAAGCCCTCAGCCCTGTCTCTTGTTAGAATTTGTATGCAGACTGTTTTTTCAGAGGCTTCTGCAGGGAGGCCTGACTCTTCTCCAGTATCTGGGCCTCAACTCAGGTCCTTCTCACTTTCCTCAGAAAGGAAATGATAATGAGCCAGGCTAGGCTACCATGCACACCTGCAGCTTAATGCAAAATAAGCTTTGCTGCTCAGTTCAGTGGGGAAGAAAATCATGTTTGACCTTCTATAAATATTTTGGCAAAGCAGGTCCAGAGACAAGATTTGTCTTTCCAAGTCAATATTACCATGTAGGCAAAGACAACAACACCTTTTTCTTTATGAATAAAGTTTTTATGTTCTGCGTGTGAAACTATGTTTGAGGCCTGAAAAGAACAACACAACACTTTTCATTTGAGGATACCAAATTGCTTTAAAAACATTAATGAACCATTTCAATCCCACTATATCACTCCCATTGTACAGACTGGGAAACAGATGCAGAGGCGTTAAGTGACCTGCATGAATGGTTTTTACATGATTGAATTTTCAGTTTTCCATTACTTAAAAAGGAACTAAGCTCATGTCAGAAAGATGAAGCAATTGGGTTTGGAATTTACATTTTGCATCAAGGTTATTGTCTCAGACTTGTTGAGTCTCTAAAGTCTGTGTACAACATGAACTGTACATCTCAACTTTCCTCCAGCTGAGTCAGAAAACTACCTGCCTGTGACACAGTTAAACCATTTTCAGTCAGCCAGTCCTAACTGATGACATAGGGATTTTACTAGACCAATTAAGAGATTTGGAAGAGACACAGCCTTTCAGCTAGTACAGAATTTAAATGGAAATTTCCATATTGCTCTTTAAAATATGCTCCCAGTAGTTTGTGTAAAAATTAGGAGGCCAAGCCCTCTGCTTTATGTACAGGGGTATGTTCAGTGTGACTGGCTGTATGTATAACAGTGCAGTGTAAATAATATATCAGAACTGAGTCACGTACAGCTCAGTGACACTGAATGAAAAAGGAATGCCTCTCAGGCTGGTCACATTGCCTAATATGGATGGGCAGGCAGATGTTATTGCAAAAGGCAGCATCAATGACCCAGATGAGCTCCTCCCCGTCAGGAAATTGTTCCTGATCTTCTGGACAAGACAAGAAAGGGGATTTGGGAATAATTTTCTCTGCAGAGTCATCTGTAGTAGAACAGAACAAGTATCAGTTTGACTTTGTGAAGGATCTGCAGAAATGCCAAAGCCATCTAGCACAGGAATTCTCAAACTCATCTGAGATATGGAGCACATACCAACTAAAAGATTGTCATGGAGTAACAGCCCTTCCTATTTGGGACACCACAGACTCAACTACCCTCCCACTGATGGTTACATCACTGTACCACCTGCATCAATTGCTTTCATGGAAAGCCCACATCCGGGAAACATATAATCTATTTTTAGCTTTTAATGCAATTTAGCATCTGGAAATGTCCTCCAGGATCAATGGGTTTATCTCATGAGGGTGTTTCTAATTAAGCCAATCACCTGTGACAATCTGGTCAATTGCTTTTGAAGTCAAAATGGTCAAGAGTTTGTTTCTGCAATGGAGGGAGAAATGACCAGTGAAAACGTGTGAAAAGGCCATCTCTGCATTCTGTATGTCAGTGGTAAATGTAAAATTGGTGCCTGGCATGTCCAAATATTGTCCAAAATTGCTTAAGCTAGCCTCCTCATCAGGCAGTTGAAAACCGTGAACGTCAATATCTGTGCCTTATCTGAGGTGCACTGGCCAGGAAGTGGGGAAAACAAAGTTGAGGACTATACATTTTTGTTCTCAGGCAGCCCTGCTAGGTTGCTTGAGCAAGTTTAGATCATAGTACTCTCACCCAATGGCAGACAAGAATCGTAGAATTGGCACATGATTAATGAGCAATTTATCAGTGTTTGATTCTGTACTGACTGCAGGCATCATACCATCGTCTCTGTGTATGGTCCCACCAACGCCAAGATCAATGATGCAGCTGCAGATAATTTGTATCAGCAACTGTAGACAATTGATAATGAAATCTTGATAAAAGACGTCATTACAGTGAGCAACGTTAATGTACAGATAAGAAAGGATAATGTCACCTGGGCAAATACGCTCAGGAAGTTTAGTATGGGACAGAAGAACAGGAATAGGCAGGTATCGCACTGTTGTTGGTCCCAGGAAAATCTTTATTTCTGAGGTAATGTCTAGAATCAGTATTGCACTTTATGGCAAAGTGTGGCTTAGTGCACCTTTACACACACTATCGACCAAATCTTTTCCTTGAGAGAGCTTTATGAGAATTTAATAAGCCGTGCAAAGCACTCATAGACTTTCCTCAGGCCTTTGAGTCACTGCATGGAGCAAGTTTATGGGATCCGATGTGGCAACTTGGCATCTGTGCAAAGATAGTGTCATTGATAAAAGAGCTATATAATGGAAGAGAAAGCAATGTTCAAGTCAATGATACATGGCATGGTTTCTGTCCCCAAAGGAGTTACTCAAGGCTGCGTTCCAGCACCACTGTTGTTCAATATTGGCGTATATTGGCTGATGAATAACTTTGAGGATGCAGCCGCTGGTGGCAATGAACTGAACACCATTTTACTTGGAGCCCTGAAATGTATTAATGACACTGCCTTGTTGGCTTAGATGGGTGACTGCTGGAGCTGATGGCTGATCTGATCAGGAAAGAAGTAGCATGCATTGGTCAGGTTATTAATCTAGATAAAACTAAATCCCTGACCATTACCATCAAGCAGCATCCAATGCTAGATTACAACCTGTTCAGTAGTAACCTGTCCAAAGAGGATATCGCACAGGTAGCATCTGTTAAGTACTTGGGTAGCATCATAGACAGGACTGGGATATGTTCAAAAGATGTGGATATTCATAGCAGCTGCTGCCACCACATTCTGGGTCCTTCTGCAGCTTCTGTGGAGATGTCAGGACATCAGGTTTACTACAATGCTGTGAATATACAGAACCACGATTATACCAACTCTGTTGGAAGGCAGTGAAACATTGGTGCTAAGAAACCCTGAAGAACAACGAATTGACATTTTCGGTTTGCATTATTTTTGTCAGCTGCTCCATATTAAGTGGTAGGACAAGATCAGCAATGAAGATATTCAGCAACCATCTCTGTTAGCACTGGTTTAATTTTATCAACTTTCTTGGTATGGATATATTACTAGACCAATGAATTATGAAGTGCATTTGCCAAGGAAAGCCGCTATGCAGTCAACAATCATACTATTACCAAAAGCTTTGAAGGTGTGCTAAGCTCACTAATGATTGAGGTAGACTGAACATCCAGACAGACCATTTTAAGGACCTAGCTAGAGATCAATTCAGGTGATGCTCAATCTGCAAGGAGGTTACGTCCCTTTTGGATTTGTCTTGATGATGATGTGCATTTGGAAATGAAGAGGAGGAGACAGCAGTGTGTGACTAGCCAGCTTTCTCCATGGAGCAGTTGGAGAACCTCTGCTCTAGTAAACACTTCAGAGACACAGGGGTTTGATGCTTGGTGCATAGAAAAGTAAATTCCAAATGCTCCAATGACTTCCTGGAGCTCATCAAGCATTCTCTGCAGTTGCCTAGTTTTTTTAAGCTCTTCCACACCATCTTCATATACTCCCTTTTCTCATGCTCCCTATGCCCTGATCTAGGTTTCTTCATTTGTCCCATAGTCCTCTATCCCTGTTTGACTCCCCAATACCCTTCCCTTGATCTTCCATGCTCCTCTTTCCATGATACTTCCACGCTCTGTACCTCTCCTCAACACTCAGTGCTCCCACAGATGTTTTTGTAAGTGCACCTTTCCCTCATTCATGATTCATTAACACCCAGTCATGGGCCGCAGAAAAGATGCTGGCTCCTTTCCTCCATGTGATTAAAAAAGAGCTGTTAGAAATTGGAAAGTGGTTCATTTACTGGAGATGGGCAGTCAGAAGATTGGGAAATGACTCACTTAGGTGACTCCAACCATATGGACTTTCCAGTCCCTGGGCTTCATACCAAGGCCAATGCTGTTTCTAAACCTTCTTTCTTTGTTAAATTTAAAAAATTGTTGTTTTGTAAAATGCAAACAAATGGAAAAGAAAGTATAGAGATAAATGTGTTATGTAGTGAGAGAAGATGGGGTAGGGCTGGTTCACACATGTTGCATAAATGTCCATATTTAGTTTTATAGATTTATGTAAAATACCAAGTGTTAATTGCTTATTTATTTTAATTAAAGTAATAATTCACTGGTGTCATGATACTAAGTGAAGGCTCCAGCTTATGTCTGTAAACATAAATCCTCTCAAGATTGTATATTACAAGGATGGAAGGTATCCAGTGTTTCATAAGTAATTGAGAAGTGCTTGGTAAAATAATTTCAATAACTATTAACAATATATCTGTAAAAGTTTCCTAAAGTTCTTACAGGTTTCAGAGTAACAGCCGTGTTAGTCTGTATTCTCAAAAAGAAAAAAGGAGTACTTGTGGCACCTTAGAGACTAACCAATTTATTTGAGCATAAGCTTTCGTGAGCTACAGCTCACTTCATCGGATGCATACTGTGGAAAGTACACAAGATCTTTTTATACACACAAAGCATGAAAAAACGGGTGATTACCACTACAAAAGGTTTTCTCTCCCCCCACCCCACTCTCCTGCTGGTAATAGCTTATCTAAAGTGATCACTCTCCTTACAATGTGTATGATAATCCAGGATTTGTGCTGGAAATGGCCCAACTTGATTATCATACACATTGTAAGGAGAGTGATCACTTTAGATAAGCTATTACCAGCAGGAGAGTGGGGTGGGGGGAGAGAAAACCTTTTGTAGTGGTAATCACCCGTTTTTTCATGCTTTGTGTGTATAAAAAGATCTTGTGTACTTTCCACAGTATGCATCCGATGAAGTGAGCTGTAGCTCACGAAAGCTTATGCTCAAATAAATTGGTTAGTCTCTAAGGTGCCACAAGTACTCCTTTTCCATGTTCTTACAGTTTGTTTTTTACTGTAACTGATCTGAGTATTAATAAAGAAATATTCAGTGTTAGATTATTTTCTCTGTGTTGAGCATTGCAATAGTAGGTTGAGTATCATCCCTTCTACGTAGAAGTCATAGACAGCACATACTTTGCTAGTACTTTACAGTATACAATCAGTTCATGATCAATAAGCAAGTTCTACGTAAACTGCATTTCTCCCTGAGAGTCTGACTATCTGGTCATAGAGTTGTTCCAGAGGCCATAACTGGTCAGGTTGTTCATCATAACCCATGGATGGAATCTGGACAGGAAAGGCAGTCTCTTAGTCATGGGGACACAGTGTGTTGTGCAGTTCATTTAATCATTCATGCATGCCTGGAAGCAGCTGGATGAGCATGGGCATGACTGTAAAATAGACTTGCTTTAATAATTTTCAGATAGTGTTATTTCCTGCCAGCAGGAAGGAGGAGCCTGGTGCAGTTGTCAGAGCCCATCAGAAGCTGACATAGGAATGAACCTCCATCTAGCCAAATAAGAGCAGGAGTATTCATGAATGATTCATAAACTGGTTTTCAAATTATAAAAGACAGGTATGACTCATGGAGGAAAAAGCTTTAGTGCCCTAAATTCTGATGTTTCTGGGATCTAGACTACTGTCTTACTATACAAACTCACATATGGCACTAATTAGCATATTTTTACTCATCTTGCTTCTAGTAACCACAATGTGGTATTGGTGTAATATGACACACTGTTCAAAACCTCGTGTTTGGCGATATCTGTTAAACTGCCAAGTTTGGCTACACTTTTCAGCATGTTTCAGAGTAGCAGCTGTGTTAGTCTGTATTCGCAAAAAGAAAAGAAGGACTTGTGGCACTTTAGAGAATAACCAATTTATTTGAGCTTAAGCTTTCGTGAGCTACAGCTCACTTCAGCATGAATCACCAGAAAACATCTGGTTTAAAAGTAGATGCTACAATTATAGCCATAGCTGACATACTGAGCAATGCTCTTGAGATGGCCTCCTTGTTCTAATGGGTGTGTTTGCTGCTGAAGGCAAACTGACGTGAAATTGAACAATATAGGCACAAGTGCAAATTATGACACAGAAAATGCCACCAATGATCTTGTCAGTCTGCTCCCCAGACACAAAACAAATGCTGAAATAGTATTTCCAAGCGTTTGTGATTTGGCACATAGTCAAATAATCCAGAGGAGCAGGATTCACATAGAAAAAAATGCAGCATGTTAACAAGCTTCAGAGGCCTTCTGTCTCTGGACGGTCCTACAGGGAGACACCAAGGCCTGCATGTCACTGTGCTGTGCTAGAGCCCAAGCCCTGTCTGAGATTTACCCTGTGAAAGATCAGCACTACCTGCAGACAGGACCTAAGGGACACAGCACCTTTTATTTAGATTTTCCTTGTATCAGGCTGTGGAAGGAATATTCTCAAGCCATTTTTCACTCACATTTTACACTGGTGCAAACAAACATGCTCAATGTATTTAACAGGGCAGCAGCCGTAATCTTTCACTTTGTAGCATGCCACCTCTCCTTAATGAATCATATACCTTACTCCTAACAACATCAATGGTAGTCTCTCTCTCTCACACACACACGCACACACAAGACTGATGTGTCTTTAAGATAATCAAATGTCTTCATGCTGTCTTTTTCCAGAGCAACAGCTTTTGAATGGATAGAACAAGCAATTTGAAATCTCTCTGAAGTATTTGATTTCCCCCAGTAATGCAGTATTATTTTCCCCCATCTATCAGAATCTGTGCAGTTGCTACATGCTGAGAGGACTGATCGATTTTAATTTGCAGTGTAGTGTTGGCTTTTTTTAATGTGTAAGAGGTTACTGCAGTCAACTGCTTGTATGCCTCTGCCAGAATGTTCATAGACTAGGAGCCTCAGCTCTGATGCAATAGCAGGTCTTGTCCAGGGAAATTTTTTATTCTAACCCTGAAGTATAATTATTGTGTAAGACAAATAGTAATGGATAGCGCCCAGTAACTGGGAGAACTACAGAAGATTATTATGTACCAGGTCAGTAACTTGCCAAAGACAAGGCTGGCAAAGGGTCAAGAGAAAATGTCTATTCTGGCTTTTCCACCTGCATCTGGGAGCTCAGTTAAAATACACTATCACTCTCTCTGATAGCCCAATGCATCTGGGTTCTGTTGAGCTGCGCTGACTCCTCACTGTATGGACTAGACCAGTGGTTCTCAAACTTTTGTAGTGGTGACCCCTTTCACACAGCAAGACTGAGTGCGACCCCCCCCCTTATAAATTAAAAACATTTTTTTAAAATATTTAACACTATTAAAAATGCTGGAGGTAAAGCGAGGCTTGGGGTGGAGGCTGACAGCTTGCGACCTCCCAGATAACTTTGCGACCCCCTGAGGGTTAACGAGTGTTCCACTTTGTTTAGAAAATATTTTTAAAAGCCTTTTCTGACAGTGGTTTATGCATACTAGATCTTTCACAGGGCACAGATTGGAGCTAAACAAATGGTACTTTTCCAAGCTCTGCCCATGAGAATCACCAAAATCAGATGCCAGTCACAGCAGCTTGTGCAGCTATTTAAAATATAATTGTGTTACCACTTGGCTACACAAGCTCCTTGAGCTTGAATATACTCAGGCATTCTAGCAGGCTCTTTGGCCTTGTTTTCTCCTTGGTGGTGTCTCCCAAATGCTGCCTGCTTATGGTACCAAAATGAGACATCACTTGCAGTAAATTGTGTAGATCTGTGATGCTCACAATCCTGTCACATATGAGGCATGAAATAGTTAACTCAGATGCCCAGTGATTATAATTTAAATGTTTACGTTGTTGACTCCTTGCTGAGATGAATAGGGCAGTTCACACCTGACTGAGTTATTAGTCTAGGCTCAATGCAGACTCAGGCAGACATCTCTGCCTTGGCTGCACTTGGTTCATACTTTTTAGGCTTTCTTCACAATAATAATAGACTTACATTTTTAATAAAATCTGAAATTCTAGAGAACAAGATAGTAGTTTCAGAGAGGCGCCAGTTCAGCACAGAGACACATGTCAACTGGTTTTGAACCCTGCCCTTTAAACTACTACAGACTGAGTTACTGAGAACTAGATTTGAATTGCATTTAAACAAGTTTGCAAACAAGGTTTTCCTATATAGTGAAGTAGGTCACAGTGAATCCAGAAGGGAAAATCCTGCCCTGGTGAATAGATGTTTCAAGACTTAAACTTCTCTGCTAGAAAATATTTTCTGCATGTGTTACAAGAATGTAACGCAAAATTGCTAAGGAATGTTCCACATTTAGTGTAAATTTTTCCTTTTGTTTAAAAGTATAAAAGGGGTTTTTTTCCCTCGAAATCACAAACTTGCAGCAGCTCTGGGATTCAGCAGAAGCCGCATAGCCCAGATGTGTATCATTTCTATGCTTGACTTGAAATTCTGGGAGCATGCCTCTAATTAGCTGGGTTAGGAAACAGGCTCAGACTGAGAGTTTTAAACAGGAACCAGGTTCTTCATTTTCCTCCTACTCTCCAGGCAGCCAGTGTGGGTGCTTAATAGTCACTTGATCCAATGAACCCACCCTTTATAGAAAGGAAATGACCAATCCTCCTCCAGTGAGAGACTGCTAGGTCTTTGGGATGCTATCAAAAATCCTCCTGACAGCTAAACAGAAAGCAGGTAATGGGATATAAATGCTTCAGCCAACAGAGAAAGAGAAAAAATTGAAGAACAACAAATAATCCCTGTAAATTACACAGCTACTCAGAACACTGATCATAACAATAGTTGTTCAAGTCTCACGTCCCCACCCCAAATTAAATACAGTAACTGTCAGAGTATAGCTGAAGCCAAAACATTTTCAAGAACACTCAGAAGGAAGACTGCATCTCCACTCTGATGCTTTTCTGTTGTGCCCAGCGACTGTAGCCCGTATGTTCCTTTGTCAGTGCTTCATAACACATGAGGAACAAAGTCCTGGCACAATCAGGTTTCTCTTAATGTAACAACCAGGGCCATCCTTACCCACACGCAAAATACGCAGCTGCATAGGCCACCAGGAAATCTGGCAAATTTCCTGCTCTGCGCAGCTGCCTGCCGCTCCAGCCCCTGCTCTGCCCCAGCCCTGCCCCACTCCCCTGAGCTCCACGGCAGGGCAGGGTCTGCACTCACCATGGCAGGAAGTGCAGCAACCAGGCCCCGGCCGCGCCGCTGGGGAGTGCTGGGGGGTGGTGCCCCCCGAGCCAGCCCCAGCCCCCCACGGAGGCCTGCCCCCCACCCCCTGCGTTGGGGGGAGGGGCCGCGTAGGGCCCCAGAATTGCTAGGGACGGCCCTGGTAACCACCAACAGCAATGCTTCTCTATGTCATTCCCTTTACTGTGATTCTTCTGTGCATGTCTTTTTCAGTGGTCCAGTCCAGATTCTTCACACTACCTATACATATTCTCCCCAAGATCCAAAGAGCTTTTCTAATGAACTCCAGATACAGCACCCGTGTGCACCCTGTAGGGCAGGCATCCCATTCACACGATTGGGGTGTAAAAATACGGTTACCAATTGTGGTTGGATGTATTCCTGGAGGTTTCATTAGATGACATAATCTTTCATTAAAAATTAATCTTTAATTCCTGGAGACTCCAGGACAATCCTGGAGGCTTGGCAACTCTGAGCCAACCAAACCCAGAGAACAAAGATCCTACTATTCATAGACCAGTGCTCTCTCCAGTTACTGTGAGTTATGTGCATGCCCAAAAATGCACAGAGTCAAATGCTGAAGTTCTTACTCAGAGAAAATTCCCATTCACTTCCAAGAGACTCTTACCGGGGTAAGGACTTCACAATATGGCCCTCACAGCACACTCACACATACACAGCATATACTCTCTCTCTCACACACATGTGAATGTACACACACACACACACACACACACACAGCATAGAATTTTTCTCTGGGAAGATAGTCAACCTTAATTTCCCACTGCATTTGATGATAATTATCGCCATGCAAGTAGGATTTATATGCAGTACCAGGACAATGGTGCCAAGGGCGCCGTGCCCACATTCAGAAGGGGCCCTGGTGCCTGGATCATGGCCCCGCCCCACCCTGCTGCTCTGCCCATGCTCCACCCCAAGGCCCTGTCCCCACTCGGCCTCTTCTGCCCAAAGGCCTACCTGCCACTCGGTCCACTCCGCCCCCTTCCCCTCTCACTTCCTGCTCGCTTCTCTCCTCCTCCCACCATGCAAGCAGCAGGCGGAGCCTTGGGGGAAAGAGGGCCAAGTGGGGCACGGTCCAGGGGCCAGGGCCCACAAAAGATTAATCTGGCCCTGTTCATGTGATGGTTTCTTCTTATTATCTTTGGGACAGTTCAGGTTTCAGGGGCTTAAATAGTGTTTTTTTTTTTCATAGATCTTGCCCCTGTTGAGGCCAACTTAACTTTTCACTCAGCAGCACTGCTAAGAGAACATCCTCTTTCTAAAATGTAAGGAAACATTGCTGTGAACTAACTTGTTCAAGTGGTAGCAGAAAAAGGGTCATAACTCCTTTATGGCTCTTTGAAAATTAATAGCTAAAGGCAGGACTGAGACTGTTTTGAAAACAGGCTAGTGTCTAGGAGTGCAAGGGTAGGATAGGTCAGGCAGCAGAGGAAAAATTTTGCCTGCATTGTCTGCATGAATTCAGAGTGCAAAAGGTAGAGAGATTAATATAAATGAATCACTGGTGCCTTCCCTTTGGGGTTGACAGGCAGCAACAACATTTCTCTCCCCGATCAAAAGAAAGACACTGTGTCTGACAAAGACACAGGCACATTGTGTTAGAATTAGGAGCAGGGAGGGGGGTAGTTTTCTCTAGTGTCTTTTATGGTGTGCAATCCCAAATCATGTAATACAGTAGGGAGATAGAGTCTAACAGTCCCTTGTCACTCAACAATAGGCACACACGATCAGATATTGAAGAGGCTAAAACTGAGGTTGTCTTCCAACCTCTCAGCACGTTAACTACAATAGGAATTAAGTTATACATGGAGCCTCTTCTCCATGTATAACTTAATTCCTATTTCACATCACTCCAATTTATTGCAAGTGATGTCTCATTTTGGTACCATAAGCAGGCAGCATTTGACCCATCAGCCTAGGTAGACATAAGTCACGCCCCAGAGGGCTGGCACAGGAGGGTGTTGCAAGCAAAGCAACTAATGCAGGGATGGGGAGGAGTGTAACATAGGTCCCTTTCCCTGCTTTCACGTGTTTGCACACAAAAAGCAAATATGGACTCTCAGCCTAGGTGATTTACTGTAGATTAAGGAAATATAAATACAGAGCATATCCCTTGTTCTGCAAGAGCCTCTATCTTGCAGGTCCTCATGGCCCTGGCCCTTTGCAGACAGTGGAAACTGCACGGAGATGACTTACAGACACAGGTGTAACACATGGACAACAGAAGTGAAGATGCATGTACATAAGTTACACCTACTTATGCTTTCATTCTGCTCCTGATCTGGCCTTCTTCTGGCTGCAACTTTATCCTGACTGACACCAATGCATAATCCCTGAGATGTATGAGCACCATTTATCACACATAGGTGAGGGTGTAAGTTACAGGTTGGTATATGGGAGGGTCTGAGCTGGTGTAACAAACATTGATGGGTCAGAAGAAGGTGAAATTTACACTAATGCAAGTGTCCTCTAGACATACCTGGACGGACTCAATTCTGAACTAACTGTGCTAACTCAAACCATCCTGAGGCCTTCTTTTCACTGCAGCGCTGCCTTCTGACCTCCCCTAATGCTGCTGGGCCATGGAGCTAAGCCACGGTTACCGTATTTGCAAGTATTTACAGGATGGAACCTCCACCACCAGGATTTGAACGGTATCCATAATTAAATGGCAAAAATAGACATAGGGAATATCAGCGTGTGCAGGTATATGGCACCATAACAGTGATTTAAAAACTAACAGCGCAAGCATGTCTTGGTGGCAGCTGTCGGCCTGGCAATGGCAGCTTACTGGCTTGGCAGAGTGGGGACAATCACCTGATGCAGACGTGTGACCTTTATGCACATGGGAGTCTGCAGCACAAAGTTCCAACTTCTAACTCTGAACTTAGATGTGTTCCGAGGAAGCCCTGCCAGGCCTGAACAATCCCTGTTGGAGGAAAGAGAATGAAATCCTGGCTTCAGTGGCGTTAATGATAAAACTCCTGTTGACTTAAATGCGGCCAGGATTTCATGCAGAGAGTGGAGCCTCCCAGCTCTCAGCCAAGAGACTGAACCAGGTTGATGTTGTTCCAGCTGACCAAAATTAGCCCTATTAGACAGGAGACTTTATCCTCCAACTGCAGGAAAGTCATTTTCCTGTTCAGCAACCACAGCATGTTGCTTTGCAGATATTCCAGGGTTTACTGCACAAACAGTCACTCAAAATGAGATTCTAAGAGATAATGTGGACTTGTGGCACCTTAGAGACTAACCAATTTATTAGAGCATAAGCTTTCGTGAGCTACAGCTCACTTCCTCAGATGCATCTGAGGAAGTGAGCTGTAGCTCACGAAAGCTTATGCTCTAATAAATTGGTTAGTCTCTAAGGTGCCACAAGTCCTCCTTTTCTTTTTGCGAATACAGACTAACACGGCTGTTACTCTGATAAGAGATAATGTGTTTTCTGATCCATAAAATACAATCTCTTTCTTTAAAATGTTTTTGGCAACATCTTCTCTGTCCTTGCATACCCAGTTCTCCTTTCTATTGAGTCTGGAGGGTGCTAGTGGGGTCTGTAAGGACTCTCCAAACCATTCACATACAACTACAGACATAGGCAGGAGTTGGGGGCTCAATGACTAAGGCTAAGATTTTGTCAGGGATATTTTTAGTAAAAGTCAGACAGGTCACAGGCAATAAAGAAAAATTCACGGAAGCCCGTGACCTGTCCCTGACTTTTACTAAAAATATCCCTGACAAAATGGGGAGCCCAGCTGCAGGGTCCCCACACCACCTGCAGAGGTTGGGCAGCTATGGGGGCTGCTCCAAGTTCTGGGGGCTCGGAGCTCCAGAGTCCCCCGGCTTGGAGCTCCAGGGTACCCCTACCACCCATGGTGGCCAGGAGCTTTGAAGGACCTCAGGCACCCGTGGCAGCTTGGAACTCCAGGGGCCCCACCGCCCTTGGTGGCTCAGAGCTCCGGGGTACCCCTGCCACCCGTGGTGACCAGGAGCTTCAGGGTACCCCCACCGCCTACAGCGGCTTGGAGCTCCCGGGTACCCCTGCCACTCGCTCCTGGCCTACAGGGCTGAATTCATGGAAATTGCTGGATGTCACGGATTCTGTGACTTCCGCGACCTCCATGAAAAAATCATAGCCTTATCAATGACCCATGAGTTCACTGCACCTGACTACATTCTTTGAAGCGAGGAGGTAACTTACAAATGAAAGGAGTGTAGTGAGTTCAATATCTCCTCCAGTGGTTTTTCATAAACATCAGAAAACCATCTCTGGTATCAGGTACAACTGCCAGTGATTAGTGGAGTGGAAGTGGAACAGAAGGGGTTTTGCTGGGCAGGGTTAAGGTGCTTTGGCAGAATTGGGTATCAGGGTCAGGAATGGAGTTGCAGCAGGTCAGGAGAAAGCTGCAATAGCAGAGTTTAGAGATAGGAGTGGATGGGCTTAGGACCAGTGCAAAGTTCATATAAAGCCTGCAGTCTTCACGTCCAGGTTCATTCAATTATATCATTCATTATTACTTAGATGGTAAGCTCTTTGGGGTAGGAACCATCTCTTTCACTCTGAATGTACAGCACTGCGCACAATGGCATCTTGAGCCATGATGGGGGCTTCTAGGCACTACCATAATAGAAATAAATAATAATTATAGTAATAAAGGTTACAGACTTTTAAAGTCTCATCCTCTCTCTCTCCTTATCATCCATGTTCCCTACTAGCCTATATCCAGGTACAACTGCTCTCTCCCTGTCTCTGGGAGTGGAGATAAATGTATCAGGGTGCGGATTAGAAAAGGGAGTAGGCTGTGCTGTCAGCTGGGCCTGGGCTGGTATAGCTGATACAGTTTCCTCATTTAATATTATTTAATTGCTAAATAAACTGATCTAATGAGTCAGTTGCTGCAATAAAATGATGTAATGTGTAATAAATCTGAACTAGTAACCTCTGGTGTTCTGTCTGCATGCACAGCAGTAACCTTCACGTTTTCCCTGGAAGATGGAAATGAAATACATGCAGCTTCCTTGGAGACTCAGAAGCAAGAGAAGAGGCTCTGTGCCTCAGATAGATTCAATACCACTGATATATCCTAGATGTTAGGGAGACTATGTGGATGAGGGGTTATCTTTTACTGCACCAACTTCTGTTGATGAGATAGACATGCTTTCGAGCTTATACAGACATCTAACAACAGCATCCTGGATGATCATTCTGAAAGCTGCAGACTCCCTCTTCTGAAGGGGGAAAGCACATGGGGCGTACAGACCGTGCTGGTTGTGGGGTCAGTCCTGGTTTCTAGAGCTCTTCTAAATGTATGTAGTCCATGGATATACTCATTGGAGGGTTTGGGTGTTAGGGGAGCACACACATCTTTTTCCTTCTGTCTCCTACAAAAGGATGCCAAGGAACATATTTAAAGTGTTCTATACAAAGTTCAAATCCCACATCCAACTTTCACTTTGCTCTGGCTTTGTTTACTTTGTGCTTAAACTCCTCAGTCAGAGAATCTCAGAAGCAAAATCCCATGATCTGGTGCAATTTGCAGGCAATCTGCTGCAGTTAGAAGTAACTGACACTTAAGACATTGAAAAACATACAGGGAGGTGTCTTCTAATCATTTCTAATCCTTCACCAAAGGAGCTGCATGTGGCTAAAGAAGCAGACCAGGGCAGAAGTCCCATGGCTTCTTAAGTGGCACTGGAATATTCATCTATATAAGCTTTCTAATGCCTCAATGTGACATGTAGGGACACTGAACTTCACTCTCTTACTGGGGAGGTGGAATCAGAATCTGCTTCTGCCCACTCCCTTGTTCTCTCTGGCTCCTTGCAGCTTCAGAAACAGAGAAATGCTTTCCCCCCCCCCCCCGCTACTCTGCCCAGTCTTTACCATGCTGTCTGTGTCCCAAACTGCACATAGTTATTGAGAGTGTTAGTGAACATAGTGTTAATGAACCAGCCTTCGCATTCTGTACTCAGAACTGAAGAATCACCATTTGCTGCTCAAGACCATGGTTACAGTCTACAGAAACAGAGAAAAACCTGCTTGAGCACCTACAGCTCCATATGGCCCATTTTGTGAACAGCAAGGAAGACAAATGGGTCCCACAGGCCCTTCACAAGGAGTGGCTGCTGCCTTTCCTTTAATTAATAGTGTGCCATTCTTCAGGGAAATGGCTTGGGTCTCTTGGCCAACCTGTGCACAGCCTCAAAGGTGCAGGAAAACTCATTTATGGAATATAACTGAAGCTCATCACATGAACAAGCAAGGAATCCCTGTACCTGGGCTTCTTAAGCTTTAAAGGGACTTAGTGGGAATAACAGGGGATTCCTCCTGTTTATATAACCCTAAAGCTCCCAGAGTCCCAGCAGAATAATCGTAGAAATGTAGAGATGGTGCTGACGTGAGGCAAGTTCTCACCACATAAACTGCTCACCTTGAAAAGGGCTGGAAAGAAAAGTCTCAGCATTAACCAAATTCCTGCTTCCTTGTTTTTTTAGTTATTACCTAAAAGCTGGCAAGTGCAGAGGTGTGACATAAACTGTGCTTTCCCCTGGCCCCACAGAATTGGCCTGTGAAATCACACTCTTCCAGAGATCTGATCCTACAGGCTAATGCTTGTGATGTGGAGATAAGGACATTTAGAGAAGGCCCCTGCTAGTATATTGCTAATTATGCAATTGAGAGTTTGTCTGTGTGAGGGCTTAAGTTTTGTGCTGATGGTTTTCTAATGTTTGTACAGTGAATTAAAAGCATCTTAAGAAAACAAAGAACAACCATCCCTCATGGGTTTAAAATGCAAACTCTAGCTCATGAAGGCAGCAGGCAGTTTATTATGCTTCTGAATAAATCTAAATGGCATTCAGACCCAGTTTATGCTCTCTTTGCAATGACATCTGGCCAGCTGTTACAGTAGGTGGTTTGCAGTATCCTGTGAGTCACACATGAGTAAAGCTGCAGTTCCTGCACAGTACTGTAGGCGCTAAGATCCGGTATTTGCTATAGAACCGTGGGAGCAAAAACTAACAAGGGAGAATAGAAAACAGCTGGGAAATGAATTCCCTTCTGATCAGTATCCAAAGGACTACATCCATCACCTCCTACCCTGGAAAGAAAGGAGGCCCTGTGAAGACTGTGGCTTCCTCCTTCACCTGGAGTCTGCTCTTCTTTGGTTTATATTTCTCTTTTACATGTCTCTCAATTTATTTTCCATGCTGGTGACTTTAAAGACTTGGTCTTTCTTTCCTGGGGACCCGTTTTGTTAACTTGATCCCCACTGATGTTCAACTTTACAGATCAATCTATGAAGTCTGGTCTCTAGGGCTTTGTATTTTCCTTTCTTGATGCAGATGCATGGGAGAAACTTTCCCAGAATCCTCCACTTCTTAGATTCTGAGGGGCTGGAGGAACCTGATATTAGTATAGTGCTTCACCATCATTAAATTCTGATAAAGCAACAAAGGCCTTAGCTGCCTTGCTGTCTGTTTCTTGCAAAAGATACCATTCCCCCACCCATAGAGGTTGTTGGCATGTTAACAGGAAACTGAAATTATTTGTTCAGAGTATCTTAAATAGCTAAATAAATGCTTCCAATTTTCCTCTGATCCCATTAGCTCATTTCATATCCCACTGGATTTGGGCTCTGCATTTCTAGGCTGGTGCATATTGCTTTCTTGATGAAGAACAAAATTCTGTATGCTCCAAAGTTACTCAGAATGCTAAAAGAAGCAATCAGACCCATTAAGGGACTTTCTGGCTCCTGCAGATTAAAGAAGTATTTATTCAGAAAGCAACATACAGGAGGTGTCTCCCTTTGTGCGTGTCATCTACATCACTGAATGCATCCAGTGAAGTGAGCTGTAGCTCACGAAAGTTTATGCTCAAATAAATTTGTTAGTCTCTAAGGTGCCACAAGTACTCCTTTTCTATCTACATCAGTGGTTCTCAGAGCTGGTCCGCTGCTTGTTCAGGGAAAGCCCCTGGTGCTCCGGACTGGTTTGTTTACCTGCCGTGTGCTCAGGTTCGGCCAATCGCGGCTCCCACTGGCCGCGGTTCACTGGTCCAGGCCAATGGGGGCTGCGGGAAGGGCGGCCAGCACGTCCCTTGGCCAACGCCACTTCCCGCAGCCCCCATTGGCCAGTGGGAGCCGCGATCAGCCGAACCTGAGGACGCGGCAGGTAAACAAACCGGTCCAGCGTGCCAGGGGCTTTCCGTGAACAAGCGGCGGACTGGCTTTGAGAACCACTGATCTACATTGTTACTGATAAGGCCTCTCCTTGAGCAATTGCTTCCTCTTTCATGGTGTAGTCAGAATCTGGAGCCATGGAAATTATTTTAATGTCACAGTTTCAACATAATCAATTCTCAAAGATCAAATGAAAAGAGAGACTGAGCTGTGGGGAAGAAACTTACAGATTAAAACACAAATATCTGTGATAATCAATGCAAGCAGGAAAGACAACTCTTGTTGGACTCTTCCCCACTTTGAAAGCCCTGAGACGTGCACCAATTTTCTATAAGAGGCATGCTAAAAAATGTCAGTTACTGTCTAAAGCACAGACAAAAGAGAAAAGTTCATTACTGGTAGACAAAATACAGGAATTGTGATTCTGGACCAAAGCATGGGTCCATCTAGTCCAGCAGCCCTGAGTGAGCAATCAGCCATCTTAGCACAGATTTGGGTGACAGTCTGTCTGCAAAGTGACAAATAGAGAGTCACAACCAACTGTTATTTATTTATTTATGTTATTTATTGTGCCAACAAAACAGAACACATATTATAAGAAGGTCCATTTTGTTTCATAATCCAGTAAGGAGATTCACTGGAACACAAATCTGCAGGAAATTTTCTGTGCTGATGTCACCATTTAGATCATCTGTAGCACACTGCATCTTCAAAGATCTGTACAGGCAATAACTGTTCTTTACAATGTATCTGTGAAATAAGTAAGGAATTACATAGTCCTCCTAAACTCCCAATCCTGTTCTCAGACCACCAGACAATGCTGCATCAAGTATTCAATCCTCCAGGTCTCAATCCTGCTGAAGGAGTAATGCACGCTTTTATATAATGTAATGGGTGCAAGCCACTGTCAGCTTTGCAATCAGTACACCCTCTGTACTATGGAAAGCTCACTCCTGCAGTTCATTCGCTACAGACACTGGTAATGCAGACTGAGCTGTTGCCTCTCAGACTTTCTTAAACTGAAAACATTACCTCTGAATCTTTCAAGGAAGGTGCTGAATCAGCTGCAGTGAGCAGCACCATAGAAAGGGCCTGTAGCGTTCTCACCATGCCCTTACCAACCCAGAAAAAGTTCATTTGCCTGTCACCTTTCCTCCTATAAGCCTTTGCAGGAGTCTGGGCAACTGACACAAGTAGTGTTGTGGCTCGGTAAGGACAAGTTTCCAAAGCTGGAGAATCTCTGTGGATGAGTTGGGAGAGCTGATTGGTGGGAGGGAAAGTAACCCAAGGAAGTGCCAAAGCCTGGATAACAATATTTTAGATTAGACTGTGTCATTCTGCGTGTCAAACAGGATTGTAACTGACTGGAATACTGATTTGAAAACCCTTTTGTTCTCCTATCTGTAAGGCAGGAAATTCCTCCAGGAACTCTGGTGCCTAGATACCATGGTGACTCGTCCACTAAGTATACATATGTATTATGACCCTGGCTGGAAAGGTGGAAATATACAAAGTTTCAAGTAGGGATTAGGTCTAGTACTCATCTTTCTGGAGGAAAAACCTGTGGGAGTGGTAATATGCAGAGACCTTTGTATGGTCATCAGCACAGAGAGCATAGCAGATTCTCACCTCTGGGGTGGGCTGGCAGCCAAACAGGGCAATGAGTGTCTTTGTACCTTTGTAAATGCTCTGGGTCTATCCACAGCGCAAGTGCAATAACATCAGGGAACATGATTACGCCACAGTTTTCCCTGACTCAGTTATAGCATGGGTCCAACCTGCAGTATAGACTGAAACTCAACTATTTCACAGCCAGGCTACTGTATGGGTCATGGCCAGGCCATCGAGCTCACTCTCTTTCATACACACATTTGTTTTCCAGAAGAGCCTCTTCTGGAGGGAGGACAGCTAGATCTAAAGTACTTTAAAAAAGAAGCAGCCTCTCGGGATTCCAGACCAACCTGAAATACAGGATCTGCTGGCAGAGGCCTGCTTGAGGTTGCACTTGTAACTGTCACACCACATGCAGCACCTTCATTTAACCACTTCACTTCCTCTTGTGTTGCCAGAATTAATTTCCAGACAATGCAGTCAATAGAATCCTTGCCAAGCTCTGAGTCAGACAGTCGGATATGCTACACATTTCTCTGGCCACACAGGACTATGCCAGCTTCTTTTGGGGAGGTCCCTGCAGTTACCTCACCTTTGACCAAATGCTCAGTCTGTTACTTCTCTCCTGACTCAACCTCCTCCAAGACCAGAGATCAGGTTCTTTGCCTCAGGAGCATCCAAACATCCAGTGCAAAGCTCAGCTGGCATGGGACTGAAAATAGAGAGCAAAAAGGCAATTTAAAAATTAGCAGAATAAAATCAAAGCTGGAGTGCCAGTGTGGGCAGCTAGCTGGGCCTGACCTGAGTTACCATCAGTTCAGCAAGATGGACCTGTACACTGCACTGAGTTCTCTGTCTCTTTCTACAGCAGCATCACTTGTTCCTCCCCACTCCTCTGGAAATCTGTGACATGACCCACCATACTGTGTCTCGATCAGTTGCTGTGTAACTGGAGATCCTCTCATTATAATGCTGTGAGACTGTCAGCCAAGGTATTAAACTTCGTAATCAGTATGTTAGACTTTACCTCACTTTTCATTTCAATACAATAGGTTTTGGTCGTGGATTGAAATCCCCAGAATTCTTCTTTCAATCCGTGACTGAGTCCTCAATGAAGTGATCAGACAGCAGGGTGGATTGTCGTTGTGGAAAGCAGGTACATAACTAGGCTCACTGACAATTGATGAACTACAGCTGCCGCTGAGTGGTACCCACGGGAACTGAAATGACCACTCGACCGACCTCCAAAGAGATGGGAAGATTTTATCGTGAAAAGACATGGCCGCACATGGAGAAGGAAGGCCGAGATAAGAGAAGAATGGAAGATGTGTTGTGATCGGTGCAATACACATGAGGGTTGAAGGACCGATCAAGCAAGGTGATCAAGGTGACAATAGCTTTCAATATAAAACTAAAATAATTTCTAAGTTGCGACCTATTTGATTGAGCTCATACACCATAACTTTGTTATTTTCCCTCTTATTGGACTGGTGCATAGTGTTGCATTTCAAAAACTATTTGCAGTGTTGCCATCTTTCATGATTCCATCACAAGTCTCCTAACATTTGATGCTTTTCTTTCAGTCAGAGTGCCTGGAATTCTGTACTTTTGTGAGAATATCAGATTTCATTTTTAATATATTAAGTTTCCAGCCCTCAAAGCTCAAAACTAAAGGCAATTAGGGAATCTAATATATTATATTATGAGTTTTTTTTAATCTGATGATATTTAAGTCAATCTAATGATTTTGGGGTGCCTGACTGATACTTTTTGTACACTTTAAGTTCGCCCATCTCAGAGAACTTTTTTGAATCTGTGTAAGTGGATGGTTGAAAACACAAACGATGGCCAAAAGCAAACTCAACCCCACAGTGAAGGACTTAATGGTTATCTTTAATATCTTGGCTCTTTGGAAAGGGTCTCCACCTCCCATTCTGTGTCTGAGTAAACATTCTCCTTTAGGAGTGCTTCTCTGCTATCTGGAAAAATACTTTCAGGCACAATAATAAACTTGCTAACATTTATATAACAAATTCAGTTCATATTAAAAATTATAATCATATGAGCCAAGTCCTGCAGTCCTTATTCAACCAGTGAGCAATCCTCTGAACTCAGCTACACTAGTGCAACTCCATTGACTTAGTGGGATTCTAGCCTCAATAAGAATGAAAACAGACTGCAGTATTTGTACATAAATCTTATAAACACTTTCCTGACAGGATTATTCTTATACTGCAATTTGTGATTGTAGATATTTATATAAAAGTACACATCTCCCTAACCATCCTGCTAGCTCATCAACTAGAAAATTCTAGGGTTCTGTGGCTTGACTTTCTCTTGGTAGCAGGTGTTATTTGTGGCAGCTAATTCTGTATTTACTTGCTCTCAAAGGATATTTTGAAATTTGCAAATAGCAAATAAAAATGAACACTGCAATTCTACCCACACGCTTGCTCTGAACTAAATTGTCAGCATCATACCCCACTCTCCAGAAATCAGGATCTGCAAACATGTCTTGTGGCAGAATAAAAAGGGAACCAGATCAATGGAAGAAATGGCAACAATTGCAGTATTCCACTGATTTGCAAAAGACAGTGTTGGTAAGAGCTAAATGACTGTTTTGTTTGACTGTGTCCATGAACTTTTGTTATTACAAATGTATGTGAATGGAGTTTTGTTCACATGAGAAGGCTCATGTTTATACAAATATCTGTTTGAACAAGAGTATTCACTGTATATATGTGTATGCTATTTACTATTCATTATTATGCTTTTAATATTTCAGCCCTCCAGTCAGGGAGCAGAAATAATATCATGTCATTTAGGTAACTAAACATCAAGTGTGAATCTAGTGAAGCAAACTGTTTGAACAATTATTAGGCTATGAGCTATAGTCATACATCAAGATCCTTAAGTAACTGAATAAAATACAACCAGCAGTGACAGTATCAGCAATCAACTTTCCTGCATTTTTTATAGAGCTTCTGGTGAGTTTCCAAACTTCAAATTTGTCCAGGTTTCAGCAATTCTAAGACAGTGGAATGTCTATGTAATTAACAGATAGATTTACTGTGATCTTCTGTGAACTGTTATTTTAGAAACTTGTCTTAGAAGCAGCAACAGTCTGTCATGCTCAGTTCCCTCAGGACAGAGACTGTTTCAGAGAAGCAGAGCACGGACAATACATATAGCCTGTCTCTGAATGATCCCAGTAGTGGCAGTAGTGTCCTGCCAGTAGGGAGATCCCTTGTCTATAAATTCCAGATCTTACTGAATCCTTGTCCTTTGCTCTCTGTTAAGTCAGTTGCTTATTTCTGAAATAAAGTAATTATTTCATTCATGCTGAGGAAACTGGCGGTGCCAGTTTTAATTCCACAGCTCTTCACTCTTTGGTCACTCCGTAACAGACTTAAAGGTGGCAATTTTGCAACAGAAAAGCTTCAAAAACAGACTCCAACAAGAAACTTCTGAACTGGAATTAATTTGCAAACTAGATACCATTAACTTGGGCTTGAATAGAGACTGGGAGTGGCTGGGTCATTACACATGGCTGGGTCTATTTCCCCATGTTAAGTATCCTCACACCTTCTTGTCAACTGTCTGAAACAGGCCATCTTGATTATCACTACAAAACAATTTTTTTCTCCTGCTGATAATAGCTCATCTTAATTAATTAGCCTCTTAGAGTTGGTATGGCAACTTCCACCTTTTCATGTTCTCTGTATGTATATATATCTTTTTACTATGTGTTCCATTCCATGCATCTGATGAAGTGGGCTGTAGCCCATGAAAGCTTCTGCTCAAATAAATTTGTTAGTCTCTAAGGTGCCACAAGTACTCCTGTACTTTTAGAAGAGACCTTTCTAAAAGTAATAGTGCAGTTTGTTTACAGATATTTAAACAGAGGACATGTCCTACCCAAACCCACATATGCACACACTGAATAGATGGAATTCAGATCCCTTGTTAGATGAGAGACTGAGCTAGGATTTGAAATGAATTTCGAGCATGATATCTGGAATTTGCAGCAGAGAGCTGGCTTCTGCAGAAATCTTTGTCTATGTCCTGATCATCTCTACCTTGATATCTATAGGTTTGAACCTGCTCCTCCCTGCCTCCTCCTATGCCCCGCCAGCCTACACAAGATCCACTGTAAAAGTAATCCTCCTCTCCTGCTTCTCTGGCTGCCTTTCCACTTCCTTGATTTCCTGTCTTTTACAATTTTGGATCCAAACATCCCCAACCCCATCTTCAAAGCCACACAAAGCCTCATCACTTCTGCATCTACTCTGTTTTCATCTTCCTCCTTCCTTCACTTGCCCAGTCCTCTCTCCTTTTACTGCACCTTTCATCTGCCTTCCACTCTTGGTTTTGCACCTTCCTCCATGATACTTCCTACACTTGAAGCAGTCTCCCACTTCCTGTCCAATAAGAGCCCTCTCTCTTCTCCAGGACTCCTCCCTATGGTACTCTATGCTTCCCACCAGTAAACTCTCCAAACTCTCACTGAGCTAAGCTGCTGTTCTGAGCCTTGTGTATCTTCTAGTCTGTAAGCTTCTCATAGCAGGGAACATGCCCAGTTGTACGTAAATAATAATAACAATAAATGATTATACAAGTGACACACAGGTGATTTTACAAGACTAGCTCTCAGTTACGCTCTGATCCCACAGGTTGCAATGATCCTACAGGGGACAGTGTGTGGTGTACAGACCTAGCCTGACAGTTCTGCACTACACCATGTACTAGGGAGATTACTGATGAACCCAGGAAGCTGAGTACCACATACCTTCTTCTCAGCTGCCCCGGAACCTGCATGGTGCATAATAAGCAAAAACTTCCCCTGCAAATCCCGCGACTGGTGTTTGGCAGCCACTGGTGCTCTAGGGGAAGCATAGCCTGCCCTGGCCTATTATACCTGCTGCCTACGGCAGACAGGAGGGATTTTACTCTTCATGCTAAACAGTCACATTCTGTTTTGAACATGGAGTTTTTGTAGGTACTTGGAACTCTCATATTTGTCACTAACTAGAACTGAACTGAGCAGATGGCAAGGAATGACCACATCCCTGCACTGCTGAGAGAGATATTTGGAGTTGTGGAGAAGAAAGACTAAGACCCCACTAATGTGGAAAGCTGGAGACAGGTTTCCCTCTGGCAAAAGACTGCTGGAAAGCTAAAGCCCAGAAAAGTGATTAAGAGAAAGCCAAGATTAAAAATCAGAGAGAGTCAAACAGCCTTTTTCAGGGGAAGGTGCCTTTATGGATACTGAATCCGATGAAGTGAGCTGTAGCTCACGAAAGCTCATGCTCAAATAAACTGGTTAGTCTCTAAGGTGCCACAAGTACTCCTTTTCTTTTTACGGATACTGTGTGGGGAGCACAGCCCCAGATTATTTAGCCTGAGAAAAGATACAAAACAAGGTTAATGATATCTATATAATACTGGATACCAGCCAGGTGGCTCATCATGGATATTATAGATGAACAAGCCTATGGGGTTGCCTTGAGTTGAAGAATTGTTGCCTACAGTATGTTCACAAAGATCCAATTGTCAGTACATGAACTTGGTGATCTTTCCTGACTAGTTCCTTTTGAAAAGACAACTGTCCCAGGAATATTTGGTCCCTGCGTCTCCACCGGCGCTCATGGTAAGGAGGTGCTAGTGAACTGTTGTCCATAATCCCAGGCATATGCACAAAGGGGAAGAAACTTTTAAATACTTAAGTACAACTGGAATCACAACAAGTTCCTGCCCCAGTTCTACATTGGGTATTATTTATACAGTTCCATAGGTGTGGATGGCACTTTACAGATATATAAAAAGAGGCAGTCCCTTCCCTGAGGAATGTACAGTCTAACTTGTATTGTTATGGACAAAAATGGGAGCTGGAGAGAAGGAAGGAACTGAAGGGCATGTAATTTAGATTGTTAGATTAGGCTCACTTATTCTTGCAAGGGTTTTCTAAGAAGTTCATGAAAGAAGATCATGGAAATTTTATAATTCTGATATAGGAGCAGAAGCATGGGCAGCACTGGGAGGCATGCTCAGTTGATTTTCCGATGTAGTTTCAACTAGACTTTTCCACTTCCTCCCTGACTCTGATGTCATTTTTCTACATGCTGTTAAACAGCTGCTACCTTTGTCTCCAGGGGAGGCTGCGTATCAGTGTGGCTGAAACAGTTCCTTTATGTCTTGTTTGTAAAGCATTTTGGGATCCTTCTGGATGAAAGGAACTATAGAAATGCAAGATATTATTTTTATTTTAAGTGATTGAATGACAGATGGTGGGAGTGACAAAGAAATAAGAGTAAATTTAGATACATAATTTAGAAATGATGCAGAATCCATCTTAGCTGAAAAGTTGTTGCTGAGATATGAGAAGAGAGTTTATGGGTGTTTGGCAGAAGAGGAGATTTCCTGTTTGAGCTCTTAGGTCCTTGCTTTTTGATGTAACTTCTAATTTTTAAGTCTGAATTCTGCTGTGTCACAGAGATTTCTGTCTGAGGCAAAGATAGTTATGGGGATTTCAGAGATGTCCAAAATTTAAGAAATTACTGGGCAATTTAAAATGGGGAAAGAAGAAAATATAATTAAACTAAAGTTCAGCAGTTGCTCAATTTTCCCCTGGACATTTTCTGTGGTGACCAAACTGACAAACCAGTGAACAATGGATCTCTGCAGAGTGCTTTTTTGTGGTTGGGATGGTGACTGCAGTGATGGAAACTAAGGCTATGTCTACAATGCACACCTTACAGCGGCACACCTGTGCTGCTACAGCAGTGCCACTATAAGGTACGCAGTGTAGCCACTCTTTGTTGGCAGGATCTGAGAGCTCTTCTGCTGACAAAATAAAATCACTCCCAACGAGGGGCAGAAGCTTTGTTGGCAGGACTGTGTCTCCCACCGACAAAGCACTGTCCACACTGGCACATTTCATCAGTAAAGCTTTTGTAGGTCCAGGGTGTGTTTTTTTCACTCCCCTGACTGACAAAAGTTTTACCGATGACAATGCAGTGTAGATTGTAGCCTAAAACTCTCCAGTTTTTTTCCTGGAAAGACAGATACTGCTGCTCAAAGTAGAAGTCCTAATCTAGGGCCGTATTCAGTAACTAGTTAGTATGCATTCTTATACTGATCTTCCACTGACAGTGAGGCACTTAGTTGTTCCTTAGAGATTTCTCTTCACAGAGGAAAACTAAACAATTTTTAAAATAAAAGTACAGTAGAACCTCAGAGTTATGAACACCTCAGGAATGGAGGTTGTTCGTAATTCTGAACAAAACATTACAGTTCTTTCAAAAGTTTACAACTGAACATTGACTTAATACAGCTTTGAAACTTTACAATGCAGAAGAAAAATGCTGCTTTCCCTTTATTTTTTTAGTAGTTTATGTTTAACACAGTACTGTACTTTATTTGCCCCTCCCCCCCCCTTTTTTTTTTTTTTTTTTTGGTCTATGCTGTTCCTTGATTGTGTACTTCTGGTTCCAAATGAGGTGTGTGGTTCACTGGTCAGTTCGTAACTCTGAGATTCTACTGTACAGCAGTTTGAAAGGGACAGGTTTTGCTTTCTCCCAAACAATCAACTTAGAAATCATAACCAACCAATTTAGATTATTAAAAGAATTCTACAAAGAGCAAAATTATTTAAGCACAACCAACATTATTGGGGGGGGGGGAAATTATGGAAACATTCACATGCAGTTACATTAATAGTTGGGAAAATGACTCCTATAACTGTGGAAAGTTTAGTCCTATTTTTACTTTAAATGTAATGCTTATTTTCCACATAAAAAAATCTTTCCTAATTTTGGTCTAAGGTTGCTAAATTGCACAGCTCACCAACCCAAACCGTAAAAACCAAGAAGATAAGCAGTTAAGTCATTCAACACTACATTGCACTCCACTAACGAGTCCTCTTCTCAACCACCCATAATTCATCCTCCACGTATCTCCAGGCCTCTCCCAAACAACAAACTCATAGCCTTAACTCTGGCCATGTGTACTAGTTAGACATTCATTTTGATAATTAACATTGGGTTGGTGTCACTTTCGTTGTAGGTAGCTCTGTTCCTGCTTTTGTTTTCAGATTAAACATGGATTCTAGTCAAACTAATAGATAGCACTCCAGTTACTCCTCAGTAATGATGAGCACCATGAAATATGCACCATTTGAATGGGCAGTATAGCCCTATGGATATATACTGACCAGCTCATCTTACCCCTGCCCTAAACACAGCAGAAATATTTTCAGAGGCCTGTTCTGTGTGTACATAAGGTTATTGTTAAAATTATACCAGCTGGATTAAAAAAAAAGAAAAGAGAAGGGAGAGAGAGAGAGAGAGAAGTTCTCTGTCATGTGAGGGCCTAGTCTTGAGGTAACCTTAAAACACTTACCCAACTCACTTCTTCTGCACAGAAGATGATATATTTCTGGGCCTTATATCACAGCACATTGTTTCCTGGAAGTATTGGTGCTGAGCCTGGTGCTTTCAGGAAGAACAAGAACAATGGTACTTGGCACCAAGATTAGAAATAGCCCATGTCTAAATTATTAGACTTATTTATCCACCTCAGTTCCCCCAACAGACTATTTCAATAGTGGACTCTCAGTTCAACTTATTTTCAGGGGTTTTTTTTAGCTTGTCCAGACACAGGTCTGGCATTTGTGGAGCAGACATCTTATCATCTGAGTAATTTCTGAAAACAACACATAGAAATAAACATTTAATACAGATGATTAATGTTTAATATAAATTATTATCATATGCTTTGATTCTAGCGTCACACTACTAATATCTCTGTATCACTGTTTTTAATTACACTCTGCATTTCCTTCATGATTCACCATTGCATAACAAACTAAGATAGAAGTTTTATGGATGTGCTGCAGGTTTGCACAATCAACTGAGTTTGTTGGACTGAAAATGATGATTTGTACTAACTGAAAGGGCCATTTGGCTGCATAATATGTGGGTGTTGGTTTATTAGAATAGAAAGTGCCAATCAGAGAGGGGAAAACAAATATAAACTAATTATGTTTTAAAGAGAAATACCAAAGACTGCTTGGAAATCAGTCACTCAGGGAGAGAATTCCTCATTGTTAACCTATAAGAAATAAGTACCAAGTTGCTCCTCCAGTGTCTACACATGCTCAGGAGTGGAGGAGGAGTATGAGGAGGAAGCATGGAAGGCAAAGGAGAAGGCACAAAGGAGCTAATGAGGAAGGGATAGGAAGTCGATGCTCAGCAAGTTAGTACACTCTGCAAGGTTGAAACTGGCCCCTCTGCATTTAAGGATAGCATTATTCTTCATGCCTAGGCACAAAAATACCACTATGCCACCCCTGATAGTTTGCTTCACTTCATTAATAATAATCTGTTCTGTTCCTTACTGCAGACTATGAAATACACAGAGACAATCTCAATGGACTCAGTCCAGGAAGGAGCCAATGGGCTTCACCAGACAAATTCTAGCACTCAAACTTCTATTGTCCCTTTTGACTGTTACTTAATTAAGGAAGAGAGTGTGTTCTAGTGATTAGAATAGGGAACAAGGAGTCAGGACTCCTGGGTTCTATTCTTGGCTGTGCCACTGTCCTTGAGTAAATCACTTAACTACTTCTGTATAAAACAATGAGAATTATCTTGGCCTCCTCTCCTCTGACACCTTCTCCTGCTTACTATACTCCCCCCATGCTTCTCACCTGTTCACGTCTTTTGTCTCCTTCATCTACTCCCAACTTCATGTCTTCTTTCATGCTGCTCTATTCACCTGGACCATTCTCCCAATCACCAGCAGGAGAGTGAATTTGTGTGGGGGGGTGGAGGGTGAGAAAACCTGGATTTGTGCTGGAAATCACTTTAGATAAGCTATTACCAGCAGGACAGTGGGGTGGGAATAGGTATTGTTTCATATTCTCTGTGTATATATAAAGCCTGCTGCAGTTTCCACGATATGCATCTGAGGAAGTGAGCTGTAGCTCACGAAAGCTTATGCTCTAATAAATTGGTTAGTCTCTAAGGTGCCACAAGTCCTCCTTTTCTTCTCCCAATTAATGTCTGCCATGCCCCATTCCTTCCTTCTTTCAAACAGCTTTTTTACAATCCCCCCTAATCTGTGACATAGTCTGGCTATAATGCTCATTGAGCATCCTGTGTTTATCCTGATTTATGGTTTATCATGCCCTTGCAGCTGCTGTTCAAGTTAGGCTATAAACTCTATCTGCTGTTTATTAAACATAGTTTATCATACCATATGCATTGATGGCAAGATATAAATGAACAACACAAGCTGCATGGAGTAGATCTGGCCAGCACCATCACCTCACCTTCAGTCAAGTCTGCTATCCAGTTATGAAAATAGTTTGCAACTCTGGGGTCCTCTGGACTCATTGCTAATGTGCGATGCTCTCACGGGGCTGATACACCCCATAACCCTTTGGAGGCAGGGGAGAGTTTAGTCTATAGAGCTGCCCCCTGTCTCGGGGCTGAGTGGCCCTGTGGGCTAAGTCAGTAGCCCAGCCCTTCCTATTGGGGCAGTATGGCCTAGTGGCCAGAGACTATAACCCAGCCCTTGCTAACAGGGTAGTATGGACTAGTGGCAAGTGAGTAGTACCGGTGAGCTGGGCCACCACCCCGGGGCATACACTGCCCTCTAATTTAACCTTCTTTCCTGACCCAGGTATTTCCTCCGTTTTGTGGGTTTTCTGGATAGATAGACAGACTGGATATGCAGCATGCTGATTCTGCCCAATGCATGTCAGATTCTTGTGGATGCAATTACATCGGGCCAGTGAAGTATACATGTTCCTTAAATACAGAGACAGTGACTCCTAATCCTAAAAGGAAACTAATATCATCAGTGCTACTTTCTGCTGATCCTGCACACTTACTTGTTAAAATATTGGCTCTCTAATCTGTGAAACAAGCAGGGTCCCCGTTAGACAAGCAAGCACCTGGTTTAGACAGAGGCCTGACCTGAATCGTATATAAGGGGTTGGTCAGATCTGTATTTGGTGATAAAACCGGAAGATGATGAGAGGATCTGTGTGGAGAGATATTATGGTCAGCTGTAGCAGAATACTAATGAGTATCAAACATCTGAGGTGTAATCAAGGTGCATAGTATAAGGGAGCTCACACAAACCATGTAGCCTTTGGGCAGCAAGCTCGTATCAGAAAACAATTCTGTGGGCCAACTGCTGAATATGATGTGTCAACTAATTCAGATGATCTGAACACCTTAAAGACCATTATGGGGAAATATTAGTCATACAGCAAAGCCTGACTTATGGGTTCTGTGTGAAGGTGAGTTTCAGCAGCAAACTGGCACAGCCAATCCACTGCCATTGCTACAGGCTCTGGGCCCAGCCAGGGGGACCTGCACTCTCCCTATGCTAAGATATTGGGCCATGGATGTGCATAGTTCACAGACCAATTGGCTAGGTCCACAGTCGTCCCCCTTGCATGGCTATGTTAGGATATAGATATCCAGGCCTGTCTGTAAAGGCCTCTACTCTAATTTAGCTGTATTCTTATCACTTAGCTAGTTATAGAGGTATAAAAGAAAGAATCAAAATCACTGTCTGCTGGTGTAAGGGCCTTCTCTTACTGTGACAGTCTGAGGCCCTGTTCTTAGGCTAAAGCCTTTGGCTAAGCAGCAGAGGCAACCATAAGCTGGGAAGTGAACGGTCACATCCTCACATTCCAAACCAGTCACACTGAAAGAAGGTGCTATTGGGTTGTTAGGAATACAATCCTGTCTTGATAATGCCTATCACCTCCAGAGAAAGGGAAGTGTCTAGAAGATGTAAAAGGAAACTTAGTGTGATAGCATCCTGTCTGGCAAGAACTCACTTATCAATAGATGTAGTTGTGAAATCCTCACTTCTGTATTGTTTTGTCATTATAGTTCCCACTTTGCTATTGTTTACTTGCATGGTCTCTGTCTGGTTCTGTGATTGTTTCTGTCTGCTGTATAATTAATTTTGCTGGATGTAAACGAATTAAGGTGGTGGGATATATACAATATGTTAGGATTGGCTAGTTAAATTTCAGTAAAATGATAAGGTATAGCTAAGCAGAACTCAAGTTTTACTATATAGTCTGCAGTCAATCAGGAAGTGGTGGGGGGAAATGGAAACAGGGAATAGGAGTGGGGAATTGGAATCATGTTTTGCTAAGGGGGGGAATGGGAACAGGGACACAGGTAAGGCTCTGTGGTGTCAGAGCTGGGAAGGGGGACACTAAGGAAGGAAACTGGAATCATGCTTGCTGGAAGTTCACCCCAATAAACATCGAACTGTTTGCACCTTTGGACTTCGGGTATTGTTGCTCTCTGTTCATGAGAGAAGGACTAGGGAAGTAAGCAGGTGAAGGAATAAGCCCCCTAACAGGCTACAGTAACTTTCTCCACCCACCACTGCTCCATGGTGTTCAAAGCACCCCCCTCATGGCACACCATGGCTTGCCACCACTACAGCTGTTCTACTGAGATGTATTTACCTGCGTTTGTATGTCATGATTTCTCTCAATATAATACTGGTGCCCCTGTTTGATCTCCCTCACTTCAGAGCAGTATAAGCTCGGACCTGTATGTGATTAGGGAGTGTACCTTACTATCTGTATACTCTGTTCTATTCAGGTTCTTATACAGCTCCCATCGCCATGATACCTAAGGGCCAAATACAACTCTCCACCTTCAATGTCCATGAGCAGATCCTCTGTGCTGGACTCCCTTCTGTACGCCTGGGAGCTTTGCTCTAGAAAGAAAGGCATTCTTTGGATTTTATGAAATGCGGAGACCATTGGCATTAGAATACTCCACTGAAACATGCAATATAAGAACCTGAATAGAATCATCATCATCATCATCATGTTCCTATTATGCCTCTGGTGTTTAGGGCAGTGGCAAAGCTCTTCCACTCCAGTCTGTTTCTGGCAAGTCTTTCAGTGGTTCCTCAGCTGTGCCCCAGGTTTTTCAGGTCGGCTTCCCCAGCTCTTCGCCATGTTGTTTTCGGGTGACCTATTTTTCGCTTGCCTTCAGGTGTCCATCTTATTGCTACTCTGGTGATGGAATCAGTTTCCATCTGAAGCACATGACCGATCCATCTCCAGCGCTTCCTGGCAATGGTTGTGCTCAGATCCTCTTGGCTGCACTGTGTCAATAGATCTTGGTTTGAGATTGTTCTGGGCCAAAAGATACAGAGGATTTTTCTGAGGTAGGTTGTATGGAATGAAGACAGTTTGGACATGTCATACTTTCTCATTCCCCCGCATTTTGCACTATAAGCTAGTGTTTAAAGTACACCGATCTGATAAATCTTGAGTTTGGTTTTGGTGTTGTATTTTGATGATTTCCAGACTGTATTTAAGCTCCTGAAGGTGTTCCTGGCTTTATTGATTTTGTTCCGGATGTCTTGGCTTGTTCCGCCATCCTGGCTGATGGTGCTGCCCAAGTATGTGACTAGAATAGATTCCCTGAATCGGGTACAGACAATGCATCCTCTGTATTGTAACAGTCTTATTTTGTTTATGGTAGAGGTATGTGAGCTGGCTCATTTTCTTTTCTTTTGGGGTCTGAGACTAAGACAAATTGGTGTGGTTTCAAGCTGATGAACAATTAAAAAGGTGGGTTTCAGAGTTGGGCCAGTATTACCTATTAGATGATGGGAAAGCTTTGTCCTATATTGTCCCTTATTGTGTTTGATGCTGTTCTTGTTAAAAAACCCATAAAGGGACCATATCAAATAACTAAAAAGACAACACGTTTACTCTGCAAAAGGATCTTCAAATGAAATGTAAAAGTGTCTGTGTACATGGTTGGTAATGTAGATAAAGGTGCCAAGGGTTGCGGCATAACTGTACTCAAGGAACAAATTGTATCCATTTCTTATCATTAGGGCAATTTCTCATTAGTTTTCTTAACTGATGACTTACCATGGGCAGCCTTCCTTGTCATTAAGAAGAAGGTGAAGAAAGAGTAAAGAATGGCTAAGCTGCTTATCTTTGCTTAAGGAAGTAACCAGCCATAATTCACGCTCACCAAGATGCAGAAATAAAACCAAGCCCCTGTTCAAGGACAACATCTCCCGTGAACAAGCCATGCAAGGCTCAGAAATGTTATAGTAGCCAGTATTGCAAAACAAGGAGATTACTATTTGGAGAGGCTTGGTCACAAAGGAAATTGTTATCCACAGAATTAATATTCAATAAGGTATATGTGACATCCTATATTTAAAAAGGGAAATGAGGTCAGAAATATAAAGCTTTCTACTTCCCATGTTAAAGAACTGTAATCTGGTAGAAAGATTAGCTTTGATTCATCATGTTGCAATCTTAAAAGAGATTTTAGCATTTTTTTCAAACACTTAAGAATGCTGTTCAGATTCATGAGCCATCAGGAATGACAAGAAGTGGCACATGAAAATTCTGCTTACAGCCAGCACTTAGTGAATGGAAAAGATCTGCCCCATTAGTGAGTCAGGAAAGTAAAAATTAGGGAATAAACAGCAAGGATTTGACTGTGATATAATGAATCTGGAGCATGGGTAATCAAAGTAGAGGGTCAGAAACAGTGTTTCTGCTATCTTCAGCAATTACAAAATTTAGGGTCAGGGACATTATCATCGTCTTCAGCAGAAATAGGAGTCCAGGTTATTCCCAGTTTTTGTAATAATAAAATGCCTGTGAATTTTAACTGAAAGGCAAGGTGTCCTGTACCTGCAAAATAACCCAGATATGGGATTTAAAGCTTCCTTCTACACTATCAAACTGGTAATCAGAAACTGTCATTAGCAGCATTAACAAACCATGCTGTTCACATACTTAATGCAGAGTTCAAGAGACAGAGAAACTATAGAAATATGGAGTATTTATAACCATTGGGTTTGCCCCTAACATAATTTTATAATATGGTGATAAGTGGTTTATAAATGTGTTTAGAGTTATGAGGAAGATAAGAGTCTTGAAGTATTTTTACATTGCAAAAATGGGGTAGAGACAACATTTCTTAACTTTTTCGTCTGCAGATGCAAATTCTTAAGCATAGCAATCACCATGGTGACTCAGAAAGAGCGGACACTATTACTATCACTGCTAAATACTTTCTTGTATGTTCCAACAATAAGTGGTGTCATCGCTAAATGTCATGATCCAGTAAAATGGAAAACAGCCCCCAAAGCCCACTGCCACAAACCTGTAATCAGGACTTTGTTAAAAATATTGAGGGCCCAATAGGAGAGAGAAATTTAAGGCCATACCAGTTGGCTCCTAACTATCCTCTAAAGTGGCTCAGAAAGGAGAGCGGGCCCACTGATAAAGGTGTGGAGACCTTGCAGGGATGTATCCAGGAGCCAGCACAATGATCCTTTGCTGGGCCAGAGGTGCTCAGACACTATCAAGGATTAAAAAATGAAACAGTGAGTATTCCCAGGATACTGCAGAAATGGGTTTGGGGGCTCTGTCCTGTTAAGGTAAAATCGGCACTCCGAAGTTCATTTGTGATAATAGCACTCCAAGCTATTGGCACCACATGCAAGGCAAGTACACATTACAACTCTTTGCCTAATGCATTTATGCAGACTGGGGGTTGGGTGGGGTTAATTCCTAGTAGTGAATTTCAGATTACTCCAATCCCGCTCAGCAGAAACATGGAGTCACCTGACAGCCCCCAGTGCACACCTTAGTGCAATGCTCCATTCATAACAGAATTATTTGTATAATCCAAGTACAGTGCACCAGCAGTAAATAGAATACAATTCCTGCAGTGCACCACACCTTGCTGCAATGTACTATCATGAACTACATTCCTAATACAACTGACCCCCATGCAATGCATTACACTGCAGAATTTCACCCCAGTGCTGTGGACCAATCCCCCCTGCACCTCACCATAGTGCAGTGCACGAACACAACTGAATGCCGTGCCTCACCGCTCTTTTTCTCTCTGTTGTTAGGTCCCATCTTTCATTTTCCATGTTTTCTCTCTTTCCATAAAGTAAAACCAGTTTGCTTGCTCGTGCACACACCCAGCTTTACTATTTCTCACATGCATTCAACTAACTTGAAGAAAAACCCTCCCACTTCCCAACACCCCCCCTCCCCATTCCTTGTTAATAACCTTTATTTTATGGTGCCATAGCAGCAGACCTATGTGATAAGGACTATAACAGAGCCATCCACCAATAAGAATAAGAGTCCAAGGGGGAGGGCTATTTCTATTGAAGGGAAGCTATATAGGATGCCCCAAAGGGAAGATAACAAAAGAGAAACTAACTGCAGATTTGTACAGTAGAGTTGGTTTCATCGTTCCTCTTGCCTTTATGTTACAAAAGGAGATCAGGCACTCTTACCTACAGGGGGTATTTATTACCATTTGAGGTTTTCTCTGGATCAAATAGAAGCTAGCAGCACTTGCTGGTGGATACCACTTTGTGAGTGCTACCTTTTATACCCTCACATACAACATTTGGTACTAGGAGTGCAGCACTTGTCTTTATATAAGGAAATGGTCAACCTTTTATTTGCTGAAATAGTTTTACTGCACACTGCTTTCCAAGTCCCATCACTACTAATATTCAATTCATTAATATTTGTGAAGCACTTTGAGGTCCTCAGATGAAAAGAGCTGTAGAAACGCAATGTGTTGTCATTAATTATTATTGTTCCATTGGATCTGTCTACACAGACATCCTTATGCGCCATGTAAGAACATTGACACAACATTCTATTTGAGAATTCCTGTAGGATTCTCAATACAAAGAATTCCAACAAAACTTTCCATGTCAGTGTGGATTATTCATTGCATGAAACTTTGGGAAGGGGTGTCCAAGCAAGCCACTACAATGTCAGTGGAAGGCTCCCAAGGGTAGCCGCTACATGGCAGTGAAGCCAGAACTCTCAAAGACCCAGGAACAGATGGGATCCGGTGACATGCATTTTCCTTTTCAGGAACTTATATGGTACCATTAAAAACAAATAGTGTGTTCTGTTATGGCAGCACTCAGGCTATAGCAAATTAACAAAAGAAACAGTTTAGGATGGTTTCCTCCCTTAGCTCATAGGCTGCATATACAGAAGGTAAGGGCTTATGCTCAAATTCATTGTTAAATGTAAAATTAGGCAACATACCACTCATTCAAAAAATAGATAGATATGTATGAAACAAACAGCAGCGTGTACCAGCCAAAACTAGTTCAGTTTTCAGCAAGTTACTATGTAGGTAAAGTCCAAGAGGTATTGAGTGCTCGAAATTCCTAACTCCTCCCCAAAATAAAATCACTTTTACATACTGTAGCCCCAACACAGTTAAGATTTACATTCCTGGTTGGTAACTGTTATGATGCTGGTCAGTTAACTAGATATTTTAAGCCTTGGATTTCTTCCAGTTCCTTAATAAAGAGCTCATTCCATGGACAAAAGAAACACAATACGGTGAAGTTTAATTGATTAAACCTTTATGAGTACAGAGTTTCAGAAAATTAGTTGAGAATAAAACCCTTATGTTATTTCTTCTTACAGTTAAAGAAAACCAAAGCTTTCCTCACTATCACTGAAAGAGGGAGCAAGGAGACAGACCTTAATGAGAGCATCCTCAAAATACATGAGTTTAGGTCCTTGTTGGTTTGGTAACCAGTTTAAACTTCTCATTTTCAGTGTCTCAGTAGCATGAAGAAAATAGAGGACCCTTCAGAATTATTTTTATTGCATAGAGAAAAAACTAAATTTTTCTAAGTGAACAAAATCAGTTTTTCCAAAGATAAAATTCACAAATGTCCCATCCCCTTTGTGATGAGGTCAGTAAAGAGAAATATAATATTCCCCTCTAGGTTGGATGGACAGACAGATAGATTACATTGTGTATATATTCCATTGCATTGTGGGCCTTGAGATTGGAATTTCTGGAATCTCCTAGTGAAGGGCTTGCCATTACTTAGAAGGGAGAGCGAGCACACCCTGGTGGCTTAGTTAATGAGTCACAATACAGGTTTCTGCATATCTTCAGAAAAGATGCTGAGTAAATAGTTTAAGTATTTTTAGAGGGCAGAAATACTAACTGTTTTTGCAATGAGACTTACAGAAATTACTCTCTTGGATTTTTTTAGGTAATATGAATCTACAGAGCCATCAATAAATAATCTCTGCATTTCCCCATAATAACTAATAATGTTTATAAAGTTGAACACACAGAAAAAACAGTTCTGGAAGTGAAATTAGGAACTAGAGATAATTCCAGGAAATATATGTGTTTGGTATCTGGCAATATTCACTAGGAAGAAGTCAGGAACTGGATTTGAGTAAAGAAATAAGCCTTAATGGAAAAGCAGAGAACTGAAGCTACAGTGGAAGCAAATGATAAAAAGACAATTGAGAAACATCAAACAAATGATTAATTCAGTTCCAAATAGCCTTTTGTCTGTTGAGACAGACCTCACTGAACAGAGGATTCAAGGACAGATCATGAGAGAGGAGCAGCCAGGTTTGCAGGTAGCAAAATAGTTATACATATGTTTTTGGTGTTGCCTTCTAATTTAGGTGACAGTTGTCATCTCAGTTAAGCATATAGCCCTGGCACAGAAACAGTGTAGAGGTATTTTTAACACATGGCTTTTCATTTAATATTTGTTCCAATTTATCAAATTGTGAGGTGGGGCACTGACCCTTCCCACAGCCTTATGAATGAAAGAGATAAGCACATAGACTTCAAATCGTATTTGTGGCTCTCCATACTTTTATAAAAAAAATCCTGTAGAATTTAGTAGGGGTTAAACAAATAGGATTCTATAAAAATGTAATAAGTTCTACAGAAATGACTTTAGAACTACCTACAGAACTTAATATAAAATGCTAACCTTGATTTAGGTTTGTTAATTATTTCATAGAAGTCTGTAGAAGGGATATAATTTTCTGAGTAATATAGTCCATTAAATTCCAGAGGACTTTTCTGTAAATGTGTATGTGTGTGTGTGTATGCATGTACATATACATATAAACCAGCTGGAAACACACACACAAACTAGTTCATAATGAAAAGTGGTAGTTCAAACAACCTGCAAGAAGTTTGAGAATTTTTTGACCTATTTCTTTAATAACCTTTTTAAACATTTACTGTAGCATCTTTCTCTAGCATTGTTGATTAATGTGGTTTCAGTTGCAGTGAATAGTAATGATAAATGTCAAAATATTTTAAGGTTTCAGAGTAGCAGCCATGTTAGTCTGTATTCGCAAAAAGAAAAGGAGGACTTGTGGCACCTTAGAGACTAACAAATTTATTTGAGCATAAGCTTTCATGAGCTACAGCTCACTTCATCGGAAGCTTATGCTCAAATAAATTTGTTAGTCTCTAAGGTGCCACAAGTCCTCCTTTTCTTTTTGCGGATACAGACTAACACGGCTGCTACTCTGAAACTTAAAATATCCAGCCTCTCTCAACGTATCCCTGAGTTGCATGCATGCCAGTCTGCTAGGCGACCAATAGTTTATCTAGTCCAAAGCAGGATTAACTACCTTTATTAGTGTCAATGGACAATCAAGGTGTGCTAGGGCACATCAAGGGGATAGCGTAATTGAAGAAAAATCCTCAAAGTGGAACAATGAGGCTTCTGTTCCCTGGGTTTCATGGAACATTCCCTTCCCATGCAGCTTTTCCTGAAATGAGCTTGCAAAGTAGTTCAGTCAGCTACTTACTTGCCTCTACAGAAAAAAGAAAAACAAAACCTAGATTTAAGGCCTGGTTCAATAAACCATTACCTGCTGCAACAAACGATGCATTGTTACTTAGACAGCTGACTTCCCAAAGGAAGAAAATTAAAAATGATAGCAGAGACTATTAAATTAGAAAGTCTCTACTTTGTTCTTGTGGCTCTGTCCATTTTTCCTGTGTATATTTTTTGCTAATGTGATACTAGTTAACTTTCTATTTCTAACATTCCCATTGCCATGGTTTGTAGTAACTGAATAAAGGGTATACCATGGTATCTAGGAGCTAAAGTTGTCCAAAGGGACCTGACCCTCTCCAACCCTCCATGCTTCTTTCATTTTGTTTTTCTCTATTCATCTTCTTCCTAATTTTTCCCACCTTATTCTCAGTATGTGGTCATGTGAAAAAAATTGTAGTTTTAGAGGACAGTGGGGCATTTTCTCCCCAAAATTGCATTGTGTTCTGAAAACACTCAGACTTGGTCTCCTGCAGTTATGAGTTCCACTGTCAGGAACCTTCTTACTATTTATTATTTATATTACAGTGCTATTGCCCCAGTTAGGATTGGGGCCACATTGTGCTGTCACTGTACAAACATAAAATAAAAAATATCCTGCCCTACAGAGATTGCAGTCTAAATGACCATCAAGAAAACTCTGTCCCACGGTCCCAAGAGTCTCATCTTGGCTCTGTCAACTGCAAAGTTCTTCCAGAATGTAATGTTCTCAGTGGGTAGCAGCTAGAGAGGCAATCTCTCTAACAACCATGGCCTACTTTTGCCCCCTTATTCACATAAGTAGTCCCACTGAAAGCAATATTAAGGTACTACACAGTGTAAGGATAGCAAAATGTGTTTTAGGGGATTTATAGATTGGGAAGAGGATTTCAATTTGATATGACATGAATAGAAACTGGACCCAGAAATAAATAGGAAGCCAATGGATCATGTGATGCTTAGAGAGATGTGCTCTCTTAATTTGCCAGTGGCTACATGTTATACATGTTGAATTTCCATAATGCCTTCATTTTCACCACCAGAAATCTAAACTAGAACTGAGGAAAGACATTGATCATGATGGAAAGGTCTGTCCACCTGGAGATGGGAGAAGGTCATCCTCATTGCTGTTGCAGTCTGTGTTGTCCAGCAACAGAGAAGAGTACAGTGTGATGCACACCTCCTTGATGGGCAGATGACTTAGATTTTTATCCTTTATTGAAGACAAGGTTTCAGTCACCTCTCCAGAATGTCTGTCTCTTCCTACCAATATTAATTCTGTCTTCCCTGGTTTAGGTTTGAGTCAGCTGCTTTTCATCCATTTATTTAAGTCTTTTAATCAAGACTAGAGACCTTTCTAAAAGATATGCTGTCTGTAGCTCAAGCAGAAGTTGTGGGAGTGATGCAGATTTTTTGGGTGTGAGATACTACAGTCTGTTATGCAGGAGTTCAGATGGAATGATCAAAATGGTCCCTTCTAGCCTTAAAATCTATTAATCTATTTTTCTTCAAGGCACTATGAGATCTTGGTCACATCTATAGAAAGACAGATGTTAAGATGGGAGTTGTCAACATAGTATTGATTCTGAATTTGTCCACAAAAATTATGAGAAAATATGACCTATGAGGGAAGACTGAAAAAATTGGGTTTGTTCAGTCTGGAGAAGAGAAGACCAAGAGGAGATATGATAACAAGTTTTCAAGTACATGAAAGGTTGTTACAAAAGGGAGGGAGAAAAACTGTTCTACTTAACCTCTGATAGGACAAGAAGCAATGGGCTTAAGTTGCAGCAAGGGTGGTTTTCGTTGGACATTCAGAAAAACTTCCAGTCACGGTGGTTAAGCCCTGGAATAAATTGACTAAGGAGGTTGTGGAATCTCCGTCATTGGAGATTTTTAAAGCAGGTTAGACAAACATCTGTAAAGGATGGTCTAGAGATAATACTTAGTCCTGTCATGAGTGCAGGGGATTGGACTAGATGAGCTCTCGAGGTCCCTTCCAGTCCAACAATTCTAATGCATTAACAGGGTCAGACTTACGAAATACGTTTTTATGAACAAATGTGGTGCACACTATATATCTGTCTTTATCCTCATTAATGCTGTAGCAGAGCATCTCAAAAGCTAACATATGGTCACTCAATACCTGACAGATTGGGCACTGCTGTTAACCCTGTTTCACAGATGGGTAACTGAGGCACAGAGGGGCTAAGTGACTTGCCCAAGGTCACCTGGCTTCTGTGGCAAAGCAGTGACTTGAACCCCCACTCTTCTCCCCTACCCACTAGGCCATCCTGCCTCTAGCCCCTATAGGCACAGACCACAGAGGGGCAGCACTCTGAGCATTAGTCCCTTGCATAGCAGTAGCACCCAGGGGCTGGCTGTGCAGGGCGCTGCACAGAGGCAGTCCATGGCACCAAGCAGGACAGTGCTGTAGCAGGAGGAACTAGGAGGCAGCCTGCACGCCAGGAGCCGTTGCCAGGGCAACGCTCCGCCCGCGCAGCTGCACGTGCCATTGGCCGTTCGCACAGAGGCGTGTCTCTGTCTCGCGCACGCTGGGCCTCACGGCCCGCGTCAGCTTGCCTCAGAATCGCGCCCTCACGCGGCACCCGCCGTCGCCCCTTTAAGGCTTATTTTATCTCTGAAGCCAGTGATGGCGGAGGGCGCGGCCCGGCCAGGGGCGTGGTCTCCAGGGTTGGCCACGCCCACCAGTATAAGAACGGCGGCTGCGAGCCGCGGGCGCGCAGGATTTACTTGGAACGTGCTCGTGGGGTACTCGGGGTTTGAGTGTGGCGCACGCGCAGTGTCCCCCAAGGCGGGCAGGGATATGCGGAGCCGCGGCGCCGTCTGGGTGAGTGATTCCCGGGGCTGCAGGGCTGCGCCGGGATCGGCCCCCTTCGGGGCGCTCCAGGAGTGCGGGGCTGCCCCGCCAGGGACCCTGGGCTCGGCCCCCACTTCTCCAGGCACCGCTCTCGGGAGCGCTCGTTGCCATGGCAGCCGGGCCCTGCTGTGAGGCGCGGCGGCCTCTGGCTCCTCGAGCCTGGCTTTGCCCGCGGCCGCCGGGACTAAACAATCGCGGCTCTCGGGGAAAGGCCGCTCCCCGCAGCGCGGCGGGCCCGGAGCCGCGGCGGGCAGCCGAGCGAAGGCGCCCCGCGCTCCGCGGAGCTGGGCAGGGGCTGCTCGCGCTGTCCGATGGGTGCCAGCGCGCTGGGAGGGGGCGAGCCGCGGCGCCGGGCAGAGCAGCGCCCTGGGCTGGCGGGACCGGGCCTGGCGGGTTAGTCACGCACCCGTGGCTCGGGCTGGGGCCGCACTGTGCGGAGGCGTGTGGGTGACTGCAGGTGCGCCTGCCAGCCAGGTGGGGCGGGACTGGTGACCAGGCAGCTGTCGGGTGAGGGAAGGGGAGGCCGAAGCCCTGAGTGCCCAGCTATTTCCTGGCCCCTCGAGCCCCGTCTGTGTTCGGCGCTGCGGGTCAGTGACCGTTAACGTGGGGGTTCACCCGCGTCTGCTTTTATCCAGGTTCCAGTGTAGACGGTGTTTGGCTTCCCATAGGCTGAACTGCTCCTAGAGCGGAGATTCTAGAGATGCAAGAGCCGAGGAGGTGGGCTGTAGCTCACGAAAGCTCATGCTCTAATAAATTGGTTAGTCTCTAAGGTGCCACAAGTCCTCCTTCTCTTTTTGCGGATACAGACTAACACGGCTGCTCCTCTGAAACCTTTTTTAAAGTTGTACTTCAAGTCAGTGGTTCTCAAAGGGCACTGTGACCCCCTTCTGACAACAGAAATTACTACGAGACCTCAGGAGGGGGGACTGGAGCCTGAGCCCGAGCCCTGCTGCCCTGGGCAGCAGAGCCAAAGCTGAACCCCAAGGACTTCCACCCTGGGTGGCGGCATGTAACTTTAGCCTTCGTGCCCAGGGCTGATGCCCTCAGGCCTTGGCCCCCAGCAAATCTAACACCAGCCCAAGGGACCCCATTAAAATGTGTTCATGATGCACCTTGGGGTCTTGACCCACAGTTTGGGAACCCCAGCTTTAAGTGCTTCCCTAAATTCAGCTAACAGATACAGGGATCATAGCGCAACTAAGGGCCTGTGACTAAAACTTTAGCTCCAAGTTCTCTGGAAGGCAAGGAAAGTCTTTTAGTCAGTCTTCACCATTAATTGTTTACCTTATTACAGACTAGTCACAGTGGTCCTGAAAGAAAAAAATATTAAGTATGTAATGATATTTTATAGGATGAACTAAGTTACAAAATCACCTAACTTCTGAGTCACCTGCCAGTATTGAACATAAGATGTTTTAGGTCCAAAAATTTGTAATTTTTACTTTTGTTGATCCAAAAAAGATGATACTTGTATCTTGTCTACCCTTGCTTCTCTCAGTCATAATTATTACTGTAACTTATTATTTAATAAGGCATTCAAGTGCAATGGTTAACTAAATATTTGGATTTTAGAAGGGGGAGGGGAAACATTTTCCTGAAAATGTTTATTATTTAACCTGGCTATGTTGTTGTGCTATTTGAGCATACTGCAGGCAATTTAATTACATTAATTTTGCCAAGTAGTAAAATACACGATATATAAAAGTTCCAATTTTAAGCCATGATCCTACAAACACCTAAGCATATGTGTAACTTTACTCACACCAGTAGTCCCAGTGACCTCAATGTGCTTAAGTATTACACCAGCATTGAGGCCCTCATTCTTCATCCTAAAATGTTGTTGGCACATTAACAAGACCTTCTGTTATGAATGAAGAAACTGAGCCAGAAAAAGATAATTTATTTTTGTTTGTTTGAAAGCTAGTAACTGAAATTCCAGGTACAGCTGGACATGAATGTGCAATTGACCACTCTATATCACCTAGCTGTAGAAGTTAGAGAAAGCAAATGTATAGTTTAAAACTCTGCACCAGTATGTATACTTTGTAAGCAGCATAGAAAGGAAGGTTTTTTTGTATAAAAACTTATACGAAGTTTTATGAAAACTAGTTACACTTCACACATTTACTGTCTAACTTATTGCAGCACACTTTAATGTGGCTAGTTATAGGTCTGTATTCCCATTACACACTTCTGTTTTCAGGAGTTATAACTCTGCCATAATATTTTTCCTCTGGACTGAACCATCAGAGTGGGTAGTAGCAACTCTTTTTCCTTCTACTTGATTTGTTAACCTTTAAATAAACTGAAAGCATATTGTGGGTTCAGATGCTTCTTTTTGCATACTAATTTAAGATGACTTAAATTTTCTTGATCACTCTAGCCCTTAATATGGGCTCATGGCTTGGGTTTTTTTCAAAATAGCCCATTTTTAATGTTCAAAACCCAAGACAGCACTGTACACTTAATGTATAACATATATCTTCATTTTGTACACTTCCTGTGAATACACACTACTCTACTTGCACAATGTGAATGGTGTATAGTGGCTTTGAAACTTCAGTGGTCTCATGGAACTTATTCACAGCTTGAGGGTTTTTAATAGTATAATTTAGCCATGATCTGTTATTCCTGGTTTGCAGGTAAGGATGGTATATTGGATGGCAAAGGCTCTGAGGGACAAGGTCACTGGCAGATTTTTGAATCTGTCATTCTATGGTACAGTGCTTGAAGGATGCACACCAGGGTTCAGAGGCGCTCTTTCCACCAGCTCCCAGTGTTCTTTTCAGCTGCTGATTGTTGGCAGGAGAGAGCTCTCCTGCCCATAGGCACAGACTCCGTGGATGCTCCGGAGCTGGAGAACCCATGGAGAAAAAATGGTGCGTGCTGAGCACCCACCGGCAGCCACCCTGTCATCACCTTCCCCTCCCCTCTGCACCTCCTACCTGCCTCAATCAGCTGTTTGCGGGGAGGGGAAAGGAGGGAGGACATGGTGCATTTGGGAGAGGGGGCTGGAAGAGGTGGGGTGGGGCGTGGCCTTGAGGGAAGGGTTGGAGTGGGGGTGGGGCCTCGGCAGAGCTGGGGGTCGAGCACTCCCCCAGCACAGTGATAAGTCTGTGTTCCTGCCGACAAAAAACTTCCACCCCGACCGCAGGAGAGTTTTCCTATGGACAAAGCGCTGTTCGTTGGCAAAACTTTTGTTTTTCAAGGGGGGTGTGTTGTTTTTTTTAACACTGTTTTATCCTTCAGTTGCCAATGTAGACAGCCTTTACCTTTTGAAAAGATCAGGAATGTTGAATCTGACTTTCCTAATCTTGGCACAGGGAGGCAGGGGAGTGGGGGCTTGCCTCGGGTGCTTATTGTGAGCTCATACACATTAATTGAAGGGGTGGGGGTAAGGAGAGGAAGAGGAGAGTGTGAATCTTTAACAAAGACAGCCTTTGTCCCAACTACTGAATAGACACAGGAGTTAAAATAGGTAGTAGCAAAAACAAACAACAAACCTACATTTTAAAAAGCCAAACTGAAGTCTCCCCACTTTTAGTCTCTTTCAATGTTATTTTATAGTTCTGCCATCACCATAGAGTTCTCCAGGGCAGATGTGGTCTGCATTTCTCGTGAAGAAAACAAGCAGAATATTTTAACCAAGCCTCTCAGGCGTTCTTTATGTACCATAAAGAAGCTAAAAAAGGCCACAGAACTCATTTGTCTGTCCTTTGCAAGTTGTCTTCAAAATCCAAATAATCTAATAGGCTTTCATCAAGTGTGCCCAGGACAGAAAGCTGACAGGGTTCTTTAGGGCTTAGTTAACACCTTTCTTTTGGAGAGAGAAATTAAAGTTTTGATTCAAGACCCTCACCTTCCCTCCTTCCAAGCACAGGAGGTATTGTAGAAGTGAAAAATCTTAATTCTGAATTTCTGGTACAGTAATGTGGAATTTATCAAATTTAGTATAGTTATTTAGGTGTTGGCAGAATTTGAACCAGTTATGCATTAAGTTGTGTGTCTTATTTTTTAAATGTGAGCTGGCTATATCCACTATAAGACTTCATGATGCTATACACCAGTGGTTCTCAACCCGGGGTACATATATCCCCGGGGGTGGGGTTTGGGTTTGGGGGGTGGCAATAGAGGTCTTCCAGGAGGTATGTCAACTCATCTAGATATTTGCCTAGTTTTACAACTGGCTATATAAAAAGCTTTAGTGAAGTCAGTACAAGCTAAAAATTCATATAGGCAATGACTTGTTTATACTGCTCTATATACAATATCAATGTTTCTCAACCTCAGGATGGGTTTAGGGCGGTTGCAAGTGCAGGGCCTGTAGTACGGGGTGGCAAGCAGGGGCCCCATGAAGCTAAGATACATGCTGAAGCCCAAGCCTGCCTCCTGGGGCTCAAGCCAAAGCCCCACTGCCCAGAGCTGAAATCAGACTCCTGAAAGGGATACAGTAGTTGGGAAAGGTTGGGAACCACCGCTGTATATCAAGGCTGAATATGAGACTGAAATCTGACAAGCAGAGGCAGGGCAGTCATTTCACTACTTAATTGTTAGTTTTTAGTCTGCAATTTAGAAGTGCTCCTAAATACTGTTTTTGGATCACCAAATTAAGTACAGTTAAAACCTGGGCTAAGTCCCCTGTAGATGGCAAATAGAAAAGTCCCTTCATTCCATCCAAAAATCACTGTCTCCCACAACTCTGTCACATAATTTGGCTGTTCTAGTTGCTTTAGCTGTTCTTCTACCACAACTTTAAGCTTCTACACAACTCCACTTCTGCCCATCTCTGCTTTTATTTCTATCATCCATCTTTTTCCAAGCTGCTATTTGTTCCTTTGTCATCTTCACCCTGCTTGCTGCCCTTTATGCTTTGAACAGTCTTCCTGTTTGTGTGCACCAAGCTACCACTTGCTCTCAATAAAGGATTTAATTTTCAGTCTTTGGTCACATGAAGTACTGTGTGATTTAGATCGCAGATGTGAGTTGGAGACTGTCTTGTTCTGAAAAGCACTAAGCACACTTACCATGGTGCTCTATAAATAAGATACAATCATGTATAAAACAAATGGTTTTTAAAAAGCCATGTTCTTAGGACCGTTTGCCAGATGTGAGTTTCTTGGCATTATATAATGACCACTGGAGAAACTCGACTTTCAAAGCCTAATTACAGCATGCCATGAGTTTCAGGAGGTAGATTAAATAGTAACATCAATAGGCTTTCCAATTAGGATCTGAAATGGTTAAATGTTAAAAACAGCATAAAGGGTTAGCTATCATTCCAAATTAACAGAAATCTCCTTCTAAAAGTATATTATAGGAGGAAATTACATCATATTGTCAAATAAGGAAGAGCTAAGCTGAACGGATGACTTGTATGACAAAAATGTGCCCCTCCTATGAATTGCTTCTGAGATTCGTTAATGATACGTGGTGGCAAGGTGAGCAAAATTAGGTTAAGAACATGTGTTCTTACTGCTTTAAAGTAGCAATGTTTTTCCTTTTAAGAATGTGTAGTAGATGGATGCAGCTTATACTTCCTTATGTCATAGAGCATGATCTGTTATCCCTTCAGCAGGTAGCATCACAGAGTGTAATCCCTGTCCAGGTTTTTTGTAGGCATTCAACAATTTTCACTGCAAATTGCATCCAATTCCATTACGTGTAGTGCATCCTGAAAGCACAGTTTGACCTCCTGTGCATATCAAAATGATTTGATGCTCCTGAGGGAATTCTGTGACAACAAAATTTAATAATTCTGTGCACAGTATTTTAAAATTCTGCAAGTTTTATTTGTCAATAAGTAAATGCAGAGGCTCCAGAATGGCAGTGAGGAGCACAGGCCACTGGCTGCATGAAGGTGGAAGATCACCCTGCAGCCGCCCGACCCTTAGGACACGACTCAGCGGTGAGGCTGCATCTGACCCTGACACAGCACAAGTTCTGGGCCTGCCCCAGAAACACCCAGGGGCCATGCCCTTCTGCGCCAGGTGTGGGGCAGGTGGGCTCAATCAGGCAGGATCCAAGTATGGAGGGGTTCAGTATGGGGTGAAAGGATTCTGTGTGGGACAGTCTGGGTGCAGGCAGCTCAGTGGGGGGTCTAGGTGTGGGGGGATCTGGATGCACAGAGGCTCATTGGGGGGTTCCAGATGCAGGGGCAATGGGACTCTGCACGGGCTTCCAGATGAAGATTGTTGGGGATCAGTGGAGGGGTCTGGGTGTGGGGGTCTCAGTGGGGGGTGGGGGCTCTGAGTGCTGGGGGAGTGGGGCTTGGGGTGGGGTCTGGGTGCAGCTAGTTGGTGGTCAGTGGTGTTGGGGTCTGGATGTGGGGGCTCAGGGTAGTGGTTTGAGTGCAGGGAGCTCTGTGGGGGGGTGATCTGAGTGCAGGGGTGGGTCTGGAGGCTGGTAGTCTGGATTCAGTGGGGCTCTAGATGCAGGGGTTGAGGTTCAGTGGGGTGGGTTTTGGGCATGGAGGATCAGGGGGGTTCTGGATGTACTGGGTGAGGCTTGGCAAGGGTGTCTGGGTATGGGAGGTCTGGATGCACGGGGTTGAGTGGATGGGGTACCAGCTCCCCGTACAGTGACCCCTCCCCTGACAGCTGAGGAGTGATGGGGGCAGGAAGCAGGGGAGGCTTCTGAGGGTTGGTCTGGGGGAGGCTTCTGAGGGTTGGTCTGACATAGCCTCAGCTACTTCTTGGAGTGGAAGAAGAAGTCCATCCTCTCCTGCCTCCAGCCCAGCTGGGACTAGCAGCTGATCCCAGCTCAGGGTAGGAGCCACTGGGGTGCCCCCAACCCCGCGGTGATTTACCTCTCAGCCGTCTGCTCTGGGTGCCTGAAATGCTGTACCTGCGCTGCTAGGGAGTGGTGCGTGACTGCTCTTGCAGCTTCCCTTTGCTTCCTTGTCAGAAAGTCATTTTTCAGTGTGGAAGCTAAGAAATCTGCAGGGGACATGAATTCTGCGCAGAATTCACCCAGGAGTAATTTGAGTACTGTAATGGTGATTGCCTGACAGAAATGCCAAAAAATAAATAACTGAGGTATCTGAATGTTCCATAGCTTTCAGAAAAAATGGCTGCAGTCTAATAAAACATTGCTGCCAGATCATAACAATAGACTGAGTTGGAGCTGAGAAATGGAAATTCACATTTTAATTTCTGGTCAGATATGAAAAACAAATATTGTAGCTGCAATGTAATTGTAGTATGTGCATAGATATATTTTTCAGAAGGAGAGCTGCTAAAAATCTACATAGGGCATGCCATATATTATATACTATTGTAACATCCAAATATTTATACTTGTGGCAATATGGTCTGGGAAGAATGTTTTTAAATTTAATTCCCTCCTTGTCTAGTTACGTTGCTAACCATGATGGAGCGCAATGGCTGATCACAAACTGTCACAAACCCATTATTTTACATTGCTTTAGCTTGGGTCTCCTGAGTTTAGTGACTGAAGCAAGAACTAATTGTAGTTTTCCTTTATAGTAATTTAGCTTCTTGACTAGATACAAGCCTGTGAGGACTTCCTGAAAATATTATAATTTGTGTATCTTTCTAATCACCTTAGTCCAGGCAAGTAGGGTTTATCAGTATAACTGGGAAACCCATTGTGAAAACCATACTTGCTAACTCATTCATTTGCACAACAAATATCATAAACCAAGGACACAGTAATTTAGCTTTATTTATGGTATGGCTAGTATATCCTATTATATTTTGTAAAATGAATTAAATTGTCATGTGATTTCATGAAAGTACAATATTTTATTAAATCTTTGCTAATCCACAAACCCAGTAACTGTCACATAACTGATGGTCTCACCCCACCTTCTCTGTAAAATGAGTTTCTGCTGCAAATTAATGTTGTTCATAAATCCATGAACAATACTGACTTTTTCGAATGTATTCCTCAGTAACCTTATTGAGAGTGTACCATCCAAAAGCAAGAGTTAATGCAGCTGTCTCTCATAGATTCTCAGGGTTTGCTCTTTACTAAGCTTCAAGTTCGCAATGCTAAGCAGTTTGCTACATATTTTAAAATAGTAGCACAAACCCTTTAAACCCAGGATGCAAAAAGGTAAAACTGACTTGGTAGTAAAGGAGAACATGCAGTTATGTTGCCCTTTTTGCTTCCCCTCCTACTCCCACTTCAAGAACATAGGAAGCTGGGACAGTTTCATAACAGTCCATTCACATTTCCCTATTGAAATGTAGAGGCAGGTCACCTTCTATGAATTCACAAAGAGATTATTGTTTGAAGTGAGTAGGCTTTATGAACGCACAACTTGTCTTTGTTTTCATCACCTAGTTTTCTGAATTAAAAAAATAATGAGAAGTACCTTTCTGAGTGTAATATTTAAGTATCTATTGAAATGGAAGCTTAGAACTCCAAGGGGATTTCAAAGCAGGTAATACTTGCACAATCGCTCTGAAAGCTGAGATTTAGACAGCATTTTAGGAGGTTGACACATACACTAATTACTACTAGTGGTTTTGGCATGGGAGCAGGTGGAGGCTGGTCCTCTTAGAATCCCTGCAGGCTTTTTCATGTAATCAGAGTAAGCACTCTACTCTACATGTGCTTTCAAACTATTTAAACACCAGTCTCCTTCCTATTTCAGCTTGTTTTTTTATACTGCAACAGACACTTTCTCTATGGTCTTGCCAGTTCTTGTAAGCACAATAAGGTGAAAACACTGGGGTAAATCAAATCTAGTGCAAATGCTTGGACCCATTCTTAGTATTTTAGCCTACAGATTAATTATTTTTAAACTGCATTTTCTAATTCTTGCCACTTCTAACAATTTAACAAGTGTGAAGTAGCTAGTAAATTGAGCCCTTACCTGTCCTCTAGGCAACAAGTGAAGACTTAAAATGTTGACACAACTTCATGACATAAGCAGTCAAACTCCAATTGGAACAAACATTTCTAGTTTAGGACACTTGCTCAATGTGATATAAACTGGCATGGATTGATGTCTTTCTTTAATGCTACATGAAACTGAGTTTGAGGATCAGTGTCCTACCTTGAATCTCAGCCCCGTAGTGGATAGCCCTGTTTGTGCTTGTACAACTGAAAGAATGAGAGGTTAATATTTTAACTGGAGTCTCATATATCTTTAACTCATTTGCTAGTTATCCGCTAATAGAATGGCTTTAATTGCTTTCCAGAATTACATATCCATGTATTTCTTAAAGAAAATTTTAATCTTATTGGTTGGTGACCATTCAAACATGTTGATTTGGAACTAAATATAGCCGTTACACTACATTTGGTACTTTTTGCTAACCAGGAGGATACACTGTAGCTATCCAAGTTTATTTAATAATTATATAGCTTAACATACATTTTATTCAGGTTAATAGCTTTTACTTTTTTTAATTTATGCCTTAATGTAAGTTATCATAATTTCAAATTGGTTTATTTTTAAAAAGAAAAATGTATTTAAATAAAAAAAAACAGATTTTTTGTTTTTTAATCATAGATTTTTATCCACCCTAGCTTCCATTGTTTGACGAGTGTATCTAACTTGATTTAGTGATGTAAGAATTAACTAGATAACGTTAAAAATAAATGCTGCTCTTTAGTGTCTCATAGTTAAGAAGTTTATAGTCTGTTTCAATAGTGAGTATCTATGAAAAGGGAAGAGCTGAAATAAAGATTTTTTTTTTTTTAAAAGACCATGGTGCAATCCTGTCATAGAAAAAATGGCAGAGTTTGAGTCTTGCACCATTCCAGCAAAGCTGATGTTCTCCCTTCTAAATTCTGGCAACATGTCTGACTAAGGCCTGGTCTACACTACGCGGGGGGGCGGGGAATCAATCTAAGATACATCAACTTCAGCTACGCTATTCTCGTAGCTGAAGTTGCGTATCTTAGATGGAATTAGAATCACTTACTTTGCGTCCTCACAGCGTGGGATCGACAGCGCCGCTCCCCCGTTGACTCTGCTTCCGCCTCTCACCCTGGTGGAGTTCCGGAGTCGACAGCAGAGCGATCGGGGATCGATTTATCATGTCTACACTAGATGCGAGATAGATCGATCACTACCCACCAATCCGGCGGGTAGTATAGTTGTGGCCTTAAAAACACTTGGGTTGAGGGAGAAAGAAAGAAAACCACCTGCATTGATTGCATTGATGCAAATGTGTGCATGGTTATTCATGGTTTGTAAAACCTCCATGTTGCTTTATCTTGTATTACTGGCTCTCATTAAGAATTACAAACATGTATACAGTCTCAAACTATTTTGCAGACGTTTATCTTTCTTGCCTCTATGAGGCCGAAAAATTAGTATTTTCCCCCATTTTATGGTTGAGGGAACTGAAGCAGAGAAAATAAATGACTTATTGCCCTACGTAGCAGCAAGAGTTGGTGTTAGAGCATGAGTTAAAACTCTGGAGAGCTTGCCTTGTCCCATACTTAGGACTGAGTACTATGTCCCCTTAAAACTGCAGATGGTTCTGTGGAACCTACCTCTTCCAGTATCATGGGAACAGGAGGTTAATTTATCGGTGCAGAAGAATGCACTCTTATTCCTGTACCATTTCTCTTGGGCACAAACTTGCTTTCTCTCGACAGAGAACAGGCAGGTTCCTTACTTATTCTTTAACATGCTTTCTAGGGGATAGAATAATGAAAGGCAGGGGAGGTGGGAGAGAACCGAACTTACCAACAGTACAGACTATTCATTGGGTATCCCTTAAAAAGCATACCAGAGCATGATCTGGTCCCAAACACATGTCGGGTTTTACTTTTTGGAGAGAGTTTCCTTTCAAGTACCCAGAGATGTGGAGTATAACTGATCATGTTCAGTAAACATCTATCTCTTCATGATCATGTAAATGTCATTTTTATCTTGCCCCAAACAATACACTGTACTCCTTGAGCAGGTAAAGGGTCTGTTCTAAAGTGATTTTAGGGCATTTAATCTCTCTATTCAGGTGAGGAGACTGAGGTTCTCCTGCCTTGTTATATTTAATCCTCCTCACTTTATGCAGTTTTGTTTCACTGAGTTGCAGTTTCTCCACTGTCCAGAATGTACAGCTGATCTTTCAGAAATTGTGGGGAGAGTAGGTGGGTTCACACAAGCAAAACCTTGTAAAGCAGCATATTCCATATATTACAATTTCTAATTGAATTTCAAGTGTTTGTCAGAACTTCTGTTTCCCAATGTAAATGTGCCTACTAAACTATTGTGCACAGATTCAAAACAAGCTTTGTAGAAAAGGATGACTCTACTTCGTTTAGATTTGCTCAACCCCATTGCTTGGAACTGTTGTGGTATACATGCTAGGAGGAAACCTTGTGAGACCAACAAATCAATTTCTAGTAGCTAACACTTAAAGTGATTAATTATTCAATATAATGATCTTATCTGAAACCCTTGTGAATTGATCAAACCTTTGATTTAAGCAGTCACTTTATATTTAGTCTATTAGAATGAGTCTTTGACCAGATTACATTTGAAGTCAGGCTATTGTGTTTTGGCTTCCTTTTAGGTTAAAACCCTTGGCAAAGTGACTCCTTATCACAATAATACAGAAGGAGGTTTGTCTAATACAATGTTATACAACGATTTGTATGTTTTGGCAAAGTTGGTGTGTCTGAGTAACTGTCAATATGTGTACAAGGTCTGAATTTGCTGGCATAAAACTTCTATTCATCACCTGTTTTACTGAAACTTGAAAATCTTTGGATTGATGTTTCTCCAAAAATGAACTCTTACAGAACTACTTCTAATTATTGGATTTGTTTTTACAGTCACAGAAACAGAAGGACAAACACTTTGATGTGTGAAATATTTCCTTCTTTTCAGCAGGTGTTTGGGCCAGAGGGGCCCTCTCACAAAGGAGTCACTGTAATTCAGAGAGTTGGGTGGCATTTAAAATGAGAGACTCACTCAGTTTGCTTAGTGGTACTTACACCCTCCTCTCCTCTGAAGGGAATGAAAGCTGCAGGATACCTGGCAAGAACTGTGGATTTCTAAAATTTGGAGACATTGCAGAGCAAGGCACAATGTCAACGGCAGGAGTTGCTGCTCAAGAAATGAGAGGTCCATTAAAAACTGGATTTCTCCATAATGGCCAAGGCATAGGGAGTCTGAAAACCTGCTGGACCGGCCACAATGGGTTTGAAAAGTAAGTGGGGAAAATTAACCTTGCAGGTGGATTTGAGAGTTCTTACCAAGCAAGTGACATAGATGGACCCAATAACTGGGATTAGGGCTTGTTCATGGTTCACTGACTCAGAATATTTTTTCCCTTTTCAGGACTTTCTTTAACATGGACCCTATAACAATGACATACAATCTGAATCCATCAGCACAGCAACATTGTACATCTATTGGTATGTACACAGAAGATTTTGAGTTGTATTGATACAAACTGTTTAGTGGAAGTGGTTTTGGAGAAAATCTGTCCCTTTTAATATCTACAATAGGAGAAAGAAAAGGAGTACTTGCGGCACCTTAGAGACTAACAAATGCTCAAATAAATGTTAGTCTCTAAGGTGCCACAAGTACTCCTTTTCTTTTTGCGAATACAGACTAACACGGCTGCTACTCTGAAACCTTTCTGATTTTAGACACCAGGCTGCCCTCTAGTGACAGATTTAAACACTTTGGCTCTCCTCCAACGTCTTTCTGACTTTCTACCTAGTATCTTAATAGTATACTTTTATTTGTTCTGAGGAAAATATTTAGTGTAAATAGTTGAGTGTTGTCAAATATTTAGCAAAACCTGCTAACGAGGATAGAACTCTGTGGAAATAGTTGCAAAGTGGTTGGGGCAAATCAACTGCATGTTAAAACATCTCTCATGGAGAGACATCCCTGTTTTAATCTAAGTTGTGCCATGGGTCTCTAATTGTCTTATTTAACTGGAGCACTGCTATAATATAAGTCATATATATATTACATGGTGTTGAATATTCTCCCTCTGATACTCCTGAGGGCATTCTGCACCAAAAAATTTAAAATTATGCACACAATATTAAATTCTGCAAAATTCAGCAAATTTTATTCGTCAATAAATGTGGCTCCAGCATGGCAGTGGGGTGCACAGGAGGAGCATTGAGGTGGGAGATCACCCTGAAGCCCCCACCTGCGCCCAGTATAGAGACTCAGCAGTGAAGGTACACCTGACACTGACACAGTGCAAGGGCTGGGCCTGCCCCAGAAATGTCCCAGGGTATTTTCCTCTTTGCCAGGTGCACCAGGTGTGGATGGGCAGGCTCAGCTCAGCAGGATCCAAGTGTGGAGGGACTTAGTGTAGGGGGATCCAGGTGAGAGGTTTCTGTGTGGGGCAATCTGGGTGTGGGTGGCTTAGTGGGAGATCTGGATGCAGAGGCTCATTGGGGTGTTCTGGATGCATGGGCAATTGGACTCTGCAGGGGATCCAGGTGAAGGTAGTTGGGGATCAGTGGGTGTGGGGAGATGGGGCTTGATGGGGTGGGGGTCCAGGTGCAGCTGGTTGGGGATCAGTGGTGTGGGGGGGCTCGTTGGAGGGATCCGAGTGTAGGGAGGTAGGGCTTGTCTGGGCGGGGGTTCGGTGGGCCTGCTTAACGGGGGAGCCCCAGCTGCTGCCAAGGGGATGCCACATGCTGAACTCCTGTTTCTTCCTGTGATTCCTCATCCCCTTTTCTTTTCCATCCCCCACCCTCACTCCTACCTTCCCCTCCTCCTGCCCTATTCCACCCACCCTTCCTTCCCCACTGCCTCTTCCTACTCACCCCCTCCTTCCCTCATTTTCCCCCTCCCCCCCCAATTACCCAGCCCAACCGTGGGCACTCTGTTGCACGTAATAGAAAGCAGGAAGGCTCCCCGCACACAGAAGCGGCGGATAACTAGCACTAGGACCCAGGAGGCAGTGTTCAGCTGCAGAGTTCTCAGAGCCGACACAGCCTCTCAGTTGGGCAGCTCTGCACTTGCAGAATGAGGGGTGGGGCAGTGGCATGTAATCCTGTGTGGCCCCCCCCATGCCTCACCTCTGTTTGGAAGGGGGCAATTCCCTCCACACTCCCAAACAGCACCCACGGTCATCCCTCCGCGCAGCTTCCCTTTGCTTCCCTGCCATTTTCTGCAGGAAAACACAGGAAATCTGTGGGGGGCCATTTTCTGTGGGTGCACAGTCCCACAGAATCCCTCAAGGAGTACTTTGAGGATGCATGCTGTGAAGCTTGCTTAGGAATGGTGCAGTGTCCTGTGTAAAGCAAGCTATATGTATGGGACAACAGCTGGCTGTTCATAAACATATTGTTATGCAGGTGTGTTTCAGGATTACTGTAGTTAAGAGTTCTGTTAATTAAGGTTTTAAGGATGCATTTTTCCTAGTGCTGAATTGGGAACAAATGAATGGCTAGATCATCTGTCACAAATTCATGGTGGTGGGGATGTAGACAGACATTCTTAACTTTATTTTCCCCTCCTAGGGCACATTTCAAACCCTGTACCAACAAATGGCTACTGCTTTACTGAAAGCTGTGTCAGGGTCCCACCTCAGAAATCCAGCCCATCTCCTCTTAGTCCCAAAAGTGAGAAGCTTAGTTCAAAGCATGAAGATTATCTTGTTCCTAGTTTCAGCAAACTGTCAGTAACTGTGGGCTGTGTTTCTGAGGAGATGCCTCCTCATACACTGACAAAGAGTGGACCACCTCAGTTTTCTTCTGCATCTTCCAGTGACCGCAGCTCTAGGCCACTACCTCCACTGCCCATTTCTGAGGACCTCTCTCCAGATGATGTCGACAGAGAGGTGGAATTCTTAACAAGTTCAGACACTGACTTTTTGTTAGATGATTATGAACTTCCTCCTTTTAAATCCAGTGCTCCAAGTAGGCGGAGTTTTAGGGGTTGCGGACAGATCAATTATGCCTATTTTGATGCCCCAGCAGGACCGAAAACAGAAGATAACTCTGCAAATAACCTAAATGGATGTACACAAACCCCATGTCCTCCTCCACAACAGCTGCATCGGCGTTTACGAAGGTCTCATTCAGGGCCAGCTGGATCATTTAATAAACCAGTAGTGAGGCTATCTAGCCACTTAAATAGGGCTTCTCCTAATTCTGATGAAGACAAACCAGAGGTCCCCCCTAGGGTTCCCATACCTCCTAGGGCGCTCAAACCGGATTATAGAAGGTGGTCAGCAGAGGTCACTTCTAGCGCATACAGTGATGAAGACAGGCCTCCCAAAGTGCCCCCGAGAGAACCTTTATCACGGAGCAATTCCCGTACACCGAGCCCTAAAAGTCTGCCATTGTACCTCAATGGGGTCATGCCCCCCACACAGAGCTTTGCCCCTGATCCTAAATATGTCAGCAGCAAAGCTCTACAAAGACAAAACAGTGATGGATCTGCGAACAGGGTCCCTTGCATTCTTCCCATTATTGAAAATGGTAAGAAGGCCAGTTCAACACACTACTATCTGTTGCCTGAAAGGCCTTCATATCTGGACAAGTATGAGAAATTCTTCAGAGAAGCAGAAGAAACCAGCTCAAGCACAGAAATGAAGTCCTGGTCTGGTGACTGCACCACAGCTGCTGCCACAGCAAAGCAGGACTCAAAAGCTAGAATGGACATGGTTGGCCACATGAAACGGAAACACCTGTCTTATGTGGTTTCTCCATAGATTCTTGGAACATAATTCACGATAGTTGCTTAGGATGGAGTAGATCTTAACCATGTTGCTAAGTTTTTGAGATCCAAGGAAAGGTTCTCAAATAATGAAGTAATGGAATTCTTCCTGTTTCAGCAGAAAAGTGAAGTATCAATGGTAAAGTTGTCTTATGATGCATATCTCTGAATTGTTTGTCTGGACTAAGCCTATCTTGGTCTGTATAATTGAAGACTGTAAAGCATTTATAGAAACACATGGAGTAACCATAGCCATGTTGGCCAGTTATACACTATCCTAGAGTAATATATTTTGTAAAGGCATATTAAGAAAAAATCCAGTTTTGATGTCTAAAACCGAAATCAGGGAAGAAAGTGCAGTACAGTATTTTTGTTTTATATCACAGGCATTTCCAAAATAATAGGCTTGGCATTTTAAAATCTTTTGCAGAAAATAGCATTGCTGGGAATAAACCCTGTTCTCTTTAGCTTGGATGTGCTAACCTGGCTAGAAGGAAATTGACATCTACTTAAAGACTTGGAAGTGTATTGGAAAGTGTTTAGACTTCTTTTAATATCTTCAATATTTTGAAAACTTAGTAGGATATAAGTAAAATTTTTAGTGAAGTGGCTTCCGACAGGGGTTAGACTTCTGCTTTTTTATGGTGCCTCTTGGATTCTTTCACCCACTAACAGGCACATGGCAAAAAGAAAAGGAGTACTTGTGGCACCTTAGAGACTAACCAATTTATTTGAGCATGAGCTTTCGTGAGCTACAGCTCACTTCATCGGATGCATACCGTGGAAACTGCAGCAATGAGCTTTCGTGAGCTACAGCTCACTTCATCGGATGCATACCGTGGAAACTGCAGCAGACTTTAAGTCTGCTGCAGTTTCCACGGTATGCATCCGATGAAGTGAGCTGTAGCTCACGAAAGCTCATGCTCAAATAAATTGGTTACTCTAAGGTGCCACAAGTACTCCTTTTCTTTTTGCGAATACAGACTAACACGGCTGTTACTCTGAAAGGCACATGGCAGAATTCTGCAGATTTTCCTAGCAGAGACTTGGACCAGCTACTGCTAACCTTCACCCATTGTTCTCTTCATAAGGGGTCCAAGGAATGCATGTTAGTGCCCTAAAATTGACAGGGGAAAGGTATCTATCCACAATTGCTAGTAAATGGTCAGCAATGACTTCATCCTTATTTGGTACAGTATACAAACTTCTGACTATTATAAACAGAAACACACAACACAAGCTGGTCTTGTGTTCTGGTTTCTATTCAGTATTTTCTGGTTGTGTAGTTTGTTTTTTTGGTAAATTAAACATGATTCCATTTACAAACCGTGTCAGTCACATCTGCCTTTGCGTCAGATACTACTTCTTTCTGTTTGTTTCCCCCCCCCCCCCCCCCCCCACATAGTCTGCCTCACTGTTCCACTTAGGTCCGGGGAGATGCAACACTTGTGCATTAGCTGTTTCTCGTGCATACTTCCACATATTTATCCTTTTATAGATAAGCACAAGAGAAGAGGTGCTCATTAATGGAGGTCCATTACTATAATGCTCTCCTCCTAATAGAAATGAACAAGCTGTTTACAGTTTAAACTGCTGAATGAGATATTTGAGCTATTTTAAAGCTTACTTTTATGTTTTAGTACAAACTAAATGAAGGTGAAATACATGCTATAGAAAATGCACTGATATTTCTGCATTATGTGTACAGTATTGAACAAAAGGATTTTATTCACTTTGTTTTATTTTGAATATTGTCATGTCTTGAATTTAATAAAGTTATAATATACTTATTTATGATACATGTAATGTTTCTTGATTTATTTGGTGGTTTATGTAAGTCTCATGCATTTTAATTTTCAGTGTGGTTTTTCTAAAAGGAAAATTTGCATAAATGCAAACCATGTTAATACAACATTTTAAGGCTTCACAGTTAATTTTTGCAATTCTTGATCTAATCTTAAGGTTCCTACAGCAGTGTTTACTCATTCACGTTGCATACATCTTCTGTTCTTGTTTCATTTCATTGTGTAGCTTTGCCAGCCTATTTTAGGGTGTGTCTCTAATTTATCAAGTTGGCCAATAAGATGTGCCATAAATTCATGATACACAGCCTATCAAGATTAGTAAACCTATTATTATTGATTATTGTTTCCGGTAGCACCCACAACGTGCTACCCGCTGTGCAAACACAAAAGAGGTCAGTAGTGTTCCTGACCTGAAGAGCTCAGAGGCTAAAAAGTCCAAAAGTGGACAGAGGGAAGGTAGGGGAAGGGATGTTTTTTCTAGGTGAAATAAAGTATAACTCTATACTCAAACTAATTTTTCTGTTCAATAGGAAAGACGCTGGCAGCATTGTTTATATAACACAATACTTACCTAGTGCATGAACCCTGAAAAGATATTAGTACATAGCACCAATGAATAGACAAGCACGCAGATAAAGTCCCTGACTTAATGATCTTGTAATCTAAGCACGTTAGCTAGTAAGTCCAAATAACCCTGTGAGGTAGGTAAGTGATATTTCAAGGTAAGTAGGGCCCATGTTTATAGGGGTTCCATATCCACTGAATTTCCACACCTAGGGCTTTTTATTTTTGCAACAAAAGCTAATTATTTAGCTCTTATAGTTAGAGACCTCTAGGCTACACCTGCATGAAGCTCTCTTAAAAATTCCCACCATTGCTGTAGCTCTGGTGGCATGGTGACTTTACCACAATCTCATCTAACCCTGCTCAGAGCTGTTGGTGGCATCATCAGGCCAGTCGCATATGTACTTGCAGGTTCACTGAGTACCAGTGGAGTAAAGGAGAAATGTGGGTCACTGGGCTTGTGCTGTCCCTAAAGCCCTCTGCAGTGAGGGTTGTTGTGGAAGCCCAGAGGAAAGTTAAGTGGCTTTCCAGTAACCACTTGCCTGTTTTTCCAGTCCTATTGTTGTCTGCTCTGGACCCACCCAGGTGAGTCTGTTCCCCTGCTAGTTTGAGATCTACTAGAATACATCATCTCAGCAGTATTTCTGTGCTTGGGTTTAATACAGTCTATAAGAGCATTTGGGCTTTTTTGAATTCCTCTCAGGCAGAGTATGAATTTAGGAATTGCCGCTACAGCCTGTCATTAAAGTGGAGCTGTATTTAATTACGTGCCTGACCACACCACACGTTCTCAAGTATCTTCCCACAGTAGCTGACAAACCAGCTGCAACACTAAATTGCAGCCTGTTTTCAGTGCTGATTATCAGCCATGCTGTAGCCTAATAGGTGTCGCTTCACTAGAAATGTTTCTCCTTTTGCCTCGCCCCCTTACCCTGTCTGCTCCACCCAAGCTGCATGACTAACCACCCCCTTCATGTCCTCCTCCCACTCTTGTCTCCAGGCCTTGTTCCACGTGGCCTCAGATTCCTGGAAACCCCTCCCTAGCCCAGTCGGTCATGCCTTCACCTTCTCTTTCAAGTCTCTCCTCAAAGCACTCTGCTTCTGAAAGGCTGAGAGCCTTAGTTCTGCCCTCAGCAGAGGTTTCTCAGATGAACAAAATACAAAACCAAGGTTAAACTCAAATTAAGAAGCAGATATCTCTGTTCACTCATAACACTGCTGCGGTTTATGTCATCCCAATATTTGGCTGTGCTCTCTCTTTTGACTTATGAGTTCCTCAGGACAGAGACTTGGTCTTAATACTGACCTAAAGTGTCCAGCTCACTAACAGTGACCTTAACTTACTTTATGAGAGGGGTAGCCCAGGCATCAGTAATTCTATTTTATAGGGGAGCAAGAGATTTTATTTAGATGGAGTAAAGCTGGAGCAGTTGCTGAGCTTTAAGTTGCTAGTAATTATTGTCCACTATTTTTCTTTAGTAAGAGGATGAGCACTGTGAAAGAAAAAGCAGTCCTTTGCAAGTTGTCATTCTTCAAGTTGACCTAACATAGCACTACGGGCTAGCACCTGCAGCCCTTCATGCTAAATGCATTAAACTCTGACACTATTAGATTGTTAATAAAATCCAGTCCATGCCCTGGAAAAGTTCTTCTGTTTTTCCTTTTTTGCCTTGCTACATTCATGAATAATAGTAAATAGTCCAATTCCAGAAATGTTCCATGGCCTCTTCCGGGAAGAATATCTGTATTGCGGGAACTCCCAGTCATATATGCTCAGTACTGATTTATTGCAAACAACGTGAGTGGAGATGGTGAACTGAACACCAGTGTGCTGAAACCTTTTTGCTGCCAATCTGGCTAAAAAAACCCCTGCTCCCTCTTTTGCCTCCTCTGTTAAAACTTTGTATTCTACTGGTGTAATCATACCAACCTCTGAGTTTCACATCTCTGGGAAATAACCTTTGCTAAGAAGGATGCTGAATTTAATCAGGCAATTCAAGTGTGGAGTCAGAGGCTAACATACTGTTACATGGTGTCCTTCATGGTGGTCATATACCTTTTGCTATGGTGGCAGAAATACGTTCATTTTCAGGTGCTTATAACTTTGTTTTTTGGGGGGTGGGGAAGGCAGAGAAGTCCTTTATCCTCTGAGCTGACATGTCTCCTGTTCATCTAGCCATGTCAATTTTCCTTCTCAAGCTGGAGGCAGTTTTTGTATATGGGCCTGTTGCGCTTGCTTAGTAATGAGAAGCTTGGGCAGTTCCTGATTTTTGTGCATCTAAACTCATTAATCTTCCTTTCACATGTCTTTCTTCCCCCCCCGCCCAAATTTCCAAAGTTTTGCAAGGTTTTAGTCACCTAACTCTCGGTTTTAACAGGAATTGCACACTACAAGCCTGTGCGACTCTAAATTTACAGTCACTGGTGTCTTTCTATGATGGTGCAAACGCTTTCTCTCCTGAGCTGCTACCATTCTTATTTGTCAACTGAAGCATAGATGTTGGAGCTGAACTGCGTGAGCTAATAGGCCTTTTCCATTTCATCAAGGACAGTACAGGATTGTTCCATACAGCATGCTTTCCAGTACTCTGACCACTTTCCCTTTAAAAAGCCTTATGGGAGGATGTTTTCCCAGGTACCCTGAACCTATGCCATGGCTTAATGCTTCTCACTGGCAGCAAATTTAGGAGGGCATTGGCCAAGGAAATCTTGTGTACGTTCCTCGACTGTGCAGGATTCCTGTATGTTTTCAGGGATAAATCCTGCGTGGGTCACAGGTCATGTTTCCAGCTACCCAGATGAGCAATCAGCCTCTCTGCTACAGGGGCAGCTCTGCAGGTTCCAGCCAGCAGAGGTGGTTCTGCTCATCCACTGGCACATAAGACTTGCCCAAGCAAGATGTGATGCCTTGACAAGAACTTCTGATCACAGGTTTGAATGTGCAGGGGTTGGGCAGCATGTGTTCACCTGGGCAGAAATTGACAGAGTTCAGTACTGCATAAGAGAAAGGCCCTTGCTAGATGGGAGGTCTGGTCAGGACAAGCAGATTTCAAAGTATATGTGACTAGAAATATGGTCCTCTCCTTAACAGCCAAGGAGTAAGCAGAGGGGCATATGAGTATATATCAATACTAGTGACACCACCTTCAATAGCTCAAGAGTTGGGGTGACCCTATAAAAAGTCTTCTATATGGATAATTTATTTTTTTTAAGTGCTGTACAATAATCTCCCAGTGGAAGTTGTGGAAGCTGCACTGCTTGAGGGGTTTGAAACCAGAAAAGGGAACTCTACTGCACTGGCCCCTCTCAGATGGATTAGATGTGATTTAACATATTTATAGACTCCATGTCTATAGTTGAGGGATAATAAAGGCTTCCACCTTTCCTCCAGAATCCCCATCTCATCCATGAGGGAGACTAGGTTGCCTGCTAGGTGACACATTGCTCTCACTTAACTGTGAGCCCTTTCCCACCTGTATATTTGTCATAAAGCAAATGATGCTGTGAATTCCTTCCCAGGGTACAGTATACATAGTCATAATGTTGGGTATCTTACGCCACTGGTTTTGGAGGTTTTTTTTAACCTCATGAAACAGAACCAAAGGAGAAAGTAAATCAGATTTTGGGAGGGCTGACCGATCTTGTTCTAAACTTTCTGCAACAAAAGTTTACGGCACCATTAACAATTGCTGTACCCACTGGTGCCACGGGCTTCTGGGGGGTGAGGGCTCCCACCCCCCCCGGACTCGTGTATTTTATTTATGGCTGTTGCAAATGTCGTCGCTTGGTTTCATTTTTGTCTCTCGCAGGCCCTAGGGAGCCGGGCCGGGCCTAGGAATAAACATCAGTTAAACTCAGCGTCCCTCAGCCAAAAAAAACCACACAAAAAAACAGCAACACCCTAGTATTCCTAGGAATTCCTAGGTGGCAACAGACACTGGTCCCATTGAAGTGCAATTAGTGCAGGCCTCCATACCTGCAGTTCACATTTTGTTCTTGTACGAACCTTGATTTTATTCCTGTGTAAAGATTTTGTGATGCAAATCTAGGTTTGGAATGACAGAGAGAAATGACACCTTACACAAAGATGCCATACCCTAACTGGGGGCGGATTCCTGTGGTATACATATCAAGGCAGCTTTGTCAAGAATTCAGGGTTATGCACAGGCTCAGAGCTTGGTCAGGGTGTTTCTTTCTAGTGGATTAATAATTATTTTTATTACCATATTGCATGAAAGTCCTGGCCCTAGATCACACACACCCCCATCCCACCTCCCGTCCCATGCTAGCTTATGCACAAACACAGAACAAAAAGACAGTTTGCGACAACAGATAGCTATACAAAGACAACTGGGAGTATGAGGATCATGGCCCTTTGGCGCACGCAGCACAACATAAATGCCTGTCTCTCACAAGTAAATTTGACAAGGAAAAGGCTTACACAGAGGATAACAAAAGATGTTAGGGTCTTCACTTTTTGTATCAACTTCCAGTCTTCTACAGGCCTGATCCATGTAAAACTGACTCATTTGCTGGAAGCATTGTGTTCATTTCCTGAAAATATTTTCTAAAAGTGGTAGTATTAATAAAACCTAGCAGCTGAATGAGTGTTTTTGGCAGCTGTTTCTCAGATGTCATTTCCACTGGAAATTTAGTGCATGGTTTTAATTATATCATATGTACTTAATATTGGTCAAATATAATTGTAAAGAATTCTACCTAGTAACATTGTGATTAGCCTTTGTATAGACTGAAAGAGGTGTTACCCTTCCCCTGCCCCACACACACACACACACCCATCCGGCATTGTAATTCCGGCCTTGCTTAATCCCTGCCCAAAATGCCTATTTTCATCCACACAAAACTTTTTTTTTTTGGGTGTGAGTCATACATGGAAGCCACACCTGTGGTTGCTCATAAAATGTTGTTGTATTATTTAAACACTGGGATGCGCTAAATCTAGCTGTGGTTAATTTTGCAAAGGTGTCAGCTTCTCCAAATCTCAGATAGCAACACTCATCAAAACTCTGGAAACACTGACACTATTCATTGCTACACAAAATGATTCAGGCAAAGTGAGGAGCTTCTCTGCTTAAAGTCTGCAGCTTCCCTTTGAGCCCAAAACATGTTATTACCACCTACATGTTGTTACCAATCTGAGTTTCATTCTTGGCTCTAACCGTGTCCTCAGTATTACTCTTTTCTGGACCATCTTTCTTTTACTGCACCTTCCTCCACCCATGTCACACACATACAAGTGATGGTATATGCATCTGTCTCCCTCTGTGGCGAGGAGTCCATCCTAACATACAACAGGGGATATGCTCCGAAAAATTAAAGGTAGCTCCATATTTTCTCCACTTCTTGTCTTTTTTCTCATGAAACCCTGATAGATGGGAATATGTGGCATCCTTGCTGATAGTCCCTGTGCCAGTTCAAGCATTCTTCGCATACTAAGGCATAAAGGAGTGTGAATGACCCCAGCGGTGTTTTACTCATTGCCCTGCAATTTGGGCATGGTAGTTTAGTGACTGTTGTGACAGTTCAGAAAATGCAAGAGGCTATGAGCATATTAGGTTGCATCTTGTGATTTATCATCCTTTTGCCATCTATCATGTTGACAAGTTAGTCAAGAAGATATTGCCTGTGTCCTGGTCACACATCCAAGCATGTGTTCACCTGGGAGAGATTGACAGAGTTCAGTACTGTGTAAGGAATCCTTACTGCGTAAGAGGTTGCTTCCAAGCTTAAGCAATGTTCTATTATGATGTAAAATCTGTACAAGTCTTCAGTGCATTGACAGAAGCCTTTCCCCTGCCACAGGCCTATGACTCAGGGCAGAGATGTCACTGGAGGAGCACACCCTGATGGATTCTCTTGTTCTTACATGGGGATTAAACTAGCCCCCACTGCTTTCATTTGCAGAAAACCCCTTTTCTCTTTGGTAAACATTTTGTATAGGATGTTCCAGGCTCTCTGCAAAATCATTCAGAGAGAATGTTCTGCCTTTACAGTTACATGGGGTTGTATTGTTCAGGCCTCCTACTCCAGAAACATTCTGAGCTTGTGTTGCATGCAGGTGCCACAAACATGCTGCCATAAATCCTCAGGAAAAGCCAGGAACTTTTGTCATGACGCTATCAAAGCTGTGCCTGGTGCATAGATCCTGAGTCGTAGGCAGGGTTCACTGTGGATCTTGTGGAGGAGGGGTATAAAACTGACTTTAAATCACCTCTGCATCCCCCCAATCCTTGGGCTGTCTGGCCACTGGGCCATACTCAGCATAAATTAGAGTACTCGCAGGGCTGTTCTGTTTTATACTAGCAGCCAATGGGTCATTTCAGTGATGCCCTGGCCATGCTAACCTTCCCCAGGGAACGCCCCTGTGCCAATGATTTATCTCCATCAATGAATAAACCCAGTCAGTGTAGGGAATCTAAGAAAAAGCCCAGCAGAGGAAAGATGTGAGGCTGTTGTTTGAGCAGCAGTGGGGCTGAATCTGGGAGATGGTCTGATGCATTTTTCTAGCCCATCTTACTTCCAGTTCCATTTGGAAGCTGAGAGTTCAAACTGTTAGCCACAGTTTATTTTTTTATTTTTTATTTAATTCTGCTCACTCATGTGGCTTTGTTTTAATCAGGTAATGGAATTATTCACCTTTAAGCACTGAATGTTGTTTTTAAGTTAAACATTAGCCTGCACTGACAGAGCATTCTAATACTGCAGCATTCAAAACTACTTTGAAATAAATGTGCTATCTAACTATATGTAAGCTGATCCCCAAGTTGCAAGCCCTCCCACCCTTTCAGGGAGATAGGGCAATGACTAAGTATCTATTGTACTTATTTTTTTAAATACAATACTTTGTTTTACAAAGATCAAAAGTTAACACATACGCCTTCTGCACTAGAAAGTAAAGTATTCCAATTAAGTCCTGCATGGCCAGAGGGTGTACCAGTTATGCTAACATTTCACTGGGGCTGCAGCCTGAAGGTCATTTATGCTATTGCAATGTTGCTGTAACTATCATATCCCACAAGGTGGCATGACACTATCACCACCTACTCGTTACCAATCTGAGTTTCATTCTTGGCTCTAACAGTGTTCTGAGTATTACTTACAAGGCAAACCCAAGAGTTGATGAGGAAAAAGCTTGTTACTAGGGCTGGGGAATAAGATGGGGACTAACATATTTCCAAAGCATAATTTATGCCCTAGGCCTGGAAGAGCCCTAGAAAAAGAGGCCAGACAAGGGGCGTACTGAAGAAAACTTACAAACCATTGAAAACTGGGACAAAAAGAGTTGAGGTTTTACAAAAGTAATTTAGAAATTGTTACTAGGGTAAATGTAGTGCTGGGGAGATGCTACAGGTCCTGTCACTGTCAGTCCCTAAGAGTACTTGACAGGCAGCAGCCTCTAGTGCTGCCCCGTGCCTGAACCCTGACCACAGGAGCGGTCAGTCTCTCATCCACTTCATCTGGTCAGCAAGGAGGGACAAGTAGTGCTAGTTGTGGTTTCTGTGAGAATGAACAGGGATGGCCTTAAGGACAATGGCACCCTGGGTGAACTCGTATTTTCGTGCCCCAGCCCTCATGGGCATAGTGCCCCCGCATTGCCCCTGGCTCCCCACCCCCTCTTGTGCCCCAAGCACTTTACCTAACCCCTGCACTGTGCCCTCTTCACCCACATGGGGAAACTGACATGGATGCAAAATTCTGGTGTTTCTACTACCTTCAAACTGTGAAATGCTCCTGGATATCCACTCAATGTATCTGTGTAATGAATCTGTGCGGAACAAAAGCTGTTATGAGAGGTAGTTTCATTTAAAAAAAAAAAAAATCTCTGTAGCTATTCAAACTGTTCAACTGTAGCCAACACAGTGGGCATTTTAAGCATTTAGGAATCTAGTGATTGCATACCAGATAGGAAACTGGCTTACATGGACCTCCTGGGCTTGTGTCTGATAGTGGCCAGGTCAGAGGAAGGTGCAAGAAACCTCATCGTGGTCAATTAAGGAATAACCTCTTGATTAGGGTGGGTGGGTTCTAACCCCAGTTAGTGGTTGACTTGTGCCCTGAAGCAGAAGCAGTGGTTCTCAAGCTTTCCAGACTACTGTACCCCTTTCAGGCATCTGATTTGTCTTGCGTACCACACACCACCCCAGTTTCACCTCACTTAAAAACAACTTGCTTACCATATAATTATAAAATAAACCAATTTGAATATAAATATTGTACTTACATTTCAGTGTATAGTATATAGAGCAGTATAAACCCATGGCTCTCAACTTTTCCAGACTACTGTATGCCTTTCAGGAATCTGATTTGGCTTATGTACCCCCCAAGTTTCACTTTAAAAAACTACTTGCTTACAAAAAATCAGATATAAAAATATGAAATAGTAATAGTGTCTCAGCAAATTTGAAAATTTGCTTACTTTCTAATTTTTACCCAGTAGTTATAAAATAAATCAATTGGAATATAAATATTGTATGTACATTTCAATGTATTGTATATAGAGCAGCATAAATAAGTTATTGTCTGTATGAAATTTTAATTAGTACTGACTTTGCTAGTGCTTTTTATGTAACATTGTAAAACTAAGCAAATATCTAGATGCGTTGATGTACCCGTTCAGGGTGCATGTACCCCTGGTTGCGAACCACTGCCCTGAAGCACACATAACATTGAGTCCTATAGTTCATAGGTCTAAGGTATAAATACACTATGCCCTCTAACCATCCTATAGTTCTTCTCTAGTTCCAAAAGCAGCATTTGGAGCTGGGCTCTCAACTAGATGGGTGAAGGGAGGGTCACTGAGGCTCTGTGGTGGTAATACTTTCAGCGCACAAGATTTGATTGCTGGTAAGTGACTATATGGTGCCAAAGAGCCGATGGCTCCAGAGACAATTGCTAAGGAAATGTTCCCCGCTATGGTTCTCTTGGCTATGACAGGGTCACATAGAACTGAAATAATGGTACTGCTGACTTCAAGCTTATTAGCACTTACCATTATAGGAAAACTGAAAGTTGATGATACCCAAATTCAGTGGACAAGACCAGATCACAAGGTAGCACACTATGATGTTTCAGAATGACTGTAACAGATCAAAGTGAATGTATTAACTTCACAGCAAAGTGCCTTCTTTGAATATTAATGTAGGAATTCAGTGATTGTTTTATTGCCTCACTTGACCAGAGTAATACCATTTTGCAATGTAAGGACAAGTCTGAACTTCACTTTTTAAATTAAATTATATATGTGTCAGTGATTTAGAAATGAATCAGATGTGACCTCATGGTTCATGTGTTGTTTTTAATTTCTACTGTACAATAGTCCAGATCTAAGAGTCTATTCCTGTACTACAGTAATGCAGACAGACACTCCTGCCATGAATTTAACTTTCATTCCCGATCTGTTATTTACTTTGTCATTTTAAAGTGCTAGTGATGGTCTGACAACAGATTTCTTAAGGGAAAAACTAACAGCTGAAAAGCCCAAATGCCTTTTATATTTAAAGTATTAAAGGTTTAGTGAAAAAATGAAGGATGAACTATTTGTTGTGCTTCCAATTAATCCCACTGTTGATCAGAAATGCTTCTGCCCTTGTGACCATTTTCAATGGAATAGCAAATTGTATCAAGAATATTCAGTGGCATGAAAGGGGTATATTTGTTAAACATGGCTGATACGCTGTGTTCTGCACAGAGACATCAAGGGTTTCACTACTCAACCATCTGAGCCTCCGTGTGCTATAAATTGGAAATGGTTCCAGAGTTTTAACCAATGTTGGCATTATTATTTATGCAGGGAAGTAGCATGACACTAATTTAACCATAAATTCTTTTACTAAATCCAAAGGCTGAATGCTATTTATAAAATTACAAATCAGACCCAATCTGGTAAGACGTAGCCTGACTGTCAGTGCTTATACTGATTTTTGTCTAGACTACTGAATGCCAGTGAGGCTACACGCAGAGCTTGTCAAAGGAAGCACAATATGCTGGACGTGTTTCCCCTCCTTGCACAAAAATCCCATTTTAAATGTCAGTTTGACTTGTCTACTGTCTATACTTAGATTATTATTAATGTTTGGCTCCCACAAAGATACCCCCCACCCCCATTTAAAAAAAGCTGGATTGGACACCAGCAGGAGTTAGGGTTAGGATCTTCAGCACTGAAAGCTGTACATCACCAGAGAATCTGAACACAGACCCAAAGCTAACCCCTAAGAACAGCAAGTGTGGCCTTGCACAATTTTTAATAATTTGATTCCAGTGCATGCCCCTTACTGCCAGAGGGAGAGAAAGATAAATATTAAATGAGATAACTATCTACAAGAATCTGACAGGTGTAAACCACCATGAGGGAGCAAAATTATTTAGGGTAATACAATAAGGTATAATTCGGAATAATTGTCTGGTGGTAAGCAAAAGAACAAGCATGGTGAGGCCAAGGGAGTATATGACTGTGCTCTAACTACATTGGGGGGTAAAGACATGGAAGGATCTGATCTAGGACTCTTTGCGCACATTATTCAGAAACATTGCACAAAATATTTCTGACAAATTTTATTTTAACATTTCATTAACTAAGTCACTCTGACTAGCACACGTGAAAAGATCATTTAGCTGCAACCTTACAAATATGACAAGTGTAGGGGGTTCTTAATTAATTGGTTTTGCCATTGCTGCTTTCACTAAGAAGAGTGACAAGAGGTAGGTGTGTGTGTGTGTGTGTGTGTGTGTGTGTTAGAGAACACTAGAATTACCATATAAGCATTGGTTTCAGAGTAACAGCTGTGTTAGCCTGTATTCGCAAAAAGAAAAGGAGTACTTGTGGCACCTTAGAGACTAACCAATTTATTTGAGCATAAGCTTTCGTGAGCTACAGCTCACTTCATCGTATGAAGTGAGCTGTAGCTCACGAAAGCTTATGCTCAAATAAATTGGTTAGTCTCTAAGGTGCCACAAGTAAACAATTTAATCTGTCATCCATCAGGATGTCACAAGAATTTGCACATATTTCTAGGTTTAAATTTTTATGGAAATTAAGATCACAACATTACTAACCAAACCGGTAAGAAATATTCTGGCACAGTTTCAAAAAATGAAACAAAACACAAGCAGAAATCCACTTTTTAAACCGATTTCCTTTCCTTTTTATTTAAGCAAGCAAACAAGCTTCAGAATCACATGAACAAAAACTATTAAACATAATACTATTGTTTACATTCACAGATCTTTCTAGTGCAGAAGTTTCATTAGCTACCAGATCCATTTAAGTCAATTTCTTTAAGAACAAAAACCATTAGCTTGTGAATTATTCCAGTTCCTAATATAAGCGTTACTGCTAGTTACATCAAATGTTGTGCTAAAGGAGTTCACCCACAATTAGATTTTATGGAGAAGATAGCTTTTTGATTATTCTTAAGAAGAGACACAAGAAACTTTCCATCTGAGTTTGTGTTCTTCTCCCTCTCCTCCCCTTCATCAAGATTTCTGTACTAATCTTTCAATATAAGAGGAGCCTTCACTTGATCAGCCACCTCCTTCCCCATCAGTATTTCAACAATAGCCAGGCCAAACTCAAAGCTGGTGCCAGGACCACGGCTGGTGAGAAAGTTCCCGTCCTTTTCCACACGGTTTTCAGAGTACTTGTAGTGTTCTTAAAGAGGAAAAACAGAACACAGAAGATGTTCAGGCTGTTGCAGCTCATGCACAACTCCAGTAGCAATTTGGCAAATTCTTCCAGATCTGCCATACTGCTCAGTACTGTTAGCCCCAAGTGTTCAAAAATCATGAGTCAGATCCACCAAAACCATGAGATTAAAAAAAAAAAATTATTGTGTTCTCTAACTTCTGGCTTTCAAATCTTTAAAGCTTTTCTTTGTTATGAGGCCTAGGATTTTTTTTAAATAAAAGTTGAGACTCTCTCCCAATCACATGCTTATGGTTAGTGCTTTAAGGAAAAAGCCACAATAAAAACCTCACAGTAAACCCCTCCCCTTCTCTCCCAATAGCTGGCAACACTTGTACTGCTAATTAAGACAGTGTGTGCTTCATTAATTAATGCCTGTGGCTTGCAAACCTATCACCTTCTCGTGAAAGCTCTGATGCATTAAACTATGCTTTTAGATACATCTTGGAAATTCATCATATTACACATTAGAAAATGCTACAGTGATTTCCATTGAAATCTACAATCCCTCAAAGGTTCATGTATCCACTTCATACTGTCTGTGAAGGGAATGGCTTTGATACTGCAAGACAGGTGAAAGGGCTGTATATCTTGTATGAGGCCCTTAGCAATAGTAGTGCTAACTCCAGTGCAAAGTCCATATTGAGTGTTGGCATAAAGCAGGTCATCTTTCCAGCATAGGCCATTATTCCTAAAAGCATAGGAATTAGTGGCCATAACTGGCTCCAGGTGAAAACGTGCAACTAAGCCTCACCTTGGAAACGAAATCCCAGTGTTGGAGAAGCCAACAGCTAGTGCCAAATGGAACACTAGAGCCTTACCTGGACCCCATTCTAGGAGGGGGAAGGGACATAGTTCAAATTGACCAGGACTAACTGTACTTAGACAGGACACCAGGTAATATTTTAATCAGTGCTGTATGGATTTGCAACACTAGTCAATAAGGAAAACAAAACAAAAGACTATCCCAGAGTGACACAATTTAAGTTACCCTAAACCAACATATACCCTGATAACAAAGCCCGTCAACACTGAGAAAGATTTACAGTGCCTCTTAATTCTCAGGGTATTTCTAGAAATCACAGACCACCTCTATAAACATGATGTTAGGAGATTTTCAAGCTCCCTCTGGGAAAGAAGTGGTGGATACCCTTCCCATCTTCATATTTCCCCTTTTCTGCTACACTCTCCTCCCCTCCTTCCATTTAGTGGTGAGAAAGTGCAATGAGAAATGTGCATGACATGCCTTCCCCAAATCACAGCAGTTTGCTACATGAGAAAAATATCACCGTTGACAGCTTGGTTTTCTGGAAGGTAAGAAGGGAACCATTTTAGTTTGGTTGCTGGGTTTTTTTAAGTAAGAATTCAGAAAGGGGAGAGCTGGCAGGCCTCAAGTAGGAGAGGAAAATGGTCCTAGCAGTGTTTTGTTGAGGCCGCCTCCGCTCCACCCTCCCCCCCGCTTCTTTCTGGCAAGTGGCAATACTGAAGGGCACAGGTCCGTGGATCCATTTCCTCCACAGTATTCAGGACAGATAAATGCTAAGTTTAACACATCCATTTGCCTTTTAATATTTATACCTACCTCCATTCATCATTTTATCTTTGGCCAAAGGGTGTGTTGTAACTTTCCTCCCAAACCCTATCCCATGTGCCAGCAGGGCAGTGGGACCTGCAAGTAATACAAAGTGAGCCTGTCACTAGTGTAAACTCCATTGGAGACAGGTACTTTTTAACAAACATTCAAAGAATGAGCCTCACAAAAGCCTAGGAGAGGCCTAGCATGGATGCATACACAGTCTAAGCCCACATGAGAACTATAGAAGAATAAATGCAAGGCCCCAACAGAGAAATACAGGTACATGGTGTCCTACATTTCCTTTAAACAAAATCAATCCCCCAGGGGAGAGAACGTACATCAAAAACCAGAAAGTTATTTAGTTCTAAATCTTTGAATAAAAACTATTGTCTTGCAGATTAAGTGATCACTGTACTTGATTCCCATCTTCTACAACAAGTCAGTCATACTGCTAGGATATCTGCTTAAATTGGGGGAAAGAGGCAGAATATGACACTGAACAGAGAGCTGCTAACAAGGATTAATTACAAATATTCTGGGGAAAACCTCACAGTTGACAGTCAACTGTGTGCCAAGTGCCCAAGGAAGGGTATTAACATACAATATCTTAGCCAAATCATGGGCTAGGAGCTGTAACTTTTTTATTTGTAATAACAGCATTTAGAGGAGATAACACTTCCCATTTGAACTGAATTGAGGAAGGAATGTAGCAGAAAGTTATATAACAAATGACCTAGAAAAAACCATTATGGGAATTCCAGAAAATAAGATTTACCAGTTTCTGTGTATTGTTCAAGTTTGACTCATGGGCCAGTTCCAGGAAAGAAGCAACTTGTGTTATTCAGCTAGAAGTTTGCTTTGCAAACAGTTATAATTAAATCAGTGACTCTTTTCAAGTGAACTTCCATTATTATGAATGGTGTCCTTTACAGAACTGTTGAAAATTCATCTTGATTGTTTATAGCAAAAGCAGGAGGATAAATAGAAAACTACTGTCCCCCAAGTGTGAGGAAATTCAGAACTTTGCAGGTACCCGGGATAAGCCATCAGATAAATCTAGTGATAGCAAATTAAAATGACATTCTGTACTTCCACAGCACTCAAAAGAACAAAGACATATCAGAAACAAAAGTGAAAGAGGCATTCCAAAAATGCCTATGACTAGACTAAATAAATACATTTTATACATGTCAATGGGCAGAAGGAAATCACTTATGAAAGCCTTTTCCCGACCACTACTTCATCTAGAGTCGAACTAGTAGAGCTGGCACTTGCTTATATTACTTTTCATACCTCAGACACCTCAAAGCACTTTATAAAGCAATGAATAAGATACCTGGTCATGCAGTCTGTCTAGGAGCCAAGCCAGGCAAGAATAATTCTCGTTACCACTGCCATGTGGATGAGGAATGGTGAACCTGTAATCTTATATTTACAATTTTTCCTCCAAAGCTAAAGGGCAACAGAGGGCCACATTACTTTATGTCTGAGAAATTTATATTGACGGCGTACTGCCAGCACATAGCTCCTGGCAGAGAGACTGCTAGCGTAAGCATGTATTTTATAGAACACCCTAGTATATTGCTAGGGCCTTACCAAATTCATGGTCCATTTTGGTCAATTTCATGGTCATAGGATTTTTAAAAGAATCATAAGTTTCTCAATTTCAGGTATTGAAATCTGAAGGTTCATGGTGTTGTAACTGTAGAGGTCCTGACCCAAGAAAGGTGTTGTGGGGAGGGTACAAGGTTATTGTAGGGGTGTCATGGCATTGCCACCCTTACTTCTGCGCTGCTGCTGGTGGGGGTGCTTTCTTCAGAGCTCAGCAGCCAGACAGCAGCGACTGCTGGCTGGGAGCCCAGCTCTGAAGGCAAAACCGCCGCCAGCAGCAGTGCAGAAGTAAGGGTGGCATGGTATAGTATTGCAACTCTTACTTCTGTGCTTCTGCTGGCATGGCACAGCCTTCAGAGCTAGGTGCCTGGCAGTAGCTGCCCCTCTCTGACTATCCAACTCTGAAGGCAGTGCAAAAGTAAAGCTGACAATACCATGACCTCCCCCTAAAATAACCTTGCAACTCCCCCATGATCTGCTTTTGGGTTGGGACCCCCAGTTTGAGAAACACTGGTTTCCCCCATGAAAGTATAGGGTAAAAAGTACACAAATGACCATATTTCATGGCCGTGATGAGTTTTTCACGGCCGCGAATTTGGTAGGGCCCTATATATAGCGTTTCACTTTGTTAGATTATAGCTCCTCTCCCCCCTCCATTTGAACTCTATGCATGTTACATTTTACTCTTGCTACTGAGCTATTGGGACACAACAGTACTGAAAGAGTTTTCTAAAGTAGGTAGTTACCCAGACAGTCCTTTAAAGCAGCCAAGTAGGTTACAATACAAGATAGTTCATTACTGTACCTACCTGCACAAATAGCAGCAATTAGGCCTTTTCTGTTCTCCTGGTCCACTAAAATGTCTTTCACGGCAGGAGACTGCACAAAGAAATAATATTACATTAAGGAATTATTTAAAAAAAAAAAAACAAAACACCCACAAATCATGCTGCACGATCTGTAATACATACAAAAAATAGTTAATTATGTAGAGAAAGTAGATCAGGAATTTTTAGTGTTATGAGACAGGGAACAGTCAATCAAAAGCTGGAAAATTCAAAACCAATAAAGGAAATACTTTTTCACACAACATGTGATTGAACTTTTGCCACAGAAAGTAGCTGAAGCCAAGAACTCAAAATGATTCAAAATGAGACTGGATATTAAGAATATCCAGAGTTATCAACATAAGGAACATTTTGGAAGTTATAGTATACTTCATGCTTCAGGGCTTAAGCCAATTGTTAACTAGGAGAGACAACGAGACCAATTTGCTGGGTTAAATTATTCCATATCTGCTTAATGAGGGTTTTTATTAGGGCTGTCAAGTGATTAAAAAATTAATTGCTATTAATTGTACTGTTAAACAATAATAGAATACCATTTAAGTATTTTTGGATGTTTTCTACATTTTCAAATATATGGATTTCATTACAACAAAGAACAGAGTACAGGGCTCACTTTATTTTTTATTATAAATATTTGTGCTGTAAAAAAAAAAAAAAAACAAAAAAAGTATTTTTCAATTCACTTCATACAAGTACTGTAGTGCAATCTCTTTATCATGAAAGTTGAATGTACAAATGTAGAATTATGTACAAAAAATAACTGCACTCAAAAATAAAATATAAAACTTTAGAGCCTACAAGTCCACTCAGTTCTACTTCTTGATCAGCCAATCGCTCAGACAAACAAGTTTGTTTACATTTGCAGGAGCTAATGCTTCACCTGAAAAGTGAGAACAGGCACTCACATGGCAAGATATTTACATGCCAGATAGGCTAAAGATTCATATGTCCCTTCATGCCCCACCATTCCAGAGGACATGCATCCATGCTGATGTTGGGTTCTACTAGAGAACAATCCAAAGCAGAGTGCAGATCAACGCATGTTCACTTTCATCTGAGGCAGATGCAAGTATTTGTAATAAAAATAATAATATAATGTGAGCACTGTACACTTTGTATTCTGTGTTGTAATTGAAATCAATATATTTGAAAATGTAGAAAAACATTCAATATATTTCAATTAGTATTCTATTATTTAACAGTGCAATTAATAATATTAATAGAGTTTTTTTTTTAAGTTAAATTGCGTGAGTTAACTGCGATTAATTGACAGCCTTAGTCTTTATGCCTTCCACTAAAAGAGATGCTACTGGCCATTGCTAGACAGGATACCGGACTAGATGAACCTTAAATTGGATTCAGTATGGCAATTCCTAATTTCTTATGGCATCAAAATACTTTATATCCTGTTCAATAATCATTTACGACAAGATGTTGCATCTCCATACTACAAGTTATAACAGAGTACTTCCCCATTGTTACACTGGATAACTCTGGCTAAGACTGCAGCTGCACAGCTTACTGTGTTTTTTTGTTTTTGTTTTTAATTAAATGTTGGGTTGAATTTGCTGCAGTAGCAGGAGAATAAGCAACACTTACAGATATATGGGCAGGCCTGTGAATTATCTTCATGATTTTACCTCTGACAAATTTTGAGCTCCTAGGTTACCACCTGGCAGGACCACCACATCATACGGCCCCTAAACAAAGAAAGAAATGCTTACTTAGCAGAATTCTACAGAAGAGGAGCATGCACGTTCACCCAGGGGAGTTTGTCTTTATGACTGTTAAAACATACTAAAATGAGAAGCAGAGGAATTCTACCTTTTCTGCTTCTGAAAGGCTCTTTACTCAAAACGAAGTCTGATGAGCGACCAAAATATTTCACTTAATGGAGCTACTAGAAAAACACTGTTTCGTTTTCCATATATCAGGCCAAGAACTGCTGGAGAAACTTGATTTGAGGCAAACTTTGCCTACACAATAAGTCTTTGTGGATGGGGAGTTTAGTGCTCCAGAGTGTGATTGGCAGCTCTGCAATGTGCTAATAGGTGCTATGCTGCAAAGCTCCCTAAGCAGCACTTCCTTCCTGAACAGAAACTTTCTTTTGTTCCAAATTATGTTATTTTGTCAGAGAGTCTGGGTAACATGTACAGTAAAGCTCGGAGTTAAACATTTTACCAAGTCAAATACCTGGACAGAATGTTAAAAATTGTGCAAAACTAAGATACTGTGTTGCAGGACAACACTAGAAGGGAGAGAATTAAATTATGTGCCTCTGGGTTTGTGCAGTGCTGCTACGATCAGTCAAACTGGGCGTTACTAATAACCTTCCAAGTCCACTGCTAACCTGTGAAGAAGGTCCTGTAAAGCATTATGCTAAGTCAGTATGACAAACCTCTTTTCTGGCATCTTCTAGACTGGCATCAGGACAAATGAAGACATCTCGGCTGCACTGCACTGGATCTTTTCCTGTTAAGCCTGCAATAATCACCTTGATCTGACAGAAAAACAGACACCATTACAACAGCAAAATGCTCTGCTTTAAGGGGGTGCAGATGACAATTCTGAAGTAGTATGCAGAGGTATATTTTGTTTAAAAGATTATTTAAACCAAGAAATAGTAAAAGCTGTAGAGAATCGGACTAAAACCAAAGGTTTCCCACCTCAGAAGTAAAATTAGATGAGAAGTACCTGCAGTAAGATTAGTTATTTGAATCTGGAAAGTCTAACAGCTGTATCACATAATCCAGCATTCCACAGGTTTCTAGATTAAAGTAGTGTCAGATTAAGCAGGCCTGCTAAATGATCCATTATCTTTTTGGTCCTGGTTCACAGGACACTCTCTAAATCGGTTTATTCAGCTCCAGACTCCTGACTCTCAGCTACTTGGTCACAGTTTCACAGATGTGCACAGCACCCTATAGGGAAAAATAAGGAAAGATCTGTGCTCTAAGGAGCACCAGCACAAGGGAGTGAACAAATTAATGGGATGAAAAAGAAGGGGAGAGGTATCATTTTATTTTGGCTGCTTCATGTGCACAGACTTGAGGTTCTGGTCATTTAAATTCTCACTTTGCAGTTTTGGTTTTTTTAAATCTTATTTATCACTCTTGCACCTGATCAAGATTGGATTATTGCCTATACTTGCAGGTGCACAAGTGATAAATAGGGAGCACTCTACAGGTGGTAAGTGAGAGACTGCTAGCTGAAAGCAGAGCTTCAAGGAGAGATCTGAGTGAAATAATCAAGGTCATTAGCTTGATGAATACAAAAGGGTCTAGTCTTCCTAAGAAAAAAGAAAACTCTCTCCACTAACACAGGAGTTGCACATATTTTGAGAGGATGATAGATACCTACATATCGGCCCTAGTCACTACTAGGTTCACAGCGTAAATGTGTTTACATTGTTTGGAACACATCCACTTTAATATGGCTAAATGTAAATGTATACATCTAGGAACGAAGAATGTGGCCATACTTACACAATGGGGGACTCCAACCTGGGAAGCAGTGACTCTGAAAAAGATTTTGGAGCTATGGTGGATAATCCCACCCAGTGCAATGCTGCAGTCAAAAGGGTTAATGCAATCTTTGGATGCACAAACAGGGAAATCTTGAGTAGGAGTAGAGAGGTTATTTTACAACTGTATTTGGCACTGCTATGACCATTGCTGGAATACTGCGTCCAGTTCTAGTGTCCACAATTCAAGAAGGATGTTGATAAATTGGAGAGGGCTCAGAGTGAACCCACAAGAAAAATTAAAGGATTAGAAAAGATGCCTTATAGCGATAAATAGATTGAGCTACTTGAATCTATCTTAACAAAGAGAAGATTAAGGTGTGACTTGATTGAAATCTGTAAGTACCTACTTGGGAAAAAAAATCTGATAATGGGCTCTTCAATCTATCAGAGAAAGATAGAACACAATCCAATATCTGGAAGGTGGAGCTAGTCAGATTCAGATTGATATATATTTACACCTTACTTCCAATGAGAATAATTCACCACAACCCTTGGTAAATTGTTCCAATGGTTGAATCTCCATCACTGACAATTTCTAAATCAAGATTGGATGCTTTTTCTAACAGGTATGTTTTGGCCTATTGAATCTATGAATTCATATTCTGCAGCAATGAGTACTTGTTTGTATGAGTGAGCATCTGTCTTTCAAACCACAAATAAAAGGGCCCAGTTGCATGTTCATCCAGGAGCCCACTGAATAAAACAATTTCTCCATCACTGAGGATTGATTCAAGGTGAGAATACTTGGTAAATATCTTTTGTTTTAACAAATGGTCATAAAAAGTTCTAGTGGTTATCATACTCACTCCAGCCCTTCTCATAACATCAGCGGGGATAACAGTTTCCATCTCCTCTGCTCCTTTAGCCAGAATCACTAAGGCTCTTTTTGAGACCATGTTTTAACAGCTTTAAGATGTACTTCTGATTTTCACTGGACCCCACCGCTACACTGAAGCTTCCAGAGCCCACAAAGCAAAGAGTCTGCTCGAGGAACAAAGAGAGACTGTTAGAGGGTGAATCCCCTAGACCAGAGGTTCTCAACCTTTTTCTTTCTGAGCATGCCCCCCTCCTCCAACATGCTATAAAAACTCCACAGCCCACCTGTGCCACAATAACTGGTTTTCTGCGTATAAAAGCTAGGGCCAGTGTTAGGGGGTAACAAGCAGGGCAATTGCTATAGGCCCCATGCTACAGGGCCCCCCACAAAGTTACATTGTTCAGGCTTCGGCTACCAGTCCAGGTGGCAGGGCTCAGGGACCTGGGCTTCAGCTTTCTCCCCTGGGCCCCAGCGACTTTGGAGGCCCCCTGAAACCTGCTCGAGGCCCCCTAGTTGAGAACCACTGCCCTAGACTTCCTCATGTGGTGGCGATTGATTTTTGTAAGAAGCCATTATTTCTACCATACTGCATCATAAGAAATTTATGAAGGACCTAGATCATTTTGTTTCTAACAGATTATTTACAATAAAAGCCTCTTCTGAGCGGGGCAATTCTTGTGCCTTATTCAAATGTTGCCCAATAGCGAAATGCACCACAGAATAGTACTGTTTTGCACTTCTGTACCATGTTTAATTGAAAAGATCTCAAAACAGTCACAATGCTGTGAATTATGCCACCACTATTTTACAAGAGAAACTAAGGCACAGAAGGGTTAAACAACTTGTCCAATGGGATACAGTGCATCAGTCCAGAGTTGGGAAGAGAAGCCTGGTCTAATTAAAAATGTTACACAATATATATTTGCCAGTGTTAATGTTTAAGGTGAACATCAGATTTGCTTTCAGAGTGCACACCCACACTGATGGGGAGAGAGATTATTGACTCCCACCTGAAGTCTTGTTTACAACTCTTATTAGAAGGGTTTAAATTAGATTTTAAACCCATATTTGGTATTTAGTTTCTGGACAGCTGATGCAGGAGGAGTTTCCTCTGATTTGTAACGATTCTACCCATGCCTTCACATGTTTGATTCATATATTTTCTGGCATTTCCCAATCTCTGTGGGGAAGAGGGTGGGGAAACTGCCCTGAAGTGACTGAATAGAACAAAGGAAGATTCTTTTTAAAAGTGAGTCTCCGAAATAGATATTTAAGACTAAATGTGCAGAAGATTTTCAAGAGAATTTAAATGAAGACTATTAAGTAGAACTAATCTTGTGGCTTCAGCACATAAACTACATATTAAATTCATGTTTATGGTGACAAATCTTTTGTTAAACACAACTTACAAGTGACTTTTGGGTCATCAGAAAGATGGCAACATTGATGACCACTGGGAATGGAGGCATTTCACAACTCACCCACTCTGTTTAGCAGGGAGTTTTTTCCAGTAAGGGGGTTTCCACCCAAAAATGCACATGCAGTTTGGGCATTCTTTATAAGAAAAAAATGTTAGACACAGTCACCCAGACAAATTTGGAGGTTGGGGGAATAGGATTTGTTAAACTTAATTTTATTGTTCTCTGCTTTGCTCTGTTTCTTCAGCAGTAGCAGCAGCAGCGATTAGTGAGCAACAAGCCATTTTCTGTACACATTCACAAAAGACGTGGCCAAAGAACTGCCTTTTCCTCCACTCTGCTATGGACTTAACTACCATTACATCTTTGCACAGGAGCCTATAAAAATACTTTTTAAAAGACACATTGCATACTTCTGCTATGGAATTCACTATCACAAGATACCACTGAGGCCAACAGTTTATGCATATAAACGGATCTAAAAAACATTCTACTAAAGAATGGTCGGTTACAATAGACAGAATAAGAGGGATATAAACCATACCTGTTTCAGGGCATAAACCAGCCACCAGTGGATGGGATTAAGAAAAAGCTTCCCCTATAGGCAGATTTAGGGAATAACTTTCCACTGCACCTTCCTCTGAAGTATGTGGTAACCAGCCACTGTCAAGAGACATGATACTAAACTACAGTAAATTGACCTCTGGTCTAATTTAGTATAGAAAATCCTAATTTATTACGGAGTTTTATCTTCTGCCAATTAAGTACCAAATCCACTAAGCAAGTAAATTGACTCATGTAGTCATAGCAAGAACTTCCAGTCACTGTGTGACTAAGGGAGTACTAAAATAAAAGAGCTGATAGTTTTCTTCAAAAGATCCACAAGAATCTGCAAAACTCATTTTCACAAGAAATTGGCTAGCTAATAACAAACAGGTTGAACAGATGTCAAGCATGGTTCATGTATATATACACTACTTAAATATGGAAGCTGTACACATTTCGTTTGTATTCCTCCTCTCTGCCCTTTATAAATTTTTTATCTTCAGAGACTGTAAATTCTTTGGAGTAAACTCTATGTCCTCCTCTGTGGGCATTTGTGTACAGTGCCTAGCACATTGTGGGTGCTACCAGAATAAAAACAGTAATTATTCATGGAGATTACAGAGCCAAGTTACTCAGAACAAGTCCTTGATTTAGCACAGGGGTGGGCAAACTATGGCCTGGGGGCCACATCCAGCCCTTCAGGTATTTTAATCAGGCCCTCATGCTCCAGCCGGGGAGTGGGGTCTGGAGCTTCCCCTGCTCCGTGCATGCTGTGGCCAGTGGGAGCTGCAGGGGTGGCAGCTGCAGGGGTGGTGCCTGCAGACAGGGCAGCCTGCAGAGCTGCCTGGCCACACCTCCGCGTAGGAGCCAGAAGGGGGATGTGCCACTGCTTCTGGGAGCTGCTTGAGGTATGCACCATCCAGAGCCTGCACCCCTCCCACGCCCCAACCCCCTGCCCCAGCCCTGATCCCCTCCCACCCTCTGAACCCTCAGTCCCAGCCCAGAGCCCCCTCCTGCACCCCCACCCCAGAGCCTGCACCCCAAGCCGGAGCCCTCACCCCATCCCACGCTCCAACCCCCAATTTCGTGAGCATTCATGGCCCCCCATATAATTTCCATACCCAGGTGTGCCCCTCAGGCCAAAAAGTTTGCCCATCCCTGATTTAGCAGGTTGACTATGCATGGCAAATAAATCTCCTATTATGCAGCTCTGTCAGTAGTCTCATGGTGCCAATTTTGTGCAGGCACCTCCTACTATTCCAGTGGCAGCCAGTAAGTGAAGATCATCCTCCCTATATGGGTAAATGCACATTTCTGGGACCAATGACTGCCGACAGATGCAAATAGGAAAGGCAGCCCCTGGAAAGCTGGGGACAAGATGGTGTCCTTTTAAGGCACTAACCCAAATGCAGAAAGGAAAAATACTATACATGAGCCAGAAAATAAATATATTTTAATGGCTTATGAACTCAGCCAAGCTCGACTGAATATTTATGTCCCAACAGCTATTTTTAAATTTAGGGGATGGGGCATTTGAAGGCACAAGATTATTTTTTCAGAATTTATAAACAAAAAATAGGAAGAGGAATAGCACAAAATTATACTGCAGAGTGATCAAGACCACAGTGCCAGCAAGAAGAGACATTAAAGAGATTTGTAGCCACAGGCGTGCGGATGAAACTACAGACGGGTCAGAGTCCGAACCTACATGGGCACACGCAGGCAAGGACGGCTGTTTGTAATCAGCCTGCGCCCTCCATCAGACCCCAGGCACATCCCTGCTATTTCAGCCTGGGTTACGGCTCGCACCCCGGCGTCCCAGCAGGCTACGTTCGCCCGCCTCACCCCCGGCCTGCAGCGGCTCGCTGACAATCAATGCGGCAAAAACGCTGATATTCATGGGGAAGAAAAGCAAGGCAAAGCTCCAGCCCAGCCCAGCCGGGAACCCTGGAACCCCGCAACCCCCAAGCAGCTCCTTACCTATGGGGCGGGCGGGCAGGCAGAAGGAACCTGCTTCCATCCTGGAGGGGCCTTTTATTGGCCGCAGGAAGCATGCTGATGTCACGGGCTTTGCAGGCTGGCTGTTGCTATTTCACATGCCTTCAGACCTTCCTCTTTTTTGTCGTGCTCGGACAGATGCATTTGATAACTTAGCATTTTGCTTTAAAATAGTACAATACAGGTAATTTCTGCTTTTTAGTACTCTGTCTTTCCTCCAGGATAAATGGAACAGTCCTACCCCCCCCTGAAGTACACGCTCTTCTTGTTAACCCATTTCTTGCCAAAACACAGCACGTAGGAAAGTAAGTAATAAGGAAACCTGACTTTTAAGTACTAAAAGCTTCCAAGTCAACAATATTTCCATGTAAAAGAATCAAAACGAGTGCCTGAAAAAAAGTAGAAGATTACACCTAGAAAAGAAACTGGCTGTGAAGAAAAGAAAGGACAAATTTGGCACAAGGAATGAAAATGTTTCACCCCTTTGCTCAGAAGTGAGGAGACATTTTACTGTTGCTGATATCAGTTACAATTATGTCAGGGTTTGGAAATACTCTTTCCCTAATGATGATAACACTTATTTTATTTAATAAAATGTAAAGGTGCCTATGAACAGACATCTCAGCACAGCACAATAAAATAAATGCAAAGGATAAAGAACTTACCAGGCTAAATATTAACTATGACTATTATTATATTTCATGAATATGTAGTCAGAAATTAGGGGAAACAGGAAACAACTTATAGTATTTTCCCTTTTTAACTTAATATGCTTGTCATCAGATAGCTAATCTTTATCAGAGAATGTGCCAAAAAGACAACCCCCCCCCCAGCAATCAAGCCAATCACACAAAAGAACTCCTTTCCCAGTTAGAACTAAAAATGAGAGACCCAATGAGATAGTAAACACAGGGGAGGGTGCACAAAGAACAATCAAGGATAAGTCTATCTGATAATGCCTACCTTTCCTGATATGAACTGCACCTGGTATATAAATATTAATTTTAATATTTCATATTTATGCTCTGAGACTGATGTATTTCTAATAGGCTTCCTGAAAAGGGGCTATTTCTATTTGCATGGGAATGAAACAGTCTCTAAAAGTTGTGGAAGGCCTTCAAAGAGACTAATGAGACATTACATAAAACTTCTAAAACACTAAGCGTGTCAGACCCATATCAAAAGTGTTCCATGGAAATGGTGAAAACCTTGTATTAAATGCATACCAGCATCATAGAATACCAGGCTTGGAAGGGACCTCATCTAGTCCAACTCCCTGCTCAAAGCAGGGCCAATCTCCAATTTTTGCCCCAGATCCCTGAATGGTCCCCTCCAGGATTGAACTCGCAAGGCTGGGTTCAGCAGGCCAGTGCTCAATGAGCTATCCCTCCCCGCATGCCGACGTCAAAAGAAGAAAAGAGCTGAGACTTTACGGCGTGCGCGGGGCGGGGGGGATGGTCCTGGACGCCGGCAGGCGATTGCCCTGGTAAAGGAGGGCTCCAGCCAGCACTATTTGGATTGCCAGCCAGGGCCTAGTGCTGATAACGGGCATGCATGAGGGCAAAACCCTGATTTATTGCTTGGCACGCTGGGCTTTAGTGTCACTTCCATGGGCGTCCGAGCCCTGGTCACTGACGCCTCCAGCCAAGGGGCGGTGCTGCCGGGACGGGGCCTACAGCAGGTGTCGGGGGGCGGGGGCCTAGCCTGGGCCTCCCCCTCAGCGGGCGCCGGGGGCGCACAGACTGAGGGGGCTTTGAGAGCTACGCCTCCGGTGGACGCCTGAGCTCGGGGCACCCCGCGTGACGCGGTGCTGCTGCCTCGGGACCTTGACGGGTACGGGCGATAACGGCTGGCTTCTGTGAGGGAAGGTCGTGACCTTTAGGCGGGGAGGGGGCGCTGACAAGCCGAGCTTTGAGCCTCTCCCGCAGGCCGCCCGGGTGACGGGGGGCGGCGGTGACGTCACGAGCGGGCGGGAGTCACGCCACCTCCGCAGCAGCAGACCCGCCCCCTGGCGGATGGTCAGCGCTGCGTCAGCGTGGACGGGGCAAAGCAGGGTGGGGGCTGCTCGGCCCCGTCCACGGCCCAGAGACCCAATCGGGGCTGCAATAGGCGGCCCGCCTCGCGAGCGGCTCCGCCCATGGCGCCCTCCTCTTTTCGCCGAGGGGCGGGGACCGCGAGGGGGCGCCGCCGCGCCCGCCGGGCGGTGAGCGCGCAGGCCTCGTGCCGCACGGATCCGCAGAGACCGGCCCGCGCGGCCGCGAGCTGACAGCAGGCGCGTGCTGCTCGCCCCCGAATCCCCAGGGGATGGGGACACGCCGCCGCCGTGACGGGTCAGCACCACCGCGGCCCGCAATCCGAAAAGGGTCGGTATGCCTGCTCCCAAGCGGGCCCCAGTGAGCATCAGCCCCTCCAAACCCGTAGGGGCTCAGTCCACAGTGCCCCTCAGCCGGCATCAGTGTCGGCACTGCCCCCAGCCGTCGGGGACCAGGACGTGCCGCCCCAAGCTGGCATCGCTATTGGTCAGCACCACCCAACCCCAGTCCGCAGTGGGCTGGCGTGCGGCACCCTGGCCTTGGCCGCAGCAGGGTCGCTCTTAACCCCCACCCCTCCACACACACTCCAGCCGGGGATTAATGAGGGACAGAACTACTCTCCCGAGGGATCCTCCCTTCCAGAGAAGATATTACTAGAGCATTATCCACCCCTCCCAGAACCTGATGCTAATGTTTCTTCTGTTCGGAAGCAGATTTTCTCCTCGTCTGTAAACATTCCATTATTACCCTGGGGCATCCCTTTCATCCTCCACTTGATCGAAAGCTCATGCTCTAATAAATTGGTTAGTCTCTAAGGTGCCACAAGTCCTCCTTTTCTAGTCTGAAAACCATTAATTGAGCTCAGACTAACAGCTGAAACCAAACAACATGATGGATCCAAATTTTTGTGTGTGTAAGCAGGTGCTTGTTTTATGAGAGAGAAGACTTGTTAAATAAACTTTTTTATTTTAGCCCAGGAATTCTAAGAAGCATCCCCTTTCTTCTTTTAAGGAACTGAGAGTGAACTTGTTAAAAACCTTCCTAGAAAAATCAGGGACTTGAAAATTTTCAAGTTGGTTAATATTTATACAGCACTTTCAAGTTTTCCTTTCAGTTGGCTAACACTTAGGACTTTCAAGATATAGGACCAAGTTCTGCACATCAGACTTATACCACATTGATTGAGGTAAGATAGGTGAGATATCTTTTACTGGACCAACCCCATTGACTGAAAATCAGGGCAGAATTTAACCTAAGCAGCACGATGTAATTGGAAAGTATTATTGCTCAGAATAAATTTTGACATAGAGTACTAGTAAGTGTAAATTATTAGTAGTATTCACATTAAGCAATACAAAATCTGTAAATCTAAACATGATGAACAGTGATTGTTCTGTAATAACTCTCTTTAGTTAATATGTAAATATAATTTTAAAAATTAATCTTATTTTCTTTTGCTGTCACAGTGCACTCAAGTCTGCCATACTGCTGCCTTGTAAGAAAAAATGTGCTAAATCTAGTGATGGGAAATCAGCTGCTTCACTTCTGCATGAAGGGTCACATTGCAGCCCACAAAATGTCATTCAGAAATTGAGATCAGTAGTAGTTAAATTTATCATAGTTCTGACGTACTCACTTTTTTTCATTTGAGGACAGATTAGAATTCATGGTGATAATTTTAATGTTATGGGGGTTGTTAACAACCTATACAGTGATTAACACTCCCACAGCTGAATTTCTGTGATGCAGTTCATGGGATTTCCCAGTCTGCACAATCTGCCAAACACTCATAGCAAAACGCTGCCCTGTATTAACTATACGCAATATGTACTGTATCATACCTTGTTCTTGTCTGGAAGCTACTTTATTTTGGCAGCACCCTATATATAATACTGATAGGCAGGTTATACATGCATCTGGTTACTAAAAATGTGTATTTTCAGAGCCACCTAATGAATTTGGATGCCCAATTACTATTAATGGGACTGACTGTCCCAAAGCCCTGTGTCTTTGAAAAAATCTCAGGCATAAAGTTTATTAATGTTATACTTTTGTACCTGATTTGTTATTGTAACAGACATAATGAGAAGGGCATTTACAAACAGGTTGAAATTACAGAAAACATTTTCGTATTATGCTTGGATAAAGGTCCTTCACATCCTTAGCACAATATCGTGCTTCACTGGACAGAGGAATGATTGACACTTCATGATCAAAAGTACCATTCACTTGGATAATTTCATTAAGAAAGAATAGCTAATTCTTTTTGGGTCACACCAGGTAGTGCCTGGATATGAATAATAATAAAAAAAGAAGTCCCCCGTTATATTTATATTTAAGAGCATGTAGAGTACAGAGAATATGAAGCAACAGAAATCCACTGTGAAAATTAGAAAAGCCAAATTTGAACCAAAATGAGTTTATCACAAAATCAAGAGATGGAAGGTAGCTTTATACCATGAAACACTTCAACTTCATTCAAGTGCTATGTAATCTATGATCATTCAGTGCTTCTTCCTATTCCCTGCAAATATTTTGAGAGGAGGGGGTATTCTTCTGGTTAAGATACTGAGCTGGTACTGGAGAGATGAATTCTATTCTTGGCTGTTCTACAACTACAATTGGCTATTTAATTTTGGGCAAACCACATAAACCTGGATTCCGCAAAGCACTTATCCTTAACTATAACTATGGGATTTAAGGATATGCTTAAGAACTCCTTTCTGGTTAACGGGTGACTTCTAAGTGCTCTAAAATCCACATTTTCCTCAGATATCATTAAAAGTTGCTGTGACTCCTGTGGGGTATGGGGTAGGATTAGTATAAAAACATAAGAATAGCCAGAGTGGGTCAGACCAATGGTCAATCTAGCCCAGTATCTTTTCTTCCAAAAGTGGCCAGTGCTACATGCTTCAGAGGGAGTGAACAGAACAAGGCACTTTATCGAGAGAGCCAAACTCTGTCGTCCAGTCACAATTTCTAGCAGTCAGAGGTTTAGGGACACCCAGAGCTTGGGGGTTCATTCCTGACCATTTTAGCTAATAGCCATTGATGGACCTATCCTCCATCAACTTATCTAATTCACTTCTGAACCCTGTTATAGTCTTGGCCTTCACATCCTTTGGCAAGGAGTTCCACAGGTTGACTATGTGTTGTGTGAAGAAGTACTTCTTTGTTCGTTTTAAAACTGTTGCCTATTCATTTAATTGGCTGACCTCTAGTTTGCAGGTTATGTGAAGGGGTAAACAACACTTCCTTATTCACTTTCTCCACACCACTCATGATTTTATAGACCTCTATCATATTCCTCCCCCATCATCTCTTTTCTAAAATAAAAATTCCCACTCTTATTAATCTCTCCTCATATGGAAGCTGTTCCATACCCCTAATAATTTCTGTTGCCCTTCTCTGTACTTTTACTAATTCTAGTATATCTTTTCTGAGATGGGGTGACCAAAACCAGGACTGGCCTTAGAAAAAATGGTGCCCTGGGCGAACTTGTATTTTGGCACCCTTTCTTTGAGTTTGTGAACAGCAGCGTGGGGTGCGGGCGTGAGGGCCAGCCAGGCTCAACAAGGAGGAGTTTCTGAGCCCGGGGACTCCCCTGGCCATACATCCCCAAACACCAAGCAGGACAGCAGGTGTGCAGCCACTACTGTGCCCGCAAGAAGGGGCAAGCCCTGCTGGCTGTACATCCCTGCCAGGCTGGCAGCTCCAAGCAGCATCACCCACCCCCCACCCAGCTGGCCAAGGGCTCCCCCCAGCTCTGGCAGCCCAGGCCCAACAGCTTGCCGCACTCAGACAGCACCCCCCTGACCACGGCACCCTCCTGTAAGGCCATCCCTGACCAGAACTGCATGCATTATTTAAGTCATGGGCATACCATGGATTGATGTAGTGACTTTATGATTTTTCTATCTTATTATCTGTTCCTTTCCTAATGGTTCCTAACATTGTTAGCTTTTTTGACTGCCGCTGCACATTGAGCAGATGTTTTCAGAGAATTATCCATAATGACTCCAAGATCTCTTTCTTGACCAAAAACAACAAGGAGTCTGGTGGCACCTTAAAGACTAACAGATTATTTATTAAGCAGTAACAGCTAATTTAGACCCCATCATTTTGTATGTATAGTTGGGATTATGTTTTCCAATGTGCATTACTTTGCTTTTATCAATAATGAATTTCATTGGCCATATTCTTGGCCAGTCACCCACTTTTATGAGATCATAGAATCATAGAATATCAGGGTTGGAAGGGACCCCAGAAGGTCATCTAGTCCAACCCCCTGCTCGAAGCAGGACCAATTCCCAGTTAAATCATCCCAGCCAGGGCTTTGTCAAGCCTGACCTTAAAAACCTCTAAGGAAGGAGATTCTACCACCTCCCTAGGTAACGCATTCCAGTGTTTCACCACCCTCTTAGTGAAAAAGTTTTTCCTAATATCCAATCTAAACCTCCCCCACTGCAACTTGAGACCATTACTCCTCGTTCTGTCATCTGCTACCATTGAGAACAGTCTAGAGCCATCCTCTTTGGAACCCCCTTTCAGGTAGTTGAAAGCAGCTATCAAATCCCCCCTCATTCTTCTCTTCTGCAGGCTAAACAATCCCAGCTCCCTCAGCCTCTCCTCATAAGTCATGTGTTCCAGACCCCTAATCATTTTGTAACTCTTCACAGTCAGCTTTAAACTGAACTATCTGCTCAACCTTGTATTTAGCTGTTACACTCTGAGTGCCTTTCCCAGACCTGAGGCTGAGTTCTGGGTAGCTCAAAAGATCGTCTCTCTCACCAACAGAAGTTGGTCCAATAAAAGATATTACCTCCCCCACCTTGTCTCTTAACTATTTTGAGTAATTTTGTATTGTCTGCTAACTTTGTCACCTGTTTACCCCTTTTTCGAGATCATTTTTGAGTATGTTGAACAGCACTGGTCCCATTACAAATCTTTGGAGACCCCGCTATTTACCTCTCTCCATTCTGAAAACTGACCATTAATTCCTACCCTTTGTTTCCTATCTTTTAACCAGTTACTGGTCCATGAGAGGACCTTCTCTCTTATCCCATGACTGCATAATCTGCTTAAGAAACTTTGATGAGGGACCTTGTCAAAGGCTTTCCAAAAGTCAAAGTATACTATATCCAATGGATCATCCTTGTCCACATTATCCCTTTACAAAAGCCATTTTGGCTCTTCCCCAATCGTGATCCAAATTTGGGATTGGGGCTCTTGTCAGCGGGAGTGGGAGGGCAGAGATGGGACACTGGGAGGAGTGACAATGAGCTGAGTGGCAGGAAGAGCAGGAAGGTTTGGGGCAAAGGGTGCCTGTCAGCCTCACATTCTCCCTTCCTGTATGTGTGCTGGGATTTTGGGGGACCTTGCCATTATGGAGTGTTTGAGCTTCTCTCCCTGTCCTCTCATGTGATTAGGATCTGGGGAGATCCCTGCCTCTCTGGAGCTGTCTGAGCTCCTCTTCCTGCCCCACACCATGCAATAGTAAGGATCTGGGGAGCTGTGTCCCTCTCGGGGTCAGAGCCCCTTTCCCTGGTCCCCCATGTGATAATCAGGATCTGAGGGCCCATTTTGCTCTAAAGGGCTCTGAGGCCCTCTCCCTGTCCCCTTATGTGAGCTGGTATGTGGGGAAGCTCTGCCTCCAGGTAAGAATAGGCATGCTGGGAGCATGGACCAAGAACACATTGCTGAGACTGGAGTGAGTAGTTGAGAATGGGCATGCTCGATGCATATCACAGGTTCTCAAGCACTGGCATCGGGGAGTAGATATGATAGCACCACTGAGATAAGTGGAACAGCTCAAATTTTTCAGAGCTATAGTTTTGGGCTGCATTTATCTACCTGGAGTGTTCTTATTCAGCTGAGAACATCACATTGAGATGAATGAGCAACTTCACACCGCTATAAGCCTCCTATGCTGCAGATGGCTATGTAGAGCCCTTTCATCTCTCTGTACCTCAGTTTTTCCATCTGTACAATGGTGATAATGATGTTTCCCTCCTTGGTAAAATGCTTTGATACCTATTGATGAAAAGCGCTATGAAAGAGATAGGTATTAATTATTTTTATTATAATTACTGTTACCTGCCCACAGTAGTGTCCGAACTGCACACCTACATAATTACAACTGCCTAAATGACCACAATCTCCTATCAACGCTTCTCTTTCTTTTAAAAAAAAGAACTAGAAATTCATTGACCAAAAATTTAACTAATGCCGAGTTAAGGTTGCCTGGTGGTATCTCATGCCCTTCCAGATCGTCGAGTTCAGCAGAACTCTACCTTAAAGTTTTGAAAATCAGAAAATACAAAGTTTAACACCCATTCAACTTTAATTCTGCCATCTCTGAGTGATGCTACAATATATCGATAATACACATACTCACAGGCTTGCCTGTACATTGTACAGGAGCTATCTACATCTGCCCTACCCTCAAACACTTAACCTACTCCATTGAAAGATCACCACATCTAGTGCATTTTACAACACTTTCACCCTTACCTACAATGCCATCTAACACTATATTCACTTACCCTTCATTAAAATCACAGACAACACTCATCTCCCATCCAACTGCTGACAGTTCCCTGCACAAAGACTTCTGTGCCCTGCTACTAACAACCTACACAACACACTTGAAGTAAGGCATACTGAATCTCTCAAGGTACACATGGACTTCTTTCCATTGATCACAGAGACATGGATCAGGAAAGGGGCTCAAACACACATCCTCCCAGATCACTTCATATCACATTTACAACTAATCCTTCCACTAGTCAATACAACTATACCCTACTATAGCAAATGCAGCTGTCATGTATGCAGATGATTTCCAGGAGCTATTGCTAGCTCCAGGGAGGCAGAGATAAGGTTAGTGGACACATACCTTAACTCTGCATTTCCTTGTTTTCAGAAGTTTGAGTTTTGCTGAACTTGATGTTGCAGAAGGCACATTACACCACCAGATTCCCTTAAAGCTGCATTAATGAATTTTTACATCAATGAATGATTTAATATGGGTTTAGGAACCTATCTTTAGGAACAGATTTTTTATAATATTGGCTATGTAAACTCATCTGGGCAAGTACTTCAGAGCGTGGCAAGGTTGTAGATTTTAGTTAACCAAGGATGCTGCCTGTTTTCTCACTTATGTTTAGGGAAGCTTCCTAGGGTCCCAGTGTATGGGAGGGCCAATTTGTCAATAGCAGAGACTGCCTTTTTTTAGTTTGTTTTGTACAGTACCTAGCACAATGGGGACTTGGTCTAAGACTGGGACTCCTAGGTGCTCTGATACTACAAATAATAGTAAGGTGAGATGAGATAAGCTGAAGCCAGAGGACATAATATTGGTGTCTGAGCCTCCTGCCATTGGGCCCTTCCTCTGCATAGCTGGGCTTCTCTGGGGATTTTACAGAAAAAACACTGGTGCTGAGGCTGGTTCATCTGAAAATCCCCTGGGGCGGCCAGACTTCTACGCGTGCCGGAGTGACAGGAAGGGCGAGAGGAGCGCTTTGGGATCTGCGGGTGGACGGCGCAGAGCGGCTCTGAGCAGCGGTGATGCCCGGGAGAGAGGCGCAGTCGGGTGCCTCGCAAGACCCTCGCTAGGCCGGGGAGAGCGCAGAGCTCGCGAGTGGGCGGGTGCGACCCCGGCCTCGCGCTCCCAGGGGCGCGTGGGGGTTTCCCGCGAGCCGCCCCCGCCGGCCGGTGACTCAGCGCCCCGGGGGCGGTCACACAAGGGCCGCTCGGAGCCCGGCGCCGGCAGAGTCCGCGAGGCGCTCGGCCGGGAAGGAGTCGCCAGCTCCGCAGGTAAGGCCGTGGCCGTGGCCCGGAGGGGGCATGAGGCGCCTGGTCTGCGCGGCGGGCTCCCCTCAGGGGTGGCCGGGCGGCTCGGCGCTCGCCGGGGCTCTCCCCGGGGCTTCTCCCCAGGGACTCCCCTCAGGGGGTCTCCCGGGCGGCCGGGCCGGGGCCGGGGCCGCGGCCGGGGCCGGCCTGGCTCTGGCGCTCCCCAGCGGCGGCTCAGGCCGGTGTGTTGCCTTTCAGACGCAGCGAGACGCGCAGCCCCGCAGCCGCCTCTCTCCGCAGCGCCCATGGGCCGCGGCCACGCTCCTCTGGTGACGGCGGCGCTGCTGGCGCTGGGCCTGGCGCTGAGCCTGGGTCCGGCCGCAGCGACACCCGCGCTGCCCCAGCGCTGCCCGCCCGGTAAGTGCCCTGGGGCGCAGGGAGGGCGGCGGGGCGCGGCGGGCCGGCCGCTGGGGCCGGCCCTGGGCGCGCAGCAGCGCCGCGGGTATCACGGCTGGAGCCAGCCAATCTCTCCGGCTCCTTCGCAGGCACGTTCCTCAGCTGTGCGGACTGTGGGCAGAGCCCGGACGCGTGTCGCGCCTGCCCCGCGGGCACTTTCTCCGCCACGGCCAGTGCACTGGGGGCGTGCAGCAGATGCCGCCGCTGTGAAGGTACAGTACTGCCTTTCCTGTAGCCCGGCTCCCTAACCTGCTGCCCCCACAGGTCCATCCAGCACAGGGGCGGGCAAACGTCTTGGCCAGAGGGCCGCCTCTGCCTGTGGAAATTGAATGGCGGGCAGGGAATGCTCAGGAAACTGAGGTTGGGGTGTGGGCTCCAGCTGGGGATGCTGGCTCCAGGGTGGGGCCAGCAATGAGGAGTTCAGGGTGTGGGGTGAGGGCTCTGGGGATGAGGGGTTTGGGGTGTAAGAGGGTGCTCTGGACTGGGACTGAGCGCTTTGGGGGGCGGAAGGGGGATCAGGGCAGGGGGTTGGGGCCGGGGGGGGGGGGTGCAGGCTCCAGGCGATGCTTGCCTCAAGCAGCTCCCAGAAGCAGCAGCATGTTCCTTCTCCGCCTCCTACACACAGGTGCATTCAGGCGGCTCTGCTGTGTGCTGCCCCATCTCCAGGTGCTGCCCCTGCAACTCCCATTGGCCACGGTTCCTGGCCAATGGGAGCTGCGGGGCGGCGCTTGGGGCAGGGGCAGCCTGTGGAGCAGAGCCCCTTGGCTGCCCCTACGTGTAGGAGCTGGAGGGAGGACATGTCACTGCTTCTGGGTGCTGTGTGGAGTGGCCCCTGAGCCCCAGCTGGAGTGCCAGAGTGGGGCAAGCCCCAGACTCCACTCTCCAGCAGGAGCTTGAGGGCCAGATTAAAATGGCCGGTGGGCCAGATGCGGCCCACAGGCCATAGTTTGCCCATCCCTGTTCTAGTAGATGTTTGAGCATAGCAGGGTGTAGCGTACACAGACATTGAGCTGTAAATGGAATTGTTTAGCCTTGGAAGCTAGGCTAAGCGCACTCTTGGTACATGATTAATAATGTCTGGATCCATGGGCCTTTTAAACAGTATATCTATGTATGGTGTCCCTTCTGCTACCACCTCCTCCCCCATGCAAAGGTTCACTTGGAAATAAAATTGTGGAAAGGTAGATATGCCAACATACTCCAGCTCCTGTTTTGTGTGTGAGTCAGAAGTGCATGGCTGTATTTTTGTGACTATATTAAGTATGTAAGCAAAAAATTGGTACCTAGCTGTCACAAGGGCTTTGTAATAAGGCCCTCAGCTGGGCCCAGTTTGGATACCCCTGTATTACCAAAAAGGGGGAAAAAAAGTTAACTTTAAAAAAAAAATCAATTGCCAAAGTGAAAATCAGTTTGGTGCATCCATTGCACTTTTCTGGCCTGCACTCTCAGCTTGAATCCTCTGAAGCAAATAGGCAGGAGGTCCCTCTACTCATCACAGCTCCCTATTATGATGTTTTACTAGGATGGGCTTGTTTCTGACCCAGATGCTTTGAGGAGTGAGTGCCAATATGGGATATCTGTTTTTGCTCTACAGGAAAATTCAAATATAAAAGGGAGTGTTCTCCAACAGTGGATGCAGAATGTGCATGTAACGATGGGCATCGCTGTTTTGGAAAAGACTGTTCTAAATGTGTAGAAAACTGTGGAGTAGGTGAAGAGCCTCTTGAAGAAGGTAAGGCTGCCTTTGTCCCATTACTTTATGCAAAACTCTTAGGTGCTAATAATAGTAGAAAAGACCATGTGACTGTTTGCAGAATTGAGGCCTTATTGTATTATTTGCTGGTCCATTAGCTCAGTAAAACTCCATTAACATAGGTAGGGCCCTACCAAATTCACAGTCCATTTTGGTCAATTTCATGGTCATAGGATTTTAAAAATCATAAATTTCATGATTTCAGCTATTTAAATCTGAAATTTCAGAGTGTTGTAACTGTAGGGGTCCTGACCAAAAATGGAGGGGGGCGTGTGTGTATGGGGGCGGGTCATCGCAAGGTTATTGTAGGGTTGAGGGTATGTGCTGCTGCTGGAGAGTGGCAGCTGCTGGCCGGGAGCTTAGCACTGAAGGCACAGCCGCTGCCAACAGCAGCGCAGAAGTAAGGATGGCACGGTATGGCATTGCCACCCTTACTTCTGTACTGCTGCTGGCAGGTGCACTACCTTCAGAGCTGGGTGCCCAGCCAACAGGTGCCACTCTCAAGGCAGCACAGAAGTGAAGGTGGTAATACCATGACCTCCCTAAAATAACCTTGTGACAACCCTCAACTCCCTTTTAGGTTACGACCCCCAGTTTGAGAAAGGCTGGTCTCCCCTGTGAAATCTGTATAGTATAGGGTAAAAGTACACAAAAGACCAGATTTCATGGTGGGAGACCAGATTTCACGGTTCATGACGCATTTTTCATGGCTGTGAATTTGGTAGGGCCAGAAACATAGGCCTTGGTCCTTTAGAATACGAGTGACAAAGAAAAGATACTTGCAGAACTCTGGAATAGCAAGAATAGAGACATTCTGGCCTTGGGGCACAGTTCATAGGATGCTAGTTGACTCTTCAGTATCTTGAAATACATTAACAGAATTAGTTCTGTTAGTTCTTTCAGTTCAGGGACCTCAATCAACTTGTTTACAATGAAAGCCACTTATGAAAATATTTACTTTAGTTAATATAAGAACTTTACCTATCCTCACATTTTTGTTTATACAAGCCATTGATGATGAAAATTGATATATAAATGCAACATTATTTTTGCTCAGCTGTACAATAATGTCTCTTGTACCATTTTAAACGTCAATTTATATAAATGGTAACATTTGTATTTGTCAAAGGTTGCCAAAAGTGTCCCAATGGGACATTTAACAATCAGACCAATGGTCCCTGCAGACAATGGACAAAGTAAGTACATATTTTTTTTTAAAAAAAATAAGTGATTATAGCTTTGAGGTCTGCGTTTAATTCATTTTCATACCTTTTTTTTTTTTAAACGTATTTAAGATGCCTTCCAGATAAGGTCCTGGTGAATGGGACTAATAGGAATGATGTGGTTTGCGGACAAGCTTCAGAAACTATGACTCCAGCCACCATTTCCATCATAGTCCCTATCCATGTACAAGGTGAGTTATTGCATAATAATTCCCCACTAGAGTGAAATAGTTACAACTTGTCTTGGAATTAGCTAAACTATAGCTCTCATGCTTATAACTGAACTTAAGGGTCCTTTTATTTGTCTCCAGTCTCACAGATTGGTATAGCAGCAACAACTCTAAGCAGAAGAAGCAAAAAGAAAAGTAGCTCTAGTTGTTCAGGGACAAATAATCCAGCTGCTTCCATTGCAGGGGAGCTTTGCTCTGCAATCATTTTTAAGAAATGTTTTTGCTTCTTAGGGAAGGATCTTCAGGTGGTCACCATCGGCATCGCTGTTACTGGGGCTGTGGTAGTGTGCATAATGTTTCTGCTACCTTTGTATGTGTGCCTCAACATCTGCGACAAAAAGAAACTACCTGCTATGTTCAAGAAAAGTAAGACATGCTACCTACAATCTTCCTTTTCCTAGTGTGGGCAAGCAGGCAAGAATCCAGGTTTAAGAGTTTCCTGAGTAGCAGCATAGTTGAACTTAAATGTGTTCTTTGAAAGTCACTACACTGTGAAAAGAAAACCAGGTTTTAGATTTTTATTTAAAAAAAAAAAAAAAAAGCAGGCTATTGGGAAGAAATTGGCTTTAGAAATGTTACAAAGGAGGTCTCCCGGGGCCCTTTGGGATTTGGGAGTGACTGGAGCTGGGTGAGTAATTTATTTTTTGGAGTCAGCCAGCAAATTAAAAATCAGAAAAAAAAGTGGTTCAGTTCAGAAAATGTTCAGAATTTGTATGCAAATTGAAAGAGTCTATTTTGGATCATCTGTTTCATTTCAGTCAGAAAATCGTGTGTGTCCATCCATGTTTGTCCCCTTTTAACCTTTATCCCAGTGATTTAGTGCACTTGCCTGGGATGGAGGAGAACCACATTTGAATCCACACTGTGGAGCAATGACTCAGACTCACATCTCCTCCCTTCCAAATGAGCATCTGAAGCACCAGGCTATAGGCTATTCTGTGTGTTGCTCTCAATCTCTCCTGTTGAAGTTGTTCCACTACGTATTAACTACTTAAATATTCATTGGGCCAAAGAGAAAGTGAAAATGACTTTATAGCCTGGTGATTAAGGCACTCACTTGGGAGGCAGGCTATGAAAACTAGAATCTTCTCTCTTCATGATGCAAAGTGGTCTGTCAGGTGCCCTAACCACTGGGCAAAAGGTTGGGAGGAGGACATACAGACACACATGGGTTTCTGAAGCTGGTCCTGAAAATGTTTATATTTTCTGTCCATTCAAATTGTAAGCTCTTTGGAGTGGAGAACCTGGGTACACTGTTACCATGTTGGCACTAAACTAAACATATATATAGTGTATATGTGTACGTGTACACACACACTTTGAAGTATCAGCTGAAAATAAAATCCAATATTTCAACCATGAGACGTTCATGGGCTGGGTAGGAAAAGTAGAATTAAGCATGTACATGTTCTGTTGTAGTCAAACACCAGTTGACTGTGTGTGTATATTTAAATCTTTGCTGGTTATTTCCATTAGTAGAAATTTCATTAAAGAAATTATGAGTAAAATCAACCCTTGAACTGATAGGGTTTCATATATGGATTAGAATAAATCCACACATTTGGTGCCAATAGTGGTATTTCAATCTACAGGGGAAAGCAATATTGTTCTCTGAAGTCTGGAGATTCCATGCCGCCAGCTCTCCTCACCTCAATGAGAGCCTCCTGTGCATTGGAGAAAGCAAAGCACAATAGACTAACTTACCAGGAAATCTCTTTGGAGAAAAAGGCAATTTCAGGGCAAATAACTGAATAATTCTGAAGAACTTGTTAACACCATGCAGTCCCTGCTGAGGGAAAATGAAATATGAGTGATTAAAAAGTGCAATTCAAGTTAATCATCTCTTTCTGTTTAGTGAATGTAACACCTGAGCAATCGACTCAGGAGGAGGATGCCTGCAGCTGCCGCTTTCCAGAGGAAGAACAAGGAGACTGTGATGACTGTAGCAAATCCAAACTATTCAAGGATTCCTTGGTGAATTAGAAACTGGACTTTCTAAGGAAGCCAATTGTGGTTTCCTTTCAGAGCACAGGACAGGAGCCTGGTTACATAATGGGGGTAAGGGGGGGGGGAGGGGAAGCAGAAGCAGGTTAAGTGAATTTTAAAACTTATGGACTGAACAATGCAGTCGGTGGTGGATGAAGCAGGTCTTTCTCAGTACATCACTGTCCTACAGACAGAAGAGTTGGTCTTTATATTTAAAAAAAAAAAAACTAAAAAAACAAACAAAGCCACACACCTTTTTAAAAATTAGCCCTTGCCAACATCTCTAATTCTAATGAAACTCTCTGGGCAGCATCTTTAAAATGAAAGCAAACTTGCTAACTTTTTTTCATATGCTGAGAATATTATTTCTAAAATATTATGATTTGCTCTAGAGACTAAAAAGCATCAATAATACAGGAACCACAAGCCAAACTGCTCTTCTGTTACCTCTAGTAGATGTCTATGCTATAGCTTACTTATTAAAGTTTGGGAGTGAGAATAATGTTCCTGAAGTTACAGACTAAACACTGACTACAGCTAGGTACAGTGCAGGCAGCCAGTGTACAAGCTTCCACAACTTTGCTCTTTCCAATACATTTCATGTCTGGAACTGTAGACCCTCCTAATTTGTGCTCAGCTATCACACTGATGGGTGTGGTATAAAAATCTAGACTGATACTATTTCAACTCCCAGAAGCCCTCACGCCCTGGGAATGAATTTCTATATCCTGCCCTACAGAATGCTTTCCTATTCCAGTTTAGTTAGAAGTTAAAAGGAATATGGTAAGTCAGGGTTGTCAAATGTCTCAGAACACCTTTTCTGTGCTTTCCAAATAGCTGTTATATTGATTGGCTTTGTAGGTGGCGTGGATACACCGGCGGGGGGGGGGACAAACTACGGCCCAGGGGCTGCATCCAGCCCTTGAACTCCTGCTGGGGAGCAGGGTCCAGGACTTGCCCCAGTCCGTGGCTTGCCCTGCTCCGCGCGGCTCCTAGAAGCAGCAGCATGTCCCCCTTCCAGCTCCTACACATAGGGGAAGCCAAGAGACTCCGCATGCTGCCCCCACCCCAAGTACTGCCCCCGCAGCTCCCATTGGCCGGGAATTACGGCCACGGGTGGCACCTGCGGAGGGGGCAGTGTGCAGAGCTGTCTAGCTGCACATCCGTGTAGAAGCTGGAGGGAGGACATGCCGCTGCTTCTGGGAGCTGTTTGAGGTAAGTGCCACCTGGAGCCTGTACCCCTGTCACCCTCCCACGCCCCAACCCTCTGCCCCAGCCCTGATCTCCCTCCTGTCCTCCGAACCCCTTGGTCCCAGCCTCACCCCAGAGCCCGCCCCCCACAGCCCCATCCCACATACTGAACTCATTGCTGGACCCACTACAGACCCCGAGCCAGAGCCCTCACCCCCTCCCATACCCCAACCCCCAAATTTGTGAGCATTCATGGCCCACTATACAATTTCCATACCCAGATGTGGCCCTTAGGCCAAAAAGTTTGCCCGCCCCTGGGATACACTGTGACAGGATATTAATTTGATCTGTGAGTAGTGCAACTGAACTGCTTCATCCTTTTGATCTTAGAATATTACCCTCTGATTTTTGGATATGTTAAATACAGTACATATATTGCAGGTACAGTACATGTAAAATATAACTTACTATGTTGCTAATTTCATAGGTAGAACTATGACGTTGGAAATATTTTTGTGGCAGAAAGTGTATCTGCCTTGATCAGTCACTATTGCTTTTAATTTGAATAAGAATGTGTATGTTTGAGTCATGGCATTGGCAGTGATAATTGTACCCTTTTACAGCACCATAAATGTATATTATATTTTTTCATTAAATGTTATTCAAAAATATAATGAAAGTCAACTAAATCAACATGTCATGTAAAGACTGGTTTTGGTGGGTTTGTTTCTGGCAGATGAATGAGAGCCCAGTCACTCCCTCCATGCAAGAGAAGCCTTATGTAGCAGTAATTTTTCACCAAACCCACACTCGCTGGTTTTGATTAAATGTATATATAATTGATTACAAAGCAAAATGTACGAAAAGAAGAGTCTGGAACTGAAGCCTTGCCTGAAAAGTTACATATTTACATATATTTAAATAAGATTTTTTAAAAAAAATAAAACTTTTCCTATATTTTTTCTCCTCTCAATTAATGTGTTGACAAACAAAAGTCATATTTGCAAGTTTTAAGATGTAATGACCAAGGAGTGGAAAAAAACTACCACCCTATTTATAAATGAATGTGTGGCTCTTGTAAGAAGTTCGGAATGTCACAGATTACACTGTGATCAGTTTCTAATCTAGAACCTCAGCAGTGGTGTTTTCCCTGAAAACACTTGCACCCCAACAGTTGGAGTTTCACTCTTGGACACACAGAACTCTATGCATATCTTCAGGTACTTGAAATTCTTATTCCCTTTTCCTTTCCTTTCCTTTCCTTTCCTGCACACACACTACAGTACTTTTTCCAAGCTGTTTATTGATTGATTTTTGGAGACTAGGCATGTGGGGTAATATCTCTTATTGGACCAACTTCGATTGGTGAGAGAATCTTTTGTGCTCACATATAACTCTTCTCCACGTATGATTGATTTAATGACATTTACTTCTCACACCTGATTTGTGTCCTCTGTGTTATGCTGAGCATTTAAGCTCCATATAAAATTCCATTGAACTGAAATATAAAGTCCTTGGGGCACATCCTCAGCTAGTAAATTGACTCAACAGGGCTTGACAGTTTAGGGGGCAGATTCTAGTAGAAAGTGTTTCTAAGAATAAACATTTGTAGAAATTACTTTGTGACATAAGTATTCTGCCAGTAAATTAAAGGCTAGTATGTGGGGCATTTAGTTAGTCAATTCTGGTGCTGTAGAAAAGAATGAAAACCAGAGCCAGTGAAAGAAACAAGTGGCCAAGGAGTTCAGCTGTGAGCCTCTTTTGGCTAACTTCCATTTTAAAAACTTCTATTTTATTTAACTTGAAATATGAAGGGCATAATGCATATATCTACAAGTAGGTTTATAAAAAGAGCTTGAAATTAACACATGGTACAAACGCAAAGGAAGGTTCAGAACACTACCAGGGCATTTCCTACAAGGGACACGTTCTTATTTGCCAACAGAACTGCTGAACAGCAGCCTGTGCTACTGGATTTTATGAAAGGTGCAAGAAGCAGAAAATGAACACACATGAAAGTGCAAAACTAAAACAGCACCAATTTTAAACAATGTGCTTTGCACTTCAATATGCTCCATGTCAAAAACAACTCTATAGGAAATAAGGTAATCTCAAGTGAACAATATCTGTAGCAAATATATTTAACATATCTCAAAACTTTTACAGCATTTGAATAATCAATAGTAATCTGTAAAGTGTCTTTTTATAAAATATTAAAATTTTAGCCATGGGCTCATGTACTCCCTAGAACATATTCCAGTAGTACCTGCCTTTACTATATTCACAATGAATGGCCTGTTCTCACTCTAGATCCCAGAGAAGCACCTGTTCTTCTGAAATAATGGCACTTTTGAACAACCCCCATTTATCATCATGTATATAGTAGACACAGCTGAAAAGCTCCTTTCCCTTTCAGCAGGTCAGAAGTGTCTGCTGCAGTTTGCAGTATCACATGTAGTCTCCTCAACTTATATGACAGTCTTCAAGAGAAATGTTAAGCTATTGTTCACATCTTTTCAAGTTTAGTTTCTTCAATACTTTCTGGAAAATATTTTCAAGACATTTTCTCCTCTTCTGAAAAAAATGAGGTAAGTTTGTCCAAGCAGTATTGAGGAAAATATAATGAGCAATTAATTTGCACGTCTAGTCTCACTGCAGCTATGCTGAAGTCTTAATTCTAACAAGATGAAATAAGGAATTCAGATTTAATCCCACTGGCAGGTAAACAAGTAATATACTGTACAGTTGAATTTCAACTGCAATAGTAGCATCACGGTTTGACTCAATAATTCATGATGGTACATCTAATTGTTTGAAACAATTTGCTCCCTAAAGATCCTGGAAAAATGTGACATGCAGACTTTTGGATTCATCCCTGATTGTATTAACAACAACATGACAAATTACTTCTCCCAGAGTTAAACTTTCATTTAATTTAATTTAATCACTGAATTTTAATATACAGCAACTATGATGATTCAATGTCCATTAACACACAGGAATAGCAACCTCTGTGCATTCACCTGAGTTCAGTAAAAGGCTCCACCAAAGTAATAAAGCAAACCTTGAACAGAGAAGGAATTGCATTATGTAGATCTGGCCATTGGTAATTAAGACAGGAAGAAGGAGTCATCATTCAACTCACAGCTATGACGAAGAAATATATTTTATTGTTGCTAGAGGAAGTAGGCTCTAGGATTCACTGCTGCTTACAGCCTTCCTTCTTGTCCCTGGATTTTTGGTGTCCTAGCTTTTCAGGCTGACGTTTGGTCGGTGAAATAAAGGCAGGTCTGATAATCAAAGAGGCTATCAACTGGAACAGTGTGTGACTGGGCAGCTGCAAAAAGAAGGAATAGAATGAATAACTCCAGCTGTACTAGAAATGGCAGGAGGACTAAAATGAGCCACTAGGTGTCCTGGGTTACAGGTGTAAATTCCTCATTTAAAAAGTGTTATTTGAAAGAATGGGAGAGATTCTAAGACCAGAAGGGGACCACTATGAACATCGAGTCTGAGCTCCTGTGTAACACAGAACTATCCCAAAATCATTTCTACAGCATATCTTTCAGAAAACCATCCAATCTTGATTTAAAAATTGCTAGTGATGGAGTATCCACCATGACCCTTCATAAATTGTTCCAATGGTTAATTATGCTGTTAAAATTTATACTTTATTTTTCAATCTGAATTTTTTCTAGCTTCAACTTCCATTGGCTCCTGTTATATAATACCTTTCTCTGGTAGACCGAAAAGCCCATTATTAAATATTTGTTCCCCTTGTAGGTACCTATAAATTGTAATTAAGTCACACCTTAACCTTTCTTCGTTAAACTAAATAGAATTGAGCTCTTTGCATCTATTGCTATAAGGCATGTTTTCTAATCCTTGAATCATTCTTGTGGCTCTTCTCTGATCCCTCTCCAAATTTATCAACATCCTTCTTGAATTGTTGATACCAGAACTGGATATAGTATTCCTGCAGTGATCACACTAGTGCCCAATACAGAGGTAAAATAACCTCTCAACTCCTATTCAAGATTTCCCTGTTTATACATCTCAGGATTGCATTAGCTCTTTTGGCCACAGCACTGAATTCATTTTCAGCTGATTATCCACCACAGCCCACACATCATTTTCAGAGTCACTGCTTCCCAGGGTAGAGTCTCCCCCACCCCCACCATTCTGTAAGTATGGCCTACATTCTTTATTCCTAAATATATACTTTTACCCTTAATCATATTAAAACAGATATTGTTTGCTTGCACAGTTTACCAAGTGATCCAGATTGCTATGTATCAGTCACCTATCCTCTTTATCACTCCTCCAATTTTTGTCAAGTCATTGTTTACAGGCACAGTTACTGTTTCCCCATATATAATTTCTTCAGATTTACCAACTGTACACTAGCAATCCAGTGCTGATGAGGAATCCTATCATAAGAGACGTGTGAGCATTGGACTTTGTACATAAGTGGACCTACCACAAACTATGGCACATGTGGGATAGTAAGAACATTAGGTTAATGAGGGCTCAGATTTCATTTTATATAGGTAATAGAAAAAATAGAGAGAGACTCCAACACCACTCCTGCATGGACTGGAATGTGAGAGGACAGCAGGCTTTATTAAGCATGAGATTGTGGAGCTAAGCATGGCTAGTATTATTACCTTGGGAGCAGGATGCAAACACTTCAGCAGGTGGTTCTGTCTTTTTTGACTTAAAAGTTGGGTCCAGATCTTCATCAGTATTTCGAGGAAATTGTTGCCTGTGGAAACATTGAATGTTACAGCAGATTTACATACTTTTGTCTTTTTATTTGCATCTGTAGGATTTCATATTTGTAAGTTTTCTTCTCCAAATGTCTGAAGACAGTTTCTGAACATACATGTTTACAGAACTAAGACAGCTAGTCATTTCTTATCTGGGCAATCTTGATCTGAAACTTGTACGTTCTATTTCAGTCCTTTCTTACAGCAAGAGTGACTCTTACTCTCACCTCATACCTCCTAGAAGAACATTCAGGGGTATCTTATTACCATGTCCCATATATGTCTCTATTACTGCATTCAAGTTATTTGGTGGTGGGCTATAATATAGATTAACTTCTTTAAGGTAAACTTTGATTATTCAGAATTCAGAAGTATCTCCTGAAATTGGAATGCTGGTATATCAAAATTTGGATTTGTTCCCTAATACATTCAGATGGAGGTTACAAGAACACATTTCAGCTGCAACGTTAAGTTCTGGACACACTGTATCATGTATTTCTTGTTCTTTTATCTACCTTGAGTGACTGATATATCAACATTGTACATTAGCTTAAATAGGGAAAGTACTGGGAAAATCATTGAATATCTTGGATCTTTATTTCCGCAAACTGCCCTTTGAACTGTTATGAAACTGAGACCCCATTGCAGATAGAGAGAGCATTGCACTAGCTGGAAAATAACTCTTCTACACAAGGCTCTAAAACTTTACTCCCTCACAAGTATACAAGGCCCTAAAATAGTCAAGAATATATACATATAAGAGATTACTAGTCTGAATAAAAACACCTACTTTGTTCTGTCTATGATGCCTCCTTGTGTTGGGAAGTCTGACCTTTCCAGGGTCTGACCTCTGACTGGGGAATCCAGGTTCCTCAGCATCTAGCCATACCTCTTTATATTAAGACAATAACAAGAGTTTATGCTGACTTGATCCATGAGACAGAAGACAGACACGCAGCTCTGTGGTGTACATTGACCAAGGGGGAAGGTTTTTAAGATCTATAGTGAGACCAAGCTTGAATAATTTGGTCCTTATAATTTTGTGTAGATTCATGAAATCCCCCCACTGGTATTAGGAACACACCATTGTACTTGAATTGTAACCTGCCAACTCTTTGAAGGTAAACTTTTGACCCTATGTTACTTATACTGTGCTTTATGCATGTTAGCTAATTAATCTTCATGACATCCCAGTGAGAGATGGATTATCATCCCCATTTTATAGATGGTGGAATGGATACTGAGAGGTTCAAGACTTGTCTCACACCACCCAGCAAGTCAGCAGCTGAACTCGAGTAAGAATGCAGCCCATAAAACCATGCTGCCTCCCTGATGAGCCAAAGGCTGAGAGCTAGCAAAGAATTTCATTTCAGCCACATTTGTTACTTCTGATGTATTGGAAAAAAGCCAGTGTTACTGAGTCCCTTGGGATACACCAAAGAGCAGCACAGTACAATACGTAGAGGCACTGGGTGCAAACCAACTTATGAAAGATACCTGTAATATATAATGTTTTGCAAATGCTAGCTAGAAGCCTCTGGCATGTCAAATCCTACTCACAGCTTCAAGAAATCCCTCTCCTTTTGTGATAATGATACTCCTTCCCTTCTGCCACACAGTTGTATGAGTTGGCTTCTGATATTCAAAAGGCAAAGGAACATAAGCACATGCTACCCCAGATCCAAAAGTGCATCACTCCCAGGAGCAAACCATGGTCAGTACTAGCATGTGTCATATGTTCTGACTGTCCATTTTAGATCACATGGCTACCCACAGCACTGCCCTGGACAATCCCCTGGATGATCATAGTAAACAGACACTCCTTGTCCTGTGCCGCATTTGGCTGTCAGCATTATAGTTTCATTTTTTACTCAGAGAGAAGGTGGATGAGGTAATATCTTTTATTGGACCAACTGCATTTTTTATTTATTCATTTAAGGAAGTTGTAATTCAGTAGCTGAAATTCACATGTCTGAGCTCATCCCAAATGAAGCAGGGAATGGGGAAAGATCCCCTACCTTTCCCAAGTAATGATACAACAATGAACAGTTTTTCCTTAAAAGGTAAATACTTCATGGGACTTTTCTTGAAACTAACCTTAATGTAGTTCAGAGGAACTGCTGAACTCTAATAATGTTAGCAACTTTGTCAGAGACTAAAGGGGTCTGAAAATTGGGGGCTGGTTCTGAATTAAGGCCTCTAAGTTAATTCAAATAAATAGTTTACACAGTTATACTTCAGACAATATTTCTTTCATCCCACAGCTAATGTTAGAATTCATTTCAGCCATTGACTGCATAATGGAAATTGCTGCAGGTTGCTTTACACCGCTGCTCCCTCAATGTGGGTGTTTTGAACCTCTGGTAGGTGTCTGCCCAATGGCACTATGTGATGAAATCTTTCCTTCTGGGGGTGGTATCGCTCAGACCAGTGAGCTTGTTAGCTAACCACCACAGCTAGAGAGCAAGTGTGTGTAAGAGGCTACAAGCAGGGCCGGCTCCAGGCACCAGCTTTCCAAGCAGGTGCTTGGGGTGGCATTTAGAATGGGGCGGCCGTCCGTGTCCTGCGGCAGCGATTCGGCGGCAGCTCTGCTGCTCTTCCTGCTGCAGCGGCTTTCGGCAGCAGCTCTGCTGCTGTTGCGGCGGTGGCAATTCGGCAGCAACTGCTTGGAGCTGCAAAATTGGTAGAGCCGCCCCTGGCTACAAGCACTCTCAGCCTTATGATCTCATCTGCAATCACCTCTCTGTCTACTACCATGACATCCACATTAAACCTTTAAATGTTAGGGGTGTTAAGCAGCCCTCCTTCCAACCTGAAGGTTATTAGGGTAGCATAGTTCAATGGCTGGCACCAATTTAAGGTTTTAATTTGAAACAGAGTTTTTCAGGAATAGGAGAATTTGAGTTATCAAAATAAATTTGTAGCCATTAACCAGGCTGACCAATTCAACTCCTATTCTCTCCTCCAGATCCATATAAGAAGTGTCCAGGCCTCTACTTATTGAGCCAGACAATTAGATGCATGCCACAGCTCAAACTATTCTTTGTTGCTTCAGTACATCTGGAGAACTTTGAACAGAGGTCAGCTGCTTGGATTCCTCACTACCCCTCAGAGAGAAAAGGGTCAAGCATTACCAGCTCCTCATGTGGCTGAAGTTTCTCTTAATTCCTTGTTTTTTTTCTACCCCACTCTCCTGTTGGGTCCCTTCTGCCTGAGTCTTTGGTTCTACCAGTTGACGATATATTCCCATGAGCTCCTTTAGAATAGAACATCACCAATTCTTCCAGTGAATAAAGCACTGAAGCTTGACTCCACTTGGCATGGACAGCATTAGATTATGTGAATTACATCTTTGTGATTACTGTGAACAGCTGTGCTGGTAATTGTGTCAACTGTGCAGTGGAGCTGCAAAACCAGGGCTTGCCAGAATATGGAGATTGCTTTGTAGGAAAATGAAGGGGAAGGGTTATTTTATTTTTGAACCGGTGAGGAGCAGAGAAACTTTCAAGCATTTTGCTTATTTTTAATTTCTATTTTTCCTATACTAACCTCCACAGCTTGTTTTGATGCCCTGATCTGTCAGGCATCTCCTCTTCTCTGGTCAGTAAGCCCTTCGGTGAATTTTGTTTCCGGCACCTACCTTACAAAAATATTTTTGGGACAGATAGGATAGAACCCTTGGGACAGATTTCCACGTTATTTTGTTTGCTGTAACTATAAAAGCACAAGTATCAGAGGGGTAGACATGTTAGTCTAGATCTGTAAAAGTGGCAGAGAGTCCTATGGTACCTTATAGACTAACAAACGTATTGGAGCTTAAGCCTTAGAGGGTGAATACCCACTTTGTCGGATGCATGGGACTCACGAAAGCTTATGCTCCAATATGTCTGTTAGTCTATAAGGTGCCACAGGACTCTTTGCTGCTATAAAAGCACAGAGGACTCTATGTACGGTCTTCAGTTTCATTAGCTAGGTCTTCTTGTGACCTGGAGTATTTTGTCCAAGTGGTAGACACTTAACATGTTACCTTCTTGTCCTTGCTTCTCCTTGGCTCAGATAAGTTGCTCCCCTCATCACTGTTCTGTCTCCAGGTTTGTCTCATGGGATCTCCACTGGGCTTTCAGTTCTTGGTTCTGCATATATCTAGCAGTCTCCTAGAGTGTCATGAGACAGTGTGAAAGAATGTTAGTTCTCACTGAGCACATAAACATGGTTTTAAAGGTCCAAAAGCATCCTGGACAGAGATACAGACATGCAAACACGGGTCTACACTACGAGTTTAGGTCTAATTTAGCAGCGTTAGGTCGATTTAACCCTGCACCCGTCCACACAACCAAGCCTATTTTGTCGACTTAAAGGGCTCTTAAAATAGATTTCTGTACTCCTTCCCAGAGAGGGGTTTAGCACTAAAATTGACCTCACTGCGTCGAATTTGGGGTGGTGTGGACGCAATTCAACGGTATTGGCCTCCAGGAGCTATCCCAGAGTGCTCCATTGTGACTGCTCTGGACAGCACTCTCAACTCAGATGCACTGGCCAGGTAGACAGGAAAAGCCCCAGGAACTGACAACAGTATGGCGTCTGCACAGAAAAAAGGCGTGAAACGATTGTTTTCCGTTGCTTTCACGGAGGGAGGGGCAACTGTACCCAAAACCACCCATGACAATGTTTTTGCCCCATCATACATTGGGAGCTCAACCCAGAATTCCAATGGGCAGCAGGAACTGTGGGATAGCTACCCATAGTGCAACGCTCCGAAAGTTGATCCTAGCCACAGTACTGTGGCCACACTCTGCCGACTTAATGCGCTTGGTGGGGACATACACAATCGATTGTATAAAATTGCTTCCTAAAAATCAACTTCTATAAATTCAACCTAATTTCATAGTGTAGTTGTCTTTAACTACTGCCTACAACAGAAAGACAGCCCTGCATCTATCACAGGTCAAGGTGCATTACACAGGATTTCACGGACAGCTATAAAACAAACAAATCTTCTCACCCCAAGAGGAACATGACTTTTGGCATAAAGTCACCAAATTTGGCCTTTGGTGACCCAAGGTGCTAAGGGAGTTATAGGGTCGAGGACTTCTCACGGAGAAACACCCTGCCACTAGTTTGGTCCCATTTAAACCAGGAGGCTGTTAGCTTGGGCGTCTTGGGCAACTGTAACTACTGGTTTATCACATGAGGAGGTCTCAGGCAGGTAGGATCCAAACCATTTAGGACTTTTTAGATCAAAGCCAATAGCATGAAATCAGAAGTCACCTGGCAGCTAGTGCACCTTGCAGAGCTAACCTGTGATATGCTCTTAGCAGGAAACATTGCTTAGTAAGTGGGGAGCTGATTCTTCACTAGCTGCTACTTCCAACTAGTTTAAGTGTACCCAACTAGCCTTGAGATGACAATGCGTAAGTAACCATGGTGAGCTCTGGCTCTGAAAGGAAAGGACATAACCTGCTTCCCAAGGGCAGATAATCTCATCCACAAACATAAATTCAACTACCATCTCTATGGAGATGACTCACAGATCTACCTCTCTAGCCCAGACTTGTGTCCTTCTCTCCAAACTAAAATCTCAGCCTCTCTGACATCTCCCTGTGGATATGTAGCCATCAACTCAAACTAAACATGCTAAAACAGAGCTCTTAATTTTCCTCCCCACTTTCTCAATCACTTTTGAATAACACCACCATTCCACCAGACCCTCAGGCCTGTAACCACAGTGACATCTTTGACTCAGACCTCTTGCTAGATCCTCACACCCAGGCTATGTGTAAGTCTTGCAGATTCTCTCTGTATGATCTCTCTACAATACAGCCTTTTCTATCCATCCACACAGCTAAAACTCTTGTCTAGGCTTTCATCATCTTGTGTTTCAACTACTGCAACATACTTCAATCCTTTTCTCTAGCCTTGACAAATGCAGTCTTGCCCCACTGATATCCATTTGAAATATTGCTGCAATGATCATTTTCCTAGCCTGTCACTTTGACCATGTCACCCCTATCTCTGCATCCCTTTACTGGCTCCCTCTTCTCTGTTGCATCAAACGTAAGCTATTTGTCTTCACTTTCAAGACCTTTCACAACCTATCCCCTTCCTAGCTATCTCCTCTCTGAGTCAGCTCCTATCTCCAATTGGCCGCTATCACTCACTTGTTAAAATTTTCAAACAAGTACCTTTGTTATCTCCCATACTGATCTGTACACTTGGGAGAAGCTCTTGGTAAACGCCTGTAAAACTAACTCATCAACCTTCTTCAAAATCCTCCCTTGACACTCTACTTTGCTGTGAGGCCTACAAAAACTTGGCAATGGTTAGGCTACTGGTGTGCTGAGCCCACTGCCTCTCATGCTGACCAATATTGTCTCTCTGTTCCTTGTAGTCCCCAGTCAGTCTGTATCTGTCTGTCTCTTGTGTTAGATTGTAAGCTCTCTGGAGCAGGGACCATTTTCTTATTCTGTGTTTGTACAACGTATAGCACTATGCAGGGGTGGCCAACCTGAGCCTGAGAAGGAGCCAGAATTTACCAGTGTACATTGCCAAAGAGCCACAGTAATACGTCAGCAGCCCCCGATCAGTTCCCACGCCCAAGCTCCCAGCACCTCCCACCCACCAGCAGCCCCGGCCATCAGCGCCTCCCCCTCCTTCCCCGCACCTGCCGATTAGCTATTTCATGGCATGCAGGTGGCTCTGGGGGGGACAGGGGAGGAATGAGGGCACGGCAGGCTGAGGGGAGGGAATGGGAATGGCTGGAGTGGGGGCAGGGCCTGTGGCAGAGCCAGGGGTTGAGCAGTGAGCACCCCTGGCACATTGGGAAGTTGGCGCCTGTATCTCCAGCCCCAGAGTCGGTGCCTAGACAAGGAGCCGCGTGTTAACTTCTGAAGAGCCGCATGTGGCTCCGGAGCTGCGGGTTGGCCACGTCCGCACTATGGGATCCTGGTCTAGAACTAGGGCTCCTAGGTTCTACAATAATACAAATAATAAATAATAAGAAGATACCAGAAGGAACACTTGGCAACAGCTGCTGCCAGGACATCCAGGAACAAGTTGCATCTCAAGCCAGCACCAGATTTGGGCAACCATTACAAGATTTCACATCTTATTCAAACCCCATTTTACACTCATATTGTGCTGTATGTTTTCCCCTATTACTGCAGTTACCATGGGGTCTGGACCTGTGTGTGTGAACTGAGGCTTTCACTTTCCTAATCTGTCTGACTCATCCAGGAAGTGACAGCATGTTACAGGGGCAACATATACGTCTTCAAGGGTTTGGTGCTTATTTGTTCAGATGCCAACAACTGGGCCATGAAGTGGCATTGACTTTGGAAGCTAAAGAAAGCAGTGCGTTTCCCCTTTTTTTGAAGTATTTTTAAGGAAGAGCCACCTCCTTCTTCCACAGTCCTGGAATTTTGCCCTGATATCCCCCACATTATACACACACACTCGGGCCAGGAAGACATTTTCTAACTGCCAAGAAAAACAAATGAGAGAAATGTGAACAGCTTGCATTTAGCCTGTTACCTCATCCTGAGCCACCTGGGCTGCTCGATAGTTGTCATTGCATTCCTGGTTCCTCCTTGCTCTCTGAAGAATAGATTAAAAAGTCTGTTGAGAATCAATAGTAAGAGATACTAATGGAAAGCAGGCAGCAGCAACAGCTCCAAGGGGCAAAGGGAGAAATCTATGCTATTTCTATGCAAAGTGACTTTTTTTGGTTTTATTAAAAACAGATCTTAATATTCTGAGATACTGAAGTTGTTTTAACCAGTAGCCTGTCACGGTGGCCTGTATATGGACTCAAGGGTATATGTACTTTAGATAATGGAGATAGGATTGTGTGTAGCACACAATCCCATAGAAAAATATAATCAAATTAGAACTTCCAATTTGAGAAACACCACTGCTAAGGTCTAATGTGCTCCCTTTCTGCTCAAGGTTCACCTACTGCATGAGTCCACTACTCCTCCTGCAGTCTCCAAGACAGTTCTTCATTTTGTAGGAACTGCTCCTGTTTCCCAAGTTCTAGTTCTGCCATCTGCCATTTCAGGGGGTTAGTGCTGCAAGACTGCTGGGGATTCTCATGTGAACAGAACTGCAAAATCACAAGTATCAAACATGACTGAAAGAGACCTGAGGTGGGTCCATCAGAAAAGCAGAGTTGGTCAAAAAGGAAGCTATTACTAATGGGAATCCCAAGACTTCCCAATCTCAGCATGCTGGATCAAAGAATAATCAACAATGACAAAACTGGGAAAAGGTCCCAAAGAGAAATAACACAAGTCAACCAGCTTAGCAAAAATTCTCCCTTCCAAAACAAACACTGCATTTGGCTTTAGCATCCTTTGACTCAAATAAATTGGTTAGTCTCTAAGGTGCCACAAGTACTCCTTTTCTTTTTTCAAAAGCTTTTATAAACACAGCGAAACAGGACTGGCCCTCCATCACTCAAGAAGAGCAGAGAGAGAAGCGGTGATGATTTTCTTGTTCCTCTAATTAAAGAAAAGGAAGTTTTTGACTTGATTTTCTTCCCTCAGTATCCACTGAATTCAGTTCCTCAAGGTTATAGGGTTCCCAAAGCCCAATACACTCCCCCTGCTACTGAACATGTGATGACTAAAATGAAAATCCTGTCACCGAGATCTATTATGCTGTGGAATCGTCTATCACAGTAAGTGGCAAAAGCACCATCACTTGGTACATTTTAAACAAGACTAGACAAAGAATATACATAGGGAATAATCCTAACATGGCCAAAGGGGAATGGTCTACAAGAGTGTATTAAATGGCATTTTCCGTTTCTAATTCCTGTGATTTGTTGGTGCTGCTGTAATACAAATATATGAATAATAATAAACAGTGAAACTATTATTCCCATTGGGATACACTATTTGGTGGTCAAACTCTTTTACCATTGTGTCTTTGCATGGGTAGCATTAGTTATACTTGTAGGCTGCATTTTCTAATAAGAAATCCCAGATAAGGTTAAACTCCAATGCGTCTAATTACTAGTACCTGATCTGAGGCCAGAGTTTCCTTTCCTAAAAGGGAGATGTGAGTGACCCACCCTACTCTGGCTCTACTGTGAACATGGCCATCCCTCGGGGGGGGGGGGTGCAGGGCCCAGGGCGGAAGTGACGAATTCGTCTCTTCTGGGACCAACCACTCCAGCCAATCGCACCAGCCTGCGGGGGCCCCCAAAGTGCAGAGCCCAGAACCAGGGGGCCCAGGACAGAAGTGATGGATTAGTCTCTTCTGGGACTTTCAAGTTGCAGTGGGGGAGGTTCAAGTTGCAGTGGGGGAGGTTTAGATTGGATATTAGGAAAAACTTTTTCACTAAGAGGGTGGTGAAACACTGGAATGCGTTACCTAGGGAGGTGGTAGAATCTCCTTCCTTAGAGGTTTTTAAGGTCAGGCTTGACAAAGCCCTGGCTGGGATGATTTAACTGGGAATTGGTCCTGCTTTGAGCAGGGGGTTGGACTAGATGACCTTCTGGGGTCCCTTCCAACCCTGATATTCTATGATTCTATGATTCTATGATTGATTGCGCTGGCCAATTGTGCTGGCCCGCAGGGTCCCCCAAATGCGGGGCCCGGAGTGGTCGCCCTGATTCGCCCTACCCAAGGGACGACTCTGACTGTGAGACCTACCTTCTGGCCCTGGAGCTGTGTTCAGGACAGTTCTCATTGTCTGAGCTGGCTTTCCCCAGGACGTTTAGAGAAATGTCTCCTATATACCTTTTCTCCCTGTGTTCCCTGATTCCTTGTCCTACTGCAGTTGAACCCAATCTCCCCGTCTCAGCTGCAAGGAGAGTTTCTGGAGCCCCTCCACAGAGCTGTTTCACAGGCTCTAGTCCTCTTCAGAAAGGCTTTCCTGAACGGTGCTTGGTGTCTAGTGTAATGGCAGCTTTCCCTAAGCATGTTTCAGGTGACATTTCCAGCACAGTCTGAATTAATGTTACTGAGAAGCTCTTTTGAATATTTCCAGCTATGGTCTTGTTCTGGTTTGCATCATCCTCCCCTGCCATCAGCTGCATTTGGGCTGTTAGTATTACTGTTAGGGCTGAAGCAATAATCGTCCTCTTCCTCATTGTCGATTGCTCTTTGGTTGTACCAATGACATGAAAGTTTGGCATGCCCTTGTATATACATGCAAATATAAAGTGAAGGTAGTAAGGGTTACACAGAAGATATAAACAAATTTTCACAACAGCCTTGTTCATCACATTCAAGCAAAGAAAGACAACATGTTGGGATTGGCATGATTTTCTACATGGTCTCCTCCTCCTAACTTGAAGAAGCTACTTGATTAAGGCCAAGAGAGCAGATCCAGATCAACCCACTCTTGTGTTTCTATGCCACTAGTCCAGTCTATATAGGATTCTATAATTTGCTGTGAGTAAATCATTTTTCTGAGAGCAAGAAGAGGAGGAAATATTTTATTTATTTTGTATTTTTAAGAGGGAAAAAAGCAAAAAACAAGCAAGCAAATTAGTCAGATTAAAGTTAAAGGCATTAGCGGAACAGCTCAAATGCAGAGAATGGCAGCATCTACAGTGAAAATATCAAAAGAACCAAGAAAATTTCTGCAATTTCAGCATGCTAGAATAAAAGAGAAAATAATTCAAAAAATAATTCTCCGTGAATATACTGTGGTCTTTACTTTATTCCTTTCATAGCAACAAAACTATGGATATTGGATTTGCTTTGGTGCAATCAAATTATTTTGCACAATATTTTCTATGTATGAAGCCATTTCCATAAAGGCGTGTACTTATTATATAGTAATAACAGTTTTAAGCATATGAATAGTCACCAAAAAGAATTACTCACGTGGAAGAAACAGACTGATTTATAAGCAAACCACAAAATCTATTAATAACGTCTACTGTCCTCATCCCACACACATCCTCCACCCACCTAAACAAGATGCAGAGTGAATCTTTGAATACACTAATGTATTCCACACATAACTGGGAGTCAGGGGCTCTGCCACTGACTCACTGTGTAGCCTTGGGTAGGTCATTTCACCTTTCTGTTGTAGTTTCCTCAGCTGTAAAACAGGGAGGATAATAATAATACCCCCTCCCTCATTTCCCAGAGTGTTGCGAGGATTAGTTAATGTCTGTACAGTGCTCTGAACATGTAGCATACTATATACATAAGTATTATTATTATGTTAAACAGTTCATGTGATTGCCTTCAAGGTATGCATGTATAGTACTCGGGGATTTGGCCTGTCTATATAGAAAAGTTGCACCAGTTTTTAAACCAATTTAGGTAAATCAGTGTCCCTGTGCGGACACTCTAATTTCAGTTTAAGCATAGATTATGTCAATTTATCTTAAACTTTTAAACCTGTTCCCTAACAACTAAAGCTACACGGAAAAAAGCCATGCGCAAGCTGAAATTAGAGTGTCCATCCAGACAGTTGTAGCAGTTTAACTATATCAGTTTAAATTCACACCTTAGGCTGCACCAATGTATCTTTCTCACATAGAAAATGTTATGATATTTAACCTAAAGTTAACATTAGACTGGTTTGTAAGCATACAGAGGGATTATTTCCACTGATTATGTAATTTCTAAATGACTTTTTAAAAGTAGAGTACACATTTACATAGAAATGAGAAATATTGTGAAGAATGCATATTATTTGTATGATGTTCACAGGGTTGCTTGCTAAATGACAATAAGCCTTAGGTAGTTTTGTATGTCTGCAGGAACCAAAGTTAATGGCTTTACTTAGCCCAATCATTGGTTCTTATTTGACAATACAGATGTCAAGGCCTTAGAGGTGGTCTCTTCCAAATCACATACACAACACTCCCTAGCTTGGGACAGAGGTCAAAAGTACAGCTGATTCTAAACCAAGACAAATATTGTAAACTGAAAATCCATCAATAGACAAATAAACCATTACAATTATATTTATTTAACTGTGTTTTTTCAACACAGTGACAAGAACTCTCATATAATGTACTGAATATTGAATGATTAATGTAAAAGTAATTGCACCAAATTTTCAATTTGATGTCTAACTTTGGAATATTTGATGTCTAACTTTGCCAATAATGATCTCTCAAGATAAAAGGTAAAAATTTCAAAAACAGCTGAGTCCCAGTTTTGAAAGTGACAGACACTTGGATGCCTGAATTCACTCTTAATCTATGGCAAGACTGCATGATGTATAGAATGAACAACGGAAGCATAGTGAAATACAAACATGGTATACCATAAATTATACCAAAAAATTTTCAGTAAAATTTTCAAAAGTGCCTAAGTGACTAAGGAGCTAAGAACTTTTGAAAATTTTACTCTTAGATTCTTAAGTAGTTTAAGCACTTTTAACACAAAGTTTTTAGTATTTACAAGATCGTTTTTCCAAACCCAAAGCCACCCAAAGTGGAGTTGAAAAAACAAGTTCACTCTGTACACAAATCTCTAAAGCACAACTTCACTTTCTTGAATCAGAGTGTGAAACAAAGACAGTGACCCTAAAAAAGAGGGGAATATACAAGAGGGGGGGAAAAAGTCCTTCAGCACACAGGGACAGAAGCACTTCAGTTCAACACCAGATGTCCTGAATTCTATTGTCTCAAAAGTTAAAATCCCACCAAAAAGCCAAATACAATTGCCTTCTGAGTCACATTATGAAAATATGAAGAGTGGAGGAAAAGAAGCTTCCTATATTGAATCATATAAGAACCATCCCATGTAGCGATATACAAGACCAGAAGATGAAAAAACGTACACAAACACTGTGGCCACAATTAACACATGCAACTCCTGTCACCCAACCCCCTCCTGAAAAAAATCACTCCTTTCTTGCAAAAAAATAAATACATCTCACTAAAAACAAATTAACTGTTGTTACATCTTGTCTTTTTAATTTTAATTAAGCTGATTGAGCATGTTCAGGGAGGTTCCATGGACATGGCAAACCTCTGACTGAAAGTGTGCATTCACCAAGGTATGAAAGCACATTATTTTCAGTGAACTGTAGGTCTACAGTTCACATTGTGCTCCCTAACAGCAGGTCCAATCTCTAATATCCAATTTGCAAAACAGAGCATCCATTCAGTGACACAAGGAAGGGGAAATGTATTTATACCACAGAAATAAAGATTCCAGAAAACGCCTGAAAACAGTTTATTTCAGGCAATGTGCATAATTTAAAAATACATAACCACATATCGCCAAGCCTAGCTCTGCTGAATGTGTGTGATGCACTCAAAGAGCAGCTCATGCACTCTCTGAAATATAAGTACCAGGGTGCACGCACACACTCTGTGGGCATTCACAACAGGTAAAAGTGTCCTGAGACTTGAATTTAATTCAGAATATTTTAGTAATTGGAAGACCTTTAAGAAGGATGCAGAAATCTGTTTTAACAATTCACAGAGTCCTCATTTCTTTAGGGGGAAAATGGCAATATCCAAAATGGCAATATCCCTTTAAGAACTTATTCTGTTAAGAGGAGCCTTTGGCACAAGTCTCCGCCAGTGATGACATGAAGAGGCTTATCATGGCTTACCATGTGGCAGAAGCCAGGTTGTACTGAATATTATTTCATTGGTCTGCCCAAGTTTTCAACTGATGCAATTTCTTAAACATTTCATTTGCTCCTGTGCAAATAACATCTTAAGCAGGTTCACTGAAATCCAAAGACTTCATCCATGTTGTAGTTAAGGAATCAGTCTATATTGGCTGCAGATGGCTGTACATATTTTGTGCCATTACAGGTGGTGAAAATTCCTGCATGCCAAAATGCCAAAAATGTACAGAATCTGTGGAAACTAGAGTTTTTTAAAAAATGGTAAAGGATTAAAAAGTTTATATTTATCCATATCAAATTCCTAAATGTGATACCTAAACATGAATGGGATCTCTTATTTTGCATTATTTGACCTGTAGAAGAATACCACATGCATCACAATACTGACACCTTTCTTCTCTTGTGATATCATGCAGGAAGAACACTGAACAACAATAAAGTTGTACTGACATTTAAATCTCAACAGTGAAAGAGAAAAAATACAATCAGATGAGCTGGATGAAGAGTATGCCTGAATCTTTCATAAAGTGGGGTGGTTTCAAAGATTAGAAGACTGCCATGCCAGCATTTGCTTCTGAGAACAAACAACAAAACAATTACCTGTATTTTGGAAGGTCAAGAGCACAAGGGCATCTTCCCTGATGGAGACTAGGACCTGCACCTCTTCTCCTAAGACAGGAATTTTAGTCTTCACCATTGTCAGGAGAACAGACCCCTGAGCTAGACACTTGAGATTGCTTTTTGCTCTCACTCTTTCAGTTTCTTGGCTTAAACTAATAGTGTAAGAGAGATTCCTAACCTCTCTTCCAGGCTAATCTTCTTTGCCATTAAATTATTCACTTTATGTTTTAAACTTATTCCTTGCAACAGAATATCATTTGCTGCCTAGCATTTTTCCTCCGAGATGTGGTCTACCACTAACCATAGGGATATTCAAGTGAGGGTTGTTTTTTTTGGCAGTGGTTTCACGGTGCTGAAACTGAAAGTCACTTTCCGAGGGAGGCTCAGGGAACACTCATTACTTTCCATTGACAAGTGGATAAGAAAGCAAAAGTTTGACATAATGAGACAACTCCCAAATCTAGATTTAGATAAGAACACCAACAACTAGTATGATGATGATGATTTTGTATTACCGTAGCACAGGGGCGGGCAAATTTTTTGGCCTGAGGGCCACATCGGGTTTCTGAAATTTTATGGAGGATCTGTTAGGGGAGGCTGTGCCTCCCAACACAGCCAGGTGTGGCCCGGCCCCTGCCCCCTATCTAACCCCCCCCCTTCTCGCCCCCTGATGCCCCCCCCAGACTCCGGCCCCATCCAACCCCCCGTTCCCAGTCCCCTGACAACCCCCCGGGACCCCTGCCCCATCGAACCACCCTGTTCCCCGACCTCTGACCACCCCAACTCCTATCCACACCCCTGCCTTCAACCACCACCCCGAACTCCCCTGCCCTCTATCCAACCCCCCCTTCTCCCTGACCCCTTACCAGGCTGTCTGGAGCACCAGTGGCTGGCGGCACTACAGCCGTGCCGCCCAGAGCACCAGGACAGGCTGCCGTGCCACCCAGCTGGAGCCAGCCACGCCACCATGCAGCACAGAGCACTGGGTCAGGCCGCAGCTCTGCAGCTGCACTGCCCGGCAATAGCTCGCAGCCCTGCTGCCCAGAGCATTGCACCGGGGGCACAGTGAGCTGAGGCTGCGGGGGATGGGGAACAGTGGGGGAGGGGCTTGGGGCTAGCCTCCCCAGCCAGGAGCTCAGGGGCCAGGCAGGACAGTCCTGTGGGCTGGATGTGGCCTGTGGGCCGTAGTTTGCCCACCTCTTCTGTAGCACCTGCATGCCCTAGTCATGGACCAGGACACCACTGTGCTAGATAATAATAATAATAATGGGTGGACACAACTGGGGGCTTAGTGATTGGTTTGGCTCTTGCCCCCTGTCTCCACATACACACTTAGGTATTGCATTAATAAATAAAGGAAACACTGTGTTTGGAACAGAAATGCATTTATCTCACTTTATTAAATGTGGACAAAATTCTACCACCCCCAAATAAAAATGTTTTACTTATGCCCCTGTGACATGTAAGACTAAAACCTAATATTCCCTGAAGAAAACCACATGTCCCTCCTAACTAACTTTTAGACCACCCTACACATCTTGTGTCCTGGCTGCCTTCGAGACAACGCTCTCCCCGTGCATCATCCCAGCTGGGTTTTTATAGAACGACGATGCACAGAGCTCACCATGGAGCCTGTTTATAAAAATCTAAAAGTAAAGAAAGGCCAGATGTGTTCCCATTATTACAGAACCATAAGAAAAAGGCTGGCCAGCCACAACCCAATATCTGGCAGAGCTGCTCAGACTAGGCCCCACCAGGCAATACACCCTTCTAGGTACAGTACTGTTCTTACCCATTCTCCCCACACCTCATCTCTGCGGGCCTTCCCCATTAACATTTTCCAGCCTCATCTTAATAGTCTTCATCTGGTGTTGTCTGTGTTAAAAGCTTTAGTAAAAAAAATACAAACTTATTAAAGGGACAAGGATAGGAGGCCAAACACTGACTTCTTGGGGAGTGACCCTGTACTGTAAGTCTCCCCTTCAAAATTCCAGGAGTGGATGTGTCCCTATCTCCCACTCCAAATTCACTCCTTGCTAATTCTTGCATCCCTGATACAGCAGGTAAGGTTCATTTTGCTGTGTGCCCCATGATAAACAAACTGATGCACAAATACCTTCTCTCTTCACCCTGGTTCGGTCCCTACTCTTGTTTATCATCTCCCTTTCAGGGAGGCAGGGTTTCCACTCCAATCACTATCAGCCCTGCAGTAAATCAGACACCATAGGGATGATTTATTAGTATTTGTTGTAATACTAAGAATTATTTGATAAATAAGAATCCACTTCTGGAATGGTGAAGGGAAGCTTCTGTACGGATGGCTGCCAGGAAAGGCCAATTCATCTATGCAATAACCTTGAAAGTGTCCTTTTAAATGTCATGTTGCCTGAGAAGACCTGGGCCAGCCTGCTTCTTTAAGTGCACAGATTTGTCCTAAAATTTGAGTCACTGAGGCTGTATAGACTCCATTTAATTAACAACAGAAACAAAAAACATCATCCATGGAGTGAAGGATTAAAGGGATTATGCACTTGGATAGCAAAATGCAAAATTAAAATCAGCCTCTATGTGCCATTCATCTGCTGCCCAGGGTAAGTAGGACAGATACATTCCAGTGACCATTAGGAGGCCTCTTTAATTAGTCAGTGGCTCTTGTCCAAGGTCTGGGATGTTACAGTCTGCCTCACATTTGTCCTCTAAACTCAACTCTGGAAGGGTTAAACTGTTTTATTCTGCAGCAACTAGCTGGACTGGAGGAAATGCACACGGGAGCAGCTTTACCCTTCCACTGCTCTTCAGTGTCTATGGAAAAGCAGGCAGGAAACACATACAAAACCTGGAAACAGGTCAGCAGGGGAGAGAAGGGATAAGGACTGCCATGGCAGAACTGCTTCTGCTCTGTTCCCTACTGTGGATTCCAGCTCTTACTCTCTTGTTCCTGCAGACAGTGAGCCAGCACACCGTCTTCAAGGACAGCAAAATCTCAACAAACTGCAGATCAAAAAGGTTAAAACAAAAAATTAATTAGGAACATAGTCCAATTTACTGAGTAAAGCATGCATCCCCACCCAGCTTGCTGTCAAAAGGGGAGGCACTCTCTCCCTCTACTTCACTAAGTCACTTGTAATTTGGAAATTCTTCATTTTTACTAATCCTCATTTAATGGCAGAGAGAATACAAGAGAACAGCACTGCCAGCCCTCCCTGTTACGGAGCAGAGGCTGCAAGAAGCTACAATTAACTTTTTTCTTTATTAGAACCAAACAATCACTTTCTTACAGACTCTTGGCAAGCACACATCTCGACAAACACCCAAAGCATGGTGAGTGTTGGCTGGGGCAGGGGGTGCTCTACATGGCGAAAAGAGCACTCTGCAGGGGTTGTGGTGCAGTCGACTTGGGAAAAAATTCTAAAATTCTTTCACACTTTTCCACAGGCAGGGGTCATTGTTGCAGATATCTCACTGTTGAGGATAAGCAGGGAAGCGAGGGTACATCTACTACATGCTTGTGGCTTCTGCCCTGGTCCCTATGCTGCTTGCCTGTGTGCCACTTTGGTCCTTGCACAAATGATTACCGAATGGCACAGGAAAGTTTCCTACCATGGGGAAGGAACAAAGCAGCTCTGCAAAGGAACCTTTGGCAGAGGATTGCCAAGTACCTCCAGGAAACTTTCCTAGAGATCTCTCTGGAGGATTCCCATGAGATCTTGGTGTGCACCCTGTTCAACCGAACTGATTAGCTGCAAAGGGAAATATCCAGCACCCAGAAACACAGCCAGCCTTGTACATTTCTATACCCTGAACCCCTCTGTGCTACACAAAACACAGCCAGTTACCAGGTGTCTCCTCTCCTGCTCACAAGAGAGCAACTGCTGAGACTGGCTAGACCCCTCCGGAGTGGAGAACAGTGCCTGTCTGCCTGCCTGCCCCACTGGGCCACCCCGTCGGGAGCTCAACATCATCTAACTCCACCTCTTCATCAATGACTTCATCCTCCGGGTTAGGTCCTCTTTCTGCCGCCTCCAGGCCCGCCGAAGTATCCATGGGACTCTTGGTGATGGAGGTGGGGTCATCACCGAGGATAGTGTCCAGCTCCTTATAGAACTGGCAGGTCTTAGGTGCAGCACTGGAGTGATGGTTTGCTTCCCTCGCCTTATGGTACGCCTGCCTCAGCTCCTTTATCTTCACTCTGCACTGCAGCATGTCCTGATCATAGCCCCTTTAGTGATCTGCCTTTAGGTATCAAAATTCCTACGGCTCACGTGCAGCTGGGACTGCACAGCCTCCTCTCCCCCTATACTGAGCAGATTCAGCAGCTCCGCAGTGGTCCAGATGGGAGAGTGTTTGGTGCGATAAGATGTCATGGTCGCCTGGGAAGATGTGATGAGACCTCTCCATGCCGAGCCAACAGGAAACGGAATTTCAAAAATTTCTGGGGCTTCTAAGGGGGAGGGGTGGATGGTTGTTTATGTGGCTGTAGGGCAGTGGAGTTCAAATTACTGACCAAAGCGGTCAGGAAGGGCATTGTGGGACACTTCCTGGACGCCAATTAAAGCGATAAAATCAAGCATGGTGTATACACTGGCACTTTGTCGACAAAAATTTTGTGCAAAAACCCTTGTCTCTCATATCAAGGTGGTTTTATTTTGTCACCAAAACAGGGTATTTTTGCTGGCAAAAGTCACATTGCAGTATGTACGTATCCACTGTTTTGTCGACAAAAGCTGCCTTTTGTTGACAAAACTCTGCAGTATAGACAAGGACTTAGTGAAATGAAGAGCTATCAGAAGTTCATCCAGTAACACCCTCTCTAAGAATGCAATCTGTCAGACACAGATAACACCAGCTCAATCAGAAACTGGGCATGTTTGAAAACCAAGGTAATAGCACTCCCCGGCTATAGGAAGCTACATGACTACATTCCACAGTCTGAGAAGCTGCAGCTCTCAGCTGCCAAGACTTTACTCTTAACTATGTGTTGAAATTATGTGTTTGGTTATCTGTACTTAGGGTTATCTGCATTGTTTATGTAACACCACGTGAAAGACTAGAGAAGTAGTTAATGAAATCTGAGGATTTCACTAGACTTTGACAGTTTTTAAGGCATATTCAAAGTTTCTATGATCACCTGGCACAGCACGGGGAGGCAACTATCAAGCTGTGTATCTTCCCTTTAGCACACTGGCATAAAGCTCAACACTTACTAATGAGCAGGCCTCAGCAATTAAGTCAGGTGTCTCTGTTCATGGAAAACCTGTGCTGTAGAAGGCTACATTATACATTGTATTGAGTTTTTGTTTGTACTTAAAGATCATGTCACTTCATGTCAGGGGTGGCCAACCTGAGCCTGAGAAGGAGCCAGAATTTACTAAAGTACATTGCCAAAGAGCCACAGTAATACGATCAGCTCCCCCCTTCCCCGCTCCCAGCACCTCCTGCCTACTGTCAGCCCCACCGATCAGCACCTTCCACTCCCTCCCCGCACATCCGATCAGCTGTTTCCTGGCGTGTAGGAGACTTGGGGGGGGGGAGGAGCAAGGTCACGGCAGGCTCAGGGGAGGGGACCGGAAGAGGTGGAGTGGGGACAGGGCCTGTGGCAGAGCCAGGGGTTGAGCAGTGAGCACCCTCGGCATATTGGAAAGTTGGCGTCTGTAGCTCCAGCCCCAGAATCAGTGCCTATACCAGGAGCTGCATATTAACTTCTGAAGAGCCGCATGTGGCTCCAGAGCCACAGGTTGGCCACCCCTTCTCCATGTAATTAAAGTGCTGTGGCTGATGTTAGGGCCTTCTGACTAGGGCTATGTGGTACTGCTTTCTGATCCGGTTTATAAGCAATTCTGGCAAATTGCCTCTAGGAGAATGGAAAACACCTGTTCAAATGTAGTACTTCAAAATGCATTTTAACTATATTTACTCAAATGTATACACTAAAAAGTAGAAGCAACTGGAATTTTGTATGGTCGTTTCTACTTGCAGGATCACACAAAAGCAGCTATTTTTATAGACACAGGAGAGCCTTTGTGTTGAGTTATAGAGAAAGTATATCTATATACTCTATACAGTGAGATGGATAGTTAAAAAATAGCATGTAATTTTTATTTATACCGACAGGGTGAGGGACGATCACAGTTTGGGAGAAGGGTACCTGGACTTTAAGGAGAGGTACTTAATTAAGGAGAATTTGAACCCTGCAAAACAACAGCTTCAAAGCCACTTGTTTAGCTCCTTCATTTTATAATTTGTTATGCATGTCGTCAGAATGCATGCTTCCCCCACAATTGAAACAAGTACATTCAAGGAATATTTTTGCATACTGCTCTGTGGGTTTAGAGTGGCATCTTCTCATCAAAACAGGAATGAGCACAGAACAGACAGGCAAAGAACAACTGGAAGCTATTTGGAGAGAGACTCTTTCAAACAGCTACACAACTCAAAGAGAAAGAAAAGACAAACAAGCCAGGATATTCCAAACAGTCAGCCACGGTACAGATGCCTCTGACATGAAATGCAAGCATACAGAGCAGCAAGGAACTCTTTTTCATCAAAATGACTATTACTGATCTCCCACATACTTTCATGGAAACAGCTGTACTTCAAACAAGATGTCCCATGTGCAACTTGCAACAGTAAGCTCCTGCTTCACCACAAGACCTAAGTTGGAGAAACCCCAAGTCTGGTGTTCAAACCTGGTATCCCAGATACATTAAAATTTGACAGCCAAGCTCAGGAGCTCTGTGCACTGCCCCCTTGCTGGAAACAGAACACGCCACTCCCCTTGCTCCATGGAGAGTATATCCAAATACTGACAGATTTCCAGGCCCTGTTTGTGTGCATTATTCTAAAGTTTGAAGAATGGGCTAGAATTCAATTTCTATTGACAAATATGGCAAAATAATATTTATAAAGTTGGGCAATCTTTAATTGACCAATCGAGATACAACCTAACATTTTAATATGTGCCTTGTGCTAAACAAACACTCCTGCTGCATATTCCTCACATGAACTCAGACTCCTCAGACTTATCAAAATTCTTTCTATAACAGACAACTGGGACATCACAACAGCATTATCACTTTAAGGGGAATGAGCAGGAGATGCTCTAGAGTTTAAGGAAACAAGAATCCTGTTTGCAGGCAAACAACCCTCAAAATAAGAGGATAGGGAAATGCAAAAAGTAGATGCATTCAAAGCAGAATATTTGCAAGGTGGCACAGGTGGCCTTTCAAGAATAAATGGTGCAATTTTAGGAGATTTGTTTTAAGTGAAGTAGAAAACAATCAGTCCTTATCTCTCCTGTGGGACAGCTGGGGAAGTGGCCAATCAGCCAGAAAACAGCAATAAAACATCATCTAAGCAAACCTTATGATTGCTAATGCAATTTACTGGCTTTAAGTCCCCATTACAAACTGAGTTTAGAACTGGAAGTAACAAAAGGGCTGCTGGACCAGATGAAGGAGAAGAAGAAAGGGCCATCCGAACGTAAACTCCACTAGGACTTCAAGACTGATGATATACAGGAGAGAAGAGACTACTAGAGAGCTGACAATGAAAAGAATTATACATAGTTACTTGACTATATAGCATATGTATGTCATCCAGGGCCACATGAGTTTATAAAGTCTTCCAAAAGTAAATCAATTAATTTCTGTTGTGCCCCAGATTATGTGCTGGTACTAGCCCCAACCACAGAAGATAGCTACAAAACTGTAATATAAGGTTACTCACCACAAAGGAAATGATCAAGGAGATGTGTAGAAATGCTACAACTTAACTTATAAACAAAGCCCGTACATTAATTAACTTTACTTAAGCTATCACCTTTCAATGTTTTTTCCCCTGGAGAAAGGTCACCCATAGGAAATGGATATGAGGTTGGAGGGGGACAAAAACAGTGAAAATTACTGCATACGGGAGACCATAATGTAAGTGAGCACCTTTAATACCTTGGACGTCATCCTTCCCCCACAAGATCTGGGTGAAGCTCCCAGAGAAGATGATTTTCTTTTACACCACTACATAGTAGCTCTCCCTACTTAGCTGATGGCTGTATTTGTCTGGAAAGAGCTGCATCTCACCATATACACATGACCAGAATCAATTATTTCAATTCCCTAATCAGCTTGCAAGAGGAACATGTCGGCACAATCTATACACCAGGCCATTTGCCTTCAAGAACTACAGCTCACCAGACAAAAACATTCTGCAGTGTTATGATTACAAAATTTATATTAGGATTTGAAAAATATAACTTTTTCATATCCCAAATGGCCATAAAGGCTAAAGTGAAAACATATGGTGCCTTTCACTGTTCCTCCTCTACTTCTCCGACTATCAGATGAGATGCTTCATGGTAGAAACCAATAGAGTTTCTAGGAAAGACAAATTATTTTATTTAACATGGATAATCAAAATCACCACCATCACAAAAATCTCTTATCAAAGTTCCTTGCCAAGCACATCCCCAAGGCAGTGAGATGCTAGCTCTGGTCATTGGGAAGTTACTGCCATTTTAAAGATATTTCAACAGACTGATTCATTCAGATAAGATTCAGATCAAAATAATTTTATTACTGATCCCATTGCTTTTTACCCTTCATTTTCTCTCCCTTTTGTTTCTTTAGCTCACACTGTTTATTGTGCTTTTTAACCTGCTACTACAGCAGAAAATCCACACTATGTCATCACTTGCTGAGGCAAGGAGCCCACCACTGTAAATCTGGTTATAGCAATCATTTGCTTTGAAGTGGGCAATTTTAAAAGAAGTTTGATTGGTACCTTTTAACATTTATTTGTGAAGAATAATTACTGGACATGGGTGTAGTACTGGCGACACTGATTGTGCCTTTGGACATAACCTCAAGACCATTAGAGCATTTATACATGTCATACTAGCCTTAAAATAATTAAAGAAGATTTTGGCAATGATTGCTTCTCATGGAGAATTATATCTGGATTTACCAGCTACCTTTGCATCTTTACAAAATGGCTTTAACTTGGGAAACAATTAACAACCAAGATTTCATGCATTTTCAAGTAATCTGCATGCCTGCTGGATCAGAGCACCAAAGCCACGTGCTATAGCTCTGACAGATCTTATGAGGCAATATTTGAGGAACAGCACCACACTCTGGTACCAGGTCTTCTGGCATAACCTCCACTAGAATCCTCAGAGAGCTTCTCCTGGGGGGCTGGCCAGACAGGCATCCTAATGGGGACAACCATCTGACCAGCCCAGATCAGAGGAATCCCTAATTTTCCTGGGAAATCTAGGATCCAGAAAAGCCAGTGCATCATATCTCTTTGGAACATCTCTCTTTCAGAGACATTCCTTTTTGCACTGTGCAGCCTCTTCGAGCCACCAGAACTATAGAAGCTGAGCCTCTGAGTTTGCTAGTTAACTACTGCTGAAGAGCCAACGCAAAGAGTAGAATGCATTTTTAGAAGGATTCACAGCTATCTCAGTGGCTGATTTTTGTTTTTCAGTGACATATAATAGGGTAATTTTAATATCAGATATTTAGAATCTAGAGGACCTTTTTCAGATCAGATGTAGGTCAAATTTAGGGATAATCTACTAGGCAGTGTCTCCCACATATAGAAAGAGAACTATGCAGAAACGGTTCTAGCCTTCCCTGAAACTGTATAGGAAAACTTCTGACCCTCTTGGGCTCAAACAGTGCAGGACATGATCTACTGAGGGCTTCACTAAAGTGAGTAATAAAACAGACCAATGGTAAAATTACCAAGGCTGTTTTCCCTTTTGTATAGTGTTACCCTTAGAGCAGCTGGGAATGGGCATTTATTAACTAGAACACATCCTGGAACTTATTTTTAGTCCATTTAATAAATTACATGAAGCAGGATTTAAGTATATGTTCAATTTTTAAAAGCAAACAAAAAAGTCCATGCTGGCATCACTCCAAATCTGTGCCATCCGCTCTGCAGTTCCAAAGTATAAAAATGAGAAGGAAAGCAGCATAATGTTGATGCCTGGGACACATAAAGGGAGCAGTGCAGACACATATATACTCAAACATACATATGTGCACACAGTACAGATTTTTGGCGACCAGTTAGATATATCCACTGCCTGGAACTCTTGCTTCATTATTGGTAAATACAGTTCTACTAATCACACAAATCTGAATCAATTTGTAAAGAATAAACATTAAGTTTGGAGACCTTTGTAAAATAACCCTCCTCCCTGCAACATCAAGCCTTACCTTCCTGAACCCGAGGGAGTCGAGAGCGATCTATCTGAACCTCAGTCATCTTGAGGGCTGCAACTTTGTGTCTCTACAGCTAACAGCTCTCAGGCACCTCCTCTGGCATTAATACAGTGACAGTCTACAAAGACAAAAGAAGCACGTTACTGGTCTGCTCTTTTTCTTTAAAAGATAACTTCAGGCAGTGTCAGAGATGCCAATGGCAATATATTACACAAGAGCAGGCTGGTATTGTAAATTTAGAAAAAGTGTTGCCCCAGCATGTTTGCACTGAAAGCTGAAAATGTTAGTCTATCCAAGGTTCTTATATGGCTCACATTGCCAAAGCATCTGAGATCTTCACAATTTTTATTAAAAAAAGAAAAGGAGTACTTGTGGCACCTTAGAGACTAACCAATTTATTAGGGCATAAGCTTTCGTGAGCTACAGCTCACTTCCTCAGATGCATATCGTGGAAACTGCAGCAGGCTTTATATATACACAGAGAATATGAAACAATACCTCCTCCCACCCCACTGTCCTGCTGGTAATAGCTTATCTAAAGTGATCATCAGGTGGGCCATTTCCAGCACAAATCCAGGTTTTCTCACCCTCCACCCCCCCACACAAATTCACTCTCCTGCTGGTGATAGCCCATCCAAAGTGACAACTCTTTACACAATGTGCATGACAATCAAGACTCTCCTTACAATGTGTATGATTGTACAATTGCAAATTTGATACAATTAACTTAGGCTTGAATAGAGACTGGGAGTGGCTAAGTCATTATGCAAGCTAACCTATTTCCCCTTGTTTTTTCCTCCTCCCTCCCCCCCCCCCCAGACATTCTTGTTAAACTCTGGATTTGTGCTGGAAATGGCCCATCTTGATTATCATACACATTGTAAGGAGAGTGGTCACTTTAGATAAGCTATTACCAGCAGGAGAGTGGGTTTGTGTGTGTGTGGGGGGGTGTGTGTGAGAAAACCTGGATTTGTGCTGGAAATGGCCCACCTTGATTATCATACACATTGTAAGGAGAGTGATCACTTTAGCTAAGCTATTAGCAGCAGGAAAGTGGGGTGGGAGGAGGTATTTTTTCATGCTTTGTGTATATATAAAAAGATCTTCTACACTTTCCACAGTATGCATCCGATGAAGTGAGCTGTAGCTCACGAAAGCTCGTGCTCAAATAAATTGGTTAGTCTCTAAGGTGCCACAAGTCCTCCTTCTCTTTTTGCGAATACAGACTAACACGGCTGTTACTCTGAAACCTCTTACAAAATGTGTCACTAATTATGCTAAACAATCTGTTCCACCTTGTGTATTTAGTTGTGATGCTGCGAGTACCTTTCCCAGACCTGAAGAAGAGCTCTGCATGGCTCCAAAGTGTCTCTCTTGCCAACAGAACTTGGTCCAATAAAAGATATTACCTCATCCACCTCATCGCTCTAATATCCTGGGACCAACACAGCTATAACAACACTGCACTGAGACAGCTATAATAACACTGCAGACAACAACAGAAAATATCCCTCTGTGTCTGTGTGTGTGTGTGTCTGTACTTATGTCTATTTATGCCCCTATCTCCATGTATTTGTTCCTGCATCTGAGTGTCTCCATACCTCTCTGTGTCTGTATGTATGTGTGTGTTTATCCTGGGTGTGTGTCTGTCCTGGGTGTCTGTAGGTACCTGTGCATGTCTGTCCTGGGTGCATAGGTACCAACTTCTCCTGGTGCCGGTGGGTGCTCGTGCTCCCCCGCCCCCGCCTCCACCCCTACCCTGCCCCCATTCCAACCTCTTCCCCAAAGTCCCCGCTCCAATTCCGCCCCCTCCCTGCCCCTATTGGACTCCTTCCCCAAATCCCCACCCCAACCCCGCCTCCTCCCCTGAGTGTGCCATGTTGCTGCTCCTCCCCCTTCCCTCCCACAGCTTGTTACGCCGCGAAACAGCTGTTTTGTGGTGGCAAGCGCTGGGAGGAGAAGTGGGGACAGAGCGCTCAGGGGAGGAGGCAGAGGTGAGCTGGGGCAGGGAGCTTGGCTGCCGGTGGGTGCAGAGCACCCACCAATTTTTCCCCATGGAGACGGCGCCTATGCCTGGTTGTCTATAGGTGCCTGTGCATCTGTTTGTCCTGCATGTCTGTAGGTGCCTGTATGTGTTTGTCTGTCCTGGGCGTCTGTAGGTCCCTGCGTGTCTGTCAGTATCTGTCTCTCTCTCTGTAGGTATCTGTGTGTGTGTCTGTCCTGCATGTCTGTAGGTGCCTGTGGCTCTCAGCGTGTCTCTCTCTCTCTCTGTCCACAGGGGAGCTGGTGCTTGCAGCTTGGCTCTGGCCAGCTCCTGTTACTGGGTAGGGGGGCCGCAGCGGGCACTGCCCCACCCGGGGCCCCTCAGTCACGCTCCTGCCATCACAGCTGCAGCTCTAGCTTGCTCTGTCGGGGACTGCCCAGTGCCTCCTCCGTGCAGCGGCTACAGGGCCAGTCCTGGCTGGGAGACGCACTTCCTGCCCTGGCCAGTGCCAAGTGGGCAGGGGCAGGCGAGAGCTCTGCGGGGATCCAGTTGTCTGGGGGAAGGGAGCCTGGCAGCGCTCAGCAGGTCTCCTGGGGCTACGGTTACCAGCCCTCCAGGATTGGCCTGGAGTCTCCCAGAATCAGCATCGATCTCCTGGCGACTACTGAAAGCAATCCAGGAGATTTTAATAGGATATTTTAAGAAAAATGGCATTGTGTCATGTTGGAAATAAAAAATCTCCTGGAATAGCTTCAGTCAGAGTTGGCAACCCTATCTGGGGCAGACATGGAGAAACGCCGCTGGAGCCTGGGGGAGGCCCAAAGGCAGAAGGGCCCTTGCTCCTCCCCAGCCTCTAGTGACCAGAATAATTGAAAATACATAGAAAATTTGTAAGTAATCCCCATAATTTTCAACTTCTGGCATAATCACTTTTCTGGTGTCCCCTCGGGGCTGGGTTAGAGAGGAGCTGGGATAAAGGACTTGATATAATAGGGTAGTTTTCAGTGCTGGTAGCCAGACTATTTAGAGTTTTGTAGATATGTTTTATAAGAATCACTCTCTTTCCCTGTTTGCATGGAAAACGTAACAAAATTAACAAGTTTGCATCTTACATCTGAAAAGAACATCCCAGCTACTGGAATTATAAAGGCAAAACCCCAGAAGAAACACTAGTTCAGCTAAACTGTGGCAGAAATTGTGTAGCCAAACACTTTTTCCTATACCAGTTCACCCAGCATGTAGGCAACCTCTATGAGTCAGGGGGTCAGGGCTTTAACAGATGGATAGTTTAGCCAAAAACAATCCATAGATCTATAGGCTAAAGAGACAATACTGCTATCTCATCCTTCAAATTGTCAGCTGGTTGCCACATGGGCCAGAAAAGAATTTCCCTTCCTTTCACACCCACACCAGTCAGCGATGAGTGAGTGTCAGATGTCATTTATTTATGACATGTCTTACATAAGGAAAAATGCATGTAACAAATGGACAAAATCTCTTCCCACAAAATTGTACATACTAAAGGCAGAAGTGAATATAGAACAGCTGACACAAGTAGTAGAAAGAGGAGTTTTGTGTCAGCATTATTCTTAGGTCACATGAACATGGTTTAGGGGTGATTTGAGGAAGGAAAAGTGAGGGCATTTAGGGGATGTTGCCATTCCAAGTGTAAAGAAAGGAAAAGAGGCAAAAGTGAATGAAGGAGACAAAAAGAAGGGTTTGGCAAGAAGTCAGGGCAGAACTTTGACAACAGGATGTGATGGAGAAGGGACTGAATCGTCATATAGGTAACAGGAAATATCTAGAGTTATAATAAGATACCCACACGAGGAAATAAGGAAACAAATCCTTATTTGGAGAACCAGCTGAGCAGTGGGGACAGCAGAGCAGCTCACAGCAGGAGTTTGCCTGGGACTGGTAAGTATCCGAGTGTGTGTGTGTTTGTTTGCTTGCTGAGGAAGTATCCGAGCGTGTGTTTGCTGGGGGCGGGGGGGCAGTGTGAGAGCCTGAGTGAGTGTCTGATTGACTGCTAGCCTGCAGGGGGCGGGCAGTAGGGTGTCTGTTTGTTTGCCACAGGGAAGCCTGGCTGTTTAAAAATAGCCAGAGCTTCGGGAACCAGCTGAGCGGCGGAGAACCAGCTGAGCAGCGGGGACAGCAGAGCAGCTCGCAGCAGGAGTTTGCCTGGGAGTTCGCCTGGAGTGAGCCCAGTGAGGCTTACGTCTTGCAAACTGCTCTGAGGAAGCTCGTAGTAGGAAGGTGATATGGAAGGGGGGGGTTCAGCTGTTGTGACCTGCACTGGATGTGCTATGTTTGTCTTTCTTCCACAGGACAGAAGCGACTTTGTCTGTACAAAGTGCAAGCTGGTCTCCATATTGGAAGAGAAGATTGAAGGTCTGGAGCAACAGATAACAACCCTGCGTTGCATATGAGAAACTGAGGATTTTCTGGACAAAACTCAGGATAGGCTTCTAGGGGCACAAAGCTCTACAGATATAGAGCAGGTTGCACAGAGGAGCCAAGAGGCCAGTGAAGAAGCTTGGCAACATGTGACCTCCAGAAGAGGTAAGCGGAATGTCCGGGTTCCAGTAACACAGACACAGGTAACTAACCGCTTCCATGTTCTCTCCACAGGTATCGTTGCGGAGAGTGGACCAGATGATATGTCTGGGGCGAGAAAGCAGAAGGAGACTCCGCTGGTTGGAAGGCATGAGATGCTATGTCCTGAGGTTGGGAGTTCCACGACCACCACTCCCAAGAGGAGAAGGTGGGTGGTGGTGGTCGGGGACTCTCTCCTCCGGGGGACTGAGTCATCTATCTGCCGCCCTGACCGGGAAAACCGAGAAGTCTGCTGCTTGCCAGGGGCTAAGATTCGTGATGTGACAGAGAGACTGCCGAGACTCATCAAGCCCTCGGATCGCTACCCCTTCCTGCTTCTCCATGTGGGCACCAATGATACTGCCAAGAATGACCTTGAGCGGATCACTGCGGACTATGTGGCTCTAGGAAGACGGATAAAGGAGTTGGAGGCGCAAGTGGTGTTCTCGTCCATCCTCCCCGTGGAAGGAAAAGGCCTAGGTAGGGAGCGTCGAATCGTGGAAGTCAACGAATGGCTACGCAGGTGGTGTCGGAGAGAAGGCTTTGGTTTCTTTGACCATGGGATGGTGTTCCATGAAGGAGGAGTGCTGGGCAGAGACGGGCTCCATCTTATGAAGAGAGGGAAGAGCATCTTTGCCAGCAGGCTGGCTAACCTAGTGAGGAGGGCTTTAAACTAGGTTCACCGGGGGAAGGAGACCAAAGCCCTGAGGTAAGTGGGAAAGCGGGATACCGGGAGGAAGCACAGGCAGGAATGTCTGTGAGGGGAGGGCTCCTGCCTCATACTGGGAATGAGGGGCGATCAACAGGTTATCTCAAGTGCTTATATACAAATGCACAAAGCCTTGGAAACAAGCAGGGAGAACTGGAGGTCCTGGTGATGTCAAGGAACTATGACGTGATCGGAATAACAGAGACTTGGTGGGATAACTCACATGACTGGAGTACTGTCATGGATGGTTATAAACTGTTCAGGAAGGACAGGCAGGGCAGAAAAGGTGGGGGAGTAGCACTGTATGTAAGGGAGCAGTATGACTGCTCAGAGCTCCGGTACGAAACTGCAGAAAAACCTGAGTGTCTCTGGATTAAGTTTAGAAGTGTGTGCAACAAGAGTGATGTAGTGGTGGGAGTCTGCTATAGACCACCGGACCAGGGGGATGAGGTAGATGAGGCTTTCTTCCGGCAGCTCACGGAAGCTACTAGATCGCATGCCCTGATTCTCATGGGTGACTTTAATTTTCCTGATATCTGCTGGGAGAGCAATACAGCGGTGCATAGACAATCCAGGAAGTTTTTGGAAAGCGTAGGGAACAATTTCCTGGCGCAAGTGCTAGAGGAGCCAACTAGGGGGGGCGCTTTTCTTGACCTGCTGCTCACAAACCGGGTAGAATTAGTGGGGGTAGCAAAAGTGGATGGGAATCTGGGAGGCAGTGACCATGAGTTGGTTGAGTTCAGGATCCTGACGCAGGGAAGAAAGGTAAGCAGCAGGATACGGACCCTGGACTTCAGGAAAGCAGACTTTGACTCCCTCAGGGAACGGATGGCCAGGATCCCCTGGGGGACTAACTTGAAGGGGAAAGGAGTCCAGGAGAGCTGGCTGTATTTCAAGGAATCCCTGTTGAGGTTACAGGGACAAACCATCCCAATGAGTCGAAAGAATAGTAAATATGGCAGGCGACCAGCTTGGCTTAATGGTGAAATCCTAGCAGATCTTAAACATAAAAAAGAAGCTTACAAGAAGTGGAAGGTTGGACATATGACCAGGGAAGAGTATAAAAATATTGCTCAGGCATGTAGGAATGTTATCAGGAGGGCCAAATCGCACCTGGAGCTGCAGCTAGCCAGAGATGTCAAGAGTAACAAGAAGGGTTTCTTCAGGTATGTTGGCAACAAGAAGAAAGCCAAGGAATGTGTGGGCCCCTTACTGAATGAGGGAGGCAACCTAGTGACAGAGGATGTGGAAAAAGCTAATGTACTCAATGCTTTTTTTGCCTCTGTTTTCACTAACAAGGTCAGCGCCCAGACTGCTGCGCTGGGCATCACAAAATGGGGAAGAGATGGCCAGCCCTCTGTGGAGATAGAGGTGGTTAGGGACTATTTAGAAAAGCTGGACGTGCACAAGTCCATGGGGCCGGACGAGTTGCATCCGAGAGTGCTGAAGGAATTGGCGGCTGTGATTGCAGAGCCATTGGCCATTATCTTTGAAAACTCGTGGCGAACGGGGGAAGTCCTGGATGACTGGAAAAAGGCTAATGTAGTGCCAATCTTTAAAAAAGGGAAGAAGGAGGATCCTGGGAACTACAGGCCAGTCAGCCTCACTTCAGTCCCTGGAAAAATCATGGAGCAGGTCCTCAAAGAATCAATCCTGAAGCACTTGCATGAGAGGAAAGTGATCAGGAACAGCCAGCATGGATTCACCAAGGGAAGGTCATGCCTGACTAATCTAATCGCCTTTTATGATGAGATTACTGGTTCCGTGGATGAAGGGAAAGCAGTGGATGTATTGTTTCTTGACTTTAGCAAAGCTTTTGACACGGTCTCCCACAGTATTCTTGTCAGCAAGTTAAGGAAGTATGGGCTGGATGAATGCACTATAAGGTGGGTAGAAAGCTGGCTAGATTGTCGGGCTCAACGGGTAGTGATCAATGGCTCCATGTCTAGTTGGCAGCCGGTATCAAGTGGAGTGCCCCAGGGGTCGGTCCTGGGGCCGGTTTTATTCAATATCTTCATAAATGATCTGGAGGATGGTGTGGATTGCACTCTCAGCAAATTTGCGGATGATACTAAACTGGGAGGAGTGGTAGATACGCTGGAGGGGAGGGATAGGATACAGATAGACCTAGACAAATTGGAGGATTGGGCCAAAAGAAATCTGATGAGGTTCAATAAGGATAAGTGCAGGGTCCTGCACTTAGGACGGAAGAACCCAATGCACAGCTACAGACTAGGGACCGAATGGCTAGGCAGCAGTTCTGCGGAAAAGGACCTAGGGGTGACAGTGGACGAGAAGCTGAATATGAGTCAGCAGTGTGCCCTTGTTGCCAAGAAGGCCAATGGCATTTTGGGATGTATAAGTAGGGGCATAGCGAGCAGATCGAGGGACGTGATCGTTGCCCTCTATTCGACATTGGTGAGGCCTCATCTGGAGTACTGTGTCCAGTTTTGGGCCCCACACTTCAAGAAGGATGTGGATAAATTGGAGAGAGTCCAGCGAAGGGCAACAAAAATGATTAGGGGACTGGAACACATGAGTTATGAGGAGAGGCTGAGGGAGCTGGGATTGTTTAGCCTGCAGAAGAAAAGAATGAGGGGGGCTTTGATAGTTGCTTTCAACTACCTGAAAGGGGGTTCCAAAGAGGATGGCTCTAGACTGTTCTCAATGGTAGCAGATGACAGAACGAGGAGTAATGGTCTCAAGTTGCAGTGGGGGAGGTTTAGATTGGATATTAGGAAAAACTTTTTCACTAAGAGGGTGGTGAAACACTGGAATGCGTTACCTAGGGAGGTGGTAGAATCTCCTTCCTTAGAGGTTTTTAAGGTCAGGCTTGACAAAGCCCTGGCTGGGATGATTTAACTGGGAATTGGTCCTGCTTTGAGCAGGGGGTTGGACTAGATGACCTTCTGGGGTCCCTTCCAACCCTGATATTCTATGATTCTATGATTCTATGAAATCAACAGAGCCAGACGTGTACCCAGAAGCCTCCTGCTGCAAGACAAGCCCAAGAAAGAAACCAACAGAACTCCACTGGCCATCACATACAGTCCTCAGCTAAAACGTCTCCAACGCATCATCAGTGATCGACAACCCATTCTGGACAACGATCCCGCACTTTCACAGGCCTTGGGAGGCAGGCCAGTCCTCCCCACAGACAACCCACCAACCTGAAGCATATTATCACCAGCAACTATACACCGCACCATAGTAACTCTAACTCAGGAACCAATCCATGCAACAAACCTCGATGCCAACTCTGCCCACATATCTACACCACCGACACCATCATAGGACCTAACCAGATCAGCCACACCATCACCAGTTCATTCACCTGCACATCCACCAATGTAATATACAAAAAGAAAAGGAGTACTTGTGGCACCTTAGAGACTAACCAATTTATTTGAGCATAAGCTTTCGTGAGCTACAGCTCACTTCATCGGATGCATACTGTGGAAAGTATAGAAGATCTTTTTATACACACAAAGCATGAAAAAATGGGTGTTTACCACTACAAAAGGTTTTCTCTCCCCCCACCCTCTCTCCTGCTGGTAATAGCTTATCTAAAGTGATCACTCTCCTTACAATGTGCATGATAATCAAGGTGGGCCATTTCCAGCACAAATCCAGGGTTTAACAAGAACGTCTGAGGGGGGGGTAGGAAAAAACAAGGGGAAATGGTTACCTTGCATAATATAATGTAATATACGCCATCATGTGACAGCAATGCCCCTCTGCTGTGTACATCGGCCAAACTGGACAGTGTCTACGTAAAAGGATAAATGGACACAAATCAGATATTAGGAATGGCAATATACAAAAACCTGTAGGAGAACACTTCAATCTCCCTGGACACACAATAGCAAGTTTAAAGGTAGCCATCCTGCAGCAAAAAACCTTCAGGACCAGACTTCAAAGAGAAACTGCTGAGCTTCAAGAAAAGGAGGACTTGTGGCACCTTAGAGACTAACCAATTTATTAGAGCATAAGCTTTCGTGAGCTACAGCTCACTTCCTCAGATGCATATCGTGGAAACTGCAGCAGGCTTTATATATACACAGAGAATATGAAACAATACCTATTCCCACCCCACTGTCCTGCTGGTAATAGCTTATCTAAAGTGATTTCCAGCACAAATCCAGGTTTTCTCACCCTCCACCCCCACACACAAATTCACTCTCCTGCTGGTGATAGCCCATCCAAAGTGACAACTCTTTACACAATGTGCATGACAATCAAGCTGGGCTATTTCCTGCACAAATTGGGGGGGATGTGAGAACCTGGATTTGTGCAGGAAATAGCCCAGCTTGATTGTCATGCACATTGTGTAAAGAGTTGTCACTTTGGATGGGCTATCACCAGCAGGAGAGTGAATTTGTGGGGGGGGGTGGAGGGTGAGAAAACCTGGATTTGTGCTGGAAATCACTTTAGATAAGCTATTACCAGCAGGACAGTGGGGTGGGAATAGGTATTGTTTCATATTCTCTGTGTATATATAAAGCCTGCTGCAGTTTCCACGATATGCATCTGAGGAAGTGAGCTGTAGCTCACGAAAGCTTATGCTCTAATAAATTGGTTAGTCTCTAAGGTGCCACAAGTACTCCTTTTCTTTTTGCATATAGACAAAGGCACCTGGTACAAAACCCATCCATCTGCAGAAACAGATGACTAAACTGCTCTAAATTCTTCTGGTATTCAGATATGGCTGTGATGAAAATGCTATAATTGCAGCAGTCATTCAACAGAGAACATGATGAGTAACATGACAGAAAGGAAAATTCTTAGGAATTGTCCATGTTTTTTCAGCTATAGAGACCCATGTGTAGGCAAGAGAAGTTACTTCAGTAAGATATTATGTTTTTCTTAGTTTCCTGTGAGTAACTCTAACCATTTACTTTTTTGCTGCTGGGGCATTTGCTGTTGGTCTTTTGGTTCAGTAGACTCTTTCCTCAGGCCATACTTTCTCACTTGGGTTAAAGCAGATTATTTGGGGGCACTTGGGGAATGAAGGGGATTCCCTTTGGTTATTCCTTCTGCCAATGGTATCATTTCCCCATTTTACTTTTCAAAAAATAAACTAAAAGAAAAGGAGTACTTGTGGCACCTTAGAGACTAACTAAGGTGCCACAAGTACTCCTTTTCTTTTTGCGAATACAGACTAACACGGCTGTTACTCTGAAAAAAATAAACTATAATTTCCCAGTTGGCTCCATGATATTTTGTGTGGAACAAGTTTAATTCCCGTGGGACAAAAATAGCCTCATTCTGAGTCTGAAAACTGTACTCCAGTAGATACATAATATGGAATCTGAATCCCATAGGTGGCTGATGTGTAACATTTCCAAGCTCCAGTCATGCCAGATTTGCTGTCCTTCATGTTGAACATGTGAAGGTTTTAGTTGTTAACTCTCTAGTGTTGGGTGGACAAGGAAAATAAGGGCCAGTTTGTAAGGCTCCACTTGGAGAGAATAAACCCAGAATACCGTGTGCCAGCCCAGCAGGGCTTGCTTCCAAGAGGATATTCTCAGAAAAGGAAGAAATTGCCCTACAAAGGAGCAGTGTTTTGGCAGCTGGGATCCAGTACTAGCCCAGGTCCCAGGGACTGTTTCCCACTTATCTGAAAAAAAAAAAAAAAAAAAAGTCTGCAGAAGCGTTTAATTCCCTGCCATCTTCACTCACATAAACACACGTTCAGTCACTCATATGCATGCACACAAAGAAAAGCCTATTTTCATCTCTTACAGCTTTTCTCTCAGACTCAAAGAACAGAAATACTATTTGGTTATACACAAGACACATACCATACCACTGTTACTGCCCATACAATGGGCTAACAAGCAGCTAAGAAAAAGGAAAGTTAACAGACGTGTCCATGTTATAGTTAGGTTTTTGTTTGATCTTGTAAGTCTCCCAACAGCCAATTTTCAGTATCCCAGTTCCTTTACTACTTCCTGTTGTATGCTCAGGTTTACAACATTATATGGATACAGTATATGGATAGAAATATAACTGACTGGAAATACAACTTAGTGTGCGTGACTTGAACAAGTGACCACCCCAGATCAGCAACCTATAGAAGGATTTAATAATCCTAGAAATTTAGGATTGGAAGGGACCTCGATAAGTCATCTAGTCCAGTCCCCTACACTGAGGCAGGACTAAATATTACCTAGACCATTCCTGACAGGTGTTTGTCTAACTTGCTCTTTAAAATCTCCAATGACAGAGATTCCACACCTCCTTAGTAATTTATAGTTTGCAATCCAGCCTGATCAACAGTATAAGATAACTTGTTTACAATGATTCCTCCTGGTTAGTAAAGATTATTATTAAAAATTGAAAGTACAGTAATGTGGTTACTCTTCCTTGTTATTCCACAAGAAGTTCAATAATTAAACTGGGTTGAAATTGCCTTATCTCACAGGCAAGTATTACCACGGGAAGCAAAATCTACCAACACAGTAAGGATTCAGAGAATATTTTCGTTTTGAATAATGGTTTTGGAAAATCTTAAAAACTCTCCTACAAAGAACCCCCCAAATTTTCAAACTGACATTTCACATCCATTTTTGCCATCTACATGCTTGGGTTTTTGTATCCTCAATAGAGGAGTTGGTTCCTTGCTTTGAATGATGATGTGCACCCTGTTCTTGAATGCCTTTGGCACCCCAGCAAAGGAGAGTTTATAGGTGACAAATGCAAGACCTGAGTAGAAAGCAATAAGGTATGGGCAAGATGCCTGATTTCTACATGACGCACTTCATGATTGCTGTAAGAGGCTGCACTCTTCCTGGTGGAAAGACAAAGGACAAAAATTGCTTATGTAGAGTGCTTCCTTCATTAGCTTTCCTTGGAGGATGTGCTGAGTGAATGTTGATGATGCCATTGTCATTGATAGCTCACTGAAGGAGAAGTGTTTGTACTGAGCATTCAGCGCTATCTTAAACAATGAGGTCATGCAGCAAAAATCAGACCTAATTGCTGTTTGCAATCTTGGAATAAAAAGATGCATGAGTCACAGATGGAGGGAAGAGTTCCTTCAGCCACTTGCATTCCCTGTGGAGGGGAAGAAGGGTACATGAATTTGTTAATTTAGTTTTGTAGAACTCTTTTCTATCTCACTCACGCCCCCAAGCAAAGACAAGTCCAGGAAGTAGGAAATGGGTCACACAGTTGAGGCACCTACAACTGATGTTTTAAAAACTGATATATGGCCCCTATATGCACCTATTCACACACTAATACAGATGTAGCTCAAGGTATGTAAGACATGCATTACATGGAATGTCCCCATCCTTCTCATGCCAGTGTTGGTGCACAGGATGGAAACTCTCTTCCATCCATCTCTGCCATTAGCTGCTGTTTCCATCTGCTCTATGGTGTTGAGATCAACTCTTCTGCCCTCCCTGCAAAGGGTTCTTCTTAAGGTTTCTCTTGGGTGCCCATGTTTCCTCATACCAGTTGGTTTTCACTTGACAGCTTCATGTGGGAGTCTGTATGTTGGCATCCGGTGGTGCATGCGCCAAATCTGTCCAATGCTTTCTTCTAATTGTAGGGGAAATGAACTGCTGGTTAGTGATTTATCAGATCTCTTTGTTGGTGATGAAGTCTGTCCATCCACTGTACAGAATTTTTCTTAGATACTTATTTTAAAAGGCGTCTAGTTAGCTATCTAACATAGATCTCCAGTTCTTGCCACCATAACTTAGCATTGAGTGAGATAACACCTGAGTTGAACATTCAGAGTTTTGTTTTGGTACTGTATATCTTTGATTTCCATACATTGTTGATTTTAGAGCATGGTGTGGATGGCTTTCCAATCTACGATGTCACTTTTCTTGAGACGAAAAGGAGTACTTGTGGCACCTTAGAGACTAACCAATTTATTTGAGCATGAGCTTTCGTGAGCTACAGCTCACTTCATGAGGTCACTGTTAGCTAGTACAGTGCTGCAGAGGTAAATGAATGCTTATACTTCCTTAATATGTTTGCCTTCCAATATGATCTCTGTGCTGCTCAATATGTCTTTGCATCTTGGACAGATGACCTGTATCTCAAGCTGATGCAGATGTGATTGATCTGTTTTTTTTATTTTGTCATCTGGTGAATTCCAGTTACAGATAATTTTCAGATAACTCCAGAAGCTAAAGAATTTACAGTATGAAAGATCAACCTCATTAGTAAAGTCAAAAGGAAACAGAAAGTCCCAGTATCAACTGATCAGATCTCACTTTGTTTTTCCCAAGAGTTGGAAGGCAGGAAAACTAAGTTCAGGGACAGTGTGCCTGAACTGGGATGGCCATTTTTGTAGACCTGAATGTAAGCTCATGTTCTCAACCTCACCCAAACCAAAGGTTCACAGCATAAATATGTCAGTTTATGATATTAACATCTGTATACGGGTGTGTGTGAGATGCTTGAATGAACACCTGGCCCCTTCCCAGAGGAGTTCATAATCTAGAAGGAAAAGACAGGTGTGATTGCACGAGAGGTGACATGAGACAAGGTAGATGAATGGATGCAGGAACACCAAGAATAAAGTCATGAGGCACTTGTTTTGCATGGTACCCACAATGTTAGCTTTAAAAAGAAAAAAGCTAGCCAGCTAGAGATTAGCACATTATCTAATACAAGATCAAGTAAATTTCTTTAGAGGAGGGGAACAGGTGATAGGTAAGCTAGAAAGGAGGTCAGTGCTGCTCACAGGCTACTAAAAGACCGAAATTTAACACTTCCCAAACTAGTTTACATGTATTGAGCGAGTCTCCACCTAACCGTAAAGGAAGATCAAAGTCATACTCCTGCTGCCAAGGCAATTCTCTAGGGCAATATTGGAAAAGGCCTTTGCAAATGGAAAAAATAAACAGCCATGAAATCTATGTGAAAAACACCAGCATCTTGAACTCAGCTCAGCTTTTCTTTGCAAATTAAACAACTGGATGGAAGTTTTAATCTCCTCTCGTCTCACTCTCCTGGCACGAGAACCCCCAACACAACATGACAACTCATCCATCCAACTCACAAAAGGAAAAAAAAAACATTTCATATCAGATGCTCTGCGTCAAGCTTGCTAAGGCTCATAAATCAGCCATCTCACTGCCCTGGTCATTTCAACCAACGTCTGACCCTTTCGTTAACTCATGATTTATAACTGGAAGTTATTTTTTATGCCAGATTTATAAACTTTACTGTGCCTGGTTTGATATAATATCCACTTTGTACACCACGCAATGAGACAGTAAATTTATTGGCTATAAACTGTTACCTTGAAAAATGACATCAATGCAAAGTGGTTTCCATTTAGAATCAATGGGCAATAAATTCATTGGATTTTTTTTTTGTGGATGATGCTATTTATGAGGTCATGAGTGGCTATATAATAGGTGAAATTGGGAGGAGAAGCACCAGTCAAATAGCGGTTCTGTGCGACGGGGTCAACAAAGACGAATTATATTCACGCAGCAACAATGCATACGCTGGTATTCTGCTGTCTCTTTATTATCAGCCTCTCATGTCCTCTCTTGTCTCTCCCTATTATCGACTCCAGTGAGGTGTCCTATCAGCTCTCAGGTAAGACTTTTTTGCTTTTACTGCTTAGTAGGGCACTGGGCAGTAATGCCGGATGAGTAACCGAGAAATTATTTCAGAAAGGACCTTTTCTCATCTGTGCTCTTCAGCTGTGGCAAAAAGCAGATGTTTCTTCATGATGCTAGAGGAAAAACGATATAGGGGTCCAAAAGTGGAATACAGAGGGTATCATATAGTCATGATTGAAGTGTCTGAGCAGAACTCTGAACCAGGACTCAGGACTGGAAGATCAGGGAGTGCTGCAGGTCAGAAAGCTGTGCACGAAGAAGGTACCGTGCCTACCTGCCCTCTACTTAAGTAATTCATGTTCTTTTTTGGAGACACTGCTGCTATATTCATTTACAAAGTCTGATAGACACCAAAGTGTTTTTCTAAATATTAGTAAGTTCAAAATTTAAACAAGTGTCTTTCCAAACCTTCTACTGTGTAATTGCAGACACTTTACAGCCAGCTGTCATTCAATCCAGACATCATTCACCGTATGATGAGATGGACGAGCTGGCAGTAACCATTAATATCAACTGCATTTGTTTGGAGGCATGCATTAAGCTTATTAAATCTTCTCTACTAATAAAAAAGCGCCCTCTAGAGAACAAAAAACAAAATCAGGAGTCTATATTCAATTATATATTTTTATCTCAAACCAAAGGTGTATGTCAGCATTGCTAGGGAGAGGCAAAGTATATTGGAATAACTGTGTGAAATGTCTCAGTGTATTGCACATGGAGGTAGCAGCTTGTCTTATGCAAAGACACTTTTCTGAAACTTCCCAGTGTCCTCTGCAACTGTCCCTCTGCACAGTTACTAGGCAAACTACAGTATTCACTTATGGCCAAGGATTTTTTAAAAATCTTCCCCCCGGATATGTTGTTTTGATTAAAATGTTTTAAATTTCATTTAATTAAAATAAGGGGATTGTGGGGAAATCAAAAGCAGATAAGTGATACCTATGATCCATTATATTGTCTCTAAATCAGCCAGCTATTTCAGGGTGCTAAAAGACCCTGTATTCATGTAGGTTCTCCTGAAATTATATCACAAAGTTCTAGAAATCCCACCTTTCTTTCCTTTCAGACAGTCGGATCTTGTTCTGGTAGCCTGTCCAGTTCATCTGAGCAGTGAGCGACATGCTGCTCCATTTAATCATTTGGAAGACTGCCACTTTCACATTGTGTTTCTTTTGGCATTGCAGACACGCTGAACAGCAGTAGTTTCTGTCCTTGGGGCTATAGGTACCCAGGGCCCCAAACCAATGGGTGACCTACTGTGCTAAATTGGGTGGATCGGTTAGAGCAGTGAGAACAGAGTGACTGTATAGATGTAACATCAGGAAGGTGACTCAGGTACCCAAAGAGGCAATCACCACCTCTTTCACATTTATTAAACAAAGGTCAGTGATTAACTACTGGTGCCTTCTGACGTCTTCAGAACACGGGGCCCAGAGGCCTGTTCAGGAGCCATCTGACTAAATGGATGTTACCCAAAAGGAAACAGGGTCCTGAGGCAGGTGTCATCCCATACAGACTCTGATGTCTTCTTTAAATGTCTTCTTCTACCAACAGCAGATGAAAATACAAGATTAAATGTGGAGCGATTGGACAGCTTGGGGAGAGCTTCTCTGCTTCAGACTCTGCCAAGGCTCCTGGGGGCACAAACTGAGGACAGTCCCAGCAAAGCAGGTAAAGCTCTCCCACCCAGTTTACACATAGAGATGTTCCAAGGTACAAAATGCCAAGGGTCCCTTCTGAAAATTCAGCTGCTTTGAGCAGCAAAAAATAAGAAACATCTTGCAATATGAATCTGCCTTGAGCGTGCACATTGTCAAAGCAGCTGAAGTTCACTGTCTGCAGAGAACCCAAACTCCACCAGCAGGAACATGTTAAGTTGGGGGAGGGATGGAAGAATCAAAGAACCATCAGGTACAATCCCATTAAGGACTCATTAACAGTGAAAGGAAGTTGCAGCCCTCTAAGTTAGTGAGAGTCTGAAAAAAAGTCTGTTGAACTTCATACTGCTGTTGAGTAGCTGATGATGACTAGGGGGCAAGGAACTCCTCTAGGCAAGACAGGGACTTGGTCTGGGACTGGTTAACTGGGCCTTGCAAATGTCAATTTGTTGAACTGCACCAGCATTTTCAGAAAATGCAGAATCCACAGCCATAAATGCATGATACAATGACTTATGCGGGAGAGAGGGTCCTTAGAAGTAAGATTAAGTAAAGGGCTGCAGCACCACTACCATAGACCCCTCAGGAATAATGTGCTATGACAAGGACTGACCCTACATCAGAAGGGACAGTTGGTATTTGATTCCTAACTTCCGTTTTACCTCTGTGGATTATATTTTGGCAATCAGAAGTGACATGGGTAGTCTCTCCATTTCTAAATTAAGAAGCATTTCACACTTGTTTTTCCAGGTCTCAGTCCCAGCAGCTACAATCCAAGGGAAAATGTGAAAGAGGTAAGTGAATGACTAGCTATTGTCAAAATAAGAAACTGGAAACCCACATTTTAGATTAAGGAGAAATGGCTAATAAAAGACCCTTTAAAGATCCATTTAACTTAAAAATAGTTTAGATCAAAGTATGACCCATCTTTCTGGAGCAGAAAAAGGATGTTGGAAGATGACAGAAATCTGCTAATTTGCATAATTTAAAAAATATTTTCAAGGCTGTAGTAACACAGATTTGGCAGAAAATGAGAGCATTTCAGTATAATTTTAAAATTCCAGCCCTCTTCTGAAACGCTGCCTTCTAAATAAAAGGTTAGTTCCAGCCTCCACAGGCCTGGCTAAAGAGTGTATATGGATATCGGTGAGATTCAATAAGGATTCCAGGTATGTCACTTTTCCCACAGCAATGTGTACAACATTAGCACAATGATAATGGGCTAATTGATAATACAAAATCATTAATATTTACCATATATTGATCCTTTAAAGATTAAGGCAGAGAATTTGATTAGCATTTTGGATCACAGACGCATATTGGGCTGGCTGTCTCTCTGACGAGTCAGAATATGGGGCCACAGGGCCCGGTCAGAGATCGCAGAGGGACTGCATCTCATTGTAAGCATTTTTCAGAGAATTAATCTGATTTCCCCCACACTAACCGGCATGACGTTGCTTGATTTTAGGCTTTCTATGGAAGTCACCCTCGAATTGCTTTGCTGAGCCGCCTGCTGGCCAAGGACAGGAAACAGAATAAAAAACGTGGGAACCTCTCTGAGTGCTTCTGGAAATACTGTGTGTAACCTGGGGTGGTGGGGTGGGAGGACAAACTCTTTCCTAATCCTAGCTGCTTAATTTATAAAGATGTTAATAACTGTCCTTGAAACATGTACATAGATTTGCTTGTTTTAACATGAGGAGAATAAAGAATTGTGAAGCTGACTCTTAACTCTACATTCCATGCTGTTTGGAGATTAATAAATCCTCTATGTTTTGCAAATAACCTGTGAGCAATGAGTTATTTTCCTTCAGAGATTCCATCCTTCTTGGGTACTAAGTGATGGGGCAAAAAGGGGAAAACAGACAGATAGTGAAAGACCAGTCTGGGAAATTAGGAATTCTATAGGATTGTCTCTCTAAGCGGAGGGATGGATGAACCAGCACTACGCCACACTAATTTGCACAGTCTTTCATACACATTGTATCTCCTAATGTGTTAATATAGTAACAGATCAGTAATAGAAAAGAGAGATAATAATGATATGAATCACCCCCAAGAGGAATCACCTGAGGGGAGCAGACTACCAGAAGTGGTGGGGATGGGAGAGAGCTGAGGAGAACTGATGAAAAGGTGGGGGACATGGGAGCCTGACCTAATGCATATTAGAAAACAGAGCAATTTCTTACAGCAGGCAATTGCTTTGCCTTGCAGGCCTCTGCTTTCACTCACCCAGCACACACTCTAATCTCTGCCCAGCACACTAAGGATGTAAGGGGCATTCACTGGAGAGAGGTATTAGGACGGGGCCTGACATTTATGCAGCCTCATTTCAGTTCTGGCTCTGCTGGATTTTGTATAACACAATAGCTGACTTGTATAAGACCCAACCAACACCACTGGACAGCAGCCTCTCCCACCCCCCCACACACCCCTCTCTATTCTGCTGATTACAGAAGGGCTGGAGAGACTGTGTCTGGGGACACAACCAGCCTTGGCAGTGGCAGGATTCACTGAATTACATGGGTGGTTCTCCAACTGTCATAGCAGGGAAGCCTGTTAGCAAAAGCTCCTCTAGAGAACTGCTCCATGCGTTTGTCTTCTTATAATGCTTGTCACCTGTGTCAGGTGTTATATAGAGAAAAGCAGTGTTCAAACCCCAAGGTGAGAAGAAGTTACTCACCTTGTGAAATAACAATCGTTCTTTGCGATGTGTCTCTTGATGGGTGCTCCACTGTAGGTGTGTTTGCGTCTCTTCGCTGCTGATCAGAGAACTTTGGTAGCAGTGTCTGTTATGCCCGCACATGCGCTCTCTCTCCTCATGCCCTGCCACTAGGCTAGCCAGAGCACACAAGCTAACCCCCTCTCAGTTTCTTCTCTACTGCAGAGTCATTGACAAGAATTTGGAAGTAAAGGGGAGGAGGGTGGGTTGTGGAACACCCATGGGGGAAACATCTTAAAAAACCATTGTTACTGCACAAGGTAATTAACAACTACTACTTCTTCAAGTAGTGTCCTCATGGGTGCTCCATTGTGTGACTCCCAAGCAGTAACCCTAGTGGAGGAGATAGGAAGGTGAAATGGATGGAATATCCATTGTGAACAACTTCCAGGACTCATCGTTCTGACGTTATGCATTCCCAGGTGCTGCGAACCTTTGCAAGGCAGTAGCCAAATGCATAGGAAGAGATGGTCAGCTATAGTGGTTGTGGGGAGTGGTCTGTCGATGCTTCAAATATGTCAAAATTGGTGCTTGGAGATGGGCCAGATGGTTTTTGCCTAGGAAATTTAGATTTCTTCCTCTGAGGTTTGCAATAGTGCCGTGTCAGGTGATAGGAGGTGAGTGGTTTGTGTCGGGGCTGCTGACCAAATTTTCTCTTTTGTCCAGGCGTATAAATCCCAAAGACTGGCAAGCAGCCCGAGTGTCTTTTAGGATATGAAGAGAGGCATCCAGCTTCACTACAAAAGCTTGGTGCCTTCAAAGGGAAGGTCTTCGACAGTCAATTGCACCTCTTTAGGGAAGCCTCAAAGGTGTAACCATCATGCACATTGCATAACCATCCCTGTGGAGATGGACCAGGCCACTGTGTCAGCTGCATTTAGGGAAGACTGTAGCGCTGTCTTGGCTAATAGCTGTCCCTCCTGGATGATTTGAACTGTCCATGCTGTGACGTGGGAAGCTGAGCACGAAAGTTTCTAAGTTTCGAATAGTTGACAGAGTCATATTTCAGAGTTAAGGGTTTGATATTTAGTGATTCGAAACTGTAGCATACCTGAAGAACAGGCTTTCCGACCAAATAGGTCCAAATGTTTCCAATCTGTCATAGGGAGTGAACTTCATTTGGCGTTGACGGCCCCAAATGTTCACAGCATCCATGACACTAGAGTTTGGAGGAGGGTGGGAGAAGAGGAATTCTGTCTCCCTAGCAGGGACATTTTTTTTTTTTATGATTGGTTTGCTTGCAAGTAGGTGCCAGTGAAAACAATGAGAGTCCTTGTGGCACCTCAGAGACTAATAAATGTATTTTGGCACAAGCTTTCGTGGGATATAACCCACTTCATTAGAAGCAAAAGTAGGTGCTGCTGATGCTGGGGTCTGCCATATTGTTTTTGCAGGGTCCAAGAGAGCCTCATTAATAGGGATGGCTATTTTAGAGGATGAGGAGGAGTGTAGTATGTCAAGGAGCTTGTGATGGGTGTCCTTGACTTCTTCCAAGGATATCTGCAACTTGTTTTGCTAGGTTCTGAAAAAGCCGGAAGTTATAGGCCCAGGACAGTGGCGGAGACATGACAACTTCATCTAGGTAGGCAGAGGAGGAGATGTTGGTTGTTGGAGTCACCTCTTCCTCAGTACCACTCTCCTCTTCCTCCACAATCTCCTCTGGAGGTTCTAGATGCCGTGGCCGTGGAGGAATGTCTCGGGTGTTCACGGGGAAAGTTAGAAGCTCCTGGCTCTCCATTACCCTGCATATAAAATGTGAACAGCCACTGCTCCCATCTCCCACCTGAGCTCATTTCACATCCACTCCTCAGGCTTATGACACACATCTCAATAGATCTTTGGGCTTTTCCTTTCATAATAATTGCTGTGCCTCAGTCCAGGCTACCGTCTGCCTGAAATGACTTTCACAAAGTTATTTTGTCCATCTGTCCTCTACCCTTGCCTCATTTAATTCACTCCCTTGGGAGCACTGTGTTCAAAAACCACATTAAAATAACTCCTGGGGCTAAGAAAACATGTCCCTGCCTCCCTCCAGATCACTATATTTATGTATTAAGAAAAGGAGGACTTGTGGCACCTTAGAGACTAACTAATTTATTTGAGCATAAGCTTTCGTGAGCTACAGCTCACTTCATCGGATGCATGAAGCATTTATGTATTGTATCCCTTCCCCTTCATCTCACTAAGCTCTTTGGGAAGATTCTGGCTCTGGTCTGGAGAGTGCCTAACATTTTGGTAGATCTGCAATACAAACAATAAATAATCCTATTGATGTGCTGCATAGGGCTGCATTTCCGCAGCCCTCCTGGGCAGAGTTTGTGAAGTGCCCTGAAGTGAACCTTGAGGATGAAAAGTGCTATATAATCTTATTAGTAAACAGGACAAGCACTGCAGACCTCAGGCCCTTCCTTAAGGCAGGAATTATCCCACAGAAAAACCCTACTGGAGCTCTGCTATGGTTTCTCCTGTAGTATCCAAACTGAGCCCACTAGGATGAAAGTTAGCTTTGACCTTCAGCACCTTGATACTGGAGATTCAATATGCAGGTTTTGTGCATTAAGGCATGTCTTGACACCTGCCATTGAATTAGGAAGAAGGGGCCACTGTTCAGAACACTTAGGACCAAGCTATGGTAGTGTCCCAGAGCCATATCTTGTTCCATTACAGCCAGTGAGGTTTCTTGTACAATTTATTTGCATGTTAGTACCCAGAATGCTTTTTGCAGCTGAAAGCTATTTCTTGGCAGTGCTTGTGTCTAACTGTATCTTCAGAGCACAAAGTCTGAGTTGCTTTTGGGTGTGTGCACTGTGGGATCTGCCTGTGAGTCACATGAGCTCTGTAAGTCCCGTGGAAAGATTTCAGGGAGCCCTGCCTTCTTTAGTAGATGCTTCGTATAAAAGGCACAAATAGAACTCCAGTAAATCTTTAGTTAAAGCTACAGCTAGCAGGGACATATGTTACATTGATCTCATTGATGTACATCATAAATCTCTGACTAGGTTGCTTAAAATGCAGCCTACAGGTCAAACAAATCTTGTTCACTTTTCATGACGCTTAAGACAGATGGAACCAGCTACAGCAATGAAGAATGTACTTACAAATGTTGAGCAGCTGGATGTAGAATGCAGCCATCTTAAATCTTCTCGACAAAGTAGAAATTAGTCTGACAGAGTTTGGCAAAACAGAGTTCATTCATGAAATCTCTCATTTCCTGCCACTTCATAAGTCAAATATTGTGTCCTTCAAAGGATGCAGGATAAGCAAAGCAACAGGATTTTAAAGCTTGTGACATTGGCACAAACATCCAGTGCTTCACTCAGGGCCCTGGCCCCTGCAGTAGGAAATTATATCCTTCCCTATTCAGTTCTGTAGACCAGTCCTGCCCTTGGGGATTTCCCCACAGCACAGATTATTAGGATAGGAATTAAAAGCCTGATGGTTGTATTCCATCAATTGCCTGCCAAAGCAATAGGAGAGAGTTTCAGCTGTGAGCTGGAGCATGGAACTACTGGAGAGAGGCTGCTGTTGAAAGGCGTATAGTGTTGTCAGATTGATAATAAAGAAGTTGCAGCAATTCACCAGCAAACACAAACCTATAGTATCATACTGTGTATCTTCCCAGCTTGGGCACCATTAATAATTAATAACTGATCATTAATAATTTGTCAATAATCAACCAATTGATTGATAACCAATCATTTATACAAATTATAACAGACTATATATTGCGTGAGGGGTTCTCTCGACTCTGGATTAGTTTAACAACAACAAACCCTGGAGAAGTCAGTTTTGGTTGGATTTACTGATTAACAGTTAAAAGAAAAGAAGTACTTGTGGCTCCTTAGGGTATGTCTACACTACGAAATTAGGTCGAATTTATAGAAGTCGATTTTTTAGACATCGTTTTTATATATTCGATTGTGTGTGTGTCCACAGAAAATACTCTAAATGCATTAACTCGGTGGAATGCTTCCACCATACCGAGGCAAGCGTCGACTTCTGGAGTGTTGCACTGTGGGTAGCTATCCCACAGTTCCCGCAGTCTCCACTGCCCATTGGAATTCTGGGTTGAGATCCCAGTGCCTGATGAGGTAAAAAACATTGTCACGCGTGGTTCTGGGTACATGTAATCAGGCCCTCCCTCCCGCTGTGAAAGCAACGGCAGACAATCGTTTCGTGCCTTTTTTCCTGAGTTACCTGTGCAGACGCCATACCATGGCAAGCATGGAGCCCACTCAGCTCACGGTCACCGTATGTCTTCTGGGTGCTGGCAGACGTGGTACTGCATTACTACACAGCAGCAGCAACCCATTGCCTTGTGGCAGCAGACGGTGCAATAGGACTGGTAGCCGTCATCGTCGTGTCCGAGGTGCTCCTGGTCGCCTCTGTGAGGTCGATCAGGAGCGCCTGGGCATACACAGGCGCAGGGACTAAATTAGGAGTGACTCGACCAGGTCATTCTCTTTAGTCCTGCAGTAAGTCCTATTGAACCATCTTTTGGTGAGCAGGCAGGTGATTAGGATGGCTAGCAGTCCTATTGCACCATCTTCTGCCGAGCAGCCATGAGATGTAGATGGCTTGCAGTCCTGCACCGTCTGCTGCCAGCCAAAGATGTAAAAGATAGATGGAGCGGATCAAAACAAGAAATAGACAAGAAATAGACTAGATTTGATTTGTACTCATTTGCTTCCCCCCCCGCCTAGGGGACTCATTCCTCTAGGTCACACTGCAGTCACTCACAGAGAAGGTGCAGCGAGGTAAATCTAGCCACGTATCAATCAGAGGCCAGACAAACCTGCTTGTTCCAATAAGAACAATTATTTAGGTGCACCATTTCTTATTGGAACCCTCTGTGAAGTCCTGCCTGAAATACTCCTTGATGTAAAGCCACCCCCTTTGTTGATTTTAATTCCCTGTAAGCCATGTCGTCAGTTGCCCCTCCCTCCGTCAGAGCAAAGGCAGACAATCGTTCCGCGCCTTTTTTCTGTGCTGATGCCATATCACAGCAAGCATGGAGCCCACTCAGCTCACTTTGGCAATTAGGAGCACATTAAACACCACATGCATTATCCAGCAGTATATGCAGCACCAGAACCTGGCAAAGCGATACCGGCCAAGTAGGCGACGTCAGCGCGGTGACGTGAGTGATGAGGACATGGACACAGACTTCTCTAAAAGCATTTTCTCTGCCAATGCATGCATCATGGTGCTAATGGGGCAGGTTCATGCGGTGGAATGTCAATACTGGGCTTGGGAAACAAGCATAGACTGGTGGGACTGCATAGTGTTGCAGGTCTGGGACGATTCCCAGTGGCTGCGAAACTTTCGCATGCGTAAGGGCATTTTCATGGAACTTTGTGACTTGCTTTCCCCTGCCCTGAAGGGCATGAATACCAAGATGAGAGCAGCCCTCACAGCTGAGAAGCGAGTGGCAATAGCCCTGTGGAAGCTTGTAATGCCAGACAGCTACCGGTCAGTTGGGAATCAATTTGGAGTGGGCAAATCTACTGTGGGGCTGCTGTGATGCAAGTAGCCCATGCAATCAAAGATCTGCTGATATCAAGGGTAGTGACCCTGGGAAATGTGCAGGTCATAGTGGATGGCTTTGCTGCAATGGGATTCCCTAACTGTAGTGGGGCCATAGACGGAACCCATATCCCTATCTTGGCACCGGAGCACCAAGGCGGCGAGTACATAAACCGCAAGGGGTACTTTTCAATAGTGCTGCAAGCTCTGGTAGATCACAAGAGATGTTTCACCAACATCAACGTGGGATGGTTGGGAAAGGTACATGACAATCGCATCTTCAGGAACTCTGGTCTGTTTCAAAAGCTGCAGGAAGGGACTTTATTCCCAGACCAGAAAATAACCGTTGGGGATGTTGAAATGCCTATATGTATCCTTGGGGACCCAGCCTACCCCTTAATGCCATGGCTCATGAAGCCATACACAGGCAGCCTGGACAGTAGTCAGGAGCTGTTCAACTACAGGCTGAGCAAGTGCAGAATGGTGGTAGAATGTGCATTTGGACGTTTAAAAGCGCGCTGGTGCAATTTACTGACTCGGTTAGACCTCAGCGAAACCAATATTCCCACTGTTATTACTGCTTGCTGTGTGTTCCACAATATCTGTGAGAGTAAGGCGGAGACGTTTATGGCAGGGTGGGAGGTTGAGGCAAATCGCCTGGCAGCTGGTTACGTGCAGCCAGACACCAGGGCGGTTAGAAGAGCACAGGAGAGCGTGGTGTGCATGAGAGAAGCTTTGAAAACCAGTTTCATGACTGGACAGGCTACGGTGTTAAAGTTCTGTTTGTTTCTCCTTGATGAAACCCCCCGCCCCTTGGTTCACTCTACTTCCCTGTAAGCTAACCACCCTCCCCTTCTCCCTTCGATCACCGCTTGCAGAGGCAATAAAGTCATTGTTGCTTCACATTCATGCATTCTTTATTCATTCATCACATAAACAGAGGGATGACTACCAAGGTAGCCCAGGAGGGGTGGTGGAGGAGGGAAGAACAATGCCACATAGCACTTTAAAAGTTTACAACTTTAAAACTTATTGAATGCCAGCCTTCTGTTTTTTGGGCAATCCTCTGGGGTGGAGTGGCTGATTGGCCGGAGGCCCCCCCACTGCGTTCTTGGCCATCTGGGTGAGGAGGCTATGGAACTTGGGGAGGAGGGCAGTTGGTTACACAGGGGCTGTAGCGGCAGTCTGTGCTCCAGCTCAACCATACACTGGAGCATACTGGTTTGATCCTCCAGCAGCCTCAGCATTGAATCCTGCCTCCTCTCATCACGCTGCCACCATATTTGAGCTTCAGCCCACCACTTACTCTCTTCAGCCCACCACCTCTCCTCCCGGTCATTTTGTGCTTTTCTGCACTCTGACATTGTCTGCCTCCACACATTCATCTGTGCTCTGTCAGTGTGGGCGGACAGCATGAGCTCAGAGAACATTTAATCACAAGTGTGTTTTTTTCTCTTTCTAATCTTCACTAGCCTCTGGGAAGGAAAAGATCCTGTGAGCATTGAAACACATGCAGCTGATGGAGAAAAAAAAAGGGACAGTGGTATTTAAAAAGACACATTTTATAGAACAATGGGTACACTCTTTCACGGTAAACCTTGCTGTTAGCATTACATACATAGCATATGTGCTTTTGTTACAAGGTCGCATTTTGCCTCCCCCCACCGTGTGGCTAGCCCCGCCCTCCTCCCCGTGGCTAACAGCGGGGAACATTTCTGTTCAGCCACAGGCAAACAGCCCAGCAGGAATGGGTGCCTCTGAATGTCCCCTGAAGAAAAGCACCCTATTTCAACCAGGTGACCATGAATAATATCACTCTCCTGAGGATAACACAGAGAGATAAAGAACGGATGTTGTTTGAATGCCAGCAAACATACACTGCAATGCTTTGTTGTACAATGATTCCTGAGTACGTGCTACTGGCCTGGAGTGGTTAAGTGTCCTACCATGGAGGACGCAATAAGGCTGCCCTCCCCAGAAACCTTTTGCAAAGGCTTTGGGAGTACATCCAGGAGAGCCGCGAATGCCAGGGCAAATTAATCATTACACATGCTTGCTTTTAAACCACGTATAGTATTTAAAAGGTACACTCACCGGAGGTCCCTTCTCCACCTGCCAGGTCCGGGAGGCAGCCTTCGGAGGGTTTGGGGGGTATTGGCTCCAGCTCCAGGGTAAGAAACAGATCCTGGCTGTCGGGAAAACCGGTTTCTTCAATTGCTTGCTGTGAGCTATCTACAACCTCATCATCTTCATCATCTTCCTCGTCCCCAAAACCTGCTTCCGTGTTGCCTCCATCTCCATTGAAGGAGTCAAACAACACGGCTGGGGTAGTGGTGGCTGAACCCCCTAAAATGGCATGCAGCTCATCATAGAAGCGGCATGTTTGGGGCTCTGACCCAGAGCGGCCGTTCGCCTCTCTGGTTTTCTGGTAGTCGTGCCTCAGCTCCTTAAGTTTCATGTGGCACTGCTTCGGGTCCCTGTTATGGCCTCTGTCCTTCATGCCCTGCAAGATTTTGACAAACGTTTTGGCGTTTTGAAAACTGGAACGGAGTTCTGATAGCACGGATTCCTCTCCCCATACAGCGATCAGATCCCGTACCTCCGGTTCAGTCCATGCTGGAGCTCTTTTGCGATTCTGGGACTCCATCATGGTCACCTCTGCTGATGAGCTCTGCATGGTCACCTGCAGCTTGCCATGCTGTCCAAACAGGAAACTGAAATTCAAAAGTTTGCGGGCCTTTTCCTGTCTACCTGGCCAGTGCATCTGAGTTGAGAGTGCTGTCCAGAGTGGTCACAATGGAGCACTCTGGGATAGCTCCCGGAGGCCAATACCGTCTAATTGTGTCCACAATACCCCAAATTCGACCTGGCAAGGCCGATTTAAGCGCTAATCCACTTGTCAGGGGTGGAGTAAGGAAATGGATTTTAAGAGCCCTTTAAGTCGAAAAAAGGGCTTCATCGTGTGGATGGGTGCAGGTTTACATCGATTTAACGCTGCTAAATTCAACCTAAACTCCTAGTGTAGACCAGGGCTTAGAGACTAACAAATTTATTTGAGCATAAGCTTTCGTGAGCCACAGCTCACTTCATCGGATGCATTCAGTGCGGAGATTTATATACATAGAGAACATGAAACAATGGGTGTTACCATACACACTGTAACAAGAGAGTGATCACTTACGGTAAGCTATTACCAGCAGGACAGTGGGGGGTGGGGGGAACCTTTTGTAGTGATAATCAAGGTGGGCCATTTCCAGCAGTTGACAAGAACGTCTAAGGAACAGTGGGGGGTGGGGGGAGGAATGAACATGGGAAAATAGTTTTACCTTGTGTAATGACCCATCCACTCCCAGGCTCTATTCAAGCCTAAGTTAATTGTATCCAGTTTGCAAATTAATTCCAATTCAGCAGTCTCTCGTTGGAGTCTGTTTTTGAAGTTTTTTTGTTGAAGAATTGCAACTTTTAGATCTGTAATCGAGTGACCAAAGAGATTGAAGTGTTCTCCAACTGATTTTTGAATGTTATAATTCTGGACGTCTGATTTGTGTCCATTTATTCTTTTACGTAGAGACTGTCCAGTTTGACCAATGTACATGGCAGAGGGGCATTGCTGGCACATGATGGCATAGATCACATTGGTAGATGTGCAGGTGAACGAGCCTCTGATAGTGTGGCTGATCTGATTAGGTCCTATGATGGTGTCCCCTGAATAGATATGTGGGCACAGTTGGTAACGGGCTTTGTTGCAAGGATAGGTTCCTGGGTTAGTGGTTCTGTTGTGTGGTCTGTGGTTGCTGGTGAATATTTGCTTCAGGTTGGGGGGCTGTCTGTAGGCAAGGTCTGGCCTGTCTCCCAAGATCTGTGAGAGCGATAGGTCGTCCTTCAGGATAGGTTGTAGATCCTTGATAATGCGTTGGAGAGGTTTTAGTTGGGGGCTGAAGGTGACGGCTAGTGGCGTTCTGTTATTTTCTTTGTTGGGCCTATCCTGTAGTAGGTGACTTCTGGGTACTCTTCTGGCTCTGTCAATCTGTTTCTCCACTTCAGCAGGTGGGTATTGTAGTTGTAAGAATGCTTGATAGAGATCTTGTAGGTGTTTGTCTCTGTCTGAGGGGTTGGAGCAAATGCAGTTGTATAGTAGAGCTTGGCTGTAGACAATGGATCGTGTGGTGTGGTCTGGATGAAAGCTGGAGGCATGTAGGTAGGAATAGAGGTCAGTAGGTTTCCGGTATAGGGTGGTGTTTATGTGACCATCGCTTATTAGCACCGTAGTGTCCAGGAAGAGGATCTCTTGTGTGGACTGGTCCAGGCTGAGGTTGATGGTGGGATGGAAATTGTGGAAATCATGGTGGAATTCCTCAAGGGCTTCTTTGCCATGGGTCCAGATGATGAAGATGTCATCAATATAGCTCAAGTAGAGTAGGAGCATTAGGGGACGAGAGCTGAGGAAGCGTTGTCTAAGTCAGCCATAAAAATGTTGGCATACTGTGGGGCCATGCGGGTACCCATAGCAGTGTCGCTGATTTGAAGGTATACATTGTCCCCAAATGTGAAATAGTTATGGGTGAGGACAAAGTCACAAAGTTCAGCCACTAGGTTTGCCGTGACATTATCGGGGATACTGTTTCTGACGGCTTGTAATCCATCTTTGTGTGGAATGTTGGTGTAGAGGGCTTCTACATCCATAGTGGCCAGGATGGTGTTTTCAGGAAGATCACCCATGGATTGTAGTTTCCTCAGGAAGTCAGTGGTGTCTCGAAGATAGCTGGGAGTGCTGGTTAGGGCCTAAGGAGGGAGTCTACATAGCCAGACAATTCTGCTGTCAGGGTGCCAATGCCTGAGATGATGGGGCGCCCAGGATTTCCAGGTTTATGGATCTTGGGTAGCAGATAGAATACCGCAGGTCGGAGTTCCAGGGGTGTGTCTGTGCGGATTTGTTCTTGTGCTTTTTCAGGGAGTTCCTTGAGCAAATGCTGTAGTTTCTTTTGGTAACTCTCAGTGGGATCAGAGGGTAATGGCTTGTAGAAAGTGGTGTTGGAGAGCTGCCGAGCAGCCTCTTGTTCATACTCCGACCTATTCATGATGATAACAGCACCTCCTTTGTCAGCCCTTTTTGATTATGATGTCAGAGTTGGTTCTGAGGCTGTGGATGGCACTGTGTTCCGCACGGCTGAGGTTATGGGGCAAGTGATGTTGCTTTTCCACAATTTCAGCCCGTACATGTCGGCGGAAGCACTCTATGTAGAAGTCCAGTCTGCTGTTTCGACCTTCAGGAGGAATCCACCTAGAATCCTTCTTTTTGTAGTATTGGTAGGAAGGTATCTGTGGATTAGTATGTTGTTCAGAGGCGTGTTGGAAATATTCCTTGAGTCAGAGACGTCGAAAATAGGATTCTAGGTCACCACAGAACTGTATCATGTTCATGGGGGTGGAGGGGCAGAAGGAGAGGCCCTGAGATAGGACAGATTCTTCTGCTGGGCTAAGAGTATAGTTGGACAGATTAACAAAATTGCTGGGTGGGTTAAGGGAACCACTGTTGTGGCCCCTTGTGGCATGTAGTAGTTTAGATAGTTTAGTGTCCTTTTTCTTTTGTAGAGAAGCAAAGTGTGTGTTGTAAATGGCTTGTCTAGTTTTAGTAAAGTCCAGCCACGAGGAAGTTTGTGTGGAAGGTCGGTTTTTTATGAGAGTATCCAGTTTTGAGAGCTCATTTTTAATCTTTCCCTGTTTGCTGTAGAGGATGTTGATCAGGTGGTTCCGCAGTTTCTTTGAGAGCGTGTGGCACAAGCTATCAGCATAGTCTGTGTGGTATGTAGATTGTAATGGATTTTTTATCTTCAGTCCTTTTGGTATGATGTCCATCTGTTTGTATTTGGAAAGGAAGATAATGTCTGTCTGTATCTGTACGAGTTTTTTCATGAAGTTGATAGACACTACCACACTATCAGAGGCTCGTTCACCTGCACATCTACCAATGTGATCTATGCCATCATGTGCCAGCAATGCCCCTCTGCCATGTACATTGGTCAAACTGGACAGTCTCTACGTAAAAGAATAAATGGACACAAATCAGACGTCAAGAATTATAACATTCATAAACCAGTTGGAGAACACTTCAATCTCTCTGGTCACTCGACTTCTGATCTAAAAGTGACTATTCTTCTCCAAAAAAACTTCAAAAACAGACTCCAACGAGAGACTGCTGAATTGGAATTAATTTGCAAATTAGATACAATTAACTTAGGCTTGAACAGAGACTGGGGGTGATTGAGTCATTATACAAAGTAAAACTATTTCCCCTTGTTTATTCCTCCTTCCCCCCCCCCCCCCCCCCCTCACTGTTCCTCAGATGTTCTTGTTAACTCCTGGAAATGTGGTGGAAATGGCCCACCTTGATTATCACTTCAAAAGGTTTTCGCTCCCCCTACCCCACCCTCCTGCTGGTAATAGCTCATCTTAAATGATCACTCACTTTCCTTTTCTTCTCTTTACAATGTGTATGATAAACACCCATTTTTTCATGGTCTATGTATATATAAATCTCCTCACTGTATTTTCCAGTTTATGCATCCGATGAAGTGAGCTGTAGCTCACGAAAGCTTATGCTCAAATAAATTGGTTAGTCTCTAAGGTGCCACAAGTACTCCTTTTCTTTTTACAGTACACAAAAGAGACATGCAGGATTCAAGAGACTAATGCATAGAATCGTAAGACTGGAAGGGACCTTGAGAGGTCTTCTAGCCCAGTTACCTGCACTGAGGCAGGACTAAGTATTATCTAGACCATCCATGACAGGTGTTTGTCTAACTTGCTTTTAAAAATTGCCAATGATGGTGATTTCACAATCTCCCTAGGCAATTTATTTCAGTGCTTAACTACTCTGAAATTTAGGAATTTTTTCCTAACTTCCAACCTAAACTTCCCTTGCTGTAATTTAAGTCTGTTGCATATTGTCCAAACTCAATATTTAAACCCCGACATGGGTGTTGGGGATTTCAGTTGCATAGGAGTCACCATAAAGAACATCTGATCTTTATTATTTATTGCAAAGGACAATAAATCATCATATTTTGGCACAGGAGGGGCACATTTTTTTTAAGCAAGACATTACATGTGAACCCAATTTTGACACTAAAAGGAGCAGCGTACGTCACTCATCTGTCCAAACACAGACCTGTTAATAGGATCATATTTTAAATCAAATTAGCAACATTATACATTACACAATTACATGGGGGCTACTTCATGACTTGATAAAAAATTAGGACTACTGCTCATGGTTCAGGACATAAGCTGATCACAAGCTGGGTTGGGAAATTTTTTCTCTACTCCAAAATAAATATACAATTGCTTAAGTACCGATTTGGGGGAGAATATGAGGAGGGTGAAGATTCACCTCTCTTAGAAGCATCTGGGATAGATCATTGTTGTAGGTTGGATACCAGCTTAGAACTGCATGGGCAACTACCTGCCAGGTACGAAGGTTGGGGATCTCTCAAGACATCTAGGACATGTATACATGCAGTGCTGGGGAGGCGCTGGTGATCATGGTACACATGGGTACCAATGACATCGGGAAAGGCAGAAGAGAGGTTCTGGAGGCCAAATTTAGGTTTCTAGGTAAGAGATTGAAGTCCGGGACCTCCTTGTAGCATTCTCTGAAAAGACAACTGATACAAAATGAAACAAACAAACCCAAACCAAACTGAACAAACAAACAAAAATCCATTCATTTCAAGTCAAACTAAACATTTTGTTTAACTTGAAACTTATTTTTGGTTTGGTTAAGAACATAAGAAAGGTCCATCTAGCTTAGTATCCTGTCTTCTGACAGTAGCCAATGCCAGGATCTTCAGAGGGAATGACCAGAACAGGTAATCATCAAGTGATCTATCCCTGTCGCCCATTCCTAGCTTCTGGCAAAACAGAGGCTGGGGACACCATCCCTGCCCATCCTGGCTAATAGCCATTGATGGACCTATCCTCCATGAGAGGTTTGGTGAGAAAAACTGAAGTCCATTTTCAGTTCATACTGAACCAAGTGTTGTTTGGCTTTTTCTGTTTGGCCCCAAACCAAAAAATCTGTTATTCGCAATCACCCAGCTCTGTATATAATACATTGCCCACAGTATCCTCTTTCCTTGTAGCCCAGGGGGTCAGGTTGGTGGTGTTACATACTCCTTTCCTTTGAAACCCACTCCTCTTCCTCCTCCCCGGACCAGTGAACTACAGAGTTCCCCCATCCTCCAAAACCACTCTCAGTCCTGGGGGCTACACAGTCCCACCCACACCAAACACCTCTTCTCTCCATTCCCTGTATCCGGAGGATTATACAGGCCCCTAACCCAGGGGGGTGGGGGTGATACAGTCTTAACATTTCCCCTACCCCAAAAGAGGGTTATAGAGCCCCCCCCACCCCTCACTTCCACCTCAGAAGGGGAGGAGTGGTTATAGAGCCCCCCAACCCCTCAGCTCCACCCCATCCCGGGGCGGTTATAGATTCCCCCCAATCCCTCACCTCCACCCCAGCTCGTAGGAGGGGTTATAGAGCCCCCCAAGACTGGTGAGTTACAGCCCCCATCCCGGGGCTGCGGGACAGCCCTTGCCCTCAGCCCAGCGGCTCTGTAGATAGCCCCCAGAGCTCGGACCCTGGCCATCACTCCCCGGGCTCGAGCCGCCAGCGGGGTCTCCCCCCGTCCCTGGGGGCCTCGTGCTGCCTCCGCTCGGCCGCCCTCACACATCCCAAGGCCACAGGCCGCGCCCCCCAGAGGACTCGGGGGGCCTGGGGTCTTTGGCAGCGGGGGTCCTTCCGCCCGGGCCTTCAGAGCACTGCGCCGGAGGCATGGAGCGGAAGGACCCCCGCCGCCGGAAACTCTTGTGGGGCAGCCGCGGGGCCCCGGGCAAATTGCCCCGCCCCCCTCGGGGCCCCAGGCCCGCCGCCCCGTGCCCTCACAGGCAACGCGAGAAGGGGCGGGGCCTGGCAGACTCCATCGAGCGGCTGCCAAGGAGACCCGCCCCCAACGCCCTGAGGGGCTACAGGCCAGGGCTCGAGCCGCCGACTCAGCGCCCCCGTCACCTGGGGCGGGGATCCGGGGCGAGAGCCTGGCCCGGCTCAGCAACCGCCCTCGACCCACTCTGCCCTCAACACCCGCCCCGCCGGAGGCGCAGCCGCCCCCGCCGCGGCGCAAGGCAGCAGCGACCTAACATCCCCCCCCACACACACGCAGAGGAACAGGAGGAAGTTTCAAAAGCCACTTTATTAAACGTTACAAAGGCCTCTTTCCCAGGACAGTGCAGGGACACGCCCTCCTGATGACATACACTTTCAGAGGTTTCTAAGTGTAGGAACTAGTACATACAGTTGATATTTCTTTAAAAGCTGCAGCATAAAAAAATAGTAAACAGTTTCTTAATTGTGAGTAAGAAAGATTTCAGTTTGTACAAGTAGCTTTGTTACTGGTCCATGGTACATTTATACAGTAATTTCTAAGAGACTTTGTACATTGAAAGAAGTCACTGCAGTGATCCTTGCACTTCATCCTCAAACAGGCAAGGCCTTAGATAGTTAATTATAAGCCAACAGAGCAACTTTCCACAACACTCACTACCAAAAAAAACAAAACAAAAACACATTCTAAAGCATCTTGTACTTTGGGGGTAAAGAGGCCAATATTTCTCCCTCGGTGCTTAGAGGGCAGATCCACCTTTGGACACAGCCACCCGCTGAGTGCTCTGTCACATCTTTCTGGTATTTGTCCATCAAGAGTCTGGCTCATTTCTATGTGATAACTCAGTCAAAGCAACATCCAACACTCAAAGAAGTAGGTTATGGCGATTAGGTTTGTGAATCCATTTCACAGTGTAGCTACTTGCAAATCTACCCCCAAAAAGTAAGGGAGGAAAAAAAGACAAGAGAAAGGAAAAACTATATAGAGGAAGTAGAAACAAGGACTGGGAAAAAATTAGAAACAGACAGATTAGAGGGTACACAAAGTGGTGACTGGGTGAAGCACCAAGTTATTTCTTTCCCTCCTCATGGAGAGTAGTCACCCCTACCTAAAAAGTTTGGAGGTAAGAGGGAAGAGGCAACAGCATTTGTTACCAGCCTTTCCTGAAGTCCTAGGGGACTCACTTACTCTGAAGACAAGCTGAGAAGGAAGACAATTTGTGAAGTAATGCAAACAGATTACATATAAATATATATAAAATTTTAAACTACACTTGGCACTGATTCTACACTGGAAACATCTTGCTGGCTTGCAGAGAAGTCTTCACTGAACTACTTTTTGGCAAAAGACAAAAACCCCAACAAAACCAACTTTGGTAAGTGTCTACATTACAAACACTAAACATTTTTAAAGGTACTCTTTCAGATTAAACTGACACCAGAAAGTGACAGACTGTCTTTTGCAGAGAATGTAAACGCCTTATATAGGGAAGTGTTTAATCACAATTACCACAAGGCAGCACTAACGGTTCAGTGCTCAAATCTTTAGAACTTCAATAATAGAATTTAACTGCATATTCATAAAACAGCAGTGAACGATAAGTAGTGTTTACTAGGGTGGCAGGCTCTTTCACAACTAGTCAGAAGGCATTAATGGAGTATGGCAAGGCAGGCAAAGTCTGTTAAAATGCCAGACGTGTTAAGAGTTTCTTCCAAGAAGGCACAAATTTAAGATCTGATTCCCACCCCTTTAGTAGTGTCAGAAGAGACACCTTTAAATTGGGGCCTGGAGGAGACAGTGAAGAGAACAGATACGCAAACATACTCTTCCAATTTATCTAGAATTCAGTAGACAGTGGCAACAATACATTGCTTCTAGATTCTGAAATTCATACATGAAATCCTCTTCACCAGCTCATACTCAAGATTACCAAGGCACTGTGCAAGTTTTGGGCTGTGCTTATTAGCATTTTAAAATCAGAAGTGTAACTTTTAAATAAAGGCACATTTCCTATAAACCAGAGAAAGTTAACATATGACTAATCAAAATAATTTTGCTTTATACATCAGTAGGTGAGAGCTTGAGAATACAGCAGGTTTGAAGGAGAGAGATGGCTTCCGCTGGTTTGCATTTCTTCTTGTAACTCATGAGGACACGTTCCAGACTATAACAGAAAAAAAAAGGATTGGAAAAGCGACAGTCCTCTTCCCTCCACATCAAAGAGGCATAAAACAATCCTGCAACTTAAAGACTTGAGCTACAGAACACTCAAAGTATTCAACAAAAGGAAATTCTAAATAATTTCCTGTGTTTGTTTTACCACAGTTTCATTCTTGCATGGGATTGGTTTTTAAAATTTATGTACCAGGTGTTTCTCACCTATGGTCACAATTCTGTTTGTAGCATCACAATTAGTTAGAATATAAGGGTTGGAAGGGACCTCAGGAGGTCAACTAGTCCAACCTCCTGCTCAAAGCAGGACCAATCCCCAATTTTTGCCCCATATCCCTAAATGGCCCCCTCAAGGATTGAACTCACAACCCTGGGTTTAGCAGGCCAAAGCTCAAACCACTGAGCTATGCCTCCCCCCCCACAAGTTGCTGTAGATTGTGTTACAAACAGGCCCAAAGGGGAGAAATGAATATGCTGTCAGAGCTTGAGAGTAAACGAATCCTGCTGGAAAGTTTTTTTTTTAACAGCTACATCACAAATTCAAACTGCTGAACACCAAGCAATGTAAGTAGTTATAAGCTCCCTGGCTCTACTACAGCCAGAGTATGAATCCACAGCTTCCTTGCATGCACCAGAAACATCACCACTTGCATTTGTATTTATAAGTTTGTTACCAGTTATAATAATGGGCTTGTGACTATTGTATACATAAGGGTACATCTGGCAACATTCAGAAGTTGGGACAAGTGAAAGCTGGATATCAAACAAGGGACCATGAATTTCTTTTCTCTTAAAACTTCTACTGCAATATACTTCTGTTTAAACAGCTTGTTCACTGGTGATGAATCCTTGAGAACTGCCTGTCCTTCTCCCCCAGGCTTCTGCTCCAGCAGGAAAACTAGTCCATGAAGTCAGGGGGGTTTCCTGCACTCAAGTGAGGCTAGGCAGATCAAGGCTCTTGCCTGGGTTGAGTCTAAGGGCAGGGTTTTAAGTGTAGACCTGCAGTGGCACTAATGCAGCTGGGCTGCTGTAGTGCTTCAGTGAAGACAATCCTATACTGATGGAAGAGTTTCTCCCATTCGCATCGGTAATCCACCTCCATGAGAGGCGGGAGCTGTGCCAAAGGGAAAAGCTCTCCTGTCAACATAGTGCTGCCTACAACAGGGGTTAGGTTGGTATAACTGCGTTGCTCATAGGTGTGGATTTTTCACACCCCTGCACGACACTGATATAACTATGTAAGTTTACAGTGTAGACCTAGCCTAACTACCTTGCTATCTAAGCACTACTGAGGATTGGAGGAGGAGGAGTCTTATATGAAGCTTCCCTACTTTTTTTGTTGTTTGTTTTGCTTGACTTCTGGGCTGGAAGACAGCAAGGGGAGTCTGATTGGCTGGAGTACCCATTTTGGGATTAAGAAAAGGGTGTGACCCAATAGAAGAGGGCCAGACTGCTTTGCAAGAAAAAGGTGACATAAGGATGTTGAACCTGGAGTCTAAAAGATTAATAAATGTAGAAATACTGTGAAAGATGAATGTGAGAAATGTGTATGTCCACAGCTCTTCTCATCTTAAGGTTCTCAAGGCACTTCATGTATTCTTTGGAAGCCCCTGTGAGGTAAGCATCATTATCCCCATTTTAAAGATTGAGAAACTGAGGCAAAGAACAGGTTTCAGAGTGGTAGCCGTGTTAGTCTGTATCAGCAAAAAGAACGGGGAGTACTTGTGGCACCTTAGAGACTAACCAATTTATTTGATCATAAGCCAATTTAGCCCACTAAAGCTTATGCTCAAAGAAATTGGTTAGTCTCTAAGGTGCCACAAGTACTCCTCGTTCTTTCTGCTGAGGCAAAGAAGTGGTCAGGTGACCTGGTCACGCTCACAGTCACTGGCAGAGCTGGGACTGGAACTCAAGAGTCTCAGTCTCTTGTGAAATCCCATTTCTGCTCAGTGTGCAAGAGCCTGAGATTCAACAGTTAAGGTTCCCACAGAAGCCATAACTTCACCACATTGCACAGATTATGTTCAAATATCAATTTAGCAGCATAAGTACTCTTTTGGACTCCTGCATATATGTCAAGCATGCAATATGGCTAAGTTAGGGTTACTGTGTGAACCTTAACTTTTGAATATTATGACCTATGTACGAGCAGTCACACCCAGAGAGCGTTACATTAACTTTTTGCATTCGATTTAGTCTTATGTCCCATGTACGCTAGTCCTACTGACAAAACAGTGCTTTAGCTAAACACTTACCGATGATGATGATGATGATGATGAGAACAACTGCTATCAATATTGCCCACATCTGTTAAAAAAGCACATCATTTAGTACAAACAACTCACTTAGATATTTTTTTAAAAAGAGAGGGCTAAAGCTTCTTCTCTAGACCCAACTACTGCTCCCCTTCCTTACAATTTATGTTTTCCACTCTGTCTTGGCTTCTCAGCAAATAAAGAGTATGCTCCCAGGCCTTACAGTCATGTCTGCTAATTACACGAACAGACTAAACGTTCTTTATAGTGCTATGTCTGTGTTATCGTCATTCAATCCATATCACTGAATTTCTTCCTCTTAGATCTCCAACACCTTAAACTAGTACATACATTTATCCTTGGCAACATTTCTGTCCTGGAAAATGTTTTGTGTGAAGGAACATGGCCAGGGCACCCAACTTTTGGCCAGTTCATCTACTTCGCTAAGCCAGATGCTCATTAAGGACCAGATGCTGTAATCTTAAATACTATTCACCATGAGTAAAGGCTGCGGAAATTGGCCATATGTTCTCATGGATTTCTTCCCCTTTATGTAGTATTCAACTACTTATAGTTTTTAGTCACATTAATTTGTATTGGAAATACTCGAGTCATGGTTACCTTACAGTTCTTCCACCAATACTTTCTTTTCAGCTTGGCAGCACTGGTCTCAAATTGGGAAGCTCCCGCCTGCAGTGCGTCAGCACGGTCATCCAACTCTGACAGCTTCTGATCTCGTTCCAACACCTTGTCCACATTCACCCTCATGATGTCAACCACCTACAGTGATTTAATAGTCACAGTAAGTTATTCATTCATTAGATGTTCATTCCCTTGAACACTTTAAGCATGCAGCAGATCCTGACAAATCCCTTTTATAACATTAACATCATTCAAGTATTTTTAAATAAAGCAGAAGATATTGCCTTTTTGATTAAGAGTAGACAATATTGAACTTAGGTTCTTATATTAGTTAAAAAATTTGTGGAATTAAGTAACTGAGTTGGAGATTCCCTAATGCCTGCCTTGGGGTTTCAATATCAGATACTTTGTTTATAAGCTTACTCCTACTGAAACAAAAAGTATTCCACTAATAACCTAGCATGTTAGAGAAGGGTATAAGAAAAACTCAGTTATGGAAGCCACAACTGGCATTTGAACAATACAGTAACTGCTCACTTAACATTGTTACGTTGCTGATCAATTAGAGAACATGCTTGTTTAAAGTTGTGCAATGCTCCCTTATAAAAGTTGTTTGGCATCCACCTGCTTTGTCCACTGCTTGCAGAAAGAGCAGCCTGTTGAAGCTCCCTGGTGGGGGCTTGGAACCAGGGTAGACCAGCAGCCTCCCATCAGCTCCCCTAAGTTCCCTGTGCAGCAGCTGCCCAGCAGACTATCAATTGCGGGGCAGTTCAGCTGTCCTTCCCCCCACTGCCATGTGCTGCTCCTGTCCTCTGCCTTGGAGCTGCTCCCGGGAGCCTCCTGCTTGCTGTGCAGGCAGGGGGGAAGAAGAGGGGTGCTAATGTCAGGGTGTCCCCCTCCCCCAGCTCCTGTACCCATTCTCCACAGAGCAAGGGAGCACACGACAGGGCTCAGGACAGGGAGCTTGCTGGCAGCAGCTGCTGTCTCAACTTGCTGATCTACTTAAAAAGGCAGTATACTTAGAGTGGGGTCATCGTACTTAAGGGGCAATGCGCATCTCTCTCTCTCTCTCACACACAGACACACCGTGTGTGTGTGTGTGTGTCTGTCTATGCCATGCTGTGTCTCCTCCCTCTATTTGTGCTGCCTTGTAGAGTGTAAGGCTACATTAACAATGTGTTAATTCTTGAGGGCTCAGCCGAGTGCTAGTTCATCATTTAGCAGTAAGGCATTCCCTGGGAAACATCCCACCCTCTGACTCCACCACCTCTGGTGAAAAATTCCCCTGGAATCTAGCCCCCCTTTACATTAATTTTTAGGGGAAATTGGATTCACTTAAAGTAGCATTTTTCAGGAACATAACTACAACATTAAGCGAGTTACTGTCCAATGTTTCTTTTGACACACAAAGCACCTATGACTTCTGAAAAGGAAGTTTTGTGCTACCCCATCCAGCCAGAAAGAAATGAGGCTCTCAGCCAAGGATGGCTTTTGGCTTACACAGTAAGTTTTGCCACAGTTTTGATAGATAACTAGAAACCCCTGGCAATTGTGGATTTCCATATAGCAAACCTCATTCTCTGTCAGAAACCAACTGGAGTCATGCAGCTAACCCACTGGCTCAAAAGATAGTCATCTTTGCAGGAGCAAGTCAACACCTGGAAAATATCACAGGTTTCCTGCAATGAGTCTCAAGATGATAGTTCAGATCACAAGAGGGACAAACGATGAAGACATACTAGCTTTTGGTTCATACACTGAAGGAGACAAATTTAAAAACTTTGCCCACACAACACTTCCATATGTCTTCCCTCTGTCAGGTTTCCCATGGTCAAAGGAATGGTAAAGCTGCTCTATACAAGAGCCATACCTCATCTACTTGGTGTTGTGTCTGCTGAAGGCGACGATTACTGCCAGAGGCATTACTTGAGCTTCCAGGGCCACTTGTTGACCTGCAGTGTAGAGACACTTACATTATGATATATCATTAACTACATTTATATACCACCTAGAAGTATGCTTGGGTAATTTGCAAACACAGGTATATACAAACCAAAAAAATAAGTGTAAACACCAATGGTCATAACAAAGAAAGGAAGAACATTCCCTAGGAGCTAAAATGCAGAAGAAGAAAAAGTCAGATTTCTTTTGCAGTGGAAGAGCGAAGCTTCAGCAGCAAGCTTTAGCCACAGAATTCAGACTTTAGCCATTCAGAATTCAGTGTTCCAAACTTACCACCAATGAATGGCTACAATGGCACCGGAGAGCAGAGAAGCAGGTGGGAGAGAGAAGAGCGGCACTACAGCTCAGAGCATAGCATATAGTTGCTCTTGATTGGCCAAGAACATGGGTTTAGGGATCTCCCCCCTCCCTGACCTTTGCAATAAAAAACACATGAGCTTGTGCACACTTCCCCCCCCTTTGATGAACTTGGGAATTTAAATTCTTTTTGGAAGCTACTGAACTCAGAAAAAGATTATGTCAGTCACTGGAAGCATGCGACATACACTGCTTGTTTTCCTAAAAGTTCATCACAGAATAGAGAGGCAGTGGCCAATACCAGATGTTTCAGAAGAAGGTGCAAGAAGCCCTGTAGAGCAGTGGGACTCAACCTTTCCAGGAGTCCGATTTGTCTTGCATACCCCCAATGGAGGAAGAACAGGCACATTTACAGTTTGTACACATAAGACATCTACAACAGTGGTTCTCAAGTAGGGGTCTGGGGCCCCCTGGGGGGGTGGGTGGGCTGCAAGCAGGTTTCAGGGGGGCCACCAAGCATGGCCAGCATTAGACTTGCTGGGACCCAGGACAGAAAGCCAAAGCCCCACTGCACGGGGCTGAAGCCAAAGCCTGAGCAACTCAGCTTGGTGGGAAACCACTGTGGCATGGGGACCTAGTCAATTGCCTTGCTTGCTACCCCCCAATATTGTTCCTGGCTTTTATATACAGAAAAACAGTTGCTGTGGCACGTGGGCTGTGGAGTTTTTACAACATGTTGGGTGGGCCTCAGAAAGAAAAAGGTTGAGAACCCTTGATTTACCTTTTGGCCTTTTATTATTTGCTTACTGTACCACCTTTCAATATTGATTATGAACACAATTCTAGATAGGACACAGGACAAGACACCAACTGGGCCTCAGGTGTCCTTAAACAAAAGTTACTTACATAGAGATGTGCGGATTCTCCATCACTTGGAAGTCTTTAAGTCAAGACTCAGTATGTTTCAGAAAGGGGAACTACACAGAACTGAGGAAGCTGGTTAAATGGAAATTAGAAGGAAAAATCAAAGGTGAAATGCCTGAAAACTGCATGGACATAGTGACAAGCAAAAAGGCATCCTTTTAAAAACTGGAAGTCAAATCATACTGAGGAAAATAGGAAGGCGCATAAACTCTGGCAAGTCAAATGTAAAAGTATAAGGCCACAGGTCAAAGAAGAATGTGAAAAGCAACTAGCTAAAGAAAAAAACCCCAACAACAATTTTTTTGTTAAGTACTTCAGAAGCAGGAAGTCTGCCAAACAGTCAGTGGGGTCACTGGACGATTGGGGTGCTAGAGGACCACTCAAAGACGACAAGGCTGCTGGAGAAGCTAAAGGAATTCTTTGCACTGGTCTTCACTGCAGAGGATGTGGAGAAGATCTCCACATCTGAACCATTCTTTTTATGTGACAAATCTAAGGAACTGTCTCAGATTGATGTATATCAATAGAGGTAGTTTTGGAACCAATTGAGAAATTAAACAGCAGTAAGTCACCAGGAACGGATGGTTCTGAAGGAGCTCAAATACAAAATTGCAAAACTACTAACGGTGGTATGCAACCTATCACTTAACTCAGCATCTATACCAGATGACAGCAGGATAGCTAACATAACACACTGATTTTTAAAAAAAGGCTCCAGAGGTGATCCTGACAATTACAAGCTGGTAAATGTAACTTTAGTTTCAACCAATGTGCTTGGTACTGTAGTAAAGAACAGAATTATCAGATATATTAGATAACCACAATATGTTGAGGAAAGTCAACATGGCTTTTGCAGAGGGAAATCATGCCTCATCAATCTATTAGAATTCTCTGAGGGAGTCAACAGGCATATGGACAAGGGTGATCCAGTTGACAGTGTATTTGGACTTTCAGAAAGCCTTTGACAAGTTCCTGCACCAAAAAGGCTCTTATCCCATGACTCCTTAGTTTGCTTAAAAGGGAAGGTCCTCTCATAGATCAGTAACTGGTTAAAAATAGGAAATAAAGGGTAGGAATACATGGTAAGTTTTCACAATAGAAAGTGGTAAATAGCATAGTCCTTCAAGGTTCTATTAATAAATTATCTGGAAAAGGGCTGAACAGTGAGGTGGCAAAGTTTGTAGGTGACCCAAAGCTGGCTGCGAAGAGTTACAACGGGATCTCACTAAACTGGGTAAATGGGCAAGAAAATGGCAGATGACATTCAATGTTGATCAATGCACATTGGAAAACAATCTCAATTAGACCCCATCATTTTGTATGTATAAGTTAGATCTTGGAGTCATCATTGGCAGTTCTTCGAAAACATCTGCTCAATGTGCAGTGGCAGTCAAAAAAGCTAACAATATTGGTAAGCATTAGGAAAGGGAAAGATAAGAAAAAATATCATAATGCTGCTATATAAATCCATGGTATGCCCACATCTTGAATACTGCACCACAGTTACTATCACCCCATCTCAAAAAAGATATTAGAATTGGAAAAAGTACGGAGAAGGGCAACAAGAACGATCAGAAGGTATGCAACAGCTTTCATATGAGGAAAGATAAAAGACTGGGACTAGCCAGCTTGGAAAAGATGAACTGAAAGGATCATATAATTAGAGAGTTCATGATTTTAAGGAATGGTAGGAGGGAGAACAGCAAAATAGAGAATGGACTTCAAGAAGGCAGACTTTAGCAAACTCGGGGAGTTGGTAGTTAAGATCCCCTGGGAAGCAAGTGTAAGGGGAAAAAACAAGAGAAGACAGTTGGCAGTTTTTCAAAGAGACAATATTAAGGGCACAAGAGCAAACTACCCCACTGCGTAGAAAAGATAGGAAGTATGGCAAGAGACCACCCTGGCTTAGCCAGGAGATCTTCAAGGATCTAAAAATCAAAAAAGAATCCTACAAAAAGTGGAAACTAGGTCACATATAAGAACTTAAGAATGGCCATACTGGGTCAGACCTAAGGTCCATCTAACCCAGTATCCTGTCTTTCAACAGTGGCCGGGGCCAGGTGCTCCAGAGGGAATGAACAGAACAGGTAATCAAGTGATCCATCCCCTGTCGCTCATTCCCAGCTTATGGCAAACAGAGGCTAGGGACACCGTTCCTGCCCATCCTGGTTAGTAGCCATTGATGAACCTATCTTCCACGAATTTATTTAGTTCTTTTTTGAACCCTGTTATGGTCTTGGCCTTCACAACATCCTCTGGCAAGGAGTTCCAGAGGTTGACTGTGTGTTGTGTGAAGAAATACTTCCTTTTATTTGTTTTAAGCCTGCTGCCTATTAATTCCATTTGGTGAACCCTAATTCTTGTGTTATGAGAAGGAGCAAACACTTCCTTATCTACTTTCTCTATACCAGTCATGATTTTATATACCTCAATCGTATCTCCCCTTAGCCGTCTCTTTTCCAAGCTGAAAAGTCCCAGTCTTATTAATCTCTCCTCATACAGAAGCCATTCCATACCTCTAATCATTTTTGTTGCCCTTTTCTGAACCTTTTCCAATTCCAATACATCTTCAGTTGCGAACCAGCTGAGCAGCGAAAAGCAGAGCAGCTAACAAAAGGAGTTTGCCTGGGATCTGCCTGAGAGGAGGTACGCTAAGGGCTGCATTAAGGAGGCTGTGTTGGTGAGTGTTTGTTGTGAGGACAGTGTGACTGTGTGCTTGATTGGTTGTTTGAAAAGGGCAGGAACTGGGTGTGCTTTGTTCCAGGTGAGCCTTAAGTGGGCCTGACTGCATAAAAAGCCAGTCAGTTGCGAACCAGCTGAGTAGCAAACAGCAGAGCAGCTAACAAAAGGAGTCTGCCTGGGAGTTCGCCTGGGGAGAGCCCACTGAGGCTTACATCTTGCCAGATTCTCTGAGTAGTTACGACAACTCCTGAGGAAGCTCGTAGAAGGAAGGTAATATGGATGGGGGGTGTTCAGCTGTTGTGACCTGCACTGGATGTGCTATGTTTGTCTTTCTTCCACAGGACAGATGCGACTTTGTCTGTACAAAGTGCAAGCTGGTCTCCATACTGGAAGAGAAGGTTCAAGGTCTGGAGCAACAGGTATCGACCCTGCGTTGCATAAGAGAAACTGAAGATTTCCTGGACGGATGTCATGATAGGCTTCTACGGGCACAAGGTTCTGAAGATTCAGAGCAGGCTGCACATCGGGGACAGAAGGATGGTGAAGAAATTTGGCATCATGTGACCTCCAGAAGAAAAAAGGGGAACGTCCATGTACCAGCAGGGCACATACAGGTAAGTAACAGTTTTCATGTTCTCTCCACCGGTACTAATGCGGAGAGTGGACCAAATGATACGTCTGAGGGAAGGGAGCAGAAGGAGACTCCGCCGATTGGAAGGCATGAGATGCACTGTCCTAGGCTTGGGGGTTCCATGACCACTGCTCCCAAGAGAAGGAGGCGGGTGGTAGTGGTCGGGGACCCTCTCCTCAGGGGGACTGAGTCATCTGCCTGCCGCCCTGACCGGGAAAACCGAGAAGTCTGCTGCTTGCCAGGAGCTAAGATTCGCAATGTGACGGAGAGATTGCCGAAACTCATCAAGCCCTCAGATCACTACCCCTTCCTGCTTCTTCACTTGGGCACCAATGATACTGCCAAGAATGACCTTGAGTGGATCACTGCGGACTACGTGGCTCTGGGAAGAAGGATAAAGGAGTTTGAGGCGCAAGTGGTGTTCTCGCACATCCTCCCCATGGAAGGAAAAGGCCTGGAGAGAGACCGTCGAATTGTGGAAGTCAACGAATGGCTACGCAGGTGGTGTCGGGGAGAAGGCTTTGGATTCTTTGACCATGGTATGGTGTTCCAAGAAGGAGTGCTAGGCAGAGACGGGCTCCACCTAACGAAGAGAGGGAAAAGCATCTTCGCAAGCAGGCTGGCTAATCTAGTGAGGAGGGCTTTAAACTAGGCTCACTGGGGGAAGGAGACCAAAGACCTGAGGTAAGTGGGGAAATGGGATACTGGGAGGAGGCACGAGCAGGAGCACATGAGAGAGGAGGGCTCCTGCCTCATACTGAGAAAGAGAGGCGATCAGCAGGTTACCTCAAGTGCATATATACAAATGCATGAAGCCTGGGAAATAAGCAGGGAGAACTGGAAGTCCTGGCACAGTCAAGGAATTATGATGTGATTGGAATAACAGAGACTTGGTGGGATAACTCACATGACTGGAGTACTGTCATGGATGGATATAAGCTGTTCAGGAAGGACAGGCATGGTGGGGGAGTTGCACTGTATGTAAGAGAACAGTATGACTGCAGTATGCACTATAAGGTGGGTAGAAAGTTGGCTAGATTGTCGGGCTCAAAGGGTAGTGATCAATGGCTCCATGTCTAGTTGGCAGCCAGTGTCAAATGGAGTGCCCCAGGGGTCGGTCCTGGGGCCGGTTTTGTTCAATATCTTCATAAATGATCTGGAGGATGGTGTGGATTGCACTCTCAGCAAATTTGCGGATGACACTAAACTGGGAGGAGAGGTAGATACGCTGGAGGGTAGGGATAGGATACAGAGGGCCCTAGACAAATTGGAGGATTGGGCTAAAAGAAATCTGATGAGGTTCAATAAGGATAAGTGCAGGGTCCTGCACTTAGGACGGAAGAACCCAATGCACAGCTACAGACTAGGGACCGAATAGCTAGGCAGCAGTTCTGCGGAAAAAGACCTAGGGGTGACAGTGGACGAGAAGCTGGATATGAGTCAGCCGTGTGCCCTTGTTGCCAAGAAGGCCAATGGCATTTTGGGATGTATAAGTAGGGGCATAGCAAGCAGATCGAGGGACGTGATCATTCCCCTCTATTTGACATTGGTGAGGCCTCATCTGGAGTAGTGTGTCCAGTTTTGGGCCCCACACTACAAGAAAGATGTGGATAAATTGGAGAGAGTCCAGCGAAGGGCAACAAAAATGATTAGGGGTCTGGAATACATGACTTATGAGGAGAGGCTGGGGGAACTGGGATTGTTTAGTCTGCAGAAGAGAAGAATGAGGGGGGATTTGATAGCTGCTTTCAACTACCTGAGAGGTGGTTCCAGAGAGGATGGTTCTAGACTATTCTCAGTGGTAGAAGAGGACAGGACAAGGAGTAATGGTCTCAAGTTGCAGTGGAGGAGGTTTAGGTTGGATATTAGGAAAAACTTTTTCACTATGAAGGTGGTGAAACACTAGAATGCATTACCTAGGGAGGTGGTGGAATCTCCTTCCTTAGAAGTTTTTAAGGTCAGGCTTGACAAAGCCCTGGCTGGGATGATTTAGTTGGGGATTGGTCCTGCTTTGAGCAGGGGGTTGGACTAGATGACCTCCTGAGGTCCCTTCCAACCCTGATATTCTATGATTCTTTGAGATGGGGCGACCACATCTGTACACGGTATTCAAGATGTGGGAGTACCATGGATTTATATAGCAGCAACATGATATTTTCTGTCCTATTATCTATCCCTTTCTTAATTATTCCCAGCATTCTGTTCGCTTTTTTGATTGCCGCTGCACATTCAGTGGATGTTTTCAGAGAACTATCCACAATGACTCCAAGATCTCTTTCTTGAGTGGTAACAGCTAATTTAGATCCCATCATTTTATATGTATAGTTGGGATTATGCTTTCCAATGTGCATTACTTTGCATTTATCAACATCAAATTTCATCTGCCATTTTGTTGCCCAGTCTCCCAGTTTTGAGAGATTCTTTTGTAGCTCTTCACAGTCTGCCTGGGTCTTAACTACCTTTAGTAATTTTGACAAATTTCTGCAAATTTTGACACCTCACTGTTTATCCCTTTTTCCAGATCATTTATGAATATGTTGAATAGGACTGGTCCCAGAACTTACCCCTGGGGGACACCACTATTTACCTCTCTCCATTCTGAAAACTGACCCTTTATACCAACCCTTTGTTTCCTATCTTTTAACCAGGAAAAATTACAAAGGATGAATATAAACAAATAGCACAAGTAGATAGGGACAAAATTAGAAAGGCCAAGGCACAAAACGAGATCAAACTACCTAGAAACAAAGAGTAACAAGAAAACATTCTACAGATACATTAGAAGCAAGAGGAAGACCAAGGACAAGGTAGGTCCATTACTCAATGAGGTGGGAAAATCAACAGAACATGTGGAAATGGCAGGAGTACTTAATGACTTCTTTGCTTCAGTTTTCACCAAGAAGGTTGGTGGTGATTGGACATCTAACATAGTGAATGCCAGTGAAAATGAGGTAGGATCAGAAGAAGCTAAAATTTGGAAAGAACAAGTTAAAAATTACTTGGACAAACTGGATGTCTTCAAGTCACCAGGGCCTGATAAAATGCATCCTAGAATACCCAAGGAGCTGACTGAGGAGAAATCTGAGCCATTAGCAATGATCTTTGAAAAGTCATGGAAGATGAGAGAGATTCCAGATGTCTGGAAAAGGGCAAATATAGTGCCCATCTATAAGAAGGGAAATAAGGACAACCCAGGGAATTACAGATCAGTCATCTTAACTTCTGATCCCAGAAAGATAATGGAGTAAATAATTAAGTAATCAATTTGCAAACATCTAGAAGATAATAAGGCGATAAGCAACAGTCAGCATGGATTTATCATGTGTCAAACCAACCTGATAGCTTTCTTTGACAGGATAACAAGCCTTGTGGCTAGGGAGGAAGTGGTAGAAGTGGTATATTTTGACTTTAGTAAAGCTTTTGATGCTGTGTCACATGACCTTTTCATAAACAAACTAGGGAAGTGCAACCTAGATGGAGCTACTATCAGGGGGGTGCAAAACTGGTTGGAAAACCATTCCCAGAGAGGAGTTATCAGTGGTTTACAGTCATGCTGGAAGGGCATAAAGAGTGGAGTCCCACGGGGATCAGTTCTGGTTCCATTTCTGTTCAATATCTTCACCAGTGATTCATATAATGGCATAGAGACGTGCCATAAAATGTGCAGATGATACCAAGCTGGGAGAGGATGTACTTTGCACGTACTTTGGAGGATAGGATTAAAATTCAAAATGATCTGGACAAACTGGAGAAATGGTCTAAAGTAAACAGGATGAAATTCAATTACGACAAATGCAAAGGACTCAATTTTGGAAGGAACGATCAGTTGCACACATACAAAATGGGAAATAACTGCCTAGGAAGGAGTACCGCAGTAAGAAATCTGGTGGTCATAGTGGACCGCAAGCTCAATACGAGTCAACACTGTAACCCTATTGCAAAAAAAGCAAACCTTGCTCTGGGATGTCTTAGCACAGGGGAGGGCAAACTTTTTGGCCTGAGGGCCACATTGGGGTTCCAAAACTGTAGGGAGGTGTAGGGTATTATATTGCTCCCCGTAGGAATGTGCTTACAGCGTAATACTTACGGCTGCCCGTCCGGGTGCTCCGTAAGTAGCACATTCCTACGGGGAGCAATTTAATACATGACACCCCTGCAGCTCTCGCAGCCATGCTGCCCAGGAGGAGCTTGCAGCCCCGCCGCCCACAGCGTGGATGGCGCAGGGAGCTAAGGCTGCGGGGGAGGGGCCAGGGGCTCAAGGGCTGGGCCAGAAGGTCCCGCAGGCCGTAGTTTGCCCACCTCTGTCTTAGCAGGAGTGTTGTAAGCAAGACACGAAAAGTAATTCTTCTGTTCTACTCTGCACTGATTAGGCCTCAACTGGAGTATCGTGTCCAGTTCTGGGCGCCACATTTCAGGAAGGATGTGGACAAATTGGAGAGAGTCCAGAGAAGAGCGACAAAAATGATTAAAGGTCTAGAAAACATGACCTATGAGGGAAGATTGAAAAAATTGGGTTTCTTTAGTCTGGAAAAGAGAAAACTGTACTTTAACAGTTTTCAAGTACATAAAAGGTTGTTACAAGGAGAAGGGAGAAAAACTGTTCTCCTTAACCTCTGATGGGACAAGAAACAATGGGCTCGAATTGCAGCAAGGGAGGTTTAGGTTGGACATTAGGAAAAACTTCCTGTCAGGGTGGTTAAGCACTGGAATAAATTGCCTAGGGAGGTTGTGGAATCTGCATCCTTGGAGATTTTTAAGAGCAGGTTAGAAAAACACCTGTCAGGAAGGGTCTTGATAATACTTAGTCCTGCCACGAGTGAAGGGGACTGGACTAGATCACCTCTCGTGGTCCCTTCCAGTTCTATAAAATTGTGAATAATATGGAGAAAGTGAATAAGGAAGTGTTATTTATCCCTTCACACAACACAAGAACCAGGGGTCACCTAATCCAATTAATAGTCAGCAGGTTTTAAACAAGAGGAAATATATTTTCATATGGTGCACACTCCACTTGTAGAGCTCATTGCCAGGGGATGCTGTGAAGGCCTAAAGTTTAACTGGGTTCCAAAAAGGATCAGGTAAGTTCAGGGAGGATAGGTCCATCAACGGGTATTAGCCAATATGGTCAGGGACTGAACCCCATGCTCCGGGTGTCCTGAAACCTCCAACTGCTAGAAGCTGGGAGTGGATGATGGGATGGATCACTTGCAATTGCCCTGTTCTGTTCATTTCCTCTGTAGCATCTGACACTGGCCACTGTCAAAAGACAGGATATTGAGTTAAATGGACCATTGGTCTGACCCAATGTGGTCATTCTTATGCTATAGCTCCAACAGAAATTATGGACTTGATGCAGTTCTTTGGATAGTACAATGCAGGAAGTCAGACTAGATGATCAGAATGGCCCCTTCTGGACTAAGATCATGTTTGTTGTACCATCTATTTTAGGAAAAATCTTTGAACTATCCCCTTTCTCTCATTCTCACTTTAAAAAGCTTTAATATTTATTTTTCACTGCTCAAAGTACTACTGTCACTATAAACACCCTCTGATGGCCAGCTTATAGAATGAATACTCCATCACACTATATGCCACCTTCTAAAAACAGCACCAAATAACCAGGTTCCTTTAATTTGTAAAGTAAAGGAGTATAAATCCAAAACGAAATAAACAATCCCACAATTCCTCCCCCTCCCTCCCAACAGGTGAAGCCAAAGAAATAAAAAGGCTTTTTTTTTTTTTGCTGGTATATTTTAAAAGGCTCCCTGAATTGCTAGCTAGTGGCTCAAAAGAGTGCCTATGTTCATTTTAAAAACATCAGAGTCTAAGCAGAATCACAGAGCTTACCATCCCTGCACACTATAATCTAGAAATAAAGAACATTTTGCTTAATTTTTGTCAACCTAATATGAACTGGCTAGTTAGCACTGAAGTCATTTAACAACACAGCATCAAGCTGTCTGTAAGAGTCACAACCCATTATTTACCAGTTCTGTGAATAAACAGGAATATATAAATTCCCAGATTCCTTTCACTGGTGCTAAACCTTTAAAAAAACAAAACAAAAAGCACTAGCCATTTGATAAGGAAAAAAATCCCCAAACACATTGCCCACAAAAATTTAAGAGATCTAATGCCATTCATATTTTACTCTTTCCTAGTCTGTAAAGGCAGCCCTTACAGAAGTCACATCTATCACCCTTAAGAGGCATACAGCAAGAAAGCATGAGTTTTCTGTGACTTAGTAAACCCCTTGTGACTCAACAATCACTACTCTAAGAAACACAGAGGTAAGGCTTCCTGCATACAGCACACAAGAAGTGGATGATGGCAGCTGCCACATTAGAAAGCAGAGACCAGCTGTGGTGCTAGGACCATGTGTGACAGGCACTGGTGTGCAGATCCAAGCCCAGTGTACTGCCACATCCCCACAGCAGCAGGTCCAGGCCACACACCTTCTGACTATTAGGGTAGTTAAGCTCTGGAAACACCTGTCAGGGGTGGTCTAGAAGATTTACTTGGTCCTGCCACAACACAGGGGACTGGATTGGACTACTTCTCGAGGTCCCTTCCTGTCCTACATTTCTAGGATTCTGTGATCCCTGAAACACACAACTTCAGGATTTTCCATGCTCTTTTATCAATTCTTTTTGCATTCTATCACGCTTTTGCCTCCACTGTAAGCTTTTCATTATTAGGTCATTTAAAAGAGACACTCAAGCAGGGGGTGGCACCCTTTCAGAAGTGCGGTGCCGAGTAGGTGTGCCTTGTGAGCACCGGCCCCAGCATGGATCCGCCCCGGCTCAAGTCCCGGCCCCAGGCGCGGCGCAGGGCGATGCGAGCCCGGGGCGATGGGAGCCCGGGCCGCACGGCCGGCCGCGCCCACGCACAGCGCGGCGAGCGGGCAATGCCGCGGGCTCCCGCGGCCGCAAGGGACCGCTGCGCCCGGCCGCGCCCTGCCCAGGCCCGTGCACTGAGCGGCGGCTCAGCGACACGCCCAGGCCCGGCCTGTCACGGGAGCACGAGCGGCCTTTACCCCTCCGCCGCGCCCCCCGCCTGGCGCGCCCGGCGCCCGCAGCCCCGCCCGGCGCCCGCCCCGCAGCCCCCCCGCCAGGCCCCCCCAGGCCCGCCCCGTAGCCCCCGCCCGGCGCCCGCCCCGCAGCCCCCGCCAGGCCCGGCCCGCCCCGCAGCCCCCGCCCGGCGCCGCCCCGCAGCCCCCGCCAGGCCCGCCCCGCAGCCCCCGCCTGGCGCCGCCCGCCCGGGAAGGTGGCCGCCGGGCAGCCCCCCTTGCGGCCCCCCCGAGCTCCCAGCAGGCCCGGCCCGGCCGCAGCGGGCGCTGAGTCGCCCCGGGACCCGCACTCACATGGCGGCGGCGGCAGGGGCGAGGCTCCGCGGGGGCTGGGGGCAGCGTCCAACAGCGCCGAAGGAAACCGGGCAACTGACCCGGAACCCGCCCCAGCTCGCGCCGCCTGCTGCGGGATGGGACGCTCCAGGGGCGGGGATTGGCCAGGCCCCGCCCACAACGCCTAGTCCCGCGCGTCGCGCGCCCGGCTGCGTAGAGGCGCGCGCGCTTCTGCCGGCTCCCTTGTGCTTGGGGGAGGCTCTAGGTGTGTTGGGGGCGGGGCTTAGGAGGCTGGTTTCTTCCTTGGTGTCCCTGAGGGGGGGTGGCAGGTTCCTGTGTGTCCCTGGGGGGCGGGGGGGCAGGTTCCTGTGTGTCCCTGGGGGCGGGCGGACGGGGGGGGCAGGTTCCTGTGTGTCCCTGGGGGGCGGGGGGCGGCAGGTTCCTGTGTGTCCCTGGGGGGCAGGTTCCTTTGCCTTCCTAGGGAGGGGGCAGGTTCCTGTGTGTCCCTGGGGGGCAGGGGGGGCAGGTTCCTGTGCCTTCCTAGGGAGGGGGCAGGTTCCTGTGTGTCCCTGGGGGGCAGGGGGGGCAGGTTCCTGTGCCTTCCTAGGGAGGGGGCAGGTTCCTGTGTGTCCCTAGGGAGGGGGGCGGCAGGTTCCTGTGCCTTCCTAGGGAGGGGAGCAGGTACCTGTGCCTCCCAGGGGACAGGATGCAGCAGGTTTCCAGGGCAGGTGACTGTATTTTTGTGGTAGGGTGGGTTTCTGCATGTCCCTGTGAGAAACCTGTTACTCTCTGGTGCTCTGAAAATAAATCCATACTGAGGCAGCTCCAAAGTGCCCTGTCACACCTATTGCCTCTTCTCAGCATTCTGTGGGTGCTTGGCCTATGGGGCAGTCTTCATAATCCATAAATGGCTTTTGCCTAAGGCTATAAAAGTTACCCTGGATGGCGATGGGGGGACTGAGAGCCCCACCAGGGCAACCTGAATCCCTCCATACCTGCTACCGGAGCCCAGGCTTGACATCCGCCATCCAGCTGCTCCAGGTCATTTCTGAGGAGTGGCTATCAGGAAGTGCCAACAGATGGAGCAAGGCCTCATGGACTTAGACGGGGGACAGTTATGCTACAGTGACGTTGGTCTTTGCACAGCTATGCAGCTGAACCTTACCTCATGCTGATGCCTAAACCATTCTCTTACCTCTCTTATTTCCAGCAGTCAGGCCCAGACTCCATCCTCTCCCAGTTTGGCAGCTGCTGGTAGAAAGCGTCTAAAGAAAGCACTAGCAACAATTGTTAATTTACTGACAAGCTTCACAACAGCGACATTTTCTCTCGTGGCCTGAACCTTCTTAAAATAGCAAATGAAGAGATTGTTCATGACGCTTGTGCTATAGGTAGGCATTGGTCTTCATTCCAGGCTATTGGCTGACGCTTTCCCACTGTGTTAATTCATCATATGAATTATTCTTTGCCAACTGACTAAGTCAGAGCTAACTCTTCTCTTGATCTACGGTATCTATTTATTTAGTCATTCCAACTGACTGGATGTGCCTAAAAATTCTAGGCTAGCCTACTGGACAGATTCATCCCAGCTCATGTAACTGAGTAATCACTCACTTACAAGAAAGGGTGCTGACAGGACTTCAATCCTGGTTGCAGTCAAAAGAAGACTATTCTATTCTAAGACCACATCCTATCCTATATGTACAACTACAAAATGGGGAATAACTATCTAGGTGGTAATACTGCTGAAAAGGATCTGGGGGTTATAGTGGACCACAAACTGAATATGTGGTCAATGTGACCCAGCTGCAAAAAAGGCTAATATGATTCTGGGGTGTATTAACAGTAATGTTGCATGTAGGATACATGAGGTAATTTTCTTGCTCTACTCAGCACTGCTGAGGACCCAGTTGGAGTACTGTGTCCAATTCTGGGCACTATAGTGTAGGAAAGATGTGGACAAAACTGGAAAGCATCCAGAGGACAGCAACAAAAATGATAAAAGGTTTAGAAAACCACCCCTATTAGAAAAGGATTTTAAAAAAACAAACAAACAAACACTGGGTACATTTAGTCTTGCGGGGAAAAAAAGACTGAGGGGGGAAACCTGGTAATAGGCATGCTATAAAGAGAACAGTAATCAACTGGTCTCCAGGTCCACTGAAGGTAGAACAAAAAGTAATGGGCTTAGTCTGCAGCAAAGGAGATTTAGATTAGATGTGAGGAAAAACTTTCTGACTATTTGGGTAGTTAAGCTCTGGAAACACCTGTCAGGGATGATCTAGAAGATTTACTTGGTCCTGCCACAACACAGGGGACTGGACTTGATTACTTCTCGAGGTCCCTTCCAGTCCTACATTTCTATGATTCTGTGATCCCTGAAACACATAACTTCAGGATTTTCCATGCTCTATTATCAATACTTTTTGCATTCTATCACACTTTTGCCTCCACTGTAAGCTTTTCATTATTAGGTTATTTAAAAGAGACACTAAAGCAGGGGTTGACAACCTTTCAGAAGTGGTGTGCCGAGTCTTCATTTATTCACTCTAATTTAAGGTTTTGTATGTAATCCATTTTAACATTTTTAGAAGGTCTCTTTCTATAAATCTATAATATATAACTAAACTCTTGTTTAATGTAAAGTAAATAAGGTTTTAAAAATGTTTAAGAAGCTTCATTTAAAATTAAAATGCAGAGCCCCCCCCTGGACCGGTTGGCCAGGACCCGGGCAGTGTGAGTGCCACTGAAAATCAGCTCATGTGCCACGTTTGGCATGCGTGCCATAGGTTGCCTACCCCTGCACTAAAGCAACATTGGTGCTTTTTTGTTGGCTATTTGAGCTGGTTTGTTCAGACTCTTTCTAAAAAAATGAAAGGGATAATGGCCCCCTAATTCTTCACTCAGGAAAGCTAATATTCTAGGTGTTATATGAGGCTGTGAGTGCTGGCTGAGCACAGAATCAGCACCTACTAGTGTACTAGGCACCTCCTAATTCAATCAAAAGATATGATTCCTGCCCCAAGGAGCTTACAGACTAATTTTTAACATGACACAAGGAGATGTTAATAAGAGAATGGTAGAGGAGGAAGGATGGGGCAACATCAGTAAGAGAACAGTTTCATAGAGAAGGCTAGTGCACAGAATGAGTAAGCAAAGATTTTTTTTAAAAAAGGAGTACTTGTGGCACCTTAAAGACTAACAAATTTATTTGAGCAAAAGCTTTCGTGAGCTGAGCTGTAGCTCACGAAAACTTATGCTCAAATAAATTTGTTAGTCTCTAAGGTGCCACAAGTACTCCTTTTCTTTTGGTGAATACAAACTAACACGGCTGCTACTCTGAAACCAAAGATTTTTTGTTTCCTGTCTACTTTCTATCTGGGGAGCCAAAAGTGCTTTACACCTAACTGAGTAAGCTTCATCACCCCATTGTGCAGTATTATCACCCTGGTTTTATAGCTGAAGAGGCTGACTGAAGGGACAGACAAGTGAAGTGACACACAAAATCTGGGGCACAGCCAGGCAAGTTGCTGATACACTCATGTATTGTCACTGGCTTTCTGACATGTTTTGGAGCTAACCGCAGTAGGCAAATAGCAACATAAAATCAAATTCTGATTCTAGCTGAAGGGCGTGTGGCATCCCTCAACTTCAGGCCACTACCTGAAAAAATTGGTGGGCGCTGACTAAGGGAGTCCAGCTACCACTCATGAGCTTGACTGTGCAATTCCCCAGAGTGAATCCAGACTGTCAGCTCAGGAAGTGAAGGATGAGACTGGAACTTTAACTCAGTCACTTTCTGGGACAAACTAATTGTAGCTTTTATTATTGACCTTTACATTTTTCTTGTGCTGGATATGGATTGTAATGGGGTAAAAAGTTCAACGGTATGTAGGTCTTTTAGGAGTCTAAGTCCCATTCACTGCATCATTAAGGGCCTGCTCCTGTTTCTGGTGATGTTAATGGCAAAGCTTCCTTTACTATAATGGACACATTACCCTGCATTCCCCCTGTGGTGGTTGGCAAATTTAGGGTAAATGTAGGATCCAAATGCCACACTCTGACCTGGAACTGTTCTTACTCCGATTACTATCGTATGTTGAATGGGTTAATTATGAGATTAATGACTCAAACTTTTACACAACAGAGAGATTTGTGTGTGTGTGTGCACGTGCACGCACGCACGCACACTATAATAGCTTTATAAAGACAGGAAGAATTATTTACTATATTACAACATTATCCAGCTCTGGTTCAAAGCCATTTATATGCCTGTTAATTGCATTAACCAGAAATGAATTCTGCATTGTTATTTAATGGGAGTTTTTGGATTTTGTTTCTAAAGGCCTCATGGAACTTTTAAAATTACTTTTTATTCTGTCCTTCTATGTAGAGTTTTGGAATTTATTACACATTGCCTTATGGATTCTGTTGGAAACTTGGGCCTTAGTCTCTGCCCTCACAGAGAGTACCGTATTTAAGAAGTACAGACAGTATTGTGCTCTCAGAAAGTTGAAAATAGCTACATGAAATATATTTTATTATATATTTGTATTACAGTTGTCTCTAGAGGTCTTGATCAGGATTGGGGCCCCATTTAGGTGCTGGTCAAATATTTCTTCCTACTTTCTTGTGGTGTTCTACTTTTTTCAGTTTAATTTTATTCAGTTATAAAAATTGTGCATTTATAATCTTCCTGGATGTAACATTTCATTGCTTTTTTTCTGAAGGAGCGTTATTGTTTAATGAAAAACTCACTATTCCCCTGGTCAGCATTTTGTAAGTGCACACAGAAATTGCACTTCTCAGTACGACTCTCATACTCGGGGGGGAAAATGGCCAAATTCATCCCTAGGGGAATTTATCATCATATAAATTGAATAATTTATTTGCTCAATTTTGGATTATTTTCCAAAAACATTATGAGACATCTTTTTTTACACATTTGGTCAAATAATTCACAAATATATTTGTACAATGATTTATTCCAGGCATTTCATGAAGTATTTAAAATAAATTATTTGACAGATTCTAATCTCAGCATAAGGCTCTGCTGAATTTTATTAGCTTTAGAGGAGCTAGAGCAGTGGTGGGCAACACGGCCTGTCAGGATAATCCACTGGCGGGCCACGAGACAGTGTTTACATTGACCGTCCACAGGCATGGCTGCCCGCAACTCCCCAGTGGCTGCATTACCACTCCCAGTGGCCGGATTACCCTGACAGGCCACAGGTTGCCCACCACTGAACTAGAGAGGGGATGAATTTGCCCCCACAAATTTAAATACAATTGGATTTTCTAAGCTTCTGTGAATTGCATCCATCTGGCTAAAAACTGTCATTTGCAACATGAACAAGAGGGGAGCCCGAACTGAGAAACTGGTTACCTTACTGCTGTAAAATCTGGTTTAACTGTCATAAGAACATTTCTTTTCCCCTGGGATAAGGAAAGGAAAAAAGGAGCCTCACATAACATTTGCCTCTTGCTGCCAGACTCAGAAGCAAGATGTGGGAACCACTGCGTTGTACCCGAGTCTCCCATGTGGTAGGTGCAGAACACTATGATAGTCTCTGGGCTGAGCTTAAAACATCTTAAACTAAAATAAACTGTGATAGGCAGTGCATTTCTGAGTAATTATAATGCACCTTGGGGTTATCATGAGGACCTGAATCTGAAGACAAAGTCAGTTTTACTACTTGAAGTGCAACTAGAGCTCTGAAATGTACTGGTGGACTGGAACAATTTACTAAGGGTTGTGGTGGATTCTCCATCACTGACCATTTTAAAATCAAAATTGGATGTTTTTCTAAAAGAAGTAGTCTAGAAATTATTTTGGTCCCTTCTATGAAATATGCCTAATGAAGAGTATACATTAAAAACCACAGAAAAGAGTCAGGCCTGTGACTATATAATGTACATCATCAATACACAGGCTGAGAAGTCCAAGTGACTTCAAGTTTTTCACTCTTGTTGATAATTTTGATTAGATAAATGTGTTTCCTATTTCCTAGCTTCCCTCTTTTGAAACAGTTGTTAACTATAGATTTTAAGGACTACCTTCTCCTCTCACATGAGTACATGGATCCCACTGAATCCAATGGGAGCTGTACACACACTAAAAGCAGAATTTGTTTTAAAAAATTATGTTTACCTTTGAAATTCAGTCAGGTAAGAGACTGTGAATTTACAAGTAGGTCTTCTAAGTGTGTGACAGAGATCCATACTTTACAAGGATATAGAGATATATATACACATACTTGAGGAATCTTCAGCTTCTTCTTGATTAAAATAGAAGAGAAAATGTTAAAAGAAATACACTTAGTATGGGGAAATTTTTTGTTTTTAATTTACAGCAGAAAGAATATAAAGCATTCAGAAAACATTTTCCATATTTTAAGGGCAATTCAAAACATTTTGCATGGTTCCAGCAGCTGAGTTCTTCAACAGATCCATTGATTCAGTGATGCTTTACATGCACAGTTACAAAAATAAAACTTACAAAAAAGAGACATCTATACTAGTTTTACATGCAAGTCTTGGGGACCCCCTGTTGGGCACCAACTACTGTGTGGAACTGCTGTAAGCGTGCAACCATATAGGGAGTTCATGTTATATTCTTTATTTCTTTCACACAGTATTACTTATGTCAAACGTGTTACACAAAGGAGCAATTCCATATTCAGGAGGCAGAAGAAGGTCCTGCTCCTGGCACTTGGGAATCCCGATTATCCAAGAAAGCTGCACTTATGTATCTTCTATCAGAAATAAGTTCCACAGTCAAGAAAGGGGTAAGCAGAAAAGCTTTTTCAATAGGAGAGCATTTTTAACTCATCAGTGGTCACATTCAGTGAAAGGTTACAGCCCTGTTCAGCAAAGTACTTAAGGATATACTTAACTTTAAGCATGTTAGTAGTCCCATTAAGTTAATGGAACTACTCATATGGCTAACATTAAGCATGTGTGTAAATATTTTGTTGTAGCAGGGTCTTTATCAGTAGGTACACCACCAGGCCTATGGATCTGGAAGGGTAACTTGAAATAGCTCTGTATTTTACTGAAAATTTTAAGTACAAATATAAGGGGTTAAAATGTTTCCACTGAGGTCATTACTCTTGTTAGGAAAAGATTATATTTGTCATAATGCCAGTCAATGGGACAAACATTTATATTTCAAAATGTCAGAGTATTTCCAGGATTAATACAGAGCATTCCAGTTCATTCCAAAGGAGTTTATTTTCAAATTCCGTTCCCATTCTTTGTGTGTGGAATACTTAATGCGTAAGGTTCCATTTCAATAAAATATATGGAGATTATGAGGCTTCCACAGCCACAGTGTGGAAGCCAGACAATTTTTTTTTTTTAATTGAATCAGGTCATAAAGTAGAAGTTCACAAACGTACAGAGTTCTGATAAAGAGCTATATAGCACATATATTGTAATTCAATGCTGGCAGTGAAAGGAAGTAATTAAAAATCAGATACACTTATAGAAAAGGCACCAAGAGCACTGACCCCAGTTTTTTGCCACAATCTTTGTGTTTACCCTTTTTTTAAAGACACCAGTTTAAAAGCTCATTTGTGAATATTTTTAGGCTTCACAAAAAGCCTGGAGTTTAAACATTTTAGTTGGTGGCCAGGATCAAGAAAGAGCAACTATTTCAAAACTAACCATGTAAAATTTACACCAACCGTTTGGAAATTTTGAACTGGTACTAGCAACATAAAGTCACAGAAGCAATTTCTGATTTCAGCTACACTTGTGTAAATCCAGAGTAACTGCACTGACTTCAGGAGAATTACTCCTGATATTTACTAGTGTAATTAAGATCAGGCCCCTATTGTCTAAACGTCATGACAATTTTTAATTAGTATTTCAATTTAAAAAGTATCTGATTTCTTTGGCTCCTCACTATGTAGAAATAGCAATATACCATGACACCCCTACAAGACCAGTTTGCATCTTTTAAGTTTTACTTTTTATTTTTTTAAATTTTTGTGCATTTTTATTACATTTTCTGACTTCCAGCAGGAGATATGAAAATGTGAAACATATTTTCTACTTTCATACTATTTCTTTTTTCAGTTTATGTTCATTCTAAGTGTTCTTTATTGGAGTGAGTGTATGGTGTTAAGCTAGATACATTTTTGTATTCTTATGATTATCTGCTTTGCAAAAGTAACTTAATTTTCTTAAGCAATATTAGCATTCACATTACTTGGCACCATTGGCAAAAAATAAAAATAAAATTAAAAAAAAAACCTCCTGGTAGCCAAAATCAAATGTAAACATATCCTTTTTTAGTAAAGTTACTCTGCCTTTTTTTCCTAAGTCTAAATACAGTAGCTCTTTTTTTTTTTTTTGCAGTTTAGTCATGCTTTAGCAAAATGTTCTTCTAAAGAACATTTAAAATAAAGTTTCTTATAGTGAAATAAAGTTTTTTGTTTCATTTTACAGACCATAGCCACTAATGCTTTGCTTTTTTCATTTCTTTTTTCTTGAATTCATGCACATCTCTGTTTTAATATATACAATATATACAAACAATACATCCACACTCTTCGCTCATTCAGACAAAACTATACAAATAATAATTTTATCTTGCCAAGTTATTAACCCTTTGTGAATAAAATATTTAGTAATTAATCAATATATTCCCTTTCAAATATTATTTCTCATTTTCCATTTCTACCTTCTATATATACAGAAACTGCCCAGATTTTGATGAAATAGCCAAAATAAGAAATTTACTGGCCAGGATGGAGCACCACTCTGATCTTTAGGTGGTATAAATGTCCAGGCAACATATGTATGTGACTGCTCAGAACAACAAAATTACTGTAAAAAAAAAAGCGCTACATACGTTACAAACTATTTTAAGTAAATAATTAAAAGGCCAGAAAATAAAGTGCTGAATATGAGAATAAGTACATGACACTTGAAATACTTGCAGGTTCTAGAAAAAATACCAAAAAAGGAACTTTTAAAAACTTGCTCAAGCTGCTCTCTTTATTTCCCATGCATTACCCGTTTGCCTCATATGCCAACCCACTCTGTAAATTTCCACGGGATGTATTAAAAACCTGCAGATTTAAAAAGTTGCATTAAGTGTGCTGTAGAGAGATTCAAATAAAAAGAAAGGACAGAAGTGCAAAGGAAATGAGAATGCATGTACCCAATAAAGATTTACTGATCTAAGCCCCGCCACTGACTCTTGAAGCTTCAGTTTCTTGGAGATGATTGACAGGTGCAGGAATAGCATTCTTGTGTTGCTTGTGCATTCCCACCTTTTAACAATATTTTTGGTATAATATTTGTACAGTTCCACACGTTTTAATACAGCCCTATATGAAAAGGATAATTAATCGCTTCTTTTGGAGAGAATGAAGCAACTCACAAATTCCTCCTGGTGTTTTTTTTCCCATGATCCAACAGAAGATTGAGTTCCAAGATGTCTTGCTGAACAAATTAAAAGTTGTCCATGAAAGTGCAAATGCAATGACCAAAACATTACTGTTAAAATCCTGCAGCTGAGATTCCCAGAACTGCAGTGGGTTTTTTGTTGTTGCATGTCTCTGCTAAAAACAGAAAATGAAAACAGTCTGAAAAGCAATGTCACATTGCTACGGGATGCTGCTGTGTATCTTCAAGTTCCTTGGCCTTTTTCAATTCTTTCACTCTGAAACAATAAAAAGGCCCTCTATAACATTTCTATTCCAAACGAATTTCAACAGGCAAAAGTCAAAGGGATCCCTCACTACAACTTCCAGTATGAAGTAGCCATCACCTAAAGTAAACAATTGGGAGCCAGGGAAGGGGAGAAAAAACTCATTCAGAAAGAATTCACCTTTTGCAACCCATTTCTGGACAACTTTATTTAATACCCAAATTCATTCTACTATCAAATCATCTTACCTAATTATTTGTCTTTTATGACTGCTTTTCATCAACTGCTTTTCTGCTGCTGCCTCATGTACCAGATAATTTGAGCAAAACGCACTTTCTGTGCTGCCCCCTTTTCTAAGTAGGACACTGAACATGGGCAGCTGCTGCTGCATCCAGCATTGTGGGGAGAAGAGAAGAGATTTATTCCAGACTTCCATGGGAAAGTTCTACTTAATTTATACAGTACCATAGATTAGTAGAATTTACATGTGTGTATGGACTTTATACTGGCATCAGTGGCAAAGCAGGTACGTTACTTCAACTTATTATCTCAGTCTCATTGTCAGCATCTGAATAGTCTGGATACTTGTAGGATATATTTATTTGTATCTTCATAATCCCCAGTCAGGGGGACGATCTCTCCATGGAGTACTAACTCTGTAAAGAGCATTCAGATGCTACAGTTGTGAGCACTTAAGAAATGCAAGTGCATTCATTGATTTATGTAGCACCTATTACCATTGGATCTAGGTGCTATTTACAAAGCTGTAGTACATTAGTTAAGTGAAAATCTGGGAAATTTAAAACTAAACAAATTAAATATGATGTGTGTCATGCCTAGAAAGCCATTAAGGCCACTACTTGATTAACATACTCTTGCTTTTTGTTGCTTTGTCACTTCACTGAGGCTTCCTCGAAGTGACTAAATAAACAACTGCAGACACCCAGAATTGACCTAGGCTATTGCACTGTCAAGACTTTATCAAGTTGCTTAGTAAGGAACCCAGATTCAAGGGAGAGAGTTTGGGGTCCCAGTCATTGTTAGATAGGGAATGAGTTTCTAATGCAGTTTTATATACCTCTGCTTTTGTCTCCACTACGTATAGCTCAATTTAACTCGTCTTGGTCAAACAAAGCACTCAGTGTCACAAAAGGAACCGCACAGGGTTTTTTGTATTGGAGTTGAAGTAGCTCATTAGGACTATATAACCCATATGATTTTGACTATTTTTTATTACAATATACACAACTTAGTAAAATAATTTTAGACATTCTAGCTAGACACGGACTCATTTCTATGAACCATCACAATGCATTAATTCCAGTTCAGAATGAACAGCATATTAAACCTGATTTCAGATGCAGTGTATTGGAATAAGCCACTTTCTACAGAATCATATCTATGTGAAAAAAACCTGCCTGAGTCTGCATGTCCTTGCTCAGTTATTCTGAGGGTAGTTTTCCCCCAAAAGGTTGTGATTATGACCCAAGTAGAAGGATTTAGCAGAACACATACACAGTTGTTAGTATATTAATTTTTTAAGCAAATTGACTTAGAGACACTACAAAGGGACAAATTCAGAGGTGCTTTATAAAGTATTGAAAGTTTCTCATCTGTAAGTGGGCATAAGGGAGTCCAACTAAATCTGAATGAATGTAACAAAGCCATAGGTTTGCATAATTTAGATGCTATGGGGATAGAACAGAGGTGCTTAGCAGAAAGAGCAACTAATAGAGTGCAAATTAAAGTGGGTATCCACCACTACATTATCTTTTGGCCCCCTATGCCCAGAGACTTTTTTATACTTACATATTGATGTGTAACCAATACAAACTTACACATCATCTCTGAATTTGGCCCAGTGACTGTATGTGGAATAACTTTGTGTGTGTGCACCTGTGTAGAAATGTAGCCAGTATGGAGCTATTTGATGTTTTTAACTAGGTGTTTTAAACTATCTTTCAGCTAAATCAGAGCTCTAGCATTAAGGACATCCCGTAAGCTTGTGACACTGCGGGGCAAAGGTTCCAGCAATGAATGAATGGATCACACGGGTCAGTATGCATGCATTTAGAACATTACTCATTGTCTTTATTTTACTGAAGTGTTTGAGAATTCCATGCTTGGGAGGACACAGAGTGTGGATATTGCTGATCAAAAATGAAAAAGGGGTCTGCTGTATTTCATCACATGTGGCATGACTCTGAAGCCCTGGCTACACTAACAACATGAACTATGGCTGAAAGTGGCATCTCACTCCCACATTTTGAAACACTAAACAGTTTTGACTGACACTAGGATTTAAACCATTCCAGTATAGATTCAGGGAGCCCCATTGCTGTAAAACAATAAATCAATTTTGTAGTGTAGTAAAAGTATTGCAGTGAAAGACATGTCAATGGCTAGCTTTTCTTTTCTGCTGTAAGGGAGCTAAGGTGAAATCCTGGCTCCAGTGAAGTCAACGGCGAAACTCCCATTGACTTCAACAGATCCAGGATTTCACTCCAGTTGCCTGGGAGGAATTCTCCATTCTGTCTCCTATGGAGGTTACTCCATATTCTCTCTTTGCAGCTCACTGTGGTTGTTCTGCTAATTATCTGGTGGTCCTGTTGTTCTTGTATTACAGGATATACATATTCAGAACCAGTAGAGGGAATTTATAATATGGTATTTAACCCAATAAACACAAACTCAGAATATTCTTAATCTGTTAAAATTTAAGCTCTCTTTCTGTGCAGCAGGAAAGTGAAAAGTTACTTCTCCCTAGCTGTGCACTAGTTCACATCTAATGTTGAGACTAATCACACCATATGCACAAAATATCATCTACGATGCAGGACAGGTAGTGCAACTTGTGCATTTTTCAGTTGCACCTCTTACTGTAATACAAAATTCACCTGTTATTACTATAGGTCTCATTGAGAACATGCACAATTGGTCAGCTGTGGCTCTTACTGATACATGCTGTCTCCATGTTTAGCACTTCAACATGCAAGTTCTACACTAATAGAGCACAGTTTTGCTGGAAAAATGCAAGACATGCTTTGCTGCCAACTTCAACCTAGGACATGCAACATCTGTACTGGTGCATACCTGTTTAACTGGAATATGCATGCTAATGCAAGTTGATTACTGTACCATTCAATATTTGCACTAGTACAGATCCTGTTCACGAATATGCAACACCTTTCTTGGTCAAATGAGTCCTGTACTAGTTACAAGGTTTGTACAAATTTTGGAACTGGGGTGTTGGTTGATGCTTAAACATAAAGAACATACCATTCCTGAGTTTCCCAGGTATAAAATACAAAACAATGGTGTGTTCATTAGTGAAAGATGCTGCAGAGTGCACAATTGCATTCACAGACCGCATGTGCTTCACCACCTTGTATTCCACAGCATTTGGAAAATGACTCAAAGATGATGCTAATGTTAATACTTTTTGAATTTGTTACATTTTCCCACATAGTCAATAGCCCCATGTGTGTTGGGAGGGGGAAAGGAAGATAGGTGAGTGTATGTTTATACAGGTAGTCATTTATTTTTATAATGTACTGCATGTTAATACAAAGAATATGCCTAAACAGTGTGAAAGTTGTGGTGACACAGACAGCAATCAAGAAGATTAAAGCTAAGGATGATGTTTTATCTTTAACTCATACTTAGAAAAGCAGGGCCCAGGTGCAATACAAGGGGGTTCCTTGGCTGACACAGAGCTACTGGAATGGTTCTGCCTGTGCTCTTTGTTGCTCCTCAGTAGAAGGAGGCTGGGTGTAGTGGAGGAGGCGCTGGCTGTTCTTGGCTGGCTCAGTGCAGCTAGAATGTAAACTGAAGCACCTCTGAGGCTGCTCTTTTGTATAGTGGGGACTGGGAGTTGGGTGGCACAGAGATGGCACAAAGATCTTTTTTTCTCCAGCCCTGTGCCAAGTGCAAGAATGAAGAAACGGAATCAGTTAAGGTCTTCTTTTTGCATTTTTCTGAGCTGTTTTTAAATTGTTTGAGACAAAACATATACATATTTTTTCTTATATAGAATTTAAAATACTTATTAATGACCAAATAGCTCTGAATTGCTCTCAAGTGAACCTGAGATAATGTTTTTGAACTGATTATTTTTTGTCCAGTCGTTCAATCCGAAGTCTTGCCAATTTGTCACATAAAAAGTGCTCAATGCAAGTGCTTCAGAAACCCTCTTGGAAAGTAGTTACTCTTGTTCCCAGCAGTAGCCTTTAATACTTCCATAATTAAACAAAAATAATCTCTTGATGAGTGCCATTTTTTATTTGGTGATGTTTTTACAGTGATATAAACTAGAACAGGCCAGTTATCTTCCACTTCCTAGCACTCAGTGTAAAAAAAAACAAAAAAGTACAAACTAAAATTTCAAAATATGAAAATGTGATTCCAAGATGGATTCCTGGACAAATTATAACCCCTGTAAATAGAAATTCATAATAGCAGTGCTGCTCACAAGACAGCGACAGCTGGTGCTGCCTTACCTCAACTAGCCAAGACATTCTCTGCACCTTGTTTCATCTCTTTTCACTTTGAATTTCAGGTGGGGAAGGGGGCTGAGATCTGTGAAGGCTCCCTTCCTTTGCCAGCATTAGCAACCCACCAGAAATAAAAAATTGTACCAGATTTTTATAAAATGAAGGAGGCTTTTGCCCCCAAAATAGCTGCTCTCCGAGTGGATGGTTCATCTGGATGTGAGCAGGCTCCAAATTGCAGTCACAGGTGTCAGTACTTTAAGTCAGGGCAGCCATGGGCAGAAGTAGCACTAGGCCCAAGTTTTAGGTGGGGGCTGTAACTTGTCTCAGCTCTATATGCATGTTCTCATTAGTTAAGGGCATTTTTGAAAGTGGCTCTGCTGTGATGTGGCTGACAGGGCTGTTCAAGTGAAGTCCTGCTGGTGCTGAAATGTGAACTCTGTAGCCTGAGGCCCTGGAGCGCTGCCCCACATACAGCCTTCATCAGGAAGAGCTGTGATGCTGTTGCATTGGGCCCTGTGAATGGTGCGCAGAATTGGGAAGAAGGTGAATTTATTTTCTAGTGTATCTGTATGAGGTAGGGACCCAGTGTCAAAGGCTCCACTGGAGACCTCTGAATCACACATTTTGGCCAGAGGCCACGCTGGCCACCTCCAGGTACAGGGTCATTCTTCACAAGTGAGTGAAGGGCACCTGGATTGAGTAAGCCAGGGTGACAGGGAGTATCACTGCCCCCCTTTTATGGTGTTCTAGTAAGTTAACTGTGAGGTTTGGTCCTTTTAAATGTGAACAGAGCTTTTGAGCTGTGACCCTGTGATGCGTGAAGATCACAAACAATCCCACAGCTCCAAAAGTGCCCCAGCTAGACAGTTCTCATGACCTTTGGATTTTATTACTTATTCAAAGTTGCATTGTTATGTGCTGAAGCAATGTAGTAAGCAACAGCCCTGAAAGCCAGCAGCAGCTTGTATTTTATTATTTCCCTCAAATTTCATATGAGAATTTGTGAGCAAATGAATTAGGCCTACTTAGAAAAGTTACAGCAGACAATAGCTTCATGGGTAAAGCATAAGGCAAAGCTGTTTCATAAAAAATACTCTATAATGCCCAGCCAGGGAAATGTTCAATGAGTAAGTGAGTTTACAGCAAAAAAGTTCTGGCAATGCTGGAGGTCAGTAATATAAAGGACAGAGTGAATTAGAGCCACAGAAAGCTTTTTAGTCAGTTACCTGTTGCTCTGAGAGCTGAATTGACTTGTGTGAAATTTAGGAAATGGGAGCTCTTGCCTTTTTCCAGATATCTCATTTGGATTGCAAAACAAAAAAGACAGAAAGGCCCAATAAGAATGACACCCCAGAGCATGGGGCCTGCAATTTAACACAACAAAAACATTCAGTCCCTGCAAAAGGTAAATGAAACAAAATTATTTTGGAAACTTTCATTACAGCCACCTTGACACACGCCCCACATAACATTTTTCTCCCATTATCCTTACATTGGATCACTCTGGAGAGGGCTTTGCCCCCTCCCCCGAACATTGCCCCCATTCTTAATGTTACTACAAGACACATAAGAAATTGGGTATTTAATGCAATGGCTGCTGCATATCACACATTTCCTGCTTTTATTAAAAGAACCTTGGTGTACAAGGGTGGGAGAGGCTGTATCTTTGAACTGCTGGGGGAAGGACTGGCCTGCAGAGAGCAACAGAGGACATTTTATGGGGTTGTTCATTCAGGCATGAAATAAAGAAGTTGTACTTACCAGAGTAATTGACAGCAGATGGTACATATACCCTCCCAAAAGCAGAGAACCACATATAACCAATGGGATGAAGTTTTTAAAAGGATGCTGCCATAAATGAATTTATTCCTTATATTATTGCTTGTTTCTTATGGTAATTTTGCTTGTTCTGCCCAAGAAAACAGGCTAGAACCTTTGCTGTAAGCAGATAGTAGTTTAACCAGTACAACAGTTCAGGAAGACCTGATTGTTATGAATACCAGCTCCTCAGAATAATGGGAGAAAGGGTCACTGGAGTGTCACACATCTCTCTGTGAGTGTCTTGTTCAGAATACAGATGCAGGCTGCAGCTACAAAACTTGCATGTGGGAGGTTAATAGGAAGTTTAAACAAAGGAACAGGTGAACGTTTTATATGTTCAGGGGAGAGCAGTAGAGATTCGGCATAGCTGAAATCTCTTCAAGGTTAATTTGGGATGAAAGGAGCTACTAATGGTAGGTTATTACCACCAGTTCCTTCTGAAACAGCACGTTATCACTGCTGCAGTAATGTAGCCAATTAATAGTGACTAAATAAGGCCCTTTGAGATCTGCAGCTTTCTTACTTAAATCCCACCCAAAAAATCTTAGCCTGCTCTGGGAAATCTGTTATATTTAATCCAGGTAATTCTTTGGGAGAACACCTTCTCCCCTTCGCTTTTTTTTTCCCCCTTCAAATAATGAAACCTCATAATATAAACTAAAAATTAGGGCTGTCAAGTGATTAAAAAATTAATCACAATTAATCGAACTGTTAAACAATAATATAACACCATTTATTTAAATATTTTTGGCTGTTTTCTACATTTTCAAATATATTGATTTCAATTACAACTCAGAATACAAAGTGTATAATGCTCACTTTCTATTTTTAATAAATATTTGCACTGTAAAAAAAACAAAGTATTTCAATTCACCTAATACAAGTACTGTAGTGCAATTTCTTTATCATGAAAGTTGAATTTACAAATGTCAAATTATGTACAAAAAAACCTGCATTCAAAAATAAAACAATGTAACAGTTTAGAGCCTATAAGTCCACTCAGTCCTACTTATGCCAATCACTCAGACAAAGCTTGGTTACATTTGCAGGAGATAATGGTGTCTGCTTCTTGTTTACAATGTCACCTGAAAGTGAGACAGGCATTTGCATGGCACTGTTGTAACTGGCATTGCAAGATATTTATGTGCCAGATGTGCTAAAGATTCATATGTCCCTTCATGTACCATTCCAGAGGATATGCATCCATGCTAATGACAGATTCCGCTTGATAACAGTCCAAAGCAGAGTGGACCGATGCATATTCATTTTCATCATCTGAGTCAGATGCCACCAGCAGAAGGTTAATTTTTTTTTTGGTGGTTTGGGTTCTGTAATTTCTGCATCAGAGTGTTGCTCTTTTAAGACTTCTGAAAGCATGCTTCACACCTCGTCCCTCTCAGCTTTTGGACGGCAGTTCAGATTCTTAAACCTTAGGTCCAGTGCTATAGCTATTTTTAGAAATCTCACATTGGTACCTTTTTTGCATTTTGTCAAATCTGCAGTGACAGTGTTCGTAAATCAAACAACATGTGCTGGGTCATCATCTGAGACTGCTATAACATGAAATAAATGGCAGAATGCGGGTAAAACAGAGCAGGGGACATACAATTCTCCCCCAAGGAGTTCAGTCACAAATTTAATTAACGCAGTATTTTTTTAACGAACATCAGCAGCATGGAAGCATGTCCTCCGGAATGGTGGCTGAAGCATGAAGGGGCATGCAAATGTTTAGCATATCTGGCACGTAAATACCTTGCGATGCCAGCTACAACAGTGCCACTTTCAGGTGACGTAAATAAGAAGCAGCCAGCAGTATCTCCCATAAAGGTAAACAAACTTGTTTGTCTTAGGGATTGGCTGAACAAGTAGTAGTGGACTTGTAGGCTCTAGAGTTTTACATAACTGCACTCAAAAACAAAAAAAAAAAAAAATCTACATTTGTAAATTACACTTTCACAATAGAGATTGCACTACAGTACTTGTATGAGGTGAATTAAAAAACTATTTTTAATAGTTTTTACAGTGCAAATATTTGTAATAAAAATATAAAGCGAGAATGGTACACTTTGTATTCTGTGTTGTAATAGACATCAAAATAGTTGAAAATGTAGAAAAACATCAAAAAATATTTACTAAATTTCAATTGGTATTCTATTGTTTAACAGTGCGATTAATTGTGATACTTTTTTTCATCGCAGTTAATTTTTTTGAGTTAATCACGAGAGTTAACTGTGATTGACAGCCCTACTAAAAATCTGTCTGCGTGTTGTCACTGTGCGTGCAACACAAACACGTGTGTGTATGCATATACATTCAGTATGTGTGGGGTGTGTCAGTGTGTGTGAGTATTAGTGTACTGTATGGTGCGTACATGCAGAGACAGGGTTTGTGTGCATGTTGATACATGCACATTTACAGCAATAAAGAATAAGTCTCTTATGCTTCAGCAGAGCGACAGGTGATACGCCTAGCAGCAGCTCATCACTTACATTTTCCAAATATATAGAAAAAATACTAGTACAGATTGCGAGAGTAAGAAGCAGAAACTGTGGTTTATTGTGAAAATGAGAACTGTGCACTTAGAATGATTTCTGATGCACCGTGCTAAAAGGTATTTACAGTCCCCTTGTGCACATAACCCATTATTCACTGAAAAACTGCTCGATTTAAAGTCATTAGTCACTGGCTGCACTTACCTGATTCACATTCTTTAATTATTTGTATTACAGTGGATCCCAAAGGTCCTAATCAAGGATTGGGCCCCACTGAGCTAGGCACTATGCAAGTATGTACAAAGACAACTGACATATGGGGTAGAGGGAACACAATCAAATGTGGACCATTTTTACATACATATATCCATTTGCAATATATTTTGTGCTCAGTTATTATAGATGAAATGCCAAGTCTCCCCTGTGCACCTCAAACTAGAGTTCACATAGTGGTTAGTTCCTTATACATGTCATATTAAAGGTAGGTCTTAAGAAAAAATCTATGAACATCTGCTGCTTCCTTACTATCTCAGATGTCAGGAACGGTTATATTTATACAATTATATAATTTATACAATATACATGAAGCCATTTACATCTATAGTATAAGAAGATTCCTTTGTTTTATTTGGAAAATCATGTGGGCTAAGAACTATCACTGTAGATCTTAGTGGTAGATGGAGAGGTGAGCCATTGAATGGGAAATGGACCAAAAAAATCCACTCATATCTGCTGTACATTAAAAGGTGGAAGGTGTTAAATTGTGCTCCGCATACATTCTTGTAACAGAATAGAATATTTAATTTAGACAATTTCTCATTAATTTCAGCCACTTACAGTGAAACTTCAGAGCATTTTTTTAAAAACATTTGAGGAATCAATGTTTTACTATATATCAGACTGTGATACAGACAGACAGTGAAATCATATACAATTCAAATAAAAGCGAAGTGATTGATGTTCCTGGCTGTTTTTTGGTCATATAATCAAGCCATTTAGATATTTCGTACCAGTGTGTAACTAAGAGATTTGAATCCCATCCATCCTACTATATATAGCCTATGGAGAAACCTGCACATGTACTGCACCTGTAGTTTCCGATATGCCCTACAATTCATTTAAACTGCAACAATAGCAAGAGAATTCTTATGTTAAATACATTCCATTCACAGGTAGCACTGAACTCTCTAGCCGCTGCAGAACGCCACACTAAAATCCCAGGGGCAGATCCTCAGCTGGTATAACTTGCCATAGCTCCACTGAAATCAATGCTCTGTCCCCCAAACTCTCTCCCTTCAAAATTACCTGGGTCTTTATTTTCATTATTGAATGCGACGAGAAGGTTACTCACCTTGAGCAGTAACTGAGGTTCTTTGAGCTGAGTGTCCCTGGGGGTGCTCCACTCCAGGTGAAGGTGCATCCCTGCGCCGGTGCTCGGGGAGTTTTGCAGCAGTGCCCATACAGGTTGCGCAGGTGCAGTGCCTCCCTCGCACGCCGTTGGCGTCTCAATAGCACACGTGTGATCCAGACTCCTCAGTTCCTTCTCTACCCTGGAGCCTGCCCCTAACTCCGAAGTAGAGGGGAGGACGGTGGGTAGTGGAGCATCCACAGGGACACTCATCTGGGAGAACCTCAGTTACTGCACAAGATGAGTAACCTTTTCTTCGAGAGAGATGTCCCTGTGGGTGCTCCACTTCAGGTGACTGAAGAGCAGTGCCCGCCTAGGATGGTAGGGGCTTCGGAGTTGGCTGAAAAGCAACTGATAGCACAGTTCAACCAAGTCGAGTATCCGCCTGAAGGCCTTGTGTGACAGCATATTGTTTAGCAAAGGTATGTTCTGAGGCCCAGAGGTGGCGGCCTTGTAAATGTCTATAAGGGGAACGTTGTGTAGGAATGCTACTGACACCAATATGGATCTAGTAGTGTGTGTGTCTTGATCCCTGCTGGAGGTTGTATGCCTTTTAATTGATAGCATAAGTGAATGCATCCGGATATCCATCTAGAGATACTTGAGTGGATATGGAGTTACCCTTAGAACTTTCTGCTATGGAGATAAAAAGCTTCCATGAGACTCTAAATGGCTTGGTCCTGTCCGAGTAAAAAGACAGTGCTTTCCTAACATCGAGGGTGTGCATCATAGCCTCAAAAGCATTGGCGTGTGGTTTAGGGGAGAAGGTTAGTACATGTATCGGTTGATTGATGTGGAAGAAGGAATGTATTTTGGAAAGGAATTTGGGATGGGTACTTAGCGTTACTTTATCTTTATAAAAGATGGTATATGGTGGGTCTGCCATAAGCGCTCTGATTTCTCCCACTCCTCTGGCTGATATGATTGCTATTAGAAACACCACCTTCATGGAGAGGTGTAGTAGGGAGCAGTTTGCTAGAGGTTCGAAGGGTTTAAGCATGAGGACTGTTTAAGGACCAAGTTTAAGTTCCAGGGTTGCGTAGGCGGTCTCACATCCGGATAAAGGGTTTGGATGCCCTTAAGGAATTGTTTTGTGATTGGGTGAGCAAAGATTGTAGTGTTGCCGATTTTTTGGTGAAAGGTAAAGATAGCCGCAAGATCAGTTAAGATGTACCTTAACTGAGCTGAGGGATAGAGCGGACTGTTTCAATTCTAAGAGGTAGTCAAGTACAATTAGAAGAGGTGTAGATGTTGTGATGGTTTGTCTAGCAGCACACCATGAAGTAAATCTTTTCCAGTTATGGAGATAAGTGTTACATGGAGTCTGTTTCCTGCTGTGTAGTAGCCCCTGCTGGACCTGTTCAGAGCAAACTAGCTCCTCATTAGAGAGCCATGGAGGAGCCAGGCCTTCAGATGTAGCATCCCTATGTTGGAATTGGCCCTCCCGTTGTGTCAGATGATCAGTCTGAAGAGGGAGTGTGATAGTGATACATGCCGACATCTATGTAATTTACAGATACCACACTTGTCTCGGCCATGTGGGGGCTATTAAGATGACCTTGGCCCTGTTGGTCCTTATTTTCCATATTACTCTGGGTAGTAATGGTATCAGCGGGAATGCATATAGAAGGTCTGTGTTCCAGCTGATCATGACTGCGTCCCCCATTGATTATTTCCCCAGACAGGCTCAGGAGCAGAATTTGGGGCATTTTGTGTTGCAAGCCGTCACGAATAGGTCCATTTGCCCCTAGTTGGAGGAAATGTTCTACCTCTTGCATAACGAGGGGTCCCTGAAGAGGGACGGGGAGGGCTGGGTGAAGAGGGGGGTATAAGACAGGAAAGGAATGGTATAGCCCAATCTGATGACTTCCAGGGCCAATTTGTCTGTGGCGATAACCACCCAATTGGGATAGAATGGGAGCAAACAGTCTCCAAAAAGCTGGATGGATGGTGTAAGTGCTGAAACGGGTGAGAGGTCTTCCTGACCGTCAACCAAGACTTCAAATTTGCTTATTGGAGGAAGTAGGTGGAGATGCCGCTGGTGGTGGAGGGCATCATCGTTGTGGTCTCTGCCTCTGTCTTTGCTGTTGATCATATGGTCTTTGGTGTTGCTGTGTGTAGGACGGGTATCTAGGTTGTTGATATGGTTGTCTCCTTCTTGTGGCAGGTGTATGGATGCCCAGGGACCGGAGGATGGCCCGTGAATCCTTCGTGGTGTGCAGCACTTAATTGGTTTTGGCTGCGAACAGTTTTTCTCCATCAAAATGGAAATCTTCGACAGTATTTTGTATCTCCCGTGGGAATGACGAAGAATTGAACCATGACAACAGCGCATGACTAAAGCTGTAGCCGTGGCCATGTCAGCAGCATCCAGTGTGGCCTATAGAGCCGTGCGCGAAATCATCTCTCCTTCGGAGACCAGACATTTGAATTGTTGTCGCTTTTCCTCAGGAATGTCATTAATAAATTCCATAAATTTGCCATAATTCCTGTGGTCATATTTGGCAAGTAAAGCTGCGTAATTCGCCACCCGAAATTGTAGTGTAGAAGAAAGAGTATACCTTGTGGCCAAATAGCTCCAGCATCTTACTCTCCTTATCAGAAGGAGTGGACCTAAAGTGTTGTTGTTTGCTCCTTTGATTGGCCGCTTTCACTACCAGCAAGTTGGGTACTGAGTGTGAAAAGAGGACCCGAGATCCCTTGTAGGGAACATAACATTTTTGGACCGCCCTCTTGCAGGTTGGGGGTATTGTGGCTGGAGTTTGCCACACCATCTTGGCAAGTTCCACGATGACCCCATTAATGGGCAAAGCTATCTTGAAGGAGACAGATATCTGTAAGATATCGGTTAACTCATGCTGAGTTTCCGACACTTCCTCCAGAGCAATATTAAGCTCGTTAGCCACTCTTTTGAACGGGTCCTGAAAGTGGGTAAAGTCTTATGCAGTGGTTGGTGGTGGAGACATAATAGCTTTGTCTGGTGAGGAAGAGGAATTATTATTGGTTGGTGAGGTGTCAGGAGCCGTGTTCTCTTCCTGTTGAATCATGGGCTCCCTCCCGTATGTCCACCGCTAAAGCCTCCGAAGGTGTAGGAGAGAGTCTGGTGTCTTCCCTATGTGGACTGTGGTACCTGCTATGGTGCCTTCTATAGGAACCCCAGGGACTCCAGTATGGCCAGTGACCGGGGAAGTGTGTGGTTTTTGGAGGGGGGTGAGAGAACCTGGATTTGTGCAGGAAATGGCCCACCTTGATTATCATACACATTGTGAAGAGAGTGGTCACTTTGGATGGGCTATTACCAGCAGGAGAGTGAGTTTGTGTGTGGGGGGGCGGAGGGTGAGAAAACCTGGATTTGTGCTGGAAATGGCCCAACTTGATGATCACTTTAGATAAGCTATTACCAGCAGGAGAGTGAGTTTGTGTGTGTATGGGGGTGGGGGGGTTAGAAAACCTGGATTTGTGCTGGAAATGGCCCACCTTGATTATCATGCACATTGTAGGGAGAGTGGTCACTTTGGATAAGCTGTTACCAGCAGGAGAGTGAGTTTGTGTGTGTGGTTTTTGGAGGGGGGTGAGGGAGTGAGAGAACCTGGATTTGTGCAGGAAATGGCCCACCTTGATTATCATACACACTGTGAAGAGAGTGGTCACTTTGGATGGGCTATTACCAGCAGGAGAGTGAGTTTGTGGGGGGGGGCGGGGGGGCGGGGCGGAGGGTGAGAAAACCTGGATTTGTGCTGGAAATGGCCCAACTTGATGATCACTTTAGATAAGCTATTACCAGCAGGACAGTGGGGTGGGAGGAGGTATTGTTTCATGATCTCTGTGTGTATATAATGTCTTCTGCAGTTTCCACGGTATGCATCCGATGAAGTGAGCTGTAGCTCACGAAAGCTCATGCTCAAATAAATTGGTTAGTCTCTAAGGTGCCACAAGTACCCCTTTTCTTTTTGCGAATACAGACTAACACAGCTGTTACTCTGAAACCTGACCGGGGAAGGGCACTGGTGGTTCCATCCATGGGTGACCATACCAAGGTGGTAGATCATGAGAATAGGAGGACTGTGGTGGTCCAGCAATAATCAGGGTCCTGATCAGGGAAGAATGGAGAACAGTGATGGTATCGGAGAGAGCTGCTGGTGCAGTACCGTGGGCCCCGGTGAGACATCGGTGCCTAATAGAGGGGATTCTGGAGCTGGGAAGACCACCAAATCTTTATGATGCAGGAAACGGAATGGTGCTGAGAGCATCAGTTCCAAGGAGCAGGGTGCCGATCGGAGCGGTTGTGCAGTGTGCTGAGGTGAAGTGTGGTGGGGCTGTCGCATTAGGCACATTAGCCTGCAGCATGGGATTAGGAGCGGTTGTCAGTACCCTCTCCTTTGGCGCTGCTGACGGTGCTGCTGTGTGGAGGCAGGCAACTTGGAGACACTAGCGTCGCACCTGAGTGGTTGGTGCCGAAGGTGCCCGGAGTGCCCTATGTGCTGAGTCACGGAGTGGCTGGCACCGATGAGAGCAATTTGGTCAGCAACCATTTTACAGTGGTCTGTTCTCTGTGAGGTGAGGAAGCTGGCCGCTTTTCCACCATTTTATTTGTCCTTAGAGTATGTAGGCCAGTGATGGGAGCTGCGGGAAGCAGCAGGCTGCAGGGACATGCTGGCTGCCACTTCCCGCAGCTCCCAGTGGCCAGGAATGGTGAACCACAGCCACTGGTAGCTGCGGGGGGCCGTGCCTGTGGACGGTCAACACCAGCAAAATGTCTCGCCGCCCGCAATCAGATTACTCTGACGGGCCACAGATTGCCCACCACTGATCTAGGTGGTGAGGAAACTGGTGACCTTTGGCAAGATGACAACTCTGGTCCAGGGTCAGAGGCTGGTTTGAGGGACTTTTCCATTAGGATGAGTGTAAATCTCAGGTCTTTATCTTTTTGTGCCCTAGCTTTCAGTTTATTACAATGGGCATACTTCTGGGGAATGTGAGATTCCCCCAGACAAATGGACACATTGAGCATGTCCATTTGAGATAGGCATTGCCCTCTCTGCACGTTGTGCATCTTTTAAAACCTGGCGAACCAGGCATTTTCCTAGCTACTTCTAACTAAGCTACAGGATATAATTTTTCTTTTTCTGAAACAGGACGAAAGGGTAACAATTGAAACTTAACGCATCTAAACTAACCTAATTTACCAATTTAAACTACTATCTATTTGAAAAAATGAAGGTTTTCAATGGGACTCTGAGCTATGTGTCAGGCTGGGGACGGCTGAGAAGGAATGGAGGAGTCTGGGTCGCGCACACACTACTGAGGTGCCAATGGTCCGTTACAGGCACCGTGAGTGCCCGACCCGTACGGGCACTGCTGTAAAACTCTCTGAGCAAAGGCGCAGAGACACACCTTCACCTGTAGTGGAGCACCCACAGGGACATCTCGCAAAGAAGAAACCTAACATACATTCTCCTATAGAGTCCTCTCAGCAGACTCTCTTAAGAGTGCAGACCATGCAAGATGTATCGGTTGTAGGTAATCTTGAGACTGCAGCATGCATGTATTCTTTTAGGAGTCCTGTTCTTGGATAGAAAGGCATGTTGGCACAATTTCTTTGTTCTCTCCTCTATTCCTAATGTGTGCTTTTCTGTTTCATGCTTTTCTGTTCAGCTTTGAACCTGACTGGCTCATTCTGAGACATTAAAGTGTAAGTCTCATTTTATTATTTCTAGAATAATGAAATTCTTAACATTTACTCACTTCTGCTACAAATCCAGTACTTTTGTTCTGTGTTACCTGCGTGCACAGCTGGGAAGCTGGAAAGAAATCTTTCAGAGCTTCACAGCCTGTCCTACAGGAAGCAGTGCAGTTTGCATGAGAGCCCCTTATGCATTCTGCAATAGTTGAGCAAGTGAATTTAGCAGGTAACCTGTGCTGCTTCTTGTCTGTAGGTGAAGGGAAAGGGCAGAAGGTGACAAGCGAAGCAGCAGAGGACTGGAGCGGTAACTGATAACTGTATGGGGGGACAGGGAAGTTAAAGAGCAATTCATTGAAGAGGATGAAGACTGAAGGGCAGCAGCAAAACTGTGATGGTAGGAGAGGAGTTTGGAGGGGAAGCAGCATAACTTTTTGAATAATGAATTGTTAATTTGCAATTATGCTCATCTTCAGTGCAGTCTCATAACACAGGTCTTTGTGGCAAACAACACACCGATATATAGCTACAAACACCTGCACAGGCCCAACACCTACCAGCCCCATGACTACTAACTCAGTTAAACAGACATTAATATGAAAGATGGAAAGTCCTCCATTTAATCCAGGACAGCGTATTGGCAAGAAACAGCATGTCCCAGCTAGTAGGATTCCCATTAGGGTACTGTCTCTGGACCCTTTTCTAGGTGCCTGATAAATCTAGAAACCTCTTCACTTCCCACCACTGGGAGGAAGGGTAAAGCCACCTTCCTGTCTCTTCCCAAACTCCAACTTTTGGATTCTTTTCTCCTAAGTTTTCTGTTTCTCTGAAAAGTATTGAGCAACTTCAGAAACACAGATGCAGTGTTTAGTTGCAGTTGGGAGAGGGGAAAAGAGTCTCCTTTCCTTAGCCTCTCCCACTACTGCTCAGCAAGAGCCTTCAGAAGCAGCACAGGGAAACTGACAAGCTTGTAATCAAGCATGCTGGTAGCTGTTCAGAAAACCATCAAGCAGCAGTGACACTGTGAGGAGACTGGGAATCAGGATGCCTCTGTTCTGTTCTGAGCTCTGGAAGGGTGTGTATAGAGAACAGAGGATTAGGGGTCTGAATCTCACTGCCCTGCACCAAGTGCAGTCGTTTACACCCATGTAAAGTGAATATAAAATGATGCTATTCTGATCTGTAACATTTTACACCAATGCAACACACAATCAGGCCTTAGAAGGCAGGATTCTTGGATTCTGTTCCCAGCCCTAATGAGAGGATGGCGTGCCTTGTGCTTTGCCTTAGTCTCTCCTATTGAGCACATGAAAAGGAAATGATTTTATTTTCCAGAGAGAAAGTGAGACCAACTTCTGGTTTGCGCGCGCGCACACACACACAAGGGGGGGGGGGGCAATTTAAATATATTTCTGCATTAAGAAAAAAAGGTCATCACTTTTACTTATTATTTATCCTTGCAATTGATGAATGCTGATATATTGAAAATAAATGCGTCGTTCTAAAAACAATTTGATTTCTCCTTTTCAGTATGAATAGCTCAGGCTTAATGTTTTCAAAGGGGCTGTGGGGAGCTAGACACCCAACTCATGTCTGAAAATCCCAGCCTCAGTCTGCAGAGAGCATTAGAATAGCAAATAACAATGGACTAATAATCCTTTAGTAAGGGAGTATGGCAGGGAAAAGGCTATACTAATTCTGCATGCTTTCTCTAATTAGTCTGCAAGATGTGTAAAGCACTTCACTGTGAACTGGACTTCATTTCCTAAAAATAAACCAAATTGTGCTGGAGGATAGCTTTGCAGAATATCTGTATCTGTTAAACTGTCTGTGAATGGCAGCAAAATTCTCCTTCCTTTATCAAGGCATCACATCAGAGAAGTCAGACTCAGAGAAATGGCACAATGAAGGGATTTGGGTCCACCTGTGTTTAGAACTCCATTTCATAGGATTCTTACTTCAGATTTCATGAGGTAAGAAATCAAGTGACTCTTCCTATAAATGTGAATGAAAAGACATTTGCAAGAAGAATTGGTGCCAGAAGTCTCCGAATTCTGCAAAAATTGCAATAACTATATTGTTTTTTGTTAGGATCAATAAGTAAGCCAATAAGAGACAAGGCCACACCAGACTCAGTAATAGCGGGCAGAAGTTAGGGTTAATTCACAAAAATTAAACTTGCAACTGGTAGAGAGCAATTTACAGTGATATTTAGTTTATAAGATGTGTGTGTGCAACTGTCTAATCTCCCCACTAGACATTTACAAAATATGAGCACTGCAGCTTTTTGCCTAAGAAAAATAGCCTTTGTCCTCTGCATTGTCAAACATGAGAACTGAGCTTTCTTGCTGGGTGCTTTTACACACACATTGTTTGAAAGCAGACTCCCCCGCATTACAGGAACATAATGACTGTTGCTCTTCCACTGTGGTAACAAATCTCGGCCTCATTTTTGCCCTTTCACGGACAGCACCCAGTTTGTTGTATTGCTGGGTTGATGAAAATTTCTGTCCCTGCGTAGGGGACCTGTACAACTGCAGCTCTCTTATTCAGATAATTGTAATACCACCAGCTTCTCCCTTCTATTTTCACTTCTTTCTCATGTTAAATATCAGCTGAGAAAGGAAAAAACCTGCGAGCTGGCTCTGGCAGGGCAGCCAGGTGTGTAACTTACCTAATACTGCTTCCTAGGAAAAGGAAAACTAAAGCTTAACCATTTTAGGAAATAGCGAGGAGAGCTCCTTTTTGTCCCTACAGCTCAGTCAGAAAATACAAAAGGAAACCCATCTAGTGTAGGCTAAAACAATTTAGGAGCTCACTGAGATTATGCTAAAATCTAATATTAATGCTGCAACATTTTAATTACGAAGGAAGTCATTACCCATTTAGCATGTGCCAGTGCAGACCCATTCAAGTTTAAAAATCTGTTAACCAAAAAAATCTGGATACTGTAAAGTTCCCACCAATACCACTTTCTAAGCATGCCCAGTGATGGATATAAAAGTCCTTTTTTTCACTTATTCATGCATTTGTAACATCTACTGCAGAGTTCTATCCTGTTGTGAAAAGCAGCAGTGTTAGTAATTGCAATAGGGTTAGTTTATACAGTATTTTGTTTCATATAATTAATGGATGTGAAACTTACTGGCATATCTAGGCTGCAGCCCCATGCAAGCAAGCAGAAAGCAAAATATTTAAAATGGAATAGAGAGAGAAACTGGCTAGCAGGCAGCTAACTCACCCTTTTGTACAGCCTATGGTCCACCAGAGGGCTTCAGATAGCAAAACAATACCAAAGAGCTATTAGCATACACATGGCATCAAAGAAACCTTACAATAGTTTCACTTCAATGGAGGGAAGACAAAGTATTTCTATTTGCCTGGAGAGAGAAGGGCCCACTCCCCAGATGCTGCCTGTGTGATTCCCTCTCTTCACCAGGCAGCAGCAGATCAGGGTTCAGAACATTTTAGGACAGTAAAGTGCAATACAAAGTAAAATGAAGACAGATAGTTATTCTGGTGGCATTTCCAGCCCCAACCTATCTTCCCTTGCATGATAGGCTGTTTTCTATCTCAGTCCTAATTTCACTGGCTAAAACAGGACTATAATCCAGATGATAATCACAGCCTAGCAATACTATAGAGCTACCTAACAGAAGATAAAATTTTAAATATAAACTGAAGGAAAAGAAAGGAAATAGAATGTTAGTTTACTGAAAGCTGACTGTGTGGATTGCAAGTGGGTGTCGATTCAGCTAAATCAAGCCCAGTTAGAACTGACATTGGTTCCACCTTTCCCTGTAGCTCTAAATCAATATTATTTACGAACAATTGACTAGCTGAGGATAGTTGGTGAATCATTAAATATGCAAACCTTTAATTCTGATCTCACACAGGGACACTGTGCTGGAGGGCAGATCAACAAGCAAAAGGTACTACTGCAACCTTTACACTTAAAACTAAGAGTCAGTCACTCACTGGCTACCAGGCCTGGGTATTATCCACATTCAGAACTATTCAGCTGTGGATCTCTTGAAAGACCTGTTCTGTCTCATGCTCTGTAATAAACACTTTCAAGGTAAGACATGCTGATACCATGATATGGTAGCATAAATGTTTTTCTTCACATTCCTGAGGATATGTAACAGATGGACAAATAGATATTTTTCCAAGATCTATAGTAATCTCTGCATCTCCTATCTTAAGAGTTACTGTCGCAGATGAGTGTACAGAATCTGTTAATGAGGGTATTTTTGTCTACAGGATGTCTGCCCATATTCATATGCATATATCTTAGCAGAGATGAGCCTCAGCTCCAAAAATCCTGCCTTCATCCAACAATGCACACTTAATTGAAATTCACATTTCTCTCTATCCTATGCAATGTTCATGTATCAGTTACCAAGGTAACCAAACCAACTGTAAGTCTCTCTCATGAACTGACCCAATGGCATCTGAACTGCAGTAAGTGAAAATTCATGACACTCCTTTAACACACTGGGTCAGATCCTCAGCTGGTATAAATCAGCTTTGCCCCATTGAAGATCTGAGCCAATGAGTAGATCTAAAACCACGAGAGGTACCTTAGAGCTGTTTTTTGGATCTGGACAGAAAGGAACTTTTCATAATTTACTTAAACAGATTTAGACAAAATATCAGTCAGATGGTTACCAGGAGAAAGCCCAAGAAAAGAGCTTAACTGAATCTTGCATAAAGGGAACAGAATAATCTCTTAGCAAGAATTATTTCCAGGATCCACTTCCAATATCTAGATGTGGCCAACAGAACTAGGTTAAAGCAAATTTTAAAAATGCAGAATTAGCAAATGTTCACTCACAAGTTACACGTTTAAAAACTTCTGCAGCTGAAGGATTCACTGGCTTTACACTTAGTTTGATGGGTCTGTGCCAAGGTCTGGCTTTCTTTCGCTGTTCTGCTGTTTTTCCCTCCCCTCCATTAGCTGATAGGTCTATTTCTAATAAGTCTCACTTTCCTTATGCTGCTAAGCTCTCTCTCTGTTCCTTTCTCTCTATGGTATTCATAGTGCATCAGTCATCACAGTATCTTGCGTGCTGATGCGAATTTTCAGAGGCAAAAGAAGTAGCTCCATCATGTCATTTTAGAGAGCCAGAAACGCCACTAGTCACATTTCCCACCCCACCACCCAGAACATCCAGAGCAGTAAGTGAAGTCTAGACTTCAGAATGTGCTAGCTCACCCCCTGCAATTGTCACTGGAGCTAGGAGCCTTCTCCTGTTGGTGTGCTCACTTTTACATTTCCAAGGGAATAAAATCCAATTTACTCTAATAATTTTACTAAAAAATCTGGATACATTCCCAAATTCAACACAAAAAATACCCAACATCCCCACTGTGCCGTTCTTTGTGTGACCTTTTCAGACCACGGTTTTTATGCGGAATCCTTATGCTGCTTCACTGAGTAATGAGATTTTGAAACTTTTGTTTGTAATTTTCTCCAATGCCAGGATGCCTCTAAGTAAAACTCTTTTGTAAATGATAAGATTAGTAATAAGGAAATATCAGTGTTAAACCTTTGCAATTGCCCAAGTAAAGCACATGCACATTCTGCAGTAGAAACACGTACATAGCACACAAAGGATGTGGGCATATTTTCAGTTTAGAAGGGGAAGCATGGTAATTTGGGAAATATGATCAGCTCTTCCTTGGAAATGAGAGTCAAGAATTTCTTTTTGTTTAATTCCAGCCAAGAATTAGGGATTAATTCCAAAACAACCCTGATTTCTTGCAAAGCAGTGCATTACCCTCTGAGCTCAGAGAAGGAATTGCTCTCAAGATGGTACATGAGTACAGAGCAGTGAGCTACAGCCAAAGTGCCTGAGGCAGGAAGAGATTTATTCTCTGGGTCACAGTTAATTTCCCTCCCCTCCTTGCTTCCCCCCCCCCCCGTTTAAAAGCAACCAAGACCTAATTCCCTCTGTCTCTACACAGCTATAGTGACCCCACCTGACCAGGTATTGCAAGGAATTAAGCCAGAGACATAGGAAAGGTCTACTCCTTCATGGGCTTGAGGTACATATGAACACGCAGAGCCCTACTTTAAGGAAACGAGCAAATAAGGAGAGGCTGACAGAAGGAGAAGGGTCAAGGACAAGAGAAGCTGCCAAAATTGCACATTAGATAGGCCAAGGAAGAGACTGGCCTATTGAAAAGCCTGGGAATGGTGGTGTAGTCCAAGTATTTGGCTCACTGGTGGGAGATTCTGCACTATGGCTAATTTTAGGGGACCTTTTTTGTATGTGCAACTATGTTTATGGGGGTGTCAAAAGTTAGCCAAATACAAGAGTCCCCGGCAGCTCTGCTCCACTGGCCATAGGCAAGGGAGCACAGTACTTCAATGTGGACTGCCCTGCCTTCTAAGAGATCTGAGGGGCTCTACCGTTTCTGAGTTCTGTACCTGTTCTATGTGGGGGTAGACCTGTATGGAGAATGATCAGATGAACCTTTGAGTTCACCTCTGCCTGCCCTGTTGTAGTGAGGGACAAGCCAGCCATACTCTGACAAAATGCTGTGTCAATGTCAAGAGCACTTGGCGCTAGTTTAGAAACCTAGAGTAGTCCCTCTTTTGGGCTGCATCTGCTGCTTGCCATGTGAACCTGCAGGGCAAGTTGTCTGCCCACTGCTAGGGCTACGCCAGCCTCATCCCAGTCTGTATCTCTGACCTCATACAAAGATGACTATTTCTAAACCTTTTACCAAAATACTAGTAACACGATGTGCTTCCCTCCGTTTCAGAGCTTAGTTTGCTGAACCAGCATTGGCCTAAACTAAACATACTTTGGTTTGACTAGCTTCAAGTATTTTACCTTGTCTTACTAGATGAGATAAGTGTGTGGTTATTATGGAGAAGACATATGCTGAAAGAGCTGAATTCATTTCTACTAGTCAAGACAATGTTATGGCTGACAAGTTAATCACAAACAAGATCCTTTCATTAAGTAATGAAAGCAAGTCACCTGAACACAGTACAGCACTGTTATGGGAGCTCCAGCTGCCACATGTTGCAGGCAAACAATTGAATCAGTGTTGTCCTGAGTTCCTGGTACTGTTAGGAGACCCTTCTTGCCTTGTGTATTTATTCTCCAATTTAAAGTTTATTTAGACATGTGGCATGGCTGACATTTGCACTGACTTGTTTGCTGTTGAGTCTCTCCCCTCCTAGAGGGCTGTGGGGCTCAACTTATCTAGATTATAAACAGAGTCACCCATTGTGACTCCACTAAATGTATACCTGTGTCTTGATGCTTCCAAGGTATAGTGGATGCTGTGACATGCTGCACTACGAGGCTAAGGTGCAATGAAAAGTCTGTGAAGCAGTTAGGATATAATCTATGTAGCGAAAAAAAAAATCATTCAGCTGAACTCTCCTCCAGAGACCCCCCAAGCCCAACTGCACTAAAGCCAACTTCAGTAAAGTAAGGAGTATAACTAAGAGTTTCTTTGTTCTTCTTCCACTCATCACAGCCTTAGCTTCTTTTACCGTATCTGCAATGCAGCTAAATGTCTTAGTGACAGTCCCAATCTAGAGATTTTTTTCCTAGTGTTTTTTGTAAGCAGCTGGGCTTTGTTACTTGATGTTGCGAGTGATTTGCAGTGATTCTGTTCTATTTAAGTTCTTATACTGCACCCACCGCAATGCTCTGGGGATGGCCTAGGACTGATAGGTAAGGAAAATCCATATAAAAGTGATGTCATACCTGTGGCGGCAGCGTCGTAAAAACCGCATGATCTTGCGAGCAGCTTGATCCTGCTTTTTGGTGAGCAGACTGCTTCTAAACACAAACAAAGGAACATCAGGTCATGGGCAGTATTGAGGAAAAAGAGTACTAAATGGGAGAATAATCATTCTATGTGGACTGTGCATTTCTCACCTGGCTCTCCTGTAAAATGTGGCACAGTCCAGGGCTGCGTTAGATACCAATATACAAACAGTATAAGCCCTTAAGAACCTCACACGCTACCTCTATTACATTTTCCTCTGCCTCATCTCATTTGTGTAGTTGGAGAGTAAGATTCTTATGACCTGTCCCTTTTTTTACTGTTCCTTAAATGCTCCTTTGATGTGTATATCATCTCTTTAATTTTAAAACTGATTTTTATGCATTGCTGGTGATGCTGTCTTGAGTCCCTAAGATGCTTATTAATTTGCTTTCTGTATGAGGCCATTCACAATCTGAGATGAGAGAATAAACTGAGTGAACTGTTCTTTCTAACCCAGACTTATGGAGGAACCTCAAAGCCAGCAGAACTAGCATGCATGCTGCTATGGAGATCTCCATTCAGGAATCAGGATGCTGCTCTCATTTCAAAAGCAGCGTCATTCAGTTTTATTTATTTTTTGCTTTGGGCTTTTCACTTGTAATGCCAGTGTCCATGATTCACAAACTGCATCGACAGGAATATCTAGGTTGTTCCTGCACTTCAGTTCTTGCACGACAGCTCAGTTTGCCTGAGAGCCTTCTTTCCTCTACATGCTAACTTAGCTCTCCTCCTCTCTTTCTTCCAAGAGTAAATTTTCAGCCCTTTACCACAGACCCACCTAAGTTTCTGTTGTACAATGGCAGCTGCTCGATTTTTTTGTCTTCTCTTCCCACATTCTTTGTAGCTGCGATAGTACTGCTGGATCAGCACTGCGGCTCGTCGGCTCTGCTGGAATTTTTTCTGTTCATAATAGCTTCTGAATTTGCTCTGGATAAGGATGGCAGCTTGTGTCATCTTTTTATAAAGTGCATACTGCAAGGGAGACAAAGAGAGGCTAAGGCATTCCAGCAGGAAGCAGGCTTCCAAGACTCTCGCCCCACTGCAATGTGATGGGGGAGGATACACTCTGTTCTCGCTGCTATGAATAGAGACCAAACTTAGTATTTCTTCACTGACTGGAAACTGTCTGAAATATGGCCCTGTGACAAACGGGTGCAGTTGTAGGGTTGATCATAGAATATCAGGGTTGGAAGGGACCTCAGGAGGTCATCTAGTCCAACCCCCTGCTCAAAGCAGGACCAATCCCCAATTAAATCATCCCAGCCAGGGCTTTGTCAAGCCTGACCTTAAAAACTTCTAAGGAAGGAGATTCTACCACCTCCCTAGGTAACGAATTCCAGTGTTTCACCACCCTCCTAGTGAAAAAAAGTTTTTCCTAATATCCAACCTAAACCTCCCCCACTGCAACTTGAGACCATTACTCCTTGATGCTAGGGTCTAGTCTAAACTAGAAAAATTAGTACCTAAAGTACAACCTCTGCCAGCAATGGTGCAGTTGTGCTGCGGGGTTTTTTTAATTTATATTTCTAATTGGTAACAATGGTGTAAGTACTAATGTAGACATGGCACAGATGTTTTAACTTTTGAGCCATGAACATGTGTTCTGATCTTGTGTCCAGTCTACAGTCGTAAGTACTTCTATTTCTAGTGCACATACATTCTAGTACAAAAGTAAGCCAACTGCAGAGGAACTGGTATTTACTTTTAACAGGTACAGCAACATTCACCATTACAAGATGCCAAATGCCATGAGATAAAGGTCTCTGGTTCTTCTACACACACAGCTGTTGCTGTGTCAAGACTTGCACAAACAAGAGGGGACTATGTCTAGCTAGCAGACTAATGAAAAAACAACGTAACATACTATATACAAAGTGCTGATAAATGCACAAAGTAAGTATGTTGAAAAAAACATTTTGTCTCTAAAAGTGAGATTTTATAACTGAGAAGTATTAAACAGATCATTTAAAAAGTATTTTGCTTTTCAATGTTCATGCCATTTGTAGTTCACACTGGTCAGGCAATGAAGACAATATTTGGGTTGTTCATACTGTTTACGTCCAAATGAAAACAGTAGTATCAGAAATTACGTCATTCAAAATATTAAGAATCATTTGTATTAAACCAAGCCTAATGTTGGGCCTAAACTATTGGAGGGTACCCCTTTAATCATTATAAATGAGAGTGATTTTTCTGTGTTTTATAAAGTTATAATCACCATGCACTGGATTTGCAAATTTGCACTACTGCTCACATACACTAAAAATCCCCCTCCAGTACTGGGTTATTTCCAGACCAGCAATCTTTTATGCCTCTAACCTTCCATCTGTAAAACTTAACCAATGAAGTGCTTTTCATTAGGGTCCTTCTACCTTCTGAGACATGCCTGAACAAGTCATGTGCTCTATTTCTGGCTAGTTCCTGTGTGAAAGATTGCTAAACATGGGCAGAATGCTCCTCATTCAGAACCTCATGGATTAGCTCCCTGCACTGAACACAGCCCAACATCAATGGCCTGGATCTATTAATTGAAAATGGGAGTTGTACACTGCCCTCAGCTATTGCATTCTGTTGAGTAGATTTCTATAATAAGGTTTACCTTGCATAATAAAAGACACATATTACTTAGCCTTCTGCAGAGCAGTCAGTAAAGAGGAGAGGAAGCAACTCTCTAAAAGCAAGAATCTCTCTTAAATTTTCTCCCTTCAAAATAACCAGTGTAAGACAGCCCTCCCTGGTACATGGAAGTCATCTGCATTCAGGAATATTTAAAATTGCACACGATTTACTTTCTAAGTGGTAAATGCAGATATGGACTGCATCCATCTGGACTGATATGTGAAGTCCACATTTAGCACTCTGAACTGATGTGTAGAGCAGACTTCTACTGTGTGCTGGTCTTCTTGTGAAGAGTATGTCATAAAGTGTTAAATATCCCCAGACAGTTTGCCAGACTTTGACTCACTGCTCATCTAATTACAGGAGAGATGTGACACATGGGCAGCAGCCACGTCTCTAAATCTGACAGTTATATATCATACTTCAGAGAGTTCCCTCTTCTTAAAAACAAATAAACAAACCCATCATATCATTATGGAGTAACACCAACATTTACCAAATTTAACTCTTTGGAACTGAAGCAGTTGTTGGTTGCTGGTACATTTTGTTGTCATTTTTTTATTTTCGGGGGGTGGGGGGATGTTAAATAAACTCTTACAATAATTAGATGAACCAAGGTTTGGTTTTAAATTAGCTATTTCAGGCTGGTGGGAGCTGGGAGAACAAGGGAAACAGTAATTAGCTTCAGTCAAGTAAGTGTCTCCAGCCAATCTAGGCGCATGATGACAGCCACGTTCACCTTCCTTGACAAAATAGTGCTTTGGCCCAATATGAAGTCTTTGGTGAGGGAGGAAGCTGGGGGTGGAAGAACAGTTCTAAGAGGACACACCCATCTTCATATTACATTAAGTCTCCTCCGGAAGAACAACATGCACTCTTATGTCCTAGGTACCCTGACAGCATTGGAAAACGCCGAACTGATACCGATCACTGCCATGGTCAGGGTGCTGCACAGGTAGGAGACAGGCTTTTACAGTCACAGCATATTGTCACAGGACAATTCTAACAGGACACTGACTGAATTAGCAGTAACACACAAGTTGCACTGTAATTGGGAATTCAGTGCACAGGTTTTTAAAGATGAAAATTAAAAATACTCATGGATACAGACAGAGCATTGATATCACAGTCTGTGTGGATGTTCAGAGCAATATTCCCTCATGTTGTCCGTGACCATGGAGGCAAATAACGGAACCTAATAGATCTCAGCAGCACGGGCAGCAATTTAATGACCCAGAGCACTGCGGACAGTAAAGGTTCTGGTTGCTCATAAAGATAATACTAAGAACAGCTATAGAGCAAAATTTTTCTTCATTAAGAGGTAGCACTGACGCAGTCCCCTCATCTCAGCCCTTCACTGCTCGGTAAGTGTATTTAGAAATATTAATTGTGCTTCTATATTAACATGCGTTGTGTTTCTGGTAACACAGCCCATCTCTGTCTTACAATAGGGATTTGTGTTTGTCGCAGACCAGTCTAGCTGACAGATACATTCACTGCTGGGCATTATCAAATCATTTAATTGAATACTAGGTTTTCCTGGTTTGTACTGAATGTGAAAGTTTGTAACTCAAAGGGAACAGTTTCCAAGGCAGTGTTTGTTGATTCATTACCTTCAAGGCTATCCAAGTAAGCTTAGGGGAAAAACAGAAAATATAAGGTTAATGTTAGATCTGCAAATAAAGGACTGAGAAACAAAAACCAAACACCCAAAAGAAATGGCTCCAGGACCCAAGACCAACCTTCTGGAGCAATATTTGAAAGGGAATTCACACTAGGATTATACGACGCATCACTCCAGAGAAAACCTGGATTTGTGCTGGAAATGGCCCACCTGATGATCACTTTAGATAAGCTATTACCAGCAGGACAGTGGGGTGGGAGGAGGTATTGTTTCATATTCTCTGTGTATATATAAAGCCTGCTGCAGTTTCCACGATATGCATCTGAGGAAGTGAGCTGTAGCTCACGAAAGCTTATGCTCTAATAAATTGGTTAGTCTCTAAGGTGCCACAAGTACTCCTTTTCTTTTCACTCCAGAATGTCACTCTACGGTTTCCCAAATAAATGTTGCTAATTAAAAGTTATGTAATGGCCTCTCTTCAATATTGTCATCCTAGATGTCAATCTGTCTGAGCTGGGGAGAGAAGTGTGTTTGAACTGTTGCTAATAGGCTCCCCATTGTTCCCATTTAAAAAAAAAAAAAATCTTATTTCTGGGTCTGAGACCTCAGCCTAAAACTTGGCTCCAGACAAAAGTGTGCTGAAAGGTTTCAGTCCTGGGACAAATTATATCAAGTGAAAAACTGGATTTTTCATATTTTAAAAACTTGACATGTGGTGTTTTCCCCCTTCTCCCCCCACAGTCCAGCTCGTCTTAAGCACAAAACCATCTTAAATTTCACAATGATATTTGGAAAGCAATTAGTCAGAAGTACAATGTAATCACTTTGATAAATAATAATATATTAATATACATGTAAATATGAAGTACAGCTTGTTCCTCGGTCCAAATGTGCAACTATAGACACACAGTTGCTCTAGTTTCAGACCAGCTCATCACTAGGGTGTTAAGAGATAAATTGCAAGACTATTTGATAGCAAACCAGGGAAAATACAGAAATTAAAATGACAGTTTTCAGAGTAGCAGCCGTGTTAGTCTGTATTCGCGAAAAGGAGTACTTGTGGCACTTTAGAGCTTATGCGCTAATAAATTTGTTAGTCTTTAAGGTGCCACAAGTACGCCTTTTCTTTTTGAGAAATTAAAATGTTCTCAAGGAAACATCTTGTGAGATTAGACTTACAATGTGATTTTTCTCTCCTTTTGAGCTTAATCATAACACAATCTGCATATTTATCACTGCATATTGAAAAGCACACTTTGGAGGTTCTCTCTTTGGGCCAGTTCCCAATATATGTAGAATCTGCTGCCAGTATTCACAGGTGCACATTATCTCACAGAAACTCAATTCTTCACTTACCTGTTTGTATTTTCTGTAACAACGCTGAATGACAGCAGCAGCCACTTCCTGCTGTTCTCGGAGAGGACGGCCCTGTAACGAAATGTGAAGAAGTTATGAGTCAGCATAAATCGCACTGAACAAACAGGAGAGAGGATGAGAGGTAATGGCTCTCTGCAGCCTGAGTATGACCCCCGGTTCCCACTTACCATCACAGCATCCTCTTTTTCAGTTCTAGCCAGCGGTCTCTAAAGAAGGGGTTTCTATTAGTAATTATGAAGATGACAGAACACCCTCCCCAATCTACCAACAATGAGTTTGACAGTTTGCAGGAGAGGATGAAAACAGGCATCTGAACAAAGACTTCCATGTGTACTTTCCTGCTATGCTTTGTGGATTGCCATACTGTTGCAGAGGAAGCACTGCACATGCTAAAATCTGGACTTATCTCCCTTTTTATGCTAGCTTGTTAGACAAATTTCAGCAGCATGAAAGTCCCAAGGTAAGAATTAGCAGGGTTACACAAGACACACTGGGAGAATTATTTTATCTAAGAAATATATAGTCTACATTCGATTTTCTAATGGATTCTACTTCCACACGCCCATGGCAAAGAAGTGGGATGCTCCTGCTACTTACCTTGTATTTCCTGAACACAGTCTGGACAAGTTTGGCAGCTTCATAGAGTTCTCTTTGCTCATGATCAGACAGAGTTAACTGTGCAAACTCATTCTCTACCCTTTCGCTGGTGGATGCACTCAGAAATTCTGACCAATCTGCTGCTGAAGGAAGGCTGGGTTTCTCAAAAGCTATTTCACTGATTGGTGAGCCTACTGGGCTCAAGCTGGTGTTTGAAGAAGGGGTCAGGGGTTCACTATATAGACTTCTGAAATAAGAGGCACAAAAAGAACACTAGGTCATAGAGAAGCAGGACTGGCATGACTAGTAGCTTACTACATTTTTATGTAATAAAAGGGCAAAGTTACCTCTTCAAATGATGCTGCACAACCCAAAGCCCCATGAGGTCCATGTCCTGTGACATGCTGAATATGCACCTGGCTGCAGTGGAATTTGCAGGTTGAACACTGGCTTTGGGATTCTGTTTCATGATCTGAGATATTTTTGCCTCCCCCACCTTTTACAAGACTCATGTGTATGATGGTTTCACCTCCATCTTTAAAAGGCACAGAGCCAAATTAATCTCTGGTGTAACTCCACTGATTTCTCCCAAGAATGGATTTAGCTCACAGTGAACTAAATGCTCCACATATATTACAGTGTAATTTCTCTGTTCTTTCTAATCATAATTTTGTCATTATAAAAAGGTTTGTGTGAAAGGATTTTTCAAAACAAACAACAAATTTGTCTCTCCTGAAACACTTAAAAAGGAGTTGATCTTTCCACCCTGAGCAGAGCAAGCATCTAGCCTGGGCCAATTTACTTTTTCTCCTAAATTTAGATTTGGTACCAAAGCTGGAAAGGTTTTCTCCACCCATCATCTAATGCACAGCATTCTGGGAATTCAATGTCTCAATTCTATCTTGAATTCTGATATTTGTTTGCCATGAACTCACCATGTGAACAGCACAACTGCTTCAGCCCTTTCCATGCAACTGGGCCATAACCAGAGCAAGCAAGTGGGGCAGTTGCCCAGGGTGCAAAGCTGTGGGGGGCAGAAAAATGGGGCAGAGACATGCCAAAATAATCCTGGCAGGGGGTACAAATGTGCTTGCATGCCCTGGATGATAAAATGTCTAGTTACAGCTCTGCCATGCAGATATAACCGTGCCCAAACACAGAGTGCGCATCTGGGAAAAATTAAAGAGCTCAGTTTGTTCCAGTAACTTGATTTCTAGTTTTTAATCTCAGAAATATTTGTGGATCAGTCAGAGATACAAATGCAGAGGCTGATGAATTCAGAGGCAGAAGCTCTCAGAGGTGGCTGACCTTCTATCATTTTAAATAGCCCTGTGGTCTCCTGGGAACTGGGCATCTCTAAAATAAGTGGAAGTTAATTTCTTTGCTGTTCAGATAGGGACTGTTACATTCAGATTAGGATTTAACAACAGACTAAAATCCATTTTAATCTTTTTGAATGATCCTGAGTTTCTGACTATAGTGCTGTGAAATGAGTTTCATTAGGGCTGCCTTGTCTTCCATTTCTCCGTGCTGCTGGAGGCCCCAAGCTTCATGGCCTAGTTACACTCTGCACTGCGATCCAACTTCAGAACCCCATGTTACTCCACATCCTTTTATAATAAAAGGAAAGAATTCCAGCAGCTCCCAAAGGGGAATGTCATAGGACATAAGAAATTGGTTAAAATGAGACAGGCGTGCAACTCTTATGGGATGTTACAGGATGGTCTAACGCTGCTCACTTCTCCCTTTCTGATGCAAACAGCAAGGGGTAAGGGATTAATGTTGCCTTGCTTTCCCAACAGAAGTCTTCCCATAGACCTCTAACAAGACACAAAAATTCTCATGACATCTGCAGCAGTTGAGTTAATCTTCAGCATGTGAAATTAAGACAGAAGTTACTATTTAGAACAGACTCTGCAGAAGTTATCTGCAAAATCAGCGTGTGGATTAATATTGCTAATAGTCATAACCTGACAATTATGGCTGGGTCAGATCTGGAGGATTCTGTGGGTGAATCCATCAGCATTTTTAAAACACTTGTCACTAGGCACTTGCCATGGATTACAGATAAGACACTAAAACCCTCCATCCTACTTTTGCTTTGGCACTTGGCTTCTGCCTTTGTGACCAGTGCTGGGGTTTATCTTCTGATCCATACTTTGGGGAAATGCTTTCTTTCCCCTTTCCTACCAGCCCTAGTGAGGGGAGGTGAGCTTTGCAGTATAACATGAAGTTAAAAGGAACTCTTCCTAACATTCTCTGGGATGTCATCCAAGAGCGTTCCCATACTCAGTACCATAAAAACGGGCATTCCAGTCATTCCCATCTATCTTTTCACTTCCTACTCCAGAACCTCTAGGACCTTGGGGTCCCTTTTCCTCATCTTTCACATTCTGAATTTTCCTCCAGGAACTGTGGATAGAGCCGCACATGGAACAAGCTGTGACTTCTGGACAACACTGCTGGGTGCAGGTCTGTGTGTGATTTTGGGGGAACAGCAGCAGCAGCTGGGCAGGGTGCCAGTGCAGAGGAGTCCTAATGAGAGAGACTAATTGAGCCTATGTTAGAAATCCACAAGTGCTTATTTACTTGAACAGAGACTAGACTGGAAAGGACATCCCAGGCACTAGGACTGACAAGCCCCTGACTCTCAGTTTGACTACCCCATGGTCGAAACAGGAACCATTATTGCTCACTTTGAACTATTCTGAGTAGAACCTCAGAGTTACGAGTTTGTAATTCTGAAATATTCGTAACTCTGAAAACATAACATTATGGTGGTTCTTTCAAAAGTTTACAACTGAACATTGACTTAACACAGCTTTGAAACTTTACTATGCCGAAGAAAAATACTGCTTTCCATTTATTTTTTAATAGTTTATGTTTAACACAGCACTGTACTATATTTGCTTTTTTTTGTCTCTGCTGCTGCCTGATTATGTACTTATGGTTCCAAATGAGGTGTGTGGTTGACTGCTCAGTTTGTAACTCTGGTATTCGTAACTCTGAGGTTCTACTCTATAGCTGTTTAAACCTCTGAACCTAGTGTATTTGCAACCTTTCCCCTTTCCTGCCAGCCCCAGTAAAAACATTCCCTTAGCCATGTGCCTAAGTGGTTACTGGGGCCCACCATATCTAGCCCCTACAAGGCCTACCTGCTGGAGCACCTACAGCGGTTGCCTCTGAGACATAGTTTGCCAGGCACGCTATTGGTATCCTAGCAGTCGGGGTACAGAATAACACCAATAATTACAGATGTAGAGCCAAACAGATTCTGTTGTTTAACCAGCTGAACTTTCCTCGTGGTCTCAAACAAGAATCTGTTGGTCTGAAAGGGTCTGTTTTATAGCAGGGGTTTGCACTTTTCCGTCAATTTACAGTTGTACCTAACAAAGGAAAGCATGAAGGCAGTTGCTTATATTGCTTGATGTTTGTATGTGCGAGACCAAGTGTCAGTCCTAGAATTACCTGCATTAAACCCAATTAAAAAGCAAAACCAAAAGGTCAAAGCACACACACACACACACACACAAAATATCAGACCAGCAAATCTGTAGTGAAACAGGGACATGTCCAAACCTGCCTTGTGGTTAGTGTTGCTGACCTTATCTGTGCAGCACTTGGTATATGATCAACGTCAGCGAGGTAACTGGCCAGCCAGCTCATCGTAGTGTTAATGGCAGCACTGTCTGTCCTCTCCACCAGCGGTGACTCCATTGGCACAAAATTCTCCTGCTTGATCCTGTCAGGCGTTGCTTCAATGATGTGCTCTGCAAGTGTCATCATGTTCACCTGGGAAGGGGCAGACAAAAGCAATGTTTGCCAACTTCCTGCCAACACCTTTGTGGTGAAACAGTTCACAGCTTTACCCCAGGATGAGCAGAAGGGCCTGTCCAAGTGGATGGAAAGTGAGGGTCACTAACTGGACCTGATCCTGAATAGCTCATTCAGGCAAAAATGCCACTGGCTTCAATCTAAGACTATGTCTACACTGGAGAGCTTATAGTAGCTGCGCCGCTGTAAGATCTCCAACGTAGCCACTCTATGCTGATGGGAGAGAGCTCTCCCATTGACATAATAATTAATCCATCCCCCAATAAGCGGCAGTAGCTATGTTGGCGGGAGAAGCTCTCCCGCCAACGGAGTGACGCCCACACCAGCGCTTAGATCAGTTAACTTATGTCGCTCGGGGGGTGGCTTACTCATGCCTCTGAGTGACATAAGTTATACCGCCATAAATGGTAGTGTAGACATAGATTGAGTTACAGTTTTTCCAGACCCAAAGGCCAGTGTTGGATGGCTGGGAGGGGACTGAATAACTTGTGATCATTAGGAAAGAGAGAAAGGCATTGAGTGATTTGCACTGGTTATGCTGTCAGCAACAAATAGGGATAGAAATTTAACAAGCATGGATTCTCCTTTACAAGTCTAGAGACCTCCACAGACTGAGGCCTTGTTTCTGACCCGTAGAGGAGAGACAGGAGAAAAGCATTAAATCTTCATTTAGCATCACTGCTGCATACTTCCTAAGGCTGTTCCAGTACCCAGAACATACCTATGTTCTCATGAAAGAGACAGTGGAAGAGGACACAAGTTCAGAGTTCATACAGTTTGTCACACTTTACCTCCAACCCCATTCCAATTAACTGCTCAGACTGGTGGGCATCTTCCCTCTATATTTCTATTCTTATTGCTCCCTGAAGTTTTTTTTTTAATTTAGAAATAAATATTCATGTTTGGTATTTCACTCTTCCTTTTGCTAGACTTGACTCCTTTCCCTCTGGTTTCTGTATAGTTTCTAACACTGTTGTATTGGAGTGCTTCCAAGCATCAGTGATCCTCTCCTGTAGTGAAGAAAACAGTCCATGATACAGGTATGGGACATCGCTCCCAATATTAAATATTTGGTGTTGGCAACATTCAGGGACACAAGCATGACACCTCGGTTCCTATGACTAGGGCCTGTACAGTGCTATAGCGGCACAGTTGTAGCGCTGAAGTGAAGATGCTCCTACACTGACAGGAGAGCTTCTCCTGTTAGCACAGTTACTCTAACTCCCCAAGAGGCGATAGCTCTGTCAGTGGGAGAAGCTCTCCTGTCGACATGGCGCTGTCTACACGGGGGTTAGGTTGGTATAATTATCTCGCTATGGTGTGTTGATTTTTCACTCCCCCGAGCGACGTTGTTATGCTGACATGGGTCTGTAGCATAGACCTGGCCTGAAATTCTAGGATGTTATTGTCCCACGAACTGGCAAATTTTCCAGACCTTTCATGTGTAAACTTGGAAGTTTAAACAAAAACTTTTGTGCAGCAGTCTTATTCCTGTTATGCTTTTGCCACCACACCTGTCAGACCACTAGAAAATCCACTGCCCCTTGCACACTGGATTTGTGCCACACACACTACAGACTTCAAAATTAAATGGTAACAGGATAACAGCAAAGACAGAAAATGTCAGATTCTGACATTCATGACAACAATGCAAGAAATCCAAGCCCACCAGCAACTGTGTAAGAGAAAAGAAGGTGGGAGCATGATCCACAGAGACTTCAAGAGCTTCTCAAAACCACTATGCCTGGAGACCTATCCCATGACAGCATGACTTATTTCTGTCAGGAGATTTTTCTATTATTCCTTCATTTAGATCCACTGAAAGGGTGATGGTTACTCTAAGCAGCTCCTATAGAATATTACAGGGATTCAGAATGTCTATCACATATAACAAGTGTGCAGCAAAGGTCATGAGCTGATATACACAATCTATGCTAATGCTCTGTACCATTACATTTGTGCAATGGCTAGCATACATTTTGTGATATCATCTTTGTTGAATTACGCAAATACATATAATCAAGAATGTTTACAGAAATCCTCCCTTACAACTATCGTTAATTGCTAGTATTCAACCTAAGTTGGCCAGTGACAGGAAGAGATACTGTTTTGGGGGAACAGCAACAATTCCACACAATAAATGTTTTGTGAAAAATAGCCCAATGCCCTCCATTGTCAGGTACTATTTATCAGAGCTAGATGGCAGTTCAGACACAATTACTAATGTTTAAAACAACAATTAAACGCAGTTAAGTCTCTTAAAAATACTCTGTCTCAATGCCTCCTTTCTCACCTGGGTTGTGGAGCTGCAAGGGAGAAGGATTAACATAGGATCAGACTAAATGTTACCATTGAGACCAACTGAACTAAAAATCCAGGATCCCACAGCGTGATGTTGGCTCTTCTGCCTCATGACATTAGCTTTACATATAAATTCCCTTGGGCTTGAGTGTATTTTACTATTAAATGACTGGGATTGCCTGGGCTTGTTCAGTCTGCAGAAAAGAACAAGGGGGGATTTGATAGCTGCTTTCAACTACCTGAAACGGGGTTCCAAAGAGGATGGATCTAGACTGTTCTCAGTGGTAGCAGGTGACAGAACAAGGAGTAATGGTCTCAAGTTGCATTGTGGGAGGTTTAGGTTGGATATTAGGAAAAACTTTTTCACTAGGAGGAAGGTGAAGCACTGGAATGGGTTACCTAGGGAGGTGGTGGAATCTCCTTCCTTTGAGGTTTTTAAGGTCAGGCTTGACAAAGCCCTGGTTGGGATGATTTAGTTGGGGATTGGTCCTGCTTTGAGCAGGGGGTTGGACTAGATGACCTCCTGAGGTCCCTTCCAACCCTGATATTCTATGATTCTACAACTTAAGTAATTCTATGAGGTGCAGCTCATTCTATGACACAAACTGCACCAGACATGTTATGACTTGCAAAGTTCCTGACCTCTCCCACTGTGTGAGGCACATTTGAAATCAGGCCACATGAGTTCAACTCACCTGTTATGGCTGATGCAGTCAGGAGCCATGGCCAGCATCTGCTGACACTGGAGTTGGAGAAGGCTACCTGCCTAAGGTTCAACCTAGAGGTGTCTGAGGTTGTGTTGGAACAAACAGCAATGAGCAGATGAGTTCTCCTGCTGGGGAAGTGCGCCTGCTAGTTGTTAATATAGTTTGCAATATAGGGATCATGTTAGATCTCAGCTGCATGGCCCTGGCTCTAGCAGTGGTAGCTGGATTCTCTCCAGTTACTGTCCCTTTCTTCCTCAGAGGCCCCAAAAGACATTATTAGGCAATGCTCATCTGCTCCAAAGACTCTCTTAGGAAAGTACCTCAGGGTTTTTAATTCCTTTGCCCTCCTTTTCATCAACTGTATGAGATCCTGAGAAGAGTTAGTAAAGGGGCATAAGCTACAGAGCCGTTAGTATGCTAACACCTCTTACCACTCTCCTGATTTCTAAAAGTACAGAGACTTCACAGCTACCACTAACTGCAGGACAGGTGATATACGAGACTCACATCATAATCGCCGGAGTCAAGCTACAGGAATCAAAACGTAAACTAGGCCTGCATTCATTGCTCGGAGATCACCCACTCACGCTGCCAGTGTAGTGCTGAAATCAGATTGCCTGGGGTCAAACTGATCTGAGAACTCCATATGCTGCCAGGGTTGCTCTGTTACAAACTTTAAATGCTGAATTCAAGATCCAAAAGCCTATGCCTGGTGTAAAAGAGGATAACAGAAAAATCACATTAAGGAGAGAACTTTACATGACAGACATATGACTTCGCGCAGAAGCCTTCTGATCCAGGCCCCACACTGTGCATAAAGATCTGGGAGGCTCAAATAATTCAGAACCCAAGGCAGTTCCAGAAATATGAATGCATCTTTTGCAAACACCAAGCAGATCCATCCCCACTTTGCAAGGGTTTGTTTCCCTTCATGACTTTGGCTGTGTGGAAGACTCTCCAGATGTAGTGGGTGGGTATATTTCTGAGGCTCCGCTCTCTTGGCTGCCACTTCACTTACCACCCCTCGTTAGATCAGAAAGCTTATATAATCTTCCTCCCCTAAAAATTAAGCTACTCATCTCTCTCCTCTCCCCATCTTCTTTTTTTGCTGGGTATTATTTTCTCCCCTACACCATATCTTGGTATATTTCTCTTCCCAAAACACTATCCATATAGTCCCTTTCCTCCTCAAATCTAGAATGCCCTTTCCTTCACACGCCTCATGTACTGCAGTGATTTCTTCTTCAGCCAATGGGCACCACCTTCAGCTTCGCATAGTCATTGTAGCTGCTCATTGCCGCAATGCTTCTTCATTAGTGGTGCAGGGTTGGTATCGTGCACATGTGAACTCAAAGGTGTTCAGCAGCCAGGCTGTTACACCCCTGTTGCATGAACAAGGACATTAGTCTCTAGTACCTGGGTTCAAAATGCAAGCTGCTTGAGCAGAACAGCATCAGAATTGCCTGTGTCTGTAGATCAGAATCATAGGACTGGGAGGGATTTTGAGAGGTCCCCTGCACTCATGGCAGGACTAAGTATTATCTAGACCATCCCTGAAAGGAGTTTGTCTAATCTGCTCTTAAAAATCTCCAATGATGGAGATTCCACAATCTCCCTAGGCAATTTATTCCAGTGCTTAACCACCCTGACAGTTGGGAAGTTTTTTCCTAATGTCCAACCTAAACCTCCCTTGCTGAAAGTTAAGCCCATTGCTTCTTGACCTATTCTCTGAGGTTAATAAGAACAATTTTTCTCCCTCCTCCTTATAACAATCTTTTATGTACTTGAAAACTGTTATGTCCCCTCTCAGTCTTCTCTTTTCCAGACTAAACAAACCCAATTGTTTCAATCTTCCCTCTTAGGTCATGTTTTCTAGACCTTTAATCATTTCTCAAAAAGAAAAGGAGTACTTGTGGCATCTTAGAGACTAACAAATTTATTTGAGCATAAGTTTTCGTGAGCTACAGCTCACTTCATCGGACACATTCAGTGGAAAATACAGTGAGGAGATTTAATCATTTCTGTTGCTCTTCTCTGGACTTTCTTCAGTTTGTCCACATCTTTCCTGAAACGTGGTGCCCAGAACAGGACACAATACTCCAGTTGAGGCCTAATCAGCACAGAGTAGAGCAGAAGAATTACTTCTCGTGTCTTGCTTACATCCCAGAATTATGTTTGCTTGTTTTGCAACAGTGTTACACTGTTCACTCATATTTAGCTTGTGATCAACTATGACCCCCAGATCCCTTTCCACAGGACTCCTTTCTAGGCAGTCATTTCCCATTTTGTATATGTACAACTGATTGTTCTTTCCTAAATGGAGTATTTTACATTTGCCCTTATTGAATTTCATTCAATTTTCAATAATGACAAATGCAAAGTAATCCACTTAGGAAAGAGATGCGAACACCTGGAATCTCTGCAGGAGCTCAGCTGCAGCACGGGGATCTCTTGTGTCTAGCTGTAGCAGTATGGATTGCTCCTCCACTCTTACAGGGCTAGAATGCTTCTTCTACCTCCTAGGGTTGCCAAGCATCCGGTTTTCGACTGGAACACTCAGTCGAAAAGGGATCTGGGTGACTCCAGTCAGCACCGCTGATCGGGCCATTAAAAGTCTGGTCAGCAGCACAGCAGGGCTAAAGCAGGCTCACTGTCTGCCCTGGCTCTGCACAGCTCCCAGAAAAGGCTTCTAGGTGGAGGCGTGGCCACGGGGGCTCTGCATGCTGAGTGCTGAGTGCCAGCTCTGAGTGCCAGCTCCGCAGGTCCCATTGGCTGGGAACCGCGGCCATTGAGAGCTGCAGGGGCGGTGCCTGTGCACAGGGGCTGTGTGCAGAACCACCTGGCTGCGCCTCTGCCTAGGAGCTGGAGAGAAATGCTTCCTGCTTCTGGGAGCTGCCTGAGGTAAGCACCACCCAGATCCCGCACACCTAAAATCCTCATGCACCCCACCCCCCAGCCCCAGGTTGGAATCCCTTCCCGCACCCAAACTCCCTCCCAGAGCTCGCACTCTGCGCCCTGCCCCAGAACCCCAATCCCCTTCCCCAGCTCAGAGCCCCACCCCCCCACCCCCTGAACGCCTCATTTCTGACCCCAGTCCAGAGCCCGTACCCCCTCCCATACCCTATCCCCCTGCTCCAACCTGGATCCCCCACCACACTCTAAACCCCTTATTTCTGGCCCCACCCTGGACCCCTCCCTCATCCCAACCCAGTGAAAATGAATGAGGGTGGGGGAGGGCAAGCAATAGAAGGAGGGGAATGGAAGATAGCACAGCACTAGCTACCCAGAGCAGGGGCCCTTAGCACATTCCTCTGCTTTGGTTCCATTCATTTCAAGATGGAAAATTCCATTATAGCTAGCAGAACTTTACAAGGGAGCAGACTGTCCAATTAATACAGTGCAATGCAATACAATGCACAACCATTCATGCCAACAGTCACTCTCACAGCAGGACTGAAAGGACACCACTTACCGTCAGAGGGGAATGTGCAGAGTTTGCAAGAACCATGAACTTTTGCAAAGCATGCTTTGGGGGCTCTATAGTTGCAAGAACACCTCCCACCACAGCACAGAGGTCAGTCAGGTATAGTCTCAGAGGCTGATGCACTTCAGCTGGCCTCGCTACCATGTTATATATGTTTACCTGCAAGTCATCCATGTGCTGTAAGCAGTCCTCATTCTCCACATTGTCCCTGTAGGAAAGCAGCTCCCCATCCACTATCTCCCTGTCAGCCATCATCAGCACATTCATCTGCTCTCGTTGACGCAGCCGATGGGCTACGGTGTCCTTCCCCAACGCAATCCCCTTTTGGCTTCCCGTCACCTGCACCGCAGACACACCAATATAAATGTCTTTTGGGTTCCACTTGATTCCTGCCTGGCCACCAGAGCCCCGGTACCCAGCAACTTCTGGGATGTGCTGGGAGAGCTCCCTGCCATAGTCTCTTATCCCTTCACTGTGGCTGATTGTCTCAGGGATGGATTGCTTGGAGCTGGAACTCTGCTTCCTGACACTTGGCTGTTCCAGGCTCAGTGCTGTGGAAAGCAGCTTCTCTTGCCGTGCCTGGAAATACTCAGGGTTCAGTTTATGTTTTTTGGGTGCTGGGTAATCTTTCTGACTCTCACTGCTGTAGTAGTTGGAGGGCTCAGACCTCGGTCGTCTTAACTCTGGAAGCAAACAAACCATTAGTCAGGACTGAACAATTGATGTGATAACTGCTGAAAGTGCTCCTGTCATCTACAACACCTCCCTCCTGCCAGGAGTGCAAGTAACAGTTCAGACCATGCCCTGGGATACAATGGTCTAATTTATGCAGGAGAAGTGACGGTCACATCTGGGAGGATGCTAAGATGAACCACTCCTATGAGTGGTTCATACTTCCCTTCCAAATAGCTAGAATTTTGTACCTTTTGACACACTTTTACACTTGCCAATGCTCCTGCAAATACAGGGAATGCTAGAGAGAGACAGGGAGCTGGGAGCAAAGAAACAGGGCAGAGACAGAACAGCTTCACTTAACATCCTCTCCACCTCCAAGTAAACTGCCTGCTCCAGGCCACTATGAGTATGTCTACACTGCAGCTGAGTTGTGATTCTCAGCATGGGCAGACAGACTCACACTAGCTCTGCTTTAGCTGCATGCTAAAGATAGCAGTGTGGACACTGAGGCATGGACAGCAGCTTGGGCTACCCACTTGAGCTCAGAACCAGGGGATTGGGCAGGTTTGGACGTGGGTGGCTAGCCTAAGCCGGGCCCATTCCACAACATCCACACTGCTGCTTGTAACATACCGGCCATGCTTGAGTTAGCATGAGTCTGTTTACCTGCACAGGGAATCACACCTCCCAGCTGCTGTGGTAGACATACCCTGCATGTCGTGTGTTAGCACAGAGAAACCTACAGTCAGGTTTTTTTTGTTTTTACCTGTATTTGAACTGGACATAACAGTGACACCCTTCTGAGGCTCTTGAGAAGTAATTATTTCACTTTGCCACTGGGCAACCCAGCTCTCTGCGTGGGGCTCCCCACTCGAAGGGCAGTGAATTCTGGGACTTTGCCCAAGCTGAACTTGTTCATCTCGCTGTAGCTGCTCCAGACACTCTGCCAACTTCACGTGACCCCTAGACCGAGCAATAGCCAGTGGCAGTCTCCCAAGAGAATCAGGAATAGAGATGGCTCGGCGGTCCCATTTATACAGCACAATGGCTGCATCCATGTGGCCCAGTGCACATGCCCACATCTGAAAGAGAAAAGGACAATTGGCTAACCCAGGACACATCTGTAGATGCTTCACTCTCTGGCTAAGGCAGTGGAGTCTTCTCTTGTTCTCTTCTCAGATCACTGGCAAACAGCTCTTATCAGCAGAACTTGGCAAAAGCTTCAACACGAAAGGATAGCTTTTATAAGTGTCACAACTGAATAAGAGGTCATTATGGAGGACTAGACAAGTCCTACTCTCTACTTTCTGGGAGAAGGAGTTGCCTATCCATCCATAATAAATTAAGGTGAAATTTTCTTATTGAGCAACAAGTGAAACTTTCATATGGGCATAAATCTCAGCAATACTCCAGAGGCAGAAGAGCTCAATTGCATACACACGGGAATTATAGACAGATGAGCACATGAGCAGCAGGATTAAAGCTAGGAAAGGGAGAAATGTAGGGATCCTTACACTTCACATGAATTTTGTATCTGGCTTTCAAAGGACCAAGTGGCCACATGGGGAGACATCAGCTATGCCATGCTTGCTTTGGAACTCTGCTCACAAAAGGGAACGCAATGAGTTTTAACATGGTAGGAAAGGGTCAGTCAGAAGCAAACTGCGAGGCAGGCTCCTGGACAGCTGGGACTTGTTATATTTTGTATTTAATAATCTTGCAAAAGTCAAACATTTAGGACAATGCTAGAGAAGCAGGAACCTAGAAAGATCTCTCCACAAAAGTTAAAAGCAGCCAGCAACTACACAATTCTTAATAAGAAAGTATTCTCGGGACCATAACAAATGGGCAAGTTTTAAAACTCAGTCTCTGAGACAGTGCCTAATGTAGAGTGGGAGCTAAGAGAATACAAATGAGTATAAAGAAAGGAACCATGTCTGGTGTCTCATTAAGGCTGGCGGTAGCATCTTTGCACTCAAACACTGCTTGTTGTCAATGTCACAGAGAGTGCACCTGTGCACGTTATAGCTTTATGAAAGCGTATTCCTGTCTGTCTACTAACTAAAGAGATGGTTAAGCACATACACATGTGCACCTATCTAAATAGGCCAGCAGGTACAGTACCAGCTCAGCCCTGGTGTAAGAGGGTCGACCACACTCAACCTCAAGAAATGGCACCTGCTTATACCAGAGCTGACTCTGGCCCATAAACTTACTCCTTTTACACAATGGCCTTGAATCACTGCTTGCAGTTGTCCATTCCAACTTTTCAGCTTGTATCAATGATTAACACACTTAAGACTTGAATTATTGTTATTAAAAATAAGAAAAGAAAAATGCTGTAAATAGCACTTGGTATCTTGGGCAGCAGCATCCCAGAAGAGTCAAGAATTGCAAAATTATTTGCAAAGACATTGTCTACACCTTCTACAAGAGTTACATGGTGTGACTAGAAGTGTTACTGTAAATCAGGTTAGTCAAACCAGTGCACACAAGGGGGTTGCACTGATTGAACTAAATGGATTCTAAACCTAGTTATATCAATGAACAAACTGTGGGTAGTCCAGCCCTGACAATGTTTGCAGTGTCATTGTAACCATGTTGGTCCCAAGATATTAGAGAGACACGGTGGGGGAGAGAATATCTTTTTTTGGACTGACTTCTGTTGGTGAGAGAGACATGCTTTTGAGCTTACACACATCACCTGAAGAAGAGCTTTGTGTTAGCTTGAAAGGTGAGACAGACAAGCAACAGAAGTTCATACAATTAAAGATATTACCTCAAGTACTTTGTCAGCCCTAAGAGTGTCACTCCAACTTCTCACAGGGGATATGCTCATCTAAAAAATTCCACCTGGCTTTGGGAATTAGTTTTTATTTGGTTCATTATTTGGTTATTTATTTTATTCTTGGTTCAATGTATTTTAGGTAATTTGGATTTTCTAGGTTATCAGGAAACGTAACTGTGAGTTCACCGGCTTTGACACAATAGGATGATTAAGACCTTCACAGACAGGAAAACATGTAAACAGACCAACTAGTAAAAAAAGACATAAGTTCTTTTTCCTCAAGGCACCAAAGCAGAGATGCTTGGGCAAAAGAAGAGATCTGGAAACAAGAAAACCCACCCCACACTTCTTCAAAAAATTGGGATAACTATTTTGGTTTCTCTCAGAGCAAAACACTCTAAGACTTGCTAGAGTCATGTTGTTATTTGTACAGCATAGCAGTATGCAAGATACATCTACTCCATTAGACTGCAAAAGTTAAAGAGGACTGAGAACGGCAGCAAAGAAGGAGCTCATCACCCTGCTGAGGAGGATCATTCTCCTGTCTCAGTGGACTGAGTCACTGGCACAGAAAGAATGCTCTGCTACTTACCAGTGGAGTGCAGGAGAAGTGATCCACGTTCAAAGGGTCAACTTCCAGTTCCAAATCAATGCTGTCTGCATGCTTGGTGCTGCACAAGAAATGAGAGCAGAAATGATGTTCTGTAGCTTGGTTAAGATCCTTACACAAAACCACAGCTTTACACCCCAAGACTTGACCACAAAAAGAAGAGCTGAACACACCTGCATGCCTACAATGCACACTTGCTATAGCTGGTGGCCTGGGTTTTGTGCCTCTTCTCAACAGCTCGTGAGAAAGGAGAGTCTGGATTAGGGAGGAGGATGGTCTACTGGATAGGGCACTGGACTGAGATGAAAACATGGGTTCCATTCTAAGCTCAACCCCAAATTTCCTGGGTGACCCTAGACAAGTCACTTGATCTACCTCGTGCCTCTGTTCCCCACCTGAAAAATAGGCATAACGCTTCCCTATCTCACAATAGTGCTGCTTACAACGCCATGAATGATTCTGCAGCATTCAGATACTACCGTGATGAGGGCCAATAGGTATCTAGACAAAGAGTTCAGGATCTGCCTCACAGATTGGGGCCTTTAGCTCCCATAAACTCTGGTGACAAATACTAGGCTGTTATTTTATACCGCTTGCACATCCCTACAGACTGCTCACAAAGAAAATAGGCTAAATTAAGTGAAACACTTAACAGTACAAAGAGGGAAACGGGAAATAGTGGCTCCAGAACAAATGGATGGGGAAAATCTAGAGAGCTTATTGGGATCCACAGCAAGTCAAGTTTAAATCAGCTTCTATTTATGAAGTGGAAGATGGAGACAGGCCAGCAACGAAAACATCAAACATATACAACTGATGTAATGAGAACCTAGATCTTCCACTTCCCAGGTGAGCACAATGCCAGTGCAAGGCCGGCACATACATGCCAACCCAAGCAGGTTACTAGCTTCCATGTAAAAGGCTGCGGCACTTGGCCCTGGGAAACCACAACAAGGGGATAATTTTATTCCCTAAAATCAGAGAAGAAAACTATGTGACAGACTGGGGATTTGTCTGTGGTAAGGGTGAACTCCCTCTTGTTTTGTGAATGCCATTTTGTTCCAGGGGCCCCACTTTATTGTAATCTCTATTGTGGATTAGAACATCCATATTGTGGTGGGGGCTTGACACCTAGTTAAATGATGTTGTCTAAGAAGCTGACACAGAGCAACACAGGCACATCAGCTGATTGTCTCTCACAGGCAGGTCAACCCTAGGAACATTTAATTCTCTACACAGCAGTCTGGATAGGAACAGAGGCTGGAGTTTCTCAACCTGGACATGTGGCCAAAGAAGTCAGAGACTACATTTAAAGGGGAATGTGCTGTGTGAAGGGAGGTCATGATTGGCACCTCAGAATAAAGGGCTTGAGGAGAGAGAAGGCAGGAGTTCAGGAAGGTTTTTTCCAATAATATAATTCCCCAGTGCTTTCAAGAGTAAAAGTTTCTCTCATTAAGAAACCCCTTTCCTAAGACTGTGTTCCTTACTTGCCTGCCAAGTTGTTCCCAAAGAGATTAATTGAGAGGCTTAGAGCATCCACAGCAAAGTAGATCTCAGAGAATGGATAAAACGAATTGGGTGGCTCAGGAGGGCTGGAGCACTGGTTCTGATTGTACTGAAGGATCCAACTGCCGAAGAATGGTGTCAGACATGGGGGATGCTCCTGGGAGTGCACCTGAGATCCCCAGCGCTAGGAACAATGACCAGTCAACTATCCAAACCGAGGGGGCTTAGAAGCATGTGGGATCCAGCGGTTGGGTCCACTCACAACAGAGTGGTATCCATGCACAACAGGGGCCTGGAGCAGGTTGCAACAAGCAGCATCCTCTGCAAAGTGCGAGAGACACCCAGAAACTCAGGCCAACCAGAGATTATACCTGCTTCCTGCAGCCTCTGCACTGATGAGTCAGAAGTCTGAAGCATTGGGTCTTACCGCCATTTGATGAGGGTCTGGATCAGTGTTGCATAGCCCTGAGCAGCAGCAAGGTGTAGCAAGGTCATTCCTCGGAAAGTCTTCGAATGGATCAGGTGTTTGGACTTTGTCCAACAGGCACGACTCATCATCTTCTCACACACCACCACCACACGGCTCTCAAAGCAGCTGCCCAACGTCCCGGTCCCAGACACACACTGCAAGGAATATGCACATCTCAGAAGCTGTCATCTGGGAGGGGGGCTTGGACTCACATCCTGCACAGGGCAGGACTTGTTAGACCATTGTGTGCATTTGCTTTTAAAAATAATTAGTGATAGGGAAGTGACAGAAGGGGATGAATGTGGCACGAGGAACAAGACAAAAGCTGACAGGTTACCTCATTTATTTGCACTAACCTGTACTTACAGTCAACTCTATATGGTAACTTTCCACATCAGGGAGGTCATTGCAATCCATTACAAGTGGCACACTGGGTACAAGAGGGTGCCCTTCTCATGGACTACCTGAGCTAGGAGGAGACGCTGAGCACTCCACTCCCACCAAAGCCAGTGCCTCTCAGAACCAGACCTGGAAAGAGTACTTAAACAGGGAACAGCTGCAATGACCAAAAGCCAAGAGCCATGGCTGGTCAAGAGCTGTACAGAAAGATTCTGGGAAGCAGAATTGCAGGTGTTCTGTCATGTCTGTGGATAAAGACGACTTCAGTCACGTGTACCGCACCCCTAAGAAGAATTAAATCACAAAAAGGCCTCTTAACAGGAGGTAGCATGTGTGTGTTACCGCCCACGGCAAAACTGTGGCAGTGCTGACAGGAACTGTGACTGCGAGGTCTCTGGAGCCACAGAGATCTAGGAGTCTGAACAAATAGAAAGCCCAGGTACTGTGTGCTGAGTTCAAAAGACTCCTTTTATGAGTTGCTTCTTCACTGCTACCCAAGGCACTGTTCTCTCAGGTCACCCAGAACTCCTAGACCAGCTAATGTCTTTGATTTTCACAGTGATGATCAGGTGAAAGACCCCTAAATATGCAATTATTACCGAGTTTCCTGCCAGCTCCTTCTCTGGTTTATCTGTTCTGTAGGCTGGAATGTGCTTGCAAAGGCAGAAGCTGAATAATGGGCTCAGTGCTTACTCGATCAGAGCTATAAATGCTGGATGTCCCTCACAGACCAGAGACTCTGAAATGGAACTGCCCAACCCTATATGCTTACAGACTGGATTTTTGTTCCAGCAGCATATCTCGCCAATGGGGCACTTCTCCTCCCCAAGGGATCCCCCCACTGCTGCTCTGCTCCTCATCCCCATCATCAGGTACATTTTAAACAGACTCCAAGTTACAAGTGCTAATGGAGCTCTTTTTATGTGGCTAGTGAACCTCCCACTCCATGCTATAATCCCCTCCTGTCTCATTGGATTATGTCAACATTGAGATGGGAGAAGTCCTAGGTAATACTGCAGGTAGCATAGGGATGATTCAACAGGTGACTCTTCCACCTGAGCAAGTACTGAACCAGTGCAACAGCACTGATGTTAGGCAACTGTAGGAGGTTCAGTCTCTAGAATGAGATATAAAGCCAACTCCTGCCTACTTGTGGACTGTAATGATCCCATGGCATTTTTTTGCATAACTAAAGCTGTTAGCTCCAGAGCAATGGTCAAATTCCACCTCTGGTAACTTATTTGGTTGTATTAAGTTCCCCAGTGGCTTTAACTGCTGTGGTTCCTACAGTGTTCTTCACTTCCAACCCTAAACTATTGTGTTGCTGTGTGCCATTAAACAGCAGCCATATTTGACCCCCTCATGGTGAATGAATTCCCAGGGTGGATGTAGTGATCTCTGTTTGTGGTTTATAGATCAGTAGTTATGTTTGTAAATTGCTTTGGACCCTTGGGAATCAAAGGTGCTTTTGACTGTCAAGTAAATTTAAACAAAATGTAAAGTTTAAAATTTAAAAATCCTGAACTCAGAGGGAACCCCTTGCTCAACGGACAGATCTTCTGATAATTCAATACTTGTTTTGTAACATGCCCCGCTGTGCCTAAGTACTGCAGCAGCACACGCTGATCTGCTACCCCTTCCATTCCTAAACACAACTGGGAGTGTTCAGGGTGAGCTTTAATTTAACCTCCCAGCTTTGTCACTGTGTGACAGCCCAAGTGCATAGCATGGGCTAGTTCTCTTCCTTAAAGGAGTTCATGCTGAAAAGACAAAAGAAATCCCTTTCTAGAAGTGCAAGAGTTAACTCAAGAGATTTGAAGAGTTCCTCTGGAAGTCATTATGTTATATTGTGTAGCTATTTAGTTACAGACCTTTTAAAACAGGTATTTATGTAATTTCATATTTAGGTATTTTTCAGATGAGAATTAGTGACATCAACACCTTCCAATGCCAGTTCCTGGGAAGGGATGTTTTAATAGTCAGGGATACAATTAACCCAAAATGCTGCTTCAGAGCAACAGACAACCTGTTTGTAGGGAAATGTACGTTTGAACAGAAATACTGGGAAGCAGAATAAAAGTCTTATGAGAAATAATGGACCCTACAAAGAAGATATTTCAGTTAAAACACCTCAGCTTCCCTGTCATTCCACCCTAGGGGGGTGGCAGCCTCTACCTGCTCGTGGGTTACTGCTGCTGTTCTATGCTACTACAGCCTACCCTGCTGCTGTTGCTGGGATGGTGGAGACTGCCTGGTTGCTTTGCTTCTGGGACCAAGGCCAGTACAGACGTTGGAGACAGCGTATTTCTGTTCTGCGGGGCATGGTTCTATGATATTTATTAAATAACTATGGAAATGTATGAGAAATTTGGTTCTTTCATATTACACTGTACTATATTACTAACAAAGTGATTTATCGTTCTGATTCATCACACAGAAAATAGTTAGTCCAGATAGTTTATGAAGCCAGTGGGGTTGTGCGTAGCAGCCTGCACCCTCTGCTGCAAGCACACACCAAACAACTACCTGCTCTGGGGGCCATTTCCAACCTTCAGCAGCAGTTCTGCGTGCTCCCCAGCAAGAGCTCAGTGAGAGTTACGCTGTCAGACTAGCATTCAACTAGTCCGTAAAAAGGGAATAAGGTATCACTAACAGATGTAAAATATTTAGAAGCCTTCCTGAGCGTCACACTGACAGAAGCCTCCTTCTTCTTACATCTGTTGGGCCAGCCAATGCTAGGTTGTCTTTATTCTTTACTATGTGCCCATTTCCAAAGGGAGGCTACAGAATTTGGGTTTCTATGTCACTAGAGCAGACTTCCATGGACCATAGATATGCATCTCCTAATGGATTCACAATCAATCCATAAAAGAAGTGAGAACGACTATTTATAGGGCTGGAAAAGATGGAGATTTTGAGAGGAGGTTGTAATTAAAAGGTTCTCAAGAGGCAAGCGGTGTTTAAAAGATATCTCCCCCACCCTCCAAAAAGCGAATTCCAGAAGTAACGCGTATAAAGCAAAACTGACTCATAGACGAAGGACTCATACTTGCGTCTGGGTTCCTCCATTCCCGCTCCCGTTGCCCCCGCCTCCTACTCCTTGTTTGTGCTGCTGGGATCCCGTCATCTCGGCCATTCTCCTTTCCATCTGCTCAAGTCGTTCCAAGATTGACATCCTGAACTGATTATCTAGGTCAAAACAGACAGCGTTATGACATTTCCGTGGAAGACAAATGCAAGCTTTTGGTGACCTCCTGCACAAAATCACAAATGGGACCTGGCACCAGTAGGAGATGCACAGAAGGCGAGCTCTGTTTTGTAATTCATACTGTCAGAAGCAGGATCCCGGAATAATTTCCTGTCTCAGACAGACTCTCTGACCAGGGAAGCTGGTGAACATCTCCAAAGCAAAAGGAAGTAAAGATTAAAGACAGTCAGAACTGGAGATTTCCTGGAAGAACTCTGGACAGTTCTCATGCTGTACTCGGAGTTCACCTCCTCTTCAGGTGGAGGCTGTGGAGTGGAGTTGCTCTCCTCTAGATCACAAGAGTAGAAGGGCACCTGCTTTTGTCCCATTATTGCATCTCCTTGATACTTTCTGCTTGTTATGTTCAAGTGTCTAACAATTCAGTGTCTTGGCTTCCTCAAGTGGGGGGAAGAGAAGGTGGCTGATATTTTATGGCTAATCTACAATACAATTGTTATAAATGAAATACGTAAGAGAGAGATATGGCTTTGCCTTCCCTGCCCCTCTCCAAAATCTTATGGTTTCCTATCGAGCTGACCCCCTTCCCCGCAACAGCTGGCTTTGGGCAGCCCTGCCATCACCCCCATTTTACAAAGGCATGCTTTACCTGATGAGAACCATGAGTGACTGACTGCTACAGGAACAAGATTCCCTTGGGCTTTTTACTTCTCTTGGAACAAAGAGCCAGTAGAGGAGCACATTCCCTTCTTCCTAGGCCTAGACCCAGTTCTCAGAAATTAACATGGACAAAGCCCATAAAATGTGCTAGTTACCTGCAAACTCATAAGGGGTCAGTAATAATTACTTTAAATGCTATTGAAAAGTAAGGCAGTAGACAAACGTCCTCCACTCCCCCAGGCTGGTGGCAGCTGCCAACTACGTGGATAGCATCTGGGCACATCAAAGATTCTTTACAAAGTGCTTGTTTTACTTGGGATTCATCTCTGTGGGAGCTGGCAGGCACCACTGGTTACTCTCCTCCTCCTGAACCTCAAACCAGTACAAGGAAGCAGCTACTAGGGCTAAAATCATGGAATATATTATTTACCCTTTCACATAACAAAAGAACCAGGAGTCTGTCAATGAAATTAATAGGCAGCAGGCTTAAAACAAACACAAAGAAGTACTTCTTCATACAACTTACAGTAAATCTGTGGAACTCATTACTAGGGGACGTTGTGAAGTCCAAAAGTATAACTGGGTTCAAAAAAGAATTAGGTAAGTTCGTGGAGGATAGGTCTAACAATGGATATTAGCCAAGATGGTCAGGACATGACCTCATGCTCTGGGTGTCCCTAAACCTTTGACTGCCAGAAGCTGGAACTGGATAACAGGGGATGGATCACTCAAAGTTGCCCTGTTCTGTTCATTCCCTCTGAAGGAGCACTGGCCACTGTCGAAAAACAGGCTACTGGGCTAGACAGACCATTGGTCTGGCCCAGTATGGCCGGTCTTATGAACTAAGAGATGGAAGCCAACACAAGCATGTTGCTTCACCAAGATTATTAAGATAAACCTGTCCTGTGCCCTGTATCTAGGTCAAATCAGTACAGTGAGAAGAGGTGAATCGCTCTGGTCAACTGAATGTCTACACAGACTGGTCTCCCTCTCAATACTCTTATTGGTTGTGCATCAGTATATCTGTGGTGCACAAGGTCAGAGGTCATTCAGAGTTTTCTGGACCTTCTTGCATTAGCTTCTAGGGTCTGTTCGGGCCTCAATGGAAGTTATGTAATTGCATCAAGGACAGAAGTAATTAGTGACTATTTCTTCCTGACTCACATCAAATCTGATCTTCAGGGTAATTTCATGAAGCAAAGGGGATTTCCAGACATTGTGATCGGAAGGGAAGCAGTAAATTGCCAGGGAAGGGATTTATGTTTTATGTTCCACACTCCCTGTGCCCTGTTGCCAGCAGAGGCACATGAGCTGGATCCCCCTCCTTAAGAGAGGAAGCTGCGTTCTCTGTGAGGGCTCCAGGATTCTGGAACTTGCTTCCCCCTGGGTTTGAAAAAGCCCAAATATGGTGACCTTCTGGCACACTCAAAAAACTACCCTCTTGAGAGGGCTGATAATATGCTTTCTGGAATGATGAAAGGATAGAAAAGAGCTTTTTTATAGGTGGTTGGTTGGGCAAGCACTTATATGAATTAACTTTTAATAATGCTGGGATTCTGCTGTAACGTTAACTACGTGTTCAGATGTCTAGAACTTTAGATAACTGTCTCTTATTATTATTAAACGGAGACAGATTATGGATGTCAGCCAGGAGGCTGCAGGAATAGTCAGGCCAGCCTACACTTTGCTACTTTACTTCCAATGATGAGGCCGGGGTCTTCAGACTGCCACAGCACAAGTGCATTCCAATGGCAAGAATGGCCCACGGACCCGCATGTGATGGCACCAGAAATGTGTGGCACCGACATCAATTGCCATTGTGGGGAATTGACACTGGCAGGGTGAAGGAGGGATGAAGGGGACTTGTCCATTTTTAACTTGGCTTTAATGCAATAAACATTTTGTGTTTTTTTGAAAAGGAAATCACATGGCTGGATTTTGCGCTTCACCTCATCACCCTCCCATGTGCTCCATCCTTTCTTCCCCTACCTGTCTCTTGCTCCTCCCCTTCCCCTCCTATTGTACAAGCAACTAACTGGCAGGGAAGCCATCTCTTTGGAGCATCCTGTGGTAAGGGGATTCCCATTTCTTCCCCTCTTATGTAGCAGTGGCCCCAAAAGGAAGCAGCCAGGCTGGCTTCTCTTCTTCCCCAAGGGCTTTTACAGGCTTAGGCTTTTCTGGGCAAAAATGAGCCAGCGGAAACAAAGAGCAGGAGCCGGCCCTATAACCCACAGACTAAGGTCCCAGGAATAAAGCGTGCAAGGTGCTTACAGGAGATCAAGCCAGTCAGAACCGATCCTCCAGAAATGCAGAGTCTAAGGGCTAGTCTACACTGGCAATGCTAAAGTGCAACGTGGCTTGTGTAGTCGCAGCACAGCGCTCTTCCAGCGCTCTAAAAAGCCACCTCCACGAGGGGCGTAGCTACCAGCGCTGGTGCACTCTCTATCCTGGCACTTTACGGCACTGAATCTTGACGTGCTCGGGGGGGTGTTTTTTCACACCCGTGAGCGAGGAAGGTGCAGCGCTGTTAACTGCCAGTGTAGACAAGCCCTAACTCCCATGCTGCTCTGTCCTGGCAAATCATTACTCTCGTTGGGCTTTAGGTACCAGGCGACATGGCTTGCTGTTGCAGACCATAAAATAAAAGGTCTGATTCAAAGCTCATTGAAGTCAGGGGGAGTCTTTCCACTGACTTCAATGGGCTTTGGATCCAGCGCTAAAAGAGGAGCAGTGCTCTATGACTTGGTTGCATGCACTTCTTCAGAGATGATGCGGGCCGTGGTGCCTATCCAGAGGCTTCGGGGGGAGAGGGGACAAATAATGGACCCCATCTCACCCCCAGGGATCCCATTCTGGTTCCCATAGTCCCCTCCTCCCTCAGTGACCCCTAGTCTCCCCTAGCCAAGGAGTCTCCCCTCTCTCTTACCCACACAGTGCATGAGCTGATGTTGCCATGAGTTGGATTCTCAGCGTACTCCCCAGTGCTCCACGATCCAGGAACCTGCGTGCCAGGTTGCAAAACCATTTGGCTCAGCACCCCTCCATCTAGACAGAAGGGTGGCTGGGCCAAATTTGAGTGGTGTTGTGACCCTGTGCACTAGGTCGCAATGCCACTCACTGATATCTGGCCCAGCCACCCCTTCTTCTGTACAGGGGGATGGTGGGGTCAGATATCTGTGGTGGTGCGACCATGCAGCTGGAGTAATGCTCTGGCAGCAGCTGCACTGATTTAGTACAGGATCTTTGCTTAAAAGTGGTCAGGCCGTGGCCCCCCCTTAGCTTTGCAGTCTATGGTACTTTGGCATGACTGGATGCAGGGCTGCCTTGCTCTAGAGTAATTTCACTGGTAGTCTCTGGTGCCGTAATACCGCAACCATCCTTTTGGTCTGGTTTTGCAGCGTCTAGCTCACTGAGGCCCTGATCCATGTCTGGGACTCCCAGGCGATTCTGCAATACAAACAATAAATAATAAAACCATCCCCACAGTGCAATTCCAGCATGCTGGCACTAGAGTAATACGTTTCCTTGGGACACGTAGGTCAGGAGTCAGCTGTGTCAGAATCGCACTGCCCTTTTCTAAAATGCACAGATTTACAGGGAATATTCCTGTAATCAAAGGTGGCAAATGCTGTGTTTCTCTAATCATTTGCCAGTGAAATGTCAGGTATGCTTTACCTGCTGAGTTTCCTGGCACAGGACAGGAATTCCATAAGATACAGCTATGCAAGATTCTTCATTAGGAAATCAAACCTGAGACACAAACTTATGTGCTATGCTGAGCCCGAGACCATCTGCAGACCATTAGAGACAGAATATTACTGGGGTCAGAGTGAAGCTCTCATGAGTTTACGTCATGCTTTTGCCTGTCACTAGAAATTACCTGAAGTTTGACAACAGATAAAGAGCACACCTGACCCCTTCTGCCAGACTGGACTCTCTCCTGCAGGGATATTTGAATTCAGCTTTACATACTAAATAATAGTGTAAGATCAATTTACAAAGTATCTCTGCTGCTAATGAGTGTGGGAGGCCAGTCACCTCTCCAACCCTATTTCAGAGGGTGTAGAGGTTTTTAAGATAGTGATGAGCCCATTAATTGGTTTTCTTTGCCAACAGAAAATTGGAGTCTCACTAATAAATTTCCTTGTTCAGATCATTCCAAGGCCTCTGGGGCTGAGGCTGGCAGGCAGTTGTATGAGGAGACCTACCAACTCAAAGTGGCACCAGGCCCTGCCACAACAACAGATAGAAAACCTGCAGACATAACTCCACTGCTACAATGATAAATGTCCCCCACAACACATCTTTCAAGATCCATGTGGTCCTACACATGCCTATCACAGCATGTGGGTCTGTACCTCATCCCGTGCACTAAATGCCCTGACAATAACTATGTGGGTGAAAGCACCTTGCTCTCGAATGAACTCATGCAGAAAAATGATAAAAGATAAAAACACCTGTGGGCAAACACTTTTCATGAGTATCTGACCTCTCAGTCCTCATCTCAAAGGAAATCTGCACACCTTCAAAAGATGAACTTCGGAGCTTAAATTCATAACTTTGCTAGGCACTAAGGGCAGTCTTCATCAGCAATGTTAAAGCACGGCCGCGGCAGCGCTTTAACATGGCTGTGTAGTCATGGCACCAGCACTCCAGCGCTGTAAAAAGCCCACCACCACGAGGGGAGTAGCTCCCAGCCCTGGTGCACTGTCTACACTGCCACTTCACAGCGCTGAAACTTCAGGGCTCAGGGGTGTGCTTTTTCACACCCCTGAGTAAGAATGTTGCAGCACTGTAAAGTGGCAGTGTAGACAACGCCTAAAAATCATGGTCCTAAATAAGGCACTGGATTTACAGTTTATTACAAGTTTCAGAGTAGCAGCCGGATTAGTCTGTATTCGCAAAAAGAAAAGGAGGACTTGTGGCACCTTAGAGACTAACCAATTTATTTGAGCATAAGCTTTCGTGAGCTACAGCTCACTTCATCGGATGCTGTAGCTCAAGAAAGCTTATGCTCAAATAAATTTGTTAATCTCTAAGGTGCCACAAGTATTCCTTTTCTTTTAGCTTATTACAACAATCTGTAACCCACTACCTCCCCCCCCCTTTTTGTCCTATGACTGCAGACATTAACTGGCCACTTCACCTTGAATGGTCTCTTACAATGTGCTAATTACTTGTGCTAAACAATCTATTCCACCTTTGTTTAGTTGTGACATTCTGAGTTTCTTTCCCTGACCTGACAAAGAGCAGTGGGTAGCTCAAAAGCCTGTCTCTTTCACCAACAGAAGTAGGTCCAGTAAAAGATACTCCCTCACCCACCTTGCCTCTCCAAAGTGAGGAGACTGACTTCTCTAAAAAGCAGGTGACATTTCCACACCCTGCTCCCAAACAGCGGCCAGCACACAGCCACTACTTAGGTAGTGTTTTTCCAACAAGGCTTTGTTCTGGCAGTGCTGCAATGTGCTGCAGTGCAGACCATGTCATTTCCTCCTCCTCCCGCATTTCCATGCGGAGCACGTACACTGCAGAGACTGAAACTACCTGACATCATTGAGCCAGCTCCTTCTCACCACATCTCGGTTTCAAACACAGCTATGTCTGTAACTTGCTAAGAGCCAGAGAGCCACATATTTGCTGCAGAGGTTAACGGCTTTCCACTGTCTGCATGTTTAACACCACTCCCTCTGGCTGTACAGCCAGCACCTTCATTTTATTAACGGCTCAATGAACAGTCTCATGAACATCATCCTAGTAGCATTTCTCTGAGCCTCCAATTCCAAATGGGAGAAAGTAACAGCTAATCAACACAGGAAAACATTTAAAAAGCAAAATGCTGAATGGCTTAGCGCAGACAGCTTTGACAGATCACACACTTGCTCCCTGCATGTAGCTGTACATAAGGATTACATTTTAATCCTACAAACAACAACTGCATGAATCAACTGTTCAGGTGAAAGCTGGATCAGGTTATTCTGACCCTGAAGATCCCACACTGTATTGGAGTTTCAATAGAAATGTATTTTTACATGACTGATTTGTCAGAAATAGCAATTTGAGCCCTGGGCTTTTCTGTATGCAGCTAATTATCCTAGGTTCTATGCTAGCCTTCAAGAATTTATCCTGTGTTTTTTCTTAAAAACTGATCCAAACCCATCCCTTTCCTGATCCATCAGATAAGGATACTTGGATCTTCCATAATATCTTTCATCTGCAGACTATCACTATCATTATCCCCATTATACAGATGGGGAAACAGACACAAAGGGAGGAAGTGGCTTCTCCCAGGTCTCACAGGGTATGTATACACAGCAACTGGACACCCATGGGTGGCCGACAGAGTGGGAGGGTCCCAGAGCTCGGGCTCCAGCCTGAGCCCGGAAGCGTACACAGCAGTGAAACAGCCCTGCAGTCTGAGTCCCGCAAGTCCAAATTGGCTGGCACAGGCCAGCCATGGGTTTTTCTTTGTAGTGTAGACATACCCACAAACAGCGAGCGGCAATCCCTGTAATAGTATCCAGGTTTCCCAAGCAGCCTCTACTCAAATCTCTGGACAGTGCTCCACAGGGGCACCCAACATCTGCACTGCTCAAGGGCACAGTTTGACTTACAAGGAGTCTGAAGTACAGACTGTAGAACTGTATCCTGATGAAGAAGTTACTTGCCTTGTGCAGTAACGATGGTTCTTTGAGATGTCTCTCTCTATGGGTGCTCCACTGTAGGTGTCCTTGTGTCCCTGCACTGCTGACCGGAGAACTTCGGTAGCAGGTCCGTTAGGCCCGCACATGCGCTGTCTCCCCTCGTGCCCTGCCACGAAGCTAGTCAGCATGTGCAGACTAACCTCCCTCAGTTCCTTCTCTACAGTAGAGTCATTGACAAGAACTCTAGAGTAGAGGGGAAGAGGCTGGGTTGTGGAACACATCTTGAAGAACCATCGTTACTGCTTACGTTCTTATGCACAAGGTGAACAACAACTGCTTCTTGGAGTAGTGTCCTATGGCTGTCCCATTGTGGGGATTCCCGAGCAGTATCCCTACTAGAGGGCTGGGGCTTCGGAGTCGGGTCAGTTACAGATGACAATACTGTGGAGCCGAAGATGGCATTGGAAGGGGAGTCCCCAGTGATCACAGTGTTCTGCAAAGGCGTGGACTGACACCCATGTCACCATGCTACAGATTTCTGAGATAGGGACATTCTTGAAGAAGGCAACAGATGAAGAAATCGACCTCATGGAGAGTGTGCGAATACTGTCTGGACGGGTCATACTGCAACCCTAACAACATTGTCTAATGCAGTTCGAGACCCACTTAGAAAGCCTCTGGGCTGATATTGCTGAGCCCCTGGATCTTTCCGTAATAGAGAGGAAAAGCATAGGAGACTTCCAGAAAGCCTTTGTCCTATTCAGGTAAAAAGCTAGGGTTCTCCTGACCTCTACTGTGTGTAATACAGCCTCCCTGTTATCAGTGTGAGGCTTGGGGTAGAAAATTGGAAGGTGAATCAATTGGTTCATGTGGAACAGGGAGGTTACCTTAGGGATGAATTTTGGATGTGGCCTGAGCGTAACCTTGTCATGAGAGAATACTCTGTAGGGGGATGTGCCATCAGAGCCGCCATTTCTCTTGTTCTCCTGGCCGAGGTGATTGCTATTCCCTTTAGTGTCTCACCAGGGCTCTGGCTAGTTGTGTTCATAGATGGCTGCAAAATAATGGTTAGTTTGTTGGCAATTCAGAGACATTAAATTTCCTGAGTACGACAGGAAGTGGAATTAAACCTTCCAATAGCTCTAGGTCACTGGCAATACTGATATGAAAATATGTCTATTAGGTATCATTAATAGTTAACAGAGAACCCGGGGCGCCATCCTCCACACAGCCATTTTTCCAGATGAATAATTTTGTCATGTAAATAGCCATAATAAAGCTCCTACATAGTGGAAACTTCAAAATGCCTTACATGTAATGTTGCTGTAATCAGGCAGCAGGTTTATGTGGCTACAGACAGATTGAAATGGCTTGTTAAGAATCAAGGTTCCAGTAGCCATCCCCCCTGCCTCCCAGCCTAGGAGCTGGACCTGATGGCCGCTTCCAGGGCGCAGCGTGGAGCCAGGACAGATAGGGACTAGCCTGCCTGAGCTCCACAGCACCGCCAACTGGACTTTTAATGGCCCAGTTGGTGACGCTGACCGGACTGGAGCCAGCAGGGTCCCTTTTCGACTGGGTGTTCTGGTTGAAAACCGGACACCTGGCCTCCCTTCCTGCCCTGGCCCCACGCTGTTCCCGGAAGTGCCCAGCATGTCCAGCCCCTAGATGGAGGGGCAGCCAAGGGGCTCTGTAACAGGCATGCTGCCCACACCTGCAGGCGCCGCCCCCAAAGCTCCCATTGGCCACAGTTCCCTGATGGCCCCTTCACCCAGAAGACTTGCTGCAGTCCAGATTAAATTAAGTAGAGAGCCGGATCTGGCCTATGGACCAGATGTTCCCCGCCCCTGTAGTAGAGGAAGGATTGATATTCAAACTTTTTGTTATTTTAAAAGATCTTAGTAATTTGTGCTTGCACATATCTCCGCTAAGATGGTGAAAGTACATTTACTGTTAAACTGCCTATTCCAATGTCTGGAAAGAGCTGGTCACATGGTGTTGGCATCCGTCCTATTTGCAGGTATCCCTGCATTATAGGTAGCTAAAACCCTTTCAATACTATTTTAATGCTACTCTTCCATTTAGAAAAGAGCAACAAAAATGATTAAAGGTCTAGAAAACATGACCTATGAGGGAAGATTGAAAAAATTGGGTTTGTTCAGTTGGAAAAGAGAAGACTCAGAGGGGATACGATACAGTTTTCTAGTACATAAAAGGTTGTTACAAGGAGAAGGGAGAAAAATCATTCTTGTTAACCTCTGAGGATAGGACAAGAAGCAATGGGCTGAAATAGCAGCAAGGGCGATTTAAGTTGGACATTAGGAAAAACTTCCTACTGTCAGGTGGTTAAGCCCTGGAATAAATTGCCCAGGGAGGTTGTGGAATCTGCATCCTTGGAGATTTTTAAGAGCTGGTTAGACAAACACCTGTCACAGATGGTCTAGATAATACTTAGTCCTGCCATGAGTGCAGGGGACTGGACTAGATGACCTCTTGAGGCCCTTTCCAGTCCTGCAATTCTATGAATCCATGTCTCACTCACCTGCACTGCAAGAAAGAGCTGCTGGGATTGAGTAGTGCAGTGTTCTAAATATGCTATTTCTGTCCTTAAGGCTACCTCTAATTTAATAAAACTGAAGAAACCTTCTGCAGTGCCTCTCAAACCAGACGCTATGAGACAGCACTTTGTACAAATTAAGGTACAGGCACCACTCCTCCTGATGGAAGCTTGGATTATAAGAATCAACAGTTTTCCACAGGAGGTTCCATCTCAGGTTTGAGGCTCAACTGTTACCCAACCATTAAAAAAATGGGAAGCGAACACTGCTGCCTACTAGCAACTCAAATGCTCGTGTTCAAATTCTAAAACTCTTAACTGACAGTGTGCCCTGCAGCCAAAGGAACCCACCAGCGGTAACTGGGGTTTGATCACAGCACCATTCTTTATGGGCATTAGGATTTTTTCCCTCTGTTTTCCAGAAACTAATAAAGCACGCAGAACAAGACATGCAGCATTAGATCATCTAACACATGCCTGGGGCCAATGGAGGACAGTTTACTATAATACTACTCGGTCTTTGCTCCTGTATTATAGATAGGGTCCTACCCAATTCAAGACTATGAAAAAAGCATCAAGGACCGTGAAACTGGTCTTCACGATGAAATCTGCCGGGGACGGGCTGGACCAGGGCATGACAGCTGGGGCTCCTACCATGTGCCGGGCTCCATCTGCTAGTCCAGACTTCCTCTTCTCCTGCAGGGGCTGCTCTCTGGGCCAGGTTAGACCCACATCTGGGAACCTCCCTTGATTATAAGAAGCTCTGTGGCTACAGCCTATACAGGCCCCCAACTTCCACAAAGGTTTGGCACCCTTGCCCTCAGCTCTGCCCTCCCCAGCTCCGGATCCAGCACTCAGGCATATAAAGGGCCTTGGACTAGCTGGGGGAGTGGGGTCGGGGGGGGGGGGTAAAAAGGGAACCATAGCGTCCCCTGGCCAAGAGGCCCTGGGCAGTCACATGCCCGTAAAGCTAGCCCTGCCCCTGCCCAAAAAGTGATGACCCGCTATACCATGGCCCGCTGCTCTCTGGCTGTCCAGCTCCAAAGGCAGCACCTCCATCAGCAGCAGTGCAGAAGTAAGGGTGCGATAATGCGACCACCCCACAACACTCTTTTGATCGGGACCACCATGGTTATAACCATGAAATTTCAGATGTAAATATCTGAAACTGTGAAACTGAGGATTTTTAAAAGCCTATGACCATAAAATTGACCAAAATAGAATATGAATTTGGTAGGGCCTAAATGATAGATTACCCTGCAATTTACCTTAAAAGACTTGCAAAACACTTCTATACAGATCCCTGTGAATTCCATCTGGACTGATTGCCGCTGAGGAATTCTCTCTGGAGGAACAAATGCTTGTGAAGATAACAGTAGCAATTTTTTTAGCACAATATTAGTATCACCAGGTCTTACGTAAAAGAATTTAAATAGACTGAATTAGGGATATCAATAGGATAACAACAATAGATAATGAACGGTTTTCACAAGTATTTGCTCCTCTGGACAGTATTCCCCAACATCACACAGAATAAATTTAGATGGATTCTGTACTTCAGATTCTAAGATCTGAGCGAACCTCCAACTCTCAATACGTCTGGATAGGTACATAACCCTAAGCGTAGCAGTGCCTTGGGGCAAGCATGCACATTCCTGTACCACTAGGAACTGGAGTTATAGGTCACTCACCTGCTCCTAGTCATGTGCCTTACACAAACTTTCATATAAGGCTTTTCTGCCTCTTAGGGTACATCTACACTGCAACTGGCCTTCTGCAGGTGTAGACAATCCGGTTTTGGCTGCAGCCTGAGCTCTGGGACTCTCCCACCTTTCAGGGTCATAGAGCCTGGGCTCCAGACCAAGTCCAGACATCTACACTGCAATTAAACAACCCCACAGCCCAAGCCCCCTGAGTCTGAGTCAGCTAGCACAGGCCAGCCACGGGTTTTTAATTGCCGGGTAGACATAGCCTTAGGTAAGTCACACTGCAAGTGAAGGTGTGATTGTAGAGTGGGTAGGCACATCCACTCCAGCCTTAATCTTGCTAGCAGGGGTAACAATAGTAGTGAACATGAGGCAGTGTGGGCTAGCTGCCCCAGTACAGCCCTGCTGAGGAGCCATGGTACATACTCAAAAAGAAAAGGAGTACTTGTGGCACCTTAGAGACTAACCAATTTATCTGAGCATAAGCTTTCGTGAGCTACAGCTCACTTCGTCGGATGCATACTGTGGAAAGTGTAGAAGATCTTTTATACACACAAAGCATGAAAAAATACCTCCCCCCACCCCACTCTCCTGCTGGCAATAGCTTATCTAAAGTGACAGGTTTCAGAGGAACAGCCGTGTTAGTCTGTATTCGCAAAAAGAAAAGGAGGACTTGTGGCACCTTAGAGACTAACCAATTTATTTGAGCATGAGCTTTCGTGAGCTACAGCTCACTTCATGAAGTGAGCTGTAGCTCACGAAAGCTCATGCTCAAATAAATTGGTTAGTCTCTAAGGTGCCACAAGTCCTCCTTTTCTTTTTATCTAAAGTGATCACTCTCCTTACAATGTGTATGATCATCAAGTTGGGTCATTTCCAGCACAAATCCAGATTTTCTCACCTCCCCCCCACACACAAACCCACTCTCCTGCTGGTAACAGCTTATCTAAAGTGACCACTCTCCTTACAATGTGTATGACAATCAACGTGGGCCATTTCCAGGACAAATCCAGGGTTTAACAAGAACATCGAGGGGGGGAGGGGGGGTGTTAGGAAAAAACAAGGGGAAATAGGCTACCTTGCATAATGACTTAGCCACTCCCAGTCTCTATTCAAGCCTAAGTTAATTGTATCCAATTTGCAAATGAATTCCAACTCAACAGTTTCTCCCTGGAGTCTGGATTTGAAGTTTCTGTGTTGAAGAATGGCAACTTTCATGTCTGTAATCGCGTGACCAGAGAGACTGAAGTGTTCTCCGCCTGGTTTATGAACATGCTCAGGCTGCTAGTCTGTGGCGGCACAGGCTACAGCACGAGCTAGCACCCAAGTATGTATGCAGGGCCCTCGGTGGAGCTGTACTGGGGTGCCTGGCACACTGTGAAGTCTTGCTGCCACATTTTCACTACTTTGGTACCCTCAGTAGCTAGATTAAAGCTATCTTACTCCTGCTAGAATCACACCTTCCTCTGCTGGGCAGACACACCTTTAGGAAGGGGAGCAGACAGAACAGACTCAGGATCAGGGAAGGGACTCTCTACACTTGTCAGACTCCTGAGAGGAGGGAGAAGCCTAGTCTCCTGGGCTTTATAGACCTTCCCAGCTAAGGGCTGGACATGGTTCTGGGGGCCGCGAGACTGTTTGGGTTGATCTGTTTTGAATCTTAGGTTCTAAGTTAACAAAGTATGCTTATAAAATTTGCAGATGAGACCAAACCGGGAGGGGTTGTAAGTACTTTGGAGGACAGGTTTAAAATTCATGACAAATTGGAGAATTGGTCTGAATTCAGCACGATGAAAATTCAGTAAAGACAAGTGCAAAGCACTTCACCTACTAAGGAAAAATCAAATGCACAACTACAAAATGGAGAATAACTGTCTAGGTGGTAGTATTGCTGAAAAGAGTCTGGGGGTTACAGTGGACCACAAACCGAATATGAGTTGTCAATGTGATGCAATTGCAAAAAAAAAGACTAATATGATTCTGGTGTGTATTAATAGGAGTGCTGTATGTAAGACACAGAATGTAATTATCCCACTCTACTCAGCACGGTTGAGGCCCCAGTTGGAGTACTTTGTCCAATTCTGGGCATAACATTTAGGAAGCTTGTGGACAAACTGAAGAGAGTCCACAGGTGAGCAACAAAAAAGATAAAAGGTTTAGAAAACCTCACCTACGAGGAAAAGTTGAAAAAACTGTACATGTTTAGTCTTGAGAAAAGATGACTGAGGGACAGCCTGATAACAGTCTTCCAATATCTTATGGGCTGTTATAAAGAACACAGTGAACAATTGTTCTCCATGACTAGGAATGGGCTTAGTCTACACTGCAGCAAGGGACATTTAGGTTAGCTATTAGGAAAAACTTTCTAACTATAAAGGTAATTCTGAAAAAGGATTCCAAGGAAGATTGTGGAATCCTCATCACTGGAGGTTTTTAAGAACAGGTTGGACAAAAAACCTGTCAGGGATGGTCTATGTCTACTTAGTCCTGCCACAGGGCAGGGGGCTAGACTTAATGACCCTCAAGGTCCCTTCCAGCCCTACATTTCTATGTTTCTAGGAAGAGCCCTGGGCAAAGGAACTGGAACTCAGCCATTGTCTGGAGTGTGAGGGTCAGCCCATCAGCTTACGCTGCATAATGAAGAAAAGTTTAGTTGTGCTGTTCATAGCTGCTGTAAGCAGGTACCTGCTGCAGCTTCAATCTATTTGCACCTTAAAGCACTAAGCCTCAGATTTTAGGAGTTGCTTCACTCAAAGATGCAAGGCCTAGCTGCTTTAGGAACCTAAATCTCATCAACAGGGATTTAGGCACTTAGGAGCCTAAATACCATCAACTGTAGATTTCTGAAAATGAGATTTAGGCTCCTCAATCTACTAGGAATTGCGACACTGAGTGCAGTAATGCCTAAATACTGTTACAAATCTGGACCTAAAACTAGAAGAAGCAGACTGACTATGTAAAAAGAACAGGAGTACTTGTGGCACCTTAGAGACTAACAAATTTATTAGAGCATAAGCTTTCGTGGGCTACAGCCCACTTCATCGGATGCAAAGAATGGAACATATAGTAAGAAGATATAGATATAGATATCTATACACACACACACCCCTATATATATATATATATATATACATACACACACACACAGAGAGAAAGTGGAAGTTGCCATACAAACTGTAAGAAGCTAATTAGTTAAGATGAGCTATTATCAGCAGGAGAAAAAAACGTCTGTAGTGAAAATAAAACTGTGGCTGCCTAGCTATTTCAAGAGGATGATAAAATACTTAAAACCAGCACAAATTCAGAGGCTGTACGTCTGTGTTTTACTAGGAGACTTCTCCATATTCATCTTGTAGCTTTGAAAAACATTTCTATTTTAGTGTACCAAACAGTGTGAGGGATATCACTCAGCCTTATGCTTTTAGTGCTTTGGATGTTTCTAGAGCATAATATCCAAGCACTAACTTTTTATACTTTGAAATATTTTGGAAGGGATTGAATAATCTATTATATAAAATACTCTGTTTAACACGAAAAGCTGATGTTTGCATTGGGTAACAGAACGTGAAAGGAAGTTTGCCCTGAATTTATTATAGGCTGAATGAATCTAAACACCTTGGGTGAAACCCTCCACAGAAGTCGATGAGACCAGGATTTCATCTCTTAATTACAGCTTTCAATTTAAGTTTTTCAGAGCACTCAGCTCAGTTATTCACATTTGCAGTGAGCTTTCTTTTGTGCATTAGGCTCTTGCATTATTGTCATGGCAGCCCCACACAGCTACAGGTACTCAGTCTTCTCCTCCGTGGCTCTTTATTTCACATCAGGGGCCCATGGGTGCCACAATTATATAAATATTTAAATCGGGAGTTCTACGTACAGTTTTACACTTGAGAAAAGAAAAGGAGTACTTGTGGCACCTTAGAGACCAACCAGTTTATTTGAGCATAAGCTTTCGTGAGCTACAGCGCACCTCACAAAAGCTTATGCTCAAATAAATTGGTTAGTTGCTAAGGTGCCACAAGTCCTCCTTTTCTTTTTGCGAATACAGACTAACACGGCTGCTACTCTGAACACTTGAGAAAGTTCACCAACTAACTTCTACAATATGTTGTGTGAAGTCATTAAAATACTTTGACCAATTTTTATATTAATCTCTTGAAATTTAAGCTTTATTCTCAAATGGAAGTGGTTTGTAAGGAGCAATTTTATTAAAGAGGGAAATCCCAAGTTTCTAGCTCTATTCATTGCATGTCTTAGAGTCCTAAAAGCGATTTAAATAAGTTGTTTAGCTCTATATTTATTGGAGAAAGGGAATCTTTAAAAATGTGAGACCAGCAATGACTCAATAAAACAGCCAGGGGCAGGCCTGCAAAAAATATTTAAAATATACTCGGGGTTTCCTTGTAATCCTATTTCATGCAAAAGAAGAACACAGGTGCTCACGGTTACCCAGTGTCATTTGACACTGAAGTTTACTTGTACAACTTTTGTTTTCTTACACAAATGCAATGAGAACATGATAAATACTTGCCTCCTTCTGGAAATGGTTTTTACATTATTTTGAATAAACAAAGGAGGTTGCAACCACAGAGCCTCTCTCTCTCCCTGTACAAATCTTGTTCTAATTTTGGTAAACTAATACATTCAACTACTTCAGAACATCCTCCCAATACACCCCCCCCCAATTATTAATAATATGAAAAACACAAATGCTGCTAGCTAAACAACTCAGCATTCAGCAGACTCTCAATCAGCATTAAACAAAAACAATCTTTGAACAGACAGAACGCCTGAATGCACCATCATACATTAAGGATTCATTCATGCACTCAAAAAAAGCCATTAAACTGCTACACTTTTAAATGTAGTGAAAACACTACTTTCATTATTTCAAACTTTGCCATCACTATAGAAACAAAAATTATACAAACTACTAAACATATAGGGGGCATGTCTTAACTCCTTAGTGACTATTGGATGTCTCCCATATTGGTGTTTGAGGCAGTTTTTATTATTTAAATAAGAACCCATATCAAATAATATTGCAAGTTATAATTATTTATTTAAATAACGTGTGTTCCCTAATAAAGTGATCTGCAGCTGCATTACTAGTTCAGGGTGAAAGCTTCCCTTCCATCCCCCCCGGCATGGCATGCATCCCATGAAGCGAGCTGTAGCTCAGGAAAGCTTCTGCTCACATATATTTGTTAGTCTCTAAGGTGCCCCAAGTCCTCCTTTTCAGTTCCATTTGTGATTGACAAGAGCCCAAGGGCATTCACACAACAAATGTATTGGGGACCTATTGGCAACTTACAAAGGAATAAAAAATGCAAGAGAATTAATACTGAACAACTGAACTTAAAAGCTACATGGTACAATCTGAGCGCCACAAATACTCTTTTTGCGGATACAGACTAACACGGCTGCTACTATGAAACAATACTTAAAGTTGTATACCTTTGTCTGTGGTCCTACAACAAATTAATTTTTATTTAAGCTCTCACTGGTAATTTAACTTTTATACTGAAAATTTCACCGTTATTATACATAGATAGCTACAGATATAAAGTTCCTTTTCTTTTCAGCTATATCGGAACCTTAGATGAGACCGTTTAAACACCTTTAGGTTATATTCTTAACTAGCCAAAAGGAAATCTACAACAATGGAATTACCCCGTCATCACCATCCTCAGGAGATTTTCATAAGCACGCAGATGTAGCAGACCGAAAGCACAGCACCTTTCCCTCGTGCCCGTGCACACCACCACCGTTAAATTATACTCTGTAAGAAGGAGTGTCGTTCCCCCGTTAACATGCACGGGTAACGGTGCAACGAAGTCAGGCTAAAGGCAAACAACACCATCTACAGCTGTAAATCCAGCTGTCCGACAAGGAAAACACGAAAAAATAAGACACCGTGTCCCCCTTTTACAAAGAACTCTCAAAAATAAATCACGAAGGGGGCTGGTGGGAGCTGCAGCTTCTCCCTGTCTCGTAACAAGATCGCTACAATCGTCTTTAAAATCGCAGCTGGCCAAACCTGCCCCCATTTCCCTCTGGGCGGGCTTCACGCCCCGTCCCGCAGCCAAGCGCTCACGGGAGCGGCTCACGCCGATGGCGAGCGGGAACAACGACATCACCCCTCGCCGGCAGCGGGAGCCCTCCTCCCGGCGTCCGCGGCCAGGCCGCGCCAAGGGCCACCCCAAGAGCCCGGGCCGGACCAGCTCCGCGGGGCGCGGCGCGGCGGGGCAGAGCCGCCACCCCGGCTGCAAGCGCGGCTCGCTGGGTCCCTGCCCCGGGGAGCAGCGACTCTGGCCGCGCCCGCCCGCCCTGGGACGGGGAAACAGCAACGCTCAATAAGGCGCCACAAACCCGGGCGAAGTCTGAAGGAGGCTGGTGGGCTCGGCGAACAGGGGCCGGGGGCTCCCGCCTCGCTCCGCCCTGTGTCCCCGCGCTCCCTCCGGGCCTGGCCCCGCAGCCGCCGAGCGGCGGCCGCTCCACTCCGCGGGTCCCCTGGGCGAGCGCCCCGGCAAGTCCCGGGCGCCCTGAGCGCTGCGAGCCGCCGGGCGGGAGCCTGCCCCGGGAGCCGAGCCGGGCCGAGCCGGGCCGGGCCGGGCTCCCACCGCGCGCGGCCCGGGGCAGCCGCTCCAGAGCCAGCAGCCCCGCCGAGAGCCGGCTCGGCGCCTCCGCCACGCCGCAGACCGGCCGCCAAACGCCCGCCCGGCCCCTCACAGACCCTCCGGGCGCGCCGCCGGCGGGGGCTGGGCAGCAACAGGTCCCCGGCCGCCCCGGCGCCGCGTCCCCGGCCGCCGCCCCGCCCCGCTCCGGCTTCCCCGGGCCCGGCCGCCGCCCACCCCCGGGGCCCAGGACCCCGGAGCCGGCCCCCGCCCCGCCCCGCCCCGCTCCGCTCCGGCTTCCCCGGGCCCGGCCGCCGCCCCGCCCCGCTCCGCTCCGCCCCGCCCCGCTCCGGCTTCCCCAGGCCCGGCCGCCGCCCACCCCCGGGGCCCAGGACCCCGGAGCCGGCCCCCGCCCCGCCCCGCTCCGGCTTCCCCGGGCCCGGCCGCCGCCCCGCCCCGCTCCGGCTTCCCCGGGCCCGGCCGCCGCCCACCCCCGGGGCCCAGGACCCCGGAGCCGGCCCCCGCCCCGCCCCGCTCCGGCTTCCCCAGGCCCGGCCGCCGCCCACCCCCGGGGCCCAGGACCCCGGAGCCGGCCCCCGCCCCGCCCCGCCCCGCCCCGGCTTCCCCGGGCCCGGCCGCCGCCCCGCCCCGCTCCGGCTTCCCCGGGCCCGGCCGCCGCCCACCCCCGGGGCCCAGGACCCCGGAGCCGGCCCCCGCCCCGCCCCGCCCCGCCCCGCTCCGCTCCGGCTTCCCCGGGCCCGGCCGCCGCGCGCCGAGACAAAGGGCGCGCGGGTCCCTTCCCGCGCCGGGCTGCAGCAGCCGCGCCGAGCGCACCTACCTCCGGGAGCAGCCGCGGCAGGGCTGGGAGGGGCGCGCTGCTCCCCCTGCCGCAGAGCCCCGCGCCGCCCCCGCGCCGCCCCGCACCTCCGGCCCGCGCCGCCCCGCCCCGCCGCCCCGCGCGGGGCCCCGGCCGCCCCAGGCCCGGCCGCCGCCAGCACGTGTCCAGGTAAACAGCGCTCGGGCTGGGCCCCCCCGGCCGGCCGGCCGCCCCCCCCCGCGCGGAGCCCGCAATGCAGCCGCCCGGGGCCCGCCCGCATTATGACAAACCCCGGCAGCGGCGCCGGGGGACGCGGCGAGGGAAGCTCGCGGAGCAGGGCCCCGGGATCCCCCGGCAGCTGCCTCCCGAAGCCCCCGCACGCTCTGCCCGCCGCCTTCCAGGCTGTACCCCCGCCCCACCAGCCCCCCAGGGCCCCTGCCTTCGGCTCCCAAAGCCCCGCACAGGTCAGCCCAGCAGGCGCCCCGATCCCCTGCCCTGGCCCCGCAGTCTCAGGCACATGTTGCTATGTCTACACGGCCCCGGGAAAGCGAGTTTGTAACCCTGGCTCAGCCGCCTTAGGCAGCTCTGTCGGTGCTGGAGCTAGGGGGGCTGGGGGGGCTTGAAAGGGTTTCCTTGGTAAAGAGGTTTTACAGCTTGGTTCAAGGGCTCTCAGCACCCCCACTATAAAAATTGTTCCAGCACCTCTGCGCACCTCCTTAAAATCGCAGTGGGAAGGTAACCCCGTTTTCACTCTGACAAACAACTTAAATGCAGCTGCAGGCTCTCCTAGAGTATAAGCCAGGGGTGGCTAAACATACTGACCCTTGGAGCTGCCTGGGACAATCTTTAGAAGTTCAAGAGCTGGTGCACACCTGCTGGGGCTCAGGGCTTCATCCCCACAGGCAGCACCTATTAGGACTCAGGGCTTCAGCCCCACTCCTGCTCGTCTTGGCAAGTGTGCCCCACATGGCTGAAGTCCCCAGACCCCCTTCCCTACTGGGCAGAAGCCCCTACCCCACCAGCCTGCTGCAAGGCAGAGGTCCTAAGCTTCCCCCCTCCAGTCTGGTAGATAGAGAATGGGGAGGTTGTGGGGGGCTCCGCAAGCCACACATGAACGGTAGAAGTGACGCATGGAGCTGGCGAGCCGCAGTTTGGCCACCCTTGGTATAGGATTTAATGGGGACTGCTCAGCTGAGTTAAAAGCTGAGTTGCCTGTCTTCACTGCTATTTTAACCTGAGTTAAGAACACACCTTTTTTTGGAGCGTAGACATTGAAGCAGTGAGGACAGCCCAGTGGAGTGAAGGGACAGGAGATGTGTATGGTGTAGACTAATGCTCCATGTACTGCTTCAGCTGCTGTACCCAAGGGAAACTCTGACTTGTCTCTTTGCACTGCATGCCAATAGTTAGGGAGCAAGCTGGCATAGCCAGAAACTGTTTAAAATCCCATCTATACTACACCTTGTGATTGTGCAATAGCCAGGTCCCCCCTCACTCATTGTAGTGCAGAGGTCGGGGAACTTAAATTCCATGAATCCCCCTCAATTCTCCCATGAGCTGTTTTCGCATCAGTTACCTGCTCAAACTCCTAGCTAAGTCCACACACAGCTTTTACAGTGGGATAGGAGCTAAAACAGACACCATCCCCAACAGTGTGAGGAAGGGAAGATCCAAGGCTGGCCTGTCATCAGACTGACGCAAATACAGCATCTCCATCTCTCACTCCTATCATTCCCTGATCGTAGGCAGTGCAACAAAAAATGATCTTGGGAAAATAAGCGCGAGAGCTGTCTTGCTGGGCTGAAGGAGAGCTGAGGTGGGGCCCAGAGAGAACAATGGGAGACAAAATGTTCTCAGAGGCTGGTCAATGACTGTGGAATGAACTCTCCAAGGAACTAAGGGCCATCACCAACCTCACCACCTTCCACTCCAAGTGGAAGGTGCAATTCTTTGTCCTTTAACTGCTCTAACAAATAAATAGCAACATATATATTTTTAAAAATCCAACCCCTAAAACCCTACCAACACAGGACACTCCCCTGCACATTCTTCTCCCCTGGGGAGAGGATGAGAGAAAAACAACAACCCTTAGATGTGTAGTCAGTTGCTTCATGCACTATCAGCAAGTCCTCAGATACTACAGTGATGAGCATGGTATAAGATGCTATATAGAACAGAATGAAATGAAGAAAGGGGAAATTCAGGCTGAAGATCAGGAAAAACATTCTAAGAGTGAGTGCTACTGAGCTGCAGAATAGTACCTAAAGTGAAGTGCTGGAAGGCAGCACTGCCAGCAGAGGACATAAGGACCTAGGCCCCACTCCTGCAGACACCCACGTGTTTAACTTTACTGAGAAGAATGGTAATAAAGTTTCACAGATTCATAGAGTTTAAGGCCAGAAGAGACTATTATATTATCTAGTCTTAACCAGTTAAGTTAACATATGCATAATTGTTTGCAGGATTGGGCTGTATTAGCCATTTTCCTCTGTAATTTAAGAGGCACAAAAGTCACAGAGTTTCATGCCAGAAGGGATCTGTAGATCATCTAGTCCAGTGGTCCCCAACCTTTCTGTGGGAATAACACATTCCTATTCCCAGAAGACTGTGGTGGGCGCCAGATACCCCACCACTGAGAAGCGGCAGCGGAAAGAAGCATTGCAAAAGTGGATGGGAACCTGGGAGGCAGTGACCATGAGATGGTCGAGTTCAGGATCCTGACACAGGGAAGAAAGGAAAGCAGCAGAATACGGACCCTGGACTTCAGAAAAGCAGACTTTAACAACCTCAGGGAACTGATGGGCAGGATCCCTTGGGAGAATAACATGAGGGGGAAAGGAGTCCAGGAGAGCTGGCTGTATTTTAAAGAATCCTTATTGAGGTTACAGGGACAAACCATCCTGATGTGGAGAAAGAACAGTAAATATGACAGGCAAACAGCTTGGCTTCACAGTGAAATCCTTGCTGATCTTAAACACAAAACAGACGCTTACAAGAAGTGGAAGATTGGACAAATGACCAGGGAAGAGTATAAAAATATTGCTTGGGCATGCAGGAGTGAAATCAGGAAGGCCAAATCACACCTGGAGTTGCAGCTAGCAAGAGATGTTAAGAGTAACAAGAAGGGTTTCTTCAGGTATGTTAGCAACAAGAAGAAAGTCAAGGAAAGTGTGGGCCCCTTACTGAATGAGGGAGGCTACCTAGTGACAGAGGATGTGGAAAAAGCTAATGTACTCAATGCTTTGTTTGCCTCTGTCTTCATGAACAAGGTCAGCTCCCAGACTACTGCACTGGGCAGCACAGCATGGGGAGGAGGTGACCAGCCCTCTGAAGAAAGAAGTGGTTCGGGACTATTTAGAAAAGCTGGATGAGCACAAGTCATAGAATCATAGAATATCAGGGTTGGAAGGGACCCCAGAAGGTCATCTAGTCCAACCCCCTGCTCAAAGCAGGACCAATTCCCAGTTAAATCATCCCAGCCAGGGCTTTGTCAAGCCTGACCTTAAAAACCTCTAAGGAAGGAGATTCTACCACCTCCCTAGGTAACGCATTCCAGTGTTTCACCACCCTCTTAGTGAAAAAGTTTTTCCTAATATCCAATCTAAACCTCCCCCACTGCAACTTGAGACCATTACTCCTCATTCTGTCATCTGCTACCATTGAGAACAGTCTAGAGCCATCCTCTTTGGAACCCCCTTTCAGGTAGTTGAAAGCAGCTATCAAATCCCCCCTCATTCTTCTCTTCTGCAGGCTAAACAATCCCAGCTCCCTCAGCCTCTCCTCATAACTCATGTGTTCCAGTCCCCTAATCATTTTTGTTGCCCTTCGCTGGACTCTCTCCAATTTATCCACATCCTTCTTGAAGTGTGGGGCCCAAAACTGGACACAGTACTCCAGATGAGGCCTCACCAATGTCGAATAGAGGGGAACGATCACGTCCCTCGATCTGCTCGCTATGCCCCTACTTATACATCCCAAAATGCCATTGGCCTTCTTGGCAACAAGGGCACACTGCTGACTCATATCCAGTTTCTCGTCCACTGTCACCCCTAGGTCCTTTTCCGCAGAACTGCTGCCTAGCCATTCGGTCCCTAGTCTGTAGCTGTGCATTGGGTTCTTCCGTCCTAAGTGCAGGACCCTTCACTTATCCTTATTGAACCTCATCAGATTCCTTTTGGCCCAATCTTCCAATTGGTCTAGGTCCTTCTGTATCCTATCCCTCCCCTCCAGCGTATCTACCACTCCTCCCAGTTTAGTATCATCCGCAAATTTGCTGAGAGTGCAATCCACACCATCCTCCAGATCATTTATGAAGATATTGAATAAAACCGGCCCCAGGACCGACCCTTGGGGCACTCCACTTGATACCGGCTGCCAACTAGACATGGAGCCATTGATCACTACCCTAACCATGGGTATAAGTCCATGGGGCTGGATGCGCTGCATCCGAGAGTGCTAAAGGAGTTGGCGGATGTGACTGCAGAGTCATTGGGCATTATCTTTGAAAACTCATGGCAATTGGGGAAGGTCCCGGACGACTGGAAAAAGGCTAATGTAGTGCCCATCTTTAAAAAAGGGAAGGAGCAGGATCCTGGGAACTACAGGCCAGTCAGCCTCACCTCAGTCCCTGGAAAAATCATGGAGCAGGTCCTCAAGGAATCAATTCTGAAGCACTTAGAGGAGAGGAAAGTGATCAGGAACAGTCAGCATGGATTCACCAAGGGCAAGTCATGCCTGACTAATCTAATTGCCTTCTATGACGAGATAACTGGCTCTGTGGATGAGGGGAAAGCGGTGGACGTGTTGTCCCTTGACTTTAGCAAAGCTTTTGACACGGTCTCCCACAGTATTCTTGCCAGCAAGTTAAGGAAGTATAGGCTGGATGAATGCACTGTAAGGTGGGTAGAAAGCTGGCTAGACTGTCGGGCTCAACGGGTAGTGATCAATGGCTCCATGTCTAGTTGGCAGTCAGTATCAAATGGAGTGCCCCAACGGTCAGTCCTGGGGCCGGTTTTGTTCAATATTTTCATTAACGATCGGGAGGATGGTTTGCAGATGACACGAAACTGAGAGGAGAGTTAGATATACTGGAGGGTAGGGATAGGATACAGAAGGACCTAGACAAATTAGAGGATTGGGCCAAAAGAAATCTGATGAGGTTCAACAAGGACAAGTGCGGAGTCCTGCACTTAGGACGGAAGAATCCCATGCACCGCTACAAACTAGGGACCGAATGGCTAGGCAGCAGTTCTGCAGAAAAGGACCTGGGGTGACAGTGGACGAGAAGCTGGATATGAGTCAACAATGTGCTGTTGTTGCCAAGAAGGCCAATGGCATTTTGGGATGTATAAGTAGGGGCATTGCCAGCAGATCGAGGGACGTGATTGTTCCCCTCTATTCGACACTGGTGAGGCCTCATCTGGAGGACTGTGTCCAGTTTTGGGCCCCACACTACAAGAAGGATGTGGAAAAAATGGAAAGCGTCCAGCGGAGCGCAACAAAAATGATTAGGGGACTGGAACACATGAGTTATGAGGAGAAGCTGAGGAAACTGGGATTGTTTAGTCTGTGGAAGAGAAGAATGAGGGGGGATTTGATAGCTGCTTTCAGCTACCTGAAAGGGGGTTCCAAAGAGGATGGATCTAAACTGTTCTCAGTGTAGCAGATGACAGAACAAGGAGTAACGGTCTCAAGTTGCAGTGGGGGAGGTTTAGGTTGGATATTAGGAAAAACTTTTTCACTACCGGGGTGGTGAAACACTGGAATGCGTTACCTAGGGAGGTGGTGGAATCTCCTTCCTTAGAAGTTTTTAAGGTCAGGCTTGACAAAGCCCTGGCTGTGATGATTTGGTTGGGGATCGGACCTGCTTTGAGCAGGGGGTTGGACTAGATGACCTCCTGAGGTCCCTTCCAGCCCTGATATTCTATGATTGTCGTGGAAATGCCGCCGAGAAATGGCAATGCTTCTCGGCAGCATTTCAGCTGGCGGTTCTCCAGCGGCCGCGCTCAGCAGTGGCATTTCAGCGGCATGGTGTCCTGCGGGCACACACAACTGCCCTGGCAGGCACCATTGCACCCGCGGGCACCGCATTGGGGACCCCTGATCTCGTCTGATCTCCTGTTTATCCTAACCTAGCACCACACCTATACTAAACCTAACAAGCAAATAAGACCAAGCATTACAACTCAGAGGAGACTAGACTATAAGAGGGTGAATTAAGGCTGGTTTATCATGTTGGAATTTTTGCCCTAGTGCAAAAATGGGATATATTTATGATGCAAAAAAAAAAAAAGTGGGATATATTTATGATGCAAAAACCCATGGATGGAGGGGAAAAAAGGGTCTTAGTGATTTTTAAGCAGTTAATCTTGTTTTGCTACAGTGTGACCAAAGCCACCCAACAGAAACTGCAGGGGGCCAGATAAATTGTTTCGTTTGGCCCCAATCCTGGAAGAGAGCTAGATGCAGATGTGGTGGTTCACTCCTGCACAACAATTCACAAGACTGGGGCCTTAGACCATAAGAGCCTCCAAGCTTGTAGCACCTGTCACTTTAAAAATTATATGCAAAGTGTTATGTTTGCACTGAGCACTATGTAAATAAGAAATAATTGAGATTTTTAATCATTCCTTACTTCCCTTCTGTGACAAATATGGCAATTTTCTGCAATATCCCGGACAAACCTTATTGAATTAAATTAAACCTTACTGAATTACTGCATCACCATGGGCCAGGGTTTGTATTTAATTGCATGGGGTAGGGCGACCACAGCCCACCAGGAACTAAAAACAGGGTGGGGTGATTCACTCAGGTTATAACACTTCCCCCAAGAGGTACCACTACCTGGAAAGGTTTGCTGGTTCAAACTAGATTCTCTTGATACCAATTGACCAAAAAGGACTTTCGGATAAATAGCCAGAGTTTAAACTGACTCAAGGCCTGCTTTCTGATCCAGCAGACAAACAGGTCCTTCTGTCTAAGGGAGGCCCCAATCCTTCTACACAATCAGGCAGCAACAGAGAAAAAAAAATACAGTACAGTGTTAAACATAAACTACTAAAAAAATAAAGGGAAAGCAGCATTTTTCTTCTTCGTAGTAAAGTTTCAAACCTGTATTTAAGTCAATGTTCAGTTGTAAACTTTTGAAAGAACAACCGTAATGTTTTATTCTGAGTTACGAACATTTCAGAGTTACAAACAAAACCCATTCTGGAGGTGTTCGTAACTCTGAGGTTCTACCTTACAGTATTTACACTCTCTGAGGAGAAGGCAAAACAGGCGTGCTGAGGCAGTTTGACTTGCTGGGGAATTCACAGTATAGGCAGGGAGCTGTGCAACCTGGGAATGCTCCAGTCAGGAGGGAGAAAGATGTGTCTTTGCCCAAGAGAGCTTATAGCTAGGGAACTGGAAGCCTAAAAATGGGTGCCCTTGCTGGACCACAGAAGGGGAATACAGGTGCTGTTACCCCAAACTGTGACACCTTCTTCCTAGAATACCTCTTACATATCTTGGAACTCTTCAGTCTTGCTGTCTTAGTGTATTAATCTCTAGATGTGTGGTTCTTTGTAGCTGTACTGTATTTCACTTCTAAAACCCACAAATTAAAATGTTTACTAAATTCATTTCCCATACATTTTGAAAATGTCTCACCCATCTTAGATAGAAAGTTGGAACATACTGCAGATACTGCTAGATAAATAGGAGCGTTAGGGTACGTCTACACTACAAGTGCTACAACTGCAGCTGTGCCGCTGTACGGTAAACACTTACTACGGCGATGGAAGGATTTTTTCTATCACTGTAATGAATCCACCCCCTTAAGAGGCAATAGGACGACGAAATAAATCTTCCGTCAACCTAGCGGTGTCTGCACGGGGCTTACATCAGCTTAACTAAGTCTCTCAGGGGTGTGAATTTTCTACTCCCTTGAGTGACGTAGCTAAGTTTTAGGTGAGTACCTGGCCTTTGTCTCTATGGATCTGATCCAAAGCCCACTGAAGCCAATGGAAAGAATCCCATTAACTTCAATGCGCTTTGCATTAGGCCTCATAAACACCCTTAAAATACCACAAAATGTAGGTATTGTCAGTTTTAAAAACTCAGCAATATAATTTGTGCTTTTGTAGAAAGTGTCAATATATGGCATGATACCCATTAGTGGGCTCACTGAGGGGAGATATAGAAAGTGCTTCTAAGTAAAATACCAGAGTTAGTCCCAGCAGCTCATTTAATTTCTATTTTGTTAGGTAAAGTTGTTAGGACTGGGAGCAAACAATATAAGCACAACAGTTTCCAAAAACACAAACCATATTTCTTCGGAAACCATTAGTTTAAGCTAATGGAAAATTCCCTGACAAGTTTTGAAAGCAGTAGTTCCCACGTTGTGTTGTGTGGAGACCTGGCTGTTAATATGATAGGGGCTGCAAAATCATATTCAGGACAGATAAAAATACAATACTTTCCTAATCTTCCTTTTCCACTGTAATATACAGTGAGTGGGAGGGAATGTGGGCCATCACTGTGAAAGTTTGAGACTTGCTAATTGTAATTTTTATAAAGTCTAAGGCTATGTCTACACTACCGAGGTAAGTCGACCTACGCTATGCAACCTTAGGTTGAGTTACCGCGGGGTCTATAAACTCTCCCGTAGACTTACCTTACTCTTCTCATCAGGGGTAGAGTACAGGGGTCGAATGGAGAGCAATCTGCTTCGATTTGGTGGGTCTTCACTAGATGGGCTAAACCGACCCCCGGTGGATCGATCTCAGAGTGTCGATCCCAGCTGTAGTGTAGACCTGCCCTTAGTTAACTAAAAGTGTCCACATGACAACTCACTTCAGACTACACGTTTAATACTGCCTAAATTACAGATACTGGGGGTGAGAGGAGAGACAGACAGACAAGTTCTTCAAGTGAAAAGGAAAAAAGGCAAACTAAACTCTGCTTGTATCAGCTCTCTGAAGCTCTTAAAGCTGCTTTAAACTAGATCTGTATTTAGTTATTCCATGTGTTAGCTCACAATGGTGATTATCCTTGAGCAATCTCGCAGGAAATTTATGATTTTAATAAACACTTGGAGATGAAAATACATGGTCCCACTTGAGGCTTCCCTTCCTGTGCAGTCCTACTTCTCTTTTCTAGCATCCGGAACATAGAGGAAAATGGGAATGAAGGAATTTTCCTTTTTCTGACAGTTTCTCATTATAGCTCAAGTACTCAATTCTGGCCAAATTAGCCCCAAAGTAAAGCAGGATCAATCTCCAGTTAAATCCTTGCTCCTACTTACAGCAGAGCTGACTTTGGCCCTTTGAGCTCATGAACTGGACAACTGGTTTCTGGCTCATAAGTTAAAAGTTTCACTTATTTCAAATAAGGATGGAGGCTTCTCAAACTTATGGGAATTAGCACAGGGGAGGGTAAACTTTTTGACCAGAGGACCACATCTGAGTATGGAAATTGTATGGCAGGCCATGAATGGGGTTGGGGTGCAGGAGGGGTGGGGGCTCTGGCTGGGGGTGTGGGCTCCAGGGTGGGGCCAGAAATGAGGAGTTCAGGGTGCGGGAGGGGGCTCCAGGCTGGGAGGTGGGGTGGGGGGTGAGGGGTTCAGGAGGCAGGAGGGGGATCAGGGCTGGGGGCAGAGGGGGGTGAGGGCTCTGGGGTGGGGCTGGGGATGAGGGGTTTGGGGTGCAGGAGGGTGCTCCAGGCTGGGATTGAGGGGTTCAGAGGGTGAAAGGGGGATCAAGGCTGGGGTGGTGGGGTGGCTCAGGGGTGCACTTACCTCAAGCGGCTCCTGGAAGCAGTGGCATGTCCCCCATCTGGCTCCTATGTGGAGGCCCAGCCAGGAGAGTCTGCTACATGTTGCTGCATCCACAGGCGCTGCCCCTGCAGCTCCCAGCCAATGGGAGCTGCGAGGGCCGCGCTTGGGGCAGGGGCAGTGTGCGGAGCAGAGCCCCCTGGCTGCCCCTACATGTAGGAGCCAGAGTGGGGGGCCATGCCGCTGCTTCTGGGAGCCATGCGGAGCAGCCCCAGATCCTGCTCTGAAGCTGGAGCGCCGGAGCGGGTAAAGCCCCAGATCCTGCTCCCCAGCAGGAACTCGAGGGCCAGATCCGGCCCATGGGCCGCAGTTTGCCCACACCTGAATTAGCACATCACAAATAAGGGACCAAGTGACAAAGGACTATGATGTGAAAGGGGTCCCTCTTGTATGTGGTGCTTATGCAACTGGTGTCATCCAAGTATTTGTTATTAGTAGAGTAAAAGAAAGGAAGAACCATTTAATCTCTATCTTTATTAAAATCATTATTTTTCCTGCAAGATCCATCTGGGAAAATCACCATTATTGTAAATCGCTTCTTTCAGAATGTGCATGGATCTTTGAAAGAACTGAGGACACAGATACCCATGTTGGTAGGAGGATAGTTAAAGCACAAAGATGTAGAGTTAGTAACAGTACTTACTCTTAATAAAATCAATGATAAATCAATGCTAAAATGGTATTTGTTGTTTGAATAGAATCTACTTGCTTGAATAAATAAATCAACATTGAAATGCCCTCATAATTCCCCTAATCTGTTGTTTGTTAGAATAATTGTTAGTTATTACCCAGGTCATTTACACTGTCACCGTACATGAATGGGCTGTGGTGCGGAATCACTCACACTGCTAAACTAGTTTCAAGAAACAAGAGACTGCCTACTTCAAGACAGAAGAGCCTTTACATCCTAAAGAGATAAGACAATGGATCCCCACCTCTCCTCAAGATTAATTTCTCCCATGACTACTCCTACTCAAACTGAAACAACTGCAGCAAAATCAACGAGAAGTCCGAAAGCTTATGCCCAAATAAATCTGTTAGTCTTTAAGGTGCGACCGGACTCCTCATTGTTTTTGTGCATACTGTGACAAAGTTCCTCCTCTACCTTGGTGGGTCTTGCGCTTATTGGCAGATTTGCTTGCCTTGGAGCTTCACAGCAGCCCTCAGCGTGGCCGTTCTTCTGAACCCACAGTCCAGGTCGACTCCTCCTGTGTCTGACCAGGAGTTGGGAGGATTTGGGGGGAACCCGGGCCCGTCCTCTATTCTGGGTTCCAGCCCAGGGCCCTGTGGAATGCAGCTGTCTAGAGTGCCTCCTGGAACAGCTGTGCGACAGCTACAACTCCCTGGGCTACTTCCCCATGGCCTCCTCCCAACACCTTCTTTATCCTCACCATAGGACCTTCCTCCTGGTGTCTGATAATGCTTGTACACCTCAGTCCTCCACCAGTCCGCGTTCTCACTCTCAGCTCCTATTGCCTCCTGCTCCCAGCTCCTCACACACGCACCACAAACTGAAGTGAGCTTCTTTTTAAAACCCAGGTGCCCTGATTAGCCTGCCTTAATTGATTCTAGCAGGTTGGCTTGATTGGCTGCAGGTGTTCTAATCAGCCTGTCTTAATTGTCTCCAGAAGGTTCCTGATTGTTCTGGAACCTTCCCTGTTACCTTACCCAGGGAAAAGGGACCTACTTAGCCTGGGGCTAATCTATCTGCCTGCTATTACTCTCCTGTAGCCATCTGGCCCGACCCTGTCACATATTCCCCCCATATTCACTATGGGGTTGGGCAACTTGGGATGTCAGGCAGTGTACTCCTGACAAGCCATCTGCATTGCCATGGTGGCTTCCAGCCAGGTGTTGTATGGTGAATTGGAAAGGTTGTAGGGACAGGAACCATCTGGTCACACTTGCATTCTTCTCTTTATTTCGCTGCATCCACTGGAGGGGTGCATGGTCAGTTACAAGGGTAAACCGTTGTCCCAGAAGGTAACAACATAGTGTTTCCATGGCCCATTTCACAACTAGGCAGTCTCTTTCAACCACGGCATACTTCTGCTCTCTCGGGAGGAGTTCCCTGCTGAGGTAGAGGATTGGGTGTTCTTCATCTCCGACTATCTGCGGTAGGACAGCTCCCAATCCTACTTCAGATGCATCTGTTTGTAAAATGAATTCTTTGTTGAAGTCTGGGGCTATAAGCATGGGGTTATTGCAGAGGGCTGTCTGTAGATCCACGAATGCTTTCTCTGCGGCATCTGTCCACTTCACCATGTCTGGACCCCGGTCTTTTATCAGGTCTGTCAGGGGACTCGTTCTGGTAGCAAAATGGGGAATAAATCATTGGTAGTACCCCACCACACCCAGGAATGCCCGGACTTGCTTTTTCCGAGTCGGCTGGGGCCAATTTTGGATAGCCTCTAGTTTGTTTAGTTGGGGCTTGACCATGCCCCTTCCTACAATGTAGCCAAGGTATTTAGCCTCGGCTAGCCCTATAGCACGCTTGGCTGGGTTGGCTGTGAGGCCAGCCTGTCTTAGCATGTCCAGAACCGCTTCCACCTTTCCTAAGTGGGTTTCCCAGTCGGGGGTGTGAATAATCACATCATCCAGGTATGCCGCTGCATAACTGTTATGGGGCCATAGGAGCTTGTCCATAAGACGCTGGAAGGTGGCAGGTGCCCCATGCAGTCCAAAAGGAAGAACAGTATATTGAAACTGACCCTCTGGTGTAGAGAATGGCGTCTTTTCTTTTGCATCTTTGGCAAGGGGAATCTGCCTGTATCCCTTTGTTAAATCAAGGGTGGTCAAAAATTGGGCATTGCCCAGCCAGTCAACTAATTCATCGATATGGGGTATGCATCGAATTTGGATCTCTCATTCAGCCGGCGAAAGTCATTACAAAACCTAGTGGTGCCATCGGGTTTGGGCACCAACACAATCGGGCTTGACCACTGACTGTGGGACTCTTCGATGACTCCCAGCTCCAACATCCTTTTTACCTCTGCCCTGATCGCCTCCCTTTTTGCTGCTGGGACCCGATAGGGCCTTAAATTACCTTTTCCCAAGGGTCTGTGATAATGTGGTGATATGCTTCGGTGGTCCGGCCTGGTTTGGCTGAAAACACATCCTGGTATCTGTTGATCATCTCAGTTACCTCCTTCTTCTGGTTTGGTGTCAGATCAGTGGATATCCTGATCTGCTCCTGCATGTTATTTCCCTGGATCGGGGTCTCTTGGGCCACTAGACATGCCTCTCGTTGGTGCCAAGGCTTTAAGAGGTTAATGTGATAAATTTGTTCTTGTTTCTGGCGTCCTGGCTGTCGCACCTTGTAGGTTACTTCCCCCACGGGTTCAACCACCTCATAGGGCCCCTGCCATTGGGCCAAAAGCTTCCTTTCTGCCGTGGGTACCAACACCATCACCCGGTCCCTTGGTTGGAACTGTCGGACTTTTGCCAGGTGATTGTAATGGGTTCGCAGGGCCTCCTGCGCCTTTTCCAAATGTTCCCGTACAATAGGGATGACCCGGGCTATCCGTTCTCGCATCTGCAACACATGGTCAATTATATTTCTCCCCTCATTGGGTTCCTCTTCCCAGAATTCTTTTGCAATATCTAGTATGCCACGGGGGTGGCGTCCATATAATAATTCAAAGGGGGAAAACCCAGTTGAGGCCTGAGGTACCGCCCGGATTGCAAACATATGGTAGGGTAGTAGGGTGTCCCAATCCTTCCCGTCCCAATTTACCACTTTCCTTATCATTGCCTTGAGGGTTCGGTTAAACCTTTCTACCAGCCCATTGCTCTGTGGATGATAGACTGAAGTTCTCAGAGTATGTATATGGAGCAGCGTACAGAGGTCCTTCATTAGCTTCAACATAAATGGGGTACCTTGGTCTGTTAATATCTCCTTTGGTAGCCCCACTTGGGCAAAGATCCCCACCAACTCTTTAGCTATCGTTTTAGAGGCCGTGTTCCGCAGGGGGACAGCTTCTGGGTAGCATGTAGCATAATCCAGAACAAGTATATATTGGTGGCCCCAGGCTGTCTTCTCCGGGGGGGTCCCACTAGGTCATGGCTATTCACTCGAAGGGGACCTCTGTGATGGGAAAGGGTACTAAAGTGGGGATGGGGACTGTGCAGCTGACACTCCGGGCAGGACGCACAGTACCTCCACACTTCTTCAGGTACCCCGGGCCAGAAGAATCGTTGCAGGACCCGTGCCAGGGTCTTCTCTACCCCCAAATGCCCCCCAAAAAGATGACTATGGGCCAGATTTAATACAGCATTCTGGTGTTTTTGAAGTACTAGGATCTGCTGTACCTTCTGCCCCTGTACTGGTGCAACCCGGTATAAGAGATTCTTCTTCATTATTAAGTAGGGTCCTGGTCCCTGGGTTTTCCCTTCCACGATGACCCCATCTATTTCAGTCACCTCCTTCCTAATGTTGTCGTACCTTGGGTCTTCAGCCTGGTCCCGTCCAAAATTTCCTCTCCCGGGGCTAATCTGCCTGAGATCTAGGGGGCCAGTCTCTGTTGCCTCTACTGGTTCAGAGGCGTTAGGGTGTGGGTCAGACTCGGGTGCTTCTCCCTCCTGGGTGGCCTCCTTTTCAGCTGCTCGGGTCCACCTACCTACGAGAGCGACCCTCTGGCTTTGGGTCAGTATTCGGGTTCCCAAGGCCTTAGCTGCCCTTCTTTCCCTTTTCGTCTTTCTATGCTATCTGGGAGTGGAGAACAAAATCTGGGGATATTTCAGAGAAGGTTGGAGGTTGACAGTCTACTGTGGATGCCTCACTACTTTCAGGGCTTCCCCCTTCCTCCAATTCCCCTACCGGGAGTAAGTCTCCAAACCCTGGGAAGTCCCTCCCTATGAGCACCGGGTATGGGAGTTTAGGGACTACACCAGCTGCTACCTCAGTAGTGTTCCCCTGAATCTCAATTTTTACTGTGATGGTGGGGTAATAACCAACTGTCCCATGGACTCATGTTATCCCAGTATGCTTAGCCCACAGCAGCTGAGTACGCTTCACGAGCTTCCCCGAGACAAGCATGATAGCACTCCCCGAATCAACCAGTGCTGTGGTCTCTACCCCATTTAGCTTCACTGGTCTGGTGTACATATGTGGGGTTAGTGAGACCCCCAAAAGGTGGATTAGGGAGCATGGGTCTGCCCAGTTCCCCAGGTTACACTGCATAGGCTCCTCGGCATTTGGACATGCTGCAACTCCTTTTTAAAACCCAGGTGCCCTGATTAGCCTGCCTTAATTGCCAGCAGCTTCTTGATTGGCTGCAGGTGTTCTAATCAGCCTGTCTTAATTGTCTCCAGAAGGTTCCTGATTGTTCTGGAACCTTCCCTGTTACCTTACCCAGGGAAAAGGGACCTACTTAGCCTGGGGCTAATCTATCTGCCTTCTATTGCTCTCCTGTAGCCATCTGGCCCGACCCTGTCACAATACAGACTAACACAGCTACCCCTCTGATACATTTTGCTGCAGTATTTCATGTCAGGTATGATCGTGTTAATTCAACTTGGTTAACAATTTTACACGTTAGCAGTTAATCATCCACTATGTGAAGTGTGTATGAATGGATTTCTGGATATCTGTGAATAGGCCTGCCTCTTCATTTAAAATACCAGGAAGAATAATTTAAAAATGAGGGAAAGAGGAGTAAATAGGGAAGAAGAGAAGTAGTACTGCACATGTGAGTGCTGGGTGGTGGTGGTGACCTGGGATACACAGGAGGTCAGACTGATCTAGTGGTCCCTTCTGGCCTTAAACTCTAAGACTTTATGACTCTAAATGAAAGAGAGCACATATGCCCCACACCATCCCCCATGTCAGGCCAGGAAAATTAGTGGATTTCAACTCAGCATGTTCCCTCCTACTCAGCCAGGCAGGGTGGGAAGCACAGTTTGCTTCCCTGTAGAGTGGGCAGAGGCCCTTCCAAACCTAGAGATGTCTTAGAACTCGAGAAATCTGTGAATCCCAGGGCACCTAGAGAGGCCTGAGAGTTTTGTTTACAGTCTCTAAAATGGTCCATGCAGCACAGACCCCTCCCCAGTGGCTGCTGCTCCAAATCCACATGGAGGAGGAATCTGTGAGACTGTATCTCCACTAGAAAAATTTGGACACACAGTTCACCGTAAGTGGTAGTAACACTACTAGCATAAACAGGATGTAAGTGTTTGCACCATCATTTCATCTGACCACCTGCATCTTGTCTACAGTACAGCTTTCACTGTTGCTATCGGTTGTGGAGTGAATTACAACTCCAGTTTTTGTGTGTGTGTAGATAACGCCTCAAATAATGCCAGCAGAGCCAGCATTATTTTCTCCTGCTGCTTCAAGGGAGACAATGCCAAACTCATCCTTAGCATGCCCTCCTCCACAACATCTGAAACCCTCAGCCCCACACACTCAAGAGAGAGGAGCTTCCCCATCATTCCGATAAAAGGAGGGCATAGCAGAGCCTTGTTCTTTCCATCAAATTCCCACCCTCTCCCATTTCTGCACAGCCAGCCTCAGATCTGCTCTATTGAACAGCCATCACCAACAGAACTGGAGAGGAGCATAAACTACTCAGAAAGGTGAATAAAAACAATGATTTCAAGTGATTTCATTTGATCTGATATTCAGCCTTCTGAGCAGTGATGCTGTTTGTTGAGTTCTACGGCTGGGAAGCCTATCTATGTGTAAGGTAGTATTGGGATTAATAACAACAATTGGTTTATTTTATCTTATTAAATGTGATTTTGGAGAAGCAAAGGAAGGGCAAGTATGTCATGTTGAATGAACATTTTCTAAAAATGTTCATGATTTTATTTCTGTGCCCCACAGAGCTGTGAGTGACTGTCTCTCTTTACATCTTCTGTAGAGGTGAGTCATCAGGCCCCTCAAATGTTGCCTATGAAAAGGATGATTCACCCCCTGTGACTGCAGGTTGCCCCAGCTCCCAGTTCTAGTCAGAGACAGCTTCCTGTGCTTCTGGGATTATTACTATTAGACACCATTACTAAACAGAGAAAAATCACCCGATTTAGCCAGACATTGGGCTAAGGAGAAAGTTGTTTCAAAAAAGTAAACTGGCAGGTTTTGTTTACAAACAGGTAATAAGGAAACAGTTGTTTATAGCTTAAAAACGCAGAAGATTTTTTTTTCAAACATCTTAGTGTTAAGTTTAGTAAGACTAAGGGGATCAACCAGGAAAGTACTTCGGGTGCTTGCTGCCCCGCCTCTCCAGACCCTGTCTACACTAAGGACATTTTCTAAAAAAATCCTTTAGTAGCTAATACTAGTGGGATGTTTTCAGAAAGTGTCCTTAGTGTATTTAGACTCGTTGGACAATATCCCTCCCACAAACAATTGAGCCCTCTCAGAAAAAGAATTTTTTGGTGTCACATATTGTATTACTGTCAGCAGAAAGTCTCGCACTCTCCACATAAAACCTTAAAAGTAAAACTGTTTCTGACATATTTTTGCTTTTGAAGCGAACACACAAAATCCAACTTCTTACTCGGTTTCCCTAGTCCTGTCTGCTTTCGCCTCCCATGTGCAGACTGCCTGGCATTCACTGGATCTCTGGAGAAAGTATCTGTTGGTAATTCTTATCATACAATTTCTTTGCACTTACATGACATGCTTGAGTGAATGAGAATGATTCACAAGGAGGGGATGACAATCTCTGTGGTGCTTTAAAAATAACCACACTTTACAATTACTCCTGTTCACCTTCATACTCTCCAAACACAGTTACAGTAACAGGCATAGCAGTACAAACTTACATTTGATTATTGTACCATGTCTATCTCCTTAGGCATTCAGAATCTCATCCTGCTCCCAGTGATATCAATGCATTACTCCCACTGACTTCAGTGGAAGCAGGACTGTGCTTGTGCTACAGAGCTCATCGATGTTAGGTATCTATTTCAAGGAATGTGATGTGGAGCACATTAGTAAATCCAAAAAGGAATTGCTAATAAGGACAAGACAAATGTGATCAGCTCCAGCAAAGATTCCTTTCTAAACAGTGTGGCATATTTTAATCATCAATCATAGAATAAACACAGATTTTCCAGAGGAAGTTCTGTCTGAATATGAAGCAAAACAAACTGACAAGACAAAATCCAGGATATAAAATAAACTACTCCATACTGCAACTCTGCCACATAGCCTTTGCTTAGAAAAATAGAAAAAAAAGTCAACTCAGAAAACTCAGAGAAAGCAACATTAAATATACAGGTACTCAAAAAACCCTTATCATGCTGTGTGCCCCCAAAAGATCACAAACAAAACAAGAATGAAAGAGACAATACAGTTCTTAGCAGAAAAATAAACACCGAGCGTCCACACCGACTGACCTGACATACAATGGAAACACCAAGAACGGTGTGAATACAAAAAGTTGCTGTTTTAAACTTAATAGTTTAGATGCATCTCGTGTGCTAATGGTAGCTCCGTAACAAAAAGCAATATTTACACAGACTCTAGACATTCCTATAAGGAGCATCCCTGCTGTGCAGAAGTCAAATTTTCAGCAAGTGCATAAGATGAATCAATATAGAAATCTTTAATTACAGAATTTAAGGTTTAGAAGTATCAAGTGAAATTTGCATCCATCCGCATGAAGAGAGGAGCGTGGACTCTGACAGCACAAAAGCAACTGCTCATGTCAAAGGTGTGAGGCAGATAGGAGGTTTGTGTGTCAAACCAACGTTTGCTGGGCAACAAGGGAGCAGGGTTACTTCACTGTGTAAAAGGAGCAGGAATTCTGAATCTAGAATATCTGTAATCAGTTAAGAGTCCAAACAGCAAACTCAGAGGTTACCATTATTCCAGAGTCCCAAAACAACACTTTGTAGGGTCCCATAACCATCCCCAGGGGCCAGTATGGGATTATATGCTAAGTGTATATTCATGCTTTCAGAGAAACCGCTCAATGCTATATATACATGCTCCACAAGGCAATGCCATCTGAATTCCAAGAGTGCAAACATATTACTAAGAGAAGCAGTTTCTGATAAACAGGCATCCCAAAAGAATACTGAGGTGAACATTCATACATTACACAAATCACTGTATCAAGCTATGTAATGCCACATCAGTTTGGCTAAGAAATGTCAGAGTTGCTGCCACAGGGTACTGCTTCAGCTACCCTATGAGCAGTGCTACCTAGCACGCTTTCATAGTCTCTCAGGCACAAATACACAGTCTCTTTGTTTTCCACCACATGCACCTTCCGTCTTGTTTCCACCCCTCTGTATCTCAGACAGCCAGTTGGCAAACTCCCCTTACAAGGGGACCCTTCATTCGATAGTTTATATTGCCTGTAACAGGCACAGGGATTGGTTACCTAGGGTGTGACAGAGTGCTGGGCAAAGGGTTACAGATTCAGCCCTCTGTCACACCAGCTCCTTGTTAGGGGAACAAATTAGAGCAGGCTGAAGTTAACCTGGCCCTAGTTGGAGAGGTGGAGGCAGCAGCTGCATAAAAGCCTCAGGGGAAGGAGGCCAGGGGAGAGCAAGAGAAAAGGCAGGGAAGAGAAGAATGGAGGTAGCTCTCCTCTCCTACCTGCAGACGGTAAAGGGTTATTAGTATGTGGTGAAACAGTGGTGGGCAGAAGCCAAAGAATAAAGTGCACCACTGGTTACAAAACCCAGGGTCTCGAGAGACTTTGTGAGACTACCAGAAGCAAAGGGGGCCCTGCCACACTCCCCCACATAGGGGCAGGGAAGAATACAAGATGCCAGCTGGGAGGAAATTGGCCCTTTCCTTTTCCCCATGTGTTGCGAGTGACATCCCTTGTTTTACCTGTGTTCTAGGACTAGCCCCTTCTTTGGGGGAACTGATGGCCTGCTGAGCTGCCTGTAAGCAAGGGGTTTGTAATTCTGTTCTTTGCCAACGCCACAGTCCTGCTGTAGTAGACAGCTTAGTGACACTACGCAGACAAACTGAGGCATTTCAGTATTTCCCAAGGGCCATTGCTAACTTCAGACATAGGCAAAATATAACCACTATAAAGGTGTCTGGGAAATGTCGACTCTCCTATCACAGAGGGAAAGCAAAGCGTCGGCGCTGCCAGGGTGTCAGACTGAGGGGAGCCTGTATAGCAAAGCTGGAGGCTAAACCCTCCCTCCCCAGCATGTCTGAAGAAGGCCTTTGTAATGGAACATCAGTGTCTTAACAACCAAACGCATGTCGCAGTCTTGATGTATAGCTATCTCAGGAGGAAGCCAGGAGTGATACAAACAAAGAAAAATTGTCTCCACTCCCACCCCCAGCTGTAGCCCCTTTACCTCGTCCACATCCCCCGAGCCATGGCCCCGCTCCTGGCTCGGGGAGCACAGATGGGGTAAAGGGGGTGTGATCCTCAAAAGTTCGGGGACTGCTGTCCTAGGAATGGGCTCGGTCAAGTGCAGAAAGCAGCTGTTTTAATCATCGAATCAAAATCCTGCAACACTGGAACAAATTCCACATGTCAACACATGGACAAGGACATTGTGCAGGACAACGGTGGCTTTTGCCTCAAAGAGTGTCAGTTCTCTCATCTTCAGTTACACGGTTATGAGCAAAATAGATCACCTCAAAAGAAATAAATAGTTCCTTACCTCTTCTCGTCAGGTATGCTACCGTCTTGCCTCTGCCTACGGTTTGTTCTAGGCCATCTATTGGGAAGAGTTTAACGTATCTGTTTCTTTATCTATAGCACTTTAGTATCTTAGAATTATAGAATCATAAAACTGGAAGGGACCTCAAGAGGTCATCTAGTCCAGTCCCCTGCACTCATGGCAGGACTAAGTTTTATCTAAACCATCCCTGACAAGTGTTTGTCCAACCTGCTCTTAAAAATCCCCAATGATGGAAATTCCACAACCTTCCACAAATCTTGTGGGTTCTTTAAATTGAGTCATTCACTTTTTTAATAAAAACACACGCTTAATCTATAAAACCTTTCAATATTAATGCACCAAAAGTTGATTTAAAAGAAAACCCGGCATCATGTCCCTTATGTGACGCATCTGACTTAGACAGTCCTTCTGATTGTTTTTGTAAGTTTCATGGGTCAGAGATCATGACTTTCTGTGTTTGCAAGTGTGACACTCTGTACCCTAAAGCAACACCCTGGCACCCCTCACATCTACCAGGGTGATATAATTATGATGTGTTTTGTGCGAAGTATGCCTTGTGAGGTATCATTTTAAAAATCTTAATCTGTTGAACATTAATATCCTGTTAAGTTATATGTGCTGTCATTGTTTGTGAAGTTATGAAGTTTGGCTAGGTATGTGTTATTGAAACATGATGTGAGGTTGGGAACACCCACAAGCAGCCTTTCAGGTACAACAATGAAGACGCCAGACAGTGTAGATCAGTGTTTTTCAAAGTACTGGGTTGTGGAATGTCAGGCACTGGGTCGACTTGCTGATTCAAATTATAACAATCATTGCTGCGCAGCAGCTCTAAAGGGCCGTGCAGCAGGGACCTGGAGAGGAGAGAGAGGTAGGGAGTGGGCAGGAACCGGGGAGGGGAGCAAGTTGGGGCTTGCAGGGCTGTTGCGGGACTCTCCCTTATCCCTGGAGCTCGCGGCTGCCAGTGGGGAGAGGGCTGGGGGGGAGTCCTCTAGCCCCAGCCCTGGGGCAGCCTGACTGCACCCCAAACTCCTCAGCCCTGGCTCCACCTCAGAGCCTGCACCCCCAGCCAGAGCCCTCACCCCCACTGCATCCCAACCCTCTTCCCCAGCCCTGAGCCCTCTCCTGCATCCTGAACCCTTCATCCCTGGCCCCACCTGCAGCCCTCACCCCGCATCCCAACCCTCTGCGCCAGTCCTGAGTTCCCGCCTGAACCCCTCATCCCCAGCTCCACCTTAGAGCCCTCACCCCTGCACCACACCCTCTGCCCTGGGCCACCTCCCACACTCCTTACCATAGGCTTACAAAGGCTAGTGGCTGGTTAGTTATGTAAAGTGGGTTAAACTAGAATGTATTGCAATATTATGATTTTATGAAAACTCTAGTCAAAAGATATAATTATGTTGGGTCAGTGGCATCAACAATTTTCTTCAACTGGGTCACGAGGAAAAAAGTTTGAAAACTACTGGTGTAGATGGCCCATTAAGGGGAATACACACATTCACAAGGATTACCCCAGGAACTATACAACGGAAACCTCTCGGAGATAGGATGTACACAATGGAGGCTGTTGGACTCACATCACAGCAAAGGATCCTTCCAGCAAGCTGGAAGAAGCTATAAAAGGGGGAAGTGACATCATCACTTGGCTTCACTCCAACCCCCCTCCCCCAACTCAACACTTGGAAGCATGTCTGGAGGATAAAGACTTTGAATGGGGGAGGGTTGTCCCATCCTGGAAAGGAATTCCAACCTGTGTATGGAGGATCTGTAAACTGCTTGTACTATCAGGATGAGATACTGCTTGATTCAAATCCTGTTTATTTAATAGAACTCAGATTGAAAATTTTATTTTATTTATAGGTAACCAACTTTGATCTGTATACTAATATTTATAATCCCTTAAAATCTATCTTTCTATAGTTAATAAATCTGTTTTTTATATATATATTTTTACCTAAAACTGTGTTGTATGAAGTGTAACGGGAAATCTGCTCAGGAACAGGGGCTGGTTCATTGTCCTCTCCACATTGAGGGAAGGGCGGACTGGGTCATAAACTTACAGTGGTCAGGCTTCTGACCAGGGCAAGACAGTTCAACTCTGGGGTCCTAGGCTGGGGAGCTGTGGGGAATTGGCTGGGACCTTTCTATTATTGGTTCATGAGTGGCTGGCAAAAGTATTCATGTAACTCAGCTGAGTGTGTCCCTGCCTGTGAATGTTTGTGTGAGTGCAGGACCTGGAGGGGAGTTGCAGCTTGTCACATGATCACAGTGTGAGAGGGAGCCCAGGTTGGTAAGACAGAGGCTCAGCGGCACCCCGTGGAACTCATCACAGCAAGCACACTGATGACTTTCCGTAAAATACTCTCTGATTATTTACACACAGTAAAACAAGCTGAAGAGGGGAAAATAAGGCATTCTTGGAAACAGTCCATAAAAAGCAAGTGCACATTACAGAGAGTAGAAACACGGCTCATAAGGGATAAAGGGACAACTGGAAACACAGCTGAGACCCCTTCCTCCATTGTTCCCTACACTGGACCAGATGAGCTCTTTGCTTGTATCAGAAAGACATGAGCAGGCCAACTTGCAAGAGAGGGCTGCAGAATGTAGCTGGGGTCTGCTATTTCAAAATGGCTGGAGAAAAACAGTCCAGTCCATCTAATAGTGGATCAGTAAAAAGAACTTTCAGGGCAAAGATAAGTGACCTAGGAACCATAGTGCAGAGTTTGCAAGTGCATGGTGGCAGAGGTTCTCTTCAAAAAGCAGGTAGATGTCATATTCAGTTCAGCCACCAGACTTCACAAGTGCCAGTCTCCTAACTGCCATGAGAAGAAGTAGCAAAGGGAAGGTGGTTCTGCCATGGTTACATCAAATTCCATTGACTGTTTCCTTCTAATTAACTTCCCGGGTGATATTAAATGTTTGTAAACACATCCTGGCTGTTGAGATGATATGGCACAACACACATAGTATACACTCTCTGCAAAATTCACATCTCTCCAACATCCTAACATGCAGAAACTGAGCCAGATGCTGTCTCCTGGAACACACAACTACAATCCAAGATGTGACATGATCTTTTGCTAAACCTTATATTCCATTATCCTAATGGGCATGGAGATTTCCTTGTGGAGGAAAGCTTATGTAGTGAAGCTGCACTCCCTTCCACTGCTTCGAGACCCCACTAGCAAAACCAATCATTGGCAGATTCAGAATTAATTGTATTGTCATCTGCCTTGAATGCAGCATCCACCAGTGACAAGTCATCAACCTGAGTGGAGTTTTCCTTAATGATATATCGTCTGAGTAGTTAAAGAAAGCTTCATCTGGCACTGGCAGCTTTGCGTTCAGCAGGATTCACGTGCAAGTCCCTGACAGTGCAATAAGGGACCAAGCAGAGTAAATAGTTGTGGTGGGACACTGTCCAGACCCAGGCATTACTGAACTATCCCTAGAGCATTCTCACTAATCATATGTCAGTGAGATGGACAATGCAACACTGTTTATGCAAGTCCTTTTTACAGGAGAGGGGTCTGAATAACAAGCGTAGCTGGCTCTAATAAAGACTGGTTTCAGAGTAACAGCCGTGTTAGTCTGTATTCGCAAAAAGAAAAAGAGTACTTGTGGCACCTTAGAGACATGTAGGTAGGAATAGCGGTCAGTAGGCAATTTCCATCCCACCATCAACCTCAGCCTGGTCCAGTCCACAAAAGAGATCCACTTCCTGGACACTACAGTGCTAATAAACAATGGTCACATAAACACCACCCTATACCGGAAACCTACTGACCGCTATTCCTACCTACATGCCTCCAGCTTTCACCCTGACCACACCACACGATCCATCGTCTACAGCCAAGCTCTGCGATACAACCGCATTTGCTCCAACCCCTCAGACAGAGACAAACACCTACAAGATCTCTATCAAGCATTCTTACAACTACAATACCCACCTGCGGAAGTGAAGAAACAGATTGATAGAGCCAGAAGAGTTCCCAGAAGTCACCTACTACAGGACAGGCCTAACAAAGAAAATAACAGAATGCCACTAGCCGTCACCTTCAGCCCCCAACTAAAACCCCTCCAACGCATTATTAAGGATCTACAACCTATCCTGAAGGATGACCCAACACTCTCACAGATCTTGGGAGACAGGCCAGTCCTTGCCTACAGACAGCCCTCCAACCTGAAGCAAATACTCACCAGCAACCACATACCACACAACAGAACCACTAACCCAGGAACCTATCCTTGCAACAAAGCCCGTTGCCAACTGTGCCCACATATCTATTCAGGGGACATCATCACAGGGCCTAATCACATCAGCCACACTATCAGAGGCTCGTTCACCTGCACATCCACCAATGTGATATATGCCATCATGTGCCAGCAATGCCCCTCTGCCATGTACATTGGTCAAACTGGACAGTCTCTACGTAAAAGAATAAATGGACACAAATCAGATGTCAAGAATTATAACATTCATAAACCAGTCGGAGAACACTTCAATCTCTCTGGTCACGCAATTACAGACATGAAGGTCGCTATCTTACAACAAAAAAACTTCAAATCCAGACTCCAGCGAGAAACTGCTGAATTAGAATTCATTTGCAAATTGGATACTATTAATTTAGGCTTAAATAGAGACTGGGAGTGGCTAAGTCATTATGCAAGGTAGCCTATTTCCCCTTGTTTTTTCCTACCCCCCCCCCCCGCCCCCAGACGTTCTGGTTAAACTTGGATTTATGCTGTAAATGGCCCACCTTGATTATCATACACATTGTAAGGAGAGTGGTCAGTTTGGATGAGCTATTACCAGCAGGAGAGTGAGTTTGTGGGGAGGGGGGGTGAGAAGACCTGGATTTGTGCTGGAAATGGCCCACCTTGATTATCGTGCACATTGTGGGGAGAGTGGTCACTTTGGATGGGCTGTTACCAGCAGGAGAGTGAGTTTGTGTGTGTGGTTTTTGGAAAGGGGTGGGGTGAGAAAACCTGGATTTGTGCTGGAAATGGCCCACCTTGATTATCATACACATTGTAAAGAGAGTGATCACTTTAGATAAGCTATTACCAGCAGGAGCGTGGGGTGGGAGGAGGTATTGTTTCATGGTCTCTGTGTATATAATGTCTTCTGCAGTTTCCACAGTATGCATCCGATGAAGTGAGCTGTAGCTCATGAAAGCTTATGCTCAAATAAATTGGTTAGGTTAGGTCTCTAAGGTGCCACAAGTCCTCCTTTTCTAATAAAGACTGTTAGAGTCTTTCAGTTTCAGTTTCCCATACTACTACAGCACTGTTTATTCTTTGGGTCTTCAGATCCCTGTGCACAAGTCTCCGTTCCGGGGAGATCACAGCATTGGAGTCTGCTGTGTACGTGCACTGGTCTCGATCCTAGGAGGATCACAGTGTTTGGGCATAAGGTCTGTAGTGCACTAGTCTCAGGGGGATTGTAGCGTTTGGGCGCACAAACTGCATGATCTGGTCTCGGTCTCAGGTGTAATCGCAGCATTTGGGCACATGGTAGCTCCTGGCCCTGATCTGAGTCTTGGTTGGATCACAGTGTCTGGGGTCATGGTTTCCAGGCCCTGATCTTGATGGGATCCCAGCTTCTTTGATTAGATGAGTGATGCCTGCGGCCTTGCTGGTCTCCACGATGAGAAAGGGAGCTGGGGCATTAGTTTGAAGAGCAATGAAGGACTGATCAAGGGAGACTAAACTCTTCCCAATGTATGTGAGAGTGTGAGTAGTGGGAGGATGGGGCGCTGCCTCTGACCAGCACGGGCACTGTGCTGAGAGCCTGGGGGCACAGATGCTGTAACAATGTTCTCCAAAGAATTACATAATTCAGGTGCATCTGATGCATTCGATGAAGTGAGCTGTAGCTCACGAAAGCTTATGCTCAAATAAATTGGTTAGTCTCTAAGGTGCCACAAGTCCTCCTTTTCTTTTTGCGGATACAGACTAACACGGCTGCTACTCTGAAACAATTCAGGTTGTGCACCTTGTGTGGGGTTTGAGAGCCCTTCCCTCACCCAAGAAAGCAGAGACACTTAGCCCCCAGAACTTGATGTCCGAGGACAAAATAATTTTACTTAAACAATATCTTTCATTGATGGCAGTTTTCAAAGAGGTTTCCTGGCTCAGAGGTGGTTTTATGCTCTCAGACAGGACAACCATTATACAGGAGGAGCACAAGCAAGATCCCTCAGAGAACAGTGGCTCTGCCTGAGAAGCTGCTGCAGTGGGGAGAAGTTTGTGTTTTATCTTTCCTGGTAGTGGCAGTGGGATTTTCACTTCCACATGCACAGCCAGTATCAGAGTCTTCTCTGTTAAATCTCAGTTTGGTTCAAACCTTTGGGCACAGAGGCAGGATTGCCACCTTGTCCCAATCTTTGCAACCCTTTGAATGTGGATGACTCCCAGTAAAATTCTGCACATATATGTATTCCACAACCTGGTGGACCTCACTATGCCCCATAGATAATATCAGACTGCATATTCTCTGCTCCCTGAAGGCCTGTGTGTTCATGTCAGCCTCTATAGCATGTTAGGGCAGAGCATGTGAGAACTGCATGAATCCCATCATTAGAAAATTAATCTTCAAAAGACAATCACAGAATAATTTGAGCCATCATTTTCTGATCTGTGGCATGGCCAAAAAACCAGAGACCCATCTCCTTAAGAAAAGTGACTGAAGTCACAAATAGGAATAGGTTTGCAAGCATCTACAGGATTGCACAATGGAAACAGACTCACTGGTTAAATCTGTTCTGTTTTTCTTTTTAGATTTAATCAAGCTGAATACAAGCTGCTTAGGAGACAGAAATCCTATAGCCATTCTAAAACTGCCAACAAGAGAGATATTATGGGAATAATTGCTCACACCTGAGATCCTTGTGTGACTAAGTAAGTCGGAAATGGACTTCCCCTTTGCTGAGCTTACTTGGCATATGAGAGATTTTATTAACCCTGCCTTCTTCCTCCAGTGGTATCTGTAGCAGGAGTCATTAAGGGTGTTAAACAATGTAGTGTAAACCAAAATGTTCCTCTGCATTAATTAAACTCAAATCAAAGTTTAAAATTAAGTGAATATTTTCAAGTTCTAAATTCCGCTTGAAATCTTTTCCCCCCAAGTCTATGTAGTTGACAGCAGGGCTAGGATTTAGAGCAGTACAATTAAGGGCAAACAGAGAAAAGAACATATAGAGGAAATCACAGACCTGTTCTATCCACAGAATGAATTCACATGGATTTAGACCTTATTATAGCATTTGCTCTTCTAAGCCCTGGGAAAAGTTGCTGGCCCTTTAAATAAACTGGTGTTTTGCTGCATTCAGAGTATTGTGCATGAAGGCAGAGGCCTCTGATAAGCCATGGTTAGTGTAATTATTCAATCTTTTTCCCTGAAGGGCCTCTGCATTGCAGCTGTCTTTCTTTCTTTCTTTTTTTTTCTTTTGCTGTTAGCAATGCCCTAGTTTGTTCTCTGCTGCAGTCCCCCTCCTCCACTTCCCCCCATCTCCACTTCATAAGGAGTTCTAATTGAGAATTTGCCCACTAACCAGCACCCTGGGCTCACAGACAAGCTATAGGACAAAGGAAACTGCATTCCCAGTCATAGTGGCCATTTTCCACCCCTCCGCCATCTAAATTCACTAGTATTCCCAGGGAACTGAGCAGTGCGATTTTAAAATTTTTCCTTCCCCCTTTCTCTGTAATGAAAAGATGATTAATGGCTGCAGGTGACTGAGCTTTTCATCACAGCAGCTCCTGCTGGCAAAAACAGCTACAGGCATTATCCCAAGCACGACTTGGCAAATCAGGATTTCTAACACCCGTGAACTGAATGGTTCCCATATGCAAGGATGTCTCTGGTTTAATACGAATAGTAGAGGTAACCCGGGAGCACTGTTCCTCATCATTAACAGGGAATCTCCCCTAAATATTCCAGGACAAGATGACTGTGTTTTCCTTGAGATTATTTTCAATATCAGGGTTGTCTGTACAAGGATGCCTGTTTTTGGGGGGAGGTATAGGGTGGGATGTCTCAGTTCTCTGTGCATTTGTGTTTTGGTCTAATTTGCTATGGGAGGTCCCTTGAGGGTTTCACTTGCATGGAGACATTGGCACATTAACAAAATTACTCCGTGCACCTGATAGAGAGACTTCAGATAAATTTGTGTGTTGAACTAGTTTAAAAAAAAGTAAGAAATAAAAGAAAGGGACTCTGCACTTTTACTACGAGTATCCTGTTAAACACATAATGGGCCATAATGTTACAGTATTAGAAATGATTTTTCTCTATCTAGTCTAGCAGCTAAAATGATTAATTCCATCTGAGGAGAGACCAATGGAGCTTGTTGCTGACACCCATCTTCTTAGTGTAGATGGACACTTACAATACTAGTGTCCCAGCCACTTTCCTGATAAAGAATCTGCCAACCTACATCCCCCTTGCAATTTCAGTCGGACATTGTGTTTTTCACCTCCCTGCCCTAAACTGCTGTGAACTGTTGTCTAAGTAGGTACCCTGTGTTGGGACACGTGTGTTGTGGTGCCCAACACTGGAGGATGTATATGCACGACAAGAAAGTGAGGCCAGGGGATCTAAGACACAAACTGCGCAGATAAAGGAATGCCAATACTGTGGACATTTAAATGAAGTAAATCAGGAATTTGTACAGTATTGTGCTCAGTCACAAACATGTGCAGCAGGTATTTCTGGCTCCAAATCCTCCTTCCCACTCTTCCTGGCTCTTTCCAGCGCAATTTGCCTCATGGTTTCATGAGCTTTAAATCCACACACGTGCCAATGAAGGCTAGTTTTGCCCAAGCTCCCAACCTAGGTGTGTTTTTCCCCCTGGCAAATTTTCTCCTTTCAGGTCCCTTGATTCATAATTTCCATTTCTCCCTGCTTGTTTCTCAGCTTTACTGTAAGCCTGATGCCAAAGTATACATTTGCTCTTGCATAGTGTCAGCCATGCAAATGGGTACATTGACCACGGCTTCAAGTGAATTAGGCTTATTCTGACTAACCCATGGTTACACAGTCATTTTTTAATGACTGGTCAAAACATGAAATATCAAGAAATTGATTGTTTGCATAAATACTTCTCAGCCAGTCCACAGAAATTTTATCACACAACAGCTCTGCCTCTCTTTGCATATAAGCAAAGTGGTGTGACGGGGACACTGGTCAATTCCTTTGCATCAAACACATTCAAAATCTGGCACAGGTAGAATCTTAGACCTGGTATTTTATAGTTTGGCAAGCACAGCTCACGCTCAGAAGGAAGCCAGCCAGAGCTGTCAATTTTCTGTAATTATAATTCAGCGAAGATAAAGTGAGCCTTATATATTAACTTTTATTAAAAGTAAACAATCAGAACGGAGACCTTTGATTAGTAAGACTAACTCTAATAACCTCACTCAGATCATGTGCTGGGATCAGCAGAAAAGCTGAAATATCTATAAGAGGTTTTAGAATTTCTTTGTTCTGTTTGAATCCAATGTATCTGTCCTTTGCTGCAGCAATGTCCTCAGACCCTGCCATCTGGCCCTCTTTCCACTCTTGGCCTCAAGACTCGAACTCTTCAGCTGAGATGCTAGTGAGAAAACTGAACTAGATACTCTTAGTCTTAGTGTAATAACTGTGGCTCTTTTCTATCCATCTCCTTCCTGACCCTCTCCTCTTTTCTCTGCACCTCTTTTCATCATATCCTTATTTAGGTTTAATTCTGGCTCCAGGTCTGGCCCTGCCCTGGGGACTCTTTCCAGCAACAGCTTCCCTACCTGTGCCAAGTTTCTTCCCTTTACCCCTGCCCAGGTCCTTCCTCACTAACCTTGGATCTACTGATACAGTCACAGGAATTATGAACCAGCAGGACAGTTTAAAAGGTAATGAAGGTAAATGCTTAGCCTCTGAAGGAACTCAACAGCCCCTCTTCCCATCTTTAGTTCCCCATAGTTTTCAGTAATTTAACTTCGACTGCAACAAAAGGGGCAGCTCAAGTAGCATTAACTCATTTGGGTCTCCCATCCCAGCTCCCCAAAATCTAACCTGCTGCCTGCTGGTTAAAACTCAATGAAGACAATAAGCCCATCTAAGAAAGAAAACAGATGCACAATCTTAACCAACATGTACATAAGGGATTAGATTATACTATGAAGGTTGAGTGTTATTGAGAAGGTCCTTCTTTGACCTATGACCAGCTTGCTCCATTGTGGGTGAACACCCCCATCTGCTCTTCCAGGTAAAAGTCAATGGGATTTAGGAGCCTAAATCACTTTTGAAAAATCAGACAAAGGGTCTGTCTCCACTGCAGATGGGAGCGTGCCTCCTGGCCCAGATAGAGACACTCATGCTAGCTCAGCTCGAGTTAGCGCACTAAAAGTAACAGTGTAGATGTTTCAGCTCCACTAGAGACTCAAACTAGCCACCCAAACTCAGACCCACGGGGTCCGGTGGGCTTGACAGATTGAGCCACATCCTCACTGCTGGTTTAAGTGCTCTAGCTTGAGCCAAGCTAGTGAGAGTCTGTCTACTCATCCTAGGAGACTCGCTGCCAGCTGCAATGTAGACATACTCCTAAGCAATGAGGCCATGCAATGCTGAGTGGAGTAATGCCTAAAGACATTTAAAAATCTGGGCCTAAACTCTTTGAGACAATGATTTTTCTGCTTTTCTGTCTGTACAACTCCCAATGCCATGGGGCCCATGATTCTGATGGGAGCCTTGGGGTGTTACTACAGTATACATAATGACAATAACAATATTGCTTCCAGAATCTGCACTGCAGCTATTACAGGGCTCTTAGCACTAGGTGCCCCTTAAACTTGGGATTTCACACTATGGGGACCACTGAGACAGGATCTTTCCACACATTTCAACATAATGACAATAACTTAGCAAAACACAGAAGAGCTGCCAACGGATACAGCGTGACAAGCCCATAAACAAATCGTGTGTGTGCATCAGAACTATATGACTCATCCTGCCAAGGAAGAGAAACGATTAACACAGCTAAGAGAATCAGACAGAACAGACAAAAAGGAAAGGCTGTGCCACCAACCAGCAAGCAGTAACATGCATGGTGATGTCCATCTCAGACAGAACAAATGAGCATGATCCAAGCTGCCCAAGACACTAAATGCTCCTCCTGTGCAGCACAGTGGGGTTCCGTCTTCTCCTCACACCTTCCACGACCCTACAGAGTCCTCTGCCACATGACAAAATCCTGAGGAACCAACCCCTTGCCTGAGTTCATCAGCACCAGTGATAGCCTGATGCCTACAAATCTCTCCTTGTCCAGTGCAGCCATCCATATGTAACAGGCACTCCTTTCCAGCTCAGTGAAAAACATCTACAGCACATGCTTATTGCATGATTTTCAAATGCTCAGAACATGGTAAAATCAAACTCATTTTCCTCCTCTGGCACATGGTCACACATGGGTACGACAAGACCTTGAAAATGTAGGCCCTCCAAAAAAATCAGAAAGACATGAGAAACTGAAACCACGAGCACTCAGATAGTTTGGTGATGTGGGTGGGTGATTGGGTAGGTAGGTAGACAGAACTTGTGACCAGTACAATGTGTGACCCTATGCCCCATATTCTTCACAGAGTGTTATGATATGAATATGGCATAACTAAGATGTGTTCTATGCAAGATGGGTCATGTGAGGGATCATTGGAAAGGTTATGATTTACTGAATATGATTATCCTATTTGTACGCATGTATTATTTCAGTATGTGAAGTTATGAAGTTTGGCTAAGTAGGTAATACTGAAACACGTTGTGAGGTTGAAAACACCCACAAGCAGCCTTTCAGGTACAACAGTAAAAAGGCCAAACAATGTTAATGGCTCATTGAGGAAATGCACACAAGCACCAGGGTTACTCCAGAAACTGTGGACAATAGAAACCTCTCAGAGATAGCACTACACAATGGAGACTGTTTGACCCAGGTCACAGCAAAAGAGGTTTCCAGCAAGTGGGAAGAAGATATAAAAGGGAGTCAATGACATCATGAAGGTACCTTACTCTCCCTACAACAACACACCTGGAAACACCTGAGAGGCAAGGACTGAACTGTGGCAAGCGATGGTCCCAGACTAGAGGGATCTTTAGCTGGTGTATGAAAACCTGAGAAAGCCAAGGCAACTTGTGTCTTAAGCGTATGCTAGTCTGTTTATCACTCAGGGTGAGAATGCTAATTTATATCCTACCTATCTAGTGTGTTAAGCCCAGTTTGCGGTTTTTGTTTATCTACTAAGGTAATCTCCTTCGATCTGTTGGCTATCCTTTGTAACAGGGGTAGACAACCTATGGCACGCGTACCAAAGGCGGCACGCGAGCTGATTTTCAGTGGCACTCACACTGCCCGGGTCCTGGCCACTGGTCCCGGGGGCTCTGCATTTTAATTTTATTTTAAATGAAGCTTCTTAAAAACTTTAAAAACCTTATTTACTTTACATACAACAATAGTTTAGTTATATATTATAGACTTATAGAAAGAGACCTTCTAAAAATGTTAAAACGTATTACTGGCATGCAAAACCTTAAATTAGAGTGAATAAATGAAGACTCAGCACACCACTTCTGAAAGGTTGCCGACCCCTGCTTTATAATAATTTGAAATCTACCTCTTGTACTTAATAAACTTGTTTTTGTTTTAAACCCAGTTGTGTAATTCATAACTGGGGGGTGGGGGAGCTGTGAATATCTCTTTCCACATTGAGAGAGAGGGTGAATTTCAATTAGCTTACGCTGTACAGTTTTCTGTGCAGTGCAAGACAATGCAATTTTGGGGTTTACTCTCCACAGAGGGAGTGCACTTGCATGCTGGGCAATTCCTTAGGTGAAAGCCTTCCCATGCAGTACTGATTTCAGTGTCTGTGTCTTTTTGCAGCTGGGTGTGTCCCTACCTGTGTGTGTGCTAGAGGAGGCTTGAGGGCCTGGCTTAGCAGGACAGGGTGAGGGAGCCCAGATTGATGGAACAGGCAGGCTCAGTGATGCCCCAGTACATCAGGTGGCACCCCAGAAGGGGGAGCAACTTATCACAGGTGGGTGATTGGGTAGGTACGTAGACAGAACTTATGACCAGACAAGTACACTGCTATAATAATGGGGAATCATAGAAAGAAAATGTAATAGACCACCAAAATCACACACACAGAGGTTCAGAGGAATTATCTTCTCTTGGCTTTTCTGGCTCAAATGCAGCACATACATACATACATACATACATACATCTCACTCTCAGAAAGCATCCTAAAGTGGTTTCTACTGAGCTTTCTCTTGCATTCATTTTTATTTGTCTGAGATATTTGTAATGCATCAACCACGATAGTCTCTAGGTGCCATTATATATGCTCTGCCATTACAAGACACCAGAGCTAGGTAACTTGCCCCATCTGACTGTCTTATCTAATCAAGCTCAGACTTATAATACACCATAAAGAAAGAACCTGATAAAGTTTGGGACTATTCAGATAGAGCAGGGAAGCCTGCCAAAGGCTTCTATGGACAATTTCCAAGCACAAACTCCTGCTGGTTTGTAACCAGTCTGCATCAGACTTGAGGCTGAGTTCAAGTGTTTCTGCAGTTTGAGTTGAAATAGTTCTAAATATTAGTCATGTCCGATGTGACTGTATTAGACATCCAATCACACTAGTAAACGTATTCTACTTCAGACTGTTTTAATAACAACTTTTTTATTTTTTAAAATAATATCCAAGATGCCTCTAAGGTGAATTTCCAAAAGCATAGAAGCATAGAATATCAGGGTTGGAAGGGACCTCAGGAGGTCATCTAGTCCAACCCCCTGCTCAAAGCAGGACCAATCCCCAACTAAATCATCCCAGCCAGGGCTTTGTCAAGCCTGACCTTGAAAACCTCTAAAGAAGGAGATTCCACCACCTCCCTAGGTAACCCATTCCAGTACTGCACCACCCTCCTAGTGAAAAAGTTTTTCTTAACATCCAACCTAAACCTTCCCCACTGCAACTTGAGACCATTACTCCTTGTTCTGTCATCTGGTACCCCTGAGAACAGTCTAGATCCATCCTCTACAATAGCAAATGTATCTACAGTCTAGATACATCCTCTACAAAAGCAAATGCTGTGTAATGATTGCCACATCTTTAACAGACAGAATAGTATGAGGTTAATTGACTAAAGCAATGGTTTTTAACCTGTGCTCCGTGGACCCCTGGAGGTCTGTAGACTATGTCTAAGATTTCCAAAGGGGTCGCACCTCCATTCAAAATTTTTTAGGGGGTCCGCAAATGAAAAAAGGTTGAAAACCACTGGACTAAAGAGTTAACAGAACCATTATTTCCCATGTTCCAGTCTCCAATATGGCATATATTGCATATGTACAAGCTACTTCTCCCTTCACTTCTTTTATGTAACTTAAATCAGTTCTTCTCTCTCTTTATTAGCTACTGGTTCTCTGAATAGTGGGGATTTTTCTAAATCAAATTTGCCCAATGGATTATATGAGAATACAAAAACTGCCAAATGAATGGATCAACAAAGAGTGATGTTAGGACTTTTTCTAAAACTGGACAGAATACATTGCAGTGCCTACCAAATCAAGACTCTCTCATGAACTAAGGGATGAAAAAATGGTAACTGTTCCATGGTCTCTTTCCAGACTGTCAAGGTTGCTAACACAAATCAGCTACTTTCCGCAGGTCTCCAGGGCCTGAGCTGGAAGGCATATCTCCGTGGCAATCACGGACCGGAAGGGAAATGAAGTGGCTGTCCGGTTAGTTAATGTTGGCAACTTGCCTAATGCTTAGCCAAAGAGAAAACCAATAAACTTCCAGCAGTCAATGTTTTACAAAAATAACTGAAACCAGTCACTGGATCAGTTGCTTCCTGGGTGCATTCAATAGCAGCTGCAAATCTCTACTCTTTCTTTCTCAACAGGTTTTATACCTGCTGGCAGCATGTATTTTATGTGGTAACTCAATTCTCCCTGGCAGGCATGCTGAACCCTTCTGAGTAGAGAACTCCCCTGCTTCCCTTTCTATACTTCTTACAACCCTGTTCTGCTGCAATTGGTCACTTTTAAAAGAATTGTTGAGGGGCACAGAATTACCAGATAAATATTAAGGGTAAAGCATGTGTTCCCATTGAGGTTGCCAATAATTTATCAGCTCTGACATCTAGCAAAACCTAACTACATTCTGTTCTGGTCAGTCAAATCAGGGAAAGAGAGATGGACTCGGCTTCAGACTGCCTGGCTAGTACTAATGATTTTATAGGTTTCAGAGTAACAGCCGTGTTAGTCTGTATTCGCAAAAAGAAAAGGAGTACTTGTGGCACCTTAGAGACTAACCAATTTATTAGAGCATAAGCTTTCGTGAGCTACAGCTCACTTCCTCAGATGCATATCGTGGAAACTGCAGCAGGCTTTATATATACACAGAGAATATGAAACAATACCTATTCCCACCCCACTGTCCTGCTGGTAATAGTTTATCTAAAGTGATCATCAGGTGGGCCATTTCCAGCACAAATCCAGGTTTTCTCACCCTCCACCCCCCCACACAAATTCACTCTCCTGCTGGTGATAGCCCCAGCTTTATAGTTTGTAAACGATTCCCACTAAGAATGGGGAATGAGACAGCATCTTAGAATCTTTGAGAAAAAAGCCCGTCCTTGAACCATACATGCCAAAGAACGTCTACGTTGTCCCTGCTCATAGATGCTGTGCAGGCCCATGAGAATTAGACTAAGATTTCCAAAGGGGTCCGCACCTCAAATTGAAATTTTTTAAGGGTCCACAAATGAAAAAAGGTTGAAAACCACTGGATTAGTTACATAGACTTTTTTTAGTGCAGAAAGGGGGAACAAATGTGGCATTTTAGAATTTTTCCTGACAAGATGAAGCTCAGAGTTCTGACAGAAGACGCAGTATGCCTGGGGCTGGCCCTGACAGTGGTGACCAGTCAGGCCCCTTTCTTTGGGACAGTCAGTTTTCTATTACAGAGGAAGCATCCTTTCTCCCCCTTCCCCCTCAAATGGATCAGACATTGGGCCATAGGCTCCCCAGCTAAATATTTTGTTCACACCAAAAAGACAATGAAAAATTTCAGCAAATGGTCTCTAAAATGGAGTAATATTGAAACAATAAGCAAGAGAATCTCAGTACAGCTAAGACTCATCTCCTTTTCCTGCCCCAACACGAGGAGCTCTCTTTACTCCCCTGCACCCAAGTGTGGTAGACTTTGTTAAGGGACACTGAATATACTCCTTACCATCCAAGGACAGCCAGTCATGCTGGGAGGAAGGCAGGGTTGGTAGAGCTCTGGCTTTATATTCAAACACCACAGAGTTGGAGATGATCTGATTGTTGAAGGCAACTTGCAGAGTCACAAGCCCGGTATCATGAGCTAAAAACAAAGAACAAGTGGTAAGAACAGGTATTTCTCTGCAGGAATGCATGATTCAGTTTTGTTCTACAGCTCTCGTCATATGCAAAGGGAGAGAGCAAGAGCAGAAAGGGCTTCTGAGAAGTGTTTCTGTGCTTTGCACAGCTGGAAAGTCAGATGTTTATCAGGTTTCTCTAACCTGGAGATATGCTGTAGACTGCAGACTCCATTCGCAGAAGACACAGATTACACCTATGTTGGAGTGATTAAAAGATTAATAAATAACTCAATATTATTTTATCACCAACTTCCCTCTGACGCTACAGTGAAGTTGTCTTTTCATGCACATCAAGCCAAATACCAAGCTTCAGTGCGAGGCCATACAAAACCTCTGCAAAGATCCTGAAAGCGCCAAACCCAGTTAAGACCAAAGAGAAGCCACAGAAACGATGACATCTCCATGGGAGATGTAAAGGGACAGTAAATGCAGCTTCTAGTTCCAGTTAATGTTTAATGTTCTATGTTAAAAGGAAAAAACAAGACATTATTTTAAAACTAATTAATTCAAGCCTTCTAAATGAAAACTGGGATATGAGTTTACTAATGCACATCAACTCTCCAAAGTGCTGTTCGAATAATCTATGGGACAACACACACACAGTGGTGCAGCCCGTACAATACAAGGAAGCTGTCCTATGGATACTCTGGAGTGTCTCTGTTGTATTAACAGAAATAGCTTTGTACATGTGAGGGGAGCCTCCTTGGTATTCTATTTGCTATTATTACATATAAAACATATACAGAAACTTCAAATAAGAACAAACTGCTTATAAAAGTGGAAGGAAAGATGCTGAGGGTTGAAGCTTTGCAGCTGACTGGGCAAGAGATCTGGAGAAAGGGGGCTGAACCTGATAATTTTCCTAGTTTTTTTTAACTAGGAACATGGAGGTCAGTTCTCCATCTGGGCTCATGAAGGACAGGCACACTCTGTCCATGTACTTCACTGGGAGTTTTGTCTAAGTAAGCAGTACCTGGGCCCAATGTGGTTTTAAATATTCTTTTAGAAAATAGCTATCTAATGACACAAGTGAATTGCCATTGCCATTCTAGCTGTGCCATGGACGGAGCTGCTCCACTGACTTAATAGCTTAGACAGGACACTCTAGTCACCACAGTGGAAAAACCCTCATGGTAAGTGTTACTTGCACCTGTTTCGCTGGGGATCTAGGGATTTCTATGGAGCAGCTCCCTTTTGAAATTCCTCCAGGCCTAGAGGAATTCACATTTCAGGATCTTGTGTGTACTTACTGCATTTAGGTATCAAAACAGCAGTTCATTAATTGGTGCTTCCCTCGTGTCACTCTCTAGATTTACAATTTACTCAGTTTTGGTGCCCTTAGGAAAAGTATACAAGTTACAGCAGGGCTCTGTCCAGATCATTTAGAGTGATTAAAATCACAGAAGCATGACTGCTGACCCCTAAACAACTTTAATTAATAGTTCTCCAAGCTGGAAATAAGCCATCTTAAAGTGCTGCCAGTGACTCTTTCTTATACTCCCCAAAACAACCAACCAGAGATTTGTTTAACAGAATAAAAACCCATGTCATATACCATGGGCTCAGTTCTCTATTGCCTTGCACCTGATGCAGTTGAGTGTAGGACACCATCACCAGTGCATGTCAGAGAAAAGCTTTCATTTGATTTTGTTTATATCCACCTTGTTTAGGTAGAAATGACAACACAAGGTACAAGGCAGAGGAGAGTCAGGACCAATGTTCTCTCTAATTTTTGACAGGCCGTGTATGCAAAAAATTTCTTCTGTGCAAATTATTGTGCTTCTGTGCAAATTTTTGTGCATGCGGTGTTTTGCCGTGTGCACGGGGTTTAGGATCTGCGCACAGCTTAGAGGGAACAGTGGTCAGGACCAGAGCTGTTAACTGCTTCTGAAGAATAATCTTGACTAAAGTAGTTCCCAGTCCCGGCTGGTCTCTCTGATCAGCTCATTCTCCTAGTACCTTTCCAGCTGCCCTGAGTGCAAATGGATCAGAGGGGTCCTTAGTTGGTATCATCATCTTTTTCTTTGACTGCTGCTTTCCCCATGGTTTTTGGGAGCCTTAGAGGGAGGTGGGTCTGAACATAGTGCTAGGAGCTAGGTGCTGGCTCTGACCCTAATTCCTTCTGTGGCTTCAATAAGACACGACCCTCTCTGCCTCAGCTGATCCATCAGTAAAATGAGGGTGATAATACTTACTTACCTGCCTCTTACCTGCCTCTCTTCATTTGTAGAGTGTTTTGAAGATGGAAAGTGCCATATAAGGGGCAATTATTATTAATATTACTTAAACTTCAGAAGTCTTCAGAGACTTTAATTTTCCCGTAATTTCTTATGATCTTTTAAACTCAATAGCTTGGTTGTTTTTTTTAATGTAATGCAGAAGACAAATGACATGTAAGTTCTCTCCCTCTCTCTCTCTCTCGGATACTCTTTTGGTCATGCTGGTGATATTTTATCTTGCCAGCTTTTAATTTCCTTCTGCAGTCACTTGCTTTGCTACACTATTTCTTAATCAATCAATGCTCTTAATATTTTTCTTTTATTTTCTTTTTAATCTCTTGCCCTGAAAAAGCAATACTTGTCTAATTACTATAAACAGTGCTTGTTTGGGTGGTTTGGACATTTTGCAGCATATATTAAATCTACACTCTGCTGTTAGGGTTTAAAACATGGATTCGCTCTATTTCAATTAACTTTTTTATTATTTGTTTTCAATCTGTTTGTCTGTATCTCTGTTACTTCCCTTTAAAGCTCCCACACTTGACGTGAAAGTAGTTGTGTTCTAGGACTAACCATTCTGTTTTTCTGATTAAATCATTCTCTGATTTTCCAGTTTGTTTATCCAGCTTTGTCACTTGTTAGAGCCAGAGGGAGATGCAATGAGTTCATCAAAGGTAAACGCAAATCCAGCTGATGGGGGCACAATCTGCAATGCAGAAATGTGGGAAAGAGCCCTGGATGAATCCCAGGGCTGGGATATCAGTACCCTAATTCCAAGTGCACAGAGTCTCTGTTTTCTTCATTCCTCCTGCCCCGTGATATATTAGTTTGAGGCATACCCTGCAAATCTATCATGTAACACAATCTATCATGTAACACATCAGGGAAGGATGTAGGGAAATCATCCTCACTGGCTTCTCCCCTTAGAGCAACTCAGGATATCTGCCCATTTGCAGCACAAGGAGCAGAAGACCCAAGTCTTTTGGAAGAAACATATTTTTTAGTTATGAGTGAAGTGCTTTAACGATGCAGAAGTAGACAGTTCCCTGACCCACAGAATTCACCATCTTACTAGTTCACACACAGCTTGGTGCCACAAGATGGGAACAGTTGGATTAGAAAGTGAGAGATACATCAAGGATGGCTGCCAATGCCAGGGAAGGTGAGCATCTGGGAGGAGAGGAAGCAGCTGAGGGCACCAAGACTTTAGTGCTGGTCTACATGGTCAGTTAATGCACAGCAGGCTAGCGTGCTGTGCATACACACCCTGGATTGCTGCAGAGAAGCCCTTAGAGAGAGAAGAAAGCCACGATGTACAGACGAGTCTCAAAGAAGGCCCTACGTCTAGAGATGAAGCAACAATGCTTGTGTCAGAGGGCTCAGTGCTTTTGCATCTGGCTCATCACACTGTACACTGGCCAGGACTTGCTGTGGGTAGCAGCGAAGGCCAAGCACCATAAGTGAATGCAAGAGACCCCTCTCATGGGTAAGTGCTACCCAGCACAAGAGAGCTGTACTGGGCTCAGAGGTTTGTTCACAGAACTGCTGCACTATATCTACAACTCCACAGCTATAGCTACAAGTCCACAGCTATTGTGACCTGGGTGTGCATCCTCTCCGTCACCCCCACCTTTCACCTGCTGCTCTCCAGAACATTTGCTAAGTGTCGGTTATTTCTCCTATTCATTTCAGTAAGCTGGGTAAACAGAAACTTTGGCTCAGCTCTCTGCTTAGTAATGCTAACATGAACACCCATGGTTAGGTTCATGCACTGAGATACTGCAGTGCTGTGTCAGAGTCAAGGGGAAGAATTCAGGACAGCTTCCTAATATTTGCTGCCCGGCTGGCTGAGCTGGGTTCATATGGCACAGTCCAATCATTATATCACCAGCTGCATGAGATGGGCATACCTTACCTGGGCAGTAACAGCGCAGCACCCCTGGCTGTATTAAAGATGCAGGCACTGAGATCTGATCAAACAGGCAGCTGTAGTTATTGCTGGCTTCCTGCCATGGGCCTGTGATTAGGACTTTCACTCCTCCCTGCAAGGAAAAGGACAGGAAAGAGAAGAAATAGTGTTACAAAGGAAGCATTCCCCAGGGTGGTAAAGCATCACGAGAGAGAACAGAAAACCAAGGCCAGGAAGCAGGACTCTCCAATACAGGCTGAGATCCAGTGCTGATTCTCGCAGTGTTGCCAAGTCACTAGCTAAGTCTCTCTGCAACTGACATTGCTCTGGCTATATCACTGCATGGGTTAGCAAGGGCCCCATTGCCTCAGGCCCTTATAGTGCCATGATCAGATTGTCTAGAGTACCCTTGGGCCTCTGATCTCACCCTGGGGTGCAGGGTTAGTCCCCTAACAACTTTCCTTCTCTTCGCTCCTCCTGCACCCCTCTCCCAAAGGTATAACCATGTGCTGTGCTTCACTGCCTTGACCACAACCCCGCAACAGCCCTGCACTGCGTTCTGCTGCCCTCAGCGCTCAATGTGCGCCTGGCTGAAATGGGTTGCAGACACGCAAACAAAACTTCTACAGCTCAAGTCAGGTGGCTAAGCCGCATACATTTCAGCCTTGCCTGGGGGATGGGGAGGAACCCCTCTGATTGGCTCCTTTCCTTTCTGCCCGCCCTCCTGGGGCATAAGCAGCCAATCAGAGATGCTGAGGGAGTGAGGCGGGAGCAAAACAGAGCACAGATGCTGAGGGTAATTCTGCTCCCTCCTTCCCCTGTAAGGGGAGGGCTTTTCTTCTCCTTTCCCCTCCTCTGCCCTTTCCCTCCCTGTAACACTCAGCCCAAGAAGGGGAGAGGGGACCCCACTGCATCCCCCACAGGCCTAGGACAAGGATGTGAAGAACCCCAGGAGCTGCAGGAGAAGCAGAGGTGGGGCTGGAGGCAGAATTGATTGGGGCGGGGGGGGCGGAGACAGGCAGATGTGATTTGCTTTCATTTCTGTAGAAAATGACAGACTCCCACCTTTTTCAGACGACTTTGAGCACTGGCTGCCCTGACTGCCACCGTCTATTCTGCAGAAACAATAGGGAACACTTGAGTCCCTCCTAATGATAGTGGAATGTCACCCGCTGAACACAGCAGAGCACACAACACATGTCACATCCTAAGCCATGCCACACACCAGAACAGAGGGTAGATCATGGAATTTGAGTGGACTGGGGGGGAGGATAAATGAAATCTGGCTCATTTATGGGGCAGGGACATGTGTGCAAATCACCAGCAGCTTCCATCAGACCTCGAACTAGGGATCCAGCTGATGCAGCTGGATAAGGAAGGACACAGATACTAAGACACTTGGGTTCCACAGAGATGGTGTTGTGTAAGTATCTAGACACACAAACAAGTAGACAGATAAATATGCTGCCGTGGTGTCTCCCACCAGTGACTTTAGAAATCTGAGTCAAGCCTATTTCAGACCTTTCCGCTTTCCCTGTGGAGGCTCCAGAGAGCGCTGTGTTGATGCCACACATCTGATCGGGGGACGGAAAAATCAAGTTAATGATGTGGCCTTGTAATGCACACTAGTGAAAGGCGGCACCAGGGTGTTGTTCTTTCAACCACACTGTATTAGCTCTGCCCAGAGAAAAGTCACACTGACCCCTTCACAGATAATGCTGCTAGTGAAAAATGACAGCTTTACGGGCAACTCTACAGAGAACAAATGGCTTCTGGGACGCTCAGTTGTTGTTTGCGGCACTGTATGAGCTGCCGTTTGAAGCACCTGCCAGTGATATTGGAGGTTTTGTACATAAAATGTAACAGGTATGCAGCACACATGGCACTAAGTGATAATGGTTCAGCAAAGCAAACCAGGCACAAGTGAGCTCCAGGAAGCCTGTACTTCCGTTTCGGACACGCTCCTATTAAGCCCCAGTAACAACGCTTTGTCTTTCTGCAGGTCCTTTCAGCCTAGGATCTTAAGGTGCTTTACACACATGGATTAAATCAGCATCACATCTCCCTTTAAGACACATCAGTATAATCCCCATTGTACAAATAAGGAAACTGAGGCACAGAGAGGAAGAGATGTGTCCGAGGACAAACACAGTAAGTGGCAAAGTTTGTAATAGAACCGAGGAGTCTGATGTATTATTATCATCTATATCACAGTAGCACCTCAGAGCCTCAGTCACGGAGCGGGTGCAAGATGCTCTAGAAACACAGAATAAAGCCATGGTCCCTGCTCCTGGCACTCTAACCCATGAAACCAAACTCCCCTCCTAGAGCTCAGACTGGAACTGGAACCCAGGAGTCTTGATTCCCAAGCCCATGTTCTAAGCATCTAAACATCTCTTGCAAGTGCAGAGAGCAGGCAACTTCCCCAGCCATCTTGGGCCATGGGGCCAGGCAGGGCTTGATCCAAAAGTAACCCCTTCAGTTTTCACTCTAACATCCCCCACTCCCTAGTTCTCAACACCCTTGTGTTGGAAGCAACAGATCCTCTGGCAAGGACCGAATGTAGCTCTCTCTGGGGCCTTATCTCCATGCATCTGCCATGCCAGCAGAGCACAACGATGATCTCTGGCACCAGAGGCTGAGGCTCCTGATGACCCAGGAGTGGAAGCCCTGCGCTTGAGTTTCAGTTTTGGATCTGTCTGCTTCAAGGCTGCTCTGCTGGCAATCAGTAGAGGGAGCCAACTGCCTGTGGCTCAGGCCTCAAGCAGAGCCATGGGGCTCTTCTCTTTACCTGGTCCTTTTGGGTTCAGGAGCTCAATGCTTCCTAGCTGCCCTGAGGGATGTGCGCTGGCTCTGCTCCTCAGCTGCACCTCTGTTGGAGGCCCTGCACTTCCCGGGGAACAGCCTGGACAGGCATATGGGGAGAAGGCAGAAAGGATATTCAGCTTGCAAAGTATCTCACAGCTATCCAGTAGATAAAATACTGCAGAGAAGGCAAGGTTGTATTTAGGGGAATGGGAGCCCATCCAAAAGTTAAGGAGTACTTGTGGCACCTTAGAGACTAACCAATTTATTTGAGCATGAGCTTTCGTGAGCTACAGCTCACTTCATCGGATGCATACCGTGGAAACTGCAGAAGACATTATATACACACAGAGACCATGAAACAATACCTCCTCCCACCCCACTGTCCTGCTGGTAATAGCTTATCTAAAGTGATCATCAAGTTGGGCCATTTCCAGCACAAATCCAGGTTTTCTCACCCCCCCCCCCCACAAACTCACTCTCCTGCTGGTAATAGCCCATCCAAAGTGACCACTCTCTTCACAATGTGTATGATAATCAAGGTGGGCCATTTCCTGCACAAATCCAGGTGAGGTTGAGAGAACCTGGATTTGTGCAGGAAATGGCCCACCTTGATTATCATACACATTGTGAAGAGAGTGGTCACTTTGGATGGGCTATTACCAGCAGGAGAGTGAGTTTGTGGGGGGGGGGGGGTGAGAAAACCTGGATTTGTGCTGGAAATGGCCCAACTTGATGATCACTTTAGATAAGCTATTACCAGCAGGACAGTGGGGTGGGAGGAGGTATTGTTTCATGGTCTCTGTGTGTATATAATGTCTTCTGCAGTTTCCACGGTATGCATCCGATGAAGTGAGCTGTAGCTCACGAAAGCTCATGCTCAAATAAATTGGTTAGTCTCTAAGGTGTCACAAGTACTCCTTTTCTTTTTGCGAATACAGACTAACACGACTGTTACTCTGAAACCCATCCAAAAGTTGAGATGCTGTAACAAAATCAGGGTGTCATTGCCACCTAATGACCTGCCTGGAGTGCTGTGTAGCAAGTACCTTTAAGTCTGCTGCATCCAGATATTTTCTTTCTGAGAAGGGTTTCCTCCCCTAGATAAGAAAATGGAGTTGAAGACCAGGGGTACCTGAAATACTGATGGAGAGCCTAGTTTCTGACATCATTCAGGTTGACATAAGTTTCCCATTGTGATCCCTTACTTTGCTAAACTGAAACCAATCTGCTGGAAATGGCATAGCTATGGACTTATGCTAGAAGCAGGAAGCCTGCCAAACAATCAGCTGGGCCACTGGATGATCACAGTGCTAAAAGAGCACTCAAGGAAGACACAAGGCCATTGCGGAGAAGCTAAATGAATTCTTTGCATTGGTCTTCATTGCAGAGGATGTGAGGGACATTCCTACACCCGAGCCATTCCTTTTAGTTGACAAATCTGAGGAACTGTCCCAGACTGAGGTGTCAATAGAGGAGCTTTGAGAACAAGTTGATAAATTAAGAAGTAAGTCACCAGGACCAGATGGTATTCATTCAAGAGTTTTAAAGGAATTCAAATATGAAATTGCAGAACTACTAACTGTGGGATGTAACCTATCACTTAAATCAGCTTCTGCACCAGATGACTGGTGGCTAGCTAATGTAACTCCTATTTTTAAAAAAGGCTCCAGAGGTGATCCTGAAAATTACATCCTGGTAAGCATAACTTCAGTACCAGGCAAAGTGGTTGAAATTACAGAAAAGAACAGAATTATCAGACACAGATGAACATTTTATGTTGGAGAAAAGTCAACATGGCTTTTGTAAAGGGAAACCATGTATCACCAATCTATTAGAATTCTTTGAGGGAGTCAATAAACATGTGGACAAGGGTGATCCAGTGTACTTGGACTTTCAGAAAGCCTTTGACAAGGTCCCTTACCAAAGGCTCTTAAGCAAAGTAGTCAGTCAAGGGATAAGCAGGAAAGTCCTCTCATGGATCAGTAACTGGTTAAAATATAGGAAACAAAGGGTAGGGAATAAATGGTAATTTTTCAGAGTGGAGAGAGGTAAATAGCGGGGTCTGCCGAGGATCTATACCAGGACCAGTGCTGTTCCGAAATGATCTGGAAAAAGGGGTAAACAGGGAGGTGGAAGAGTTTGTTGATGACATAAAATTACTCAAGATAGTTAAGTCCAAAGCTGACTGTTAAGAATTACAAAGGGATCTTGCAAAACTGGGCGAGTAGGCAAGAAAATCATAGAATCATAGAATATCAGGGTTGGAAGGGACCCCAGAAGGTCATCTAGTCCAACCCCCTGCTCAAAGCAGGACCAATTCCCAGTTAAATCATCCCAGCCAGGGCTTTGTCAAGCCTGACCTTAAAAACCTCTAAGGAAGGAGATTCTACCACCTCCCTAGGTAACGCATTCCAGTGTTTCACCACCCTCTTAGTGAAAAAGTTTTTCCTAATATCCAATCTAAACCTCCCCCACTGCAACTTGAGACCATTACTCCTCATTCTGTCATCTGCTACCATTGAGAACAGTCTAGAGCCATCCTCTTTGGAACCCCCTTTCAGGTAGTTGAAAGCAGCTATCAAATCCCCCCTCATTCTTCTCTTCTGCAGGCTAAACAATCCCAGCTCCCTCAGCCTCTCCTCATAACTCATGTGTTCCAGTCCCCTAATCATTTTTGTTGCCCTTCGCTGGACTCTCTCCAATTTATCCACATCCTTCTTGAAGTGTGGGGCCCAAAACTGGACACAGTACTCCAGATGAGGCCTCACCAATGTCGAATAGAGGGGAACGATCACGTCCCTCGATCTGCTCGCTATGCCCCTACTTATACATCCCAAAATGCCATTGGCCTTCTTGGCAACAAGGGCACACTGCTGACTCATATCCAGTTTCTCGTCCACTGTCACCCCTAGGTCCTTTTCCGCAGAACTGCTGCCTAGCCATTCGGTCCCTAGTCTGTAGCTGTGCATTGGGTTCTTCCGTCCTAAGTGCAGGACCCTTCACTTATCCTTATTGAACCTCATCAGATTCCTTTTGGCCCAATCTTCCAATTGGTCTAGGTCCTTCTGTATCCTATCCCTCCCCTCCAGCGTATCTACCACTCCTCCCAGTTTAGTATCATCCGCAAATTTGCTGAGAGTGCAATCCACACCATCCTCCAGATCATTTATGAAGATATTGAATAAAACCGGCCCCAGGACCGACCCTTGGGGCACTCCACTTGATACCGGCTGCCAACTAGACATGGAGCCATTGATCACTACCCGTTGAGCCCGACAATCTAGCCAGCTTTCTACCCACCTTATAGTGCATTCATCCAGCCCATACTTCCTTAACTTGCTGACAAGAATACTATGGGAGACCGTGTCAAAAGCTTTGCTAAAGTCAAGAAACAATACATCCACTGCTTTCCCTTCATCCACAGAACCAATAATCTCATCGTAAAAGGCGATTAGATTAGTCAGGCATGACCTTCCCTTGGTGAATCCATGCTGGCTGTTCCTGATCACTTTCCTCTCATGCAAGTGCTTCAGGATGAATGGCAGATGAAAGTCCATGTTGATAAATTCAAAGTAATGCACATTGGAAAACATGATCCCACCTATACATAGAAAACAATGGGTCTAAATTAGCTGTTACCACTCAAGAAGAGATCTTGGAGTCATTATGGATAGTTCTCTGAAAACGTCTGCTCAATTTGTAGTGGCAGTCAAAAAAGCTAGCAGAATGTTAGGAACTATGAGAAAAGGGATAGCCAATAAGACAGAAAATATCATAATGCTGCTATATAAATCCATATGTAACAGGATGCTTGGAGGGCCAGGTGGCCTAGTGGTTGGCATGCTTGATGGCTTCTTGTTTCCCCGGTCAAGGTGCCTCAGTCTTTCAGGCAGTGGGGCTAGGAGGTCCTAAGCCCTCCCACTCCATCAGGTCCCAGCCCAGGGCCCTGTGTGAGATGACAACTGACCAGGGGGCACTCCGAGCAGGAAGTCTAAATCCACTGTCCTAGGCTACTTTGTACCAGAGCCCCCACAGTCTGGGGTGTGGCCCCAGTGGTTCCATTTGCTGGTGTGGCTGGCCTCCCATGGTGCCCTTCTGTGGATCATGGGCCCTGCTGTGGTACCAGCTCTTTCAGGAATGGCATCCGTAAGTCTGGTGCGTACAAATGCCACAATGTCTCTGGGTAGCAGTCACCTAGTTGGCTATTAGGTCTCTTCCACAGTCTCCCTTGACTGGGAGACAGAAAGTGCTCCCCGGTGGCTGCCTTGGCAGGCAGGTGACTGGTCTTTTCTATCGGATAAGGTGGTGCCTCTTCCCTAGCTCCTGCCTCTTCCCTAGTCAGCACTGACCTGGCCCCGGTCTCTCCTCTTTTACCCCCTTCAGGCCTGGAATTGGCTGCAGGTATAATAGGATGAGGCTATCTGGGCCCAAAGATCTCCTTAACTCTGCCATGCTGGTGGGCAGTTTCTCCAATTCGACACACCATGGTACACTCACATCTTGTCACCCCATCTCAAAACCATATCAGAATTAGAAAAAGTGCAGAGAAGGGCAACAAAAATGACTTGGGTCTGGAACAGCTTCCGCGTGGGGATAGATTAAAAAGACTGGGACTGTTCTGCATGGATAAGAGATGACGAAGGGCACCAAAAGTCTAACTGGGTTCAAAATAAGAATTAGGTAAGTTCATGGAGGATAGGTCCATCAATGGCTACTAATCAAGAGGGTGAGGGATACAACCCCAGGCTCTGGATGTCCTTAATCCTCTGACTGCCAGAAACTGGGACTGGATGATGCGATGGATCACTTGATAAATTGCCCTGTTCTGTTCATTCCCTCTGAAGCATCTGGCACCATCCACTGTCAGAAGATGCATATTGGGTGAGATGGACCATTGGAATAATCCAGTACGGCTGTTCTTATGTAAAATTTTTCTGGAACTGTTTTCTGGAACAGACAAAGTGTCTGGGGGTGAGCTTGCTTTTTGCATTTATTCCTCAAGTTTATTTGTAATGGCTTCACCCTGAAAGGGAGTGGTTTGCTCCAGGGGTGTATTTGGCACGCACTGTACCTGCTGCCTCGTACTTACAAATAGGAAAACTGAGAATAGGCCCAGATTCAGCATAGCAGGGGCAATTCTATGGCACTTTCCCAAAGCTGAATCTGGCCCACAAAGGGGTGAAGCTACTTGTTTGAGTCAGTGCTCTTTCTCTGTCTCTCATTTTCGCCAGCTATAAATTGGAATAATAATACATCCCATGTAGAAAGCTAGAAACCTCATTCTACCAAGATCCCCTCATTGAGCAAATCTTCAATGTTTTAAAAACCCTAAGGAAATTCTCAGGCAAGAAATGTCATTAATCTGGAGTTAAAACTGAAAATTAAAAAACAAAAATTCACCTCACCTTTCAGGAATCCAGCCCACCCTTTTATCTCTTCAGAGAATGTTTCAGTTTTCTCTCTAAGTAAAGGCACTAAATTTCCAGACATTCTGAATTTAAGGTTCAATGAAAGGAGCAATGACAAATGTGTTACGAAGGGCACCCAAAGAGCTGGGCCCCTTGGATCACCGCTTGAGAACACCAAGTGTCTTGGAAATAATGTGGTCCTTAGAAAACTCACTGTGTATTCTCATACTCCTTCAGTTTAGGCTTTGTGACTCCAGAGGCCCTTCCACCTCACGCCCCTGGCTCATTCTGCCCAGGAAAGAATGCCATCAAAGACAAGGCTAAAGTGTCAGTGTGGTATATCTCAGTGGAATAAGCACAGAGCAGGCCAAAGGGAAGTGAGTGGAGCAGGGAGCAGAAGGAAAGGGGCAGAGGAATCTTGACTCCTCTTTTCTTTTCTTGGTCCTGGAAGATCACTTAAGAACTCACCTGAGTCTCAGAATCCCTTCCATTCACATTTTCACCTTTCCCAGAAACACACCTTTCCCTGCCCCATGCACACACGTTTTCAGTAGTTCAACATCCAACTCTATTACATCCCTCCACGCAAAAAATCAAATCACCTACCTGAGCCAAGAGGGTAGGGGGCTAGTGTGAGGCTGTGGGAAGAGTTACACCCTTTGCAGGCCTCTCTGTATCAATCATCCCAGAATCCTTTGGGACAAAGCCACTTGCATCATTAGCTGCCTTGTTCCCAACTTTGCTTCCTTCTCTTATAGTCATTTATTTTATTTCCCAAGAAACCATATAGGGTTTGTGGGACCCCTGAGGAGAGACCCAGGGCACAGGTTTTTCAGGTCACAGTACAGATGGGAGGGTGAGTGGATCCCAGGAGCCAAGGGTGTAGAGGAAGGGCATACAGCAAACAGCCAAAGGTCACGGATGGTGGGAGGTGACAACCAGACCCCCCTGAATGAAGGCAGAGCGTACTCACTGTCCTGAGCCATGCACGCAGTGTGCTTTTCTTTTCTTCCCTTTTGGAGTTAGTGGCAATAAAATGCATGGGCCCCTTTTAAAGGGCCCAGTCTGGCTATACCAGCTCAGACATGTTAAGGAGTCATTGTGGCCTGGCCCAGGTCAGGGCGGAAGGGTTATTACTGATGCCTTATGTGCATTCAGCACGTTTGAATACCTCCTTTAGGATGTGTGCTTCCCTCATCCCCAACACACACACTGCTGAAGTGGGGACCCAGCAATGGCCCCTCATGAGCACATCTCTGAAAACTCCACTGTGACCCATGGGAAGGAGCACTTACTGTGTACCTACTACAGCAACCAGAAACAAAGAGAAGCCTAGTGCATACTGACCCCCAGGGGAGCATCTTCTCTGCACCCTCCTGTGCACCAGTGGGACGCACCTCCCCTGTGGATCGTGCAGCCCCAGACTAAGGTCCCACTCTATCACACTTGCTCTAAAACGGGCCACAAATAGCACTTCCCTCTGGCAGGGGCCATCCCACCTCCACATTCCCTCAGCATCAGCAAACAGGGTTCCCTGTTGAGGGCATAAGCTGGGCAGCAGCATCTCTTCACAGCGTAGGCCCAGTCGTTCCTTTCCTCTTCCTTCTTTTATGTCTGTCATCTGGGCCAAGTAAGTTTGCGAGCACCAGCTGAACCCCCTCTCCTAGCCACATAAACCCTCTATGTTCGTATCCATGACTGAAAAATGGACTTTACCGTTGGCTCTACTCGGGTGTTTCACAACCCAGACAGGCAGAGTACCCCATCACTCAGCTAAGCAGGATTCCTTAGCCTGTGTCCTGCCAGCTTTTTTGTCAGTCCCACAACAGATTCCAAATGTTCATGCACCAAGCCACACCAAGTACTTAGATCCTCACAATAATGTTCACTGTATTCAAATCAGCATATTTGTTGTTGAAAAAGGGATCAGGTTTTGGCTGCAGTTGTGAGCTGCAATAGTGACATCCAGTGACCAATAGGTGTACCACACCATGCACTTAGCCTGGCAACAATATCTCCTGTCTCAGGGCTAGGCACCTACAGATTTCAACAGAAGCCCTTCATGTGCAGACGAGGCAGAATTTGATTGTAAAGGTGGGAGACTGGATCTGAGTCAGAGCTAGAAAAGTGTTACTGTTCTACCTAAGAAAAAATATTCTTCCCAGCGGAGGGTGTGATGGGCAAGATTTAGCTGAATTCCAGAGAAAACGACATTGCAATAGCTTCTTCCAGTTAGATGGTGGTCTCAGCACTTTACAAATAACATAGTCAAAAGTTCAAGTTCCTCTAGCAACTGCAAGGGGTTATCCTGTAAACTCTTTGGGGGCAGGGATTGTGTTTTTGTGGTGTTTGCACAGCACCCGACACAGACGGTCCTGGTCTGTGAGAAGGACGTCTAGGTACTACCCCAGTACACATAATAAGTAATAATACAATGTATAGAAATATAGTAAGGCATACATTTAACAGTCAACCAAACAAATACAGATGTCCCAGGTGTGATATGCTTGAGAGCAGGTTGCTGTGTGAACCTTAACTTTTGAATGTCCTGATTCTTATGCTTTTGCATTCTCGGCCTTAACGATACTGCACAGAAGTTGTTTGCACTTAATCTTTGCTTTTAAAATAATCACTAGTAGCATTTCTGAGAAAGGTGTTCAGATCAGTCAGATGAAGGATTATTTTGGCGAGGAGAATTCCAGCAAACAAATGAAACAGGGATCCCTGTAGCCCAAAGCAGCTAGACTTCCTATCAAACTGGAGGAAAATCTACTCTTTCTATCACTCATAGCTGAAGGCTGAAGCTACTATGCAAGTCTGTTACACAAAAGATGTGTGTGTTCTACAAACCCCTTTTTCTTTTAGAAGTCTCCCATTCAGGCACCAGCCTGTCCTAACTCCGCTTAGTTTTTTAAACAACTGGCAAATACAGGGCAACAAAGTTCCATCCACTCCAGCTTTAGGTTTAAGGTAGCAGCATGGAGCACAACATTACCTGTGTTATATTAGAGAAGGGTCTATAGAGACCTTGCATTTTGGGGGCAAAATCTGTATAGCAGCCTGCTGCTTGAGCAAGGGATCAATGACCCTCTGTAAAAAATCCTCAAGTCCTTCCTCAGCATTAGACTGTGGTTTTAAAGAGAGATTCTCTTCAGATTCTTTGGGTTCTGATAAACAGAAACTGGGAGTATCTCCCATCCCTCTCACATTGAGGCAGGGACAAGGAACAGCTTCCTGTAAAAATCAGAAGAGCTCTTTAGTAATCAGATGCATAGGTATGTTTGCATTTGTTTTCCAAGGAGATACTAGTATATTTAGCTGTTCCTGTGCTGCCCTCCAGTGGCAAATTTCAGGAGAGACTCTCTAGGACAGTTTAAAGGTGCTCAGTTACTATTTAGGGCATGGCTACACTTGTGAGTTAGAGCGCATTAAAGCAGCCCCGGGCACCCTAGCTCACTCCCCGTCCACACTGGCAAGGCACGTAGAGCGCTCTGACTCCACTCTAGAGTGCTCCTGGTACTCCATCTTGGTGAGAAGATTAACACTTGTTGCGTAGTGGCTGAAACGCCCGGGCATCAGTGTGAATGAGGTGTTGCATTACTGCGCTCTGATCAGCCTCTGGAAACGTCCCATAATCCCCTTAAGTCAAGTGGACACTCTTCTCATTGTTTTGAACTCGCTGTAGGAATGCGGATATGCCCTTTGAAAACTCCGTTTCTGACAGCCGGCTGCTTATCTGCTCTGAGAAAAAGCAACCATTACTGTGGAATGCTGTGTGAGAGAGAGAGAGGGGGGATCTGCTGCTGTCTGAACTTACAAGGCAGCCTGCTGACATGCTCTCAGCCCCCCCTCCCCAAAACCCACTCTCTCCCCACATACACACAACACACTCCCTGTCACACTCCACCTCACCCCCCCCCCCCCATTTGAAAAGCATGTTGCAGTTAATTGCATGCTGGGATAGCTACCAATATTGCACCGCTCCCAATGCTGCTGCAAGTGCTGCAAATGTGGCCACACCAGTGCGCTTGAAGCTGTCAGTGTGGATAGATTGCAGCGCTTTCCCTACTGCGCTCTACGAAGGCTGGTTTAACTCAAAGCGCTCTACATCTGCAAGTGTAGCCATACTCTTAGTATTTGTATTCAGCACCACAACTGTAGAAAGCGCTTTACCGAGAGGATAAGGCATAGTCCCTGCCCCAAGGAGCTTACAATTGAGGTTACATATGACACAGCTTGACACAGGGTGAGTGGCCATCTAGCTCAGTAGGGAGTGGGGATTCTGTTTGTCCACAAGCGTAGCCAGCTCTTTCAGTTTTGTATCCAGAGCCCAGACACTGGCACTGCTGAGACACAGCTGATAGCTGGAAGGGCATTCTGGGTAAATGAGAACACCGACTATCACCTTTGCTTCAGAATTTCCCTTTCCAGCATGGACAGAACAGACAGCATTTACAGTGGAGGAGGGTTCCCTAGGGCCCTTTGTACTAGAGTGATGCATTTTACCCACTGCTGCAGCTGGCTGGTGGCTACTAAGATATAAATGGTTTTTCATGTCAGAAGTTTTTTGATTTTCTTAAATTAATTACAGCAAAAGAGCATTTTATAACAGAGTGGTGATGGGCTCACCGCAGCCTTTCCTGCATGTCTGAGTCTGAATCTTTCCTGCATCATCTGAGATTGCTTAGGGCACAACCAAGGCTCCACCATCCCTGTCTATCCTGAGCCATTGTTTACGTGTCCTCTATGTTGTTAAGTCCCCTAAGTTTTCCCTCTCTAAGTGCTGTTCAAAGGAGGGATTGTTTCGATCAGCAACTGTGCATGTTCTTCCCGCTGCCCAGCGCAATGACTGTCATGACAGAAGCTCTGGCTTCATTCTTAACAGCGCTCACAAAAAATTGCAGGTAAAGACAGTACCTTAATAACCAGGGCTTAATTTTTAATGAAAGAGGTGATGGGGCTCAAGCAATTTTTTTTATTTTCATAACTGACGTGACAAGCCCAGAGGTACCGGGGCTATTAACTGCCAAGCTAGGAGTGCTGGGGCTCCAGCACAAATTAAGCGCTGCCAATCACATGAATTCATATTCAGAGATGATCAAGTGAACCTGACTTGACCTAGGATCTTTCTTCTGGTTCAGATGAGTTCAGCCCTTTCCACAGCTCTTGGCCTACACTGATGGGTCTGGCTAAAGAGCTCAGAAGCTTCTCTGCTGGGCCCTGTTGCCAGTCTAAACAGAAAGCATCTGCACAGTTCACTCTGTGGGTTTCCCTGACACTCATGTTCTGAGATTTCCCCCCAACATTTTTGGATAACAAGCCAAACTAACTCTAGCCATGTTGCTTGTGAACACACCAAAGAGTGACTGAGATGCTAGGAGCTCATGTACGTACGTTTGGATTGGCAGAAAGAGACTGGAGGATTTTTAACTCAGCTAAAATAATGTAACTGGCCAATTTATTTACAGTTAATCCACCTGAACTGAACTTTGCAATATGTTGTCTACATGACTCTTCATTGTCTCTGGTTGTGTTACTGCTGGGCTCTTCGTAACTACAGGAGAGTCATATGTTTAAAACAAACAATGACAGTAGAAAAAGGAAAGAAGAATGTGGGGAGTTTTCTGTGACCCTGTAATAATATCCCCATCAAACAGCCTGAGATTGACACGCTTGCCAGTGATCCCTCAATACTTCTTCCCTAAGGCCTCAATCTAAACCCATGGAAATCAGTGGGAGTCTTTCCCCGGACTTCAGAGGTCTTTGGGAGATGGCGCCTGTGAAAGAGGAATTGGAGAATAAAAAAGGAAGAACAAGATGGATCATCAAACCCCCAGGAGGGACACAGAGGCCAGAAGAAAACAAAAGATGACATTTGTTTACACTTTTTATTAGCATTAGGGTTTAAGTTTATCCGATGTTTAAAGAGTTCCTTTCACAGGTGACTAATCTCACTGAAGCTATGAAGCAAGGGCCCTGACAGCAAAGCATTTTTTCTATTGTGTTAGGCCAATAGAAACATTTATTATGAAAGCTTGGTGCAGGCAATTTGTGTTCAGGGAAAAATGATTTTCACCTTGGTAACTCTTCCAGCTCCACTGAGAATCCAAACAAGGTAAATCCTACCATACACATTGAAGCACAGTCATTTCAATGCCTGTGGAAACTCATTTCCAAGGAAACATTAATTGCAAACTGAATGGTAAAATAAAACGAAAATGATTATTGTGATGAACCCAACAATCCTAGATTCCTAGGACCCAAAGCAGAGTATGTTTTGCAGATGCAGAAAGTTAATTTTATGGCTTTTCTCACTCAGCTCACAATGAAAACTTGCTAATGGGTTGCTGATAAATGTGAAGTGCACAGTACATAATATTTTTATGATGTGATTATGTCAGCCAAGGGATATGAACACCAGAAAGCAAAAACGTAAAGTGCACCAGAAAGGACAGTATTAAGATGCACTTCTGAGCGGTTCTTTGTTAAATGGGATAGTGGTCTGGGCCCAGTGCCAGGATCTCACAGCACACCTGTCTGTGTGATCCTCAGAAAAACCTGCCTAAAATGAAGAAAACCCAACAAGGCTTTCTTAGGACAATAATGCCACCATGGTTACATGATCTAACACAAATTCTGGCTTGGGGCCTTTCCGAATGCCCTCAGAAGCAGAAGAAAGAGATTCTTGACAGCTCTGTGCTAGAATCCTTGCAGAAGGTGAACTCCGCAGTGAACTGTCTGGAATCCCCACAAATCTGAAACACAGAAAGAGCAGCACAGGAGCAATAGAATAGCAATTTGGGGCCTGTTCCCAGTGGGTACAAATGCAAGAAAAAAAATTCTCTCCATATCTCAGCAGTTGTGTATAACAAATATTGTACATCAGTAAAGAAAATTAACATCTGAGGTGATGTTTTGAGCTGCTTGGGATTCAAGATTTGTGTCCATACACTCCAGCTTTGGATCTAGCCAATTAAGAAGAAATCCTGGACCCAACATTATATTTGAAAACTGGTCCCCAGTGATTCTGGCCATAGAATAATCAAACCTAGAGGATCATTCAAAGGAAAATAACACCAAATTCTGTGAGAGGAAGAGAGATCACTGGTGGTTTAGTGAATCAATTAGATTATAAAAAGGTTTCCATGACAGCAGCTAAAAAAGAAGGCTTTGGAATGAAAAAAAGAGATGAATTTTTTGAGCTTTTAGGCCCTCTACATAAGCCGAGAGAAGAGTCAGTCTGCCAGTATGGAGAGCAGGTGCAGAGAGGAATGTTGGCCGTTCTCCAGCTCAGACAAAGGTGAACAATGTACCTTCTGAGATGTGAAATCCACAGAAATCCTCCTGGAAAAAATGAAAAGCAGGGGGACACATGGATCAGGGCATGAAGGACTTGAGCTGAAAGAATGGAGGAAACTCTCAGAACATGCAATGGGGAGAACGGACTCAGAAGGATTTCAATGTTATTCATGTATATAATGAGTCCTTGGTATGGTGCTGAGGGTTGCACCTCCTCGGTGGGAGCTCCTAGAGATACTGTGTCCAAGCACTGGTACAACATATCTGTTTGGAAGGTTGCAGCATCCTGCTAGGTGGTTACTAGTGCTGCTGCCAGGACAGGAGAGATCACAGACAGGGAGTGCAAGACCGGGATTGTTCCTACGGCCTGTGCATGGGTAACCGGCAGGCCCTTAGGATAGGTCTACTATTCAGTGTAAGCTCAGGCTCAAGCCTAACCATCCTTCCATCTACATACACACCAGGGATTGGACCCAGGGCCCCAGAACTCCACAGGGGTGGAGCGTCTGATCCTGAGTCAAGCTGGGACCCAGGGTTCAAGCCCTATTGGTTCACAGTGCAAACACAGTCCCACTGGACTTGTGCTCTGGGAGTCCACCAAAAGTATTCCACAATCCCACAGGGTGCCTTTATTTGTCCTCTGGGTTGTCAAGTTTTCCCACACTGCACTTGTGAACAAAGGGTTTGAGTGGCCATATTTTGGAAGGGCGCGAGGACGTCTGGGATATGGATGGTTAGACTCAGGCCTGTATAATGCTGGAGCTCCAGGTTGACCCAGGGTTCAACAATTCCTAACCTGGGGTTACAAATGAGTGTAGATGCGATGCTCCAGCCCTAGGTTAACAAACCTGCGGTCTGGAAACTCGAGTTCTACTAACCTGGGCTTACACTGCAGTGTAGACATACCCTTAGAGTTAGGCTTGTAGATCTACTATGCTTGGCGGTTGTGCTGACTAATGCTCACTCTGGGTTTACTACTGAAGCACTTTCCTGTGTGATGTGACCACATGGGCCACTGTGTGTGCCCTGCTCCTGCCTGGCACAACATGACAGTGCCAGAAGCTACTTTTTCCTTGTTCTCACTTCCATCGAGAGAACAGAACATGGTGACAGCAAGAGAAAAAGAAAGAATGAATGAAATTCCTCTGTAGAAAAAAAAACTGGGGAAAAAGAAGAGGCTCACACTGGACACAGTGACAGAGCTGCCAATGTCTGATCATTGTCGTGCTGAAAACAAAGCTCCACTTCTGCCACCAGGTGCTAGGAGGAGCAGCTCCCTGAAAACTGTCATCATAGCAATGGATTCAGCAGCAAATATAAAAGATCTGACAGCCACCAAGAGCATGGAACTTGTGGTAGGTGAAAACAAAGTTAGCTCACTGGGGAATGCAAACTGGAGTCTCCCAGCAAAGACAGTGGTTACACTCTGCATTTAAAAGTTCCAGCTCATCAGACAGCTTTGCAGGCTGTTGCTGCAGAAGTCCAGGAGAATGAGCTTCCTTTCCATAGATCAAGACTTCATATGGTCCAAACTGGGGTCCACAATGAGATGTATAGTAACACCATTGACAAACCCAAAGGTGCAGAAGAGAACAGTCTGTTTGGTCACTTTTGCCAAGACATTCTGAATGGCTAATTGGCTCCTCAGGTCAGTCCTGACCTAAAGAATGGGGAAATCAAGTCAAAGACAAACAAGGAGAATGAAATCAAAATGAAGGAAAAGGGCCAGTTCAGAGCCAAAAAACAAAAAGTACAAGCCTAACATCAAAGGAAATAACAAAAAGAAAATGAAGATTCAGAAAAGAAGCAACAATATATTACAAGAAAGTCTTTTGAACAAGGTAGAACAATTCTCCCAGCAGGCTCAGAGTTTCAGGTAGGCTCCCTGTCTGCCACTAAAGTTTATGGCTAATGATCATTGGGCTCTTCAGTATTAATAAATGTTCATGAAGCTAAAGCAGGTGAACTGTGCAGGTGTAGGTCTCACTACACTAGGTAGCAGTGCTGACTCTTGGATTCACTTGATGTTATTCTTAATAAAACACTTACCTTTGGCATAACTGCATGGGCTTTGTCTCTTGCTCCTGCCTGCACCACAGCATGGCATCTCCAACCTACCCCCTAGTCTCTCCTGTGCAAGGCAGGCTCCATTCACATTGATCGACTTCGTTTGTGAAGAACCCCAGATTCTATTTTGGTAAAATGCACAGTTGGCAGCTCTCATCACAATGGGAACATGATGATGGAGCTTACAAGGGAGGGGCAATTGTATTTTTGGACCTGTCTGCCAGGTCTTCCCCACAAATAGGGGGCTAAAACTCTGTTACTGTTTGGTTAGCATGGAAAGGAAACACTTCCCATGGAAGCTGAGCTATTTACCTGTTGGTTAAAGACAAACCAAAGGACAGATGCTTTTATTTATTGGCATTGATTTTCAGAGGGGTTTAGTTGCTACACAACATGTTATTGTGCTTTTGTACAGTATTAAACCAATAAATAACCAGTTTTTAAAAAATACCAGTAATATTCACCACAGGCCCTGCCACATCAGCTTTTTATCACACTATGAGAGATGATTCTCAGAGAATAAAAAAACCCAACATCCAGATACAAACATGCTGGATTTCCAATCTCTCTCTGGGGATCAGTTGATAGTAAATTACCGCTAACAGTACAACAATCAATAATCAATTGTTGATTAGTTTATCCCAGAAGTAGAGTTATTCCGAACCCCCATTGACTGAAGTGTGGCCTCAGGCCTTGATCTCCTATTCTAGAAAGTTCCAGATTTCTCTAGCAACATGTGAGATGTACTGTATAGCATTGGGACTGAACTGTAGTAAGTGGTTGACTACATTTGTATTTGTGGCACCTTAAAGACCAACCAATTTATTTGAGCATAAGCTTTCGTGAGCTACAGCTCACTTCATCGGATGCTGTAGCTCACGAAAGCTTATGCTCAAACAAATTGGTTAGTCTCTAAGGTGCCAAAAGTACTCCTTTTCTTTTTGCAAATACAGACTAACACGGCTGTTACTCTGAAACCTACATTTGTATTATGCATGTGAGCTGTACACTGATCTGTAGCTGGACTACTACTATCAGCTGTTCTCAGGACGAGAACTGGCTGGATTAAGAAGAAGTGTGTCTGAATGCAATGCGACAGTTCCCCAAAGTAGCCATCTATAGCCATCTACTGAACACTCGCACAGTCTGCAATCATAAAGCTCCTCCTTTTCTGAAGTATGAATGCTCCTGTATTATACTGAATCCCTTCTCACCGGACAGGTGCAATTCTAAGGCTTTAGGAAAGTAATCCATTACCTGTTCCCTTAATAGCTTTGTCTTGGGAGTCATCAGATGGTCATTTCACTGAAAGATAGGTAAACTACTCTGCTTCTCACCCCAGATGTGTTCCCTCCTGCCCACTCACAATTCCATATCAAGAGATTTCAGAGTTCAGATGCACTCTAGTGGTTTTAGATCACAGAAACAATGGACATGCAATAATTGAGATACAATTCACCAGAGAGTTCTGAACAATTAGAGCACAGCTGATTTTTCTTGAAGTGTTGCATTTATCCCAATAATGAGCCCATAAGAAAATTTTCTAAGTCTAGGCTCCGGAAACTACTAAAGGACAATTTCTCTTTACATCTGACCCAGTTTGATTATGTCTATTCATTATAATGGTCAAGGCTGAATATTTTTCACCCAACAGTAAGGTTTTTCATGTAAACAGGAGTTTGTGTTGCTGGCATTTCCAATCTATGGTGCAAGTGATTGTACCTGTATCAGGTATGGAACCAAGTTAAGTACTGAACCTAATAAAGGAACTCCTGGCCAGATATTTAGCTATTGGCAACATTAAAACCAATTACAGATTTAAGCGTCAGGCTCAATGTGCAGTAGGCACAACATTTCTAAATAAACTAGGCAACACTGGGAATGCATCTCATTGAAGATACTTTGCTTTATAGTGAAACAAACCATTTCTGTTCTGATGCTTCATAAGTGAGGAAAGAAGCCTTGTCAGGGTAATGAGGTGCTTAATAAAAAGATCACTCAGACATGAAAATGACCTCAAATGCTCTTATTTCTAAGAGGAGATATTTAAAAGCCTTGTCAAAGTTTAAACAAGAAGGTTCCTGGAGCCCTTATTAACTAAGGAATTAAAGATGGGTGAGTAATTGTTAATGAATAAAAGCTGGAAGCTTACCTCAGGGTAAGACCACTCTGGTGAGTAATCTGTCACCATGAACAAGCGCCCGCTCTGCTGCAACATCCCCAAGGTGCCTTGTGCTGTGGCTGCTGAGACCACCTCAGCCACATGCATGTATGCCATGGTACTGGCTCCATTCTCGGCACTGCTGAGCTGCATGCTGGCTTGCTGAGGGCTGCAGCAAGGAATGCACATTTCAGCCTGGTTGTAGGTTGCTCTGTTGCCATCTTCAGGCTGAGATAGCCCGGCACTGTCACCTGACACCAGCTGGTGCCCATAGATGGCATTACTCCCACCTTCTACTGATATGAAATCATTAATAAGATCTGAAAACTGGTTGCTGAAGGAGATGTCAAAATGGTCCAAATTAAGCTCCATGTTGGAGGAGTTGTTTAAGCTGGGATGGGCCACTGGGTAGAGTCCTTGCACCATATTTCCTTGGAGAATAGGGAGATTATTCCCGCTCCTGATACCACCATTGGCCTCGGGCTGCATGTAGTGTTCTGTGCTACAGGCTTGAAGATCCCCTGATTTAAGAAGATTTTCATTCCCTTCTGCCTGCTGGGAGGTCTCCATGGGAACTTCAGCTTCTGCAGTCATAGCCTGGAAGTTTGCTTGGAACTGCATGAGCTGGAGAGAAGAGGTGGACTCTATTCTAGTTTCCACTGTGCCATTGCAATTAGAGGTTGTTTGGGAGGATTCTGTTTTCACATTGGGGATTCCTAAAGTGTTCACAAAAGAGCCACTTGTCTCATTCAAGTTGTTATGAGTGTTTTGTTCAAGAGGGAGAGGTTTGCTGGCATCCTGCAGAAAGAAGCTAGGGGAAGGGGTCTGGTGAACATGAGGACTCTGGACTGTCTGGTTGAAACTGGAAGAATAGTCCTTGTTGGAGTCAATGGCACTGAAGTCCATTTGCTCCAAGGTGGTACTTGGGCTCAGACCGCCTCCAGATGGAAGCAGACCTGATCCTGTAGTAAGGGTGAGAGAATTAGATGCAGAAGTGGAGGAAAACGCTTCTTTGGACATCTGTTGTTCAAAAGAAGTGTCCTCAGTTTTAATCTCTTTAGTTAGGGCTGCACTGAAATTGAACCCACGTTCTGTTGTGGGTGACTGTCTTATGTTGGTACTAATGCTGTCTCCTTTTAGGCCTCCTCCACCATAAGTCTGTCCCTGCTTGGGATTATTAAGAAAACAGTCTGGGTCAAAATTCATGGTGGTTTCTGGAATTTTTCTGCTACCATCCAGAGTTGTAGAGAGCACAAGCTCGTCAGAGACATTGGTGGGCAACATAGACAAGCTCTCTGAACTGCCTGGTGTAGGAAAAGCAAACTTGTGGCCATCTGAGCTCACAGCCAGTACCAGTCCTTGTGCAGCGGCATCTGAGGATAGGAGGTGTTGATTTGGGCCAGTGGTGGGTGACATGGTATACACGGCTTCACTGGTGACTTCTGACATAAATACTGTGGCACTTTGCGATAAACTTCCCATCACCGAGGCAACAGCCATGCTGGAGACACCAGTGACTACTGGGCTATCAGCCATATCGGGGTCGCTATTTAATCCACTGCTGATGGATACAGGAGAATTCTGGGTAGTGTCAGGAACTTCCACCTGATTGGTGGAAGAGACCTCAGTACTGTTTTGATGGAGCAACACAGGTTTTGCCACTTTGCCATTCCTCTTCTCCCGGCTGGAGGTCTTGCCATGACTGTGCTCATTCTTGCCTTCAGAGACATCATTATTTTGTACCTCTGAGTGAGTGCTGTACCCACCTGTCCTTGGTTCGACCTTGGGTGATATGATGCGATGTTTGGCACTGTTACACTTGTGATGCACACTGCTACCTGCTCCTGTTCGAAAACACAAACAACGTGTGCAATTAATGAACTAATAAATGAAGGTCACATTAATTGTGCTATTTTCCAATTATGGCATGGGATAACTATACTAGAGAGAGAGAGAGTCTGTATGAATGGGAGTGTGTGAGAGACAGACAGATTTTAAATGAAGTTAATTTCTTGCCAGTGTCAGATTGACAGCTCTGAAAACTGAACTTCCTTTTACATCCATGAACAGATATGCTATGTGCAATGACAGCAAGCCACACCACCTTCCCCTTCCCTCAAAAAACATACAGCACTCAGTGCTAGCTTTACCCCTGACCTGATCAGACCCCCTCTAGAAATGAGGAGGGACGTCAGGCTCTGTGCCCACTCTCAGGATTGTTCAGTATGTGCCCAAGTCTCACTGTTGGGACTGTTGAGACAGGCCCCTATTACTGATAGCTGTGGTGACGGATTGGTGTGATGTGGGCCACATTCCACTAGGAACTACGAAAAGACTTCCAGCCTCCCTCCAACACAAATAACACAGACTCATTTCACACAGGCCATCTGTCAGATGGCTTGGTATCCGCTCACGTGGATTGAGTTCCAAATGATGATCTAGAGCTGAAAGACTCCATATCCCACTTCCGTTCCCTTTATCATCCAGCCATCTATGTTATTTTTATTATCTTGTCCAATTACAGTTGTTGGCCAAATTATTAAAGAGAAAGTAAATTAGAACAGAGAAAGCTTTCCCCTCCCAGAAGTACTGTAATATGTAGCTCTTCATATCAGTTGCATTCAGTTCACAGGCTGACAGCTAAAACATTTTGGAGCTTGAAAGGTTTTGTACATTGGTGATTAGTACCACACAGGATGAAAAACCAGTGAGGAAAGGTCATCAGAAAGCAATTCTGGATAGGAGGTTAACCCAGTCATGCCTTTATTTGCCTGTCACGGGATGAGTATCACTTGTTTCTGGGAGCTGCAAAATTAAGCTGGCTAGAGTAAATGATTCTCCCGGTGACTGTCTTTTCACCACAAAATCTGGCACTGGGACTGCTTTTTCTGAGAAGAAAGGCCCATGAATTTTTGATATTTCTTCCTCTAATTGATTCAGTTTTCCCAGAATGAGGTAAGAACCTTAATTATTGTACAGTATAATGACCTAATGGGTAAAGAAACCTTCTCCCCATAGCTAATGGCTACAATTACAACTTCCTTCTTCTGGACAGCATAAAGTGGCTGTGTAGCTGCTATAATTTGCTAAATCTTTTTGTTCCTTGCCCTTGAAGGGGAACTTCTCTATTATATGTGCAAGATCTGAATCAGGTCACCTAAAGTAGTTCAGAACAAATCTTCTGAAACTAAATGCAATAGTAAATCTCTCCATTCTCTTAGGAACAAAACTGAACAAGAACTAGAGAGAGGCTTCCAAGTTGCAATCTTTGAGTGTGACTATAATAAATTGGGGGTGTGTGTGTCAGGATGCAAGCTGCTGTAAAGCAAAGTGATACTGTTACGTTACAAAGCAAGCAGCAGACTTAGCATAAGACAAAACATCAAAGGGAAGAATAAAAGAATTCATGTTCAGATCTGCAAGCCTGGATCAAGTGCTGATCCTTAGGGGTTGAATTTTAATCCAAACGTAGGTATTTCAGAGGTCATCAGTCTTACTAAATCTTGATTGTATAAGACGACCGGGGAAAAAAAACCCTGAAGCACAGACGGTATTTTTCTTTGACAAATTTCTCTAAAGACTAATTAATTTATTGTACATTTTACTTGACCAAAGCAGCAAAAAGGGGTAGGGATGAGGCAGATGAGTTGGAAAAGTGAATCACTCAGATTCTCACTTCTTGTTCTAAAGCACTAATATGAGAGAGAATGTACCTTTCCTAGCTGTTTCAGGATTCAGAGTAGCAGCCATGTTAGTCTGTATTCGCAAAAAGAAAAGGAGTACTTGTGGCACCTTAGAGACTAACCAATTTATTTGAGCATAAGCTTTCGTGAGCTACAGCTTACTTCATCGGATACATTCAGTGGAAAATACAGTGGGGAGATTTATATACATAGAGAACATGAAACAATGGGTGTTACCATACACTCTGTAACAAGAGAGTGATCAGGTAAGGTGAGCTGTTACCAGCAGGAGAGTGGGGGGGGGGGGGGGGGGCTTTTGTAGTGATAATCAAGGTGGACCATTTCCAGCAGTTGACAAGAACGTCTGAGGAACAGTGGAGGGTGGAGGGGGGGAATAAACATGGGGAAATAGTTTTACTTTGTGTAATGGCCCATCCACTCCCAGTCTCTATTCAAGCCTAAGTTAATTGTATCCAGTTTGCAAATTAATTCCAATTCAGCAGTCTCTCGTTGGAGTCTGTTTTTCAAGTTTTTTTGTTGAAGAATTGCAACTCTTAGGTCTGTAATCGAGTGACCAAAGAGATTGAAGTGTTCTCCAACTGGTTTTTGAATGTTATAATTCTTGACATCTGATTTGTGTCCATTTATGCTTTTACGTAGAGACTGTCCAGTTTGACCAATGTACATGGCAGAGGGGCATTGCTGGCATATGATGGCATATATCACATTGATAGATGTGCAGGTTGCAATTCTTCAACAAAAAAACTTCAAAAACAGACTCCAAAGAGAGTGCACTGTAAGGCTTATGGTACTCAGAAAGTGTCAGTAACACAATCTGAGCAACTTCTAGGACACAACATGCTTTCTAGAGGAAGCTGCCAGCAGAGGGCAATGATGAATTCTGAGAGCTCGCATGTTACAGTGTCCATATTTTTCAAAAACCCATGTTGTATCTTTAATACGTTTGAGGCGTCATCAGTTACTCCTGGATTAACTGTATCTCAAAATTTGTGGCAAAATATTTTTAATGGTTAACTCACAACAAAGAATACACTGAGCCTAGATTAAAGCTGCAATCTGAGAGCTCATGAAGATAAAAAGGAAATAGAAAGAAGTTCAGCATTTCATAGCAGATAACATCTTATTTATGGATTATCCCAGAGACTTTTACTCAGCTACCCAGTAGGGTTTTTATTCTAACATAATTTTTATTCCCTCAAATAAGGGTCATTTTACTTTGCTAAAAGGGTAATTCTCACGCGACAGAAATATTTAGTAACATAGTAGGACTCCCAAATCCACATTCAGAAGCATGGAAAATCCTATCCAGGAAACACCTAGAATGAGATCAGCAGTCACCTTGAAGAGCGTAATCTGCTGCTGAACAGGGCAGCCCTGCTGAACTACAGAAAAATATGTGAAGATCCCATTTAGCCTTCTCTATGTTGTCTCTTATTTGGAGACATCAGCAGTAGTTTCTTAGCAGTGGCTCACAAGTTCCATTCATAGGAAATCAGAAATTGAAGTGGATCTCTGTATGCAGAGGGTTTCTTGGTATGCATTTGAGTTCTGATTTAGAAGGGGACTTAGCCCTGTTGTCTGCTCTCTACCGTAATCAGCTACTCACCCAAGTTGCCGGTGCAGAGACAATTGTGCGTCCGAGGCTGTGGTTTTGTCTGGTGACTATCGAGGATCTGCTGAACAAGCTGCTCCACAGAGAACCCTGAACTGCTGTTCCCATTGCTGCAAGTCCACTTAATGCCATGAACTGTGGAGAGAACAGCAGAAAACATCCATCAGAGGCTAGTCAGAACACAGCAGCAAATCATTAAGAGCTATCCCCCAAAACATGTGAGGCTTCACAGTGCTGTCAGATCTGCAGGATAATAGTAAAGAACAATATTAATAATACTTTACAATTTTCTAGTCCCTTCAATTCAAGGATATCAACAAGCAGTGCATGGATTAGGCCTCACAACCAGCTTGTGAAGTAGGTATAATTACTCCCATTTTTAAAAAGTGAGCCCCAGTGGTTAAGTGACTTACCCAAGGTAATACAGGAAGTTAGTGGCAGAGCCAGGCATATAATCAAGGGACCCTGACTTAAAGTCCCCTTCTCTAATGCCTCACCACCTCTCAGATATTGCTATAGGAGCTTCTAGTGTTCCAGAGTTGCTAGTCAGTATCTGGCTAGCTCTTTATTTAACTACTCACAGAGAGAGAGAGAGAGAGAGAAAACAAATGTACAGCACAGCTGATTCAGCTCCAGAAGAACTGGCGAAGATAACTGCCAAGTAAGATATTTATTTAAATAGCTTAAAACACCTGATACACGTGTACTCCCCAACAATAACAACTATGATGTAACAAAGACCTGGTCTGGGGAATGAGGTTGCAAATTTTACCCACCTTCTTTGCATTCATCTGTCTGCAAACTCCATGGCATTTGTACAGATGGTTTCTTCCTAATCCCATGAGCAAATTTTCAATAATAAACCAGTGAACACACACCAAGGAGAAAAAAGATTTCAGCAGGAAATGAATTTCAGTTTCCTATTGGCAGGGGTTCATTAAACGAGGTGAGTGATAAAAAAATAGTGGTGAGAACTCTCCTAACAATGTATTTAACGTTTATTAGAAACTAGTAAGCTGCAAAGATAGGGGATGGCAGTGTCTGTGTTTGATTCAAATAACTGCTCAGGTTTTACAGCAGCATTCTGCTATCTTTTGACTATGTAATGTCCAAGTGGAGTTAAATAGGTTTATATAAAATCACCAACCAACAATTTATTAATGCAACAGGAAATTTTAAGTCATTTGTAGAAAAGTTGAGGGCAGCTTTTTTGTGAGCTTCCCTTGGCTAGTGTGTTAGTCAGGCCAATGGGAGGGCTGAATTGTTGACACGGAAACTAGCTCTTAGAATTATGGCTTCATCCTGGAATTTTTCAGATGCAGAATCTCATATAAAATAGCGTTTCTCAACCTAACAAAATGAGAAGCTACTTTCAGTGAAATATGTTAGAGAAAGGTATTTTACAAAAGTTATTTTCATTTTATCTCCTCTAGTACTTCTCTATGCTTTATATTTTTTGTTTAATGTCCCTTGTGTACTCTAGAATGTGTTTTTAGATTCCCAGAAGCCCTATATGTTGGCAAGATCATTTGCAAGGTGAATCACAGTCTTTTCCCCTTAACTTTGTCCATTCAGCTTCTGCAATTTTTGGTTCAAGCCACTAGATCTTGTCCTTAAAGGTGCTGAGCATTCTGGGACACTCCAGCAAAGAAGGTTCCTTGCAGATTCAAGCGCCCAAAGCCTCAGCCTGGAAACACTGAATTAATAGAATCATATAAATGTCAGGCTGGAAGGGACCCTAAGAAGTCATCTAGCCCATCCCCCTGCACTAAGGCAGGACCAAGTATACCTAGACCGTCCCTGACAGTGTTTGTCTAAGCTGCTTTTAAAAACCTCCAATGACAGGATTCCACAACCTCCTTTGGTAACCTGTTCCAGTACATAACTATACTTCTAGTTATAAAGTTTTCCTAATACCTAACGCAAATCTCCCTTGTTGCAGATTAATCCCGTTACTTACTGTCCTACTTTCAGTGGACATGGAGAAATAACAGTTACTAACCTCTTTTGTATCTGTTGTTCTTCAAGATGTGTTGCACATGCCCATTCCACTCGTGGTATCTGTGCACCCAGAGTGCAGCCGACAGAAACTTCTTCACTCTCCCTCTGCTGGTGCATGCCGTTGTGTGCAGGTACAAAGGGCGGAGCCATCCCTAGCCCCCTCTGTTTCTTCTTGTTATAACTCTGATGGGTCCTGGAACGGACATGTGCAACACATCTCGAAGAACAACAGTTACGGAACAGGTTATTAACTGGTTTTCTTCTTCAAGTGATTGTCATGTGCATTCCACTCTTGGTGACGCACAAGCTGTAAAAAAAGGGTGTGGGATCAAAATAAAGACTGAAGAACAACTTGTCCCACTCTAGCATCATCATCTGGAGTCTTGAGAAACAGCATAGTGGGAGGCAAATGTGTGGACCGAGGACCAGGCTGCTGCTTTACATGTGTCTGCAGCAGAAGCTTGTGCCAGAAAGGCCACCAAATTTGATTGTGACCGCATTGAATGAGCTGTAACTCTGATGGGCAGAGCGACATTAGCCAAATCATAGCACATGTGTATATAGGAGGTGATCCAGGAAGAAATTCTCTGGGTGGAGACTGATTGACCTCTTACTCTATCAGCCACTGCTATGAACATCTGGAAAGATTCACAAAAGTGTCTGGTTCTATCTGGATAAAATGCCAAAGCTCTTTCTCCATGCTTGTATGTCGTTTTGGGCAGAGAACAGACAAATAAATAGGCTGGTTGATGTGGAAAGGGAAAACACCTTTGGGAGGAACTTTGGATGAGGGCGCAGGCAAACCTTGCCCTTAAGAAAGATCATATATGGAGGTCCCAACATTAATCCTCGCAGCTCCCCTACTCTTCTGTGCAAGGTAATGACCACCGGAAAAGTCAACTTCATTGACAGAAGCAGCTGAGAGCAGGCAGCCAACAGTTCAAATGACAATACTAGGTTTAGATCTTGCACAGGGGAGTCTTGCATTTGAGAGTATAATTTGATGAAGACCTTTAAAAACCTTTTGGACATGATGTCATTGGATAAAACAGGGTGACTGTCCACCTTAGGATGGAACATTGAAATAGCAGACAGATGCACCTTGGTGAAACTAACTGCCAAACCTTAGTGCTTCAGCCATGGTTCCAGCTGCTGCGTGGGCTGCGTCCCGCCCTGCCTGCAGCGATGTTCTCGTGACTAGTCTGCCCTTATTGAAGAGGGAATGGAACTCCTGTCTAGCATTCTCTGGAAACAGCTCCCTGAACTTTTCCACAGAGCCCCATAAATTAAAATCATACTGTCCCAGCAGAGCCTGTTGGTTAGTGATATGCAGCTGGAAAGCCCCGTTGAATAAATCTTTCTGCCAAATAAGTCCATCTTTTTAGCATCCTTTGATCTGGGGTTGACAGGCTGGAGCCCTTGACATGGTTTCTCATTAACTGATGTCACAACTAATGAGGCTGGTGGTGGATGACTACAGAGGTACTCAAAACCTTGGGAGAGCACATAATGCAGTGATACTCAGATCTTAGTGTTTCAGGAGCCAAATTAGTGATCAACATTAGCCAAAAGAGCCACAGTTGTGTGAATCCATTGTTTCATTTACTCTCTCTCTATATATACATATATACACACACACACGCAGAGCTGATGGGGAGAGTGAGACCATCAGAGCAGGCTTCTCCTTGGATGGTACTGAGACAGCCTGTCCAGGAAGCAGGAAAATGCAGTACTGAAGGTGAAATCACTGGCAGTGGTGCCAAGAGATTGGATTCTTGGAAGGACAGAGACACCAGGACTGAGAGGCAAAATAGGTTTCTTGCCACCATAAATACCTCCGGGGTAATTGGCACCAAGATGGTCTCTTGTGGTGCCGAAGAAGTTAATGGTGCCCCTTGCAGCACTGGAGCTGCCTGCCAATTTAGGCATACATTTGAAGGAGGAGTGCTTAGGTTTCAAGTGCACTCTGCTGGTCTCCTCCTCTATCCTCTTACAAGACTTGGGGGCAGATATCTTCCCCTGGCAGGTGCCTGTCTGGAAGCCTTGAACTTCTTCCTCAGTAAAGGTGAGGGAGAATGGTGCCGGGATTCTGCTAACCCTGGAGTTGCGCTTCTCACTGAAGCTGCAACAATCGGCACCAAGTCAGACCAGAACGGCTCCAACCATGGCCTGAACACTGCCTCCATCAGCTGGAATTTCTGCCTACCTTCCCTATCTTTCTTTGTCCTAGGCTTGAACTCCCTGCAAATCTGGCACCTGTCATTCATGTCTGGCTCTCCCAAGCACTTCAGGCAGCTATTATGTGGGTCACTCACTTGAGAGTTGCTTGAAAGTTGGTGACCAGGGCATACCTTGGTACCATGAATAGAAATACCCCAAATGGGGAAATGACGAGTCCAGAAAACTTTTTTTTTTAAACAGAAAAAATGATTACTTTAACCTTCCATAACTGTTGTTCTTCAAGATGCGTTGCTCATGTCCATTCCATGCTAGGTGTGCGCGTCGCCGGAGACTTTTTCCCCTTAGTGGTGTCCACTGGACCAGCCCCAGCACCCCCTGAATCCCCGTGCACATGGGCCGGTATAAGGGTTGCCGCTGGCTCCGTACCATCTCAGTTCCTTCTCGCCGGTAACTCCAACAGAGGGATAGGGTGGGGTCAGGGGCGTGTGTCATGGAAGGGACACAAGCAACACATCTTGAAGAACAACAGTTACAGACGGTTATTAACCATTTTTTCTTCTTTGAGTGCTTGCTCATGTCCACTCAATGCTAGGTGACTCTCAAGCAGTGCCCCTGGAGGGGGGCTCGGAGTTCACAGATGTGTTGATTGCAACACTGCTCTCCCGAAACTGGCATAGAAACTGTTGGGTGATGACGTAGTGGGGCATAAAGGTATGAATCGATGACCATGTTGCAGCGCTTCAGAAATCCTGGATTGGTATCTGCATGAGGAATGCTGCTGATGAAACCTGGGCTCTCATGGAATGAGCAGTCACAACTGCTGCAGGCAGAACCTTCGCCTGTTTGTAGCAAGCTTAGATGCAGGCGGTTATCCAGAACGAGATTCTTTGGGATGACACTGGTAGTCCTTTCATCCTTTCCGCTACTGCAACAAAAAGTTGCGCAGACTTGTGGAAGAGCTTAGTCCTCTTGATACAGAAGGCCAGGGCCCACCTAACCTCTAATGTATGGAGCTGATGTTCCTCATCAAGTGCTGTGTGGAAAGAAGACAGGCAGAAAAATTTCCTGATTGTTATGGAATTGCTACATTATTTTTGGTAGGAAAGCTGGGTGGGGATGCAGCTGGACCTTATCCTTGAAGAACACTGTATAAGGGGTATCTGATGTCAGGAGTTTGATCTTGGAGATTCTTCTGGCCAAAGGCCAAAGTGATCGCCACCAGGAAGGCAACTTTCCAAGAGAGGAGCAATAAGGAACAAGATGTCAATGGCTTGAAGGGGGGCCCCAGGAGTTTTGACAGGACCAGGTTTAAGTCCCATATGGGAAATCGGGTTGTAAACCTGCAGCTAGAGTCTTTCCAAGCCTTTGAGGAACCTGACCATCATCTCGTGGGAGAAGACTGACCTGCCCTGTACTGGAGGATGGAAGACCGAGGTGGCTGCCAAGTGAACCTTAACAGATGATAGAGCCAGACCTTGATGTTTCAGGTGGAGCAGATAGTCCAAGATGGACTGCAGGGAAGACCAAGTTGGAGAAGATTCCATTCAGGGACCAACAAGTGAAACATTTCCACCTAGCCGAGTAGGTAGCCCTGGTGGAAGGTTTACTGCTACCTCACAAGACTTGTTGAACCTGATTCGAGCAGGCGTGTTCCTCAGGATTCAGCCATGCAGCAGCCATGCTGTCAGGTGTACGGAGGCGAGATTCAGGTGAGGCGACCGGCCATGGTCTTGCAAAATCAAGTGGAGGTGCCACTGAGAGGTCTAGAAGCCTGAAGAACCATTGCTGGCATGGCCATGCTGGAGCTATCATGGTAACCTTTGCCTTTTCCCTCTTGATTTTTAGGAGGACCTTGTGAACCAAGGGGATTGGTGGGAAGGCATACAACAGGCCGTCTGCCCACAAGAGCAAGAAGGCGTCGGAAAAGGAGGCCTCGCTGGGCCCGTGCATAGAAGAGAACCGATGGCATTTCTTGTTCTGTCTGGTTGTGAACAGGTCCACCTGGGGAGTCCCCACTTCTGGGGGATAACACTGGTGACCTCCGGGTGAAGAGATCACTCGGGGCAAGAGTAAAGGGACCTGCTAAAGTGATCCGCCAATGCATTCCAGTCTCCTGAGAGGTGCAACACATCAAGGTGAATGATGTGCTTCACGCAGAAGTCCCACAGTAAGAGGGCCACTTGACAAGGCTGAGGATCGAGCACCCCCCTTGCTTGTTGACGTGAAACATCAAGGCCATGTTGTCCATCAAGACCAGCATGATCTTGCCTGAGAACAGGGGAAGAAACACCTGGCAGGTCAAGAGTATTGCCCTAAGTTCCCTGACATTTACATGCATGGACAGTTCTTCCTGGGACCAGAGACCCTGGGTCCTGAGTCTGCCAAAGTGGGTCCCCCACCCCAGGTCTGAGGTGTCCAAACTAAGGTTACTGTCAGACAGAGGGCAGTGAAAGGCACCCCCTTCATTACAGAATGTGGGTCTCTCCACGAAGTCAGAGAAGTTAAGACATGCAATGGAATCATGAGATCAGAGTCCAAGTGGTGCCTGCCCGACGCCAGGCACATCTGAAGGGGTATGAGGCGTAACCATGTGTACTGCACCACATAGGTACATGCTGTCATGTGACCTAACAGCTTGAGGCACACCTGGGCAGTCGTAAGTGGGTGAGCTGTGACCCAGGCAGTTAGATCGGACATAGTTCAGAACTTTGCCTCCGCAAGGTAGGACTTGGCGGAGTCAAGCACTGCCCCAATAAACTCTGTTCTCTGCACCAGGACCAATGTTGATTTCTGTGTGTTTATTAACAGATCCAGAACCCGAAAGGTGGCCCGAACTATGCCAATGCTTGCAGAACCTGAGCCCGTGAAAGGCCTTTGATCAGTCAGTTGTCCAGGTACGGGTAGACTTGCACGCCTCGATGGCCAAGGTTTTCTCTACATTATATAAAGTTCCTACTCTTATATTGAGAAATTTATTTTGCAGTGAAATATTTCCAGTTTCTCCCACAATTCCTTGCGACGGCAGTGAAGTGTATGTATACTACTGCCCACAGAAAGGCCTGCTTTGAAGAACTATGTCAGCTCACTACCGCTGTTAAATCCAGTGATGAGCATGGTATTACAGGGCGCAAGTCTGATAACTGAATCATGTCTCATGGTTTATGTATAGATAACGATTTGTCTGAAGCCTGAATCAAGCAAGTTGTGAGCTGCAAGCTAAGGAACACAGACGGCTTTATAGCTGGATACATATGGTGGCCTATTATTTCAGATTCTTCCATTATAACAACACAGCATGGATCAATTGCCGGAAGCAGGCAGGAGCTGAAGCTTTTGATCTTGAAAATATCTGTAGCATTCCTAAGTGGGATCTCCAAACCCTGAGCTCTCCTGGGGAACATCCAAGTTTCATAGTCTGACATCATCGTATCAAGAGGCTACATGTTTTTCTGGGATTGCATTTCTCAGTGATCTCATTGGCTGTATTTTCTGATCTTTAGCTCTTGGAGGAGCCAATGAGGCTTCAGGCTTCTGCTGACAGGCGGCATTTAGTGGAAAAGTTCCATCTATAGCTTTACACTTGCTGATTGAGCAAGGTTCCAGCTCCAGACTCTATCCATGTGCTGTGACTCTTCTGGTGCTGATACCCCCCCTTATGTTATGAAGGTTATAAAATGAAAAGCCAGTCAAGGGTGACAGACTGAAAGCAGAGAATTTCTGGATGCCTAATTTAAATTACCTACTGTCTTGGCACATCCAATATGCAGATTGTCTCCCTCCCCCTTTAAAGAAAAAACTCTTATTAGATGGTAAGCTGTTAGTACTGAATATCAAATACTATCAAGATGGCTTTTAACATGTCATGCTTGGCTTCCCGACACATAATGAATCAGCGGGAAAGGAGATTTCTATAGGGAAAAAAGTGCATTGTGAAAGAAAGGTTAATAAAAAACAACACGTCCCTCCCCTTTCTTAAAGTCCTAAAAAGTGAAACCACTTTAAAAGCATATTTGATTAAATTTAAGGTCAGAATGTGGACATCAAAAAGGATGCAGCTAAATTCTGCAAAGTATTTTAATTCTCATTTCTGTGCAGATTCCTTTTGCACTTATTTATAATTTAAATGAATCCTGCAAACAACTCCAATATTCTTCCCTTCCCCTCCAAAAAGTGCTGTTGTGAAATGTATCCAGAAGCAGCTGCCTTTCAGCGGTGAGTGTCCTGTTCCCTGACACACTGCCTCTGTACAGCATGTTAGAAACATGTGGAATCAAAGTGGCTAAAGATGTATAAGGGAGTGGTGTTTTGAGAAACAGAGAACTGGGGCTGGTGTAAAGTTCATCATTAAGCATTGCAAATGGAGATGCTAACAGAAATGCCTCAGGCCTGTTCTGGAAGAGGGAGGGGTCACTCCTCCAAGCATCTGCCTTTTCTGTTGTGGGGAAGGAGAGAATTAAAATGACCTTCCAGTATTGATTCAATAGCTACCCATTCATTAGCACTGTCAGGACCTTCTTTGGTCAGCAGCAGCACAGGGAAGCAAATTATGAAATAAATAACTGGCAAAAAGGAAGATCAGAAACCAAAGGAAACTTAAATAGGGACAGAACTTACCTTCCTAGTTTCACCCTAAATCCTTTCAACCTCCACCTTCCTTCGCTGCCGTTGACTATGCCACCAAGCCCACTCCCCATCCCCAGTGCACACTTAGGTTTGAGACCATTGTAGTTGTCTTTCATGCCTCTGTCCTCTCCCCACACATCCATGCTGTCCCCAAATCTTACAGCATCCTCCCCACAAAAGATTGAAAACCCACCTATTTCTTTCTGTCCTGAGAGATAAAACACTCATCCATGCACTGATCATATCCCCTTTTGATTACTGCAAGCTCTTCCACTCTGGCCTCCTTGAGCAACATCTCTCCTTGGGGCCATCCAAAATCCAGCTGCTAAAATTACCTTCTTCACCTTTCAATCTGACCATGTCACCCCCTTTGAATGCATTACTGGTTTCCCCTTGCTCACAACATGCCCCCACCATTTTCCTGATTCAAATCCCACCAGAGCACTCACTTCTACAATGCTACCAAATACTAACCCCATGCTAAATCCCCCTCTGTCCCAACATTAAAGAAGTGATTTAGATCAGGAACCTCTCTCATTACATACCTAAACTCTTCTGCCTGGGTTTCTCAGAGTGTGTTCTGCTCATCTGTCCTTTAAACTATAATCTCTTCAGGGAAGGGACTATTTTTATTTTTGCTCTGACAAGTGTTGAGTACAGTGCTGGCACTTATCAAATAGCCACCAGAAAAAGGTGGACAGTTTGTAATAAACAAGGCCAAATCTCTGTTTACTGCAGGTAAGAACGCTCCCAAATCCTCATTCTGGAGCACGTTCTGCTGTTTGATAAAACCTGACCTACCGCTCTAAATGTCTGGCTTTTAAACTACTTAAATGTGCCTTTCAGGTGCATAACCAGGGATTCCAACTACCAGGAGGACGTCATCAAAGCCAAACGTTTGCACTCTGCCTTGCTCTGGTTGTGACCTATTATGGAAGGGGCGTTTATTCTTATGATAATCAGAATAATCAGATAATTCTTATGATTATCAGCCCATGCCAAGTAAAGAGCAAATCCCTGCAGACTTACAAGCATGAAATCTGCAGCATCAGCACATACTGCAACCTTTTTGGAACTGCTTGTTGAAGTACCTGTGTTGCCTGTCAGGCCGCCAGCGCTCCTGATGCATCCACACACCATCTGGGTTGGTGGCAGAGTAGCATGAAACCTGAGTTCAGCACAGAGAGGATGCACTTGCGGTCTCACTGGCATGGGGCAATGGAAAGGTGCTTATTGCATACCTTTGCGATGCTTCTTATAACTTAGCTCACAGAGCAGCATGGACCCTTTGGGGATGTGCATTCTTCCCATCTATCAAGAAGGGACAAAGCCTGATTATTACTAGCCCAAGCGGGCAAGTTAGGGAACCGAGACTTGTGCAGCTTTACTGACTGCTATGGCAACTTTAACATTTAACACTGGAAGTTCAAGAACTGCCCACAGAACAGCATCTAAGATCATGGCGTTAAATTGTTCTCCCAAGCAATCTACAGATACTACCTACAATAAAAAGTAATTCTTACTAAGACTTCTTGTTTCTATCAATGTTAATCAGGACAAAGTTGTTATCATTGAGCCAGTCCCTTTCTCAATACTCAGAATTTCATACCTGGTTTGCTAAAGCTCAGTTGGCAGGGACAGAACAAATGTTCAAACACTTAGCTCACAAGAAGTGAACCAAACTTTAACTACTTAGCTAGTATTTCACGACTGACCAAACTTCTGGTTTTGGGACAGCCAATTAACTTTCATATCTGCTTCTCAGACATACACAGCACACGGACATTTTTCAAGGAATGGCAGGCTGGCATTTGAGAGGGAGATAAAGTTGGTGTGATATCGCACTGAGGACATTAGAGAGGAAAATGATTGGCAGCAGCCAGAGGCCCCCAGGCCCTTTTAAATTACCTGGGCCACTGTTGTCAGGCCTGTGGTCACGTGACCTAGCGTGCTTGCCAGCATAGCTTTTAGTAATAAAAAGTATTATTAATATCTCCAGTCATTTTAATCAGTGAATATTCGTATTGGCGATCTATGTTTCTTTAATCAGACCTTTATAGAAAGTTTATAGTTATTGTTTTTAACTTGTTCATGTGAGTCTGAATTATCTGTAAATTCAAGGTGGTTGCCATAACCTTAGTGTGGTTAGCCCCTTGTCTCACTGGAGGCATTGCCAAGTAGCTTTAAGTCTTTGGCACACCAGGAGGAATTGGGCACCTACCAGGAGCACTGCAAAATGAGCCCACGCAACAGAAACTTTGGAACCGTCCAAAGTCTGTGAGGTACCCCTCTCCTGTTCACACATCATACAGGTACTAAGCCAGCGCTGAAAGGGGGATTACACACCTTTTCATCGTGACACAGGCCAAGGGTCATTTAGGTCTCAACTGGTTTAATGCTACCCTACATATTTTGTAGCTTTCACTTTAAAAAATGATTTTATAGAAACTTTTTTCTCACCCTTCCCAAGAAAAAAGCCCCCAGCACATCTGAAGGAGAAAGCTTCATCAGCCAAAGATCTCTCTGAAATTCCCATAGCTATACTCAAGCACAAAATTGACTATTACCTTTTCAGGTCGTTAAATTGTATGTAGTCATCCACCTTTGGCTCTAGTGCAATCATACTGGTTGAATCCACCTCCCACCTGCTCACCATTCTCTCTCCTTATAGTCAGACATGTATTCCCTTTTCTCATAAACCCTTGTCCTCTGCTGTATCCAAGAGCCCCAAATAAATCATCAAGCTTAATCTCATGGCTTCTTCTGTTTCCACGTATGGCACCATAACCCTCGCATTTACTGTTGCTAGTAGGATACTTTGTGTATGTGCCAGTGACAACTATGATGGGCCCTGATGCCTACATCAAGTAGTGAATGTCACAAGAGGCTACAACCCTCCGCTAGCTGCCATCACAGGGCATAATCTCCGATCCACCTTTGTCCCATGTGCCAGGATCACAGGGGAAAGAGGGAAGTTGGATTCAAAGGCTGACTATTATGAGCAGTAGCACTGTACGCCAAGCTATTGATGCTGAAACTATGGGCTTTCTTCATAGCGGCATGTGTCATTACAGCAGACTGAACATTTTAATATTTTTAAAAGCCTCATTTAGTGACAAACTTAAAATAAAACTGTGGCCTTGGAAAGACTTTGGGGCAGGTCAGGACCAGACCTGATCTCTGTGCCTCATTTCCACCTCCGGTATGGATTATTGCACTGTATCTCTCAGCAAAGACAAATGAGAGCAAAAACTAGTCTGAACAAGCCCGTCTCTCCCAATCAGGTGGAATGATTTTGCTGGTCTCAGCTCAGTTGCTAGAGCGCTATTTCTCTCATCAGTGACTGCTCCAGCTGGCATAAGAAGCTGTCAACTGAGAATAACAACAAATGTGCTTCTCATCAGCATTGGATGCAGTGAGGAGAGTGTCATCAGGTGGATTGGCCCCAACAACTCAGGCAAGGAGGAATGGGACAGAGCTCCTCTTCTGTGCCTCCCAGGCATGATGCATTTTAACTCTTTGTGTCTTGTAACTCAGGTTAAGAGGAAAATTTCCAGTGCTGTCTGCTCTATGAAGCAGATTTTCAATAGAGCTCAGCGTCCAAGAATGCCCCCTGCTTCCATACTGAGAACAATGGAATTCCCTCTCTGCCACCCCACTGAGAACAAAGCCAGCTGCTGGGTTCTGAGTTCTTTTGAAAATTCTGCCCCAAACCATGCCTGCCTGAAGAATGGTGCTCCCCCCGCCCCCAGATCTGAAGGGCCAGATTTCCAAGCACTTTATGATTTCAACACCAAATGTAGGCATGATCAATAGAAGAGCTTCATAAACGGTCCTAATTTCCTCACGTCATTTGGATTCGAATCCCAAACCGGCCTTCCTAACTACAATTTCTGAACTCATTAAAAATGTCCGAAATTTGTTGTTTTATGCTAAGAGATGGGATTACCCATCAAGGATGTTATCTCTGGAAAATTCCACTAAAGCAGCATTACCGAAACTGGATGCTGGCCTCCCTGGGAAAGGAGATCTGTCCAGGGGGTCGGGAGGAGGAACATGAAGGAGAGGGGTTCTGCCGGATTTTAATTTTTGAAATTCAGCTTTTCTCTCCTTATGACATTACATCTCTTATGACATTACTGGAAGAACATGAGTGGAAGTTGACTGAGGAGGGAGGGGGAAATGATTTTTATTTAGAATTTCTGAATAAATCTTGGGTGCCATTTGAGCTAGTTGGTGTTAACTCAAATTCCTGACTAACAACTGGAAGAAAAGGTGTTTTGTTAATGGTTCAAAATCCCCCTCCTTCAGTTAAGGGCTGAGAAAGCTCCTGATCCACCTCTCTGAGCCATACAAGGAGATGTCCAGTAAGAGCAGAGAGTCTTAATAAAAGGGGGAAAAGAGGGGAGAGCGAGTGAGCAGAAAACCAACTTTTTATTAAATAACACTTTCAGATCTGTGTCTGCCATAAGGAAAAAAAAGGAACAAGCCCATTTTTTTTATTTTGTTGTTCCCTGTACAATTCCCTCAGCTGAAGGGACTTGACCACTTCCCTCAATTCCTTGTTTCTAAAGTACTCCCATTAGAGAAATCTGTGCTCTATGGCTGGGGAGAGCTGTTCTAGGAAGCTGGGTTGAAGCTCTCCAGCAGCCAGTGCTGGGCCTTACTCATCTCACCTACACGAGTTTTACTTCAGTGCAATCTCAGTGGAGTTACTCCTGATTGACAGAGGCATGATTGAGAGCAGAATCAGGCCTATAGCAGCTACCCCTTAAACCTCCCTTGGAAAGGGATTTTCCCCAGGACTCAGCAAAGGAGAGCAAACAACTCTGCATGATGGTATTCAGGCACTGAGAGCAAAACTCATTCTGGCTGTGCCAGCGGGTACAATATGCAAGTACCCAATTGCTCTTGGGCCAAACAGGCCCACATATACAGTCAAGATGCTATATTTTTTTTACTGAAAAAACAGGGTTTTCCAATACTACACACGTTTCATGGGCTTGGCTCACGCTCCTAATATAAATGAATGGTGTGTACAAGTAACATTTTACGAACCATTAGGAAAGGGATAGATAATACAACCAATATATAGATAATCCTGCTACATAAATCCATGGTATGTCCATACCTTAAATTCTGCCTGCAGTTCTGGTCACCCCATCTCCAAAAAGATACATTAGAATGGGAAAAAGTGCAGAGAAGGGCAACAAACATGACAAGGGTCGGGAACAGCTTCCGCGTGGGAAGAGATTAAAAAGACTGGGACGGTTCAGCTTAGAAAAGAGACGACTCGGGGGCGACATAATAGATATCCATAAAACCATAACAGCACAGGGAACGTGAATAAGGTAGGGTTATTTACCCTTCACATAATACACAAACCAGGCTTCACCCAATGAAATTAGTAGTCAGCCAGTTTAAAATAAACAAAGGAAGTATGACTTCATAAAGTGCACAGTCACCCCGTGGAAATTGTTGCCAGGTAATGTAGTGATCACTAAAAGCATAATAAGATTAAAAAAGGAATTAGATAAGTTCAGGGAGGATAGGTCCATCTATGGCTATTAGCCAAGAGGGTCAGGGATGCAAGCTCATGCTCTGGGGGTCCCTAAACCTCTGACAGCCAGAAGGTGGGACTAGACGACAGAAGATGAAACAAATCGATAATTGCCCTGTTCTGTTCATTCCCTCTGATGCATCTGGAATGGGTTACTGTCAGAAGATAGGACCATGGATCTGATCCAGTATGACCATTCTTATGTTCTTGATGCTCATCAGTCTGTTGGGAGATACAGCTTTGCACACACCATACAATGTAGAGGTTTCACTGACAGCTTTTCAATCTTGCTCTCTCCCCTGTATTTTCACTGATGCTGAATACACACACCTGTGTACTACTGACTGGACAACATGTTGATTTTGAATGTTATACAATGCCCTGATATGTCTTCCTCCTTCCAGTGATTCCAGTTTCTAAGCCCCTTCCCCTTTACAGTCTAGCACAAATATAAACACAGTATCAGCAAAAGTGAGAAGTTGCCCTATTACTAGACACCCAAGTTCTGATTTTTAATTATAGCAGCAAAGCCAGGCAGGAAAGAAATGCCTTGCCTTTGGACCCTGAGCCTCATACACAGAAGACAAAGTATAATAAGAGAGGAGTCCATGACTAGCTAAATCAAACCAAAGGAGGTCTGGTTTCTGGAAGAAATTGACCCTCTCAGCTGGTCTTTGCAATAGGCCCAAATCACCATATCATCTGTGACAATTCTGCCTTTATGCCTGTGGAGCTGTTGGGTATTGCCCTGAGACACCATAGAGGCTCGATCTGAAACTACCCTAAGAATAGGGTCTAAGCTAGAGGCTCACTTCAGTTATTAAAGGCCCCCAAGGAGAGAGACGTTCTATAGTGTGTTATTAAAATAATGGATTTCCGAAAACTTGTTTACTGAATATAAACAGCTTAGAACACAATCCAGCTAACTGTGGGCCACATGGGTATGGGTGTGTGTAAGGCAAGCTCTCTGTCAAGAAATCCTAAGAGTGTTAGGATCCTATATTAATCCTTATATTAAAATATTGTTCCATACATTAAAAACAATCAAAACTATGTAAATTATAAAAGGATTTCCAGAATTCTATTGGCTTTCACAACTTTGCAGTCAAAGTGATACCGGCAGACAGGAACAGTAACCCTCAAGAAATACTGACTCCCTAGACAAATGAGACCAAATTCTGCTCTCAGTCACACTTGTGCAAACCCTCTGAACTGCAGTGGCCTAACAGAGCAGAGTTAGGCATTTGGTATTTATCACACACACTATTTTATTAAACCCTTTGGGGAGCCTTTCCTTAAGGTGCTTCCAAACAGCACAAACAACGAGGAGTCCTTGTGGCACCTTAAAGACTAACAAATTTATTTGGGCATAAGCTTTCATGGGCTAGAACCCACTTCATCAGATGCATAGAGTGGAAAATACAGGAGCAGGTATAAATACATGAAAAGATGGGAGTTGCCTTAGCAAGTGTGAGGTCAGTCTAACCTTCAATTAACAGTAGGACAATTCAATTAACAGTAGGATACCAAGGGAGGAAACATAACTTTTGTAGTGGTAATGACAGTGGCCCATTTCAAACAGTTGACAAGAAGGTGTGAGTAACAGTAGGGGAAAATTAATATGGTGGAAATTAGGTTTAGGTTTTGTAATGACCCAACCACTCCCAGTCTTTATTCAGGCCTAATGTGATGGTGTCCAGTTCGCAAATTAATTCAAGTTCTGCAGTTTCACGTTGGAGTCCGTTTTTGAAGTTTTTTTGTTGAAGATTTTCCACTTTCAGATCTGTTATTGAGTGACCAGAGAGAATGAAGTGTTCTCCTACTGGTTTTTGAATGTTATAATTCCTGATGTCAGATTTGTGTCCATTTACTCTTTTGCGCAGAGACTTCTAGTCAACTGTTTGAAATGGGCCTCTCACTTGGTAAGGCAACGCCCATCTTTTCATGTATTTATACCTGCTTCTGTATTTTCCACTCCAAGCATCTGATGAAGTGGATTCTAGCCCATGAAAACTTATGCCCAAATAAATTTGTTAGTCACTAAGGTGCCACAAAGACTCCTTGTTGGTTTTGCTGATACAGACTAACACAGCTACCACTCTGAAACCTGTCACCAAACAGCAGTGTCCCACTAATGCTCTTTCCAGCCAGTGAGAATTTTTTTGGCACTGGCCACCAGGTGGCACTAACTGATTAGAAAATGAATTCCTCTTTGCTTTCATGGGAAATGAAAGCCTTTGTTGATTTTGCTTCATGATATTCTATAATCATCCTTGCAACAAAGCCCGTTGCCAATTGTGCCCACATATCTATTCAGGGGACACCATCACAGGGCCTAATAACATCAGCCACACTATCAGAGGCTCGTTCACCTGCACATCCACCAATGTGATCTATGCCATCATGTGCCAGCAATGCCCCTCTGCCATGTACATTGGTCAAACTGGACAGTCTCTACGTAAAAGAATAAATGGACACAAATCAGATGTCAAGAATTATAACATTCATAAACCAGTCGGAGAACACTTCAATCTCTCTGGTCACGCAATCACAGACATGAAGGTCGCTATCTTAAAACAAAAAAACTTCAAATCCAGACTCCAGCGAGAAACTGCTGAATTGGAATTCATTTGCAAATTGGATACTATTAATTTAGGCTTAAATAGAGACTGGGAGTGGCTAAGTCATTATGCAAGGTAGCCTGTTTCCTCTTGTTTTTTCCTACCCCCCCCCCCCCAGATGTTCTGGTTTAACTTGGATTTAAACCTGGAGAATGGTCAGTTTAGATGAGCTATTACCAGCAGGAGAGTGAGTTTGTGTGTGTATGGGGGTGGGGGGGATGTGAGAAAACCTTGATCTATGCAGGAAATAGCCCGACTTGATTATGTAAAGAGTTGTCACTTTGGATGGGCTAGCACCAGCAGGAGAGTGAATTTGTGTCGGGGGGTGGAGGGTGAGAAAACCTGGATTTGTGCTGGAAATGGCCCACCTGTTGATCACTTTAGATAAGCTATTACCAGCAGGACAGTGGGGTGGGAGGAGGTATTGTTTCATGATTTCTGTGTGTATATAAAGTCTGCTGCAGTTTCCACGGTAAACATCTGATGAAGTGAGCTGTAGCTCACGAAAGCTCATGCTCAAATAAATTGGTTAGTCTCTAAGGTGCCACAAGTCCTCCTTTTCTTTTTGCGAATACAGACTAACACGGCTGTTCCTCTGAAACCTGTCATAGTCCAAGAACAAAAATCCCACCCCCCAATAGTGAATGTTTTGGTCTTTGACCTGAATAATTAAGAGAAAACAAGACTTCCCGACACAGTAATTGTTCATTAGTCACGGGATATGTAAGTGTCCAGTAAGTACCAGGCACATGGGAAGTAATGTGAGCTAATTGTCAAATGAGGTATTGTACCTAGGTAGGTTTCAGAGGAACAGCCGTGTTAGTCTGTATTCGCAAAAAGAAAAGGAGGACTTGTGGCACCTTAGAGACTAACCAATTTATTTGAGCATGAGCTTTCGTGAGCTACAGCTCACTTCATCAGATGTTAGGTAATACCTAGGTAATACCTGGACTGAATGAAGAATGTCAGAGATTGTTTTAGTGGATTTTCTTTTGACGATAACTTTTTTGTCACATTTTCAGTGGCCAGTGCTTTTTAATAACATACTGACAGAAGACAGGTTTGTTAAAATATTATTAATAAAGAGTGTGTTTCATTGAAAACATCAGGCCTTCTTGTTCAGCTGTGGAGCACAAACAAGAAGAGTGAAAGAACTACAACACAAATACATCTCACCCCCTCTGCCCACTCCTCCACCACCAACATCCACACACTGAACATATTCCACCAGCTCTTTCAAAGGTCCCATCTGTGTTTTAGTGAGTGAAGCCATCATGAACTCAGGACATAATCCAAACCAACAGCTAATTTATAAGCATCTGTAACTAGGATTATTTAGGAAACCACCTGGGGGACACTCTGCATTCAATAGCAGTCCACAATCCAGAATGCAAGGCTAACAAGAAACAGAAATAATTTAAAGTCTTGCCAAATATAGTCAGTATTCAAAATAAAGAAATAATACTGGCACCCATGTCCAAAAGACTTTACAATAACTGATACTGGGCTAATATTTGTCTGTTTTGGGGACTGTTTGGTCTAGTGTTCTTGGTGGTATTCCTTCATTATTATTAACACCCACTTTTACACACTAGGTTTATTACATTGTAATAGAGCTAACTGGTATCTAAAAGATTGCCTAAAGCTCTGGGATGAAGTCTGTGGTCACCAGTTTTGCTCCTCTGGGACAATGGAACTTTCTACAATACGGGTAAAACTTGTCTGTGCACGAGACAGAGCTTCCTTGGGGACTGATCCCAGATTGTGGAATGAACTTCCTCAGGAATGCACAGCCCTCATCTTCTGCTCCAAGTAAAAGGTACATTTCTTTGGCCTTGCCTTCTCTAACATATACAGACAGCTTCATGTGTATATATGTATTAGATTAAAAATATTCCAAAATAAAACACTCCACTGCACACATCTCCTCCCCCTGGGGAGAGAATAAAAGAACAAGCATGTGACAGATATTAGTCACACTATTAGAAGGAGCTCAGGTTCTACAGTAATGAGGATGGCATAAGAACCTATATGGAATAGAATAACAAGTATTGTAATTAAATTTGTATTGTTTTTTCATAAAAATAACAAACAGGTAAGACTTAGGCCAACCAGCAATATCAGTTCTGTGATGCTGATAAAAACTGAGATTATTAAAACTGGAACTATTTTACATATTTAATTTACTTTTCACATTTAGGTCAGATGTGACTACATTGTTAAGCTTTACTTTCTGTTTATGGTCACTTTCTGATTCTCCAGAAATAGTCCTTTGTAGCTGCATTTCAGATTTCTAGCATAGCAGCTGTGGAAGTTTCAAATTCCTCCATACTCTATTTTAATAGATTTGGGGGGTTTTAAGCATGAAAACATTTCTATTTGTATAGAGCTTTGTAAAACCGCAAGACCACCCCCTTGATCAACTGAAGAAAGTTTATATTTGGGGTCTGAATACTTGACAGTGGCTCTTTAAATCTGGTATCCTCATAAAATGTAATGACCAAGAGGAAATGGGAGTACCTAGCAGGCTTTTGTATGGATGTCCACAGAAAATAGATTCTCGTTGGCTATCAGAATTATCAAGTTTTGAAACTGAATTTAATTTAAGCTTTTTATTTAATCTTCAACTGACACCGGTAGTCCCACTATCTATCCCACTCCCTCAGCGTGTAAGCCCCGCCACAGATTTGATAGCACAGACAGTGCAGTCTGTGGTGGGTCCCAGGTCACTACCAAAAGCACTGGGGTGTTTCATTTACAGAGCCAGAATTGAGCATGTCCAGAGAGAATCGGTGGACGCAGGGATGAGCACGATATTTGTGTGTTTGATTGTATAACAGTGGTATCTTTTTATGCTCAAAGAAATAAAGTTTCAAAAGTTCCATGTACAGCCTGCAGTTTCTCCAGCTGTGGCTGTGTGAAGGCAGTATTATTAATTATCACCACAATAGTCAGCTAAGGGATAGAAACATCTGATTTTAGAGACCACATTTTAGTTCTTAGTTATAGTGGACATGAAACAAGGATCAGAACTCAGAAATCATCAGCTGCAAGCCTTCAAAGTCACGATTTGCTGGCTGAGAGAGAGAGGAAGCCAAAAGGGAGGAGAATTTGGAGAGACCCCCCCACTGCCAAGCTGGCCCATGATTTGCTGATCATATGGTGTGTACATACACAGAGTTCTGCTGTGTTGAATTCTGCCCCAGTATTTTGTCTGTATCACCAGATGCCTCTAAGGACATCTGCTGATCTGTTCAGAGAATCCTCAAATCAAGGATAATAGGGCATAAGAGGAAAACAATTGAGGGCAATGCCAAGCTGAGGGCCAGGCTTCATCACAGACATATAGAAATGACTTACAGGTGTCTCAGAAACAAAACTCCCAGAGAAATCTCCTGACACATTATCAATTCTCATTTTGTATAAATGTCTTACAGGGGTCCCATTCCAACAGGTCTCTTCAGAAGAAAAACATTCCATATGACACTTTCAGTTCAGGAGACCAACTTGTACTCTGCCATCTCTAAGATACAACAGCTGTGTTATCACCAACAAAATGACTTTAGTAGATAGTTTTGAATATGTCCTTGTATTTTCTATGATAACATTTCATTGCAGTTTTAATACCTGGATTTTTAAATGATATGAACAGAACCTGTATTTCTGATCTCCTAACTCTAGATGGATTCATCCATCTAAAGATTTTGAATAGCGGATCCACCCCCACCAAACTTGCCTGAATCCATCTTAATGAGATTTTGCAAAGTGATGTAATCTAGAGGGAAATACTGAGATAGTCATTGGGTTGAGACCTAACACATCACTAGGGATAATCCAGTTTGACTGAACAACCATGAACTAACATGAATGCCCAGCTGCAAATGCAGATGACTCAACTATCAGAACTGGGCTCGGGATCCCAAATAATAAAAACTGAAGTCAGCTTGATTATTTCAGTGTGTACAGTCTCATCTCAGTAATTTTAGTAAGGGAAATCAGTTGGGGATTTAAATGGAAATAAAATCCTCAGAGCATTTCCAAGAGACTATTTACCCTTCATGGATGTTCAGATGGGTTAATTTCAATCTCTTGATTAGTTCGCAGACCAACTAGATTAAAACAAGTTAACAATGTTTCCACAAAGCTCTTGGAGCTGCCGGATGGTACTGAAAGGGCCATTTTTCATCCGTAACCTAAGATTCAAGCCCAGATACAGAACAAGGAGAGGAGCATTTCTGCAGTTTTGTATGGAGCACGTTGTTGAGAGAGAGCTTGTTAAGGGGTCAGCAAGAAGGACCTTTTCATAATGGCCAAGGTCACAGCACGTCCCTGGAATCATACAGCTGATGTGAAGTCCAGGGCTTGGAGTCTGTGTGTACTGAAGCAACACCTCTAGTACTTGTCCTTGCTGATGCCCTGACTGAATGTAGGAAAGTCACTACAGGGAAGAGAGAGGAACCAAGTCAATTAAAAAAAGACTAAACCTGAGTGAACCCTCTCCTACCAAAATCCTCATCCCAAAGAGACTCACGTGGCACTTCAGGGAAAAAGGTTCATTGTTCTGGCTGATGTTCTCTAACCCTCTCCTTCCCGCCCCAGCAGCCATCTGCCACTTTATTTTCAGCTCCCCTGGCACATATCCCGCAAGAGGACAGGGTTCCGGCCTCTAGCTGCAGCAGCGTTGACTCTGCTTTAGTTTGCATTAGTGCACTCTGATTTACCCAGCGCCTTCTTTACCCACAGGGGTAGGGGCTGAACAGGATCAGCTATGTGGAGCTCAGTATTAAAGGGCCCACAAGTAACCATCTAATATTCATTACAGAATCATCAAGCATAATTGTAATGTTCCTTTTCCACTTGTCTATGATCTGGAATGGCCCTCTCTCTTAGGAAGGAGAGTTCTCCCCAGTGTGATTTCCCTTCATAGCTCTGAAGTAAAATCATAGTTACAGGAACTATAAAATCCTACCCAAAACATCCCTGTGGAGATGGTACATAGTCTCAGTAATTAAACTTCAGACTTCCGAGTGCAGCCAAGCTCTGTCATAACAGAGCTGTTTTAAATGTGGGATTTAATAAAATCAAAGCTCATCATAGAAGCTTGAGTTTCAAAGGAATAAAACAATAAGATCTGCATTATGCAACAGGTAAAAAGGTGACTGCTTGCAAATTAGACTCTCACTTCACCACCGATACTATGCACAACATTTTGATTAAATCACTGACAAATCTGCTTTAGGGCAGAGAAATTTGGAAACATCAGGAAACCAAACTGTGAAGTCTTTGAAAGAATATGATTTATGTGAAAATGTGATGAAGTTAATGGGTTTGGCATCAAAATTTCATGGCATGCTCAATTTTGGAGCCAAATCGGATGACTTCTTGGCAACAAGTACCCCCTACATTCCCTGAACATAGTTAGCTGTGCCCTCTATGTTTGCCAAGTCTGATAGAAATCAAAAGCTTTTATTTTAGCTACATTTCCAAGGATGCGTTTCCCAGGATGTGCATCCATAAACAGAGACGTGTATATGCATACACACTGAATAATCATGCAGAACTTCACTCTTCCCTCCTGAGACATAAAAGAGCCAAGTATTATTAGATTTATGGCTAGTTTGTCGTAGTTTTCACATAATTTTCTTGATGCACTGCAGATTTTTGAACAGGCTGTCACATTCCCTGCTTGTTAGGTATTAAGATTTTAGTCTGATCTCAGCCACACCTTGAATTTCAGTGCAATTTAATCAGTTCCTGGAGTCTTCTGGTTAGCGTATCTAGTTTTTCCATCCTGTAATTTGTGGCCTTTCCAGCTAGCTTTGTGAGACAAAGGAAAAGAAAGCAAGGAAAGGGAAGGAACTGGGTCAAATAAGCAACTTATCACATTCTTGTTTCTTTGGTGTATGAAAAGAAGCAGCAGCTATAAGATGGGCTGACTGGCACTCACACTAGGTTCAGTGATTGTACTGACATATAGAGGAATTTATGAAGGGCATCGTGGGCCTTTTTCTTTCCATGACCCCTGTAACAGGGTAGCTGGCCCATTAAATGAAACTGGACTCAACTCTCCTGTTCCAGTCCAGGTGCTCCTAACTGGACCAATTAAGACAGTGGGGCAGCACCCAGGGGCTGTAAGAGTCCTGGTGTGAAAGCGATCAGGAAAGTCAGAGCAGACTGATTCCGTCAGGAAGATGAGAGGTGCCAAAGTGAGAAGGTGGCTCCTGGGAGAGGGCTGAAGGCAGGACAGCAGCAAGAGGGGTTTGCTGGCTGACATCCCCAAGCCAGAGTACCAGGACTGGAAAGGGCTGAAGGCCAGAGAGAAGCAGAGGGAGATGCCTGCTGGCTCTAAGCTAGAGAGCAGCCGTGGAGCTGACTGATGTCTTCTTGCCAGAGAGCTGGGCCCTAAAGGAACCATAAGAGGGCCAGAGGGAGTGATGGATTCTCCCCTGGCAAGGATGGTCCTAGCAGAGAGGCTGTAGGAGTTCTGCTGGATAGAGTGGAACTGCATCCCGGAAGAAAGGGCCAGGGTGTCTGTCTGGCAGAGGGACAGAGGAGGACTGAGAAAGAGTCCAGATATGGTGAGAACAAAGCTGGGTTTTAAAGATTACATGCACTGGGGTGGGGGGGTGAGTGATATGGACTATGTTTTGTGATTTTTGAGTTATAGACTTTTTCACTGTGTTTTGACAAACTATGGATTATGGACTAGGCTATAAGCTCATATGGAGTTACTGGGGCCTCAGAAGGGAAACTGAGGTGAGTGGCCACTTGCAGGACTGCCATGAAGGGGCACCTGGGACAAGACCACTCATTTACAACCCCCCAAATATTTCTTTTTGGCCTCTATTCTCATAGGTATAGTGCTGAAGCACTGCAGAGATCTGCGTCCCACCTGATATGGACTCCTGAGAACCCAAGTGCCTATCCTCCCCACAGTAACAAAATAGTCTCAGAGAGTTGGAAAGTAATGAAGAAATTGCACAATGCTAGAGTCAATAATGATGCAGACCAGATAAGATCACTGTGTGGCCACTTACGCTAGGAAGGAATATTCCTGAAGGCTAAGCCATAAATCGGCATCTTTTGTTTCATGTTTAGCATACATTTTCCCTCTGATTGTTTTGGGTCTGTCAGGACACCAGCACCCTGTTGGAGGAATCAAAAATAGTGGAATGGATTCCTGCAGGGTCAGCCATTAGTGCTTAGCTTCAGTATTATGGTTGTTGAATTCATTTTCTCCTCTATGGTTCTACTTTATACCTAATTTCTCTTTCTGATTGCAAACAAGTTATTTATATGTGTATTGGGACATATACTCCTGGGAATGGGACACAATGTAATCTTCTCAAGTGACATCTGCTTCAGCACTCTGTGGAATATGCTTCTATTGTAGGTGGCACAGAGCATACAATTTATCACTGTAAATATCTGAAGATAAGAACATTGTGCCAGGGTAGCTGGGATTCCCGCTGACCTGATCTCTCTACATTTAGGAGTTTGCAGAACACACAAAACACCAGTCTACATTAAACATCATAACCTATGCTAGCAGGAGAAGTTTAAATTGTATATCACAGATATAGTGCAGTGCTAATTGTATTCACTATCATACACTTATCTGTAGACCCCTGCAATACCCTGCTAAAGGGATGAATCAGGGCTGAAAAGACACAAACCAGAAAAAAGGAAAAAACAGAACTGATCTCTCTCACGCAAGTTCCATTGCCCATAGATTTCTGTATTTAATTTGCTTAATTAAAGAAAAAGAAGAGTCCTCAGTGATGCTGAGTTAGTCCCTAGGCTGTCTAGTCCTGATACAATCTAAACAGAACCTCTGCTGTTCTATTATTGAGAAAGGAGAAATTTATGATCTCAATGGGAACAAGAGAAACATTTCCAGCTGAATCTGAATGACTCAGACATTTGTCTGTGTGAGGTACTGTTTGATAGACAGATTATCTGCATGAAGTGACAGAGCTTGCTCTGTAACACCAAGGAGAATCAAGAGTCTACCTGATGCCAATGGAGTTACTCCTGATTCACACCAGAGCAGGGGTCGGCAACTTGCAGCATGCGAGCTGATTTTTACTGGCACGCTGCTGCCAGCTGGGGCCCCGGCCCCTGGCCCCACTCAGCCCGCTGCCTGCCTTGGTGAACGGAACCCCAGGCCAGCAGCGGGCTGAGCTGGGCCGGTGGTTGGGACCCCGGCTGGCAGGAGCCAGCGGAACCCCAGACCGGCAGTGGGTGAGCCACTGCCAGTCTGGGGTTCTATCTGCCACCCTGCTCAGCCCACTGACGGTCTGGCGTTCCAGCCGCTGGCCCCTTGCCAGCCGGGGTCCTGGCCATCAGCCCCGCTCAGCCTGCTGCTGGCCCGGGATACCAGCTGCTGGCCCTGCTCACCTCGCTGCTGGTCTGGGGTTCCAGCCACCCGGCCCCCTGCCAGCCGGGGTCCTGGCTGCCGGCCCCGCTCTGCCCGCTGCCAGTCTGGGGTTCCATCGGGGGCCCCTGTAAATGTAAAATTTATTACTGGCACGCGAAACCTTAAATTAATGAAGACTTGGCACGCCATTTCTCAAAGGTTGCCGACCCCTGCACCAGAGTAATGGAGAGCAGAATTTGTCCCTCTATGCTTATTCTGTACTGTACTGTCTTTCCAAATTAAGTCTTTCCTGATAATGGTGTTAAAATATTCTGACAGTAAAAAAAGCATCCCTGTTTTTTAGCCTGATTGCTCAAATGGTGCCCTTCCTGACTTTGGGCAGCAGCCTGCCAGAGCGGAGCAGTTTGCCCAGCGAGGTAGTTATGGCCTAGTCAAACTGGGCTCTTCAGTCAAGCTTGGCTACATCTATGCAAAGTGTATTACAAATTACCTCCTTCAGGGCACTAAGGATTAGACTAGTGGACCCATCTGATCTGATCTGACCTGGCCACTTAGGTGAGAGTCACACTGCTGCAAATATATAGATCACTCTGCTCACTCAATGAATTCACTGGTGTGGCACTTAATTCCTACAGAGCTTTACACACATGACGTCACTGACTATCATTAGCCCCACTGGTGAAGTAACTCTGTGAGGCCACACAGATCGTCTGCCACAGAGCCAGGATCCGAACCCAAGTCCTCCTGACTGCACTTCCTTGCTCTTCCCTCCAGAGCACACTGCCTCCCAAGACAATCCCCACACTTTATCGACCAGCTCCGGACTCTCTTATTCAATAACAGGGCAAATTTATGGATGGACATGAAGGCTCAGTCAGAAAAGTATTTACTAATTTATCATTTTAACTTTGTACTGGGGCTAAGAACTTTTGCCAGGTTTTATTTCAGAGAAAATTAAAAGTCTCATCACAAACTCCTGAAAATGAACTTCCTAGCACTAGCACCAAATCGACCTCCATCCCAGCTTTGCTGAGTACCCCATAACTCCTATCACCCCACATGAAGCTGTCAGAGTATTAGTATCCCCTCACTAGACTCCTATCCATTGCAGTCATTAGTAACTGTATAGGACAGGAAATTGGCTTGCAGCCCTGCAAGTGAGGTCTGTACACAGACTGTGACTCAATCTCCACTTGTTAGAGTGACAGGTTAGAAAGTATCCCTCTCAGTCCATTTTTACAGGACAGAATCTCTCAATTCCAGTGAACATTCGTTACCAGCAAACTGCACGAACACTTGTTAAAAACATGCCAGGTTCTACTTGATGGCACTTTCCTTTCATTTGTAGCCATTGAAGAAGATATTGTACTTCAGGGCAATTCCAGTGCTGCAGAGGGTTCCATGGAGCTGCCTGTGTGCAGGGCACACTTCTCTGTACCACTGCAAGCCTCCTAAGCAGCTCTTTCCTTAGCTTGCAGAAGTCTGAAAAACAGTTACTGACACTCGTCCCAAAACAATCTAGTTTCTAGTTATTGTTATTGTTCAGCTAGTATGAGGGAGAGATGTCAGAATTCTACAATGGAGCTTGCAAGGTCAAAACTAGTTTCAAACCAAAGTCTCCAATGGAGATGAGCAATAGATTATAGGACAAGTTTCAGAGTAACAGCCGTGTTAGTCTGTATTCGCAAAAAGAAAAGGAGTACTTGTGGCACCTTAGAGACTAACCAATTTATTTGAGCATGAGCTTTCGTGAGCTACAGCTCACTTCATCGGTTGCATCCGATGAAGTGAGCTGTAGCTCACGAAAGCTCATGCTCAAATAAATTGGTTAGTCTCTAAGGTGCCACAAGTACTCCTTTTCATTATAGGACAAGATTATCCTTAGTGTCATAGGGCTGAAATCAATAGAGTTTGATCACTAAGGGGGATAGCTCTTCTTTTAATAGCTGTTTACATCAGAAAATTTGCACCTGAAAGATGCTCCTGCATGGGGCTCCTTGCTGATAAAATTAAAGTCAGTTCAATAAAAGCTATCTGTAGGCAACAGCAATCCATGTCAATCTTAGATATAAAATGCTTCAAATGCTGAGTAGCTCTTGGGGAAAGACACCTGTAAACTAGGGGAACTGTAAGGGTTCAGAGGTAGCAACAAGGTCCCTGTAGGTAGGGGCAGGGAGGCAAGGTAACGGGTGAATTTTGTATCTAGGATAAACTAGAGGGGGGAAAGGGGGACTGGACCAGATACTTTTGGAAAGGTCTGGAATGCCTTTCTGAACCGTTCATCACGTGGGGAAGACTGAGATTGCACCAGGTACAAGTGGGGATAGATGGTAAGAGGGGTTGGAGCTGGGTGCTTTGGACAGAGGATTTGTCACAGAAAGGTCACAAGACGGTAAGTTAACATCTACGACGTACATAGACCCCACCCTGAAAAGCCTGAACACCAAAGGTCTGCACAGACACTGCACTCTTAAACATTCTGATCCTGTTCCCCAAAATACCTCATGCAAGCATCCCAAAATACCTCAGCCCAGGGAGCAGGCTTTCAAAAGTGCAGTTCCTTAGGGGATCACAAAATGGGAAAGACTCTGAAGTTTCCAAGGACACCTGGGACTTGCTTTTTCTCAATTTTTTAAAAATTTGTATCCAAGTTTATTTTGTGAATTATCAGAATCCCAGACCAGGCAGTTTGGACCAATCAGTGTTACTATGAAGGAGAACTCAGGGGAAGTTATCAAAAGGGTGCCATTCCCTTAGGTGGGCATTAATTGTATAATTGAACAGCAGGCCCAAATCTCATGTAGTCCAAGGAGTGAGTGCTCAGATTAGTGCCTGCAATTCATTTTATGGGTACAAAATTTGTGGATGCATGCTGCACCTGCAGAAAGGGAAGCCCAGCCAGGCCTCAGACTAGCTGGACATAAAACATCTAAAAGTGGGGAAATAGTCTCCAGATTGTCCTTCATCCTGTAATGTGTATAGTACATTCAATGTTTAAATAGGCCAAGCCAGATCACTGTCTGCAACGGCTTCCATACTTTGTGTTTCTGCAGGAACATACAGAAAACAAGCCCCCTACTGCCCAGTGCAGCTGGAAATCCTCAAGTACTCACACATTGGTTTGAGCTGTCCAATGAGTTCCTCTTTCGTCCATTTTGCCCATTCCTTCTTGTCTGTGTTTATTGAGCACAGGATGGGACCACATGGTTTTCCACAGTCCTCTATGGCAGGTACATTCAGGTAGTGCACCAATACGATGTCAGGGTTCTATAGGGAGAACAGGAGAACAATTATAAATACCTGGGGCCACTTCTGTCTTCTTTCCCTCTTTGCGATTAGGTAGATTTATCTTCACTCTATTATTTATTCAAAATTCAATCTCAGAAAAAAGCCAGAATTCATTCCCATTTTGTACATTAATTCCCTAAGACCACAGCCATTCTATAAGAGGTTGCAATGACAACACATGAGACAGAGTTCTTTGCACACAGCAGCCTCCCTCCTGAGTCCCTTTGCTTGCAGTCTCACTGTTATCTTTGTTTGCTTAGTACAAATCCTTTTCAACCCACTCCAGTATCAACAACTGCAGCCTCCTCCAAAAACACCAGTCACAGCTGCCACAGAACTTGCTTTGGGTTTAAGAGGCACATGAATCATTTGCTCGATCAAATGCTTTGATCAGTTTTGGTTCACCTTAGAGTATTTGAAATATACATGAGAACATCAATAAGAGCCACACTTTCAGTAAATTTGCAGGAAAATGGAGGGAGAAAGTCAAGGAAACTGACAATATTACACAGTGCCCCTGAGCACAGCTTCCTTTCAGTCAGGCCTGTAATTTCTTGCCTTTTGAAGAATCTTGCATGCTTGTGATGAAAAGATCAAGCCGAAGAAATTTGGAATCGGAATAGAGAACAACTCTGCAGAGCTTCTGTTTAGGAGTTTTTTGAACAACTACAGGGTACCCACTCCTGCAGGTTTGTTTAATGCCCCATTCATTTTCTCAGCTCATATTCTTCCCACAGGAATTGAGGGAAAGAAAGAAAATGCAACCCCTCTTTGATGCACTGCAGGTCTGCCGCAGCGACATAGACTTTCCAACTAGGAAACCTAACAGAATGTTTATTACAATGTTGGTAAATGAATCATCTTAACAACAACACAAACAACCGCTGTAGTTTCCCCACAATGTCCCAAGGAGATTGTACAATAGATAATAACAAGACTGAAAACTTGATTTCTTTCCCTAAAGTAATTTACTCCTAAGTTCACAAACTTTAATGACTACTTTGGAATTATTTATAAAAATAAATAGGATAATGGTCTAATTAAAACTCTAATGTTTCATTAATGCTGTTAGAGACCAGCTCCAAATTGGAGAATGAACACGAACTGCCACATGTCTGCAAAGGCTGTACTAATGGGAGTCAATTTCCTACTGAACAGAGAAGAAAGAATGAGAGCAACAAATAGACTCCAGTACCAAAATGACAATTTACTAATGAACTTGCCTTGAAAATGGATCATGAAGTAAATAAACTCTCATCCCTCTGATGGGCAAGAATCCTGCAGGCTTGTGATATCTTGCAGATGCTCAAGATATCACACTATTAATTTCCTGCCATTCTGCTGAGACAGCAAACAAGGATGCTACCTGTCCAGTAGAGTTGGGACTAAGGTCACCACTGCAATTCATGCAGCCATTGAGAACAGCCTGGTTAAAAGATGACATTCAGTCACCAATCATCTGTGCCAGATATGAGCCAGTGACATAGCAGTGAAAGTCTCTGTAGCTTACTATCTCTTGTGCTACCTAGGCTTAGAGCTGATTGGAGAAATTTTGACTGAACCATATTCCATTGTAATATATGGTTTCATTAAAATGGAAGCACTTTGTGAAATTAAGCTAATTCTGGCAAAATTCCATTTGGGAAGAAAAACATGAAAAATGGGACATTTCAACATTTTTGGAATGAAATGTTTCAATTTTTTGTTTTGGAATGACGAATTTTTAAATGCTTTAAAATGTGTGTTATACAGTCAAACTTCCATTGACTTAAACAGGACCAGACTTAGGTCAATGCTGAGCATTTCTGAAAAATCTCAGCCTCAGGCACTAGCTGTGTGCTGACAGGCTGTGTTTCTATCCAGTTATTGGCTGGTGTATGACAAGCCATATCCATGATTATGGAATATGTTTCTGTGTGGGTAACTTTGTTAGGTGGCATAGATATATTGGCACAGCTGTTAGACTTGAGATTCACACACATCAAGCCATACTGTCAGGAAAGGGTCATGTATGATCTGTATTTGCACAGCACGCAGAGCTTGTTTCTCTATGATATTCACCCCATGTGGCATCACCCACCACTAAAGCATCAAGTACCAGTGACATCAGACACATCACAGACGAGAGGGACCCAGCAGGATGCAATGACACTATGGTGAAGACAGACACATGAGCTACCACTGCAATTCACAATGCCAGCAATTCCAGCTTTGGAGACTGTTGGAAACAAGCTGAAGTTGAGCACTCTGGGAAGCTGGAATGTGGGCCCACTAAGCTTGTTTTTAGAATAATGACATGTCACCTCAAGACTGGAGGACCTTCAGGTAAGCACTAGGACAGTTGATGAAATGTAGATAAGATACAAATGCACACCAGTGTTTTGGGATCCAAGCTACATGCCAATAATTCAGTGAAGGTTCTATCACCAAAGCTCTGCACTGCAGAACAAGAGCAGAAAGGTCTCTTTTGATAGGAAAATAGTGACTGATTCCATATCATAAATCACTTGAAGGCAATTTTATGCAGTTAGTTATCAGTGGAAAGTTTTACTGGTTTTTCCCTAGGCATTTAGTAGCTATTGAGAACTGCTCTATCAGCTGTATGTGATAGTTATAATAGTGTCAGTGATCCTCAGATATACTGTTGTGATGGTCATACAACTAACTAGACTAACCTGTCATTCTGAAACAGTGACAAATGGGCTGGGAGGTGCCACTGAAAGGAATGCAAATAAAATGGACCGTGTATCCTGTTGTGGGATCTTCTTTCTACTGAACAGAGGAATCTCAATCTGCACTGCCAGCTCTTGATGGAGATTAACCTGCCATGAAAGATTAATCACCATCACGCGCCTATGGACCTGGTTCTCTCTTTCCCTGGTTTTACACCATTGTAACTGTACTGTCTTCCCTACCGACAGCGAGATCAGAATCAGGACATAGGGCATGGGGTTTCCTGAATGAGTGTCTCAGTCTGTTGTCAGCCATCTATCAAAAATCAAACTACAAACAAGGAGTTCACAGGACACTACAGATGTCAGGAAAGATACAGGGATGGGATGTTTACCTAGGCAGCTCTCTCTGTGACTTTCAGCCTTGAAGAGATGGAGAATCACTCTGTTACCATATAGAAACTGCTGGGATCCACAAAGTCATAGTGGAGTGGCATCCTCACGCAGCCTCACTGTGCGTTGATACTGCCCCCCCATACCTTGGCTGATACTGTCCCCCCACACCTTGACCCATTTGTTAAGTGTGGTCACCGGGTGCCAGGCATTGTAAGATGCGGTCCTGTGATCACTGCTCTACTACCGTGACACCAGCAGAGAGAGAGGAGTTTCCAGCAAACCAAAGGACTCCATGGGAGTTGTATGTGGGAGCCTCGGTGAGCACATAGCTCTAAAGCCACAAGCTAGGTAGCACTGATTTATACAGCTTAAGGAAAGCTAAGTGCTAAAGAAAGTGCCAAAGACATGCAATTAAAATTAGAGTTATTATTTATTGTTTTAAATGCCCCAACTCAGAGATCAAGGCACACGTACAATACGAAACCTTACAAAATAAATTACTAATAAATAATAAACTCTTCTCTATTTAACCCATCTGGGCTTTCCATAAGCAGTAATCAATAACTACCTCAATAACCACACTGCCCTCCTAAACCAAATTCTCTCAGAAAACAGATGGGCTTTGCAGAATGCCTGGAAGGTCAGCAGGCTTGGGGTCTGACAGACCAAACAGTAGGGAGAGCGAGCCATGCTCCCTTCAGGGAGAACATGCTCCCTCCTGCTCCTTTCATGGCTAAACCAAGGAAGTGTCAGCTCAAGCAGCCCCAGCTAATCTCAATTGCTGCAGCATCCCACAAGCAGGGGGCATCTCTCAGACAGCTGGGGCCCAAAACATTTGGGATTTTAGAGACAAACACACACCTGCAAATGAACTGGCAGCCAGAGTAGACTTCAGAGTTTAGGTGTAATGTACGTCCTGAATTAAGAATCCACCCTTCCTGCCAAGCACAGAGGGAGGAACACAGTTTTTAGCCACGGGTGCTACTAGGATATCCAGAAACACCAGGAGAGCCAATGAACACTTGCCATGGAATACTTCCCCAATGAAGTCTAGGCTATTTCCTCCAGTTGCCTCCTCAACCTGTAAGATTTATCAGACTTGTCTGGGTTGAGTCTTGATCAGATAATCCTTCTCCAAGCCCCAACCAATGGACGAGATGGTGATATGAAACTGGGCATCAACATTATACTGAGGACACCACAGCCCATGTTCCATCATTAATCCTCTTAGTCATGGATTAACATATTGGTATATCAATTACACCTAGCTAAAGGAATTGATAGGAACAACCATATTTTTCCCTTCTTTAAGTTTATATTCACATTTCTTTTGAAAATTTGGATTCCATCTTCCAGAAAGGGATAAGACAGTGCCATCTACCAGCCAAACTAAGCTTCCTGCATTCCTTCTCAATGGGCCATGGCATTTTTTTGTCTGCAGCAATATCGAAAATAATTTGCTTTAATTCCTCAGCTCACTACTAGCTGAAGCATCCTTACCAGAGGCACAGGAGAGCCATGTGTCAGTACCTCTGGGATGCTTGAACCTGTTCCACTTTGGATCCTGATTATGTGTGTGGTTAGCTGACTTGCCAGGGAAACAGCACATCTGAGGCTGCGTAATGAGGGATGTTAGCAGAAAATGCTGGAGAATGTATTGGTTTAGCATGATTTAGTTTTCATAATTACAAGAGACTTGGGATTTGAGAAAATAAAATCCCTTTGAACAATAAAGCATAGCAACCTCAGTGAGTGTTTTGTGTGTTCAGATCTTAGACAACTGGAGGTGGAGAGTATGTCATGGGCCAATGGCAGCTAACACGAGCCACCTACAATCTGCTTAAAGTACCATGTTTATTTCATGCCTGTGGCTAATTTACCCCTCTTCTGAAATGAATGCCACAGTGGTGCTAGAGAGGTCTCCTCTGACAAGCTTGCATCCAAGTGCAGAGAATTCTACTGGCCTAAAATCCAGCTACATTAGAAGTAACCCTTTAAGACTCTCATGTTTGAGGGGGAAAAAAACAATAATAAAAGGGAATTACAAAATTAAACCCCAGCAGCTAATCAAATCCTCACTCAAAGCTCCTGAAACAGCAAGGAATAAACCCACCCAAAAGCCAAGTGGCAGAAGACTGTTAAGCCACAAACATCTATTGGCAATGGCTCATATCTCACAGATAATAGATAACTTCAGAGAAATCGGAAGTGTGCTGAAGAAGAATAATGTCCAAGCAATCTAGGAGATCCTTCCTGTCCCCTGAGTGAAGAAGGACAGAAGATCTGGAAATGAATTGCTGGCTAGGTAAGTGGTGTGTTGTGGAGGGTTTTTGTTTTGTTGGTCATTGGTCCACTTTCTTTCAGGAAATGGGGCTGTATAGTTTGGATGGCCTCCACCTCAGTAGAAGGGGAACCAATCTCCTTGGGGAGAGGTTGGCTAGAGAAGTTAGGAGGGCATTAAAGTAATAACAAGAGGGGAGGATAAAAAGCAGGGAAGATAGGAGCACTCATTTAGTGCAGGATCAAGGTACTGAGGATAAAAATCAATCAAGGAATCAAAGGTCACGGAGAGAAGAAATTATTAAATTGCATATACAACAATGCTAGGAGCCTGGGTAATAAACAAGAGGAATTTGAATTGCTCATCTATGAGCATAAATTCAATCTAGTTGCTATTACTGAAAACTGGTGGGATGATGCACACTATTTGAATGTTAACATCAATGATTATAACCTATTTACGAAGGATCAAGAGGGCAAAATGGGGAGGGAAGTGGCATTCTATGTCAAAAGTGGCATTATCTGTTTCTGAGTCACTGGTAACTCAGAAGAAAATGAACTTGAATGCTTATGGATCAATGTCCTAACAGATAAAGCACAAGATGGAGCATTAGCTGGTGTCTGCTACACACCATCAAATCACACTTGGAAACAGGTTGACCGACTCTTTATGCACCTATCTATAATGTGTAGGTAAAAAGCTGTGTGAATATTGGGGACTTCAGTTTGAGGGACATGTGCTGGAGGTTTCATGCAGCCAGTACTAACACATCCTTAGAATTCCTAAAGATTATAAATGTCAATTTCCTAACTGAAAAAATGTTGCAACCAACAAGGGGGGATTCTATATTCACAGAAAAAGAGGAACTGACCACAGAATGAAAAGTTAGTGGTAGCTTAGGTACAAGTGATCATTTATAATGTGCAAACAGAATAAAGTCCAAACCAATATATATATATTTGGTGCTTTAAAAGGGCCAATTTCACAAAGCTGAAAACAATTATGAGCCAAATCAGCCAGAATAAATAAATTAATCAGAAACATGTGAATGATAACTGGGAACTGTTTAAGAACACTTTACTAGAAGCCCAAAAAGCCATAATCAAAGACGATCATATTAGTTAAAAACCTGACCTGGTTCACAGAGGAAGTGAAGGCAGCTATACAAAAATAAAATATAACAAATGGAAAAAAAGGGAAGTTTATAGTTATGAATATAAGTCAGAAGTTCACAATTGTAGAGAATTGATAAGGGAAGCCAAGAGACACAAGAAGAAATCTATAGCCAGCAGAGTTGAGAACAATAAGGAGTTTTTAAAGTATGCTAAGAACAAAATGAATCCTGACAATGGTATTGGTCCATTACTTAGATGGAAATGGTAGAATTATCAATAATAATGCAGAAAAGGCAGAAGAAGTGTTCAATACATATTTCTGTCCTGTATTTGGGAAAAACACATGATGTAATCATATCATCTGAAAACTCTCACCCCTTGCAGGTTCCCAGAGCCCAGGCTCCAGCCTGAGCCCAAACATCTACACTGTAATTAAACAGCCCCTTAGCCCAAGCCCCGCAAGCCTGAGTTAGCTGACACAGGCCAGCTGTGGGTATTTAATTGCTGTGTAGAGATACCCTATGAGAACCTACTTAGGGAAAAATATTTGGTTATGAGCTCTTCAATATAGCAGAGAATGATGTAACACGATCCAATGGCTTGAAGTTGAAGCTAGACAAATTCAGGCTGGAAATAAGGCCTCAATATTTAACAGTGAGCGTAATTAACCATTTATAAAATTTACGAAGGGTTGTGGTGGATTCTCCATCATAGACAATTTTTAAATCAGGGTTGGATGTTTTTCTTAAAGATATATTCTGGAAATTGTTTTGGGGGAAGTTCTATGGCCTATGTTATACAGGAGGTCAGACTAGATGATCACAACGGTCCCTTCTGGCTTAGGAATCTATGAACCTAGGAGTCTATGAAGGTAAGGGAGAAGAGTTTGTAATGTTGAATGCTGCATGGTAATTTTCCATTAACCGCAATGGGAATGGAGGAGAGATTCTGGTGAAGTGAATGCAGCTTGATTTAGAAATAACTTTTGACAACAAGTCAAAAACAAGAAGCCATTAGTCTGAGGATGAAAAGGCAACTGAGCCAATAGGGGAATCAGAAGGTGCACTAGCGGCTAGGAGTGATTGATGTACAGTACAATACTGCATTTATCCCTAATAATTTAATCTGTATTATGCCCGGGAGCTGGAACTACTTTATTGCTACCATCAGAAACTAAATGTCAAGTTTCAGTCATTAGTGAAGTTTAGCTTCCAAGATGTGGCAAGTTTCTTTTTCCCAGAGAAGCTCTTCAGAACCCTGCGTTGAGTAATAAGAAGCTTTGAAACCTGAGTCACCCTCTGTGCACTCACGACTTCCTTGTCCTTTCTCTGACACAATCCCCTCCCTTCTTATGGCTCCCCCACATATACTCCAAATTAAAGCCGATCAGTTCTCAAGTTGGTAATATCAAGCCAAGGAGGTATATTCACCTCTTCTATTTTTTTCTGTGGTTTACATTGTAAAGTGCTAAATATCAACCCTGCTTTCTTCAATGGCAAGAAGGTATGTGACAAAGACAAAATCACAACTAGCACAATGAGACAATGGCAGTGGATGGGCAATGGGTGGTTTGGCTCTCTCTGAGCCCGATGAACCATGGATTGTTTATGAGGATGAAAAAACCCCAGGCTCCTCTTCCTTCCAGGACGAAGGGGTTGATTTCTGACCATTTCACTACTTACAAAACTTCAGGAAAACTGTTTTTCACCTGCAGTCACAACTCACCTGCAAGAAACACACCAGGGTTCAGCCAGAAAAGAGACCTGCCATGTACATCTCAGAAGTCTTACATCTAGTCTACAGGGAAATCCTACATAAAACTGTGGCCAGCCATCAATATGGAATTTAGAAAGCTCTAGAAATAGATACATAGCACAGCGTATTCATTGATCTTAATGCTCTGTATGTCAGCAACTCCACACAGCTTTCTGCTCACTGGAGTCACAAAGCCTCTGCCACCTGCCATGTCAGAGCAGTAAGTCTGCCTGGCAAGTGGGAGCCTTGCACACACAATGCTACCGTCTCTGCAGATCCAGATGGGGGCCCTCTCGGGAAGGGGAGGGTAATTTGTTGCAATATCTCTGGTTTTGTGGCATAAGCAGGAGCACATTACAAGAAATGGTTAAAAATGCAAAAGGCTGTTAGTTTTGATAAAGAAAAATGCAGCTGCAACATCTGTTTGACTCTTGTTTGCAGCTTCATCAACACTAAGTGGTCAATAAATCAGACTGGCATGGCGTTACGTTTCTTCTGTGGCTGAGTCATTAATCTAATGCCAGTTCTCATGAAAAATGAAGGAGAAAGGCTTGTGTTATAGTGAAAATGTATACACTATCCAGAAACGAATAATAGCGTGTAATGGTGCTGCAGACCTCCCAGCATGGTTGCTGGAGGAGAGGCATCGCCTCCCAATGCAAACCGTTACATACAATTTAAATTAGCCAAGTAAATCAGCGATTGTTTGTTCCACCAGCCCATTTTATGACAATATTTTTCATATTAGCACTATTTATGCACAATTGCAAAGCTTTTCCTGCACCCAGATTTTAATAAACAGTGAGGGGGCAAAGGCACATAAAATAGAGCCACAAAGCCTCAAAAGGGGATGATATATTATGGAATGAAGAAATGAGGGGTATAACAGCACTTCATAGCTTTTGTATCAGAATCCTGGCAGAGAGCAGAGGGAAATTTTTTTTCACCTGCAACAATAGCCCTATGTTTGCTTCCCACCAGACAGACTTACAGTTTGGAAGATCCATGTGAGGGGAGGTCTCCAGTAGTCAGACAGAAAAGGCAATGACCACAACAACAACAACAAAAGGCAATTAAAAAAAAAGAGAAAGGGAAAATCAAAGCTCATCTCTGGGCAGCCCCAGTATGCAACATTTGCAGCTAGTGAGAATGTCATATACTGAGAGACTGTGCTTCACTCCCCAGCAATGACAATCAGGTCAAGGCTTGGAGCCACACCAGCAGCTGGCTTCTGCATTGCAAATGATCAGGGTTGGAGATAGTTTCTGGGGAAATAACCTCTGAGTGAGAGAAAGGTCTTGCATTTAAACCCACCACTAGAATTAGGAAGGGAAATAAATGCTACCTTCTAAGTGGATGAACACCAGCAGATTACACCCCAGCAGATTTTTTTGCCAGGAAAAAACCCCTAATCAAAGATAGCATCAGTCTACAGTAACTCCAGCCATTTACCTTCATCCTCAATACAAGAACATGGCTCTCCTGTAATTTTAGTCTCTACCAGAAATAATTATTTGTTCCCAGTAGTGCCCATAATCTATGAAGCACTGTAAAAACACAGGAAGTGGTACAGAATAGCCCCTGCTCTGAAGGCAGGGGCGGTTCTACCAATTTTGCCTCCCCAAGCAGTTGCTGCCGAATTGCTGCCACGGCAACAGCAGCAGAGCTGCTGCCAAATTGCTGCCGCGACGGGAAGAGCAGCGGAGCTGCCGCCAAATTGCTGCCACGGCGGGAAGAGCAGCGGAGCTGCCGCCAAATTGCTGCCGCGGTGGGAAGAGCAGCGGAGCTGCCGCCCAAAAGCTGTTGCGGCAGGAAGAGCAGCGGAGCTGCCGCCCAAAAGCTGCCGCAGCGGGAAGAGCAGCGGAGCTGCTGCCCAAAAGCTGCTGCGGCAGGAAGAGCAGCGGAGCTGCCGCCCAAAAGCTGCTGCGGCAGGAAGAGCAGCGGAGCTGCCGCCCAAAAGCTGCCGCAGCGGGAAGAGCAGCGGAGCTGCCGCCCAAAAGCTGCCGCGGCGGGAAGAGCAGCGGAGCTGCCGCCCAAAAGCTGCCGCGGCGGGAAGAGCAGCGGAGCTGCAGCCAAATTGCTGCCGCGGCGGGAAGAGCAGCGGGGCTGCCGCCCAAAAGCTGCCGCGGCGGGAAGAGCAGCGGAGCTGCAGCCAAATTGCTGCCGCGGCGGGAAGAGCAGCGGAGCTGCCGCCCAAAAGCTGCCGCGGCGGGAAGAGCAGCGGAGCTGCCGCCCAAAAGCTGCCACAGCGGGAAGAGCAGCGGAGCTGCCACCCAAAAGCTGGCACGGCGGGAAGAGCAGCGGAGCTGCCGCCCAAAAGCTGCCGCGGCGGGAAGAGCAGCGGAGCTGCCGCCAAATTGCTGCCGCGGCGGGAAGAGCAGCGGAGCTGCCGCCCAAAAGCTGCCGCGGCGGGAAGAGCAGCGGAGCTGCAGCCAAATTGCTGCCGCGGCGGGAAGAGCAGCGGAGCTGCAGCCAAATTGCTGCCGCGGCGGGAAGAGCAGCGGAGCTGCCGCCCAAAAGCTGCCGCGGCGGGAAGAGCAGCGGGGCTGCCGCCCAAAAGCTGCCGCGGCAGGAAGAGCAGCGGAGCTGCCGCCCAAAAGCTGCCGCGGCAGGAAGAGCAGCGGAGCTGCCGCCCAAAAGCTGCTGCGCCAGGAAGAGCAGCGGAGCTGCCGCCCAAAAGCTGCCGCAGCGGGAAGAGCAGCGGAGCTGCCGCCCAAAAGCTGCCGCGGCGGGAAGAGCAGCGGAGCTGCTGCCCAAAAGCTGCCGCGGCGGGAAGAGCAGCGGAGCTGCTGCCCAAAAGCTGCCGCGGCGGGAAGAGCAGCGGAGCTGCAGCCAAATTGCTGCCGCGGCGGGAAGAGCAGCGGAGCTGCCGCAGCGGGAAGAGCAGCGGAGCTGCCGCCCAAAAGCTGCCGCGGCGGGAAGAGCAGCGGAGCTGCCGCCCAAAAGCTGCCGCGGCGGGAAGAGCAGCGGAGCTGCAGCCAAATTGCTGCCGCGGCGGGAAGAGCAGCGGAGCTGCCGCTCAAAAGCTGCCACAGCGGGAAGAGCAGCGGAGCTGCAGCCAAATTGCTGCCGCGGCGGGAAGAGCAGCGGAGCTGCCGCCAAATTGCTGCCGCGGCGGGAAGAGCAGCGGAGGTGCCGCCAAATTGCTGCCGCGGCGGGAAGAGCAGCGGAGCTGCCGCCCAAAAGCTGCCGCGGCGGGAAGAGCAGCGGAGCTGCAGCCAAATTGCTGCCGCGGCGGGAAGAGCAGCGGAGCTGCAGCCAAATTGCTGCCGCGGCGGGAAGAGCAGCGGAGCTGCCGCCCAAAAGCTGCCGCGGCGGGAAGAGCAGCGGGGCTGCCGCCCAAAAGCTGCCGCGGCAGGAAGAGCAGCGGAGCTGCCGCCCAAAAGCTGCCGCGGCAGGAAGAGCAGCGGAGCTGCCGCCCAAAAGCTGCTGCGCCAGGAAGAGCAGCGGAGCTGCCGCCCAAAAGCTGCCGCAGCGGGAAGAGCAGCGGAGCTGCCGCCCAAAAGCTGCCGCGGCGGGAAGAGCAGCGGAGCTGCTGCCCAAAAGCTGCCGCGGCGGGAAGAGCAGCGGAGCTGCTGCCCAAAAGCTGCCGCGGCGGGAAGAGCAGCGGAGCTGCAGCCAAATTGCTGCCGCGGCGGGAAGAGCAGCGGAGCTGCCGCAGCGGGAAGAGCAGCGGAGCTGCCGCCCAAAAGCTGCCGCGGCGGGAAGAGCAGCGGAGCTGCCGCCCAAAAGCTGCCGCGGCGGGAAGAGCAGCGGAGCTGCAGCCAAATTGCTGCCGCGGCGGGAAGAGCAGCGGAGCTGCCGCTCAAAAGCTGCCACAGCGGGAAGAGCAGCGGAGCTGCAGCCAAATTGCTGCCGCGGCGGGAAGAGCAGCGGAGCTGCCGCCAAATTGCTGCCGCGGCGGGAAGAGCAGCGGAGGTGCCGCCAAATTGCTGCCGCGGCGGGAAGAGCAGCGGAGCTGCCGCCCAAAAGCTGCCGCGGCGGGAAGAGCAGCGGAGCTGCCGCCCAAAAGCTGCCGCGGCGGGAAGAGCAGCGGAGCTGCCGCCCAAAAGCTGCCGCGGCGGGAAGAGCAGCGGAGCTGCAGCCAAATTGCTGCCGCGGCGGGAAGAGCAGCGGAGCTGCCGCAGCGGGAAGAGCAGCGGAGCTGCCGCCCAAAAGCTGCCGCGGCAGGAAGAGCAGCGGAGCTGCCGCTCAAAAGCTGCCGCGGCGGGAAGAGCAGCGGAGCTGCCGCCCAAAAGCTGCCGCGGCGGGAAGAGCAGCGGAGCTGCAGCCAAATTGCTGCCGCGGCGGGAAGAGCAGCGGAGCTGCCGCCCAAAAGCTGCCACAGCGGGAAGAGCAGCGGAGCTGCAGCCAAATTGCTGCCGCGGCGGGAAGAGCAGCGGAGCTGCCGCCAAATTGCTGCCGCGGCGGGAAGAGCAGCGGAGGTGCCGCCAAATTGCTGCCGCGGCGGGAAGAGCAGCGGAGCTGCCGCCCAAAAGCTGCCGCGGCGGGAAGAGCAGCGGAGCTGCCGCCCAAAAGCTGCCGCGGCGGGAAGAGCAGCGGAGCTGCCGCCCAAAAGCTGCCGCGGCGGGAAGAGCAGCGGAGGTGCCGCCAAATTGCTGCCGCGGCGGGAAGAGCAGCGGAGCTGCCGCCCAAAAGCTGCCGCGGCGGGAAGAGCAGCGGGGCTGCCGCCCAAAAGCTGCCGCGGCGGGAAGAGCAGCGGGGCTGCCGCCCAAAAGCTGCCGCGGCAGGAAGAGCAGCGGAGCTGCCGCTCAAAAGCTGCCGGGGCAGGAAGAGCAGCGGAGCTGCTGCTCAAAAGCTGCCGCGGCAGGAAGAGCAGCGGAGCTGCCGCCAAATTGCTGCCGCAGTGGGAAGAGCAGCGGAACTGCTGCCAAATTGCTGCCACGGCGGGAAGAGCAGCGGAGCTGCCGCCCAAAAGCTGCCACGGCGGGAAGAGCAGCAGAGCTGCCGCCAAATTCTGCCGCGGCGGGAAGAGCAGCGGAGCTGCTGCCCAGAAGCTGCCGCAGGACACAGACAGCCGCCCCAGTCTGGGAAGCTGGTGCCTGGAGCTGGCCCTGTCTGAAGGACTTACAATGTAAACCAGAGACAGACAGACGAAGGCAGGTGGAAGGAGGAGTCAGGTAGTGAGGGCTACACCCTGATACAGAACTTTCCTATGCTACGGTTATTCTACAATAGCATCACTCCTTTACCTGGCCATTTTAGTCAGTGCATTCCCTAGAGGCACTATACAAGAAGCGTTCCCCAGGAGGCACTTTAATCCTAGGAGGTTACTGAGCTTTGTGGACTAGCTCTGGAGGGTGTTTGTAAAGAGCAATGCGGGAGAAAGCACAGAGACAGGCCTGGAAGGAATGGATACACGGTGTGCCAAGACTAGCATTGCTGGCAGCGAAGACAATGGGGGACAATGCGAAAAAGACAAAAATGGCTAAGCCAGGATGGACAGAGCTATGCTGGGCCCTCAAGGCACTGTTTATACAGATTTAATTCATGCAATTGTTCTCTAGTTGATTTCACTCCAGCCTGTTTCTGGGTGCAATCGTGCTCCCACTGACGTACAAGGGAGCATTCCTAGGCTCAGTCGATAATATAGGAAGTGCCATGGCAGACAGAGCCATGGTCTTTCTACAGCAGTGCAGTATCATAACTCTACCTACGGGCCATACTAGGTGCTGCAGATCATGGCGATGACCCAACACAGTGCATCTCAGTACTACAGGTAGGGAGTATTCCTTCTAGACCTGAGCTGTGATCAGCTTGGATCAGTTACACCATGATAAGTGAGGACTACAGCCCTTGCCGTTTGATCTTCACCAGCACCACTGTAGAGTCTAGTCTTGTTTTTCTGAACATCTGAATCTTGTTTCTATTGAGACAAATAATGACTATTGCAGCAGTAAATTCCACAAATTAATAATTCATTGCATAAAAAAGTTCTGTTGCTTTTTAATTATATTCATTGCCCTATTGGACCTGCAATCCTGTATTATGGGAAAGGGTAGTTAGCAATCCAGATGGGCTTCTCTATTCCCTTCATTGTTATGGCTCTATCCTATCTCCTATTACTTTCCAAACTAAATAGTCCAGAGCCTTTTAAAGCTCTCCTCATAAAAACATAGCCCCTCCCCTCAGGTGCCTCTAATCATTTTCATTGCCCTTTTCTGGACCTTTACTATTTTTAAATCATAAATTTTACTTAATGATCTTCTTCAGCCCAGCAAGATCTTCCTTGAGCTTTTACAGCCTGATTCTCTCTTAAAATTCTCTGTTATTAGTGTTTAGTCATATTTTGTAAAGCCACTTAGCTTCAACCTGCAGCTTTAATTACGTGGTTGTGTTTGGGATTTACTCCCTACCGATGTATGGGGTAGAGGAGTTTGGAGGATTGCAAATGTAATTTTGGTAACCTGCTAAACCCACTCCTCACCACTCCTGCAGCATCAGCCCCAGACTCTAGCCACAGGAAGATCCTGTGGCAATTCTGGGATTGTTAGTTCAGTACTGGAGAGCAGAAAGAATTAATCTTGGAAAACCATCAAGCATTAATTGCCCAATTCTGTGAATCAGCCCACAAGTTGGCCACGGGCGTCCTTCCTCCCATAGCCCACAGAATAGTGGTGCATCTTCTCTGTGCTCATGACTGTGACACTGAGGCTAAAATAGCCTCTGCACTTTCTGCAGAGCCTCTTCCATTGTGCTACAATGTAGATAGTGCATCCTCTTTACCCTGGCTCCCCCATCCCTGCTGTGCAAGTGTATGCCAGGATCCTAAGGAGCTTAGCTCTGTGCCATGCAGACAGTAAGTGCACACTGTGCAGTCTCCCTAAAACTTATCTTACACACAGTTAAGTATTGCATTGACTCTGCTGTAAGGAGTTCTCCATACCCATGGAGGATAGGGCAGGATTTGCTCCAACATGAACAATGAAACTGTGTGTGTTATTAGATTTCTAGATAGTGCCCGTGCTTACAGGGAAGTGCCCAAGTCTGTGGGGGCCCTCTGCTCTGCTGCTTAGCAAAGTTCAGACCCATTTTTACCTATCAGTGGGAATAAGTTTATTGATCTCCTAAATATAGACACAGATCTTTAGCTGCCCCATGTGGAATAACACAAACAGGTTTTTTGAGGGGCACTCATGCCTCAGAGCCCCTGTGTGTGGTAACAAATATAAACTAAAAACATCATTTTCAAAGCAGGCAACAGGTCCTACTAAACTCCAGAGCATGGACACATCAAAGAAACAAACTACCACTTCCCATCATCCTGAAATGGCCAGGCTGTCCGGCTAGGGGAAGCTAGTAATAAAGGACATTCAGCTGACCAGTTCTCTCATTAAAAGTCTGGTGCTAATGAGCTGTTAGGGTTTCCCTTTGTGCACAATAGGTTATTAGGAAATACAGTCACTGCTATTTTCAATACAGTCTATAAATCCAATGATTAGAAACTACTCAGAGGTGGAAATTGTTCTATAATTTCTGCCACTCACTATGAATAAGTGAATTCATTTGTTCAAGAAGTACAACTTTCTATTCCTTTCACTATCTGTCCGAGTTACTAAGGGGTTTTTTTTGGCGACAATTCATTCATGAGGTTTGCTTTATATTCCTCAAATAATTCAAAAGGGTGAAAGGTGCAATCAGGTTTCTGCAAAGATTGAAAATATTTCACATACACCACTGTTGTGGTAGGATTAATACCTCACAGAATGTCACCTGGGAAATAAAGCATAAAAAAGTAAAGTTTCTACACTTTTCATAGATGGTTATTCTAAAAGGCCTCCTGCAGTTTGGGTGATACAAACACTAAATTGATGATAGGATACTGTACACAGACATCCTGGCAAAAAATTCCATTATCTTTCAATACATGAGACAGACACACAGAGTCACATTCTGCCATAATTTCTGGTGGTGTAAATCTGGAATAAGTCCATTGAAGTCACAACAGTTACTCTGGATTTATACTTGTGTAATCAAGAGTAGAATCTGGGCCACATCATAGACAGTGCACAAATACACACATACACTGAAGTAATGGGATTTCTCCTTTCAACTAGCAGAGCCCTGGCTTTGGACAAGATTATTGGTTTGAATCCCAGTATCATCTTTATCCTTGAACTAATTTCTAATTGCGGTCATGCTACTGCTAGCCAACCTGGCAGCTGTAGTATTGGAATATATTAGTCTCTCATAATAACAATCAAAGCCAAAACATCTCAGGTTTACCTTATAGGCACATACTGGTGCCTGAAATTATTTTAGGCTGAGCACATTTGATGAGAGTGGCTGCAACAATAAAAAGAAAGATAGCCATAACTCAGAGTAGCCACATCCCAGTCATCCATAGCTGAAAGAGGTCAGCTGAGCACCTAGAAAAGTGGGAGGGTTCAGAGGCCTGGGAGGAAAGGTAGACAGGGAGGCTCTGCCATGGTGAAACACGGAGAAGGGGACTCTGAAGCTAGGTGGGAGATTGGGAACTGAGTGCTTGGAGGTCGTTGCAATGGCTGGGTGGAGTTGGAGGTGTTTGGGAAGTAGACTCAGGGTTTACTGTTTGGGTGGAGGGCTGGATCCTGTTTGTGTTATGGGCAGCATTTTAACTAGAAACGAGAGATCAAGACAGGTGCTTGTCAAACTGGGGTAGCAGGAGGGTTCCATAGCTGACAAGAGGAAGGATCATTCCTGCTGGCAAGGAAGATCTGGGAGTGGGTGGGCTGCAGAGCATGGCGTGTTATGGGAATGTTGAGCTGCTGGGAAAGGAGTCAGATTAGGTGTTTGTAAATTGGATTTGGGAGGAGAATATACAACTGTGCATCCATTCTTGGCTTCTAAGGGGTGAATTCACCCCAGAAGCTCTCAATAGCTTCTATGGCATTAAATTCTAGCCAGCACCACTATGAGATTTCTTAATCAAAATCAGACTAAGGATTTAACTTCAGGTTGTAAAGATCTCTGAATTAAAATTCCATCTTGTGTCTCAAATTGAATTAACAGAGAAGGTGGAATCTTATTTTCTTTCAAAAAATTTCTCAGGAGCAAAGGACAACTGCGGTCATCAGAACAGAAAGAGATTTATTAAACATGTAGCTTTAATGTATTAATACATCTCTAAATATTCACCTACGTTGGCTTTTTGCAATAATTCTGAGACCCATGAAACAATCTTCCCAGAGACCCGTATTAAGGATACCCATCTGTGTCTCTGAGGAACCAAGGAATCCCAATAAGAGACCTTCTCTTTCTTCCCCAAGTTTGGCAGATAGACTTAGCAGAAAGGAAGCTATGTGGGTTCTCTTCCGTAGGTGGTACTAACCCTAACTGCCTCATTCCTTCTGGCTTTAACACCATCATTGCCTTGACTGCATCTGTAGCTGCTAGAGCTACATTGTGAAAAGCCACAAAACACCTACAGGTTTTTATAGATTATTAAACCAGTAATTCCAGAATCTGATTTTTGCTATTTCTACCCAGAACCCTTGAGTGTGGCTTTCATGAGCTTATTCTTTGTGTTCTTTAGAAGCCGTAAGCCCAGCTGCTTCATTTCCTGACCTGACAGGGGCCCTGCGGGTGTGAGATGGCTGAGCCCACTCTGCTGGTGCGAGATGGCTGAGCCCACTCTGCTGGTGCATGTGTGAAATCCCTAGGTTTCTGTGAGATGCTTTTATTGGGCTCAGAAAAGCAAAAGTCATGATTATTTATTGAGGCACCATGGGGCACCCATGAATGTGACATCTGTGTTACGTGAGTATCAGTCTGAATAGAAGCCCTCCATTTAGCCCAGAAAAGGTACAGGACACCCACAATGCAAGTTTTGGATTGTGGCTCTCATGACATAGAGAGGCTACCTTTAGGAGTAAGAGGGAAGTTCATGGTCTACAGCCTATTCAATGCTTGGCCCCTCTGATGAGAGTGCAATATGGGGGCCAATTACAGCTAGTTGTCCTGAAGATTTTTTCTACTGGGAACTAGACAGATTTCCAGGTCATTTCATAAAGGCCACTGAACTTTCACTCACTATCACCAGGGGTAGGTCACCAGGTTATGTAGAGACAAAAGGGCATTGCCATGCCTGAGCTATGCAGCCACTGGGCATTTAATGAAGTCTAATATCTCTTTTGCTGTCATTGAGACTCATTTCATTGTCTGTTCATTCTCTCTGAAGCCCCTGGCAGTGGCCACTGTCAGAAGTCAGGGTACTGGGCTAGATGGATCTTTGGTCTGATCCCCTATGGCTGTTCTTATAAAAATGTTCAAATTAAACATTTAGGAAATCAAATCTATGTGTATCTCACCAGCTTTATGAAGCTCCTGAGATTAGTGTCCACTAAATTATGACCGTCCATACAACAGAGAAGAAAAAGCTGGTGGGATGAGAGAGGAGTACTAATAGGTTCCACAGCCATTTGCCTCTGGTTTTTCTTCCTAAGGATTAAACGCATGAGAAACTACAGCTGCCTCCCTTTATAACTTTATCTTCTGCTCAGCTAATTATTTATCTCTAACCCAGCTCTTGCTTCTTTACTGCGTGGAGTAACATTTATAGAATATCTGATGTACATTTACTCTGTGTTCCCCTTTCATGAATTGTTGGTATTTTCCCAGTCTTGGCTGTTAATGAAAGGTAAGAGAATCCCATCTCTCACTGAAGCAGTGACAGCTCAGTCTGTTGCCATGGAAGTGATTTTGATACACAAATAGAGTTCTAAAAGTTCCTTTCATGATCAAACTACTAGAGGCTCCAAGCTCAGAGCAAGGATAAAGAATCCTGCATTGCCATCAAACACAGTGAGTTCAGTACAAACAGATTTTAAATATGAATTAGAATTAAGGAAATATAACTGCGGTGGTGGGAGAGAGTGACTTCTCTAAACACTGGGAATTACCCCTGTACAACACAATCAAGGGAAAATGCAAAGCAAACGAATATTTGTTTCAGGGGTACGTGTTCTACTGAGGAATATGATGATGTGATCAGCAAACAAAGTGGGTGGAGTCAGCTTCTAACTACAAATTGCTTAAGTACTACACATGGCTAAGAGGACTAGCAAGGCAATGCGTCAGGTGTAGGGCCAACCCGGACAAATTCAAGACCTTGAATCTCAGGATTAGAGGAGATGGCAGGCTCCATATTCAGGAAAGAAGATGCCTAGGTATCAGATACTACCAGTGACAAGAGTCATATGGGATCCTAGACAGAGGTGCTGGAACAATTTTTTATAGTAGGGGTGCTGAAAGTGGAAACCATGTATTTGGTTGTTGTTACTACTTCAAGACAGTATCTTCTTGCCATTTACTTTAAAAAGTGTGTATCTCAGCTCCACGAGAGCAACACCAAGGAGAAGTTGTGAGGGGTCGGCTCTACGTGGGAAGGAGAACTGCAACACCTGGAATAAAACTACTGAAGGAAGATTGTGGACAAATCAGTGGTCACCAAAACAAGAAAGGAGGAATGTGCAAAGTGTGACATGCCCAGAGCAGGGGTGACATTTCATGATGCAACTGCCTTCTGCTGTGACACATTCATTCCTTACGACTCTGCCCTCTTGTGGAGACTCTGGAGACTGCCCTATCACTACTACAAAAACCCTGGGTCTCTCTGTGCTGCAGGACAAGGCGTGTGGTCTCCTGACGAACATGTCCCTCTGGGTCGGGGAAGCAAGTAGCAGAGGTCAGCATGTTTCAGCTCTGCAGTGCAGGAATTATCTAGAAAGCAGCAAGAAGAACAGGTGACTCCACCATGTCTATGTCTTTGCCCATAAGCCCAGCAGACCCAGCAATCTGTGGGCTTGTTTGTGGACTATCTGGCCCAGAAGTTGGGATTTTGAGATTGTCAGAGCCCAAGTAGAAGAAGGTGCCGAAAGGCATTTGGGTATGGTTTGGTTTGTAATATCAAAGGCTCATTTAAATCAGGGAGGAGCATCGAAGTTTGGACCACTGTTGCTCTCCCGATAGCATTACTGCAGCCAGGGGGTGCTGTTCTATTAAGCACAGTTAAAGACACAAACTATCCAAGGCTCACTAAACTGACATAGCTCCAGACTGCAAACCAGGCAAATGATGAATTGTGGAAAGCTTGAAAAGCTTAAAACTGATTTTTATGATCATGCAATTATAATAGTGAGATTTCCTGCAATTGTTTTAGAGGGAATCATGATTAAATAGGGCTGTATGTTTTTTTAATGTGCTCCCCAGTTCCTCTTTAATACCTTGGTAGGACAAGATAAAGTGTAATCACTAACGTAATTGTAGTGCTCTACATTTTATGTCTCAAAAGAATGACTAGGGGTTACAGAGACACTGCAGGGCAAGGTTTGGATTACAAAATACAGTTTTTCCCTTTGTTGTTTTCTTTCTTAATTCCTCTTTATCTTTTTTCATCCTCCCATAGCTTCTGGGGTTGACTGATAGCACGGGGAAGAAGCTTGCAGGTTAACTCTGCCTATACTGTACCTGTTACACTAATGACACAGGCAAATTCCAGATGCTTTTTGTGCTTTTCTTTCTCACCTCCCTAAAAAAGAGGGCTGCAAAGCAATGTCCTTGCCTGAAATACCAAGTTGTCCCTGCAACCTGCCTGGAAAGACATTCTGAATACTAACATGAATCAAATCCCAATCTCTAATACCTTGTCATTTATGACTATAAAGGCACCTCCTGTAGGTAAGATCCCAAACAGTACCTAATGGCAGAGCCTCAAACATGACAAGCTTAGGAGAGTGCAATAAGGAAATGGTCTTTAAATCTTTCTCTGCCCCTCGAACTTCTCTGTTTCTGTTGAGATACTGGAAACAGATCTAGACAGGAACAGTTCATTCAGCTCTACTGCAGAACAAGCAGGTGATCCAAAGGGCATCCACATCATGAAGGAGACACTGCTGTCAGTCCCAGATTGTGGGGGGTTTAACATCTACAGTGTCTGATTAAAAGCTGTTTTTTGTCTTTACCTCAAAAATCACCTTTACCTTATTAAGTACAAATACACCAGGAGGAAACATAAATAAGATTTGAAACCCTGACAAATGATTTAAAACTACCCATGAGAAAAGAGAAGTGGTGAAAATGAGAATGGCTGGCATTTAACTCACATTGGGAAATGCCAGGGGACTCTCCTAAACAACTTGGAGAAGGCCCAAGGTGGCCTCAGGGATGTAGCAATAATTTGAGCTGCCATGACCAAAGACAACCCCACCATTTCAAATTAATGAGTAGTACCAGCCTAGAGAAAAGTGAGGGGATCACTGAGTGAGTCTTTCTTTGTACACAAGCCTGACATCCATCCACCCAACAGAGGGTAATGGTAGCACACACATCAGCTGGACTGCTGGTGCACTGAGACCACTACCTATTACACTGCCCAATATCGTCTCAGTGTTTCCTTGTACTCCCCCATCGGCCTGTCTGTACCCATCTGTTGTCTCTGGTCTTATCCTTAGATTGTAAACTCTTTGGGGCACAGACTTGTTTGTTTTGTTCTTTGTTTGTACAATGCTCAGCACAACAGGGTCCTGGTTCTTGATTAGGTTCTATGGTAACACAAATAAAATAATAAATAATAAAAATTAAAATAATAATAGCTGTCTCCCTGAAAAGTTATTGAGTGGGATGTATGGACTATTTTACATAGAAAACCCTTCTGGCTTTATGATCTATGAATCGATGTGACTGTTAGCCGGTCAGATACTCAGATATTACACTGCTGGGGGCCATATAAGTACTGATAGACAGATAGACACTCAGTCACTGGCCTCGCAGCAAGAGTATTCTTCTTGAGTAAAGATGATAGGTTAGCAGCACAGATGTGGTATATTTACTGCCTTTCATCAATGTACATGACACAGGCATGCTAAGAATAATTCTCCCAAGGAACCTGTCTTGCTGAAAGACTTGAAAAGAGCCATTTGTCCTAACTGGCTGAAACTATCATGTATACTGATATCCTTTGCTTTCTGCTTGGTCTCTGAATCAGAAAGCAACATTTTGTCATGCAAACTATACCTAGGAAATGGTTCTGGTCACAATAGTAACGTTACTAACAACAATCTTCTTTAGCAGCCTTTAAGTACCTCTTCTCTCCACTTTTTGAACGAGGGGACGGGCTGCTTACACTGCACACTCCTCTCAATACATATGGATATACAGTCAGATTCCACTCAGTGTGCGTGTTACTTACACATACATTTTCAGACACTTGAAGAATATGCGTCTGTAGTTAACTTCGAACCAGAGTTTGCAACATCCTTAAACGAAGAAGGACCAAACTTTGACACTGCAAGGTGTGAATAATAGGGATCTACTTTCCTACTTACTTTCCTTCATCTGCTTTAGTTGTAGCAGAGGTAAACCATAGGCTCCAAAATGTAAAGGTGACAAGCAGGTTCTGTTGCGCATTTCTTTGTGAGACAGTGACATACCTCCAGCTCAGAGACCTGCACAGCAGTGGGTCATGAGGTCACACAGACACATGCAAACATAACTTTCAATGTTAATTGCATTTCTGTCATGTTTTCTCCACTGCAAGTGAAGGAACCCACAGCTTGGCTCCCACTGTGCAATGGAGCTTTTAGGATTCTGCATTTAAACAGTGTGAGTGGCAGTAAAACAGGCTTTTGGAAAGCAAGGCAGAGTTTCAGTATGAAACAAGTATCAGCTCCTCATGTATCATCAACTCTGCATTCGCATTTTTGAAAGCAGTGTCTATTTGCAGCATGTGTACCAAGAATTGCCTCTAGACACCGATGTCTGGTTATTCTTTCCCCTTATTTATTTTAAGCATTGAAAGGTACATAAACATGCAGAGCTCTCACGACTGGGGCAATCTAAGAAGAAATTAATTTTTAGCTGCTTATTAGCTTTCAAGTAACTGTCTCCTGTGCTGTTAACAAATATGACAAATTACTTTGGGTCTGCTTGGCAGGTCACTAACAGAAATCCAAGATGGAATAAAAGAAATAGCATCTCTCTGCTACCTTTTCCTCATGCTGGTATTTGCAAAGACTGTAACAATTTCATAAATCTGTGATGATAATGGAAATTTCTGTTAATCTGTGTCACAATCCCCAGTTGGAAACTTTAACTTACACAGGCTACTGACAGTGAGTAGACATTTCTGCCATGATTTGGACCTGTAATGTCTAAGGGCTTTGTTGATCTAGAATGCCCGGCTCAGCAGAAGCTGCTGACATGGAGGCTCTATGACTTGATACTCACAGAGACTAACGGTCATTCAGGCTCTCTGAGGCCCATGGCAACGGTAGCAGCAAGCAACTCCCAGTACTGCAGAATGCCCTCATACAATATACAGAATACAGAGAGAGAGAGAGTGAAGAGAAAATCTCTTTTCAGGCCTCTCTTGATGTGCTTCTGTTTATAAATGTCTCTAGGCTACCAAAGTCATAGGTCCTTTCTAAATACTTCAGAGAAAATTTTTCATTCCTCCATGACTGAAGGTCTGGAAGGAATGTAGCCAGTTGAGGCAGTGGGACTGGAGCCAATGTAAGGGGTGGGTGTGAAGCAGGTAGCAAGACTTGTTCCCCTGGTGTGGATATCAAAGGACTCAGTCCTCTCATAGATATGGCCATCTCTTATCATGGTCTCTATACAACTGAGCACCTTTTTCTGAGGGGTCGGATGAGAGCGGAAGGACTTTTCAGGGTGAATTACATTAATACTCTGCAATTATCTTGCACAAGCTTTGAAAAACATCCATGGAGCTACAGCTGTAACTGGGGCAGTGGGAGGCCTGGACACAGTGCCAGGAATAAGATAGTTCTGCGCGCTGATGAGCAGTTCTGACACTTGTGAATTACCCAAAGAACTACCTTTGTGCATGTATGGGGGGCACCACTCCTTGTTCTAGCATCTGTGACTCAACCTATGGAAGCAAAGCAATAACAGTTTCCACAGTCCACACATATGCTTACTGAACATTTCAGGAGAGGTCAGCACCAAGGTCTGTGGAATGGAAGGCCGAGGATCACTCTGAATCAATAAAGAACATTTCTGCTATACATTACCCAGCTTTGTTCATTCCCCGCTTTATTCTACATCCCACCAGACGTGCAGGAAGCATACCACAGGGAATGTGTACTGTACAGAGCAAGCCAGAGTTAAAGAAAAAGGGAGAGGAATAGAGTTAATGGCACTTTGTCTATGGCTTGTAGACAACATTGGCAGCAATCATGCAGCTACTGGTTTTCATCATATGAAGCTTGGAAGATTGAGGTGGTGAGGGGGGAAAGGCTGATTATTTCCATAAAAAACCCCACCATGTATGTGGTACTTAAGAAGGAGGACACACATTTCTGTTTTTATATACAAAAACCCTTCTATGATTAATAGAATAAACCTGCATCAGTTTAAACTGCAGATCTCACAACAAAATCTAAACAAAAGAAAAGGCAGAGATAAAATATATACCCTTCAAAGAAAAATGGATGCTCTTAAACTGAAATTCTGATAATGGAGCTAGCTTCACATTGGCATTTGCAATGGGACAGTCTATCCTTATTTAATATCTTAATAAACTGGGAAGTATTTTAATTATCTCATTCTCATACTGGGAGAAGAAACTTGTTCCATGGGAGGTAAACACCCGAAGCCAAAAAGTTCTCATGTAAATTACAATGCTCAACTTGAGCTGAGAAAGAGAGAGGAAGTTTCCTTCAATTTTGATGGCATTCCCTGATGTGTGGCCTTTTACTATCATCATAAAAGGGCTGTAAATTAGGAAAGCACTATAAAATACCAAAGGAAACTGCTGGAATCAGTCATAAGAAGTCAAACTTCCAGCAGAAGCATTTAAAGTGAAGGAGATATAAGCATTATGCTGCCAATGCTGTGAGTAGGTGCCAAAAGTAGGAGAAAAGCAAGAAGGCTTTGCTAAGGAGAAGAGCCGAAACCACATTAGTGCCCAGTGCAAATGCCAGAGACATGAGCAGCATGGTATCCAATATGACAGGGGGGAGGGAAAACGATGGCGAAGGCTTCTTGTATTAATAAGACTTTTACTGAATTTATAATATCCAGTATAGTTAAAGCCAAGCAAGACATTTCTCCCCCTGCTGGACTATGTTCTAACTCTCCACTATTCAACTCCTGCATGGGAAAGAGATTTTGGAATTGCTTTTCTAGGAGAAATTGTTTAAATTTCCAAACCTAGAACTAGTCAGAGGAGATAAAGGAATGTGGCAGAAGTGAACGATTTCTCTCACCCTTCAGAGCCCATCTCTGTTATTTTGTCCTCCACTCAGAGCAGGGAGACCTGCCCCCCTCCAGCCAGGGCTCCTAGGATCCTGGCTATGGGGCAGTCTGCAAAATGGGCAAACTGATGGAAACCAGAAACCATCAGAACATTCAACAGAATCAACACATTCTTCTGAAACATTTAGATTTTGATTCATCAGCATTTTCCAACAAAAAATATTCTGTCCGAAAATATCCAGCCAGCTCTAGTCTCATTCAGCAATTCCTATGTACCTATCTCACAAAGGGAAGTGCTTTACTGTCAGATCCCAGGCTGAGTTTGTGGGGCTGGCACTTTGCATAACAAATCCTTTTGCTTCTAAACTGGGCAAATTTGCTCTGGAAATAATTGAAGTATAAACGTAGGATCCTACACTGTCATTTTTACAGTCATTGTTCATAAAATCTTGGTGTTCCAGTGACCTGCAGATGTCTTTGGTATCTTATTTCTAGACTATGTCATTCGTAGATGACTCTCTCTAAGAAATTCATAGGCAAAACACTTAAGCACAATATTGCTTTTCATCATTTCTTTGGATAAGGACCTCCAAAACAAAAAAGTCTTTAAGTCTTACATTTTTATTTATTTGCCATACTAACTGAAAATTATCTTATTAATCTCTTCTGGGCCCTTTACTGAATTTACATAGTGAGTAACTCAAAAACCAACAGCTCCTGTATAAGGTATTCTTTGTTGTGCATTATTTCTTGATGTGTCTACAGGAAAGCATTTTATATGGCTTTTACTTTGAACTGTGTGCAAGTTGAACTTCTATAAACATTTTAAAGAACAATTAACAGTGTTCTTTGCTGGGCAGAAACTAAGAACTTTTAAGTAGTAGCCTCTGAGCAGAGGCACTTTATATGGTGTTACTAGCTGCAGTTAGTCTGTAAGCCAGAGTCACTGTTGTATCTCTCAACTGTCTTCTCCCCAGTTCGCCAAAAACTCACAGAATTTTAATTCTGACCTTATTTTCAAGTTTGTCAACCCAATTCAGTATCCCTGATCAGGAAATCAAACTTATTACCATGTACACCTGGAATACTCACCAGGATCTCCACTGCCTATATTTTTCAGCAAACATTCTCTGTCACAAGCCAGTGTCCTACCAGGCACTCATATTCAGGAATATGTTCCAGGTTATTTGGAATTCCCAAGTCTGTACTCACATCTCTAGAGGCGTCACCACTCATTGGACATACATAAAGAGTGTCCAGAAGTGGACAATTTCACCTTTTAGCACAGCCACTTATGTATTTAGCTGCCAAAACTGATTGGACAAGCAAAGAGAAATTATGAGCTCCTGCGAATACATCTATGCTGTAGCGTGAACATGTGCAATCCCTGTAATTAGCAATCTTGAATATCAAACACTCTCCCCAAAATGTGTGTGAGATTTGGAAAACTGAATAGTAACTGAAGTTACATTTTTGTTGTCTTAAGCTAAATGTACTGCATTTTCTAAGGAAGATTTCATTGTAAGTGGCGCCTGTGAGGAACGAACCTTCTGCCAGAGGCAGCTTTATCATAAACAGCCTTATTTTATGGTGCCAAAGAATATTCCTACTCACATAGCACTGAGACACATGAAGTAAATTGTCACCCAATGAATCTCTCTCTTTTATTTTCCTGTCCTTCCAGTTTCAGCATTCACATTCCCCCTCCCTCTGCCTTTGCAGTCCCTCTGCCATGCCTTCCCTTCTCTCCTTCTTGTGTCAACGTCTCTCTGAGACCATCCAATGACTGAATCCAATTTTTAAAACTCAGTCTGTAGAGGACTTGGGATTCTTTATATTTATAAGGATTTCTTTAGATTTCTGTGAGAATCACTATTGGGTGCACTGCATGACAAATTAAGTTTAAATGTATGTGTAAACTAGTTGCACTATGATGTAATACTTCAATATGTATGCTGTCCATGAATATGTAAATATGTCATACCCAATCTTTAAAGGTACATCTATCTATCTAAGTTCCTATATCTAGTTCAGCATACTGGTATCATTTAAAGTGGAGTGTCAATTTCTGAATGAATAAAGTGGTGTAAACTACTGCCAATATCAAATGAACTCCCATGACATTTTAAAAAGTCTTAAGTTTTATAGTGCTTTTCATTTCATAGGATTCCAAAGAATTTACAAAGTGATACAAACTATATTGCACATAGGTATTCATTTACCACTAAAATGCAGCTAATTCTGGGATGAAACACAGCAACTGTTGAACACCACCCAGGGCAAGGAGTGAAGAATCTCTTGTGCACCAAAACTGCAGGGAAATTCTGGGAGGCAGAATGCAATCTCTCAAACTAAAATTTGACCGGGCACTAGGATTAACGTCACGGCTCTTTTGAAAATTTCTCTGATTTTTTAGGTTTCAGAGCAGCAGCCGTATTTGTCTGTATTCGCAAAAAGAAAAGGAGTACTTGTGGCACCTTAGAGACTAACAAATTTATTTGAGCATAAGCTTTTGTGAGCTACAGCTCACTTCATCCTTTGAAGCTGTAGCTCACGAAAGCTTATGCTCAAATAAATTTGTTAGTCTCCAAGGTGCCACAAGTACTCCTTTTCTTTTTTCTGATTTTTTAATGACAGCAGTTTGCATTGCCTCCAACAGACAGCATATCCAGCAGCACAATGTCACCAACACTGCAAAGGGGCACTAATTCAGTGCTGACTCAGAAGGAAAAGTGCCACCCAATGAATCCCCAGTATTTCTTCCTTTAGGACTTACTACAGGTGCTCTTTCAAGATTTCCCAACAAAATATTGACTCAACTGGATCCTGCCTAGCTTTTGAGACCTGACAAATATAGAACAAATTAGGCAGCATAACTTTCACCCACTTACACTAACATGGACATATTATACTTCCATAGTTGTATAAACAGATTCAAAATGTTGGTTAACGCATACAGCCAGACAGCAATTACAAATATATGTTAATCATTTACAATTCGTGTGTAAGTCAATGTAAATCACTAGGTATTGTATATGATGAAAATGATGTAAACCTCATTTTTCATTGTGTTATTTTGTAAAAGATTTGCTACTGTTTTCAGTCTCATTTTTTCCTGTTACTCAAGGAGCAAGCCTAAACCACAGCCCCCTTGGCCCACATCTACAAGGACTCTGCTTTTGTTTTCATTGCTCACAGATACAGAATCTTCTCTCTTTGTCAGTTTATAACAAAATTCTGTCTTTGCATTTCAAACAGGCTCAGAGAGACAGAGCTAAATTCAAAATACTTCTATCCTCATCATCTCTTAGAAATGCCAACATTATAAAGCATGCCCCAAGTGGTTTCTATCTTCCTCAACCAACCCAAGCCATAGATGCAACAATAGATGGTATGAAATGAGAGATATTTTAATTTCAAAGCTCTGCTGACATTCACCAAGTGCTCTCAAGGTTTATATCAACAGAATGCACTCTTGAAATTCTACTTTGAATTCAGTTTGTGCAATCTGTTCTCTAATATGCTGGTGTTTTAGTTTTTCTCAGGAATGTTGTTAACCTTTATATTTTAATATATTGCTAGACGTTATGAACAATCAAAAATGTAGCTAAAGATGCTTTGCTTCTATTTTTTTATTGCTGGTGTTATAGTTTGGCCAAGAAATAGGAAGCTGTCATTTCCAAGGGGAGAATGAGAAAAACTCAAAAGAAAGTATCTTGAGCCCAGGATAAGCTCAGAGACCTGCTGTGGCTCAGTCTTGCTCTTTAAGCTCTGTCAGGCTTTAAGCTATTTCTCTGTATATGCAAATACAGTGAAAGTAGTTCCTAGCCTGATGGTATAGCACAAAAGCTCAGTACAGTACGTGTGTGTTAGTGTGTAAGACTGTGTGTGACTAAGGGTCTAAGTGTGGTAAGTGCGTAAGAGTGTGGGATTGTTTGTGTGTTCTCCTTTCTGAAAATGAACAGCTTTCAGCCATTCAGACGGTACCATGGATTCCCTGCCCACAGTTGGACCATATATTAGTGAAATATCTGTGAATTTCTGACACACGGTTACCAATAAAAGGGTTTGTGAAACATCAGTAACAGCAGAAGCCCTCCCTTTCTAAGTCTCTCCTGGACTGCCCATGTGCCATGTCCAGCATTATCACACAATCATAGAAATGTCGAGCTGAAAGGGACCTCAAGAACTCATTAAGTCTTGCCATTGCAATATGTCAGGACCAACTAAAGCTAGACCATCCTTGACAGGTGTGTGCCTACCCTGTAGTAAAAACCTCCAATAACAGGGATTCCACAACCTCCCTTGAAAGCCTGTCCCAGAGCTTAACTTCCCTAACATCTAACTTAAATCTCCCTTGCTGCAGATTAAGGCCATTGCTTCTTGTCCTACTTTCAGTAGACATGGAGAACGACTGATCACTGTTCTCTTTATAACAGCCCTTTATATATGTGAAGATTATCAGATCATCCCGCAATCTTCTTTTCTCAAGACTAAACATACCCAATTTTTTTAACCAGGTCAGGTTTTCTAAACCTTTTATCATTTCTGTTGCTCTCCTCTGGACTCACTCCAGTTTGTCCACACCTGTCCTAAAGTGTGGTGCTCAGAACTGGCCACAGCGCGCCAGCTGATGTCTCATCAGTGCGGGAGAGAGCAGGACAATTGTGCACACACTCCATCTATGCTCAGCTACAGAAAACCCTTTGGTCACAATTTCTCCGTCATTTCTCTACATTTTCCCTGACCCAGTATTTGCTTCCTTCAAGTAACATCTGTTTAAACTGAGAGAGCAGGTAAAAGGCCTGCTCTTCTATCAGCCATCGTGGGCTGCTGAGGCAATTGCGCCTGGGGCATGCTTTGCTCCAGGAGGCCGGATACTTGACAGCAGAGAGCACTACAGTTGGCAGTGAGAAAAGGTCATTAAGTTCATCAAAGTGCATGCTATTTTTGGCAGGCTAGTCTCTTAGGATGCCATATACAGCAGGTGTTGAAACAAATCCATACTTTAGCCTTAACAACCTTGCCTGGTGGGCTATGATGTTCTATTCTGGTTCTTATACTGACCCTGTCACTATGGTATCTGAGCACCCAGGACGACAACAAAGGTGCCACAGAAATATATTTTTTTTCTATTACTCCAATGGCTCCTTCCTGTCTTTTGTTATTTTGGATGATGCCTTAGTCAGATTAGTGACCTCTATTAAGTCTCACAAGCATGTTTTTTGTTCTCTGTATTTTTGATTTGTTACTTATCCCCATACCAGGATGCAATCTATTCCCAACATTCTCATTCATTCTCATATTACTGCTAGCAACACCATACAGTGAGCACAGGACTGTGGGGTTCAAGGTTACTGAAAAGGATGTGAATGTCAGTCTGTTGCCTGCTGGGAAGATGTGCTTGGGGATTCATCAGATAAACACTGTTTAATATTTGATGTTCATTGTAAGATGCATGGTAAAAGAGTCTTTTTATTTTATTTTACTTTATTCTATCTCTGGGGGCTCTGTCATTTATAGTTTCTTTAAATTTGTTACTGTTGATATCAGTGACTAACAATAAAAATCTCAGAGGAAGAACATTCATAATATTTGAAGCAGTTCCAGAATGCTGGCTTTGAGAGTCTTGTGAAACTTTTGATCCAATGGGGTAATCCTCGTATCACTGTAATATAACTTACACATTATCTGAAGATCTCGTAGTGCCTCTCTAGTCATTCCAGCAAAGAGTAAAACCCAGTCTCAGTGATTCTGACACTCTCGTTCCCTTTCCATGTTACATTTCTTTTTCCTTCTGAAGTCAAGCTTCATTTTTGGCAGAAAAAGGGATCGTCTATAAACATGTGAGATTCCAAATCAAAGGTGCGTTGAGAAGATACAACATAGCAACATTTGAAGCAATTTTTAAGAGTGCATTTTGTTCCTGGGTAAGGAGAGCCAGCTAGTTGTTAGATGTGAGATTCCTGTGGGTTATTTCCCTTAGAATTCATTTTACTGATATGAAATCTACAAGAATTTTTAAATTTGTTTCCTCCTATCACTCAATATTAATTTAAAGGGTCCTCCTAATACCCATGCATTATCAATGTTCATAATGTCTTACCTGATCCTTTTCTTTCCGGTAGTTTTTCTCACCCTGTGCAGACACTTGGGAATAGCTCCTCCCAGCCAGCAGGTGGAGACAATGCAAGTAAGCTTTTGAATGATGTCATGCTTACATAAGGGGGGCTTGCTGGTACATTGGAACCCCCACCAGACAGACCGACTTTCACAGCAGGGGGAAAACAGAGGCACCAGCAACTTCAGAACCTTTTCTACTGTAAACTCAGTAACACGATGAGAGCCTGGACCAGCAGGGATGAGTGCCAGGAGAGAAAATGCATCTTGTAACAAGAAATGCTCTTTCTTCTTTTCTACCAGTCCTGAAGCTGTGACATGCCCCAGAGAGTACAGAGTAACGAGACCTTACAGCTCTTGCCACAGCCTGTGTCAGGATATCCTTGGATGTCTAACTTGCAGTGTTTACCACCATAGATCCCCAACTGGTTGTCTTGCAGATTGCTACCAGAGTAGACATGAAGCTACTACCCTACTTATATCAATAACTTTAACACATTCATTTTCTCTGCTGCTCAGAGAGCCTTTTACAATACCCTCCTCTCTGATCCACCTGGTGACAGTAGATTTAACTCCATGTTAGCCCTCCTTGAGGCTTCAGTATAGTACAGGTTGTTTTGTTTGGTTGTTTTCTTAGTGGTGAGGTTTGCTTTAGATTTTCTGAGCTCATCTGACATCCACCCAGGTTATGGAGTTACTCCTCTGCTGTTTCCTGTGAAAGGAAATGTCACCTCTTGGCATATATAGCTGTGGAGGCCTTGTCCAGATGGAGTATGATGAAGAGCTCTTGGCTCAAACTGGCTTTTAATTTCCTAACTCCTCAGGTCAAGCAGAAGTCCACTGAAAATTGAACTTGTAGAAACAGGAAACCTTTCCCATTCTTGCTGGCAAACCAGTGGTTTTCCAACATTCTCATTTTGTTGATCGCTTTCTAAAAGAAATATCCTTTCTTGAACCAAAATCTCCTTCTCTAACTGCTTGGTTCTAAAAGTATTTTATTCTGGAGACTTTAGCAAAGGCTTTTTGGAGGTGAATTAACAAATGTGAAAAATCATTCCCCCATGGTCAGCAGCATGTTAATGACCTTTGCATATACCTACAATGTACCGTCCAGACTCTGTCTTTATACAGAATATTATTTGGGTGTTCAGGAGTCTGTAAATGGCAGTCACACTCCTCAAATTACTGATTGACCTTCTGGATGTCAAGTGCCCCCAGGTTTACCTCAGGGAGCTTAACCTTCTAACATGATCATTTATCCCACAATGATGACTGCTTCATCCAGCTTAGTCAATATTCTATCATCATTATTGACGAAACGTTACATTTGACATACTACTGGTGCAAACAGTTTGAAAATCTTACTTAAGAGAAGTAACTTCAGAGCTCTCAAGCCCTGTCCTGAAGGGTGAAGGATCGTCCCCTGATTGGTATCTATTAATTAGTCTCACAGATGACACAACTGAGGCTGAGGATGTTGCACTGTCACCAGAAAAATATGCTATTTCAATTTGTTGGAAATGAGGTGCCCTGACACCAAAATGATCAAGAGAGCAACAGGGATGCTGACTTCATGCCAAAGCTGGAAGCAATTGACCTTCTCTCCTTAGCAATGCAACAACAGAGAGGCTGATGCTGCTAGTTAATGAAAATGAAAGTTACTGTATGCGTGTCTCTGTCATATCCATCTAATAATCCTGCTCCAATTCCTTACTGGTTATAACACATCCTAACACACACTACCTCTCTCCTCTCACAGAAGCAAACATACTCCATAAAGTAAGCCATATACAGGATTGTTCTTTTTGAATTTAGATTGAGTATCTCAGCTAGATGCTAATGTAATAAATATAAATACTATTCCCACACTTCCCATATTCTCTCCCTCTTGTGCACTAACACACATTCCTTTTATACACACACACACACACACCATGCTAACACAAGTATTACACAGCAGCTCTAGACAATGGGGGACATAGTGATTGCATAACACTGGTTTTACTTTCTCTCTCAGAAGAGAGATCAGCAACTGAGTGGGTCATGGTGACTGATTCCAAGAGGGGTCTATGCTGATGAGGAGGTTATCATAGAATCATAGAATATCAGGGTTGGAAGGGACCCCAGAAGGTCATCTAGTCCAACCCCCTGCTCGAAGCAGGACCAATTCCCAGTTAAATCATCCCAGCCAGGGCTTTGTCAAGCCTGACCTTAAAAACCTCTAAGGAAGGAGATTCTACCACCTCCCTAGGTAACGCATTCCAGTGTTTCACCACCCTCTTAGTGAAAAAGTTTTTCCTAATATCCAATCTAAACCTTCCCCACTGCAACTTGAGACCATTACTCCTCGTTCTGTCATCTGCTACCATTGAGAACAGTCTAGAGCCATCCTCTTTGGAACCCCCTTTCAGGTAGTTGAAAGCAGCTATCAAATCCCCCCTCATTCTTCTCTTCTGCAGGCTAAACAATCCCAGCTCCCTCAGCCTCTCCTCATAACTCATGTGTTCCAGTCCCCTAATCATTTTTGTTGCCCTTCACTGGACTCTCTCCAATTTATCCACATCCTTCTTGAAGTGTGGGGCCCAAAACTGGACACAGTACTCCAGATGAGGCCTCACCAATGTTGAATAGAGGGGAACGATCACGTCCCTCGATCTGCTCGCTATGCCCCTACTTATACATCCCAAAATGCCATTGGCCTTCTTGGCAACAAGGGCACACTCTGACTCATATCCAGCTTCTCGTCCACTGTCACCCCTAGGTCCTTTTCCGCAGAACTGCTGCCTAGCCATTCGGTCCCTAGTCTGTAGCTGTGCATTGGGTTCTTCCGTCCTAAGTGCAGGACCCTGCACTTATCCTTATTGAACCTCATCAGATTTCTTTTGGCCCAATCCTCCAATTTGTCTATCAATCCCACTAGTACTAAAATTCATATTAAAAAAAGAGGGCTAATGAAATCAACCCTCTAAACTCTCTGCCCTGTATTCCGCCTTGCTGAATAGCTGGGCCACAAACCCTACTAAAAGCCAGGTTTATATTCCTAAAATGTACCTCGTTTGTTTGTGTTACATTCCTAACTACAGATTTTGCAGTGTCTCATCATGAGGCTTCTTCTCCTGAAGTCCTTGGGAATTGCATGTGGAAACCAGCTGCAGAACCAGGCAATAAACAGGTAAATTTATAAATGATCAGGGCTCTTTATTCACTTCAGTGCAGGTGTTTAACTCCCATTGGCATCAATAGGATGCTAGTGTTATATGTGTACACCTAGGAGAAAATATAACTCTCAGCAAACAGCATCAGTAGCCAAACTCAGCTCCCCAGGGATCTGCACCACTTCGCCCACAAGGTGGTTTTGCAGAAAGAAAAGAGGCTAATGGAATCCCAATGCTAAATTTGTTCTCTATATCTGCCACCGGAGAAAATGTGCTTTTTGTTTTAACACAGAAAGCAGAGCTGAGGCAGCATGCAGGAGACTCAAACAGAATCATTATTTTGGGTGCTGAGTGGCAGAAAAACAGCATGTGACAGGTATGGGAAATTTCTGATGATAGGATGCCAGAGTGACAGACCTGGCAGGCAGCCTCAGTTAACACAGAGTAAAAATAAATAGGGGAAAATAAATAAATATTCCCCCAGGAAGATCAGCAAATTCATCATAAAACTTCAGCCCAATTACCAGAGCTACTCTCATGCATGCCAAGAGCCAGGAGTGCTGACTCATTGTTTTCTGAGTTAATGCCCTGGTTAATGCCCACGCAGCTCAGTGGATTCAAAGGGGCAGGACAGATTCTTTCCTGGCTCCTGTCTGCTCACATTTTCCTTTACAGGTCAAGATCTCTCCCTGCTCCACAGTGGAATTTATGCTAACTTGCTTCCAGGTGTGGGAAAGCATGTAGTGAATGAAACTGGCTTTTGGGCACTGAAAGAGGGAAATGCTGAAGCTGATAAAAGAATCCTATCCTGTATCAACCCCAGGAATTAGTGCAGGGAGCCCAGCTGCTATCTGGGGATACTGTTATTATTGGTAGTTAGCAAGAGTTAATGTCATTAGACCAGCCAGGGAAAAGCACCTGCCCTTCAGCACATTTTGCAGCCTCAGAGCTGCTATATGGGAGCAGCCTGGTAATCTTCTAGCACATGACAGGATGTCAATAACCTCAGTACCTGTATTATTTAAGCAGAACAAGGTGAGCCTTTGTTTAGCCCTTGGGCTCAGGTCAAATGGATGGCAAAAGTAGAAGCTACAACCAATTAGATTTTCAAAGAGAGAGCGAGAGAATCTATCAGAAGCCTGTTTGGAGGCTTAGCATGCCAGTAGTGCAGTGCTGGCCTGTGATTCTAGCCCGACTAACAAAACTCAGGATATTTAGAGGCCTGTGTGACGGTCTCACATGTATTACAATATCTACTAGCCACATGGAAACTCTCTTCTGTATTGTCTGTGAACTGCTGTTCTCTGCTTTTGAGAGCTGTGTGTTTGTGTAGATGAGTCAGTTTCTCTCTGGCCTTTTGCTGTCATCATTATCAGAATGTACTATGAAATTAAAGAGTTTCTGACCTCTCCTGGAAAATATCTGATTTAGAGACAAATCTGCAGGCATGACCGTGTATTTTCTCTCTTCAAAATGGAGAACCCTCAGGTTTTGGTTAGAGATATAAGCAATCTGACTGAACCCTGTACACAGAAAGAAGCTTGTAACCTTCAAAAAACTGACAAGGCTTAACATTCTACCCCAGAACATTGGCAGCAAAAAGAATGTCAGACTATTTCTACATACAAGACGGCATGTACATTCTAGCCCATCTATCCCTGCTTCTGATCAGAGCTGCATGGCTGGGCTACATTGCACCTCTGGGGGGCATGTTCCTTTGGGAGTGGCAGTATAATGCTTGTATGACTGTCAATACACCTGCCTGGGGGCACAGTCTGTGACTCTACACACCAGTCAGTATGCTGGATGTCCAGGTGGTGCGGTGTCCAATGTCATGTTCCATAGCACTTCACTCTTTCTGCTGAGTCTTTGGGCCTCTCTCTGGTTACAATGTCAGTCATGATTTTCCTATATAATTCACCTGGGTCATGTTCTCTCCTGGCTTCCCACCTTGATTCTGTCTCTCCTCTCTTGTAAGTATAAAGCAGTTGGGATCCTGGGAAAGGCTACCCCACTGAGATTGCTACCATGCTACTCTCCAGCTATGCTGTTTCTATCCCAGGATTAGCTCTGCTCACACTGACTACCTAATGTGCAAACAGGGGCTTCCCACGATCACAAAAAGCTGTGAGAAACCCCTAATCCTTTGTTTGTGGATGCACCAACTAGCTGCCTGGCTGATAAACACTTCACTCCCTATAACTGGTTACTGGGAGTCACCACATGGCAGTATTACAGACAGTCTTACAGGTTCTTTTAAGTGGAATGTAAAGGCAGTTCTGGAAATCTTGGGAGAAATGACATGGTGTTAGTTGTGGTTGTGACATTATACTCCATATTCTTTATGAAAATATGCTTGTGGTAGAAATATGACATAACTAAAATATGCTTTATGTGATATAACTCTTGTAAGGTATCATTGCATGTATCATTTCTGTATCTGAAATTAGGAATATTGACAATGTATCTATATTTCAACTGTGTTACTTTGTGTGACGCCCCCTGCTAACACTTCAGGTACAACAATGAAAAAGCTAGACAGTGCTGATGACCCATCAGCAAGAGACAGTGGACTGTAAAAGAGCTTAGGATCAGCCTGTGAAGAATGGCTACAGGGGCCCCACAGAGGCATGTGACCTTGTCACCTGATACTGGAACCCATCTTGAATTCTGTACTTTTCCATGAGAAGCTGGGGGAGAGGGGGTGTCAAAATAGGAGACAAAGGACTCCTGCCTTATGCAAATCCTATTTAAGGGTGGGGAGTGAGGTCATCCAGGTCATCAGTTCTCCCCGGCTGCCCCACCCAAGATGATTGCTGGAAACAACTATGACTGAATTGTGGGAAAGAACTGGACCCAGGTTGGAAGGGCGTCTGGCCTGTGAAGAAGATTATTAGATCCACATTTAGGGTGAGAATTTACATGTAACCAGCTTCTTTAGTGTATTAAACTTAGTTTGCGCGCTCTCTTTTATTTTCTTAGTAATCTGCCTTGTTCTGTCTGCTACCTCCTTAACCTGTTATAGTTAATACATTTATTTCTGGTTTACAGTATAACCCAGTTTATGTGATTTCTAACGGGGGGCACGAGAAGTTGTGCATACCCTCCTCCACATTGAGGGAAGAGGCGAATTTCGCATAATTTTGGGTTTGTACTCCAAGGGGGGAGGGTGGACATGTGGGTGCTCTGGCAAGCCCCTTAAGCTGAGCCTTCTCAGAGCAGCTCTGTGTCTGTCTGTGCAGCTGCGTGTGGCCCGGCTTATGTGCTTGGCTGGAAAAGGTTGGGGAGCCCAGCCCAGCAAGACCAGGTAAAAGGAGGCCCAGGCTGGCAGAATAGTCTGCCTCAGTGGCATCCCAGGGGGTCCAACCTGTTACAGGGGTATACCCTATAAAGCTTAAAGGGGCAGGTCCTAGTTCCATGCCTAATTACAGTAACAGCTTCAGACTCAACCATTGAACAACACAAGTAACTTTTTCTTTGACTGATCAGCTACTTAAGGAACAACATGCACATCTAATTTATGAGATAATCCAGAACTGGAGCAGTAACCAGTGTAGTAGGAAAAGAGCCTGAGACATAAGCCCTGTATTAGAGACCTGGTATGAGGAGGACCTGCTTACAGACTCTGGCAAGAACAGGGCTGATATTGCAGAAATACACATTCCTAAGAAGTGCTAGGCACAGAGTGCTCACGCAAACGTATCTTGCTATCAAGTGGTACCAGAAAATCCCAATATCAAGGATGGTACAAAAACATTCCCCAAGTATAACAGGAACACACTGATCCATCCTAAAAGATAAGGTCAGGATGACAGTACATACTAGAGACGTTTTGATTGAACCAACATGTATAAGGTGATGAGTAATAACTAGCCACATCAGGGGGCACTAACTAACTATGCCAGAGGCAGTACGTAACTTGTTTGTATCAGGGTATAAAGATGTATCTCAGAGGGAGTATCTTTGTCTGGCTGAGGGGGGAATGGAAAGTCCTGCCATTCACTGAGCTGCATCCCTTATCATGGGCATACATGTCTTTGTATCCTCATAGAGTCTGCCAGGTGCTATTACCATGCTTTGTTGACAATCAGACAAACCGCCTTTGTACCTTAATGGATCTTGTGGTCATTGGGCGATTTGCTCAAGATCTGCTGTGCCAGCTGTCTGTGCAGAGCTGCGGCAGCACACAGAGAGAACACACACACGCAGCCAAACATCTAACCACAACCAGCACACCGAGAGTTTTGCATGGTAATGTTTAAACTTTAACAGGAGAACTTCTGCAGTCAGTGAACACTGAGGAAACTAACTATAGATCAAAGGGTTCCTTTAGACTTCAGCATACTCTGAATCAAAAGTAACATCTAAGAAATAGGTCACTCCAAGGAACAAACAGCTATCCCGGCTTTTTCTTAGCAAACAGCTTTTGTTTCTTAGAGAGCCCAGAAACAATTAGATCTATCAATATAATTCACTGACCAACTAATTGACCTCTCCTGTGTAAAGACAGCATGGAAACCACCACTAATTTTAACCACTAGGTTAGAACAACAGGAATTCCAGGAGCTAAAAGACTCCTCCTTACATTGTACTGACTACACATTCAGTCACCTTCCATTGCACTGAGAACCAAGCTCAGGGTTCCCTTAAAAACATATCACAACCAAATCAATGTACATAACTGAGAAAGTGCTAAGGAGTCCTCCAGGCATTGATTGTATGGAGGTTGCTGCCAGGTGGCATCCTGAAGGCTTTCTATCTCAACCAAGAAGGTCAGAGACTGGCTGCTCCCCTAATTGTCAGGGTCTCAGTGCCTTTTTGTGCCCTTCCAAACATACTGTTCTTTCACTCTTTTCTTTGGTGCACAGACCATAGCTGATAAATGGTGACAAAAGTCTTCTTGCACGTTCTACAAGGAGAAACTAGTTTTTCTTCTGCAACTTAAACATGTTTCAAGTCTGCAAATGCATCATTGTACAGATTCTCTCTTTCATAGTTACAAGTCCTTCAGCGCTGCAGTGACAAAGAGAAATATTAGGAGTAAGAATTAAAAGTTCACCCCTGCAGAACTTGGACACAGACTCCTAGATTCCAAGGCCAGAAGAGACTACTGTGATCATCTAGTCTGATCTCCTGTACAACACACACCACAAATCTTTCCCAAAATAATTCCTAGAGCAGATCTTTTGTGAAAAAACCCAGTCTTGATTTAAAAATTGTTAGTGATGGAGAATCTACCATGAACCTTGGTAAATTGTTTCAAAGATTAATTACTCTCACTGTTAAAAATGTATGCCTTATTGTAGTCTGAATGTGTCTAGCTTCAACTTCCAGCCTTGGAGCATATTATACCTTTTTCTGCTAGACTGAAGAGCTCATTATCAAATATTTCTTCCCTAGGTAGGTACTTATAGACTGCAATGAAGTCACCCCTTAGCTTTCTCTTTAAACTGAACAAACTGAACTCCTTGTGTCTATCACTATAAAGCAGGTTTTCTAATCCTTTAATCAATGTCATGGCTCTTCTCTGAACCTGCTCTAATTTATCAACATCCTTCTTGAATTGTGGGCACCAGAACAGGACACAGTATTCCAGAGCCAAATACAGAGGTAAAATAACCTCTCTACTCCTACTCAAGATTCCCCATTTATGCATTAAGAAACTGCATTAACCCTTCAGGCCATAGCACTGCACTGGGAACTCACTTTCAGCTCATTATCCACACCCCTCATGCCCCCAAAAAAATCTTTTTCAGAGCCACTGCTTCCACCCATCCTGTAAGTATGGCCTACATTTTTTTTATTCCCAGACGTACACATTTACATTTGGCCATATTAAAATGCATATTGTTTCCTTTCACCCAGTTTACCAAGCGATTTAGATCACTCTGTATCAATGACCTGTCCTTTTCATTATTTGCCACCCCCAATTTACATGTCATCTACAAACTTTATCAGTGATGATTTTATATTTTCTTCAAGGTCATTGATAAAAACTTTCAAAAGTGTTGGGCAAAGAACAGATCCCTGTGGGACTCCACTAGAAACATACTTGCTCATTTACAGTTACACTTTGAGATCTATCAGTTACCCAGTTTTTAATCCATTTAATGTGTGCCATGTTGATTTTATATTGTTCTAGTTTTCTAATCAAAATGTTGTGTGGTACTAAGTCAAATGCCTTTCAGAAGTCTAAGTATATTTCCTTTATCAATCAAACTTGTAGCCTCAATAAAAAACTCACTCACTTACTTTGATAGGCTCTGTCTTCCATAAACTCACATTGATTGGCAATAATTATATTACCCTCCTTTAATTCTTGATTAGTCCAGTCCTGTATCAGATGCTCCATTATCTTGCCCCAGACCAATGTCAGAGTGATGGGTCTATAATTACCTGGGTCATGCCGATCACCCTTTTTAAGTGTTGTCATAACATTAGCTTTATTCTAGTCTTCTGGAACTTCCCCAGTGTTCCACGACTGAGTAAAAATCCACAATGGTCCAGCGACCTCCTCTACCAGCTCTTTGAAAATTCTTGGAAGCAAGGTATTTAGGCCTGCTGATTTTAAAATGTCTAACTTTAGTAACTGTTGTTTAACATCTTCCTGAGATGCTAAGGAATGGAAAGAGTGTTATCATAGGACTCATCACCCTTCCCCCCCCACAAATACAGACCAGAAATATTTTTTGAACACTTCTGTTTTTTCTGTATTATTATTGATAATTCTACCATTCTATGGACAAACACCATTGCTACAATTCTTTTTGTTTCTAACATACTTTAAAAATTCCTTCTTATTGTTCTTAACTCTGTTGGCCACAGATTTCTCCTTGTGTCACTTTGCTTCCCTTATCAATTTTCTACAATTCCAAGCTTCTGATTTATATTCATTACTACCATCATCTTCTTTATTCCATTTGTTGTGTATATATATATATAATATATAGAGAGCTGCCTTTCCTTCCCCTCTAAACCAGGTTGTTTTTTTAACCAATACAGACTTCTTCCTTGATTGTAGGATTTTGTTTTGTGGGGCGTCTAGTAAAATATTCTTAAACAATTCCCAATTATCATTCACATTTTTCTAATGAAATTCTTCTTACCACCTGATTTGGCTCATGTTTTCAGCTTTGTGAAATTGGCCCTTTTACGGTACCAAATATGTATATTACTGGTCTGGACTTTAGTCTGCTTCCACATTATAAATGTAATCAAATCATGATCCCTTGTACCTAAGCTACCATTAATTTTTAGTTCTATGATCAGTTCCTCTTTATCTTTCAAGACAAGGTCTAATATAGAATTCCATTATGTTGGATGAAACACTTGTTGAGTTAGGAAATCGTCATCTATACGCTTTAGAAATTCCAAGGATGTTTTAGTACTGGCAGCACAAGACCTCCAGCATATGTCACTCAAATTGAAGCCCCCAGTGATCTCACAGGTTTTTTCCCTATACACTGCAGATACACTGTGTGATCAGCACACACCAAATAATACCCCAGAACCCAAGGGAAAAAGAGAAACTTGATGAACCATCATAACAGAAAATGCTGTTGCTTCCCCTTACATTGTAAAGTGTATTTACTCTTGCTGGCGAGGTCACCCAAGGGCAGGTCAACCCAGTCCCCTTAATGCTTGACTGGAAAGTTCCACTAACCACTTAAGCTCCCTGACCATGAATTTGCAACGTACCAGCAGTAATTGTTTAAGAAAATCAAAAGAAAGTATATACAGCAAGTTTCTGGCCATTTATCAGCCATTTATATAGGTCACTTTTCATCACGCTGAGCCTCAAGAAAAGATAAAAGCAAGAGAATTGATCTGAATATCTATTATTAGATGTGTCACATTACTGAAGCAACAGTTACATTTGTCCTTATGTAATATCTAACAACCCTGCTATTGCTAGACCCTTCCTCATCGTAAGGTGGATCATCATTTACTTATGTTCTGCTTTGATCACAAACATTTCACATTTCCTTTCCGAGGGACAAATTCTGCTCTTGGTGTACCTGTGCAACCCAATTCAACATAAAAAGGCTATATAGGTGTAACTGAGAGCAGAATTCAGCACTAGGTCTTTTTTTTTGGTAAGGTTAACTACTTGTAAAGAACTGTCTTGTGTGTATATACACACACAACAAAACGCCCTATAGGAAGGTACCAGAATACAGGCCAGGCATTCTTACATGTTTCATCATTTCCTTTTCCTGGCTGAGATGCTCTTTTAGCTCACCAGACAAAGATCTGTGCTTCTGGAGTGAAAGGTCATGCATTCTATCCCAAAGACCTTTTATATACAGGTAGCCGTCAACCATAAGTGTCTGTCTGTGTACAGTCATGAATCATTGCACTATGATATTGCCAGAGTGGGCAACTAGTGAAGATTTATAGCACTAACATCACCTAGGGTGTACAGAATGGAGGCTCTCTACAAACATATTGGGCTTCTCTCACCACTTAAACATGGTTGTGAATGATTTCTTGTCTTACAGGTGCAAGTGACATACTGGAGTCAGTGTTACTTTGTCTACTCCCCCAGAGCCAGACATATTCTCCTCTGGCTTCAGAGTGAAAGGAAACTGCAGAAACATCAGATAAAGTTTCAACTCACTGGAATTCCAGGTATTATCTGCTTCAGAGGTTTCTGTAATAACAAAAATCTTTACATGCTGCTGCTGGCATGCACAGCTGTTATGTTCACCTCAACCCACTGAAATCATATTGCCTGCTTAGTTAATGTCCTCCATCCATTTGAAACAGTTACTTGGGAAGTCAGAAGTAATAATGCTGGAATAAGCCCAATACTGTCACTTTTCTGATATCCAGTGTTCTTGAAAAGCAAAAAATGGAAAGTGAATGTAAAACTGACTATTCTCCTGCAGTTACATAGCAAAAACTCACTAGACTACTAATGACAGATTTCAGAGTAGCAGCCATGTTAGTCTGTATCTGCAAAAAGAAAAGGAGTACTTGTGGCACCTTAGAGACTAACAAATTTATTTGAGCATAAGCTTTCATGAGCTACAGCTCACTTCATCGGATGCATTTACTCTACTACTAATGTGTCCTTAAATGACAGAATCAGAGAACTGAGTTAGCAGCTTGTCTTGATTCACATCTTGAGGGCAGAATCGACACTGTACTCTCAAATGTTACCAAACAAGCTGTATTATTAAAAAGTGATGGAGACCATGTCATCCTATTCCTCCTCCTCCCCTGTGAACTTTAAGGGGAAATACTTCCCATTATACACACTTTCTTTCTACCACATCAGGGAATACTAAAAGGATCTGTAAAAGAGTAAGCAACACAATGATGCCAGAAGCAGCAAAAATACTTATGCCTCTTGCTTTTGATACCTTGGAGCTTTGCTTATATGGAAAGTATTATGTGAAAAAACTCAGTCTCTCTCTGGATATGCAGAGGCTATTTAATGATGAAACACCTAGAGATGTCAGGGAAGATCCCCTACTATAGCTGGCTCTGATCCTTTCTTCCCCATGCTTCAAGATATACAGAATGATTATTGATGTTACAGTCAGAAGGACCCTCAATGCATACTGCACCTCAACTTATTCAATACTGTATGAATCTGGAAAACTTGCCTCCATGTAAATCTACCCCTCTGACTTACACCTGGAAGTATGTAAGTGATCAGAAAGCTAGCCAACACTTAATGAATTAATGCTAGATTTCTCTCTCAAACAATTGGTGCTTATTTCCTTCTCAAGTCAGTCTGCTGGTTGGCAGGATAATAAATTAAAGCCACTATATCCAAGACCTTCACACACGCACACAAACATAAGGAAGTCCAAACTGGTTTGGTCCAATGGTCCGTCTAGCCCAGTATGCTGTCTTCCAACAGTGGATGGTGCCAGATGCTTCAGAGGAAATGAACAGAACGGGCAATTATTGAGTGATCCATCCCCTGTAGTCCAGTCCCTGCTTCTGGCAGTCAGAAGTTTAAGGGACACCAAGAGATGGGGTTGCATGCCTAACCCTCTTAGCTAATAGCCATTGATGGACCTATCCTCCATGAACTTATCTAATTCTTATTTTGAACCCATTTATAATTTTGGCCCCATTTTAACCAGTTATTTATCCATAAGAAGACCTTCCTTCTTATTCCAGGCTCCTTACTTTGCTTTTGGTGCAGGACCTTGTCAAAGGATCTCTGAAAGTCCAGGTACGCTGTATTAACTGGATCACCCTTGTCCACATGCTTTCTGATGTCCTCAAAGAATTCAAATAGACTGGTGAGGCTTGATTTCCCTTTACAGAAGTTGTGTTTGACTCTTCCCCACATTTATGTTCATCAATGTGCCTGATAATTCTTCTCTTCACTATAGTTTTAACTAATTTGTCTGGTACTGAAGTTAGGCTTTACTGGCCTGAAATTTCCAAGATCACTTCTGCAGCCTTCTAAAAAAAATCCGCATTACATTGCTATCCTCCAGAAAACTGGTACAGAGGCTGATTTAAACGATAGGTTATATTCCATAGTAGGTAATTCTGCAATTTCATATTTGAGTTCCTTCAGAACTCTTTGGTGAATACAATCTGGTCCTGGTGATTTATTACTGTTTTATCAGTTTGTTCCAATCTGTTCCAAAACCTCCTCTACTGACACCTCAGTTTAGGAATTTAGGATAGATCCTCAGATTTGTCACCTAAAAAGAATAGCTCAGGTGTGGGAAACTCCCTCACTGAAGATGATGTGAAGACCGATGCAAAGAATTAATTTAGCTTCTCTGCAACAGCCTTGTCTTCCCTGAGTGCTCCTTTAGCACTCTGATAGTCCAGTGACCCCACCGATTGTTTGACAGGCTTCTTGCTTCTGATATACTTTACATTTTTTGTACTGTTAGTTTGTGTGTCTTTTGCTAGTTGTTTTTTCAAATTCTTTCTTGGCCTACCTAATTATACTGTTAACACTTGCCGGAGTTCATTCTTCTTGCTATGTTCCTCAATAGGATTTGTGAGGCTGTCATTGAAAGCTGGTTAGATTGTCGGGTTCAACGGGTAGTGATCATTGGCTCCATGTCTAAGTGGCAGCTGGTATCAAGTGGAGTGCCCCAAGGGTCGGTCCTCAGGCAGGTTTTGCTCAATATTTTCATTAATGATCTGGAGGATGGAGTGGAATTGCACCCTCAGCAAGTTTGCAGTAAACTGGGAGGAGAGGTAGATACGCTGGAGGATAGGGATAGGATACAGAGGGACCTAGACAAATTAGAGGATTGGGCCAAAAGAAATCTGATGAGGTTCAACAAGGACAAGTGCAGAGTCCTGCACTTAGGACGGAGGAATCCCATGCACCGCTACAGACTAGGGACCGAATGGCTAGGCAGCAGTTCTGCAGAAAAGGACCTAGGGGTTACAGTGGACAAGAAGCTGGATATGAGTCAACAGTGTGTCCTTGTTGCCAAGAAGGCCAATGGCATTTTGGGATGTATAAGTAGGGGCATTGCCAGCAGATCGAGGGACGTGATCGTTCCCCTCTATTTGACACTGATGAGGCCTCATCTGGAGTACTGTGTCCAGTTTTGAGCCCCACACTACAAGAAGGATGTGGAAAAACTGGAAAGTGTCCAGCGGAGGGCAACAAAAAAGATTAAGGGACTGGAACACATGACTTATGAAGAGAGGCTGAGGGAACTGGGCTTGTTTAGTCTGCGGAAGAGAAGAATGAAGGGGGATTTGATAGCTGCTTTCAACTACCTGAAAGGGGATTCCAAAGAGGATGGATCTAGACTGTTCTCAGTGGTAGCAGATGACAGAATGAGGAGTAATGGTCTCAAGTTGCAGTGGGCGTGGTTTAGTGTGGATATTAGGAAAAACTTTTTCACTAGGAGGGTGGTGAAGCACTGGAATGCGTTACCTAGGGAGGTGGTGGAATCTACTTCCTTAGAAGTTTTTAAGGTCAGGCTTGACAAAGCCCTGGCTAGGATGATTTAGTTGGGCATTGGTCCTGCTTCGAGCAGGGGGTTGGACTAGATGACGTCCTGAGGTCCCTTCCAACCCTGATATTCTATGATTTTATGATTCAGTTCCCTACTATTGTTTGTTTGGCTGAAAAGGTCATTTATATGAAGGAGACACTGCAGGACACTTTCTCCTTTCCTGTGTTTTTTTCTTTTGTTCTCAGGCATGGTGCTGCGTGCATGTAATGCAATGAACAAGGCAAGATCCGGACCTTGGTGGATCCCAGGAATGCATCCATCACATTATCACTACCAAGCTTGCCAGCCCCAATCATCATTTTGATGTTGTATGGGCAGATTAGGTGTTTCTGATCCCAGTCCATCATCAAGTCTGAAATCCCCACATTTCACAGAAATAATATTTCTGTTACATGCAAGACAGGAAGGTATTAAACACACCTCAAATAGCTGAGGTTTGCAGAGTTACATGTAAAATTATCCCAAGTGCATATACTATTGTGTTTGGATGATATTTGGACTACAGTGAAAGGCAGACATTGTTTTCAGTATCACAAATTCCCCACCAAGTTCACTGTGTCATCTAGTCATCCTATTTTATAGATACAGAAACAAGGAAAAAATGGAATTTAAAAGTGCACTGTCAACTTGAATGATTTTCCAGGTGCTTGTTACTAAACAACCATCAACGCTTGGAGCTCCAGAAAGGCAATAAAACCAATAGAACTAATAAAGGAAAACTGTGTGGGGCTTGACAGATCTGGCTGTCCCTGGCATGTGACAGCCAATTTTACCAAGTGGGCAAACTGAAGCTGTATCAGGGTTGTCCACTGGATAAGTGACCCTGAGAAAACTAACACTGACTCTTAATTTTAAGCTTTATGCTCTTTGCTAAATCCCTCTATAAAAGGACTATTTCAAAAGATAGCTACAAAAATACACCTGCAACCAATAATTATTATTTAACACCGAAGGAAATAACTGCACATTAAATACTCTTTAACCACCATGCCGAACAACAACGTTAATCAATCTGTACATAGATATAGTGGCTTTCCATCCAAAATCCTCAAAATGCTGATCCCACCTGTTCTCTATTAATGATTATTTTATACCTCTGCTAAAGACAGATGGGCAGAACAATCTAATTATTTGGTTTTGCAGTTCTCTTAGTGAGGCACTGTAGGCTTCTCTTCACCTTTGACACTTGAACCCAGTGGTTCCCAACTTGCAACATGCAGTAGTCTGTGGAGAGCTGGCTATTTACATGGTGCTGGCTCACCTTCTTACCATCTGCATTACAGGGACTAAAGTTATATCAACTTCCTCATATCACTTCTCCATGTAAGCAATTGCTGTAGATGCCACAGAGATTTTATCTGACAAATAATGGGAGAGAGAGTCCATGTGATTGCACATGGGAGCTGAGGTGTGCATGAGCTGATCTCTTTATTATGATGCAGTTCACACTGAGAAACAGTTTGAGAAGCCCTGCCTTAACCTTAAGCCCATTATGTGAAGCCCTGACACTTCAACACGGCTTCAGCACCTCATTGCTATGCTGCCCTGTGACACAGCCTGATGCCTCACACTTCTTGCAGGTAGCTAGAGATAGCAAACTACAATTTTTAAGTATATACTGAAATTGGTGCCAAGTAAAAGAGATGAAGCATTGTCATTTGGTTTAGCTGGTTAGTTGAGGTGAATCTGACTCTATCTGACAGGCCTTGATCTTTTGACTGGGATAGTGCTGTCTTCTGAATAAACCCAAAGTGTGATTTTGCCTCTCTCTTTGTACCATGACCTCACATAGGGCAGTCTGTGATGTGCACAGGCAGTCTCAGTTGCCAACATTCTCCAGTGCCCTACTGCACTACAACCACCATACATTTCTTTGTAATTTCCCAGAAACATAGTTGTAAGTCACGAGGCTACTCATGGAAAAAAGTCACTGTAAAGGGAGGTGATACACATAAAGTGGTAGGAGTACCACAGTCCATTTTAATGCAGCAATGAAAAATTGCTAGCCAGGAGGAAAACTATTTCTTCAACTGAACTAATTAAGAAAATAATTAAAGACTGTAGTGAGGCGGTGTGGCCTCCCTCTGAGCCAGAGGGGGAGGGACCACTCTCTCCGCCCAGCTGGGTGGAGTCCAGCCGGGCCTGGCCCTCCCAGTGGAAGTTGAGTGGCGGTGCAGGAAGTACAAAAGGCAGAGCCCCTAGCCCAGTGGAGACCAGCAAAATACGTGGAGGCAGACAATCTCAGAGTGCAGGAAAACACAATATGACAGTGAGGAGAGGTGGCGGGCTGGAGATGGTAGGTGGCATCAGCTTGCTGAAAGAAGGCAAGAGTATTGCAATGCTCAGGCTGCTGGAGGATCAAACTCATATGCTCCAGCGTATGGTTGAACTGCAGGAAAGGCAGCAGGAGCACAGTCCGCCGCTACAGCCCCTGTGTAACCAACTGCCCTCCTTCCCAAGTTCCATAGCCTCCTCACCTAGACGCCCAAGAATGTGGTGGGGGGCCTCCGGTCACCCAGCCACTCCACCCCAGAGCATTGCCCAAGCAACAGAAGGTTGGCATTCAATAAGTTTTGAAGTGCTGTGTTGCCTTGTCCTTCCCTCCTCCACCACCCCTCCCGGGCTATCTTGGCAGTTATCCCCCTATTTGTGTGATGAATAAATAAAGAATGAATGAATGTGAAGCAACAATGACTATTGCCTCTGCAAGTGGTGATCGAAGTGGGGAAGGGAGGGTGAAACTGGGGAGGGGGGTCCATCAAGGAGAAACAAACAGAACTTTCACACCGTAGCCTGGCCATTCCCGAAACTAGTTTTCAAAGCTTCCCTGATGCGCACCACGCCCTCCTGTGCTCTTCTAACCGCCCTGGTGTCTGGCTGCATGTAATCAGTGGCCAGGCGATTTGCCTCAACCTCCCTCCCCACCATAAACCGAGTCAGTAAACTGTCTAACCGAGTCAGTAAACTGCGCCAGTGCGCTTTTAAACGTCCAAATGCACATTCTGCCACCATTCTGCACTTGCTCAGCCTGTAGTTGAACAGCTCCTGACTACTGTCCAGGCTGCCTGTGTACGGCTTCATGAGCCATGGCATTAAGGGGTAGGCTGGGTCCCCAAGGATAACTATATGCATTTCAACATCCCCAATGGTTATTTTCTGGTCTGGAAAGTAAGTCCCTTGCTGCAGCTGTTGAAACAGACCAGAGTTCCTGAAGATGCGAGCGTCATGCACCTTTCCCGGCCATCCCACGCTGATGTTGGTGAAACATCCCTTGTGATCCACCAGAGCTTGCAGCACTATTGAAAAGTACCCCTTTCAGTTTATGTACTCGCTGCCTTAGTGCTCCGGTGCCAAGATAGGGATATGGCTTCTATCTGTCGCCCCACCACAGTTAGCAAATCCCATTGCAGCAAAGCCATCCACTATGACCTGCACATTTCCCAGAGTCACTACCCTTGATATCAGCAGCTCAGTGATATCGTTGGCTACTTGCATCACAGCAGCCCCCACAGTAGATTTGCCCACTCCAAATTGATTCCCGACTGACTGCTAGCTGTCTGGTGTTGCAAGCTTCCACAGGGCTATCACCAGTCACTTCTCAATTGTGAGGGCTGCTCTCATCTTGGTATTCTTGCGCTTCATGGCAGGGGAAAGCAAGTCACAAAGTTCCATGAAAGTGCCCTTACGCATGCGAAAGTTTCGCAGCCACTGGGAATCATCCCAGACCTGCAACACTATGCAGTCCCACCACTCTGTGCTTGTTTCCCGGGCCCAGAATTGGCGTTCCATGCCATGAACCTGCCCAATTGACACCATAATGTGCACATTGCAGGGATCTGTACTTTGTGAGAAGTCTATGTCCATGTCCTCATCACTCTTGTCACCACCGCCTCCTCCTCGCTTGGTTTCACTTTTCTTGCAGGTTATGGTTTTGCATATCCTGCTGGATAATGCGCGCGGTGTTTATAGCGCTCATAATCGCTGCGGTGATCTGAGCGGGCTCCATGTTCCCATTGCTATAGCGTCTGCGCTGAAAAAAGGTGCGAAACGATTGTCTGCTGTTGCCCTGACGGAGGGAGGGGCGACTGACGACATGGCTTACAGGATTGGCTTACAGGGAATTAAAACCAACAAAGGGGGTGGCTTTGCATCAAGGAGAAACAGAATGGCCCCCTCAAGGATAGAACTCAAAACCCTGGGTTTAGCAGGCCGTTCATTTCAAGGAGGGAGGGAGGAAGGGAGGAGAAAATGAATACAAAACAAATCTGGTCTATTTCTAGTTTTGATCCACTTCATCTATCTTTATACATCTTGCTGGCAGCAGACAGTGCAATAGGACTGCTGGCCATCGTCGTCTCCTGGCTGCTCGTTAGAAGACGGTGCAGTAGGACTGCCGGCAGGACTGAATCACCATGAGATGAAACTTAAAAGGGAAATGACCTGGCTGAGTCACTCCTATGTCTGCCCAGGCGCCCCGACCGACCTCACCGAGGTCGGCTAAAAGAGCACCCTGGAGTACGGCGACGATGGCTACCAGTCATACTGCACTGTCTGCTGCCAAAAGGCAATGAGCTGCTGCTGTGAAGCAATGCAGTACCACGTCTGCCAGCACCCAGGAGATGTACGGTGACGGTGAGCTGAGCAGGCTCCATGCTTGCTGTGGTATGGCGTCTGCATGGGTAACCCAGGAAAAAAGGCGCAAAACGATAGTCTGCCGTTGCTTTCGTGGAGGGAGACGGAAGGGGGTGCCTGACGACATGTACCCAGAACCACCCGCAACAATGTTTTTGCCCCATCAGGCATTGGGATTTCTACCCAGAATTCAAATGGGTGGTGGAGACTGAGGGAACTGTGGGATAGCTACCCACAGTGCAACGCTCCGGAAGTCGATGGTTGCCTCGGTACTTGTGGATGCACTCCGCTGACTAAATGCACTTAGTGCATTTGTGTGGGGACACACACAATCGACTGTATAAAAAAGCTTTCTACGAAACCGACTTGTATAAATTCGACCTAATTTCATAGTGTAGACATGGCCAAAGTCAGGATAAACTTCCTCAATACAGTTTCTCAGGGAATAAGGTTCAGTACTGGAATTTTCTTGTCAGTCCTGATTAGGGCTCAACAAAGCCTGAAGTCACTTCAATGTTGAAATAATGTCGAAAATCATTACATCAGGAAGCACTAGTGAATATTACGAATCTAAACCCCCGAAATGTAATGTACTCTATGACATAATAGTGTCAGTCACACACAACTTGTGTTGCTTCCAGTTGCCAGGGAATGAGTGAGGAGATCAGATACTCAACTTTTGCAAGGAACAAGAGTTGTTTTTAACTAGTTGGCTGTTCACAAGTCCAGCCCAGCCCAATAACTACCCTTATTATTTGCATTTCTTTAGTCACTGAAGAACTGATTAGAAGTTTCAGAGGAACAGCCGTGTTAGTCTGTATTCGCAAAAAGAAAAGGGGTACTTGTGGCACCTTAGAGACTAACCAATTTATTTGAGCATGAGCTTTCGTGAGCTACAGCTCACTTCATCAGATGTTTACCGTGGAAACTGCAGCAGACTTTATATACACACAGAAATCATGAAACAATACCTCCTCCCACCCCACTGTCCTGCTGGTAATAGCTTATCTAAAGTGATCAACAGGTGGGCCATTTCCAGCACAAATCCAGGTTTTCTCACCCTCCACCCCCCCACACAAATTCACTCTCCTGCTGGTGCTAGCCCATCCAAAGTGACAACTCTTTACATAATCAAGTCGGGCTATTTCCTGCATTTGAAGCCCTTAAAGTTGTGTGACAGGCCTACTCTAAATGTTGTACAATAGAAGTCTGTTACCAAATTCTAGACTTAATTTATCCAAGAACTTGTTAAAATTCCCTCTGTGCAGTCACTGAATGAATGTGCTTTTGAAGTCATTTACTCACCAATAAATTACAATGGTCTGAAATCATTAGCAACAAAGTAAATTGTTTTAATTGATCTGAACTTCGTTACGACCCAGGAGCTTCATTTCTGTGCAATTGCACTTTCCAAAGGACTACAATAACAAATTAATCTCTCTTGAATCCTGTCATCTTTAAAGTGCTCCCTGCTCTGAAGAGCTTCACAAGAAAAAAACTTGCTAAAGTAAGGGGGCTAAGTAGTTCTCAATGAGTTCAAGTTTCCCTCTGCTGAAATACAGAACAGTTGGCTCCAAAGGGAGTATGAAGTCTGTTCTCTGTTAATACCAGGACAAGTTCACATACCCTTCCCCTTTTACTTGGCTAGTGGTTGTAAAGCACTTTCAGGACACAAGATGTAAAGGCACCTGTCATTCTTTGGTCTACTATTTTATTTCTGGGGAAAGGGGTCAGGAGTGCTAAAGAAGATGCACATTTAACATGGGGAGACGGAAAGCCTGTCTATCACTCTGATGTGCTCCCACTGTCCAACTGTAGTGATGAGCCTGGAAGTGCATCCGACCCACTGTTCCTCAGCTGAGGACTCACTCATTGTGACACAGGACTGTACGTGTGCATTTGGGGGGAGAAATGGATCCCAGACTGGAGGTAAGTCAAGGGAAGTGGAGGAAAGAATTTGCTTCCACAACAGAACTTTCTCTAGGGGAAGGTTACTGGCAGTAAAAGTAGAATGAACAGTCTTGGGTCCATGCCTTGTCTCTGGATCTTGCCTGTTTGGGAGCTCAATGGCTGATAGGAAGCCTCGTACTGTAGTTAGTTGTCTTAGATGGCAAGCAGCAGATACGTTAGTATACACTTGAATTTCAAGAGAGCTGTTCATAAGAAAGTTCTGCTGGGCATTATCTATGCTGGGAAATGCATCAGGTCAGAAATGCTTTATCTATGCTTTAACTAGAACACCAGGGGGAAACATGATTTTGCCCTTGGTGTGCATAAGTACAATCCTGTTTAAAAATGTGTCAGCAACTGATGGCTGACCCCAGGGCACACTCGTGTAAGAAAACATATTAACATGTTTTAGCTGAGAGATAAGCACAAACAGCGAATGTGTTTTTAAACACAACACTCCTTGTTCACACTTATGTTCAGCATTGTTTTAGTGAATGGGTTTCTGACGGCGATGCTTTTGCCCAATACAGAAAAGGTCTTTTAGGGACCAGCTGTTTACCCATATGCTCACTAGCCAGTGTAGCACTGCTGGTCTGTCAGTTGAAAGCCCATTGAACAGCTTCCCCAATGCTCTACTTTAGAATACTACCTCCCATATTAACTTCCTCTTTGAACAAAGCCATTGTTTTGGATATGACTATCACTGCACTGTATGTAAACAAACACCAGTACTGAACATATGGCCTCATTCTGCCACAGCCCCACATTTACAAGTTGTGCCAGACAGGCTTGATTTTCTTTTTTAACAGAATCACAAAATAAACAGATTAAGTTACCAAGTAGTTGTACTATATGGAGATACTGGAAAGTATTTGCTATGAGGCCTCACAAAATCAATTAAAAATGACTTGGATCTCAACAAGGTTATATGGATTGAAAAGTGGATGGGAAATCATAAACAAATGGTAATGATAAATGGTGAGGTCCTAAAGTAGGGGAATATATCTAGTGAGATACTACAGGGATCTGGGTTAAACCCATTTTACTGTGTTGCATCCTCAGCTGGTGTAAATCAGTGTAGCTCAACTGAACTCAGTTCTAGAATACTGACAATTAGGTTTGCCAGGCGTCCTGTTTTCGACCGGAAAGCCTGGTCGAAAAGAGACCCTGGCGGCCCCCATCGGTGATGCCGACCGGACCATTAAAAGTCCAGTCGGTGGTGCAGCGGGGACCTGAGGCTAAGGCAGGCTTCTTGCCTGCCCTAGCTCCGTGTGACTCCTGGAAGTGACCGCCAGGTCCTAGTGGGCCTTGGTCGCATGGGCGGCCAGGGAGGCTCCACGCGCTGTCCATGCCCCATGTTCTGGCTAAGCAGCTGCCCCCATTACCCAGAAACCGCAACCAATGGGAGCTGCGGAGGCAGGGCAGCGTGCGGAGGCTCCCTGACTGCATCTCTGCCTAGGGGCCGCAGGGACCTGGCGGCCGCTTCCTGGAAGCCATGGTAAGCGTCGCTGGGACCCCGCACCACCTTCCGCACCCTAACTCGCTGCCCCAGCCCGGAGTCCTTCCTGCACCCAAACTCCTCCCGGAGCCTGCACCCCAAACCCACCCAACACCCCAACACCCTGCCCCAGCCCTGAACCCCGCGCCTGCACCCCCCTGACCCCACTCCAGAGCCCACACTCCCAGCCGGAGACCTCACCACCCTCCACGCCCCAACCCCCTGTCCCAGCCCGGAGCCCTCTCCTGCACCCCAAACCCCTCATCCCCAGCTTTCACCCTAGAACCCACCGCCCAACCAGAGCCCTTACCCCCTCCTGCACTCCGAACCCCTCAGCCCCAGCCCAGAGCCCCGTCCTGCACTCCAAACCCCTCATTCCTGGCTCCACCCCAGAGCCTGCACCCCCAGATGGAGCCTGCACCCCCCTTGCACCCTAGTCCCCTGCCCCAGCCCGGAGCACCCTGAACCCCTCATTTCTGGCCCCACCTGGAGCCCGCACCCCCAGCCCAGGGCCCATACCTCCCCTGCATCCCCACCTGCTGCCCCAGCCCGGAGCCCTCTCCCACATCCCAAGCCTCACCCCAGCACTCTCACCCCGAGCTGTAGCCCTCATCCCCCTCCCGCACCCCAACCCCCTGCTCTAACCTGGTGAAAGTGAGTGAGGGTGGGGGACAGTGAGTGACAGAGGGAGCGGGGGATGGAGTGAACAGGGGGGTGGGACCTCAGGGCAGGGAAGGGAGTGGGGCAGGGGGCGTTCGGTTTTTTGCGATTAGAAAGTTGGCATCCCTATTGACAATAATGCTTTGGCTCAGTGCAAGAAAGGAAATCTGTGTTTAAAACTAGTCCCATCAAATCTGAAAAAGGCAGAAAGACCCTCTCAGAGGCCAAAGGAAGCAGCTCTATTCTTGTGTTTAGGGGGCTGAGGGAGAGACATGTGTGTGTGAGAGAGAAACTCCTCATGCTATAAATCCTTGGAAAATGAGAAACCCTTCTGCAATTTACAGCTTTTCTTTTCTTGATGTAATGTTATTGATGTTATGGCAGGCCCCATGTTTGCAATTGCTGTCACATTTCCCCCCAGTTCAAGCACTGAAAGTTGTGTGTACGTGCCAGGGGAACACCCATTTGGAGGGCACCTGTGACTCATTTTAAGGATTAAAACAGCTAAAATGAAAGTAAAAGTAAAGACTGAATGAGAGAAAGAAGGAGGAAGGGCTAATAAATAGGGAAAACTCAACTTTAAAATCAACAGATTTGGGCCACTTAGACCAATAGTGAGGTTATTCCAGTGCTGGGCTGCAGGCTGCATGTAGGCTGAGAGTCGTTAACATGAATGCAAGAGGCATGACTGTTCTTTCTCTCCATTGCTACAACATCCAGCTCTCTGTGTCACAAGGTAGTGCTCTCTTTTACGAGCTCTACGTTAAGCAATCCATATGGACGCTTCACCTAATTACTGGATGTTTCATTCACCTATAATTGCATGTGACTTTTTGTAGTTGCCAACCCAGTTTTAAAATTGAAAAGTATTGGTGCATACATGCCTGTATCATCCGCTTTTGCTCACTTTCCACCCAGGTAATCCATTCACCTACTGTAAATCTGTGAGGCACAATGGTTTGTGTAGATGAGCATATGGCCACACACAAGTGCATTTCCTTCCTGGATTGCTGTCAAGCAACTCCCATGCAAAGCTCTGCTAATGCAGCCTCAGGAGTCAGCGCTTCCTGGTGCACGCTCCGTTAGACCTCGTGCCGATCAGGCTCCCTTCTGTCTGGGGCTTTCAGAGTCATTCCGTTTTCGGGTGCTCCAGCTCCTGAATTGGTTTTTTGTTTCTATCTAGGATTTTTATGCACTATTCCCAATTTGTAGTTTAGTGACTTACAAGCAAGCTCCAATACAGCGCAACTTGCAGACAATAGCTACTGATGTGATGATGAGCATATTAAGTTTCAGTACTCATTCCACTCTGTGTCCTTTTATGACCACAGCCTGTCAAGCATGGTTAATCCTTGCAAATGTGCAATGACTTTATGGCAGGCGCTGCAATGAGAGAGGAATGCGCAGGCAGGCATTTCAGTTGGCGGATGCTGTTTCAAGAAACTCTAGTGTTTACATATATTGCAACAAGAATGGGTGACAGTTTTTTAGGAGAATTTAGAAGCTGAAGGCTCAGGGACCAGAGAATAGATTGAAGCTTAATTTCAAGATTTCACTTCATGTAACGTTAGCCAAACAGAAAGGTGCAGAGATGCTGCAAATCACGTCACACAGCACAGCTTTATCCTGTCTGAATAATGGCAGCCTGCGCAAACAAGAGCAAAGAGACGACGACTTAAAACAAACCAGTGCACAGCAACCTAGTTTAAACACTATCACAATGGTATCTCAATTCAACATTAATACTGGGGGCTGCACAGCACAAGTTAAATTCATAAATAGAGAGAAATGGCATCTTTCAAAACCTTAAAGAAAACCAGTCTGAGGCACAACCAGACGAGCTCTCTATTCTCACTGCCTTTGATGGGGCTAATCGCCATTCCAAATCAGCATTTGAGCTGAACCCGACATTGAAAATCATACATAATTACCCTGATTAATTTTGCTGAAAACATACAGTGTTTTGTCATAGAAATGTAAACATAACAAGGTGCTGGGGTGACACAAATAGTAGGAACATGCTGCAGCTCAGAAGAAAACGCTCAGATTTTGAGGTTTGAAAGGTTGCATTTAGTGAAAGAGCAGTATTGATTCACACATATATCTACTAATTTCTACAAAGGAAAACAGCAAAGGAAAAATAGTGGGAGTGTGGCTAGTGAGCAGCACTGCACCCTAAAAAATGGATCAAATCATTTATACATCAGAGGAAAATGAAGTTGAACATAATGTAAATGGTGCTTGAAACAGCATCAGAATTACAGACCATCCGTATGTTAAAGTAATGGGGCCAAAGAAGCAGATAGATCACAGGTAGACAGCATCAATATCGGAACACAGGGAACTTCACTAGGTTTCTTGGGACTGAATTATTTAAAATCCAGTACAAGAAATAAAAAAGGAAGCACATTACAAGGAGGCTGGAAGACAGAAAGCTAGAGTTAGGAATTCCTTCCTTTCCATCTTTGTGTAACACCAACATTACAGAACAAATTGATGTAGCCCTAGAAACAAGCTCACTATGAGTACCTAGAGAAAAGAAGTCGTTTTTGTAAGGTGAGAGCAGGAGCTGAATTCCAACAGCTCAACCCACTAATCTCACTGAGGAAACCAATGTTAATATGTAGCACTTAAAATGGAAAGGGATCTATTTCTTCTTAACTGTGTCTTGTCGCACAAAATTCTGAAAAGCCATTGAAGGTAAATTGCTTGGTTTTCAATTTTAAAGCTGCACTTAACCAAACACCAACAGTCTCCAGATGTAGTGGCCGGGGGGGTGGGGGGGGGTGGGAAGGGGAGGGGGAAGCAACATATTCAGAGGTCTCTAGCACCTAAAATCACAACAAACACCCTATCAGCCTCTTGTCAACTAAAGACAACATTTACAGAGATAATAAATTGCCGTGATCATTTTTTTGTGTGAAAAGCCTTTTGAGGACCTTTTTTCATATACACTGAATAGTTTGGTCAATCCACTGATGAGTGCCAGATTAATCTGCAGCTAGGTGTCTGGGTCATACAGAAAAGAAGAATGAACCTAAGCAAATAGAGTGCTTTCCAAGGATCTTTCACTGGGGTAAACAAATGAGGATGATATTACATATATATATCCAGGTGGAGCTGACAGCAACCAGGGCTGGGTTCAATATCTAGGGGTTCCTTTTCAACAATACAACACTGAACTGTCTCAAGCCCCCACCCAGTAAGCTGGGAAAATTACACACCACCCATAGGTGCCTCTGAAAGGCAATACTTCCCCACTTGCAATCACAGAGTCTGAGTGTACCAAAGAAACTTTTAATGAAAGGAGGGAAGTCACCTGACATTAATTAGGGAAAATGCCAAAGCAGGATTTATAAACCTAAAACTGTGAGCAGGACACCCACCCCAGAGTGCATGGGGCAGAGTCTTCTACCTCATGTTCTTGAGTTCTATAACCAAAAGTTCCTTAACTGTGCCTTCTCTGCTCCCTCACCATACCCCACTTGCAGTGGCTGTCCTTGGTCAGTGAGGACCCAGTGTTCAGAAGTGCATCTGTGTGAGTTCACCTTCCATTCAGGGAAGAAGACACCTGGCTTGCTCTACCATCTGAGCACTTGCTCTGGCTGGCCACCTCACCGGCTGCTGTTCTTCACTGCCTGGCCACCCTGCCAGCCACTGTTTCTCGCCACCTGGCCACCCTGATGACTGCTCGCCAACTGATCGCTACTTTCATTGGCCACCCGTAAGTCACCTCATGCTGCCACATGCCTCTCTGCTGTGACCTCTGTAGGTCAGTCTCAGTGATTTTTAGCTCTCAGCAGGCTGGATAGAAACTCTGCCCCACCACAAGTGATTTCAGCTCTCACCAAGTAATTAACATAACAAAAGGCTCCTAAAGAAGCCTATTTAGCTCTATCTTTGAACTGTAGGACAGAGTAGGGAGGAAACGGTTAAATCAGACTACAGACCTTTAGGGAGAGTCCATACCTCCTGGATGGGACACCTGTTTCGACCCCTCTTACTTTCACAGGGGTCTGGCATTCAAGCCCTTGGCTTAACAAGGTCCTTTCACCTGAGGGGACCCCCTCATTTGGGACAGATTAAGCACAGTTCTGCTCCAACACAATAAAGACAACAACACTGATAACACCATTTCACTACCCCTACATTCGGTACTAAAGTGATTTGTAACCCAATGCCAGTCAAAGCTGATCACTTTGAGCAACACCACTCTAACTTCTGGATATCTTGGCAGAGTAGGTGTGTTCATGTAAATACAGTTTGCTCCTGAAGTCTTTCCCCCTCCCAGCTAGCTGTCAGGGGAGAGTTCATTCAGACCCTGCTTACATATATACACAAACACACATACAAGATGTACTTGAAGCATGCCCTGTTGTATACCCACAACCAATCCTCTCTCTCTCTCTCTCTCTAGGTGCTTACGGTGCCCATCACCCAAGTATCAGAGTGACTCACGAAATAGAATTACCGTGCAACAAGGTCCAGCAAGTTGACTGTATCGCTCCCTCCTCCTCCTTTCTAAGCTCCCCATAGAGCTTTGCAAAGTAAGACCCATGCAGCCCCATCCCTCTACCTCTACATCTGGTATTGCTGTTAGTGGCACTGTTGGTGGTGGGCTGAGTATATGTGAGGAGCCCCATGAATGTATTGCTGGGGGGGAGGCGGGGAGAAGAGCAAAGTAAAATGTTCTTATATCCATATGAAGATAGGTGATACCTGTGTAGAGAGTAAGTCTCACACTGTATAAAGAACTGGAAGAGGGTCTTAAAGCATTTGTCTGAATTCACTGGCTTTGTTTTTGTCTTTCCCCATGAATGCTTTGCATGGTCAGGCTGTACCTACCCTTTTTGTTTTTCAGGAGGTGGGGCAGGGTTTAGCCTATGCTAATGATGATGGGAACAGTACAAATTGCACTTTACACAGGATTCTGCATTGGTCAAGGGCCAGTGACCATGGAAACTGCCACAGCTTGTGCCAAATGCAGCTGCTAGAGATGCTATAGCAACACACAGAGTGAGATATGCCAACACTCCACCACCCAGATGCCAGAGATACGAGCATTTACTCAGTTCCAAGCTCAGCATGTCTGGAATAAGAACAGAAGAAAAGCCCACTCAAGCACAGCTTCCCCAGCCCCACTCAGCCATCACCACCTTGAGTAAAATTCATGCAAACCTCTTTCTGCTGTCAGCCAAGCACAGAGCTGGTTTAGGTAAACACTATCAGGGATTTCTTTCATCTCCTTCTCCAGAAATCATGCATGGAGCTTGCAGTCTGACCCAGCTGCCATCGTATTGGTGAGTGGCATAACTGCCCTAGTCCCAAACCCAATACTCTCCACACATTGAAGGGAAAAGTGCCATGGCTGCACCACTCCTTCCAGCTCCAGAAAAAGGACACTGGGACAACCATCTCCAAGAAGAAGGTAACATTTCACTGCAGCACTCTGGCTTAGCACACTAATATTTTAGTTTAAACCAGTTGCCTCCCCTATGGAGCTGGCAAATTCATGGTAGTTGTCCAAGGGGCTGGGTCCTTTCTTCATCCCCCAACAGGCCTTTCACTACCAGTTGGCAATCAGACTGAATTTTCAAAGGTAGCAAAAATCCTGCCAATGATAACCCGGACTCTGGGGTGCTGCACAGAGTGCGTGTAAAGGAAGCATAAAGTTCCACACTGCGCTCCCCCAACTGGTGCCCTCTTTATGCAGTGCCAGAGGAGACACTTGTGGTGCAAAGCGTGCTGCAGATTCTGGCTCTGATTGCAATGCTCAAATCACCGAAAACATGAAACAAGCTTTCACAAAATATATACCATGTCTGTGCTTCAGAAATAAAGCGTTAGAAAGACAGAAAAACACATCTGAAATTCACCCTAAATTACGTACTCTTAAGAGAGGAGAGCTTTGTGATGACAACAGTTCTGCTCTCCCTATCTCCACTTCTTTAGTTCTAATGCTGAGCGTTTCTATTGCTTCCACACAAGAGAAAGTTTTGGGCCTGATTCTCTTTGCACATACACAAGATTTATGCTCCTGTAACTCGAATTACTTCAGTGGAATTACCCTTGATTCACACCAGGGATGGTGAGAGGAGAACCAGGCCCTTTGAGTCTTGGGATACACAGCTGATTAGTTCCAAAATATTAGAAACAACTCTGAATCCCCTAAGACAAATTATCGGATAAACTGGATCAGAACCCAAAAGCCAGAAAAAGGATAGGACAGATGGCAAAGTGACTTAAGCAGTAACATGCCAACTGTTAGTGTGTGCCAAGCCTCGGAAACACCAGAGAACACAAATAATGGTTACATGTCTCAGGCTTTTGTTTCTATCCTAGCACTGTATGTGAAGATAAATGGAAGAGAAAAGCAGTGTGTTCGCCTTCTCCATGTAAACATGAAGCTGCAGTTGAGTAAGTAACATTAAGTCTGACATGGGGAAGCTGTGAGGCATTACTCACCCTGAGAAGTTTAATGTATAATTTAGAAACATATCATCAAAATGGAAACATGAGAACCTCTTAAATAACTCTGAAGGGTATTCAGCTTGGAATCATACACAGTTAATATTTAGGAAAAGCTGCTAACGCAGTGGTGGAAATTTACCCCACACTGAATAATTTGATTTAGATGCATCCCAATATTGAAGCACTTTAGAGAGAACTCATTCATTTTCATGGGCCAGATTTAGGCTTTTTATTCATTATCACATGAAGTATAAGTATAACCTTTCTGTTTGACGCTCTAAGGCCATCAAAACTGAAAGATGTGATCCCCCTGGCTGCGGCTGAGTGTACCAGGCAATCAGTGCCAAGGAGCCTGCACCTGCCTTGCTACTAGGTATCATACATTACTCTCTTCAGAGTAACAGCCGTGTTAGTCTGTATTCGCAAAAAGAACAGGAGTACTTGTGGCACCTTAGAGACTAACAAATTTATTTGAGAATAAGCTTTCGTGAGCTACAGCTCACTTCATCGGATGCGAAGTGAGCTGTAGCTCACGAAAGCTTATGCTCAAATAAATTGGTTAGTCTCTAAGGTGCCACAAGTCCTCCTTTTCTTTTTGCGAATACATTACTCTTTGCAACTGCCCAGGTGCTAAAAGTGTATTAATTATTTCAAAGGCGGCATCACCAGCTACAAACCCCAGTAAAACATTACAGCCAATCACCGGGTAAAATGCACCAAGATTTTTTAAGAAAGGCTCTGAGTGTCAGCCTTCATTCGTAGGTCATTAGAAGAGACCTTTACTTCAGTGGCCAGTGTGAAATGTGCTTTGATGCTGGTCTACTCTCTCACTCTTAAGGGGGTAGGGGCCCCCTCCAGGTCAGACAGGAGGCATGCTGGCATAGGCAGTGGGGGTGTGCAGGAGAATTGCACTGCTGCTGTCTGCTACTCCCGTCCTCACATATGGTGGACTTTGGTTTCTGGGGCTGTCAGTCCAGCACCTTTCCCCAATAAGTGGAGGCATTTACACAGGAAATCTCCCCAGCCCTTGACTCTGCTGCAAGTATCCCTTTAAAGCTACCCATGATCTGAATTCCGGCATTAGGGATTTTGAGCATACCTGGTGAAATCACCACTGCACCCCAGAAAAATACACACCTGTTGTGATAAATTAGGGAAGCCATGTTAATGTGCTGGCCTCAGAGAGAATCTGGCTGGATAGTTCCAGCCTATTGTCTGTTTCCAGCACGATAACCCAATACCACACAGTGAACGATGGTGACAAGCTGCAAGGAAAAGGCCAGTGTGGCTGGACCTTCTGTGGTGCTTATTCAAGTTTCTCTGAGCTCTACATTGGTGCCAGTCCAGGATTAGTTGAGCTTTTTATTGGCAGAATGCCAAGGAAGCAGAAGACTCCTTAGAGCTGACTCCTTGAATTAGATTTACATAGTTCACTGCAGTTGTAAGTTAGTGAACTCAGTTCAGTCTCTAGTGGACATCAGGCCACATAAGAAAAAACAGCACACAATCTGGTAGTATAGTCAGGCTGTGCTCAGGGAGCACCAGAATGGATCCAGCATTTAGATGGAACCTGCATCCGCTCCAGCAGGGTGATGGCTCTGTGCCCATCCATTAGGGGTTACTGCTTCAGTGGGATTGAGGGGCTGCTCTAATGGCAGGTAATCAAAATCAGATCCTGAGATGGATGCAGAAAGAGGAAGAAATTCAGCAATGGAGCTAAAAGGGAATGAGGCAGAGAGAGCTGAAGGTGAGGAAGAGACAAAAACCTCCTGAAGCACTTGTGGACAGGCCCTTGGGAGAGTGTACCCTGGCTCTGCTGGGTCCCAGGTTCAATGGTCCCCTCCCTTCTTCTTCTTGCAATGCTCCCGAGGGCACAGTGGCAACTTTCCCCTCCCAAAGCTCCCAAGGGCACAGCAGTCTCTACACCCTATTTTATGGGTCTGAATTAAATCCACCCTTTAGGCACTACCAACCCCAGCTCAAATTTCTGTCTCTGAGCCTTTTAAAAGGAGAGTTCTTGGGATCAAAGCATAGGCCTGGACTCTCTACCAGTCTGAAAGCGACTTGCTGTGTGACCTTGGGCAAATCACTGCACTGCTATGTGCCTCAGTTTCCCCATGGGGGTGAACATCTCATCTGTCTCATAAGGAGGGTATGAGCCCCAATTCAGTAGTGTCTAAAACTCCGAAACCCTCAGATGGAAGGTGCAAGAGAAGGGCAAAGTTGTATTAATTACCATTCCTGTGCAAGCGTGCACTTCTAGGGATGCTAATGTAAGCTGGGGAATGGTGGGGAACTTTCCTGGCTTATACACTACCCCGGTGGAATTGCCTAGCGAAAGGATCCAAGGCCTGACCTCAAGGGCTCCCCTTCCACTCTCCTTTATGGCAGAGTCCGTGTAACCCCAACAAGGCTGGGCCCAGGATTCCTGGGGGGACTCAACCCCAACCTTGTTGTGGTCACTTAGGGCAGGGGCTAGGGTGTCCCCACTCTGGGGTGCTCTCTCTGCTCTGGATGCTTCCCTGACCCACTGATCATTACATACAGTTCAAAGCTAATACAATTTATTAAACAGCAACCAATTTTAAAAATAATGAAAAAATGGGAAAGGTGAAAGGAAAACCCGTCACCCCGCTCTGTGGCCCGGGGACGTCACATCCAGCGTCTCTGGCACGCCCGGGCAGTTCGCAGTCTGCCCCGGCCGCGCTGCAGGGAGGCCGCGGGTCGGACGCTCGCTCCGGCGGGGGCCACACGCCCTCAGGCTCGAGGTGACAGGGCCCTGCCCCCCAGCATCGCCCCCGCCTCGTGGGGGTTACGATCCCCCCCAGGCCTGGCCTGCAGGGCCTCCTGGCGGGGGCGTCTCCCTGTGCTGGGCCCGCTGCCCAGGGTCCCCCTTGCTCTCCCCAGCTGCCCACGCACCCGGCTCCAGACGGCCCCGGCTCCGCGCCCTGGGCTGCTTCTCTGGCGCTCTCGGCCCCAGGCTCCTGCTCTCCCCTTGGCTCGGCCCTGCTCTGGCCCAGGCAGCTCCACCTCACATGGAGGGTGGGACCACAGGCTCCTGACTCCCTCACTGGCTGCCTGCCTTGTCTATCAGGCTAACCTAGAACGGTGGCCTCTTCCCACTGGTCCTGGGGACTGTCAGTCTGAAGGTGTGGATTTCTCATCCACCCTTCCCCTTTCTTTTGGTACGGGGAGAGGGCCAACCACCCCGCACTGAGTTTCAGAAAGGGGCCAGCAGTCCCCTTACACTAAAGCCACATACAATTGTTTTGATTGCTGGCAATGGCCCATTTCAGTCGTATAAGAACTGATGTGAGCATTACAACATAAGCCGCCCACACAGCACACACACGTGTTAATTATCTTATGGAAAGGCAGCGAGAGCTGAGGGTGTGTTCACAACAGCTGCTTTTTAAACCTTTAATATCTGTCTCCTTTTATTTATTTATTTCTAAAAATTACTCAAAGACCCTAATCTGCTCCACGGGCGAGCAGGTGGCAAATGTCACCTGTAAATCTAAGTGTGGGTGTGCATGTTGTCGACTGTATGAGAGAAATATCCAGGTGGCTACAGCCCTTCAATGAAGACAACAATGCCAAACTGACTGAAATCCAATCCGACAAAATTGTTCCTGAGCTGAGACCTTCCTGCATAGCCACAAGGCACATGTCTGTCACACCTCTGTCCGGCTTGTCCTCGTCCCTCCCTCCACGAAAGCAAGTCGACGCCACACCATTCTGTTTTGTTGCAAGCACATTCTTTCCATTTCTGGCTAAAGAGTTTTGTCATGGGATCAGCCCAGCGTGTTTTGGGTCTCCCCAGCGGTCGCTTGTGGTCTCTGGGGACCCAGTCACTGATGCGGGTTGTCCAACTATTGTCTTGCCTGCAGATTACATGACCTACCCATCTCTGCTTTGCATTGTACATTGCCTGCACTACATCTGTCACCTCTTTACGCCTTCTGATTTCCTCATTGCCACATGTCTGCGGTGGAGGTAAATCACCTGAATGTGGTGATTCCTAATACAGGAATATAGGAGACGCCAGACTGAATCAGATCCAAAGTCCCTCTACCCCATTGTCCTGTGTCTCTCAATGTCCAGCACCAGATGCCTCAAATGAAGATTCACGAAACTTCACAGCTTGCAAATGTGAGAAAATTTGCCCCCCAAGAAGAGCTGATCCTAATACCTGATAACTAGAGATTTATTTAAATCTGGTAGTATGAGGTTTTACCCTGTTCCAATAGTATTTTTATTAGCATTAATTATTATGGCTCTGGATAGTCTTGTTATCTATATATTGGTTCGATCCCTGCTTCAATCGTACTATATTCTTGGCCTAAAAGACATTCTATGGCAGTGAATTCCACAGTCTAATTATATACATTGTGTGGAAAAGGATTGCCTTTTAATTTTTGAATTTGCCACCTCTTAACTTCATTGACTGTCCCTTTGTTCTTGTGTTACAAGATAGGAAAAATAAATGTTCCCATATAGTGCCTCTAGCACATGAGTTGTTTTATATGTTTATCATGTCTCTGCTTATTCTTCTTGTTTCTAAGGTAAACAATCCCAGTATTTTCAATCTCTCTTCGTAAAAAGGTTTTCCGTACTTCTAATCATTCTTACTGTCCCTCTCTGAACCCTCTAATTCTGCAATATGCTTTTTGAGGTAGAGTCATCAGTACTCCTCACAGCATTTCAGATGAGGCTGCACCACTAATTTATACAGTGGTACTATAATATTTTCCATATTATTCTCCTTCTCATTCCTTTTGCATGCTAACATCTGGTTTGCTTTTTAAACTCTACTGCCCACTAATAGAAACACTGACAAAACAGTGGCTGGCTGCAGTGACCCCAGCTTTCCACCTTCTGTACAGATTCAGGGCCAGACCCACCTCCTTCTTGGTATCACTCCCAACTTGCCATTAAATTGCAAAAACCTTGCACCTCTCCCAGCAAAACCCCACCAGCCCTTTCTCGATGGGATGTGACTGACTCATCAGGCCACGAAGGCCCCCCTGGGGTGGGTCTCTCTCAGTCGCTCCTGTTCACGCTGTTCCACTTTGTATAACATACATGACTAGTCAGTGGGCCAACAAGAGAATGACTCAGAAGCCTGGGGATTAGGACACCCTGGTTCCAGACCCTGCCCCAATGAATATATATTTATACAAGCAGAACAGCTTCAGCAGGAGAGATCGAGAGAGCTGCACCCAGAGTACCCTTTAGCCTGGGAGTAATCTGGAGCAGGGATTTGAATCCAAGCCTCCCAACAACCCAGCTGAGTGCCCTAATCACTGAGCTATTTGGTATAATGGGGGCGAGGACGGGAGCAGCATTATTTCCTCCTCCTCCTGTTTTGTTAGTCTAGCCTTTCATTTCCTTTGTGTTTTGCTGAAAATTCTGAAAATGTTACTTTCAGTTCATGTCCAATCAATTTCTTTTTTTGATTTTTTGAAAAGTTATTTGCACAAATCTACTCTGAATACTTTACTTAGGGAGTGTTGGGAGCTAACCTGTGGGTAATACTGTGAGAGGACCTGACCCACTCTCCATGCAGCCCCTCAGGAGGAGAGGGCTGCACCTAAACCTCCCCTCTTCTAATCCAGTGTGATATGGAGGAGCCCCAGTTTCCCCTTCCAAGGACACAGCTCTTCTGATCCTGAGTGAAGTGACTGCTTACCTGTTACTTAAGGAGCGGGAGACGCTTCTTAGCATACATTCACAGAGGATGCATTATTGCTCTGACTGCTTTGGAAGAGCTTTATCACACATATTTTTTAAAGCCCTGATAAGGTTCAGAGTCAGATAAGAGAACAGGAACACAGGCCACCTTTTTATAATATTTATAATATTTTCCCAAATCCTGGCAGCTTATCTTCAGAAAATATCAATATATCCCCCAAATCCTTAAAATATTAATGGGAGCTGGTGAAATCAGCCTCTCTGACCTCAAACAGTATAGAAGTAAAATTTACACACTTATCAGTTCAAAAAAGGGAACCAAAGTACCAAAACATGCATCCCTGACACTCCATATAGTAGGTACCTGTATCTATAGTGAAAGATAGAACCAGTTGGGCTGATGTGTTAATTTTTACTGAAAATGATACTTCACACACATTTCACTTGACAACTTTCCAAACACAGACGCGGAGGTGTAACATCCATCCAGCTGAAGTTTCTACCCTTTCCAAGGTTGCAATGCAAGAGGGGATGGAAGTGTGATGGGGGCTTTACGCTGCATTGGACACATGACTGGTGATGAAAAGATGCATAGGAGGCTGGGAGGAAAGATTGCTGCTTCTTTGGTTGGTTTTTACATTCTCTCTCTGGTGTACATCACAGACCCAGAGCGCTGTATGGGTGCCCTTTGTATAAGTCTGAAATCTAAACCAATAAATACATAAATCAGAGGATACTGAACATGGGGATAGCTCAGAGAAGCAGACACCAGTGTAGAGAGAGAGGCCTCCAGGAACGCTAGGAGGGTACGTGTGGGTATGAGGAGTGCAGAGAGAATTGCCCGCTTGTGAAATGGCCCCTTGAGACACAGGAGTCATGTAGCAGATGCAAGCCTGGTAACGCTGTATGCTCCCTGTTCATGTTCAGACACCACAGAGCCTGGGAGCAGGATAGGCCTTTCTGACACCCACTCTTCCTAGTCTCTCACCTTCCTGAGCAGAACTGGAGCATGACTGCAAAGGACAGGCTGATAACACCTAGCCCTTGTTCATCTTCACAGCACCTTCATATGCACTGAGTGACATCCTCACCTTACACTGTGGGGCACAGGGTGTATCAGCCATTTCACAGACTGGGTTAAAATGCTTAGAAAACAATCTATGAGGAAAGGTTAAAAAAACTGGGCATGTTTAGTCTTGAGAAATGAAGATTGAGGGGGGCGGGATCTGTTAACAGTCCTCAAATATGTTAAGGGCTTTTATAAAGAAGACTGTGGTCAATTGTTCTCCATGTCCACTGAAGTAAGACAAGAAGTAACGGGCTTAATCTGCAGCGAGAGAGATTTGTATTAGATATTTCTAACTCTAAGGGTAATTCTGGACCAGGCTTCCAAGGGAGGCTGTAGAATCCCCATCACTGGAGGTTTTTAAGTACAGGTTGGACAAACACCTGTCGGGGATGGTCTAGGTTTACTTGGCCCTGCCACAGCGCAGGAGGCTGGACTTGAGGACTTCTGGCACTGGGCGTGCTCAGAGCTGGGGAAAGGGCATTGGCATTGCCATACTCAGATCTTGGCCATGGTGGCTAGTTTGTATGGTAATATCCATGAGCAGATTTCAGCAGAGAAGGGGACAGGAGAGATGAGATTCCTGTAGTTAAAAATAGACAGAGAAGAGAAGGCTGCTAGAACATGGAGTCTTGTTTATCAGCATCCAGTCAAGCAGCAAGAGCTGAAAGGAAGCATCCCATAAATAATACTGAGTGAATCTGCTCTGATCCACTAACCCACTTTAGGCACGTTTACAGTGAAGAATAAAACAGAAATTTAAACTTGATTGTTTTGATTTAGAATGCAGCTGTGCAGTGCTGATGCATATTCTGCGATCCCAGCTTCTCAGTCGGAATTCAAACTCAGATAACTGACTAGATGGGCAGTAAAGATGGCCTTTCTTTCTTGGGGGTGGATCACAGCTACAAACTCTGTACACTGCATGAGGAGAATGCTACTTCACTAAGTGGGTCAGAGACGGGCTTCTCTCTTCAGCAGCTAAGGTAGGTGAGACCCAGGACCCTGTCATTCACACACAATATGAAGAGAACTTCCCCAACAACCTAGCAACTGCTCTGAATTATTCTGGGGAAGTTCTGTGGCCTGTGTTATACAGGAGGTCAGACTAGATGATCACAATGGTCCCTTCTAGCCTTGGAATCTATGAAGCCATGCAACATCCCCACAGTTTCATGAAAGCAGCAAGTGGGAGATCTCATCAATTCTTCCACCCTTGGTAGGCAAGAGCTTTCCTCTGACACTCAGCCCCTCTGCACTACAGTGGGATGTCAGCACCTTGTGATAGGACACAATGTTAATTAAAACAGGGATTTTTAATTTAAATTAAAAAATAACTGATGGCGGGAAGGCAGGCTCAGCTATCCTTCAGGGGGCAGTAGCTTTCAGTACAAAAGGCCCAGTTTGGATATTGCCAGCTCATTGTTTTGCATTGTTATAGGAGCCCTTAGAATTGTTCAGCCAGCTGAACCCTTGGACGCACAGAATGTCCAAGAGGCTTTATCACTCTGTGCCCGCAGGTGCCCTCATGCTGAGGTATGATTATGCTGCAGTGAGTCTGACCCACTAAAAAGCCTATAGTAAAAGTTAGGGGAAATTGCCTTCGTTTGAATTAAATAAAATGAATTTTATTTGAATAATTTCTTCCTGTATCCTCTGATGAAATAGTTAGATGGTTCCCTGTGAGCCCTCTACTTGAATTACTGGATGTCCCAGCCGTAGCGTTTCGGGCATGGAAATTCTCAGCCTTGTGTCACAGAAACCTGAACTTCACCTGCTCAAGACTCAGAGATGGACACACCATGCACCATCTACCGTCACTATATGAAACAGCTCTAAATAATACTAAACCCCAGCATGTATTGGATCTTCAGATTTGCTTCCATCACACCATTCTTACGAACCAGAGAGAAGATGACAACTACATTCTTCTAGGCCATTTACAATTTCCAAACTCTGTACAGACATTAGCAAGCCAGGAGGCAAAGCCTCTCTGTGAGATGGTGCATGTTGTCATCCCATTGCACAGACAGGAAGCTGAAGCAGAGAAGTGAGTCAACTTCCTCCATGTCACAGAGGCAGTCTGTAGCAGGTTCCCAGTCCAGTGATCAAAGAACTCAGACCTGCTGTCTCTAGATGCCTGCTTGGTGCCTTCCTCTGTTAAGGTCTCTGGTTATGAAAAGTGTAAGCAGATACAATTAGCTCACACCACAGGTACTGATGACCCAGGGCATTCCACACTTTTCTTTAACTCTGCTCTCTCTTTTCTTTTTCTATTAGTCAGCAACATCTTCATTTTAAGCACATCCTGCCCTGCCAAACTGAGCCTCTAAATAACCTCACACTTCATCATTTCTTTTCATTCAGCAGTTAACTGTCTGATGCAGCAGAGGCAGCCAGCTCTGCGAAGGGAAGGCATTTGCTGCTGTTTTTCTTAAGTGTATTTTAATAATGCATTTCACATGTGAGAAATGGCCATTGGGAGTGCAGCCTGAGAGCTGGAAGGCACAGCTAGACCAAGAGGTAATCTGAGGATGAGCAGCACCAGCTTGCAGTTTAAAGACTATTAATTACTGTTACTTTCCTGGAGATTATTTGAAAATAATCGGGCTCCTGATTTAGGTTTAATGAGCAATTATTCCTTTTGTTTGTTGACACGGTGTGAGTTCCAGAGGATCCAATCAATAGAGCCTCTTATCTGCTAGTTTATTAAATTTGATTCATCACACTTGTCCTTCCACCACTTTCTCCACTATCCATATTTCTTGCCTATTACCACTTCCCTTCATATTGATAGAGTGGTCATTCTCCTACCACAGAGCTATCAATGGACAGGGGAGGAGCCGGCACCCAGGCCCCACTTCTAACTGGGAACCAGTACTTAATGCAGGGGAGTTGGCTTTCCAGGACCACAAGCAGAGGCTCCCCATTGCCTACAGATTTGGCTCCATGGGTGGAAGGAGGCATTGCCTGTCTCCATGGCATCATATCCCCCATCCCCAGAACCCTCCGAAGTGTTGAGGGAGAGGGGTCATGCTAAGAGCAGGACTGAAGGGATCATACATTGTTCTTTTTGCCAAGCTCAAGTGGAATGAACTGGAAAGTTCCTACAATTTGGACCTCTCCCCACAGAATCTTCTGTTTTTTCCTCCCCCAGCCCTATCCCAAGGATTTTATGTAGCAGACACACAATTTTGTCCAGTGAGACCAATGGGGAACAGGGCACAACACCAGAGTTCCAGTGACCCAGAGCTCAGCTACAGAATCCTGTGAAGAACAAGACAGGTTCTTAGTCATGTTGCCATATTATTTTGGGAGCTAAGAGATTTAAGTCCAAATGCCAGTTAAAAAAAGGAAAGTCATTGTGAAGGGACATGACATCTAGGAGCCATTGTGGGGCAGCATCTTTTTCGTTATAAGAGGAGCACTCTACACCTTCTACTCACTGTAAAGCCTGTTTCGGTGCCTGAGCCAAAATCTATTTATGGAAATCTTCAGTAACTAATAAAGTGGGTGTCTGAATTTTCATCAGACACTGGTTTAAATAGGGTTTACACTGATGTAAACAAACATGTTTATTTCACTTGAGAATAGCCAGAGGCATCACCAGGGACCAACAAGTCACTAGCTGAATTAACAGCAAAGAGTCCTGTGGCACCTTATAGACTAACAGACATATTGGAGCATGAGCTTTTGTGGGTGAATAACCACTTCATCAGATGCATGTAGTGGAAATTTCCAGAGGCAGGTATAAATATGCAAGCAAGAATCAGGCAAGGGATAAGGAGGTTAGTTCAATCAGGGAGGATGAGGCCCTCTTCTAGTAGTTGAGGTGTGAACCCCAAGGGAGGAGAAACTGCTTTTGTAGTTGGCTAGCCATTGACAGTCTTTGTTTAATCCTGAGCTGATGGTGTCAAATTTGCAAATGAACTGAAGCTCAGCAGTTTCTCTTTGAAGTCTGGTCCTGAAGGTTTTTTTGCTCCAGGATGGCTACCTTTAAATCTGCCATTGTGTGTCCAGGGAGGTTGAAGTGTTCTCTTACAGGTTTTTGTATATTGCCATTCCTAATATCTGATTTGTGTCCATTTATCCTTTTATATAGGTACTGTCCAGTTTGGCCGATGTACACAGCAGAGGGGCATTGCTGGCATATGATGGCATATATTACATTGGTGGACGTGCAGGTGAATGAACTGGTGATGGTGTGGCTGATCTGATTAGGTCCTGTGATGGTGTCACTGGTATAGATATGTGGGCAGAGTTGGCATCGAGGTTTGTTGCATGGATTGGTTCCTGAGTTAGAGTTACGATGGTGCGGTGTGTAGTTGCTGGTGAGAATATGTTTCAGGTTAGCAGGTTGTCTGTGAGCGAGGACTGGCCTGCCTCCCAAGGCCTATGAAAGTGAGGGATCGTTGTCCAGGATGGGTTGTAGATCACAATGATGCGTTGGAGAGGTTTTAGCTGAGGACTGTATGTGATGGCCAGTGGAGTTCTGTTGGTTTCTTTCTTGGGCTTATTTCGTAGCAGGAGGCTTCTGGGTACACGTCTGGCTCTGTTGATCTCTTTCCTTATTTCCTCGTGTGGGTATTGTAGTTTTGAGAATGCTTGAAGATCTTGTAGGTGTTGGTCTCTGTCTGAGGGGTTGGAGCAAATGCAGTTGTACCCCAGCGCTTGGCTGTAGACAATGGATTGTGTGGTGTGTCTGGGATGGAAGCTGGAGGCATGAAGGTAGGGATAGCCATCAGTGGGTTTTCGGTATAGAGTGGTGTTAACGTGACCGTCACTTATTTGCACTGTGGTGTCTAGGAAGTGGACCTCCCGTGCAGATTGATCTTAGTGTATTCCTCAGTGGGATCTGAGGAAAGTGGCCTGTAGAATTTGGTATTGGAGAGTTGTCTGGCAGCCTCCTTTTGGTAGTCAGACCTGTTCATGATGACAACAGCGCCTCCTTTATCAGCCTCTTTGATTATAATGTCAGGGTTATTTCTGAGGCTGTGGATGGCACTGCGTTCTGCACGACTTAGGTTATGAGGCAAGCAATGTTGTTTTTCCACAATTTCTGCCTCACGCCCCTTCTCTACCTGTGCTACATTGATGACATCTTCATCATCTGGACCCATGGGAAGGAAACCCTGGAAGAATTCCACCACGATTTCAATAGCTTCCACCCCACCAGCAACCTCAGTCTGGACCAATCTACACAGGAGGTCCACTTCCTAGACACCACGGTGCAAATAAGTGATGGTCATGTTAATACCACCCTATACCAAAAACCCACCGACCACTATGCCTACCTTCATGTCTCCAGCTTCCATCCCAGACACACCACATGATCCATTGTCTACAGCCAAGCGTTGGGGTACAACTGCATTTGCTCCAACCCCTCAGACAGACCAACACCTACAAGATCTTCACCAAGCATTCTCAAAACTATGATACCCACATGAGGAAATAAGGAAAGAGATCAACAGAGCCAGACGTGTACCCAGAAGCCTCCTGCTGCATGACAAGCCCAAGGAAGAAACCAACAGAACTCCACTGGCCATCACATACAGTCCTCAGCTAAAACCTCTCCAACGCATCATTGTGATCTACAACCCATCCTGGACAACGATCCCTCACTTTCATAGGCCTTGGGAGGCAGGCCAGTCCTCGCTCACAGACAACTCGCCAACCTGAAACATATTCTCACCAGCAACTACACACCGCACCATCGTAACTCTAACTCAGGAACCAATCCATGCAACAAACCTCGATGCCAGCTCTGCCCACATATCTATACCAGTGACACCATCACAGGACCTAACCAGATCAGCCACACCATCACCAGTTCATTCACCTGCACGTCCACCAATGTAATATACGCCATCATATGCCAGCAATGCCCCTCTGCTGTGTACATCGGCCAAACTGGACAGTACCTACATAAAAGGATAAATGGACACAAATCAGATATTAGGAATGGCAATATACAAAAACCTGTAAGAGAACACTTCAACCTCCCTGGACACACAATGGCAGATTTAAAGGTAGCCATCCTGGAGCAAAAAAACCTTCAGGACCAGACTTCAAAGAGAAACTGCTGAGCTTCAGTTCATTTGCAAATTTGACACCATCAGCTCAGGATTAAACAAAGACTGTGAATGACTAGCCAACTACAAAAGCAGTTTCTCCTCCCTTGGGGTTCACACCTCAATTGCTAGAAGAGGGCCTCATCCTCCCTGATTGAACTAACCTCCTTATCCCTAGCCTGATTCTTGTTTGCATATTTATACCTGCCTCTGAAAATTTGCACTACATGCATCTGACGAAGTGGGTATTCACCTATGAAAGCTCATGCTCCAATATGTCTGTTAGTCTATAAGGTGCCACAGGACTCTTTGCCGCTTTTACAGATCCAGACTAACACGGCTACCCCTCTGATAGTTGAATTAACAGAGCCAACCTCACTAGGTAAAAACACACAGGTGGCATAAGAGAATGTACTCTGTGGAACTCCAGGGACAAATGCAGGTTAGGTAAAGAGTAGAGCTAATCAGAAATAGGTTGTCAAATGTTTTGTGATGAAAAATGCCATTTTTGTCTAAAATGAGGTTTAGAAAAAAATGTTAATTTCTACAAAAATTCCTTATGGGAAAATGTTTGTGTGTTTTGGGAAACTTTACATTTCATTTTGAATTTTATTTTTTTAAATTTGTATATTATGTTTACATTATCTAATGACTTGTCCGTAGTAGTTAATAATAAGCACTTCTGTAACATGCACTACGATGACATAATATATTTGTTGAAATATTCTATTTTTATTTTAGTTTATTTTTAAAATCATGAAGGTCAGCTGCTACGTAGTACTGATTGAAACATCTCATCTTCTTTTTTAGATCAAAGTGGTGTAAATGAACCAGTGTGTGGGAGAGGCTGCAGCAGGAAAAGCAATAGCAGGAAGGTGTAGCAGCAGACCTGCCAAGTGCCATGCATCACATGTGACACTTAAGCTTTTGGCAGCCCTGTCATGCCTGTCCACTCAGGTAAAATCTTCTGCTCAGCAAATGTGCCCTTAGACCCCTGTCCTAGGAGGCAGGAAACTAGCTTCCCCCTATTTTACAAATAAGGTATCTGACAGGTTGCATAAACTCATTTCAGGCACAGCTGGGAATGGAACCCAGCTCTCTAATATGACAGACCCATCCACTTAGCCGTACTGTCTTTCAGAATGAATGAGCCAAATCTATTCTTGGCTATGCTGTCTCTAATCACTTCTGTATACCACCCTCTGCTCACTGAATCAGGAATAGAACCCAGGAATCCTGAAACCCAATATTTCATTGCTCACCCACACACAGTACTGCAACACACTGGCAAAGCATGTGCCAGGTCCCCTCTTGGAACTGGTTCACATGGAGAACAATAGTTTACTTCTGATACACATTACTCCTTTATCTCAAGTGAAAATTTCAGTGCTGAGGCACTGACCGTCCTGCATTCAAACCCTGCAGAAGTCCTGTGCTGGAAAACATTACGTGACCATGTAATTAAAGACTGTATCATAATCAGTGAGTACAAGGAGGCAGGCATTAATTCATGCATTTCCTAAATTTTGAATCCTTGATTTGCAACTTTATCATTTTTTAACAGTTTTTTGGTGGATTGGGTGGGTGGATGGAGAGAGAGAGAGGCCCCTTTTAAGTTAGCAGTAATTGGGCAACTGGATGTCTCAAGGTACTACTAATGGGCTACATTACACTGGCAGGTCACTAGTTTTAATCCAGATCAGTTCAACAGGGATTAAGAGCTGATCCCAACTATGGATGTTTGGTGTCTCTCATCTGAGATGAATTTGGCAAGTCCCAGTTCCAGCTCTGCCATGACAAATTCACCACAGGCTTTGAACTAACTGGCAGACTCAGCGGAGAGGTTCCTGGCCATGAAGACTGAACAACCCATGTTGCTGCTACAGTAAAATCCACCCCTGCACAAATCAGGCCTGGGTCATATGCAGAAGGTTGTAGCTTGTAGATATGCAGAGCTGTCACTCCGATGCCTTTCACCAGCACTAAATTCATAGACTTTTCTAATGCTGAGGTTTATGGTTATACCCAAATTATTTGCAAGTTCGTAAATTAATTCATTAAACAATTTCTATAAAACATCACACGTGGAGCTGCACAAAATCTCCTTGCTTTAACTTGCCCCTTGTTTTGCACACCCACAGAGATTTGGGTCACTGGCCTTGGTCACTTGCATTTGATGTGCATCTCGGGTCACAGTTTACATTGCTGCTGACTCTGGCTTTGTGTTTGCATCTGTCTGTGTCCCCCCTAGCCACCAGTTGGATTTGGAGGTGCTGTGGTAAAGGTATGATGAGCATAAACCACATACCTGTGCTTGGCACATAATGGTCAAATGACATACTGCTGTTGCGTCAGTCCCACAAAACCAATCTCCACAGCCAAGCAAAGCGGAGACTCCCTGCTTTCTTTCTGATGCACGTGCACACGCGCGCGCACACGCCTAGCCAGAAAGCACTATTGTCTCTGGGTTCTCTTCAAATTAAAAACAAATCCATGTACGTTCTTCGGTAAAAAGAGTTAATTTCCAATCCGAGCGTGTAGGAGGGTGTCCCTAGGGAATGGAGTAATGAAGCCGCGAGTGCTAGTTGCAAAACAAATAGATAAATCAATGTTTCAATTTGCTCCATGTGAGAGAATGGGCTGCGGTTGCTTAGCAATTCAAAGAACATTATCGCAGGCTCCTCACAGGCAGCAAGAAAGCTACAAAAGTTGCTGAGGCTTGTGCCATATTAGAATGAAAACAAAACTTACATTCTAATGACAGCAGCAATTCAAGAGCCAAAGAAGGATGCTATTTCTATGATAAATCCCCTGAAATCCCTTTGAGTCACATTACCAGCTCAATGCAGAGAACAATGGCAAATACCAGTTGACTGTATTTTCAGAATCCATGGGAGCCACAGAAGAGACCAATCTTTCCCATGGTTTGCTCTGCAGTATGGTTTTCAATAAGTCCTATGAGCACAGGACTGAGAGAGAGGTAAACCTGAGCCCTATTCACAGCTCTGCCACTGAGTCACCCCATATAACTTTGTGCCAGGCACAATCTTTGTGTGTCAGTCCCTATAAATGGGGACAATATCCTTACAAGAACATGACTGCATTCTACAGTAATTGTCCACAACTCCATAGCTTACATTGACTGTCAATCATTATAGGAGGATTTATTTTACCGGTCAGCTTACTGACTGCACAGGGGTTTTGGGAGGGTTAATTTGTAGACCAGATTGAGCTCTGGTGCAAGCAATGGTGTCACCCATGGATCCAGTTTGTAAATATTTTCAAGGTGAAAATCTCAATGTAGGAACTATGTATTGTTATTAAACTCACAACTTCCAAGGCTGACCCACCCCCATCTGTCTTCTGAACCCCCATCTCAGTTCCCTGCACCATCCTTCTCCCACAGCTGCATTCCCATGTCAGTCCCCTGTTAGAGCAGACTGCATGCTGGCATGAATCTGATGCAGAGGGCACCTGCGCCAGCTGACTCCCCACCCCAGCATAGATGGCGTATTGTAGTAGAACCCCACTATGTCTATCCTCATTGGCACAGGGTACATAAGACACCAACCGCAGTGGTGTAAGTTAGAACACCCCTTCAGCTACTCTAACTCTCTCCAGGGCTGGTGCAGATGAGCCCACAGGATCGGGGAGCTGCAGCCAGTTTCTTGACACCATCTCCCCTCTCCCTACTGAGTGGATCTTGAATGCAGGGCAGAAACTGGCCTTGTGTTTTTTGTCTGGAATGTGGACACTCATTTCAATGAGTTGAGGACTTTCTCATGCAGAATTCAGAGGGGAAGGAGGCCCTGAACCAAAACGAACCTGGGCTAAATTCCCTGCTAGGGGGTCTGGTGTTCTTACTCCTTATGGCTATTACTACACTGTTCTTTGGGCTTATTTTGTACATGTTGTTCTCCTTAGTGGAGCAGGCCTGAGACTTGAAGTTGGCCTGACTTTTCATTCTCCTCTTTTTGTCACACAGGCTCCTCTTACCTACCAAAGACTCATAGGTGCCTGATCTCATTCTGGTCCAGGCCTTAAATGATTCCCAGGGGGACAAACTGAGCCCAGGACTAGCTACAGTTACAATACAGTCAATGCTAGACCGTAACTACTGTCTGACACTGGCTCTGCAGTGTCCCCTTGGCCCTGTCCTCTCTCATTGGACCACACGAAGGCAGCCCTTCCCTCTCACACAAGTCCTGTACCTAAACCCTCCTGCGGTTCAGGTTATTTATGGGGTTCCTTGATTTTTACTGCCTACAATGTGGGCAGCCTTGCTGGCCCTTTATTAGTTGAATGTCCATCTGATATTGGGCCTGGCAGCTGATTGCAGATCAGAATCTCTACAGATTCATTTTGGCTCTCTCCTGTGTTGCAGAGTGAGAAGCAGTTGGCACCGCTGCAATACTATACAAAGGGAGCTGCTCAGTGATGAGCTGCCAAAATCTTAACAACTGGTTCCCTATAAAAAGTTCTGATTTAAGGGATGTGCCACAGTGTGTATTTTTTGTACCTTTCTCCATAAGAAGTGGCAATGCATTGAGTCATGGGGAGTCGTACTTAACAATTAAAAACCACATTTTACATTTTTATTACAATAGAAACAAAGTATTGCTTTATTAAACGCATATCAACATAACGAACGAGGCAAGTGCGACCCCTGTTAATAAAATAATAAACTAGACCAGGGGTGGGCAAACTTTTTCGCCAGAGGGCCATATCGGGGTTGCAAAATTGTATCGAGGGCCGGGTAGGAAAGGCTGTGCCTCCCAAAACAGCCTGTCCCTGCCCCCTATCTGACCCTCACCCACTTCCTGCCCCCGACTGTCCCCCTCAGAACCTGCAACCCATCAATCCCCCCCACTACTCCTTGTCCCCTGACCACCCCCTCCCGACACCCCCCACCCCTAACTGCTCCCCTGTCCACCACCACCCTGACAGATCCCTGGAACTCCCATGCCTACCCAACCCCCCCCCGTTCCCCATCCCCTGACCGCCCCCCCAGAACCTCCACCCCCTCCAATCGCTCCCTGCCCCTTATCCAACCCCTCCTCCCAGCCCTGGCCCAGCCCCCTTACCATGCTGCTTAGGGCAGCGTTTCTGGATGCCACGTGGCCCGCTGGAGCTCTCAGCCCCACCCCCTTACCATGCCGCTCAAACCGTCAGGAGCTGCCGAGCGGCCCAGAGCGCTGCAGCGCGGCACGCTGAGGCTCTGCGAGAGGGGGGAAGGCGGAGGAGGGGCTGGGGGAGCCTCCCCGGCCGGGAGCCGTAACAATTTTTAACAACCGGTTCTAAAACTGCTTCAAAATTTAACAACCAGTTCGCGTGAACCAGTGTGAACTGGCTCCAGCTCACCACTGAAGCTGCTCCTCTCTTCTCATGCAGCACACCCATTGCCCCCAGCCTGAGTAAGAAAATCGCCCAATACACCAGCTTCCCTGTGTTTAGGAGACCCTGTGGTAATCCTGAGAATTGGCATGGAAGGCATCACGGCAAAGTGTCAAGCTGAAGGGAAGCATTCCCTTTCCCAAAACAGCTCTGCTGAGTGGAAATCGCTTACCCCCCAGTTCCATCTGCTCTGACCTGGCAGGCAGGACAGGCCTTCGCTGAGCCCCAGAAGAGAAGCCAAAGTGATGCAAGCTCACAGGCAGAACACAGCACAACAATGCATGTGCTTGGCTGGTGCCTTAGGGAGAGCATAGGGCAAGGAAGGATGAGGGAAGATGCAATTTACAGAGTTTTCAGGGGAGCAAGGAAGGTGGAGAGGGGGAGTGGTTGCTTCTTTAGGATGTTTGAGAAACTTACTGGACAATTTCCCTTCTGCAAGCAGGTGAATTGCCAGGTTAGTGTGTGAGCAAAAAGCTTTTTTAACCCTGACTAAAGCTAGTGATCAATATTATGTACTCATCTAAACAGCAATAACCTTGGTTGGTGATGCATCTAATGCTTTGCAGACTCAAGCAGCAAGACCATGCAAAATCCTAAAGGACAAACAGAAAACAGACATCTTTACCTGTGTCCGAGACATACCCAGAGAGTCTGTGGCAGAAGACATGCAGGGATAATGTGTTCCCTAGAGAGATAAAAGGCCTGATTCTCCTAGCTTGCTTTTATAAGCCAGGGTAACTCCACTGAGATCAATGGGTCTCCACAGACATAAGAAGGATGTAAGCAGCTTTATGAACTCTAGTGAGTTTATTGTGAGTCTCGCAATGTTTGGTGACTTTCTCACAGCTCCAGCTTCTGGAGTTCAAGAATTACATGGGAGTTTCAGCTTCTGTTTTTTTTTAAAGTAAATTTCTAGCCTTCAATAACGTGGAGCACAGTTTGAAACTGCAAGTCTTAAAAGCTGAAACATAAAAAGGCAAATAGACAGAACCCAACATTTGTTCTTTTTAAAAATCTGACGAGTAGCCGCTGAGGAGCTGACCTGGGTTCTTGGGGCTCTGGGCACTTGTACCTCAGGGAGGGGCGGTGTCCCTGGAAGGAACGGGGGTCTAAGGGATGACTTAGAGTCTGTTGGGGAACCCAGAGGGAGAGAGGAGAGCCACTGTTTGGAGCAACAGGGCCCTATCGGCGCTGGGAGGATAGCAGGGTGCCTACTCAGGGGAGGGGCAGTGTCTGAGAGAAAAGAGGGGGCAGAGCCACATGACTGACAAGTGAAAGCCCAGGGAGAAGAACTAGCCTGACCCATAGGAAGTGAGATCCCCTCCCCTGGGAGCTCTGGAGAGGGGAGAAGCCATTTTTGGAGCAGTCTGGAGCCAGCCACAGAAAGGGCAGGACTGGCTGTGGGGGCTGGTGAAGCCCAGTTCTGCATGTAGGATCCCTCTGAGAACTGGCCTCTGGGGACCTGGAAGCAAAATCCCTCAGCTTGGGCCTTTCCCTCTTCAAGATGACTCCAAGTCTGTAGAGTTTTGTTGGGAAAACTCTCCCACCTACCAGCTAGGCTGAGTGAGCCCCCCAAGCCTCACAATGGAGCCCAGTCAGCCAAACTGCTAAATGCTGCATAGAAGAGATCGTGGTCACAGGTCATCAAGGGCCCCTACAAAGTACGTGTACCAACGGGACTCTAGTTTTATGTTTTCTATATCAGGTCACACGACTGGGGGAATTCATGGGTATTATCAGCATGGGCACCGGTGACCCTAAGAGTAGCGTTTTGCCATCTTATATCACATTTTCTTCCTGTTTAATATAATTACTCTGTTCAATATATTGTATGTGTTTGAGATATTTCTTGGGAGTCTCCAACTATCTGGCAAGTAAGTGTGGGTTACCCTGTGGCTAGAATTTCCCTTCCAAGCTGCCCTGGTGACCTTGCCAGGAAGGAGCAAGGGGGTTGGAGGCACTGTCAAATAAATTCATATGGGAAGAAAATAAAAAAGTTACACCCAGTTGAGTGGGAGGCGAGATCCAGAAGAACGAAGGGACGTCCATCAAAACGTGTAAGGAGCTTAGTACTAAAGGAGCTAACCAGGTGGATAGGGGGCAACATACATGATTTTAAAGCCAAATTGGTTGGGGTTGATTCATGGTTACTGAACACCAGGGATTGGCAACACTGCGATGAGTGAGAGCCGATTCAAACCTTAAATATCCAATGGCCTAGCGTGCGGAAAGGCAGAGGAAAGGGTCCCTTGTCCACTATCCTAAGTGGCCTTTTACACTGGCCTCATGAGAGCAGCTTCCCTCCTGGAGTACAGTTGGAAAGGCAGCTAGAGCACAACCGTTCTCCACTGGGCTGCCCCTCTTCTTAAAGCAACAAAATGATATTCCACATGCTTCATACCCCTGGGTGTGTCTGTCTAGACTCACACACTGTGCTCATTATCCTGGTATCTCAGGGCTTCAAGAAGCCTTTCTAAAGGGCTCAGAGTCCTTTAGTGCACAAGGAGAGGCCAGCGTGATGGGGCAAGGGGAACTGCCCAAAGTTCACACTGACAGATATTTATGAGACTTCAACAGTGCAATTCATGCACCCAGAAGTGCCCATAATTCACCCAGGCATGTCGTCACTCCCACCAACCACCTCAGATTCACAGGCAGGACATCAATCACTGGGATTATTTTAAAGCCCTTTGCCCCATTTTCATTGCTCCATCATCCGTTGCCATAGAAACAGGAGCAGCAGCTGGAAGCCGCATCCTTAGAATTCTTGTAAATTTCAGTTGTGGCTGTCGGCAGAGCCCTGCACATGCCTTTTCCAAACAGCACCATGAGCCAGTCAGGCTGTGCCCGAGGAGGCTCTGGGGTCCGAGGGACCAGCACCAAGGGCTTTTCAGGCTGCGGCCTACCAGGCGGTGAGGTCCCACGGGCCAGGAGAAAGTTTCCCCAGAAACGAACAGTCTTGAAATATTTCTCTTTCTTTAGTTTGTGTTTCTATGTCCTTGGTTTAAGAGCTAACAGCACCAGCCTGACACACTGACATATGACAGCAAGATTGCTAGAGATAAGGGTAGGGGAATGGCCTGCATAGTTAGGAATGGAATCTCATTCATATATCACCATGGGTGGTTAGAGAGGCCTTGAATGTTGTCTGAACTAGGTGGCCTCTTTGTTTAGCTAAGTGCCTTGGCCTGTCCCTTATCACTGTAGTTATTTGGTATGACCTTGTGTTTAAAACCAGAACATTTCAATGATAATCCTGCCACACACACTCGCACACAAAAATACCTAAATGGAACTTCCCAAATGGCATTTAAAACAGGGGCCTCAACTCATGCAATGTCCACAATAGATCGCATCACAACAGGCACTGGTAAGCAGCCTAGCTTATCATCTCAACGTGCAGTGAAGAGACCACAGACTGTTCGAGTGGTTCATTAACCTTATGGTTAAAAATTTACACCATTTTTGCTGTCTGAATTTGTCTAGCTTCAACTTCCAGGCAGTAGATCGTATTATACTTTTCCCTGCTAGATTGAAGAAATCATTATCAACTATTTGTTCCCCATGTAGGTATTTATGGACTACAATCAAATCATCTCTTGAACTTCTCTTTGCTAAACTAAATAGACTGAGCTCCTTGAGTCTATCCCTATAATGCAGTTTTTCTAATCCCTTAATCACTCTGTGACTCTTCTCCAAACCCTCTCCAATTTATCAACAATCTTCTTGAATTATGGGCACCAGAACTGGACACACTATTCCATCACCAGTCACACCAGTGCCAAATATAGAAGTAAAATAACCACTGTACTCCTGGTTGAGATTCCACTATTTATGCTTAGAAGGATCGCACTAGTCTTTTTGGCCACCACATCACACTGGGAGTTCATGTTCAGCTGATTATCATAGAATCATAGAATATCAGGGTTGGGAGGGACCTCAGGAGGTCATCTAGTCCAACCCCCTGCTCAAAGCAGGACCAATCCCCAACTATCCATCACCCCCGCCCCCAATCTTTTTCAGAGTCACTGCTTCATAGGTTAGATTCCCCCATCCTGTAAGTATGGCCTACGTTCTTTGTTCCTAGATGTATACACTTACATTTAGGTGCATTAAAATGCATACTGTTTGGTAGCACCCACTTTACCAAGCGATCCAGATCGCTTTGAATCAGTGACCTGTCCTAATTATTTCCTACTCCCCAACTTTTTGTGTCATCTGCAAAGTTTATCACTGACTATTTTGTTTTCTTCAGTGTTCAACAGCATTGGTTTTTGGCCTATCACTGCGGGACCCCAGTAGAAACACATCCACTTAGTGATGATTCCCTGTTTACAATTACATTTCAAAAGACCTATCAGCTTTTAATCCATTTAATGTGTGCCATGTTAATTTTATATCCATCTTAATCAAAATACTGTGTGGTACCAAGTCAAATTCCTTACAGAAGACTAAGTATATTATATCAACACTACTGCCTGCATCAACCAAACTTGTTATCTCATGAAAACCCAATATTTTAACAGGATCTGTCTTTCACAAACCCCTGTTGATTTGCATTGACTAATACCCTCCTTTAATTCTTCATTAGTCAAGTCCCATACCAGATACTCTATTACATTTTGCACAGGACTGATGTCAGACTGACAGGCCTATAATTATCTGGGTCATCCTGTTTATACTTTTTAAATATTTGTGCAAGATTAGCTTTCTTCCACTATTCTGGAACTTCCCAGTGTTCCAAGACTGGTTTAAAATCAGCATTAATGGTTCAGTGAGCTCCTCAGCCAGTTCTTTACAAAAACTCTTGGATGCAAGTTATATGGTAAAAAGTGTCTTTAGGAGCTGCTCTTTAACACCCTCCTGAGATGCTAGTGGAATGGAAAGGTTGTTATCATATGATATAGCTACATCATTCCCTTCCCTCCCCCACCCCCAAATATAGAACAGAAATATTTATTGAACACTTCTGCCTTTTCTGCATTGTTATTGACAAGTCTAACATTTTCTTCTAGTAATGGACCAATACACTTGTCTGGATTATTTTTGTTCCTAATATACTTTTAAAAAAAAACCCTCCTTACTGCCCTTAACTCTGCTGGCCACAGATTTCTCTTTGTGTCCCTTTGCTTCTCTTATCAATTTTCTACAGTTTTGAACTTCTGATTTATATTCATTACTATCATCAGCTCCTTTCTTCCATTTGTTATATAATTTTTTTTTTAGTTTGTTATAGCTGCATTCACTTTCCCTCTAAACCAGGTTGAGTTTATAACCAATATGGCATTCTTCCTCAATTGTGGGGTTTTGGCTTTTTGCGCTTCTATTAAACTGTTTTTAAACAATTCCCAATTATCATTTACATTTTTATAATTAAATTCTTCCTTCCAGCTGATTTGGCTCATAATTGTTTTCAGCTTTGTGAAACTGGCCCTATTTAAGCACCAAGCACACACATTACTGGTTGGGATTTTCTTTGTTTGCACATTATAAATGTGATCAAGTCATGATCACTTGTATTTCAGGTACCATTAATCTTTAGTTCTGTGATCAGTTCCTCTTTATTTGTCAAGACTAGGTCTAATATAGAATTCCCCTCATACTGGATGTAACACTTTTGGAGTTATGAAATAGTCATCTAGAATCTTTAAAAATTCTGTATTGGCAGCATGAGACCTCCAGCATATATCACTCAAACTGAAGTCCTCCATGATCCCATATTATAGACATGTGCATAAGAAGCCGATCCTCCTGTTCCCTACTGTGATTTGATGGTCTTTAGCAGACACCAATTAATACCCCATCTTGTGCTTTATCGGTTAGGACATTGATCCATAAGCATTCAAGATCATTTTCTTTCAAGTTATCAGTAACTCAGAAACAGATAATGTCATTTTTGACAGAGATTGCTACTCCCCCTCCCCTTTTGCTCATTTGATCCTTCTTTTAAATAGATTCTAACGACGGATTTTAACATTCTAGTCATGCGAATCAACCCACCAGTTTTCATTCATAACAACTAGATTGAATTTATCCTCATAAATGAGCAATTCCAATTCCTCTTGTTTGTTACCCAGGCTCCTTGCACTGGTGCATGGGCAATGTTCATGTCCTTTTTCTTGGCTAATTTTGTTCTCAAAAATCTCAGTTCTATGCTAAATGAATGCACATATCTTCCCTCTTTTTACTTTCCCTGTTTGTTATTAGTTTAATGCTGTCCTGACTACTCTGCCCAGCCTGTCCCCAAAGAGATTGGTTCTCTTTCTACTGACGTGGAGGCCATCCAAATTATACGGCCCCGTCCCCAGAGAAGATGGACCAATATTCCACAAAACCAAAAACCTCCAGCTACACAAATCACCTAGCCAGTGGGTTCGCTCAGCCCAAGCTGTAAGAAAATCAAGCTTGCCCACAAAGAGTTCTCCAACTGCCAAACGAAGACAGACAATCGTTGTTGCGGATTCAGTACTCAAAAGAATTGAAAGAACATTCTGCAAGGGATAGGCAGACAGCAGGATGGTGTGCTGCCTTCCTGGAGCCAGGACACAAGACGCCACCCTAAGATTGGATTGGCTTCGAAGTTGGATCGAAGTTGATGGGCAAGGATCCATTGGTGATGGCTCCAGGTGTAGACGCTAATGATACTGCATCATGGAATATCTCTCAGATAATAGATGACTTCAGGGAGCGTGGAAGTGTGCTGAAGACGAATGTCCAAGCGATCTTCTTTGAGATCCTTCCTGTCCCACGAGTGAAGGAGGACAGAAGACAAAAGGTTCAGCTGCCATCCACAGGTGTGTCCTGTACATCTCTATTCCCTTGGACCAGCTGGATCTTGAGAGGCATCTTTCAGTTTCCATGCTGAGGACCTTGTATTAATTAGAAATTTCTAGCTATGTGGAATTCCTCCTGGTCCCCTTCTCTCTGGTGGCCACAGCCTGCCCATCCTCATCTATCTCCAGCTGTGTGGAATGCCACCTTGTCTCTGGTGGTTATGAACTGCCAGGTCCTCTCTCTGACTTCCTCTCTCTCCAACTCATTCGTGGCCAGCTCCTTTTCCCTGTGAGCCTTAGATATTGATGTTTCCCAAATCAGCGTCTCTCATTCTCAGTAGTGTCTGTACTTCCCCTCCAATCCAATGCTCTTTTCCTCCAGCACAGCGACCAACTTCCATTTTATGTATGGGAAATCTCTTCTGGCTTCAAGCAGGAAAGAAAACATGACACTTCCATTGCAGGTCACCACCACTGTTCCATCACTGGCCATCTTAAAAATCACACAGAGCTGGAGTTGGAAGGAAAGCCTCTCACACACCCTCTCTAAACTTCCTCTGAAGCCTCTGCTAGCTGCATCTGTTCATATAACCCAGCTAAGTGGGCAGTGCCTTTCTTGGAAATGAAAAAGCTGATTCTTAGATACAAATCTAGAGCTATTTCTGATTAGCCAGCCATCCAAGAATAGTTCTGAGGGCTCCTTCGCACCCAGCTAATCCCTTCCATAATTATTTTTCTGGTGAATTGCTCCAGAGGAAGCCCATTGCAGAGTGAGACTAATTCCATACACCTCACTGCCAGGTCTGTGATGGGGAAGAAAATCCGTTTGTTCTAGAACGTTATAATCCATCTCTCAATCAAAATCTAAGCCACATATAAGCCATTCCCCTTTAATTCAGTTTCAACATTGAACTGTTCCCCAGATAATTAATAATGTTTGCAAATGTGCCTCCTTTGAAGGAATATTACCATAGTTTAGATGACAAGCTCAGAATCATGTTCCTCTGAATAATTCTCAACATCCATTTGCAAGCAGCATTACTTGGATTCAGAGGAATTACATAAGAATTATGCTGCCCACTTTAAATCAAACCTTAAAGAATTCTGTTTATCAGTCCCCCATATGCTGCATAACCCTCCCTTATTCAGCTTCTCCTACCTTAAATATAGATTCATACACCAGAGATGTTAAGGGAGAGCACCCTACACTCCTGAAGACACTAAGGCAAAGGAAGAATCTTGATTCATATCATTCACTCTTATTTCCTAAAATCTTTGGTCTGTGCACCAAAGTTCTCATCTTCACGGCACATGTCAAGTTTGGAGCACTGAGGTTTTACTTGGGTACTGGTGCTGGACAAACAAAACCTATATGATTACAATGATTAACATTCCAAAATGTAGAGGCCCCCTTCATTCTCCTCCTTGAAACTCCAAACCCATTGGGTTCTGCATTAGTCAGTCTGAAAGTAGCTGAAAAATTCAGATAGACTGAACACAAGAGTAGACTGAACACGAGAGTATATTAGCTACTGGGCTAGCAGGCATATAGCCCCACATGCTGGTAAAAATCACTAAGGGCCTAGTCATGCAGTCTTTGGGTGAAATTCACCCCTCTTCAGAGGGCCAGCACAAAGCTGGTGACCACTTAAATCTTACTGGGCCTTAAGATGTGTGTAGGCCCTTTGCACTGCGTGAAAGTCATCCTTTATGTAGTACCCACTGAAGTCAATAGAGGCTGTGGTGTGAGGAAGGACTGGAGGATGGGCTTTGTTATTTTGCATGGGATAATCAGGTACTCTCTGAGCCTATGCTATGTGTGTCCTGTGCCTATCCTCAGAGCACTAGGATTTATTGGAGGCAGTGCTAGGAGGTGACATCCATAGTTGTCATCTTGTACTAAGTGACAGGGGGACCCATATTCGGTGTGCCCTTCCTCTACCTGGAAGCCAGCAAAGCATTTGGTGATAGACTGGCAGTTCCCATGCTAGGAACCAGAGTGGAATAGACTTGAACCAGAGATATAACTTGGTATGATTTCTGTGACTTTCTGCTGACCCATAACAACTCACGTAGGGGGTTTCTTCAATTCTGTTACCAATTAATAGCCCCATGTGGATCCCCATTATCCTGTCAGAGAAGAGTGAATCCAAAACCAAAGGCCTGATGAAAAACTACAGAGATGCCTGGACCACGCCTTGCTTTATGCACTTCCTGCTGTTGTACTTTTGGCTGGTTGAACACATTTCTCTCTACACAGACTAAGTTTTAAATTAAATTCCTCTTTCTGTAAATGAGATGCACCATTTCCTTCAGATGCCCATTTGCTCTGTTCTCATCGCAAGGTTATCAGACAAACGGCATTATTTTCATAGAAATCCAAGAGATAAGTGTCCCATTTACCTGCAGAGCTGCCATGCAGATTCTGCTGTTCGGAACTGCATGTGCCTGAATGGCAGGTTTCTTTAATCCTTGCATGTTTTCCAGGTTGGGCTTCACAGGGGAGGGAATGTTCCATCAGCCTGCAGGTCAGTGTGGTCAGGGGCTGTGTTGGGAAGGTCCTAGCCAACAGGAGGGAAGCTGAAAGATTCCACTAACTCCAGGGGCCAAAGGAGTGTTTCAGCATCTGGGAGGTTAAATTGGGCACATCAATGACAACAGATGATTTCCAAGAGCAGAAAAAGGGCTGTCCAGAGTATGGGAGGGAGGAGGCAGCTGGGAGGTAGCTCCTGTTGACAGTGATAAAGGGGAAGCAATAGCTAGAATGAAATTGGGAAGTGAGGTGAAGGGAGGTCAGATCTGGGTCAATATAGAGGTTGCCAGAGGGAGAGCTAAGACACAGTGGCTGCTTGTCAGGGGACATGGAGAAGTCAGTGTTTGGGGAAGGCTAGCACACTTGTGCTACACAAGAGAGAGAAATCAGGGCACAAGTAGATTAGTAGTTCAGTGTTTTAAGGGTTAAGAAATATTTGCAACTTTCTCCATTTTTACCTGAACTGATCAACACAGCACTCTGCACACACACAGCTGCACTCTGCTCAGTGGGACCACAGACATAGGGTCAAGTGCAACTATTTTAGGTTCTGTCTCAGGATTTCTACTTGAAACTGTAGACATCAATGTGATTTAAAAAATAAAACACTGATTCCTTGTTTATGCCTCTGAGTAACATTTATTACTTATTCTGGCAGGACAATAACACCAGTCTTCACCTGCCCCGCTTTGGTAGTGCATCACTGATGTTCCCTAGAAAACTCTGAAAACTTTTTGTTCACCCTTAATATAGAATACTCAGCTGTCTCCTCTTCCTGCCCCAGCTTTCATCGCTAAGGGCATGTGCATGAAAAGAAAAACAGGTTCTTTGCTTGGTCAGTTTTGATCTCTTCTTTCTGCTAATTCCACACTGAACATCATTGTCTTCTAACCATGACATTTTAGTCAGTTGCTATGGAGAAAATTGTGATGTCAAAAATGATAGCTGTGGCATCAGGGTAAGAATAAGCAGCAGATTAATCCTAAGAAATAAAGATCCCATTTCTATATAAATGCCCGTAGGAAAAAATAAAACACAAACAGAGACGTGGAAATAAACTGAAAAGTCAGGAGGTTTTTGGATTCCAAACTACTCAGAAGAATGCATTTCTTGTCCCTCAAGGTCATTTTATACAAAGGATCAGTCATATATTTCCAGATTAATGTTTAAATTTGGAAAATTCTGTAGTTAAAATACCAAAATAGAAATAAATCCCCTTACAGCTCTTTCCATACTTTCAGAGCTTCTGTGAAAATATGACATACCAAGTAATACACAACAGCAAACTAACCCATTTGAGTTAACTACTGGCATCAGTCAAGGATGTCTTATGTCACCCATGACCTTCCTACTGGTAATAGATTGGGTAATGAGAAAGATCACAGAACAACCAGGCGGAATACAATGGTCTTTCACACACAAATTAGAAGACCTCGACTTTGCAGACGACATCAATCTGCTGTCCCATACCCACCGAGATATGCAAGCTAAAACAAATGATATCCAGACCTGTGCACAGTTAGTAGGGCTGAAAATCAACTCTGAGAAAACTAAAACTATGAGAATCAATACACACAACACACCAATAACATTTTCTGGGACTGACAAAGAACAGGTCCGACAGTGCACATATCTTCGCAGCATCATAAGCAAAACAGGTGGAACAGATGAAGACATTAAAGCCAGAATACTCAAAGCCAGACATGCCTTCACAACCCCAAAGCCAACCAGGAAAAATGGAAACATTGCCCTGTGAACTAAACTTTGAATATTTTTACACCATTTAAACTCGGTCTTACCATATGTTGCTGAAACTTGGAGACTTAACAAGACCTTGCTATCTAAACATCAAGTTTTTATGAACAGCTGCCTTAGACAAATCATCAACATCAGATGGCCAGAAAAAAAAATCACAAATGAAGACGTTTGGATAGGACAAATCAGAAATTGATAGGACAGGACATTATGGAATGAAAATGGAAATGGCTAGAAATGAACATCACAACACAGGCATTGGACTGGAATCCCCAGGGCAAGAGGTAGTGATAGACCAAAGACAACTTGGAAATGTACAACAGAAGCAGAACTGAAAGCTATCAATATGACCTGGGGAAGAAGCTAAGACTGCAGCAAGAGACCACCAAAAATGGGAAGGCACTACTGAAAGCCCTATGTTCCGCAGGAAATAGAGAGGCATAAGTCAAGTCACAACTCTTTCCAGGTAACTGGGAGGAGGGGACGTTGCTTCTCCTTCCTACACTGCCAGATGTTATCCAGCTGTGTGTGCTGTTCTACTGAGGGCCTGTCTCACTTCATATGGAGCGTCTCGTCTGCTCAGAACCAGGGCCCAGACATGCAGACGCTACAGTAACTGGTTGTATTGTCACTGAAAGAAAGCACGTCTTAGTATCAACCAGAAGTTGAGCTGTTTCCTAAGGAAAAACCTCTGGATTTTCTTCACATTAGTATCTTCAGCTACTAGCCCGGGAAAGGGGGCAGGGACACAGACAGAGGTCTCTGAACTGTGACACACTGAAATCAAGAGCCCTCTTAGTGGGACTGTGCGACCTTCAGCAAAAGAAATCAAGGCAGTCAGAGCCAAGACACAAAAGGACACTGAACTGTTTGTAGCTACTTTTTTCAGGAAGGGATTTCCTTACACTTCTAAGTGTATATTAACATTGTGCCTTCTGCCCATTAACCTCAATGTTCTTAAGTGGGCACCAGAGGGAGCTGTGTTGTCTGTTACATGCAGAGAAAGTCTTTTCTTACCTTTTAATGATTACTTAGACACACCATTGTTTTTTTCTTAAACTGAGGAAACTAGGAAAGATCCTCCCCATTAAGAGAATGAGAGCCAGCAAACAGCGGACTCCCTGCTTTGTGACTGCTGCAAAGCTCATCCTGAACACAGGGATGTTCTGCTCTCTCCCCCAAAGAGGTCCCTCCCAAAATAAATGACATGCTATCTTTAAAAAATCCACCATAAATGAGAACACCTCCCATGCCAGATGTACAGAAAGAACTTATTGTTTGACTGGTGACTACAGTTTGAAATCACCCTTATGGAAAATCCTACAGAATTTATTAGAAAATAAATTTTCTATAGATTTTTAAAAAACAGACCAGATCCTAGAATAAAGACTATAACCTTGCTACCGAATTCTACAGGATGTTTAAAAAACCTACAGAAAATATTTTATTCTATATTAAATTCCATAGCGTTTTAGAGTAATTTCTACAGAGCCCTATTTGACTTCTATACAATGCTATGGGTTCTGTTAAATTCCACAGACTTATCATATGGGAGTGTTATTTTTATTACTGATTCTGGCTCAGTAGAGAATGGAGGGGGTGATTAGGATTAACAATCTGGTGAGAGAAACAAAGATTTTAAGAGATGAGAATGGGGACAAATTGACAGAATTGTGGCTGATAAAGCTAAAAGGCCTGTAAACCAAGGTGATTATTTACACATTTACATCGTGTCTGCTGTAAAGCACAGAAAGTTACACCAGCTCAGAGCTGTACTATGCTGGCTTTCAACCCCTGAAAATATATGATCATTAACACCAACACTCGATTATTCTCAGAAACAGTAAAATAATCAGAATTTTGCAGCCGATTCCAGCAGAAATTGTGTGTCTGCGTTTCAGGGACAGAGGATCTGGAGCGAGGGCTGTGATAGAGTTAATAGGGCTGCTCTGCCAGAGCCTAGTTGAAATTCTAATTTAGTTTTAATGGGCACAAATTCAATTCCAAGGGCTAAAGTATGCGAACAACTAAAAGGGACCCTTCTCCAGCTGCTGGAGATAAAATTAATTCCCTCCCCATTTCTCCACCTCGGCCTGAATCACATCCTCACCATGTGCAGGCTGTAAGAGACGCTGACCTCATGCTCAGAGAGATGGGACTCACCCACACAAAACCCGCTGAGACACCCACGGATGAATGCAGAATGGACTCTGAAGGGCCTTGGTTAATACCACGCCTCATTAACCTTTAATCAGGGCAGTCTCACCACTCACCTCCTCAAATGCCATGACTTTGTGCAAGCGAGAGAACCAAATCTCATGTACCCAAGGGAGCTGGGAGCTTCAAGTAGGACAGGGCAAATGCCCAGGGGATCTTCCAGAAAACCTGTTTGTAAGACTAACCAATGGAATCAGAGGATACTAACCGCAGTCATGGGACAGAAGTATTAATGTCAGCCTGGCACAGATCATGTCAATGGAGCTAAGAAATAAAATGTATTTTCTTCCCAACACTCCTGGGTATCAGACTGCTCTGTGTGTGTGGGGGGGGTGGGGAGTAAGAAGGTACATTTTCTACAAAAATGAATCAATGAAACTTCCTGAATCTCTCAGCCTGGAAGGGAACCATGGCATCGGGGGGACCATATTGGTCAGCATGGAAGCTTTGATGCCTCATCCTCTTTCCCTCCCCATTCCTTTATGCATGCTGCTGCTTATATGTAGAATGAATGACCTTTCTGGCTCACCTAATCGCTGCTTTTTCCTAGCTCTCATGCTGCTTCAAAATGCAGTTATTCCATGATGTCTGCAAGAAACAAGTCTATAGATATTATACCAAGGGAGGAACAACAAAAGCTGTACGTGTTTGTACCTCTTACTTTCCCAGTGTGCTCTGTCTTGCCAGGATCTGTCTTTACCCTATAAGTTATTGGGAGCCAGGAACCTTTATTTCTGTGCTGACTACAGCACTGAGCACATTGACAGTGCTGAACAAACAAATCAATAAGTCATAAGAATACATCGCATCTGGTATTCCAACTACAGTGGTGGCTAATTCCTAATGCTTCTGTGCAATGCTAGACACAGTGAAAGGAAGTTCCCTCCCTGAGCCATGTGGAAATCAGCTCCTGCCCTGATGCTTGATATTTGAAGAACTAAAAATATTATTGACAGTTTCACCAAGATAGGCTCAGAGCTTCCCTTCTACCTACCTGGGGGAAAAGTCTCTTAAAAACATAGCTTGCTCCTGGGATGGATGTGTCAGTCTGGAAAGTCTGGTACAATGGGAGCCAAGTGTGTTCATTTCAATAAAAAGAACAGATTTTATTGTCCTCATTGTGAGGGTTAGAAACACAATGGAGAATAGAGATGGGCACTAAGTAGGAGATGGATGAAACACTGGAATCCCTTGTTTCTTGCTAAATATCATATCAGCGGCATGAGGAAGACGTACTATAGCCAAAGCTATTCCCAGACTTCCTGTAAACAAACCAGACGGTGACATTAAAACCTAGCAGCTATACTCAATTTCTGAGAGAATTTTTTAAAAATGAAGTGCCAGTAAACCAGCAAGAGTTTGAGGGAGATATTTAAGGTTAATAGTTAATTGAAGGAAAATAAAGTCATTCTTCACCGAGAGTCTATGTGCCAAGAGTCTATGTGCCAAGGCAAGTTAGATAAGATGTCTTAGTAACATAACAGAACTCAGCTATCTTTTCAGTGGCTGCAGATGCCATCTCAGAAAGGAAGGAGATAACATTTCTGGGAAGTGTAGGTAACATAACAGAGGAATTACAGCAACTTGTCAGATGAATATAGGTAACTCATCAGGAAGGAGCTGACAAACGTCCAGATGCAGGTACTGCACTATACAGGAGCGCAAAGCAATTCAGCTAACTTGTTAGATGAATGCTACAAATATAGAATATATAGATATATAGTGCCACCGGACTCCTTGTTGCTACAGATATAGAACTTCTACCACACTATCAACAAACAGAGCTGAAATTATCCAAACTGCAAAGATCTTTACACCACTGCTAAAAGAAGCCAGAATCTGAGTTATATTTTCAAACTATGCAGAAAGTGCTGAATTAAACAGCTTAGTAATTTTACATACTCAAACCCAGGCAAAATGCCATAAGATATGCCGAACAACAGTTGTCTAATGTATATTTGTTTTAAAAAAATGGCTAAAGCAGCAGAACCTAGTAATGTGAGCACTCAGAATTTACTTTCCCTGAAACTGCATGGAAGTTTGTAATAAAGACAAGAACACTGGAATAAAGAGGCAGAGGAAACAGATTGCAAATGGCCAGATTGGAATGTTTTTTATATTTGTGTTTTTATTGTTTGCTGAATGCTCTTTATAGTGACACAAAGGCTGGTGTTCACTCTTTGCTCATCAATTCACCCTCTCATGACACTGTGTATTTAGCCCTTGCCCCTCCTGGTGTAATCCACAACAGGGGAAGCTTTCAGTACTAAGCAATAGTCTGATTTGGGGCCAGACAGCAATATCCTCACTCATGCTAATTCCACAAGAAGCCCCATTGAGTTCAATGTGACTGTTTCTGGTGCATGCTACTATTCAGGGTATCACAATCTGCCCCTTACTGATTGGAGGTCTCAGTCCTGCAACGTACTGATTGGGAGCTTTAAGCATATGAGCTGTCCCATTGACATCAACGGAGGTACTTAGATTTGCACTGGTGTAAGTGAAATGTGAAATCAGGCCCCCGGTGACCAAGTTTGCAACAGTGGACAGCACCTTTGAGCGCCTCTGAAAACTGGCCACTTGTCTTCACTCCTAGGTTCCTCCAAGTCACAGCACGCCGGTGAGCAAGTCACTACAAGAACACGCAACTGTAAATCAAGTCTGTTTTTTTAAGTGTCACAAACAGGTTCTGATATCACCCCTTCCCTGGGTGGGCTTCACTATTTTGCTGGTTTTACAATCACATTTTTTTTATTTTTAAAATATGCCTTTTCTGTCCCCTGCCGATGTGTGACAGACCCACTCAACAGGGAGCACTGACCAGGGTCCTGATCCTACCACCTGCAGTGCATGGGCAGAATGCTGCACCCACACAGAGCCCAACTGTGGAAAGGGGCTCTGTATGGGAGTCTGCCCACTCGCAACAAGCTACTAGACCAATGCCTAACAGGATAGAGAGGGAAAATGGTGGAAGTGATTGCACTCAAGGTGCCGTCACATGCAGCAAATAAACTGCAAAGACAGCAAAGAAACTTCCTTCTCTCATCTCCTTCAATAAGAAGATTCTCAGGTGTTACTTGTGACACTAGTTAAAAGCTTTTCAGGAAGAAGTTTTAAGTCATCAGCAGCCCTCTAACCTTTCTGTACCCCTGAGTTCCCATTTAGAAAATGTGGATAACGGCATAGACTCCCTTTTGGAGATGCTTAAGCCCTTTGGATGGATGACACCATAAAAGTACAACATGCTGCTGTAACTAGAAAAATACTATTAACCTGATTCAACAAACCTGGCAGAGAGACTGGGGGGCTCACCACCTCTGGAAATCGGGTACCTGGTGTCTCATGCTGAGCACTCAGAAACAAAGCACACAAAATTAGTGAATGCTTCTGAAAAGTTGGCTGTACACGTGTGAACTACATTGGTACATGGGCCAAACCTTTCTCCTAAGTATGTTCTCGTGACATAACGTTACACAGGTATCAAGGGGAGAACAGACATCTGTATTTGGAAGATAAATTTTCACCCAGGTAGACTGAAAATGCTTCTCAGAATTAATCACTTCAACCTTCGTTTCCTAAGGGTGGGACTGTGGTGATTGTGAGCTTCTCACCCATTGCCTCAAAGTGACAGCTCAGTTCATCCCAGCCACACTGTTGGAAACCACAGATCATATGCTTTACAAGGCAGTGAGACGAGAAAAAACAATTAAAAAAATCCCTTTTATAAAGAGTCTGAAGAATCACTCTTACTCCTTCCCAGGCAGCTTGGCTCACAAATCACTTGTAAACTGTTGGGTCAGGGGTTCCCTCTCTGAACTCATTTACTGCTTGACAAAGGCTCATTATATGCAGCGTAGTTGTACCCATGTGGGTCCCAAGATATGAGAGAGACAAGGTGGGTGAGGTAATATCTTTTATTGGACCAACTTCTCGTGTTGAGCCAGACAAGCTTTGGAGCCAGCCATAGCTCTTCTTCAGATCTGGGAAAGGAACTCCCAGCCTCACAGCTAAATACAAAAGGTGGAACAGATTGTTTAGCAAAAGTAGTTAGCACATACTGTAAGGGACCATTCAAGGTAGAGTGGCCCATTAACACTCTGTAGCCATAGCACAAAGAGAGGGGGATTGTGGGTTACAGACATAAATTCAATTTGTAACCCACTCTTTACCCCCTCTTTTTGTTCATAGACTATTAGGGTTGGCAGGGACTTCAGGAGGTCATCTAGTCCAACCCCCTGCTCAAAGCAGGACCAATCCCCAAATAAATCATCCCAGCCAGGGCTTTGTCAAGCCTGACCTTAAAAAATTCTAAGAAAGGAGATTCCACCACCTCCCTAAGTAAAGCATTCCAGTGTTTCACCACCCTCCAAGTGAAAAAGTTTTTCCTAATATCCAACCTAAACCTCCCCCACTGCAACTTGAGACCATTACTCCTTGTTCTGTCATCTGCTACCACTGAGAACAGTCTAGATCCATCCTCTTTAGAACCCCCTTTCAGGTAGTTGAAACCAGCTATCAAATCCCCCTTCATTCTTCTCTTCTGCAGACTAAACAATCCCAGTTCCCTCAGCCTCTCCTCATCAGTCATGTGTTCCAGTCCCCTAATCATTTTTGTTGCCCTCCGCTGGACGCTTTCCAATTTTTTCACATCCTTCTCGTAGTGTAAAGAGAAAAGGAGTACTAGTGGCACCTTAGAGACTAACCAATTTATTTATTTATTTACTTGTAGTGTGGGGCCCAAAACTGGACACAGTACTCCAGATGAGGCATCACCAATGTCAAATAGAGGGGAACGATCATGTCCCTCGATCTGCTGGCAATGCCCCTACTTATACATCCCAAAATGCCATTGGCCTTCTTGACAACAAGGGCACACTGCTGACTCATATCCAGCTTCTCGTCCACTGTAACCCCTAGGTCTTTTTCTGCAGAATGGCTGCTTAGCCATTCGGTCCCTAGTCTGTAGCAGTGCATGAGATTCTTTCGTCCTAAGTGCAGGACTCTGCACTTGTACTTGCTGAACCTCATCAGATTTCTTTTGGCCCAATCCTCTAATTTGTCTAGGGCCCTCTATATCCTATCTAACTCTCCTCCCAGTTTCGTGTCATCTGCAAACTTGCTGAGGGTATAATCCACACCATCCTCCAGATCATTAAGGAAGATATTGAACAAAATTGGCCCAAGGACCGACCCTTGGGGCACTCCGCTTGATACCGGCTGCCAACTAGACATGGAGCCATTGATCACTACCCGTTGAGCCCGACGATCTAGCCAGCTTTCTATCCACCTTATAGTCCATTCATCCAGGCCATACTTTTTTTTACTTGCTGGCAAGAATACTGTGGGAGAGCATGTCAAAAGCTTTGCTAAAGTCAAGGAATAACACATCCACTGCTTTCCCCACATCCACAGAGCCAGTTATCTCATCATAGAAGGCAATTAGATTAGTCAGGCATGACTTTCCCTTGGTGAATCCATGCTGACTGTTCCTGATCACTTTCCTCTACGACTGCAGAGGTGTTAATGGGCCACTCTTCCTTGAATGGTCCCTTACAGTATGTGATAACTATTTTTGCTATCTGTTCCACCTTCCATTTAGCTGTGATGCTGGGAGTACCTTTCCCAGATCTGAAGAAGAGCTCTGTGGGTCTGTCTACACAGCAGCTAGACATCTGCAGCTGGCCTGTGCCAGCCGACTCAGGCTCAGGGTGCAGTGCTGTTCCATTGCTGTGTAGTTTTCTGGGCTTGGACTGAAGCCTGGGCTCTAGGACCCTGTGGATTGTGGGGTCCCAGAGCTCGAGCTCCAGCCAGAGCCCAGAAGGCTGCATGGCAATGAAACAGTCCTGTATCCTGAGCCTCGCGAGACCGAGTGAGCCAGCTGCAGGTTCTCTTTGCTGTGTAGACATGCCCAGTGTGGCTCGAAAGTTCATCTTTCTCACCCATGGAAGTTGGTCCAATAAGAGGTATTACCTACCCCAGCTTGTCTCTGTAAAGACGCCTTATGTCAGAATTGCACCAGAAAAACGGTACAGGAGTAAGTACTCTGCAAGGACATTTTTAGAACGTTTATACAATGCTGCCACATCTCACTGGGAGACTGTGCAGAAAGAAGGGCATGAGACAGGAAAGGGAGGACAACCAATTGTGTCAGAAATGTCCTTTGCAGAATTCACCAGTGGACTGTAGTCTGGGTCAGAGACTACACAATGTGACTGGTGTGTGTGTCAGATAAAGGGTAGTGTCCCATACTAGACAGAATATAGCCTTAACTCGGTATATAACACTGTAGTGAGACTGGGTGCAGAGCTCAGCGTTTCTGTTTATATAGTAAAACATCAGCGGCACTGGGGCTGGATTCAAGATTTCCACCTTGTTTTTATGGGGAGAGGCACGGAGGGAATTTGGGAATAAATTGTAGAGTTACCACATTTGGTGTGAAGAAGGATGGGGGTTCTTTGACAGCATCAGCTACAGAGCTAAGTCTGAGTAAAGAGCCAACAGCCAGTGCAGAGAAGCTCTGCTACACAACACAGCACCTTCTCATGCTCCCTCCCCAGTAAATCAGTCTTGTCTGGCCCAACAAGTGAGTTCTCAAGCATGAGCGTTCTCAGTGATTACATTAGCAGATGTAGACTGCATGAATATTGTTTGTCTTCTCCCAGCAGGTGACCTGAGCCCCACACCATCCATATGCTGAATTACTCCCATGAGAAAAGCATTAACATTTCCCCCTGTTGCTTACAGTCACTGTTATTGGTTTCACAGCCGCTTCCATCAAACTGACATGTGGTTTTCCAGGAATCACTCGGATTTACTCTCAGAAGACATGTTCCCTGAGGGGCCTGAGACAGGGGCCCACAAATTAAACAAATGACAGCGTGCATTCCTTGAGTTCCAGAAACCTGCATCTCGTCATCAATACTCAAACCCTGTGGAACGTGGTTTCAGTGTCCGCATTAAAACCCGATCAAGCCACATTGCCAGGTAGACACAACTGTGCTTTACAGTCCTGCTCTGATTAATAGTTCATTCAAGAGGGGAATTACCCTATTTATTAAACACGCAATTAACACCCAATAAAACAACCAAACTCACTTGAGATGCTTTTTACATCCATGCCCTCCCCGACCCAACACTGCGTTTCAGGACAGTGACAGGTGCTAAGCAGCAAGTCCCAGGCCTGAGGTTCTAAGGTGGAGATCCTCAGGGTCAGCAGCTGGAGAGGTCAGCTTGACAGTTTACTAACTAGTGTGGGTTGCATTACCCATTTTATCCTTGGCCTCTCAAGGACTGCCCATTTGAACGAGCTTGACTGGAGTGTGGTACGTGACCTAAACACTTCACTCACCTACCCATGTTTAGGGTGCAGGTCAGGGTTGTTACTCTTGCATATTTAGCTGAAGTGACAAGTATAGAGGCAGCAGGACGGAAAATAACCCACAGTATCTGTATGAACATCTGTCATAGACCTCATCAACTCAATTCTTTCTGTTCAATATTTCATTTTGGGCTGGAGCATGCAGACAGCTGGAGAACGACAGGTTTCTCTACAGTTTGGAAATGGCATAGCTTTTTCTGTCAGCAACATCATTGCTAGAGGAGCCATCCCACCAGTACAGATACGGGAGCATGGCCTGCCCCCCACTCCCACGTCTGACTGCACAAAGAGGAACTATGCCATTGGGCATGGATATGGGAGCCCTCTTACCCCACCAGCATGGATACGGGAGCACGGCCTGCCCCCCACTCCCACATCTGACTGCACAAAGAGGAACTATGCCATTGGGCATGGATATGGGAGCCCTCTTACCCCACCAGCATGGATACGGGAGCACGGCCTGCCCCCCACTCCCACATCTGACTGCACAAAGAGGAACTATGCCATTGGGCATGGATATGGGAGCCCTCTTACCCCACCAGCACGGATACGGGAGCACGGCCTGCCCCCCACTCCCACATCTGACTGCACAAAGAGGAACTATGCCATTGGGCATGGATATGGGAGCCCTCTTACCCCACCAGCATGGATATGGGAGCACAGCCTGCCCTCCACTTCCAAGTCTGACTGCACAAAGAGGAACTATGCCATTGGGCATGGATATGGGAGCCCTCTTACCCCACCAGGATGGATACAGTAGGACCCCCCCCCCGCCACCATCCCTACCAGCACAGATACGGCATAGGAACCAGACCCGCTCCACTGACACAAATATGAGAGCCCCCTTCCGGACCCAGAGTGTAATATGATAGCCCCCTCTTGTATGTTACTATTCAACAGGCATAAACATAAAGGAAGCCTAACCCCCCATACTGGGAGCGCCTTGTGCCCTTTGCTGCCTTGCCTAGGTGATGACTGGTCTCCCAGTGCAGAGCTACCCGCGCAGCACAAGAGTTACATCTGAAGGATGCCGAGCAATCTGCGTAAGGTGCATGGCACCCCCTGTCCCCCTGGGCGTTGCTGGTTTATTTCCTGATGTTCCGTCTGCGGCCACTCCTTCAGAGAACGTCCATATCAAAGAGCAATATATAAAATGTCCTGCAGGAAGCTAAGGCTGAACACATTTGAACTGCTTGTGAAGCATATTGTGCGTACAATGTACCACATCAATCCCCATGGACATGAACTGTTACTAGAAAACCTCTACTATGCTACTGGTGGGCAAACCATAATCCAGCCTGCTCCTGCAACCCCGATCTTCGGCTACCCCTCAAGGCAAAGATGATGTCTGCCAAACGGGTTCATTGGTGGGTTTTTAAGTGGCTGAGCAGCCCAATTCGTGCCCTGCAGATTTTCACACAGAAGTGACAGGTGTAATCTTGCAGGAGACACAGTTGTCGGCTGGACTGTTGTGCCCTTTCTTTCCTCTTTTGTCGCTTCTCTGTCTCATGAGCACGTCTCTTTTCCTCAAAGTGCGCTGTGGCTTGATGTCTGATGTGGTGCCACCATGTTCTGTTCTGCGCTGAGTCCTCCCAGTTTGCTGGGTTGATGCCTCCCTTTTTGAGGTGTACCCTCAATGTGTCTTTGAAGCGCTTCTGCTGTCCTCAGGCAGAACTCATATATTGACTGCTGTATGTTTAATGAATGATCCCCTTTCTAATACATGATATCATCATTATTTTTTTCTTTTGCATATGGCCCTGATTGTTGTAAGAAATCTGCATCCAAGGAACGTTTTCCATTGGTTACTTGGGAGCACAAAAACAGTGTCCCTGTTTGTAACCCAGGATGACAATTTGCAGGGCACAAAGAGGTTTAGATATCAGGAAACTGAATTTCACCAGAACTAATCCACACACACAAGAATCACATTATCAGTGCACAGCTGGGATGCAGAACAGACCAGGTGACCCTGATTAACTGCCACATTTAGTGTATTTAAAACAACAGGGAAGAGGGTTTTTTCTACCTTTGGCTGGAAAATAGAGTCCTACCAAGAATGAGATTCTAACAATCAGAAGATTCCAAGACTACAGCTTGAGTACTTTGTATTTTGGTGATTCCAATCTAAATTTGAATTCACACTGTGATTTCTACTTATAGGCTCACATTCTATTTATGCGAAAAAAGGAGTTTATTTCAAAAGCATCCCTGATGCAATGAAAGATCACATTTTCCAGGAGAATTAATCTCTAAAATATTGTACATCATTCCCTGGAGATGTAGTTTGATAATTATTTAATTGATGCAGAACTGGCTTCCAGTTATTAGTGTGGGATTTCTTCTGAAAGTTCTCCCAAATCAGGAAACAAGATTGTGCTTTTTATTTTAGCACATTTAACTCAAAGAATGTGAAATATTTATTCAAATACTAAAGCTAGCAAACAGTGAAAACCACCTGTACTATTCCTTCAGCCTTCCAGAACTGAAAACCAATTCCAGTTCTATTGAGAATCATGTTTACAAAGCAGCCTGGCTGGTAGAGGGGAATTAAAAGAGATGATGGGAAAGACAAGAAAGCCAGAGACAGAGGGACCCAGAGGAGATAAGAGGTCACAAGCAAAGTGTGGAGAGAGCCCTGAATAGCACATTTATGATTTTTCCTTACACAACAGAAGGGAGGGGGGGAAGAAAAGGGGGGTCGACAGCACTCCAGCAATTAATGCTTGCAAAACATTCCCCCCCTTCCCCTGCTCCGCCACCACAACTAATTTGCTCTCTCATGCTGTATAGCGTGACAAAGTTCCTGCTCTACCTTTGTGGGTCTTGTGCTTATTGGCAGATTTGCTCGCCTTGGAGCTTCACGGCAGCCCTCAGCTTGGCCGTTTTTCTGAATTCACAGACCAGGTCGACGACTCCTGTGTCTACCAGGAGTTGGGAGGATTTGGGGGGAACCCGGGCCTGCCCTCTACTCCGGGTTCCAGCCCAGGGCCCTGTGGAATGCAGCTGTCTAGAGTGCCTCCTGGAACAGCTGTGCGACAGCTCCAACTCCCTGGGCTACTTCCCCATGGCCTCCTCCCAACCCCTTCTTTATCCTCACCACAGGACCTTCCTCCTGGTGTCTGATAATGCTTGTACTCCTCAGTCCTCCAACAGTCCGCGTTCTCACTCTCAGCTCCTAGTGCCTCTTGCTCCCAGCTCCTCACACACGCACCACAAACTGAAGTGAACTCCTTTTTAAAACCCAGGTGCCCTGATTAGCCTGCCTTACTTGATTCTAGCAGCTTCTTGATTGGCTGCAGGTGTTCTAATCAGCCTGTCTTAATGTTCTCCAGAAGGTTCCCGATTGTGCTGGAACCTTCCCTGTTACCTTACCCAGGGAAAAGGGACCTACTTAGCCTGGGGGTAATCTATCTGCCTGCTATTACACTCCTATAGCCATCTGGCCTGACCCTGTCACAATAGCTATACTGAAAGAGCCATGGCTGGACACAAGACTCAGGGTCTAACTGCAGCACATGTATATAACATGATCCCAGGAGGGCGGCCGTCCCTGCTGGGGTTTCACTGCCATTGTTACTGGAACTAGCTAAATTAAAGCTAGCTTGGGTATATCTAACCATGCTGCAGTCACACCTTCAGGGCTGTTGTTCCAGACTCCCTGCGTGGGAAGTGTCTCTGGGGCCTGTTCAGTGGTGTTCTAACAACAGTATGGGAGAACAAACAAAGCATCACGTGAACAGCTCATGCAGCCTCTTTAAGAAGCAGTTAACACAAGTAAATGGAAGGGAAGAGACAGGGTTATAAATGGAGCTGTTTGCAAAATAGAAAAATAATTTTGTAAACAATTTTGAAGTTGTGAAGTTGTTACCATTTTGCAGGACCTGAAATGGAACTACGCTTTGCAAAATATCTGTAGGGCTCCGCGTCTCTCAATGCACTAAATAAGGAGAGCTACTAGCTGCACATTTAAATGAACTATTTTAACAGGAGCATAACAGTTCCCTCCACCCCAGTCTCCCCTGCCTTTTCTCTCAGCAGAGTGAAGTTCTATATTATTTTCTTTGAAAATGCTCCCCTCCCTTTTTGGGGAGGGAATATTAGAGGCTTTCAATAATAATTCCTCTACAGTTAGCATAAGAAATGCTAAAAGTAAGACAGTGTTGCAGGATTATGATTCTTTTCTGTAATTTTAAAAGAAATCCAATTAAATTATCAGAACCAAATAAGTAGGGCCTTCCCAAATTCACGGCCTTGAAAAACACGCCATGGACCGTGAAATCTGGTCTTTTGTGTGCTTTTACCTTATACTACACAGACTTCGCGGGGGAGACCAGCATTTCTCAAACTGTGGGTTCTGACCCAAAGGGGAGTTGCGGGGGCTCACGGTATTGCCACCCTGACTTCTGCACTGCCTTCAGAGCTGGGCGCCCAGAGAGCAGAGCCACCGCCAGCACCAGCGCAGAAATCAGGATGGCAACACCACATTATTCCACCCTGACTTCTGCGCTGCTGGCTTCGGAGCTGGGCAGCCGGAGAGCGGCAGCTGCTGTCCGAGGGCCCAGCTCTGCCGGCAGCAGCACAGAAGTCAGGGAAGCAAGACCAGACCGGGCCACCCTGACTTCTGCGCTGCTGGCTTCGGAGCTGGGCGGCCGGAGAGCGGCGGCTGCTGTCCGAGGGCCCGGCTCTGCCGGCAGCAGCGCAGAAGTAAGAATGGCAAGACCAGACCGGGCCACCCTGACTTCTGCGCTGCTGGCTTCGGAGCTGGGCTCCCGGCCAGCAGCCGTCAGGGTAGCAGTACTTCAAGCCCGCCTGCAATAACCTTGTGACCCGCCCCCCAACTTCCTTTTGGGTCAGGACCCCGACAATGACAACACCATGAAATTTCAGATTTAAATAGCTAAAATAATGAAATTTACGATTGTTAAAATCCTATGACTGTGAAACTGACCAAAATGGACCGTGAATTTGGTAGGGCCCTACAAATAAGGCTCTACTAATTAGTGGGACTTTTAACAACGACTACAGCTGCTAAAATTACTCTCTAATTCTGAATGTATTGTTTTGCTGCCTTAATCTGTATCAGAGAATATTAGTGTTGCCATATGACAATAAGGGCCATTGCTGATCTCAACAGTTTGAATTAAAAGAGGAAAGAAAACATGATGCTTTCTCAACAGGTACCACACCTCATAGAGACAAACCTAGTGAACTGGGTCAGATATAAGCTTCCTAGACAGCCAAAGTGAATCAGACCACAATCACTCTGCCACCTTGCATTACATTTTGTGTCACTCAGTAAGGATGGAGCTACTGTTGTATGTGCAAGTTTGGGAGGAACAAGCGTCCCTGAATACATGTGGATGCGTTTCCTAGAGGAAGGGAACAGCAGTCTGACATCAAGAGGCAGTGATGGCTGAGCTCATTCTCTGGGCCTCAATAGGGAGTTACTGCCATTCAGTATTATTCTCTCTAAAACAACACAAACAAAAAACCAAGAGCAGCAGAACTGAGGTGCATATTCCCTTAAAGACCTAGGAGTCTCTCTCTTTTACTTATCTAAACTCCAAAATTAAGCATTACAGAGGTGTCAGGTTGAACTCCCCAGCCATTTCACCAGCTTATCCCACTTCTGAGCAGTTAGGAAGAGAAAGGGAATTTAGGGAAATAATCATTCCACTGGGGCCCTAATTCATAACAGCTCCACATAGGCTGCAAAGGAAGACATTTCTGAGTGAAAGAAGAGCTGATTTCTGAAAGCATGAGATAAGAAACCGCCCACAACTGAAAAGACTAAGGGTGTTTGAAAAGTAGAAGGGGAAGGCGTCAGTTAGATACACGTGTTGCAACACAGGGAAGTTGATCATATTTGTACACACGCACACACACAATGTACAAATGTGGTTATAGAATGATTTTCCTGACCACATTATTCACACATGGGAAAAGTTCAGGCAAGATAGGCAAGTCATACCAAATTAACATTGACAAAATCTTAATAGTACACCACACCATCATACATTTGTTTGATGTATTTAGGAAAGTTAATTTGAATTAACTAGAAAAGTGGATTTGTTAAGCCAAATAAAACCCTTGTGTGGATGTTCTTATTCAGAATTAAAGTTAACTTAATCTGTTTTAATGAATTAAACTAAACCAAATTAAGGCTACCTGTTAAGGAAAAGTTAGCATATGTGACTCCATTTTGGTTTGGGGCCCACCATTGTTTAAATGCCAGCACATCATACGCCAGGAGGAGTAATCCTTAGATACTGAATCCCTGTGAAAATCCTCCTCCTTGTCTCCAGCCTGCCTTGACTCCCAGTATCTGGTTTTTGTCAGTCTCTAACTCCCTGTCTCTTGGCCTTGATGTGAGGCCTCCCATCCTGATAATAAAAGTTACTGATGCATGGCTTTAGGACCATGCTGTGTAATTAACATACTGGTATAGCACGAGGAATGCACCAAGCAGGGATAGGTGGTAGATAAGACAAGGGTTTGTTTATTGGCTAAGGTTTCCGATGCACGTGGGCAACATGCTTTGCTAAAAGGTATATAACCTTTGTATAATCTGCATTCAGGGTCCCCTCCTGGCTAGCAGGGGGGCACCACGCTCGAGCGTAATAAACATAGTGTCTTTTGGGAACTCTGCAGTTGTGGACTTTATTTCTGTGCCTCAGCCTAGATTCGAACTGTGCGTGTCCTACAAGGTGTAATTCGTAGCACTTGTGTGCGTGTCCTACAAGGTGTAATTCGTAGCACTTGTGTGCGTGTCCTACCAGGTGTAATTCGTAGCACTTGTGTGCGTGTCCTACAAGGTGTAATTCGTAGCACTTGTGTGCGTGTCCTACCAGGTGTAATTCGTAGCACTTGTGTGCGTGTCCTACCAGGTATAATTCGCAGCAGTTGCGTGCGTGTCCTGCCAGGTATAATTCGTAACATACCTTAAATCTGAATAAGAGATCCACACAGATGTTTTATGGGGTTACAAGAAAAATGAATAATGTGGCCAAAAAAGCCCTTGATATTACCACATGTATTCAGAGTAAATTATGTGTGTACACACATACAAACAGTCTCTTTGGAAGTTAAATTGAATTAAGGCCCCTTTAATTCTTAATAAAAGCATCCACACACAGGGATTTAGTATGGTTTAACAAATCCACTCGGCAAGTTAATTCAGATTAATTTGTATCTCCATGTAGACTAGCGCTAAGTACATCAACAAGATACATGATGGTGTGGTGCATTATTAAGTAAATTCAGAATAAGTTTCCTAAGCGTCCCCGTGTAGATAAACCCTTAAAGGAAAGTTATTTTAGAATACTGTTAGTTTCCAAGGTTGCCTTAATAACCACATACAAGCATCTGAATGACAGAAATATTAGAATAATTGTTTAGAAAACTTCTAGAAAAATTATCTAAGGTAGCTTTTCTATAAGTCAGCCTATTGTTATTTTAAGAACTGATCTTCTACGACTCAGATTGCTTGCCAATTCTCTCTTTCAGTGCAATGTATGGGTTCAGCTCTTCAGTGAGATAAATCAACTGAGGTAGTCTGCAAGATATTAGACCTTAAAACTCATTGATGCAGGACTGTGTATAGCAAGTGTAATTTTCAATCCCTGACACACACTTTTGGGGAAAGAAGGAAACAGTGTTGAAATAGGGTTTTTTTTCCAAACAGTGGTCATCTGAAAGCTATGCAGAGGCTTGAAATGTCAAAAGAAACCCTGGTAGAGATGATTTAGAGAGGCAAATGACTGGAGCTGTCAAATGGAATTTATGTTGTGTATGTCACTGTCACACAAATGGTGCAGGGATACATGTTTGTATGACCTGTATATATCATTTTTGCCACTTCTTATTTGTTGCAAGTATCTAGCCACAGTTCCTGTCCCTGCACGGGGATAAGCACTCAGGGATTTGCGAGGGAGGGTCTCTACTGTGAATTTTAGCACAATATATTAGTTCAGGTCTCTACATTAGTCTGGGTGTTTAGGCATTGTAGATCACATGTGGACACCCTTACTCCACAAGCTGTGTCACTGACTGCAGCGGAACTTTTTGCAGAGTAAGATGATCAGAATCTGTTTGTCTTCCCCATATTTATTCTTGTTCTCCATTTGTCATCCACTTTTTCCTGTCCTCATGCCTGCCTATGTTTTCCTTAGAGAGACAAGGTGGGGGTGGTAATATCTTTTATTGGACCAACTTCTGTTGGTGAGAGAGACAAGCTTTTGAGCCATACAGAGCTCAACCTCAGGTCTGGAAAAGGTACTCCCAGCATCACAGCTAAATGCAGGATCTTTTCCTTAGTTTTTCACTTCTCTCATTCCACTTCCTGGAAGGGAACTTGGGAGTCTGAATGATCCTGCCAGGCACCATCATCATCTGCTGCTTCCACTTCAGATTCATCAGGTGAGTCCTACCTGTGGACTGGGAGGAAGGGAAGGTTGCACTCTCCTAATCTAGAGACAGGGAGAGGAGGAAGACTCTCCTTCCTGTTGCAGAAGAGGAGGAGAGCTGCACTGCCCCTTACCTGGACCCCTCATAGTGGGAGAACCCTCCATTGTTTAGGTGAAAAAAAAACAAACCAAGGCAGCGTATTGATTTGGAGCAGCTTAAATCTGCCTGAAGACACCCTGTCTGAAACATGAGAAAGAGGCATATTATTATTTTTGCATGGGGCAACTTCATTATCCATAAACTCAGATAACATGACTTCTGACCTTTTCCTTATGGCACTCACTCTAGCCACATGAGCAGTTATGGGGCTCTTTAAAATGAGACATTTTCTTGCTGTTTTGTATGGAACTGAGCGTCAAGCAAAATCATCATTTTTCTGCAGTTCTAAACAAACTACTGTCCTGTTGGTTCTTCTATAAATAGAAGACTAAATTAAAAAGCTAATACATTCCCCTGAGTAAATCGGAGGCAGCTCTGCCAATCTGGGAGGGATTTCTGAGTCAGAAAGCTGAATTAATTTGTTAGAGAGGCGAACACACACATGCTTGTATGGTTTTTAACATTAACTCTTAATGGGCTGACAGGGTTAGTGTGCTGAGATTATTCCTATATAATTATACAATTCTGACACATGCGGCTAATAATTCTACAGCTCCAGTTCTGACATCATTACATGACTGTTTTGATCATTCAGCTATTCTGAAATCTTAGTTTGAAAGTCTACCCTGTAAACATTGTTAAAAAAAGAAAGTGGCTGAACTGAAAATGGTAGTGCCCTCCCTCCCTGGAGTGAGATACTCAAGCCATGTGACACTCAGCGGGAGCTACCCACAATGCACAGAGCTATTTGATTTCACTCCTAACCCTAAAATGTGCGCTACGACTTTCAGAAAACAGAGTCGGAGGAAGTAAGCAACACAGTTTCTGAACTGACACCGTGTTTTCTCCAGCAATTACTCTCTAATTCCCACTCTGCTGTTTTACTGCACTGCCCCGTCAGACAACATTAACGGCTTTTCCCTTTCCAGGAGGCTTTGGATTTACAGGAGAATGCTACAAAACTCAAGCACACCTTCTTCCTATTAGCTAAATAGGAAAGTTTCTGAGCCGCTTGACAAGCAGTCGGAAGTCATTAAAGTGAAGTAAAGTGTACTAGTGTGCTAGGATACATGCACGGACAGTTTAATGACTAGATCAGTATTTTCAATAGCTTTTCATGTGACTTATTTTTCTGAGCATCTGCAATAACACTTTCGAGGTTCGGGATAATGCCAGAGACGGCATTGCCATTGTCTAATAGTTTGCTCCTTCCCACCACCTTTCCTACTGACCATCTCTGCTCGTCTTTCCCTGACAGCTATCAGGTTACACTACGTTTTCTACTCTATCAAACCCTGTGTTTCAGCCCTACGGCCCAGACCCCTCACAGACACTACTGACTATTTTCAGTGAAAAATACTGGAAGCCATTCTCTAGAGGCTTGTGGAAATTGGGCCATTGGTTACACAACTCTCTTTGATGGCCATACTCCACGCTTTGTTTTATCTTTGTGGAATGACCTGGCCTTGTATCGTGCACCAGAATTTAACGAGGACAGAGGAGCCTGCTCCCCTGGCATCCTCATCACCACTTGAATCAGACACCAGATTTATGAAATCTTCATGATCCTCTGGAAGATGAGTTCACAACTGTCAGTCCATTTCTCTTATGAAAAACATAAAATAAAATAAACTGTACAGCCCTCATTAGTTAAGAACCAGGAGAGCACGTGGACCTAGACTACAAGAAGGTAAAACACCACAAGTTCTCTCTCTCTCTCTCACACACACACACACACTCACTCTGCTCCCTGGAAACATGGCTCACAACTCACCAGAACACTTTCCAAATTCTGCTCATCAATGAAATTCACCTCCATGCACAGGGCCAGCATAAGATCTATGCCCCAATTAACTCCCTCTTACTCATAGACTTTAAGATCAGAAGGAGCCTTTGTGATCATCAAGTCTGACCCCCTGCACATCGCAGGCCACAGAACACCATCCACCCACTCTTGCAGTAATGGGCTCAGAACTTCTGAGTTACTGACATCCTCAAATCTTGATTTAAAGATGTCAAGTTACAGAGAAACCACCACTTACTCTAGTTCACACCAGCAAGTGACCAATACCCAATGGTGAAGAATGTGGCAAAACCACCCGCACTCCTAGGGTCTCTGCCAATCTGACCTGGAGGAAAATTCCTTCCTGACCCCAAATATGGCGATCAGTTAGACCCACCAGACAAACACATGAGAAAGAATTCTCTACAGTAACTCAGAGCTCTCCCCAGACATTGGAGATATTTGCTAATAGTGGTCATGGATGGGCCATGTGCCACTGTGGGCAACCTCGTCATACTATCCCCGCCATAAATCTACCAAGCCCAGTCTTAAAATAAGTTCATTTTTTGCCCCCTCTATTCCCCTTGGAAGGCTGGTCCTGAACTTCATTCCTCCAATGGTTAGAAATCTTCATCTAATTTCAAGTCTAAACTTACTGACGGCCAGTTTACATCCATTTGTTCTTATGTGACTGCAACTCATGCCTGCTTGCTGTGACACTCTGTCCCCCTCTAATGGCACCTAGATCAACTAAAGATTGATGAGCCTGCTACAGTTTTGACTAAGAGATGTGTCTTTTAGCTTATGCAGTAGAGTAAAGGGTCCTGTATTAAGCTCCAGAGGTCCCAGGTTTGATCCCGGCTGCTGCTGACTGGGGTCTGTCGGCATTACACCACCATTGGCCCTTAACTTACATAACTGTGCTCCCTCCATGGTGTTTATCCCTCTGAAGTATCCCCTCATCCTTCATTCTGTTAGGTTAAACTAGCCAAGCTCCTTAAATCTCATCTTGTAAAGTAGCCTCTCCATTACTCTGATTATCCTAGTAGCCCGTCTTTGGATTTGTTCTGGTTTGAATTCATCTTTCTTAAACACGGGAGACCAGAATTGCATGCAGTAGTCCAGATGAGATCTCACCAGTGCTTTATATAATGGTACTCATATTTCCCTATCTTTACTGGAAATAGCTTGCCCTCATGCATTCTAGGATTGCATTAGCATTTTTCCATGGCTGCATCCCATTGGCGGCTCATAGTCGTTCTGTGACCAACCAGAACAGCCAGATCTTTCTCCTCCTCCTTTCGTTTCCAACTGATATGTCCCCAGCTTACCGCAAAAAATTTTGTTGTTAGTCCCTATGTGCATGACTTTACACTGTTATATTTCATCCCATTTCTTTTACTCCAGTTTTCAAGGTCGTCCAAAACTTCTTGTATGATACCCCGGTGCTCGTCTATATTGGCAATTCTTCCCAATTTTGTGTCATCTGAAGATTTTATTAGCACACTTCCACTTTTTGTGCCAAGGTCATTAATGAAAATGTTAAGTAAGATTGGTCCCAAGACCGATCCCTGAGGAAATCCACTGGTACCCTCCCTCCAGCCTGACAAGTTTACCCTTATAAAAACCTGAGACAAAGCATGTGTTTAGATGCTGAGCCATACCTAGATTATCTTTAATCTCCACCCCATTCTCAGTAATTAGCAGTCCCACTTCTTTCCCTGTTTTCTTTTTATTTATCAGGCTATAAAACCCATGGTAAAAGATTCTTATTTCCTTTGCAACGCTCAACTCGCTTGGCTTCTGGCAGTTCTCATTTTTTCCCTGCACTTTCTGACCTCCAAGAGGCAGCTTTCCCTGCTGATCCATCCAATCTTCTATTCCTTGTGGGCTATTCTTTTCTTAATCACTTGTTTGAGATGCTTGTACATCCAATCTGGTCTGCAACTCTTCCTTACAATTTCTCCCCCCACACTCCCCTCCCCTTGCTTGGGATATAGATAGTTCCTGCAACTTTGACTTAAAGTATGTTCAAGCCTCCTACACATTCAGAACCTTGAGTTCTTCAGTCCAGTCCATTTCCCTAACTAATTCCTTTAACTTACACCTTCCTATATGGTACATACTCCATGGTGGATCTCTGCAGAGGGGTGAATTTCACCCAGTATGAGACAAAACAAGGAGACTAAATAACTGAGTCCCAGCATTTTGGGAGATCAAGGGATGAGTGAAAATAGAAATAAATAAAGAATTTGCACTTTCTGCAGCTTGAGACTTTGGGGCCCATGGACAGCTGGAGCCAGTTGCTAAGGAAGTGAAGGAGATAACAGCATATGTCACTAGGATGGTGCCTCTGGTCAGGCCAAGCATTTTGGATCAGTGAGCTGACACTGCATTTCCTTTGCTCCTTGGAATGAATTTATTCAGAATGTCAAAAACAGCAATATCCAGATGGTTTGCACAGGTCTGTGTGGGATATAGGTTTAGCACGCTGGTGCTGGGTGGTGCTGGTAGTCTGTGGTATACAGGAGGTCAGACAGGATGATCTGCTGGTCCCTTCTGGCCTTAAATTCTGTGACTCTATGGCCAATTTGATTAGTCTTAACACCAAGCAGAAAATCAAGAACTCAGAAAACCTAAGACTAAATGAAAGAAAAATGGTTTGTTACTAATTATATCCTGATATTTTCACTGTTAAAGTGTTTAGATCACAAGTGACATTTCCAAATCAATCCTGTTCTTTATTGGAAAGCTTTACATGAAATATTCAGGCTCCAAGAGCTCTTTCATTTATTCCAATCAGTTATTTGACAAGAACCCATTAAAATAAACTGGGGTTGCTTTACCCCCTAAGGAGCTAGTTTAGTCTGATGGCTTTTACACAACTGCCTTTGGAACAAACTGTAAGTAGAAACTCATTTTAGAAGTGCAACTACTAGTATAATTAGCAACCCCCCAAATGCTAATACCGTCAGTCCCCATTTATCCACCACCTGATTATATACTGTGTACTAGGATCCCAAAAGGAACAGAAAACTTGCAGCTGCACTCGAGCGTACCATGCCTCTCTGAGACCTTGACAGCTATACGAGGGGGTGCTGTACATCCCAGAAAAGGGTCTGCAATCAATCAAAATGAAGTGCAACCAACCAAAACAAGCAACTTAAATCACGTGCCTAAGAAAAAGCCAGCAGGGAGCTTACAATGCAGCGGCACCAGACAGCACTCCAAAGGAATTGACGATACTCAGAAAAAACAGCAACTTACACAGAGCTAGCAATCCAAAATGTGGATGTTCATCAGTTGCTTTTTCTTCCAGGGAATGCCTCTGAAATGTTTCCTTTTCAACCGTATGTAAAACCTGCAGCCCCTTGTCTGACAATGTATTTTGGAGGAAGTCCTACACATACCTTTAACCCATCACTGTTGGTTTAATGGTGTATTACAGGTGTGTTGATACTCTCTAGATCCTGAAAGGCGTTGAGCATTCTCAACTCCCCCTAAAGTCAGTCAGATTAAATTCGCTCTCCTCCCATTCCTCTGACTCAGTATCTTTCCTTGCCATCAGCTTCTCCAGTTCTTGCACTCAATAAAGCAAAATTGGGACTCAGTCTATATTGTTCAATTTCCAAGTCATGTGAGGGTTTTTCCCAGTGCCCTTTACAACTCCAACTTTCCCAACTGGCTCTGGCATTCTTCTACTCCCAAACCTTGAAAGCTTTACATTTGCTGATACAGATGAAGGCACTTAGCTGCAAATTAGGACTGGGTGTTAGAGTCCTCCCTCAAGTTCCCTTTGTAGTCCTCTTGCTGAGTTTCCATTTGAATTTGCAACACACTTTCAGTGCTCAAATTCACTTCTTTCCCCTTAAGGTAGAAAGCTCAAACGCAGACCCATTTTGGGTTAACATAACCATGTAAAACTGTTGATAAAGCATGACAATCTCAGACTGTTACCAGCAGTTACTTTCCAGTAAAACAAACCAAAATCAGAGTTACTGCACCATTTAGTGCCACTGTATGGTGTAGATTAGAATTATGCTTATAAATCTACACAGAAATACCATTGCAATATTGTTTGGATGAGTACAGTAACTGTGTAACAGTGAATGCATATCTAACCTGTACCTTTTGAGTATGCATGTATACCATGGAAAAGGTGTTAAACGTATCATATATTAATAAAACATAAGTGGAAAAACTGTAGCTTTAATACAACGAGGAGTCCGGTGGCACCTTAAAGACTAACCATTTATTTGGGCAGAAGCTCTCGTGGGTAAAAAACCACCACTTCTTCAGATGCATGGAGTGAAAATTACAGCTACAGGAATAAATATACTGGCATATGAAGAGAAGGGAGTTACCTTACAAGTGGAGAACCAGTGCTGACAAGGGCAATTCAGTCAGGGTGGATGTGGGTCCATTCCCAATAACTACTTATCCTAAACAATCTGTTCCACCTTGTATTTTGCTGTGAAACCCTTTCCCAGACCTGAAGTATAATTCAATTCTTATAAGAGGATAAAGGAAGGATTCACATCAACTAGAATAGGAGTTCCCGGGGGCCTTCTGCTTAACAAAGTATTAGAGGCTGATTTCCCTCTTCCTGAGGAAATACCTTTGGAGAACAAGGAAAATCTCTCTCTCAAAACCGGACAAATTAAAGTCTACAATGGACAGACAATCAAGTCTCCATACTGCACTTCATGCACTAACTAAAGCCTCCACAGTTACAAAGACTTATACATAAGGAGGATGCAAACTGAAAAAATGGGATAACAAAACATGCATCTGAAGAAGTTGGGGTTTTTTACCCACAAAAGCTTATGCCCAGATAAATCTGTTAGTCTTTAAGGTGCCACCAGACTCCTTGTTGTTTTTGTGGATAAAGACCAACACGGCTATCCCCTGATACTGTAGTTTTAATGTAATATATAATATATTGTACTAATTCCGAGCAAACTGGGATTTCTATTAGGTTCACATCAGATTGCAATTACTTTATTCTCAAACACGCTCGCAATCACTGTTCTATTTTCACTTAAACCAATTGGCTTTATTGACTAAATCATGTCCTGTGGCCATTATACCAACCCTTATCCCAGCCCCCAACTCAGAACATTTCTGCTCACATCAATAATTCTGAAAAGGTTTTCAGTTTTCTTCTAAGAGAAGAAGATTGCTATTGATAAGAACCGTTTGGATATATAACCACATTTAATCGCATGGCCAGAGAGCTATTTGTCCAGGTCATCCTTAAGTAGCACATGGACAATGGGCTTTCATACAGAATACAAAGCACGACTTGAGCACACCAAGAAGGGAAAGCACCAATTTCCTTCAGGGCATCAGAACAGAAAAGGAAGAGATAAAAAGAAAGGGAGGAGGGAAGCAAATGGAAACAACTGAATGATTAATATATAAAGCAAGCTGGGTCAGGATAAAGACGCGGATAAGCAACGGAAGGTCACACGCACTGTGGTCTGTGGGACAACAACATGCTCCTTTCTCACTGTGTTCAGTATAGTGTCTAGGGATCTGATTCACCCCCGAGTTGTAAGGAAATGCGGACAGAATTGGCATCTGCCAAAGGCAGACGCCTGGGAGCTAGCTGTGTGGGTCATTTTCTAAAACCAATGACCTTCTCTACTTTTCTGGGGCAAAGCAACTTTCTGAAACTAATCAACTAATTCATTAAACTTCTGAGAGGTAGGTCAAAGCCTGTATGATTTAGTCAATTAATCAAGTTGCTATAGTTCCATCTCAGTGTTTAGGCATTAACAATAGTTTTTGTAACCTTTTTGACTGTATAACTATCCCCCTGAAGCCTTTAACCTGATGCATTATTCATTACCAACTGGCCAATTGCTTGTCACCTGCACAGGGGGAAGAACCGGCAATTAGATTTATGAATTCAAGTTGGCACCAGTGAGAATTAAAACTGAAAGCAGGAAAATTCCAGCTGTGACTTCTAGATGAAGGCATTTGATACATTCTCCTGAATCCCTTTTACACTCCCCAAGAAAAGAGAGTCCAGCTCTGTGCCATTTAACTGCTCCTCCCATGTGTCGGGTCTGCAGGTCATTCCAATAGCTCACTGGTTACTTAATTGTAATTTATTTCTGTCAGGAGGATGTTTCCTCTAACCTCTGAGTTCAAAAGGAGAGGGAGAGGAGGAGCTTTCACTCTTGAATATCAGAGTAATGTGCCATGTGACTTTCAGAGAGATCCACTAGTTCCTGCCAGAGAACATGACTAATGACAATGGAGAACAATCTTCCTCTCATTGGAACGTTCCTGTGTGGCCCTTAAATCTCTCATAAAAACTTTTCTAAGAGGCTGTTCAAAGCAACAAGATAAAATTCTGCACCAATGCATAATCAACAAGCCAGACAATGTAATCAAGGTGAAATTTCACTCCACACAAAGCCCAGGCCAGTTTTACCTGGGGATTGAGGGATGCTGAACCCTTGTGCTGGTCCTTTGCATTGGGATGAATTTCACCTTCATGTATTGGAGATGGTTGTGGAGAAAGAAGTCCCAACTTTCAGTTCAATTACATTAACTAGCACAAGGAGCAAAAGGGTATGGAGCTTAACCCTCTCTCTCTTTCTATTCCTGAGGTGATGTTATAGCAAACCTTTCCAGGATGAATTTGGAGATCACACCCCTTCTTGTTTGGTGTAAAGAGTTTGGGAGTACACACACAAGTCAGGAGGCTGTTTGCAATTGCCGACAATGCTCTCCAGTGTTCCATGGAGCACCTAGAGTCAGGATTCCTGAAATTACAAACTGTGGGTCTGATTCACCACTGTATTACTCCACTTTTACACAGGTATAACTCTAAAGATGCCTGAACACACAGAGACTATCACATTGCTCTGCAATCTCAGGAAAGAAACAAGTTTGTCAAAGGAGCTGCAATGAATCTGATGCCTTTCCTCCTTCCCCTAACATTAATGTCTTTCTGAAAGGGATGCATTTTCATGCTGCATATCCCATAATTAGAAGGAGCCCCAATGTGATCAATGAAGGGAGAGTATTTAGGATGTCGTCTCTTAGATGTACATGAATTCTGATGCAGCAGAAAAGGAAGTTAAAAGTGGAAGAGTCAAATGTACATGTACAAATTCTTCCCTGACATTTTTAAGATGGTGATAATCTGCTTTGACAAGAATACAGGCTGGGTGTACCACATCACGGTGCGGATTTCCACTTGTCATTACAGGGTGCTGAGGGACCCTGCCACTTTTAGCTGCAGGGCTCTTTAATAAAACACCGCCACCTCATCATGATAAATTTATTAGGCAGGAATCCACTGTAGAGTACAGGAAAAAAATCAGAACAGTTATATCAAAGAGTGGAGGGAAAACATCTTTTCAGTAGTGGGGTGCGGGAGTTTCTTTGGAAAATGATTCTGTAGAGAGGAAGAGATTTTCCTTCTGTGTTTGAACTGTAAAAAAAAAGCCTTTCTTCTGCTCCCCAGGGGTTAGAGTAAATCTGCAGTTTCCTTTTGAAAAGTGCTCAGTTTGGGGGCATTTATTGAATAAAACCATCCAAATTAAAATCTCGTTTCTGTCACTGGGCTGGAGAATTTATCTATTTGTCTGGGACTGAAGTGTTTTAATTCATTTTAAGTGATAAGATTCATCAGTGAGGACATGCAGGGAAAGTAAAAAAGTGTTACCCATTGTACCTAGCCCTGCAGCTCCTTCAGAAAGGCTCCTGGCTTGTTATATTGCTGGTGACCGTCAGACCACTCGGGGAAATAAACGTTTTAATGAAGGGCACCTAAGTTCAAAACACTAACAATGTTTCACCTACATCATGAGGGTAAATTCCTCTTATGTTATCCCTGTGCAACTCCACTGAAGTCAACAGGTGTAACTGAGAAGAGAATTTGGCCGTTGGCTTGTAAGTAGATGCCCTGCTCCTCCCACTGCTCCCAAGATGGATCTGCCCATAGATCCTAAGTTATATGAAAGCTCCTAGTTGTATTCTGACATTTCTCTATGGCCAAGGAGTTTAGGTTTTAATTAACCAGATTCCTCCCAGTGTCTTCAGCATCAGGTTGGGAAAATATTGTTCATTTCTTTGTTTTAAAATAAAATTATAAGATCTGTGTGTTCAGTTAAGTTGGTGTTGAGCACTGAACTTCCACTCAAGCCAGTCAGGGCCGGACTCTGTAAACAGATTCTCTGTAACTTGAAGTCTTTAAAGCATGATTTGAGCACTTCAGTAACTCAGCCAGAGGTTATGGGTCTAGTACAGCAGTGGGTGGGTCAGAGTGTATGGCCTGTGATGTGAAGGAGATCAGACTAGATGATCACAATAGTCCCTTCTGGCCTTACAATCTATGAATCTAAGCAACACAGAGAAGGTCACTCTCAAAAAAATGTCTGGGAGGTCTGAAATGAGACTTCTCTGCTAGCTGTCCTTTGAACTATGACCATATGCTGAACTTCCAGATTTATCCCCATGAGCATGCAAGGACTCAAATACACCAGATCCTGCTGAGGAATGCAGCGATCAGGGAACATTTTCTCCATAACACAGACCTTGTCTAATTTACTGCTGGGCGGAGTGAGTGTAAAACACCAAATCAGAACTTTCTTCTCACTCACACCAGGGATCATGTTTTTACACTCAATTTGCACAGACATAAATGATGGCAGAAGGTGCAAGGCAGGAGAGAATCAGGTCTCTGGATCCTTAACTACTCTCATTCCATCCCTGCTTACAGAAATCAGGCTGGAGGAACCGGGACAAGGCTTTGTGAGGTACACAGTCCCAGATACTCAGCACCCCAGTGTCCCAGCAGTTTCAGTGCAGGTCTGAGAAACTTATATGGAACCTTGTTATTTTAGACAAGAGGAGAAGAGTATGATGGAATCACATCATCTTTACAGCAGAGTCAACATTGGGGCTCTTGGTCCTGACACACTGTCCCTTTAATCTTGTTTCATCTTATGAACTTTGGAGATGAAATGTCTCTGTAAGCACTTGCTACACAATGGGATGATAATTTCTTAGGCAGCAGGAGATGCTGATGGTTTCAGCCCACTCTTTGTTCTTGCCTCACCTTTGAAAATAACCAGAGCTGCCTGAATAACAATGCAGCACAGAGTCCAGGAGTGAAGCTACCCCCTAACGCTCTCACTTAACCTTGCCTAATTCTGTCTTACTGACCAATGGCACAGACATCAACAAGTTATTACATTTGGAAGAACTTAAACGTACAGCTTAATGACATTTTGAAAGTAAATGAAGGAAATGACTGAAGTAGAGAAAAGAAAGCAAGACACTGCAGTGAAATCGCCCTGACAGTTCTCTTGATGCTAATATCCATTGAAGGGAACTAGAATGCTGTTGCAAAAGAAATCTGCGTGGTCCCCAATCAGTAACAGACTCCATAGCAACGCTGCACCCATTTTCTCTGCACCTACCCGCTAGCCTCAGGCCGCCGCATTTCCGCTGCAAGATTTGGTGAGATCCCAGACAACTGAAGCAAAACATTTCCCCGCTCTCTTTGCCTGATGCTACGTTGGGCATCACTTTTCCGCTGTCAGTGGGAGAACCATGCATTTCTCTACTACTTTCTCTCGGCAGCCATGCCAGACCAGTGGGAAGAATGGGAATAAGATCACAGCTAACTGAACCCACTTTTCTGCGATATCTAAAAAGTAAAATGTGTTTCAACATATAGTCGAGTATCTCTGGCAATGGATGCAAGCTAATCTGTATAAAGTACAATCTGCTATACTTTCTGGATTACGCTGCCAGGAAACAATAGTTTTAATATGAAAAGGCAAAGCTATAGCAATTGTAAGGACAAAACCCATTTCTGAGTTATTCAGCATTTTTCTTTGCCAGCCAGTGAGTTGGGATGTGATCTGATCACTTACATTTGGATTCTGGCTTTTTCTCCGATAGTGTTTTTATAGCCACTTGTTTGGGAAGATCTTAATGGTAACGTCATTAAGTCAAACCTGTGGCAACAAAACTTTATAGTATCCTCCAGCCTCAGTCTCTCTAAACCCATACATCTAGCTAGTGAGGTATTCGTATGGCCCCATCACCACAGAATTCAAATGTCTCACCATCATTCATTACTGTATTTCACAACACCCCTGTGAGATAGGGAAGCATTATCTCCATTTTGAAGATGGGGGAAATGAGGCAACCAGAGATTAAGTAATATGCTCAAGGTTACACAGGGAATTTGTTGTACTGCTGAGAATTGCACCCCAAGCTCCCTGAGTCCCACCCAGACCAGTTCCTTAGCTGTAAAACCCTCCCACTGTTTTCAGTGTTGGCTTCACAAAGAACCGTGTAAACTACCTGAAGATACCAAAGGATCCTACCTAATGGATACCCACCACTGTTAGGATAGTGTTGTTAAGGGTGTGCTGTTCATTGTTACTACACATATATTCGTGGGGATAGCATGTGCACAGTCTCTGGAGCACTTAGCCAAGATCAGAAATATCTGCAGAAAAGACACAATACTGTTCACTTGGGTTATATCTGTTTCTTAGCGTCATAAACACTCATTTTCAAAATGGAAATTGTTATCTAGTTCTAATGAGCATGATTTAGCTCTGTACAAGGCAGATTTGTCCTGCATTATGCCATACAGCATCAAGATCTATTTTCTGGCTTAAACTGAAACCATGGAATATACCTCTCAGAGATGTAATAGCAAGGAAACCATTTGCCCTCAGGGAAAAGGAAACTATCTAGTCAGGAAAGGAACATTTTCACATCTGTGATAGGTAAAGAGACACGCCATCTGAAGGTAGTTTCCCCATGTCTCTACCCACCTTTGAATTGGTATTTATTTTAATTCTGAATGGTCTATTTATAATCCAGATCTATACATAAAGGGTTGTTAATTAAGGTTATTAGCAGTAGGTGGAATCCACAGCTGGAAAACATTTCTCATTCAGAAAAGATAACATACGGCACAACCTTTTTGTGAAAGAGTCTGAATCGTAAAATTCATTAGAAAAAATCCAGAATCCCTGGGCTTTGAGTCAATATAATGATGAAAGTTCAGATACAGCTACATGCTATCAGTTGTGCAAGATCTTTTTTTAATAGCTGCTAGTGGATTGCCAATAATTAATTACCTTTTGTGGTGTCTTTAAGTCTTGTGCCTAGGCAAGTAAAGTATAAAAAGAGTGTAAGCCACAGGATAATTATGGGATAAAACTGGCATCAATCTTTCTGCACTGAAACCTGGCACCCTTCAGCGGGAACAGTCTGTGTCAAGTCAGCTTCATTAGGTATTGTCTAGAGCCTGAACCCTCATTTGTTTGCATCAATAATACATTCAAATGGTTTATCTAACTTGCAAATGTGAATTCATTTATTGGTCCCATAAGCAAGAAAGAATTGTGACCAGAGAAGCGTTTCATGTTACAGGTTGGATAGTGAACTAGGGACTGTTTACTAAAATCTGAACAATTAAACTCCATCAAAAATGTTTATATAGTATAATTTCTTTGCACACACCACAATCTCCATAAATTCAGATGTAAAATTAATCCCCAACTGCAAAGATGAATATTCCTTATAAAAATAGAGTACAAATATGAGGAAATATTTATCGCTGTCACATAACATTCGGATTGAGATTAGTGTCAGAGTGAAATTCCCCTTTACAAAGGGCCAACACAGTGACTAGGTACCACTAGAATTTCACTTAAACCATTGATTCTTTTCAGGGGTAACCTTCACCCACAGACAAGCTGTCCTATCTTTCTTTTATACTGAAATATTCATTAAAGATAAAATTCCTGATCTGGCAAAATAGCCAAAACCACCTCTGTGCAGAAGAAAAGTTGGTATGATCTCAGGCGGGAGAGCTGACCTGATAAGCCACACAATTAAATTTTTTTGGTAATCTGCATCCAGCACACTATAAAGAGACTGCTGAATTTGTCTTCTTTACAGGGATTACACAATATTAATTAATATTTAATAGAAGTTATATTGTTCCTCGGATAAAGAGAGATTATGTCATGACCACGAAATAGCACATGTTGTATCCCTATTGTGTATTCATCAGCATTATTTTTACTACTCTACAGATTTCTTTAAACACTCTTTGGCAGGTTGAGCTATCATAGACTCGCAGGATCACAGGACTGGAAGGGACCTTGAGAGGTCTTCTAGTTCAGTCCCCTGCACTCAAGGCAGGACTAAGTATTAGTTATACTATATTAATAATTTAGTTTGTTCTAAGGTAAAATTTCCAAAAGCACCTTAGTGACTTCAAGCTTAAGTCCCATTGCCTTTCAGCATGATTTAGACTCCTAAGTGTCTGTAGAAAATGGGGTCCCTGTGGAAAAATAGTATATGGTTATGAGTTTAAAGACTGCATCATAATGCCGATGCACAGGAAGGCATCATTGCATTATTAATTATTATTATTGTTTTAGGGGGATATGAGCAGAAATTTAAAAGACTGGGGCTGGAAAAGAGTAGACTAACAGGGGATATGATAGAGATCTATAAAGTCACAAATGGCATTAAGAACGTGAATAAAGAAGTGTTATTTACCCCTTCCCATAATAGAAGAACCAGGGGTTACCCAATGAAATTAACAGGTTTAAAACAAACATAAGGAAGTACTGCTTCACACCATGCACAGTCAACCTGAGGAACTCATTGCCAGGGGTGTTGTGAAGGCCAAAAGTATAACTGGGGTAAAAAACAAATTAGATAAATTCAATGAGAACAGATCCATCAATGGCTATTAGTCAGAAACTATGACTAGATGACAGAGGATGAATCACTCAATAATTGCCCTGTTCTGTTCATTCCCTCTGAAGCATCTGGCACTGGCCACTGTCAGAAGACAGGACACTGGGCTAGATGGACCATTGGTCTGACCCAGTTTGAGCATTTTTATGTCATTACGCTTGCATACCCTTAAGTCTGGCATTTCCTAGTTTTTGAGTGCTTAATCATGCAACCTGATATTCTTTTGACATCGTTTTTGCTTGTAATTTCCTAATTAAAAAGAAAATAAAATAAAAACTGAAAAAGCACAAATTCTATCTCATGAAACCATTCTGAGCCCAGCTTGGGTCATAAGCAGGGTTCAGACCTTTAGATCAACAGCACAGACTTCTACTACTTGAGCTAATGTAATAATTGATAGAAGTAGTAGGCTGTTATCCTGTATGTGCACCGACCATTAGAAGGAGATGAGATGCAGTTTACCAGTGGTTTCCCTAGTTGCTGACAGTACGGGAAAGTAGAGACTTGAAACTGCTGGGTTAATTCCAGATTCGGGGCCGGGGAGAGTGTTCTAGTGTTTATGGAACCTCTGGGCTTCTGCTCCCTTCTCCAGCTTTCCTCACCCCTCTGCATTTTTGTCAGGCTGCTTCTTCCTTCAACTCCATGCTGCCCAGGTGCCAGCAACAGGTACACTGAGACACAAGAGAGTCTCCCTGCTCTCAGCTCTGGTGCCGAGTTCCACAGCGGCCCAGGGTGACTGGGAAGAAAGCATGCTCAGCTGCTCTGTGGGGAGTGTGCGTGCCCTCTTGTCAGCACATTGGAACTGGAGCGGATGGAGCATGCTCAGTGCACGTGGACTCTTTGGAGAATGTAGCTGCCAAGTTCTAGTAAGATCCCACTCAATATGTGCAAAAAGATTTTTCAGTGGCTCATAACTTGGGCAAATTTTGACAGAGGCACATCTTTGTCCCATGCCCCTGCAAGCCCTCCAATTTCAAGTTCCTGTATCAAAGTATTAAGGTGCTAGAGCTTCTCAATGAAATAGTTGTAAATTTTTTTTTAACATGGGCCAAATAACATATTATCCCCTAATCTGGTTCCTGGAAATGGCCGTACCGTTTTAGCTGAAATTTTCTAAAAATATATAGCCAGAGGCAGACATCCAGGATGTAAAATTTCAGCCCAAACAGTTAAAGTTATAACCAATTGGAATCAAAGTCTTATAATGGAAAGTGTCAGTCTACCTTAACTATCGGCGATACTACTTGCTATTACTAATATAATAATATTTTGTCCTTCTCTGTCCACTTCTACTGCCTCTCCCGCTGCTAGAGAAGCAGAATCCTACACTGTTGCTGCAGATCCCAGTACAACCAGGGCAGTATTTCAGATTCCTAGTCCCCAGTCCAGTCATATCCCCTAACTGGATTAAGGACCTGCTGTTAATTTCCCCTATTCTTTGAGAGATTTCTATTTGAACATTGGAGCTATGAGTCATGCCAGCCACTTTCTGCTCTATTTAAAGTAGCTGCTCTCCGCAAAAAGACTTAACTGGAATTAGGGGAAAAAACCCACAACACTTTTCCCACTTTATTCTCTTGCCTTTGAACTTTCTATTTTTAGCCTTCCCTCTTCTGCTGGAAATAGAAGGTAGAGTTCAAGTGCACTGAACTAACTTGACTGTAGGAGATTTTGATACTTGTATTTTTTGAACATGAAGTTTTTCTACAGTTTCAGCCTAATAATTATCATGTGATGCTTCAGTAACTTAAATCAAAATTCTGACAGGATACTGCACCAATCCCTGCTGCAGTAAACACACTTCACTTGTTCTCAGCATGCACAGACTGATTCCTTTCATTTTTTCAGAGCCCTAGAACACAGTTACCATTTCTCCATACCATTTTTCTTTCCTTTGTTTACTCATACCACACACAAAAGCAGGAGTAGTTCCTCAGTAAAGACAGCTTATGGAAAATGGTGTGCTGCACAACAATAAAAAAAAATCACATTTATTAATCCAACCAAAAACTAGATTTTAGAGGAGGGTGGCGTGACAGCTACCCATTAATACAGACACTTGGCCTTCCTTTGGGTATTGTCCTATACATGGAAGTCAGGAAGAACTCCAAATTCTATCTGAAAGTTTTTAATTCTCTCTTTTCTCACTGACGGGGGCTTTCTATTTATCTTCTCCCTACTTCTTGTTAACTTTTCACATATTCTTACCAGATTAGCATACCTTTAGCCCTTTTTGGAAACTTTACTTGCCCTTTCACCCTGTTATCAAATTGGGATAATTTAGGGTCCCTTGACATATCCACTAGCACATTAGTATGCTCTCCTTCAAACTAGGGCCAAGTTCTGGTCTGTTCACAGATGTCAGTCCACGGTAATGTCTAGTGAAATTGATGGAGCTACTCTGGATTTGCATCAGTGTAAGTGTTGGGAGCAGGGGGCTCGGGGAATGGAGGCCTCCAGAGTTTCAGATAAAACTCCAAATCCCAAATTTTCTGAGATTCTGAATTAGGATTTCACCAGAATGCCAAAACAGCCTTGGGTACATGGAGGCAGCCTAGTGCTCCCAGGACTACTGGCTTGTCTGAAGAATTAGCCATATTTTCATACATGGTCTACAAACAGTTACTCCTATTACAACAAGGCCTGATTAGCTCAGAGGCCTGGGAAGAATCCATCTGCTTAGCATTGCAACTCAGAAGTTATTCTGATTTTAAACTGAGCAGAAGATAAGGAAGAAAGAGTCCCACATAAACCCTTCAACCCTTGGGGTATTTGTGAATTGCTGTGAAATCCTAGGGAGAACATCTGAATGGTAGGAGATGCAGCAGGGATGTAGTGAAGGAGTACACGCATATTGGAACTCCTGGGTCAAGTCAGGAACATATGCCAGGCATGTGGTGATATTCTAAATCAGAGGGCACGAATCCTAGAATCATAGGGTGTGAAGGCATGGTTAATATACATATATTATTATACCAATGCTACTTCTGTGCGTTAATTGGCAGTTATGTACAGTATTTATTGATGGGGTTTCCACAGTTCAGTCCATGATGGGTAAATAATTCCTGCCAGGGGACATAAGAGAAATTTTGAGCTTATAAGATTTTGCTGCACTGTATACTGTGGTGAAGTACACCCCGCCTTTGAGTCCTAGGTTTGCTTAGAGTAGTTAGGTCAGGAAGCCCTTCCAGCATGTCACACTGGTCTGGCCCCTTGCTTAGAAAGGCACCCCACTTTTAAAACCATCTCTGTCCCCCGTTTTAACCACGTGCTTCAGCCAAGGTAGATCTGGGTTCCAGCCTCCCCTCTTCCACAGAAGGTTTCTGTGTAGAATCATTCAAAGTTGATAGCTCTATCAAAGCTCCTCAAACATCAAGTCCCCATTACACCAAATGAATGCTCTAGTCCACAAAGGAGGTTACAATACAAAGTAGAGCCCCTGACTCAAAATGGGGTTTACAGAACCACAGGGAATTCACCCTGACACAGGCATCTCCCCAATCTGTCACACCAGTCCACAAGATCATCCAGCAGGCTGCACAAGCTACTCTCTGTGCATCATCGCATGAGTGGGCACATCTCCGGGACAGCATGGGTAAAATGCTAGGAATACAGATCATTCCTGGTCTCTGACAAGCTCTGGAATAACATAGATTTGGTCCACTTTAGTTTATCTTTGGATACTGCAGACTGCAATACTGTTGTACACTTGTTGTGGGCACTGATACCAGTAGTTATTCTGTTTTGAAAGCACAGTTAAAGAACATAAATCTCACTTATAAATAATAATTAAAAGTAATCACAGATTAAATAAATTAACATAATACATTCCGTATTGATTAACATATAATACAAGAAAAGGAGTACTTGTGGCACCTTAGAGACTAACCAATTTATTTGAGCATGAGCTTTCGTGAGCTACAGCTCACTTCATCGGATGCATATCGTGTCTGCTGCAGTTTCCACGGTATGCATCCGATCAAGTGAGCTGTAGCTCACGAAAGCTCATGCTCAAATAAATTGGTTAGTCTCTATGGTGCCACAAGTCCTCCTTTTCTTTTTGCGAAGACAGACTAACACGGCTGTTACTCTGAAACATATAATACAAGGAAAATCAACATGGTCCCAAGTTCAGTAAATTGGGTCATATTGCTGTTTGAGTCTCAGGTTCAGTGTGCTTAAGGAAGAGAAGCTAAACAGCAACATATTGGTGATTATTTTCACCATGTTTCGTGTTGTTAGGTTTTACCCATGGCAAGAACGTCCCAAGCTCTGCAAAAGCCAGTTGTTCACTAAGGGACTTGGAGTGTGGCGTGTATGACAATGGGCTGTTATTGTGAGATGAATAGTAACTAGTAAAAAGCATAAAGAGGGTAATCGTTTCCTTTCTTGCTAGAGGCTCATTTTTTACTACTAGTAAAGGAGATAATGAAATTGTTTTGTATAGGGGCCTCAAAATCCCATCAATTTGTCTCATTAATTGTTCCCTCAAAATCTTTATCATCTGTGATTCAATCACCAAATGCTAAATTACATCATCTGCATAAAGTCTTCCCTTTCAATATAATCTTTGAGGTGTTAAAAAAACCTCACAGTATAATACAGGCATTTTAGAGGTTTGCCTCTATACTCCTTTGACAGCTCTCTTCAGTTCTGAAGTTAGTCTCCCCACGGTCAATATATCTGATTTGAGGGTCTTACTCTTTAATTAATTAATATAGCATACAATTCAGATAATCTATCCTTGTTTTGATCAATAGTTTGTATCGTGAGTTTAAATTTGTTAACTACCTCAGTACCAAGGTTTAATTATTTTTAACAAAGTTATAAATTTGAAAGCACAGTGATAATGTTATATCAGTTTAATAACATGATCTTCTAAATAGGTCTGCGTCAAATAATTTCCCCTATTAATATAAATCTTGCTCAATCCTGAATGTTCCTATTGGGATGCTGGGGGGACATGCTCCCCCAGAGAACAACATGAATTCTTTACAAAGGGTGAAAGCAGAGAAGATGCAGCAGATCATGGTGGTGTGTTTTTCCATGTAGATTCGTAACTCTGAGATCTAATAAAACATAGTGAGATGAAGGTTACAAGAGAAACTAACCAAGTGGTGCCTCTGGGATATGAGCCTGTTCGATAGTAATCTGTTGGTGCTTTGGATCACTGTTGTATCAGGTTAGTATAGGTCACCGTGGTACAGCAAAATAAAAGGAAATCTTCACTCTCCTGTTCTCAAAAGAGCAAAATAGCACCAGGAGTTTTATTTATTTCCCCACAAGGAGATTTGGGGGCTCTTTGCTTGACAAATGGTGCCACTGGGAATGTGCTCACAGCGTGTACTGGGCACTGACTCTCCCTTTAGCCTGTCCTTGGTTGCTGTAATGTGGCAAGCGAATTGCATGTGTGATATCCTGTGGGTCTCACATGAATCTCATATTGCGTCCAGGAGGTTTCTTAGCCATATATCACATGGTTGACTGGTGACCCACACAGCTTGACTCCAGTTTAATCAGTTTAGAACTTCCCAACTACTTAATCTAGCATCATAACAGGAAGATGCTAGTGGACACTGAGTCTCTCAAAAGAAATGTGCTATTCATCTTCAGGAGGAAAATTAGTTGCCAATTTTCATATCTAAAATTCATGATTCCCCCTAAATTTCTGACTAATCAGGGACATCATAAACATAATCACTTAAGGTAATCAGCTAAAAAATGTAATTTGTCCTATATTTCAAAACATAATGAGCTTCTAGCTTCATCCTGAGCAGAGCGATGGTTACAATTGCAGATGCTTGTTAAAAATGGAGTTTCTGTACCTCATGGATCAAAGTCACATGGAGAATATTCTTTATTGTTTTTCTTTTGTTAAATACAATAATGGTGACAAAACAACTAAATTATTCAAGGGCTTCAACATCTTTTAAAAATAGCTTTGGAACATCATGACCTAATCTCCTCCTTTTTAACTAAGGGACATTTGCAAATGCATCATCTATGCTGCTAGCCCAGAAAGAGAATTTGTATCTTACTGACAGATCTGCAGGAGCAGGGTTCTGTATTAATGATACTTTAGTTAGATGCAGTAGGGATGTCACATTTAACAACACAGAGGGACTTGGGGATTCAGTCTTTGTCATAAACTGGATTCCTCCAATAAAAGATACCTGAAGAAACTCCAAATCTGTCGGAAATGTCCATCAACTTCAGCCAAGGCAGTCAGTGAAACCACAGCTGTTGACAGCACAGCAGAGACCTTTTGAACGTTTTTTCATAGCAATAAGTTTAAATGAAGATGGAGGACAATAATTTAACATGAAGAAATGCTCTGAGGTTTTCTGCGTGGGAAGCCATGAGATGCAAGGAAGCTGGTGTATGCTGTGCCCAGAAGGGTCCAAACCTACTTACTTCTATTCTGCTCTGCTGCTGAGCAGACTGATTACTGGAACTTGTTTAAGAGGAGATGGATTTTGCATGAAACGTGAGAAATTCATCTGGAGAATTAATGCATCATTTAAATGCTCTTCCCTGTTTCTATAAAGCTTGTTCCCCTTGTGATTCATGCATGCAAACCACTCTGAGGTGTCAGACAGTTCAATTTTGTTATATTGAAATTTAATACTCTGAGCCCGGACATTGATACAAACTGAAAACAGCAGCAGAGCCCACAGATTCGTACTTCATCCAGCTCATACTTCGCAGATTATTATTATTATTCTCACGTAAAGGGAAGACTAATGGATTTCTTCCTTCAAGCAATTAAAAAGTGATTTGTCACACACCAAGATGCATGGCTTTGTATCAGCAGATATTACTCTGCTGTACCACTGACAGAGAGAGAAGAGACGCCAAGAACTGACAGCAAAGTTCAGCTTGTTCTCAAGAATCAGGAACAGGCCCAGATCATGGCACTCAGCAATTCTGCATCCCAACATGCGTAAGATACAAAGCAGCTCTCAGGGGAGAACCTGATGGAAAAGAGGGGCAGAGACCTCAAAGCAGAGGAAAACCATCAACACTGTTAAAATCTGCCCAACTTGTTTTTCTACTGATTGACCATTTACCCCTGTGATGAGCTGGGGAGCTGAAACTACTCTCTGAATCTAGTATTCAGAAAATATCCAATGAGTCCTTGTCACCTGGAAGGTGATAAGGTGAGTCTAGTTTAATGATGAGAGGACAGGGTTACAAGGTGAATGAACAAATGTGTCAAATATCAAGACAAACACTGGTTACAAATTCTCTGATATCAAAGATTCTGAATGGTGGAGCTACACAGAATTAATTACATATGAAATTAGCTCTGCACAATATGACTAGGAAATAAAAAATGAGACAAAATACTGTGTTCTGAAGCTTTAAGGTACACATTCCTCTGCCCAGGAGAATTTCTCTATCCTGGACTTATATATGAGTAGTCAGGATTGGGGCTTTCTCCAGCCTGGTCCAAAAAGACCAATCAATAACGGATGGCCTGCTTTAAGCAGCATAAAAACACACAGTCTCTAATTTACAACCTCTGTTGTAAACAAGATGGTCAGTTTCCTAGTCCTCCCTCCTTTGGTTTCCTGACCTTGTTTCACACATAGGCTGAGCTCGGCTGAGCTAGATAGAAAAAGAAAGTTGTTCTTCTTTTTTAGATACCTGCACTATAAAGCCCCTTCTCTGCCTGGGGTACATACACATCCTATTGCAGGTTCCTGACGTATAATTTTGTAGTTCCTCCACTTCCATTTCTGATTTTTTTTTAAACTTCCTGGAAAAATTCTTCCCCGGGATAAAATAATAGCATTGGGAAATTCAAGGAGATCGGTTTCTTTTTTGAGAAAGTTGGAAATAGGGTTGGAAATTGGGTTTATTTTGATACACTAGCTTTAACCTTACCTAAGACATGGCTTCTGCCAGCCTGAGAGAAAGTGAAGTTACCAAGTAACTAGGAGGTGGTACATGGACCAGGAATATAACAGGTACCAGCACTGGTCAGTAGGAAATTGGGAGATCACTCGGAAGTAGGCCTCAATTCTGGTTTGGAACACGCAGCCCACACTTTTCAGGTACAAGGCAGGTTGGATTAGCCCATGCTGTTTAGGTGGTTTGCGTATTGTTGATATTTAAGCTATGTATAACAGCTCCCAACTTTTGTTCAAGGTATGACACTGCCCTGATGATTTTTAAGCTTACACTGAAATTTCTGCCTGGTAGTGAGCAGATGTTCCCCTTTCATGTATCAAAAGGATCCTTCTTGATGCTCACGGTAACCCTTCACTTCTCCTGCCATTTCAAAATCCTTTGATCCCCTGCGGGCACCCAATGGATCAAACATTAAAAGACTGATATTATTTTGAGCACACAACAATACCAAATTTCAAGGCATTTTGTAGATGGATTTTAAAAAAAAACCAAAAACTTTTAATCCATTCTGAAGCCAAAATCCAGTCATAAACATTCTGCGGATTGCTCTAGTTAACTGTTCATGCAGATATTAAAAAAAAGAAGAAGGCTTTTAAAGCTAGATCTCATCAGATGACCTTGCAGTCCCCCTATCCTATGTCTCAGGAACCTCAGGGGACTGGCTAAGAGCCAGATAAAAGGGTTTCATTTCTTCTTTGGCATTGTTTTATGAAGCTTTCTTTTTATCGACATCTCAACTTCAGAACATTTTCAGATACAAAGTGAAGCAAGCGTGATCACTAGATATTCATAGGGACTTGCTAAAAGTATGTTCCCTTTATTCTAATCAAATAGTCCCAGAAAGGAAATTCCTTTGTACAGTGCATATGGTAAGCTTCAGCCTAAATACCTTAGCTGACATCATTCACGGTGCTGCTGTCAAATGCAGCCCTCCGGGCTCATTGTTCTATATAAACTTCTTTAAACAATGCAGGTTGCAGAAGAGGTCTGGGGCAGGGCAGAACAAGCAAAAGATTTTGCAAGGGGCACTTGAACTCCATCACATAATGGGTTTGCTCTTGCTGGGGGTGGATATTTTGGAACAGCAGAAATCAGGCCTATGCAGACTCACTGGACTTCCATAAAACTTTGGGATGGGATGGATGGCATAAGGCCTCTATAGCATTTTTTCTGGCTGGGTTTGTGGGGTCATAAACCCAGCATTCTGCCTGCAAAACCACTTTACCACAGAGAAAGCACGAATATTGGTGTGTAGAAACCCAAGACACACATCCATTCCACCTGTCAAAGAGGATTGCAAAAGGCAATGTTGGATTCGTCACATCCTTTCTGTTTAGCAATATGGGCTTCAATCTAATATGGAAGAAACTGAGGCCAGCCTCACGCAAACACCTGTTGAAAATGTCCCTTGGTGCAAGGATCAGATGCAGAAAGGTAAGCAGGTTTTGCATATTTTACTGATTGTTCTCTTCCCCCCTCTAATTAACAATGTCTCTGAGTAGAACTGCACACAAAGGAGGAGCAGAAGGTAGCCCCAGGACAGAGGATCGGGGGGGGGGGGGGGAGAGTTTCAGAAAGCTCTGCTCAGAGCAACCCACTGTGCTTCTCTTAACAGAGAAGAGCATAAATCATTTATAATGTTAATTTAAAAGTAAACACACGTATATTTATAAATAAATCCTCCCTGTCAGCAGCACTGGTAGTCTCCTATGTTTGTTAACTCCAGTTAAATAGCTCAAGTCTAACCTTAAGCTGTCCAGAAAACAATTTCAGCACAGACATGAAACCCTGAAGTGATTTTATCATAAACTAGCAGAAGTCATGTGGAAAACTACATGGCTCCTTAGTTTAAGTCAAAGAGGACTCCACCATATCCCCTAGAAACCAATGGGGATGCTAAACTCTTTTTGGTGGGATAGATATTCCTGTGCATCAGATTTTTCCTTTCCTTCTGCGAAAAATGTGGTAATTAAAGGTGTAGTGTTTGTATTACGGGAAACCGAAGGCAGCTGTTTTCCTGGAATGAAGCTCCCCAAGCTTCTGCTAAACTTTCTCTGATCTCTGCTGTGAGAAAACAGCATTTTAGACAATCTCTCCCTCTTGAAACTAGAAAGAGAGCAAATTTTTGATCTCCTTGGCTCCAGAAAGGGAAGCAATTTCAGGTTCTGGTGAATGTTTCATTTTGTGTGGTCTCTTCTCTCTAAACACATCTCCTTCACAGCTAGGGACAGGGAGATTGCTTTGCGCCTAAGCAGTAGGTTTCATATTTAATAATTCACTGACAGTGACTTCGATCAGTTCAACACATCAGTGAAACACAAATAAAAACCACCTTAAAACATTAGGCTGGAGGCTTTTAACACACACTGGTTAATTTCATCCAAATTGTTAGTGCCTTTCAATCTCATAAAAGTAGTCACAAGAAACATTTTCAAACGTGCGTGTGCATGCATATGTCCACTAACCCAGTCTCCAAATCCCTGCTGCACAATGGTAAACAGGGAGCCACAGCACAGCTGGGTTTCTTGGCACACAGGGATTGTGCATCCTCTGAATGAGCTTTCCAAATCCCACCTTGACCCTGCATAATAGAACCACCCTTTGTGCAATAACAAGAGGTCCCTCCCAGGCTAAGAAGGATTCACCCCTGAGAAGTGTGAGCTGTCTCCATTCACTTCATTTCCAGTGAGTGGTACCCCTCAAACTGCTGTATGGCAGTGTTCTCCTCCTGCCCATCAGTCCACAGCTGCATGCACTTGGAGCACCGACAGTTAGTAGGATAAATCATGAATACTGACTGGCTTTGTGACTTGCCAAGGATTTGTTTTATGTGCATAGCTAAATGGATATTTTTATATTTATTGTGCAGTAAATTTATTTGCTGCCTTAATATAGATTTGTCCCTTTACATTAATATTAGTTGAGTTGTATTCCTTAAATATACCAGTGCATTAAAATACTGAACAGTACTTTAAAGAAACAAAAGATTTTTAAGTTGACACCGTTAAAAAGAATGTGCCCTAAACCTTATTAAAATATATTACTGTACAGAAAGCTCAGTAACTAAAACTGATATATTGTTAAATGGGTTGATCTTATATTTGTTCATACCTACTTTGAATTTTCCCCATTTATTACCTACAATTACAATAAATACAAATAACTCAAGTCTGAGGCATATGGGAGAACTTCATGCAGCTTTCCTGACCACGTAGAAGGACAGTTTACCAGGTATGGTTCACATTAGGTCATATGTTGTAAAACAGCTAACTAGGAACCAGAAAGGATTCTCCTTACATTGCACTTGACTTTCTTAGCCTCACTGTCACTGAGTGTCACACATCACGGCAGAATCAGTATCAGGAGAGCATTCAGATGATAGTTCATTTACAATTATAATTGTTCATATCCAGAAGTAATCCAGTTTAAGTCCTTTACCATCTCAAATATTTAGCGAAGTCCTGCCAGCTGGCTGGAGGGGAGGAAGCTATGCGTCCAGGGAGAGCAAAACAGATTTTCATCTTTTCTAGTCCTGATAGTCTTTCCATTTTAAAATATCTCCCAGTCCCATATCCCTCCCCCCGCCAGCCACACGGAAAGTGCAGTTTGTGTTAACATGTCCTCTCCAAAGGTGCAGCTGCCAGATAACTCAGCACACACATATACGCAGGTCCTCTGCATACAGCCTGGCTGTTGGTGATTCATTCACCACAGGCACTAGAGACTGTCCAGCTGGCATCTCTGAACCAGAGTCTAAAGTTATCAACAGAAGCTTCTGTTTTGGTGGGTCACTCCAAATGGGTGGCTTCACTTTTGCTGGGATATTTTCTTTTTAAGCAGGCAGTTTGTCGAGAGTGAACGATACTGAAATCTCCTGGACGCTTTCTTGAGCGAGGTGAAACGTGCAGCTTTCTGTGGCTGACAGGCTCCTCAGTGCCACTGCCTCAGAAATCCCTGCACACACATTCTTTATGTGCAATCTGAGTATCACACACACACACCAATTATCTCTTACCTGGGTGGGTCCATGAACCCTGAGAACCTTCAGCTCCCATTGTCTATAGTGGCACATAGCATTTCACAGCTTCCTCTTTTACCTTTGGGTTTTTCATGGATTTATGAATTTAAAGGCCAGAAGGGACAATTACGCTCATCTTGTCTGACCTACTGCATAATACAGGCCATATAATCTCACTCAAGGATTCCTGCCAATAACTTGTGGTTGAAGCAGAGCATGTCTAAACCCAATCTGAATTTAAGGACTTAAAATGATGGAGACACATTCCTCAGTAATTTGCTCCAATGGTTAATTATCCTCACTGTTAAAAGTGTGTATCTTATTTCTAGTGTGCACTTTGCTGAGTTTAATTTCCAGCTATTGGATCTTGTTCTGCCTTTGTCTGCTAAGTTAAACAGCCTTTTGTATCAGGGATTGTCTCACCTGGAAGGTTCTTACAGACCGCAATGAAGTCACCTCTTAACCTTCTCTCTGAAAAACTGAACAGAGTAAGCTGCTTTAGTCTTTCACTGTCAGGCATGTTTTCCTGACATCTAATTGTTCTTGCAGCTCTTCTCCAAACCCTGTCCAGTTTTTCAAAGTCCCCTTTGCAGTGAAGGAGCTGGACCTGAACACATTTTCTTGTTAGCACTTTTGCCACGACACCAAACTGGGAGCTCATGTTCCATTGACGATGAACCCTAAGACATTTTCAGAGTCACTGCTAGCCGGAATGCTGTACGTCTAACCTCAGTGCAGGCTCTTGTAGGTACAAGCTTGTATGTGGCTCTGCTACAGCACATGTCAAAAGGTCCAGATTTCTCTGTACCAGTGATTTGCCTCCTCATTATTTATAACCCTGCAAACCAGTCCTTACAGGGACACACTAGATCTGGGACCACCACTAGCTAATAATTCCCCATTAACAACTACATTTTGAGATCTCTCAGTTACCCAGCTCTTAATCCAGTTTTTTATTCAGAATAGTATGTGGTAACAAAGTCAAATTCTTTACATTCTTTCTCACTCTGAAGTGACGCAGAAAGCTGCATTCAACAGTAGAACATGGGGGCACGGAACGTGGTGGAGAGGGAAGGAGGAGAGGAGCCATCACAAATGAAGAAGCTGGGCTCATCACTTCTGGTAGTGCATACACAGTAGCCCTTAACTAACTTGGACTTACACTGAAAAGATGACAAGTTCTTTTTTCATAGATACTAAGGTCAGAAGGGACCATTATGATCATCTAGTCCGACCTCCTGCACAATGCAGGCCACAGAATCTCACCCACCCACTCCTGTGAATAGCTATGTCTGAGCTATTGAAGTCCTCAAATTGTGGTTTAAAGACTACAAGGAGCAGAGAATCCTCCAGCAAGTGACCCGTGCCCCATGCTACGGAGGAAGGCGAAAAACCTCCAGGGCCTCTTCCAATCTGCCCTGGAGGAAAATTCCTTCCCGACCCCAAATATGGCGATCAGCTAAACCCTGAGCATATGGGCAAGATTCACCAGCCAGTTCTTCTTGGCCCTGGCCTCATTCCAAGCGTGACACACACTCAGCCTGTTTTCGAGCAATATGTCTAATTTAGAGACCAACTTTGCAACTACTGTTTTCATGGACAAAGATGTTTGTTAAGATTAATGCTGGGAAAACTGGACTCTTAATTTCTCTGATTTCCCTTAGGTCTCTCCCACACTTTCCAGTGTATTGACAGCAGCCATCTTATGCTACTAGCTAATGCAGTTAGTATTATAGTCAAAGTGTGTGGAGTCTGTGTTTCATTGCTGAATGTTCTGGGTTCAAAACCTACTGTTGATGCATAATTCTTTTGGGGAGAGGGAATGAAAGTTACACATATCAGAATTTGTTTTTACATTTTTTCAGAATTAAAAATATGGGCAGCCATAAATCTGTAATTTCCTAACTTTGGTGTGTGTGTGTGTGTACACCCACAAATTATATTAAAAGAAAATTATTTAAGTTGCAAACTCAAGGACTTGTAAGTTAGGAAATGCCAGATTTGTCAGTGCCCACGCAACCTTAATTCTCAAAAAGGTAGAAAAACAAAGTCTAATTTGTATAACTTGCTTTTACCTTCCCTCTGCCATCAAAAAATTATGCTGCATCATCAGGGTTTCAATCCTGAAACTTCAGCAGTGCAGCCACCTGGACTACAGGACTAACAGTGTTAGCTAGCACCATGAGAAGGTGGCTGTCCCAGAGGGGCGAGGGGTAGGAGATGGCCAGGGAAACCCACCACCGATGAAAAGGTAAGAATAAGCTGGGCAGCAGTGATGTTTCTCATTTTGAGGCGGGTCGGGGGTCATTTGCGTAACGCATGGATATTTGGACAATACTTGCAGCTGCTCAGGTTTGACTCCTCTCTACCAGATGCCAACACGGCCATTTCCTTTATGGCCACAAAGGAATGGTTTTAGTTCTTGCCCCAGCAAAGTTCCGCACAGAGTGCCTCTTTTTAGAAGCACAAAGCCCCACGGCTAAGCACCGGCACATTTATGTCGTTTGTCTCTTTTATACGCTGGGTTCAGTGTTCAGTGTAAGCCCAGCTCTTACAGTCCCGCGAAACCTGCTGCATTACTAAGCTCCGGAGCATGATGTTCCCTGGCATGCCTAAATCATTAAAGTGAGGAGGCTGGTCTAATGCACCGCATCTGCCACACAGCCCTAGGACTGCTACTTTGCTAGACATGCTGAACACCCCAGAGCACGGTACTTTAATGGGTCACCTAAAATTATATAGGCACTAAATCACCTTTCAAGTTTTGCATATCTAATCTAAGCATTCCATGACTGCATACGGCAGCTTACTGCAGTCTACGAGGGGTCCATTCTTTCAGAAACTCTTCTTCAGCTCCTGGGCACTTTTCGGCTATAGCAGCATTGAGGCTTATGGGGCTTGATGGGAAGACAACTAGAAGGGAATATAAGAGAGCACACATGGTATGGAATGCGCTGCCCTTTAGGACAAACCTGACTGTAAACATGTCAAATCCGTGTCCATGAGACAGGGAAGCCATTGATATATTAACAAGCAGGGGGTATTCATGTTGTTTAGGACTAAATAGTGCTCTAGTGCACATGGAATATTCCCAGATTGGAGACGGGAAATTCCCAGCATGGACTCAGGGGTTCTGAAAGACGTTCCCTTGATAGATGGGATGAGGGGCTGCAAAACTGGCAAGTGAGTTGGCCTTTGGGGCAATGACTGTGGGGAAAACAAGAGCACATGGATGTCCCTGGCCTTCAATGAATCTCAGGATCAGGATTGCACTGAGCCCCACGGATTAGCTGGGAGTAAAGTACCATTTGATGTGAGTAAGTGCTGCAGGTTCTAGCCCTTTACAAACAGTAATAATAATAATAACGCTGTACACTCCTAAAGCACAGTCTACACTTGGCTGGGAAGAGGTAACAAGAGCAGCCTGCTTATTGCAAATGCTGTGGTTGGGAATATATTTCCTCCTGCCTCACTAAAATGACATCTAGTGTTTCTCTATTACACATCATAACTTTCAGTTATCACAGCATAACTGATCCTCCTGTGTATGGCAGATCAGATTAAAAAATGATCATATTAGCTCCCTACATTTTCTCCACTTGCTGTCTAGTGCTATTCCAGTGCCCAACAGGAGAGAAAAGCTTTGTAGCTGATGAATGCAGACAGGCTGATATTAAGAACTATAGAAGTTTTGTCAGCAAGAAACCATCAGGCTATCATGCAATATTAAACACCAGAGAGCACCTGGGGTTCTCCTGAGCCCTTACAAGATCTCAGCCCCTGCTGTCAATATCACACCTAGAAAAAGGAAACAATCATCATTCCTTCTTCATCATATTAAGATCAAACTATGGCAAGGATTCTGATTTTGCCTGTCTTTTGGAAGACAGACACCTATGCTTGAGAGGCTGCCTATACCGTTCAACTAATATTTTGATTTAAGACAGGTGCTTGGTTTAAAATGGAGTCTGCTTATCTTATTTTAAAAACAAAACTTAATACGTATTAGGTTTTACGAGCCATCTTAAAGTAAGGCCAAGCTCCTCAGCTGGGAGAATGCTCATCTGGTAGTCGAAGCACAGGAGTGAGTGGGAGATTTGGGTTAGATTCCAGGTGCTGTCACAGACTTGTTACAAAGCAGTATTGCCATAGGGTGATCATGTAACTCCGCTCTGCTCCAGTTCCCTCATCTGTAAAAAGAAGAGCTAAACCCACCTTCTACTGGGGGAGTGAGGCTCTTTCCCATGTTCGGGTATATATACAGACTGGTATTTCAGAGGCACTCAGTGCAGGGGGACAGTGGGAAGAAACCGGATTAAATCCTGTAACTAACATTTAAAGTCAATGTTTAAAACAAATAATACTGAGACCGGGGGCCATGTTCCAAAGCTCCAGTTAGCCGCCCACATGGGCCTTCCTTTTAGTGCTCTTGTTATTGTAAAAAGACACTAGGTCTGGCCAAAACTCAGGATTTGGGGATCATGAGAATTTTTAGCATTTTGTAATTTGGTTTTGTTGGAAAAAACCTGGAACAAAACCATTTTTTTTTTAAATTTCTCATGAATTGGATATTCTGAAAAAAAACATGTAGAAGAAGGGGGAAGCAACTTGACAACTGCAGGGGGATAAGAGAACAGAAGCGAGTGGGAAAGAGGTATAGCAGCAGAGGACAGGGACAGGGATAAGAGCTGTGAGTGTGTAGGAGCAGAGGGATAACAAGGACAGCCCAGTCTGTAACGACTTGAGCACACTCCCCTCTAGAGCCTGGAATTGAACCCAGGATTCCTGAGTCTCAACATTCCTCTGCTGTCCAGCAAATAGCTGGAAAACCCACTGGCAAAATGTGCCTCATCCTTCTGTAGCGACTGAGCCATATAGAGGATAACAGCCTACTCCTGGTAACAGTTACTCTGTTAGCTCAAGTTTTGCAGGTCTGCGCTGTGAATCTAAAGGTCTAATTTCTGCCTAGGACTCACAAGATGGAATTCCAGGGGCAGGGCAGAGGGGGTTTAGTTTGCTTTTTAAAAAATGGAGCAAATTACATCCAAACCCTGTGTTTAAATAATGTTATTGTTAAAAAGTCAAGCATTCAAAAGTTAGGAAATCCAGAATTAACCATAATTCAACCCCCCTTGTGCACATGCATTATGATGCAGTCTTTAATTACATGATCACATACTATTTCTCCACAGGACCTCACCTCATCCAGTACACAGGATGGACATGCTCTCGGAATGAAACAAAATGAAACATTTTGAGTAATAAACTATGCGGTTTTCTGTGGGACCCCTGCCTCCTTTGTTGAAGAAGCTGGAAGGTGTGTATTGAACGAGCCAGGCGAATGCAGGAAGAGAAAGGATGGTCTTGTGGTCAAAGCAGCTGAACGCTGCCCTAGAAAACTCGATTCTATCCCTGCATCTGCCACAGAGTTCCTGTGTGTTGCTGGGCAAATCACTTCTCAGAACTTCACAGGTGGCCACTAACTGCGTGTTCCTCATTTTCTGGGTGATCAGTTTGAGACACCTGAGCCCAGATCTGCTGAAGTGCTGAGTGCTCACAACTGTAACTGCAGTAAATTGGAGCTGTGCTTTGAACATATGACATGCTATATAAATGCTAAGTACTCTGAAAAAGCAGGGCCTAAGTGTCTCAAGCTGAATACCCAAAGTAAGCAGAGCGTTTGAAAATTATAAACTGACTCGCTGTGCCTCAGTTCCATGTTTGCAAAATGGGAACAATCATTCCACCTCACATCACAGGCGTTGTCAAGGTTCCTTCCCCACTCTGAACTCTAGGGTACAGATGTGGCGACCTGCATGAAAACCTCCTAAGCTTATTTTTACCTGCTTAGGTTAAAACTTCCCCAAGGCACAAACTATTTTACCTTTTGCCCTTGGACTTTATTGCTGCCACCACCAAGCGTCTAACAGATATATAACCGGGAAAGAGCCCGCTTGGAAACATCTTCCCCTCCCCAACCTTCCCCAAACCCTACACCCCCTTTCCTGGGGAAGGCTTGATAAAAATCCTCACCAATTTGCATAGTGAACACAGACCCAAACCCTTGGATCTTAAGAACAATGAAAAAGCAATCAGGTTCTTAAAAGAAGAATTTTAATTGAAGAAAAAAAAATAAAAGAATCACCTCTGTAAAATCAGGATGGTAAATACCTTACAGGGTAATCAGATTCAAAACATAGAGAATCCCTCTAGCAAAACCTTAAGTTACAAAAAGACACAAAAACAGGAATATAAATTCCATTCAGCACAGCTATTTTATCAGCCATTTAAACAAAACAGAATCTAACGCATATCTAGCTAGATTACTTACTAAGCTCTAAGACTCCATTCCTTTTCTGTTCCCGGCAAAAGCATCACACAGACAGAGAGAGCCTTTGTTTCTCCCCCCCTCCAGCTTTGAAAGTATCTTGTCTCCTCATTGGTCATTTTGGTCAGGTGCCAGCGAGGTTATCCTAGCTTCTTAACCCTTTACAGGTGAAAGGGTTTTTCCTCTAGCCAGGAGGGATTTTAAAGGTGGTTACCCTTCCCTTTATATTTATGACAGGAGTGAAGATAAATTCATTCATGTTTATGAAGCACACAGATATTATGGTGAGAGCACCAAAGACAAGTCCATGAGGAAATTAAAAATTCGGTATTTGCATGTATTTTTCTGGCTTCCTAATATCTGGAAGTGTTGGCCAAGAATCACATGATTTTGGAAAGTGGGTATGGGACCCTTTTCTGAAAGCAGGAGCCTGGCCAGAGTACCAAGGTGGCTATGCATGTGTCCATACAGCTGCAAGGAGGGTTCATAGAATATCAGGGTTGGAAGGGACCTCAGGCAGTCATCTAGTCCAACCCCCTGCTCAAAGCAGGACCAATCCCCAACTAAATCATCCCAGCCAGGTCTTTGTCAAGCCTGACCTTAAAAACTTCTAAGGAAGGAGATTTCCACCACCTCCACCTCCCTAGGTTCTAATTCTGAAGGATTATTCTTGGGAGAAATTTTAGATCCATGTTCTGACCTAAAGACATTATCATACAAAGCTCATAGACTTAAAATAGGTTGAAATCTCTAATAAGTTTTTCTCTGGAGGTCTTGAAAAAAATCTGTTTTAAATTTAAAGCCTTAACAGTAAGTAAGCTGGAATCATGATTGAGCACACTGTCTGTCCAAAAGAAAAACATATTTTAAAGTCTCACCAAAGCTTATGCTCAAATAAATTTGTTAGTCTCTAAGGTGCCACAAGGACTCCTTTTCTTTTTGCGAATACAGACTAACATGGCTGCTACTCTGAAACCTCTCCTCCCTGTGTGTCCCATCCTGCAACAGCAGGACTGAAAACAATTATTTATTATTTGTATTCTTGTGGTCTCCAATTCCACAACTGCAGTTCCACTGGACCGTGACTTTGCTCTGGGGATGAGAAGCCCCCCCAATACCTGGGGAATTCCTGATCGTGTGGGTGAAATATCACTGGGGCACATCTGTGTATGAAAGCCTGCACCCCAGGGGAGTTTGCCAGTGACTTGCCACTGATCTGGATCGAACGAAAAGGGCTTTTCTTCCCAGTCTGTGGAACTGGGGCTAATTGATATGGATGACTGGACAGACAGGAACATGCCAGGAAGCACAGAGAATCTACCTGATGGATTTGGTAAGTCAAATTCATGTTGCTCTTTTAAAACACTTTAATCTAAGTGAGATACAGACCTCGGTAAATAAGTAAGTGGTTTCATCGGTTACTCAGGTGTGCTTTATAGTCATGTGCTCTGAAAATCGTCTCTAACTGCACTAAATAAATGGCATGGGTGACAGCAGTGGAGGGATCCATCGTGCACATGGCTACTGACTTCAGAGAGAACAGACACTGTGATTAGGAAGAGAAATTACTACTTCTCACACTGATGCAATTTCTTATGCCTCCCATCAGATAATACAGTGCTTGTACACGCAGGGGCATCTCAAGATATTAAAGATGTTACAATGAGAATATTCCCTATGATTTTTCTTTTATTCCTATTTGCAAAAATTATTCCACATAAAAGCTAAAACGATTTGTCCTCCTAACCAAACCTGGCTTTGAACAGCACTTCCAATCCATGCCCTCTTCTGGGAGTCTTCTGTTATACTAGCTTCTGTCTTGTTTTATACTCATTGTAAACCAATGTAGGTATGCCACTATTATTTTACATTACTCTTTACGTTTCTCCTCTGTAACACAAGTTTAATTAGAATGTAACTTAAACTACTGTATCCTCCAGAGAGATGGGGGTCAATGCATGTGCACGGGGAATTTACGATCTGGTTATCCAGGAGGGAAAGGAACTGCTTAGAGAACTTTTGATAGCATAGAAAAATTAATTTTCCTCTTCCACAGAAGTTTATAATGAGAAAGCTACAGCATCAAATAGCTAATGACTCCACATGTATCAAATCAATGTCACTGTGTAAAATCTCACCCTTAGATTATTTCCTTTTTATTAAAGGATCATAAATATTCTGTTCAAATGTCACAGCATGGTTTTATGAAGTATGTTGGACTGTATTTGTATGAAAATTTGGGTGCAATTCCAAGGCCAGGCTTCGTGCATGTTTCATTGTTGTTGACCACAGTGTATGTATTCAGTTGAGTCCCGAGCACCAGTTCTTAAATCTTTTCTCTTATGCAGACGTCAGGGCTTGATGTCCAGGTTCTGTAATGAGAGGATAACCTCTGTATCTAGGGAGGATAGGTAGTGCTGACTGCCCTCCAGATGTTGGGATGAGCACTCTTCCACCACATGAGTGATTGTCACAGAGTGGGGAGGAAACCAGGCCATGTCTGTACACAGTTGCAGCAACTCTGGACAAGCTAGAGAGTAGCCTGTTGAGGCTGGTCAAGGAGCAAGGAGCTTCCTGCCACTGCTGCTATTGGGAGGTTTACACTAGCAGAGTTCTCTTCCATGGACCTGCTAAAATCCCAGTGGTAACATATTAACTGAGTCTTTTGCTGCAGACAAGCTCCAAGTTTCCTGCACTGTGAGCTATATCCTGGTCCCACTGAAGGCTGTGGCAACACTCCCATTAACTTCAATGAGAGCAGGGTTGGGCACTGAATGGGCATGACAGACAGTGTGCATGCAGAGCAGCTCTGTTTCAGGAAGAATTCACAGTGACCACCTTTGCAGCCCAGAAAGCATGAATGTGTGAGGGGAAAACTCAGACCTGTGCTCCACGCGGGGAACACAGAAAGAACCAGGTCGACACAGAGTAGGGCACAAACAGTAGTAACAGTTACCCTTCCAGATTCTCTCCACAGAATGACCTAAGAGCACAGAGAAGATCCAGTAGGTTTTCAGCCACTGACATTGAACTAAGAATTTACTAGTTGGATAACTTTTTTGGCATGTCCCTAAATGAAAGTCTGTTCCTCTACCCAAGGAATCATATTATTCAAGGTAAAATGTGTCTCCCTTTCCTAGTTATATACTGAACTGATAAAGCTTAAAATCATTATGCTGAAAACCATAAACTCAGCTTCTCTTCCATTCAGCTTGTCTATGCCTGAGGCTGCACTGATAATATTATTACTGAGCCATTTGCATAGGGAGAAATTGTTCTTTTGATAAAAAAACCTTCAATATTTCTTGGTCTCCTTGTGGTGAAGAGAACTATGGGAGCTTCATCACTATGCAAATTATACAAACATCTGAAACACTGCACCGTGGGAGTCTTCTAGAAGGCTAGTGAATATATTAACGAACCTCCTACTCTGTGCTCTTAGTGCATACAGGAAGAACAATAAAAGGACACAGGAATTATCCATTCATAGCAAACTCCTGCAGCAAGGAAACCCAACTCTTCAAAGATAAAAGGAATTTCTAAAATCAGCATGGGAGCTACAGGAGAGGCTTCGTCTGCATGGAGATAGCAAAAGTAGAAAAGCCCAGGCCTGTGCATTTGGGTTCCCCAAGATAAAAGGACAGATTAAGACAAACTATAACTTTATAACTCATGATTTTTAAGCCAATCTCATGATTTTTGAGACAAGATGCAATTTCTAAATGGGCTATATTGGGTCACTGTCACACTCCAGCCCTCGGCCAGCTCCTTCCCCCGGTACAGCTACAGTCTGGCCCACTGTCTGGCTCTCTCCCCCATGACTGTCCTGTACATTTCCTTAAACTGCCTGAGAAAGCCTTTAATCTCCTGCTGCCTTTCTAAGCCTGGCCCTCACATCCACTGCAAGTTTCCATTCTTCTTTGCATGCAACAAGGGTAACTGCAGGAGTACCCAGGCAGCACGTCTCGTTGCAAAACAGAACACTCTTAAGGAGCTTGGTGACTACACTGAGAGCCCACCTGAGGGCTGTAATGATCCCCTGTCTGAGAAGTTTACGCCTGGGTGTGTGGCCTTCACCATTGCTCACTGGAAGTGGAGTTGAGTAGTTGGTAGTTTTTCACCTTCAACATCCATACTTCTGAAGGCTCAGCACAAAGTGATCAAGAGAAAACTGCCAATTTTACAATGGTTAGAGAATCCATATTCCTGCTGTTGTAAGAAGATGCATGCAGATAGGTTCAGTCCAACGGAAGGAATACATAAATATTCTTGCTAAATGAGAGATAGGACAATGGGTCAGATGCATTAACCTCATGATTCCATCTTTCAAGACCTGAAAGATATTTAATGCAAACAGAACCCAAGAAATGTGAGTGAAGACACTGTAGGTGGCCATCCAATGTGACCCTCAGAAACAACAGACTTCAGACCACTCAGCTAACTAACTAGCTTAGCAGGATCCCCATTTAAATCATTTGAAGAGGAATTTCAGGCTCCAAGACAGTGAAATGTATCTCAGTCCTCCAGAGAGCTTACCCATCAGTGCTGACAAAGCACATGCAGGAGAAAGGGACAATGCACGTGAGCAGACTGTTTTTGGCCTGATTGACACGCAGGCAATACCTATATTATTGGCTGGTGCAGCCCTGAATTGGGGGGCACTCTACTCAAAGCAGAATCTGTGGCGTATCCAGTAGTGATTTGGTTTTAGATGCTATCACACGTCACACCGTAGAGAAGCTTTCAGTTAAACCACTTTGCTGACTCTTTCTATAGTAATCACATCTCCCTCCTGCTGCTCTGATGATTAATGGTTGAATTTGATTGAAAACCTGGTGCTGTGCCCTGTTTTCCCCAACCTCCTTGTCAAGAAACCCTTATTCTGCTATTTTGAGAGGAGACCTCACCTTGCTGCCCATGCCATTAATTGAATAACTATCAGTTCCAATTTATTCCATTTGACTACAAATTAGATTTCAGCTGGCTATTTCCAAGCCCTATTTCAACAGAACCTTATAAAGCCATGTCCCTTGGCTGATGCCACTTGTCAACCTGCATCTGTTCTTGGTGTATTAAAAGACGACAAAGCCAGAAACCCGCCAGTCTCTTAATGAACAGAACCCAATGTATTTGCCTTTGCTCTTTTCAAGTTTATGGTTACTTTAACGAAGACAACTAGGCTTCGTATTTAGGAGGCCTGCAACCCACTGTTTAAAGCAAGGTTGTATAAGAAGCAAAGGGCTCATCACTACTCTCCTAAAATAACATGCCATTAAAATCAACATTTGTGAAAATAATTATGTGTTCTCTGTCACAGACAAGGCTCTTTGTCTTTATACTGAGAACTGGCTGACTAAGCACATAAGGTCACTTATCTCTAATTTGCTTGGCTCATTCGTACCATACCGCGTTCCTGGAGGACAGATCTTCCAGTTTCAGGTTGGGAAAATGATAAAAAGAATTTTTGGAGGAAAATTTACATGACTATTGTCGTGGATTGCCTGGCTAAGGCAGAAAGCTAAATGGTCAATTTTAAACAAGGCACATGGCTAACAGCAAGGTGCTTAAAGAGTCCATACCAAGACCGATACTGTTCAATATTATTATTAATGATCTGGAAACGATGGTGAACTGTAAGGTGGCAACTCTGCAGATAACCCAAAATTATTTAGGTTAATCAAGGCTCTTTTTCAGATCTTTAAAGGGAACTAACAAATCCTGTGAAAGGGCAACATGATGAAAAATGTAGGGTATTTAAAAGGAATAATGTCAACTACTTGTAGAAATCACTGGACTTTAAATTAACCACAGTTACTCAAGAAAAAGACCTAGGTATCACTGAGGACTACTCAGTTTAAACCTCTGCTCTACATGCAGTGGTCATCAAAAAAGCAAACAAAATGTTAGGATGTATAAATCATGGTGTAGAAAACACAAATGTTGAAAATATTAGAATGCTTTTATATAAATCAATGGAATGCCCTCACCTAGAATACTGGGTTCATTTCTGAACATCCCCCCTCAAAATGGATATAGAAGAAACAGAGGGGTTATAGAGAAGGGTGACTAAAAAGAACAAATATATGGAAAAAATTCCATCTGAGGAGAGAGTGAAAAGACTGGGGATGTTTAGGTTAAAACTGAGATGAACAAGGTGGGGCATATTACAGAGGTGAACAAATAATCAATGACATACAGAAGTTAATAAGATGTTTCCTGTATTATGAGAAAGGGTGGATAGGAACAAAGGGAAAGGCAATGAAATGTAAAGGCAACAAATTTAAAACGATGCAGGTGTTACACACTGTATACTTAACCTTTGGAATTCATTACCACAGGATAGTATTAAGGGCAAGGACTGAATAGAATTTAAAAATTACACAAAGAAGAAAGATGGTTTTGTGGTTAAGGGACTGAACTGGGACCTAGGGGATCTAAGTTCAACTCCTGGCTCTGCCATAGGTTTCCTTGGGACCTTGGGCACATCATTTGGGGCAGATTTGAAAAAGAGCTCAGCATCCCCTCTCAGGGCTGGGTTTGCAAAAAGCCTCAGTTCCTATTCAGCACCAAAATAGTTGGTCAGCTTTTCAGAAGAGCTCAGTTCTTTGGCTGCAAGCTGGGTGGTGGGCTCTTTTCAAACTCTGTCCGTAAGCAGTACAACAGGAGTTTCTGGACACTGAGCACTTCTGAAAAACTAGACTTTATGAAGGTACCAAGGTAGGAGCTGAACTCTTTGGAAAATCTGGCTCCCATCATGGCTTCTGGGCACCTGAAAATCTGGCCCTCTTTCACTAACACTCAGTTCACCATCTGTAAAAGGGAGATAATGATATTCCTTTTCTCCCATCCTTTGTCTGTCTTCTCTGTTTAGACTGCTCTGTGGGGCAGCGTCTGTCTCTTAATATGTGCATCTATATCATGCAATATTTTGGGGGCCCAGTTTTGGTTGGGGTCTCTAGGTGGTATTCTAACAAATAATAGAAAAGGATTTGACTTTTATATTGATAATGGGATCACCCACAGTTATATTACAGAGGATAAAACCAATACCTGATAAGGAACAAAAACACTCAGATTTGGGGGCATAAGCCAGCCACTGAGAGAGGATTTGGAAGAAACTTCCCCTCTTGCCAGGAGATTTCATAATTATCTGTTACAGGCCTTCTTACATATGTCTCTGAAGCAGCTGGCATTGGCCAATATCACACAAGATACTGGAGTAGCTGGGCTGCTGGTCTGTTCTGGTAGGACCATTGCTATATTCCTATGGAAAAAGAGCATGCAGGATCTGGCATTCTGAACAGCACCTTGGCCCGAATGGGCTTGATAAAATAAACAAATAGCTTTACCATCAGGTGGAGAAGCTGGGGCCTCTATATCTTTGTATGAGATAGATAATCCCATGTTCCTATTGTGGTTAGAACATCTGATGAAGTGAGCTGTAGCTCACGAAAGCTTATGCTCAAATAAATTGGTTAGTCTCTAAGGTGCCACAAGTCCTCCTTTTCTTTTTGCGAATACAGACTAACACGGCAGTTACTCTGAAACCAACATATGTATCTTCTGTTGAACAGACATGGTAGGGCCTGAGCTAAACTGGGATGGAAAACAAGTGCTTTGTTGCAACAAAACACCACCTTCTGTATTGATAAAGATCTGGATTTTCCAGGACATGTTTCGTTCCAAGAATGGTAAGATGACTCCGGGAACAACCCTTAAAATGGAAGTGCGGCAAAGTGACCCAGCAGAGAGGGTGCCCCCTCACAGTTAGGTGAGGCATTGCGAGGTTTTTCTCCACTACTGCTCTGCTGACCGGCTGTCCCACGCAGCTAGGTCACACTGGAGTGTCACCCCTTTTGGGGTCATTCAGAGTCCAGTCCATAAGACAGAAAAAGTCAAAGTCTAGCAACTTCTATGCCAGGCCCCTATCTGCGGCTCATCATTCTTGACCTCTTTCATTCTGGAAGTCTGCCCTTTTCCCCGTGGCCTGGGGTCCAGCTAGGGAAACCAAGGCCCACCCTCTCCTCTGGGTTCCAGCCCAGGACCCTGGTTTAGGCAGTTACAGATTGCTCCTTCAATTCCCTTTGGATTTGTGGCTCCTAATAGCTTCTGCCCAGCTGGCTATTGAAGCGCTTCCGTAAAGCTGCTTCCATCCTCACCAGCAGTAGCTGAGCTATATTTCACATAGCCCTTCTAGTCTCCCCAGGACTGCTCCTGGGGCTGGGGTTCTGGCAGTCCCTCAGTCACTCTCCTCAAGGCCAGTCACCCAGCTCTCCTCTGTGGAGTGGACTTGTAACTAGGCCCAGCTACAGAGGCTCAGTCCGCTGGCTCCTTTTCCCCAACTAGTCCCCAGGTTCAGAGGGGTCAGCAAGCCTTCCCTGACTGGGGTCTCCCTCCTGGTAGCTAGTGAAGAGAGGTCTGTCCAACTCCCAAGCCTTAGTCTTTCCGAACTGGGCTTCTCCTTTTCAAGGCTCCTCCTCCAAGATTGGCATGCCCTGCAAGTGTGGGGGCAAGGCTGCCTGAGCCTAAAGCTGTTCTTTAACCCTTTCTTTCCTGGTGCAGGGTTTGTACACCCTGTCACATACCCTCCCCCTCAAGGCGGGACCCATGGTATTCACAGTTAAATCTAGGACACTCTTTCCCAAGAGGAAAAAAAGCACCATTTTAATGTTTTTGTCCCACATTATATAGTGTGCTGGTTGGTGTCCTTCATTTTGTTCCACCTTCATAGATGGGCATGGCCAGTTACCAGGGAAAAGAAATTTCCTTACAGAGAGTACCTCAGTGTGTGCACTGCCCACTTTACGGCTAAGGCCTCTTTTTCAATTACTAAACATGCCCTCTCTCTAGGGAACAGTTTCTGACTAATGTAAAGGACAGGGTGTTCTTCCATGTCAAATTCCTGTGACAAGACAGCCCTTACCCCCACATCGGATGTGTCATCTCTTAACTTCTCTCATACTGAACTCTACAGGAATTGGGATTGCTTCATCATAGAAGCAACCAAAGCACCTCTGACGTACCCTGTTCTAAATGCGGTTCTGGTGATTTGAAAGGGTTTCTAATTCAAGCATCTGGTTATCATTTCAGCCTTAGTCAAATATTAACTTTTCTTCATTTTCCATTTTTGACTTAGAGGCGTGCTCATCATGGGCCCCAAGGAAACGGAAGGATGTGGGAGAGGGAAGAGGGAGAAGTCGTGATTTTGATAAATTCTTGAAGTGTGAAAGTTCAGCACAACAAGTAGAAAGTAAAAACCAGTATGACTTGTTGGTGTGAACCATGCAGTATTCTTTCCTAAAGCCTGGAGTCTGAGTGCCACCAGAGCAAGCAGGGAGATCATGGAGTGTTTTCCTCATACATTTAATGAGGAGTCCTCTGTCTACAGTACCTGAGAACAGATTTGTATTCTCTGTGCTCTCTGAAGCCAACAGCATGTTATGTTTTTCATGAATTTTTGTAATATTTGGCTTCTAAAGAGTGAGAGATGAAGAGTAATGAAGACTGTATCTTTCCATTTAAGAAAGAATGAACTATAGCAACAGTAGCTAGCTGCAGGGTAAATCTCTTCACAAAGCTTCATCCCCTTTTCTGTGTTACAGGAACCCCATTATAGTAGGGAGAAAGGTTAATTCACTCTTCATGTTTCTGAAATCCAGCAGCCTCTCTGCTTACTATGCCAACATTAATTTGGTCCTGTGATCAGCACTGCAATCCCCAAAATGCTGATGTATAATCAGAGAACTTCATCACCTGTAACCAGTTCAGATCTGGCTTTCATGAGATGCAGAAGGGCTGAAGCATGTCTCCTGCTGTTAACATGCTCTCCTTGCTTCTTCGTCAGTGCCATGCAATCCATTTTATGCATCCACGTAAAACAGGGTAATTCCATTCACTGGTTTAAACTCACAACCTTTGGCCAACGCTTTCCCCACACAACAGCAACCATCCCCAATGTGGAGTTAAAGCTTGGGTTCTGTGATTGCAGACTAATTTAATTCCTATTCCAGTATAAAAATTAATAATATTAAAATGTCATGATCATCCCACACTAATTACACATTTAATGAATAATTAGCTGTGGACATATCTGACATTTTTGGTCATTAATTTGAGCAAGTGTTTTAAGTCTTGCACAAAACCCCTCCTTGACTGTGACTGCTGCTGCAACTTGGTGTTAAATGGCACAGACTTACAAAATCAACAATCTCTCTAAAGTCTGCCAGGAGAGTTGAACACGTCAGATGGGGATTTCACATTCAAGAAAAAACACAACCCTTTCGTTCCCTAGCTCACCTTCCTTGCAAATGAAGGGAACCCTTCCACAATTGCGAAAGAAAAAGCCTAGCAGCAGCAGCTTCTGCTGAATTCATTAGAACTGCACAAATCCTGGAAATACTGTGACAAGAAGGAAGCAATAATTGTTCCTAAACTGTTCTGCTTGTCTCAATGTCAACTATTTAACTTCCTTTGCTATAACAACATGAAACATCTCTATATTACATTCACAACTTGCTACTGTTTTTGCTCTGTTCGGTTTCTGTCTCAGGCTATTATTTGATGTGATATGAAAATAAGAAGCCCATTTTCCAGAGGTAGGATAGTCTCTACAGACGAGATAGAATAAATCCTTCATTTTATTTTAGGAAGATGAACCACTGCCAGCATTATCTAAAGGAATTCATAAGTGCTTGGGCGGAAGATCGAGCGATAGCAGGGGAATGAAATGCCTGATGCTGGATTCAACCGTGTGGGGCACAGAATGTGAGGTTCAACTAGTTACCTCCTAGAGACTCAGGAGCTGATTCTCTTCTGCTGGGCACCTAGTGTTATCATTTAGAATTGTGCAAAACAAATTTTTTACACCCACCTTGCGTTACTGTCAGTAATGGTACAAGGCACTTGGCAGCAGAGGGTCTGTCTGTCCCATCACCACAGCATTCATGCACTTCCTTGGTAAGTTAGTTCTGTCTGGAGAGGCTCCAGAGGAAGGAGGCCTTCACACTCACTCTCTGGCAAGCCTTTGAGGCTGGTTCCTTCCCTGGGCAGACCAGTTACTATGGTGACTTAGGAGTCTACTCTAGTCCCACTTGGAGCAGCCTGGTTAGTCAGTTTGAAGGTGTGTCAGCTCGACTTAGAAGTAGCACTGAAAGACACTAGGCTATTCTGTACGAGGAGGAGAGAGGGGTCTGTTTGGAGCGGAAAGGGATGTACTTTATTTTAAATGTAAGTGGCTTTTGTCTCAAAGTAAAATCCTGATGCCTCCTTCCATATTAACATTTTGGTGAGAAGGGATTGTATGGGCAATTGAGGCTGTTCCCCAGTGCCAGGGGCCAAGGGCAGACAGGTAGAACAATAGCTCGAAAGAGAAAGAGCAAGTGGGAGAAAGATCATGAGAAAACTTTAAAGGAACACACCCTAAAAAGACTGTTTGGCCTTGTCACTGAATTGTGTGATCACATGGTGTAACCCAGGCTCTAAACACCCTACCCATATCAATGCAGAACCAAATCTGCTGCATGATTTACCCTTCTGTACCACATAGCAACCACCAGCTAGCTAACCTACTACAGCTCAAACTCTCCCACCCATCACCTCAGCCAGCACATTTGCAACCCAGCCTGCTCAAAGAGACCGGAGCTCAGCAGACTGGGGTATCTGATAGCAAGCGTGGGGAGTTGCAGCAGGAGCACCTCTGATTATCTCAGTGTATGGCTTCCCCCAGACATGACCAGGCACCAGTGCAGGCCAGGGAGCAGCAGTCTGAGGCGCTTCCTACCAACATCACTGTTTGATAAGTAAGCTGCTGTATTGCGTACTATTATAGCTCCTGGATGGTGCAGCCCCATGCAGAGCACCTTGCAGTGGCTAATCTTGAGGCCATAAAGGCGTAGATAAGTGTGCCGAAGTCTTGCATCAAACAGGGAAGGTCACATTGTTTTGGTCATCTGGAGAAAATGCTTCTCCATGGCTGCTACCTAGTGATCCAGGAGCAACTGGGGATGCACCATCTCCTTCCTTTGACATGCCTTCCAATCGCTGAGGCTGAGGAACAGTAGCTGACTGGCCCCTTGGCAGCTAGTTAAGACTCATTGGAGGATCTGGGTAGGGAATTCCACCCCTACTCCTGTGGCACCTTCTTGCACCAACACTGGCTACTCGTACATAGAGCCAGGAGAAGGATTTCACCCACAGGACTGTAGAAACTCAAAACAATGTCTATTCTTTTGCAATAAAGAGAGAATATGTGTGAGGTTAGGAAAGAAATGCATTACAGTACCAATCCCCCCTTTGCTCAGGTACTTCCTGCCTCCGAACCCAATACCCCATCCTCCCCATTTCTGAGAGCTTGTCTGACAGAGTGAAGGAAAAGAAGAAATTAACAAATCTCTTGTGTGTATCAGAGAGGCTCTCTGAGCCAATTCACCCAGAAGGTTGCAACACATCAGAAGCTAATGAACAAAACACGTCTAATATTTAGGATGAGGGGACACATAAAAAGGTCATGAAAGGCCACAATTAGCACCAGATTGAGCACTAAAACAAAGAAAGAAAGCAACAGATGTTTCTCTCCTAATTTACTCCTTTAGGATCTTCTCCAGATAACACATAATGCTGCTTGCTAATGATGCATTTCAATCTTCTCGCTATACAGCTAGTAAATAAGCATCCCTAAGGTCAGAGATGCACCAGAATCTGGGAGCAGAGACACTCCTCTTGGGCTAGCTTTATGTGATTTTATTCAAACTCATTTTTTCAAAGAAAAAATAAAATTAGTTTCCAAATGTACAAATAATTCTGATATGACTCAATTAACTCTTCTTGTTCAGATGCTTTTATTCAATGCAGAGAGACAATTCCGGGGAGGATGCAAATGGAGCCCCTAATTTTCACGAGTTTATATGACACCTCTCTCCTATCTCTAGATTGGAGCAGGTGGATGTACCTTGCTTATGTTTAGTTACAATATCTCTATGAAAACAATGTCATTAATGTATCGAAAATGTTATATGTTTTGCTTTATTTCTTGTCAATGCAAGTATTTTATAGAAGGTTGCAAAAGCATCCTATACTCTGTAGCTTATTTAAGATCATGGCTCTAAGTAACAACACCTAATACGCACACTAGACCGATCCAGTCTCTCTCACTCACTACTGATGTAGTAGCTTTTGGGAGACTCGTGCTTTATAACAGGAAAATATGTTTTAGAAGCAGAAAAAATATTTTTTTTGCTTTTTTAAAAAAAAGAAATCTTGGTTTTGCAGCAACCAGCTACATATCTCTCTCTTGGCATTGCTTCCATGCACTCCTGAACCTTTATAACATGAACCCAGAGGATGGTAGAATAGATGGGGGAGAAGAAAGAATAAAATACCGGGACTTGCCCTGTGGAGTCGTAAAATGCAACTCGAGAACATTTGGGTTGTGCTGTATTGAAGGAGCCATGTAACTTTGAGGGGCAAATCACTTTCCCTGGCCCATTAGCAGGAGTGCTGGAACAATGTGTATGTGCTGAGAGCCATTGAACTAAACTGTAAACCCTGTATATGTTGGAAACTAATTCAAACCAGGGGATGCAGCAGCGCCCCCAGCATCCCTAGTTCCTGCACTTATGCCCATTACTACCTTTTCAAAAGCAAGTCACCACTGAGAAAATGGCCTCTGTAGCATAGATGTGAAGCTATGCATGGGACAGAGCAGACTATACATAGCCTACAGCATGCTCTGTGTGTTCAATGTTTTTCCAGTTCCAAACACACATTAGATACCTGTAGCAAAGTTATATGGTAGTCATTTATTTTCTGAATCAGGGTCCTCAGATAGGGAGCTTTAAGTGGAAATGAAAAAGCTCTGTAGGACCTACATGGGTTAGAAAGATCTAATAATAGGAAAATCTATAAGAACAAACTCTTCCAGGAGGGTCAGGCAGTCTCATCCATTTTCAAGTGCAACCCTTTCGGACACAGTCACTAAAGCCATCTCTGTCTTGAGTTTGATTAAGAAAATGCACTGTGCACAGATCCAGAGTACAGCTCACTGATAAGACAGGCTCTAGCAAAATTGTGTTGGATAGCCAAGGAGGGCAGAATTTATGTTTTCACTGATCAGGAGGGTAATTAACATGGTTTAAGATGTGTCATTGCTTTTGCAGATATGAAATAGCAAGAGTCACTAGTCAGCAGAGGGACCAATACATATCCTCACAGGACAAGGAGGCTTTCAGTTTGGTTCTCTAACTCTGTCTTAACTATAGCGTTACTTTGCATTTGTACATGACCATTGATATTGCTAGGTGACCTTTCCAAAAGGGCAGGTAGGCGATTATCAGCTGGTGGGGTATCAGAAAATTGTCCTGTACTGAAAAATAAAAATGAACATTCCCTGCAAAGCTGCCCTTCATGACCCTAGCTCTGTGCTGAAGGAGGATGAAAGTTAGTGATAATATGATTGTTTCAGCCCATCTTTCCACGTTTGGGAAGGTACCATTGGATAGGGGCTGGATAATACAGTCTCTTCAGAGAGGATAATTAAGAGTGTTGTCCATCAAAGCTGGTATTTTAAAACAAAGTCCTGTATGCTAGTTTCTAGTTGGTTCAGACAATTTGCACAGGGCTCATGATAACACACAAATAAGAAACAGCATAGCAGGAATGCTAAATATTAATGATGCAGATGGCATATTGCTGAGTACATAGAAGAAGGTGTTTGAATTGCATAAACACGATAATAAATATTATAGGTGAAAAATACCCATCTAGGACACCCAGTCTATCTACCTATGAGTACAGGACTGTTTCCTGAAGCACATTTGCTAGTACTTGTCCAGTCAATTCTTAGAAGTTCCACAGGTCTGATGTAAAATGTCATTTCCTATATTTCTATTCCCGCCAGACCCTGTTTATTTTTGTTGCTCTTCTGTGAACTCTTTTCAATTTACTAGTAACTTTCTGATAATGAACTGAAGACAGTATCTTAGGAAGGGGTCAAACTAGAGCCTTGTATAGCAGGACTATCACTGCCTGCCCTGGATGGCATGCCTGAACCTACACGGCTCGTTTTGTAGTCATATCACATCATAAGTAAATAGGTAACTCTCTATCCATTCATCACCTTTCTTCCTTTAATTAAGTCTTTGTACTTCAGATTTTACATTTCATAAAAAAAGAGATTTAGAAAAAATGTGCTAGGATCCAGGATGGTGTGAACCCTGTTTGCACAAACAACTGCGTGGTCATGGTCATTCCAGGAGGATTTCTCACACCACAACTTTCCACCTCCTCTCAGTGCCATGTGCTGGACCTTTTCACTCCTTCAACACTTCTTCTAAATCAGCCAGAGGGATTGCCTTCAACTCTCCAAGCTTAGAGAACATGCCCTGAGACCGAAACCCAGATATCCTCACAACAGACAAAAGGAGTAATGCTCTAGGCCAGGGGTGGCCAACCTGAGCCGGAGAAGGAGCCAGAATTCACCAATGTATGTTGCCAAAGAGCCACAGTGATATGTCAGCAGCCCCCCATCAGTCACCCCACCCCACTCCCAGCACCTCCCACCCACCAGCAGCTCCACCCATCAGCGCCTCCCCCTCCTTCCCCACACCTCCTGATCAGCTGTTTCGTGGCATGCAGGTGGCTCTGGGGGGGACAGGGGAGGAACGAGGGCACGGCAGGCTGAGGGGAGGGAATGGGAACGGCTGGAGTGGGGGCAGGGCCTGTGGCAGAGCCAGGGGTTGAGCAGTGAGCACCCCTGGCACATTGGGAAGTTGGTGCCTGTAGCTCCAGCCCCGGAGTTGGTGCCTAGACAAGGAGCCGCGTATTAACTTCTGGAGCCCCAGGTGGGCCGCCCCTGCTCTAGGCAGACTGCAGTCTCCACTGCGATGTCCCGCAAGGTGAACTTGAAAGCAGAGGGGAAGGACAGTGGAGCATCCACAGGGACACACATCTCGAAGAAGTGCAGTGAATAACCTCTCCTCCTTCTTTGAGTAGTGTCCCTTATAGGTGCCCCACTGCAGGTGACTCCCAGGCAGTGTCCCCTGAAGAAGAATGGAGCTTTGGAACTAGATCCAATTCTGAAGAAAGGACTACCAGGACATCAGCAGCATCTGGTCTGCAGGTGTGTACTAGGGCACAGCATTTGGAAAAAGTGTTCACTGATGCCCAGGATGCTGTTTTGCAAATTTCAGCAACTGGTAAATGTTTTAATAGTGCCATGGAGGTGGCTTGGGATCTTGTAGAAGGAGGCTATTATTCTCAAAGGAGGCTGAGTGTTAGCAAACAAGAATACAACTGGAAACCCACTTTGAAAGCCTATGGGTGAAAACTGTAGATCATTTAGATCTGTCTGTAACTGAAATAAACAGTCTGGAAAAGTGGTTTGGTTGTGTCCAAATAGAAGGCTAATTTCCTTTGAATGGCCAAAGTTTGGAGGGCAGCTTCCTCTCTGGTCTGGCGTGGCTTTGGGAAAAACACAGGAAGGTGATAACTTGGTTAAAGTGAAAATCAGAGGATATTTTAGGCATGGACTTGGGATGCAGGCAAAATGATTTTTTATACTTAAAAAAAAAAAACAGTGTGGATCAGCCATTAATGCTCCTAATTCTGTGACTCTACAAGCAGAAGCGACGGCCACAAAAATGCTGTTTTCATAAATAAGTGCAGCAAAAACCACCTAGCTAGAGGTTCAAAGGGAGGTTTTATAAGACAAGTAAGGACAAAGTTCAAATCCCATACAGGAGTTGGCTCTCTGATTAGTGGGGAAAAAGTTAACCAATTCCTTGATTAAACTTGCCATTGTGGGTTGAGTTAAATGGAAACTCAGGAAGTCTGCCACTGGAAGCTTAGGCCGGGTTTCCGCTGGAGGACCCGGTGAAGGCACTCCAGGAAGTACCGCTCGGCAGGACCTGAGTTGCAGCCCCCTGATTGGCTGATGCTGGTATGTAAACTAGGAAGCCATCACGGGGCCCTGTATGAGCAATGATGCAGAGCACCTGCTTGCTTCTGCTCCAGACCTTGCCTGGCTGTGGCCCCTAGACTCTGGTTGCTGACTCTGGTATGTCCCCAACACTGCTATTTGTAACCTGGTGCTGGATCTTGACTCCCTGGTATCCTGACCCCACCCCACTTCGCGTCTCCTGACTGCAACTTGGTAACTGGCTGGTGTAAACAGGCTGTCCACAGCCCAGCTCTGACTGTATTAAAAAGAAAAATTCCAAATAAACTAAGGAGATATGATTAGAGAATTAAACTCAACTAAAACTAGAATTGAGAATTCAAAACTAAGCTAGACCAAAGCAGAAGTGGCCAGGCTAAACACTGCATCTCAGGCTGTTGGGTGGTTTGCCCACACAACCCTAAATGTTGGCGATATGGGGAATGAGGATCTCTGGAGTGCATGCATAGGCTAAACGGGCACTGCTACCAAAAATGTGTGATAAAAGGTGCGTGTATCCCATAAGGACACAATCTGAAGAAAAACGTAAGATGTGAGTATTTAATAAGACGATGCAAGCGTGTTCATGAAAGAATTCCACCTCCATTCTCAGATTCAGGGTTAGATTTAGTATAAGAATCATAACATTACACACTATGAAATCCGTTGTCATTATGTATTATGCTTGTAACAGTGTATTGTTACTTAGGGTTGGACTTAGCTTAGAAATACTGGGTAGCACAAGAGAAAAGAGATGGTAGAAATTTGCTGCATGCAGACCATAATTATAAAACAAACCAATTTTTAATGTATTCTTGCTACTGCAGCACCTGAAAAGAAATTTTATAGGGTGCTTCTTACAAGGCAGAATTCAGGAGGAAAATTAATGCAGCACTCTAGTAATAAAGTTAAAATGTGTTAACATACACATGCACCCACACAGTACATGGAAGAATGTTAAGATCCATATAAAGCAAATCACACAAAGAAAAGTTAAGACTGATCCCATCTTTCTATTTATCTCCCTGTCCTCCATAAGCCTTGTATATCTCTGGATTGCAGGGAGTCTCCCAATAATGAGCAATCCTATGGAACATATATCTAGTACTCACTGCGATACAAGCCACAAAAGAACTAATTAGCAATAGTTGGCTTTAACTCCAATTTGCAATATTGTTTCTCTCTCATTCTTTACATTCGAATGGAGTGTTTGTAAATAGCCTCATGTGTGTCCCCTCCTTTGTGTGTGCAGGTGTATGTGTGGTGTTGCATGTGTGTGTGCCAGGATCCCTCTGTTGATGGAGGTGCATGCAAAATGTGTATACACACAAATGCACATCCTGGTGGTGGGCATGCCTTGTGTAGGCACACTGATGTTTCTCTGTATTTGATTTACATGTAAGTGCTCACAACTTTGTGGAAAGGTGTCTTTTTCTCTTGCGTTTTCTCACTTGTCTTGGATTTTGTTTTGATAGGGCAATCAACAATGGAGCAGGGACAAGCTGCAAGTAAGACCTACAGTTAACACCCATCTTGGAAATAATTATTTTATCTACACATATTTTTAAAAGAATACTATAAATACATATTCAAAGGCATGTAAACATGCACATCATAGATCTAATACAGGACATTAAAACTGTACTATGTATAACATTTTAGGAGGTTTTGTGTAGTAGAACTGGGCAGCAGTCATTGTACCTAACTTACAATAGGTAAGAGCCACTCTTAGGATTAATATTGCCAACAGTTGATTGTTTTTAGCCTAACAAAAGCCAGTAGCAAGTTTGTAAGATTCTATTCTTTACCATTAAGTCTTTTGCTCAATATTTAAGCTCTGAAAAAGAAACTTCAACCCATAAAATAGGGGGAGCTGGAAAGGACCCCTATATTTATATGGCTTAACACTTTCCATTACCAAAGATTCTTGCAGCCTTTTCTTTGAGAAGCTGTCACACCTACACTGTTTGAAGCAAGATGTTGATTTTAGGTGGGGGAAAACCCATATATTCCCACCCCCCACCCCTTCATAGGGGCCAGAGGCAGATTAAGTTTTCCTGGGGCCCTGGGCCAGAGCAAGTGGGGGCCTCTCCCCACCCCTTCTGCCTGTGGCCCTGCCCTGTTCTGCCCCTTCTGCCTGTGACCCCACCCACAGCCCGCCGCTTTTCTGCCCCTTCCCTGGGACTCGCCCCTGTTCCACCCAGGGTTCTCCCCATTCCACCTCCCCATTCCAGCCCTGCAACTCCTTTTGCTCCTTTCTGCACCTACCCCACTGTGGCCCCAAGACTGGAGAAGCTCTGTCCCCGAGCCACGGCTCTGGGTCTGGAACAGGGGGACCAGGGTTAGGGTGCTGGGGTTCTCCCGTCCAGCACATCTGCCGGAGAGCGGGTCAGGCATGGGAGCTTACCCTGCTGCCCCGCAGCTTTTCCTAGGGCTGGGGGGGCGGGTGGACTTTTCCCCTCCCGTGGCTGCTACTAGGGATGGGGTTGAGGTCCTGTTCACAGGGGAGGAGGGGCTTCCCCTGTCTACAGCTGCTACCGAGGACAGGATTGGGGGCTGTTGGTGGGGGCTTTCCACCCAGCTCTGCTGCTGTGGAGCAGGGTTGGAGCAAGGGGGCTTCCCTCGCCCTGCTCATCCGGTGGCAGGGGTGCTGGGCTTCCGCTGCCGGTGGTGGACTTTTGCCGGGGCCCCTGGGCATGGGCCCCCTTGGCCTAGTGGCTGATTGCCACTGATAGAGGCACCGTATGTGGCTGGAGCACCCCAACACCCAAAGTCTGTGCTGAAATACTTAATTTTAACCTTTTTTGTCTCCCTTGTACATATGCATTATGATACAGCCTTTAATTACATAATCACATATTTTTTCCACAGGAGCCCTGTCTCATCCAGTGTGCAGGACAGAAATACAAGGGGGAAAAGTTAAGGTTGCTTGAGCAACCGTAAATTTGGCACTTCCAAACTTTCAAGCATTTGACTTTGCAACATAAATAACCTTCTTTGAACATAGAGCTTTTTATGAAACTTTATATACACAAGAGTGTACACACTCTCTCTCTCTCTCTTTCTAAATAAGGCCAAAATCATTTTTATTTAAAAAAAAATGGGAAGGAACCCACTACCTGGCTATGATGTGGCTGGTATATTCAAAATCCCAGCGCACAGTGAATTTTTGTGGTTGAGCTATAAACCTCTGAAAAATGGGGTTTATAATAGAAACTCTGACATTGTCTGAAATATAGCAGCACTACGGGGTGCTCCTCTAACATGGCCCTAATTTATAAGCCACTCAGAGATCCTGTTCCATTTGGTAACTGATGGACAATAATCCAGAAAGAGAGTAAACCAGAAGGACAAATGGTCAGAATGTCCATGAGGTATGATGTCTGGTCTGTCTAACAATTCAGAAATCAAATAGTGTGCCACAATATTTTGTTCTTACACCAAATCCCAGCCGACCACAACATAAAATCATGGGCTTTAAAAAAGCACTGGAATATTTTATACAGCAACATGCCATTCCACCCACTTCAGAGCAGTATTTTCTGAGTGAGGATTTGATATGAGAACACTAGAAGTAAAAAAATCGAAACAACCCAAACCCTACAGTTTTGTTTGACATAAATAGATGTTTGTGCAAGAGGGCTTCAATGTACTCTCGTTTAAATTGAAAAAAAGTGGCTAAGAAGCAGATTGTTTACTCACAGGAGACAAAAATTTATCACTAAATGTTAGTAAAAAGCTCTCAATGTTTTGAGCCTCCAGCTCTGTGTTAAAATACATTGAAAAGACAATAACTCATGGATGCAGTGGAGTCTACTGCTGAAGACCACAAAATCTGTTTTCCTACAGTACATTATACCAGAACCTTGTTAAAAATCTTTACAATGACCCTGAGATGCTAAGCATGGATCCAAACTTGGTTTCTAAGTTTGGAGAATTGTTTTCTACTTGATTTCTCATCCCTCCATCATGATGCTTTTCACTTTGTTACATTAACGCTGAACTTGTTCAGTTATCTGGGATGGGAACATGGCTAGTAGGAAATATTTAGACTGCAAAAAAAGGAACGTCCGCTTTCCCTTTATTTGAGTGAGAGCTGTTCCCTTTCTAACTCTAACACTATTAGCTGCGTTTTTAGGAAGGTAGTTCTAAACTATCTAGGGTTGCCAGTTTTTTTTGGACATCTGCCTGGAGGTTCTGTCACATGACATAATCTATAATTAAAGATTAATCTTCAATTACTGGAGACTCCAGGACAATTCTGGAGGGTTGGCAACCCTACCAATGCCCTCCAGCTTTACTTCTCATCCCAGGGAGAGGTAAGCCACTGCATTGGTACTGAGGTTTCTGCTCAGAAGTTAACGTGAATTGAAACACAAACTTCCACACAGCCCATTTCTATTTCCTTTGAAAAGGAAATTCATGTTTCGATCAAGTTACCACAATATAATGTTCACAAATTATAGTGCAATAAAGTGAGGTTCACTTACAATTCAAAACATAGGAAGACTTTGGTCCCATGGTACAAAATAAGAGTACAGGAATGAAAAGGGTTTTAATCATAGTTCTGCCTCTCTAGCTGTGTAACTGAAAGCAAGTCACTTCATCTGTGTGTGTCTCAGGTTACTCACCCTAAATATTGGGATATTTCTACTTACCTACCGCACAGGTGTGTTGAGGTCCCCAGCTAAAAGATGCTATATAAGTATTTTTTTTACAATACACAAACTGTAGGTTTAAGTGAGAAAAATATGTATACTTTATACACCTGTCTGTGATTCACAATGGCTTAGAAGGCTGTTAATTAATGTGACTGGCAAGCAATCTATAGATCTGAACCTTTAATGGGGCAGTATGTATCTGATCAAGAAACAGAATGGATGATGAATTAGAAGATGTTTGCACATCTGGCCTGTCTCTATGTCAAGCAAGATTCTCTCTTTTCGAGTGAGCCATGTAAACAAATCCCTCCTTTGGAGCTTCACATGGGAGGAGACAGAGACTTTATAAAGAGTGATGAAAAAGGCCTGTTGTAGATTTCAGCAAGTTTCCTCACAGTAACATGTGACTGGAAAACATTTTCCTGTTAACAAATTATAGAGAGGAGCGAGTTTGATTTGCCCTGCTGGATAGAATCCATCCCAGAGTGCATGGTTCAAGTCTACACCAGCCACAAGAACGTGTGTCCTTGCTATTGTCATAAATATAAAGGGAAGGGTAAACCCCTTTGAAATCCCTCCTGGCCAGGGGAAAGCTCCTCTCACCTGTAAAGGGTTAAGAAGCTAAAGGTAACCTCGCTGGCACCTGACCAAAATGACCAATGAGGAGACAAGATACTTTCAAAAGCTGGGAGGAGGGAGAGAAACAAAGGGTCTATGTCTGTCTGTATGCTGGTTTCTGCCAGGGATAGACCAGGAATGGAGCCTTAGAACTTTTAGTAAGTAATCTAGCTAGGTATGTGTTAGATTATGATTTCTTTAAATGGCTGAGAAAAGAATTGTGCTGAATAGAATAACTATTTCTGTCTGTGTATCTTTTTTGTAACTTAAGGTTTTGCCTAGAGGGGTTCTCTATGTTTTTGAATCTAATTACCCTGTAAGATATCTACCATCCTGATTTTACAGGGGGGATTTCTTTATTTCTATTTACTTCTATTTTTTATTAAAAGTCTTCTTGTAAAACACTGAATGCTTTTTCATTGTTCTCAGATCCAAGGGTTTGGGTCTGTGGTCACCTATGCAAATTGGTGAGGCTTTTTATCCAACATTTCCCAGGAAAGGGGGGGTGCAAGTGTTGGGAGGATTGTTCATTGTTCTTAAGATCCAAGGGTCTGGGTCTGTAGTCACCTAGGCAAATTGGTGAGGCTTTTTACCAAACCTTGTCCAGGAAGTGGGGTGCAAGGTTTTGGGAAGTATTTTGGGGGGGAAGGACGCGTCCAAACAGCTCTTCCCCAGTAACCAGTATTAGTTTGGTGGTGGTAGCGGCCAGTCCAAGGATAACGGGTGTAATATTTTGTACCTTGGGGAAGTTTTGACCTAAGCTGGTAAAGATAAGCTTAGGAGGTTTTTTCATGCAGGTCCCCACATCTGTACCCTAGAGTTCAGAGTGGGGGAGGAACCTTGACAGCTATAATTTTCAATTAAAATGCTAAAATGATGTTTTAGCTCAGCATGCCACAGAATTTCTGGATGGTTTACATTGCTACCTCAGGCTTGCCAAGGTCAGTTGTCAAAATTCTTTCCCAAAATCCCGATAAATGATTAAGGCAGCACTTGATGTGATGAGTTTGTGGACTTATCCTTATTCAGGCATTTTCACTATGTTTCTTGGGTTCTTATATTTGGTGACATCTATTGTTTTATTGAACAGTGACTATAGCAATGAGAAGCGGCAAGTGGATGCTGAGGTTGCAAAATTTATTGTTCTCCCCAGGACAGTGACTGGATGGGAATAACTGGAATTAAAATGTGCAGCTGCCTCTGCAGACAGACAGAGAGAGAATCAATTTGACTGTCACTGGGACACAACAGGCCAGATCTTGAGCTGGTATAAATCAGTGCATCTCCACTGACTTCACTGAGCCTGTCCTGTTGTCCTCTGGATCACCATACAAAAGGTTCCTGCTCAAGGACAGGACTCAATGGATAAAGGTAAGTGTAATTAAGTTGAGGGGTAGCCTGTTCACTTTTCATTCCACCTGCATGATAATTAGTTTAACAAACCTAGATTTTTAAAACAAAAAGTCTACATGTATGTTTATCTTACATAAAGCCCTATCTTACTCCAGACTCTTAACTGGGTCTGTCTCTTCACTTCAACTCTCTCGCTCCTCGTCATTTAGGGAGTGTCTTTAATCCCGCCACAAGTCTTTGTTCCCAGTTTTTCTTGGGCTTGAATCTGCTTCCCAAAACCAGTTTGATGAGCTCTGCAGGGAGGTTGAGACAATGTCCTCCCATTGTCTTGTAACAATACCCAAGTGGTTGTTGAGTAACGTCTTATCTTGAGTCACTGGTTTGCCTTCCTGCTTGCCTTTTCCAATGGCCTGCTCTTACACCAAAACAACATATTAATACAATAAAAATCTCTTAGAACTATTTAGACAAACATATAGAATATACAATTCCTTATAATTGTTACAGAGCAGCTCCTAATCAGGCAGTCATTAGCCCTGTATTTAGAAACATAGCATTAAAGCTTCCATACTGGTCCCACTAGCCCAGTATCCACCACTGGTAATGTCAAAGAGTTGATATTCCTCAAACAATTACATGGCTTCTACAGACTTTAAACCCATCAGCTGAGTCTTGAAATCACACTGGGGAAACCTAGGGCCTAATAGGCAAAGTATGAAAAGGGCCTAACAATAAGCTGCCTTCTGAGATACCTAAATGAAGCTGAAGAATGAAGGCTTTATACAGACAATCACTGTCTTATAACCCTTCCTTGTCCCAAAGTGGGGTCTTCACTCCTTCACAAGAGTCGAAACAACCTGCCCCCTTTTACTTTAGAAGATACAGACATCCCACAGGGCGAATGCACAGGTAAGAGCCAAATGGACCTTGGTATCTCTTTTAAGCTGCAGAGACCAAATGCACATCTTCAGTAAAAGTGCCCAGTAACAAAATCCCACCCAAATGAGGTGCACTGACCCATACTCTATACAGCTTTGCCAATGCTGGCATTCAGTTCCCATAGAAAACCATATTTGGCTCACAAAATTGTCTACCATGTTCAGTTTCTTAGTACTCCTACAATGTCCAGGCCTGTCAGACAGCGATCTTATTATTATTCCACCATGTCAGCTGGAGACATAGTCCAGAATATCCTAAGCACAATGTAAGAGAAAAGCATTGCTATTAGGTTCCAGAAAGTTCTGCCAAGGCACAATGAAAAATAGATTCTATCAAAATAACTGGATACCTTTTTGGATGAGATAACAAGTTTGGTTACTAAAGGTAATAGTATTGATGTAATGTATTTACACAGGAAAAATCAGCGGGGTTAACGACAATAAGAAGGAATTTTTAAAAGTATATTAGGAACAAAAAGAATCCTAGCATGATATTGATCAATTACTAGATGGAAATGGTAGAATTATCAATAATAATGCATCAAAGACAGATGTCTTCAGTAAATATATCTATTCTGTATTTTGGGAAAATACAGATGATATAGTCTCATCACATGGCAATGACAACACTCTTTCTATTCCACTTATGCCTCTGGAGGATAGTAAACAACAGCTACTAAGGTTAGACATTTTTAAATCAGCAGGTCCAGAGATCTACCTCCAAGAGTTTTAAATGAGCTGGTTGAGAGGCCCTCTACACCATTAATTTTAATTTTCAATAAGTCTTGGAGCACTAGGGAAGTCCCACAAGGCTGGAATAAAACTAATGTTCCAGTTTTTAAAAATGGTAAATGTGATGACCCAGGTAACCATAGGCCTGTAAACCTGATATTGATCCCTGGCAAGATAATGTAGCGGCGGACATGGGACTCTATTAATAAAGAAGTAACAAACAGCAATGAAATTAATGCAAATCAACATGGGTTTATGGAAAATAGATCCTGTCAAACTAACTTGATATCTTTTTTTATGAGGTTATAAGTTTGGTTGATAAAGATAACTGCGTTGATATAATATACTTCGCCTTCTGTAAGGTGTCTGACTTGGTACCACACACATTTTGATTAAAAACTAGAATTATATAAAATTAACTTGATATACATTACATGGATTAAAAATTAGCTAACAGATATGTCTCAAAATGTAACTGTAAATAGGGAATCATCATTGAGCAGGTGTGTTTTTAATGGGATCCTGCAGGAATTGGTTCTTGGACCTATGCTATTTAATATTTTTTATGAATGACCAGGAAGAAAACATAAAATCATCACTGATAAAGTTAACAGATGACACAAAAATTGGGGGAAGAGTAAATTACAAAAAAGAATAGATCTCTGATTCAGAGCAATCTTGATTTCTTGGTAAACTGGATTCAAGCAAACAATGTGTGTTTTAATATGGCTAAATATAAATGTATACATCTACGAACAAACAAAGTTGGCCATGCTTACAGGATGGGGGACTGTATCCTGGGAAGCTGTGACTCTGAAAAAGATTTGGGGGGGGGAAGTGGTGGATAATCAGCTGAACATGAGCTCCCAGTACGATGCTGTGGGCAAAAGAGTTCATGCAACCCTGGGATCCATGAACAGGGGGATCTGGAGTAGCAGTAGAGAGCTTATTTTACCTCTGTATTTGACACTGATGTGATACTGCTGGAATCCTGTGCTTAGTTCTGGTGTCCACAATTCAAGAGAGATGTTAATGAATTGGAGAGTGTTCAGAGAAGAGCCGCGCAAATGATTAGAAAACATGCCTTACAGTGAAAGATTCAACAAGCTCAGTCTTTTTAGCTTAACAAAGAGAAAATTAAGGAGTAATTTGATTACAGATTATAAGTACTTACACGAGGAAAAAATATTTAATAATGGGCTCTTCAGTCTAACAGAGAAAGGTACAACATGATCCAATGGATGGAAATTGAAGCTAGACAAATTCAGACTGGAAATTAGGTCTAAATTGTTAACAGTGATTGTAATTAAACAATGGAACAATTTAGCAAGCGTCATGGTGCATTCTTCATCACTGACCATTTTAAAATCAAGGTTGGATATTTTCTAAAAGATCTGCTCTAGGAATTATTTTGAGGAAGTTCTATGGCCTGTGTTATGCAGGTTAGACTAAATGATCACAATGGTCCCTTCTGTCTTTGAAATCAATTGTGTACAGGTTTCACAGCAAGTTCCCTCCATTGCAGCATGCTATTTTCAATATCACCTTGCATGTCACTTTGCTAACATTATTGAGTCCTCATGAAGAAGTCCTTCATAGAGTATATAGATGTGTAGCAAAGTCAAAGGAAACAATAATGGTCATACTGAAAACACACCTATGTAATCAAAAAAGATTCTCATTACATTTACGTCCATGCCAGTTCTGATTACATATGAGCGTATGGGTAGCTGGGGACCACTCCAATCACCCGTGTGTAGAGCAGAGCTCTCCAAGCAAACTCAGTTTGCTTCTGTATCAGCTGAAGAATAGTTTCATGAGAAGAAGTCTGGAAGCATCAGGAAATCAGTCTGTGTATAAGGGCCTGAAAACCATTTTTAGAGACACATTTCATTTAATAGTTTGTTTAAAAGGAAAATGTATCCAGGGCAGAGGCTTGTGCTGACAAGCAGCACATTGTCCTTATGCCTGCAGACAGAAACCCACAGAAACATTTCCTCAGACATCTTATGCCATTTTACCATGATAAATAAAGCAGCAGCTGTATAATATACCTGGAAGCACAGAGGGGCTCCTTGATGATTCTTCAATGGGAAGTAAATAAACAGCACTGGTTTGATAGAGCCCTATCAAGTTGACATTCCCACTCAAAGCATGAAAATATTCTCTCTCTCAGCTGGAATCTTGTTGCAATGGGTTTCCTCTCACCCATATTGCTAGGAATGCACCAGAGGGACATGTTTGGGCTCCTATGGAAGCCAAAACCCAGTAAGTATTCATTTGCAATGGTAGGTGATGGTAAATATTCCATATACCCTCTGTATTCTATGATTCCAGGGCCACAGAATCATCCTCTTGCCACAGAATCATGCTCCAGAAACTACATTTTCAATTAAACATGTGTTTCTGGTCCTCATGGCTAAGAAGAAAACCCCAACAATATGAATTGAGTGTAAGTCGATTCTGTGTTGTCTGCCTGAAGCTTCAGGCACCCTGAAATAATAGCATGAACTGCTCCAGTCAAGAAAATGTGATGTTGACTCTGAAACCTAAAGATGACAACATTAAGATTAACATTGTTAACTATTGTATGCTGCTCATTTTAGGAGAAGATTCCAGGTGATGTGTTTCTCACACAATTCCAAGCTGTTTCTATGTCCCCCCCCAAGTATTAAAAGCCTCCACTATCAAAAACTGCCAATATCTCCAATAATCTCCTGATTGCTTCACCAATGCAGCACAAAAATCTTTGACATATCAAACACTGAAAGTATGACAACTGGGTAAAACAAATGAAATTTCATACCAAAATAAATGTCTCAGGGGTTGCTGTCCTGATTATTGTGACATTCTATAACTTGTGGGAGCGTCCTGTCACCCCTGTATTCTTCACTTATATATAACTTGTGATATTGCATATAAAGCAGGCTGTACGAGGTATCAGGGGGAAGGTTATGATCTGCTGAAAGTCATTTTTCTACCTAAATAAGTGTATCATTAATGCATATTAAGTTATGAGAATATGTTGTATGGCTGTCACTAAAATATGCTGTGGGCTTGGGAGGCGCCCAGATATTAGCTCTCCAGAGACAATGACAAAGGAGGTATCCCATGCCCAGGTGGATGTTGATCAGACATCACCAGCCATTGTCCAGCAGAGGAGTTACAATTCAATGACTCACTCACAGTAGACACACCGGGGTATTGCTTCACCTTGTGACTCAGCAATGCCCACTAGACATGCCTGGACTTGTGTTCTCCAAGCACAGAACACAGGGGTCCCATGCTTGACCTTTCTCCTTCCCCCACCTACACTGTAAGCAACAAGGGCACTCAGAAGAGTGAAAACTCCAACAGAGGGGACTGGCCCAGGATTCAAGGGTGAAAACTGTCCCCTATGAACTGCAATATCCAGTGGGGTGAGAAAAACTGCTTGACTATATGTTGTCCTGTCTAATAGGGTTGAGAGTTCAGACTGCGTGCTTATATTTTCTTTTGGTAACCACTCTGATTTTTTGCCTATCACTTATAATAATTTAAAATGTATCTTTTGTAGTCAATAAACTTGTTTTACTGTTTATCTTTGCCAGTGAGTCTGCCTGAAGTGTTTGGTAAACCTGCTTAGGTTTGCAAAGGCTGGTGTATATCCACTTTCCATAGATGAAGTGGTGAACCAATTAATACATTTGCATTGCTTGTCTTGGGCAGTGCAAGATGGTATATTCCTGAGGTACAAGGCTGGGAGCTGCGGGGATTTGGCTGGTGCCTTTCCCTGCGTGATTCATGAGTGGCTCTGGGAGCATTTATGCAATCTAGCTGGGTGTGGGGCTCCACATGTGGTTGTGCTGAGTGATAACAGTGCCTGGAGGGGCTCGCTGCTTCACTAGCAAAGCACTGAGAGAGACAGCCCAGGCTGGAGAGTTAAGGGGGCACAGCGGTCTCACAGTCCCAGGCTGCACCCCAGGAATTCCGTCACAATTATATTATTCATTTGCATATTTAATTCAGTAAAAGGCATAAATATGGTAGCTATTGCAGAATTTACAGTTTGCCACACAATCCCAGGATCTTATTGCAGAATTTAGGCACAGACTGCTGCAGAATACACAGGGTCCTGATAATATTTAGCATTTATATAGCACTTCTCATCTTCACAGCACTGAAAGATATTAACCCCTGGGAGGTAGGCATGTATTTTCTCTTTTTCATAGACAGGTACACTTACGGACAAAATTTTCAAAAATCACCTCCAACTTTGGAGGTTCCCTTTCTGGGTGCCCAACTTGCAACACTTTGGACCTGGATTTCAGAGGTACCAAGTTCTTACTGACTTATATTGGAAAAGCATTTGTCTCAGTGATTTGGCCAAAGCCACAGAAGGAAATGGGCAGAACCAGAAATATTTAACTGTTTCATGGAAGGAACAATAATATTCCAGCTTGCCTTGAAAAGGTGAAGGATCAGTTTGGTCAACCACTGCCCTGTGCATGGACAGTTAGAAGCCACGATCAGCATAAACACTTGTTCTCTCCACTGCAAGAAACAGCTATTCAGAAGCCGACAACTCTCAGCTTCAGATAGTGAATTTTCATCCTAGCCATTTCAGCTCCATTTTCTATTGTCCTTACATGGTTTTGTTTTGCATGCTAAGCAAGCGCAAGCATCAGAGGATAATAAATCAAAATTTATTGCACTTTCCCTACTAAACCTCAGTAAATTTATTTCTATTTCTCAATAGACTTCACAACTTAATATAAATCAAGTGCACCATCTTCTTGTCAGCTACAGAACTGCCCACTGACTTGATAATATTTTATTCCCTATGGTCCTAATTCACCTAGCTCAAGTGAGCCTGAAGACCTCTGGCCCCTTCATTAAGCTTAAACAAAGCACTGATTTTCATGGTGACAGAACTAAAGGAGAACTCTAGGCAGCTGTGGTCTCCACTGGAAACTTCAGTGACTGACGAAACATTTCATGCCTGCTCTGTGATGCAGACAGATTCAATACGAGTCAGAGAGGCTGATGATTTCTTTATAAACTGGTTAACAGGCTAAAGAGGGCATCTGCAGAATAGAAATAGGTACTAAAACTGAAGCTAGACACAAAATAAATATTCCAGAGTTGGAATTCTTAAAAAGATTCTGCTCAGCTATATACAGTACCACATCAAATTTTTATTGCCTACATTTTCTACTCAGAACTTGTGCACTAAAACCAGTCAAAATCATATGAAAGGAGAATAAATTCCATGCACAGTTTTCATGGCAAATATCATTCAAGAGAAAAAAGCACATGCACTTTTTAATCAAGTCCTTTCCTTATTCTTCCTTCCCCTAAACAGGAACTTTGGGCTGGAACCGGGGACGGCACAGGCCTAGTCACTAAATTACCAAAGTCAGAGGGAGCCAGAGGTTATTGGGAGGATGTCACATTCTGGGGTGCAAACCAGACCAGTGCAGGGTTGTGTCACCACCTGCCCTGTAACCCTGGGTGCCTTACAGCCCTCTCCTGGACAGCTCAGAGCAAACATCTGGTTCATTTGTTCCTCTAAAGACAAAACACATCACAGCATATTAACTTAACTAGGGTGAATACACGCTTCCCTTTAAACACAGCACTGAGTTGGTTTATGGTAAAAATGAAATAAATTTATTAACAAAATATACATAGGACTAAGTCAATTTAAGTATAAGGAATGAAGACAAAAAGAATTACAAGTAAAACAAAACAAAACAGGCTTCTTAAGGTCTAAAACTTAATCTAGCAGGACATGATTTGTTCAGCATGATTTCTCTCACCAGTCCTTCTTCCCAGCCATAGATGACTTTCCCTCTGTCGAGGCCTTTGACAAAAGTACAGGGTGCTAGCTTCTCTTCTTAAGTGAAAGATCTTTGCTAAAGCAGGTTTCTCACCAGCTCAGTTCCAGACACTTCAATTCCGCCTTGGTCAAAGGACCTCCCTGTCTCAGCTTGCAAGGGCTCTGTTCCCTTGTGTCTGTCTAGTGATGGATGCCAAAGTTGGCTTCTGTCTTTGCTTATATCTTCCAAAGTTCAGTTAACTTGTTTCAAGAGGCAGGATGAACTCATGCTGTTCTTGCCTCTCTGTGGGCTTCCCATTCTTCTGTATAATTTCTGTGTAAATGGAGCTTCCATCTTTCTCATTCCACCCTTCTTAATTTACACAGGAGACAGGTAGAGAGCTGTGACATTCCCTGCTGTTGGGGCAGACCATACAGCCTAAGATCAATGAGTACTCATAATTCCTTAAATAGCGCTAATACATACATCTCACAATGATATTAAACACCAATGTGTCATAAGCTTTCAGAAAAGACCTCACTTTATACATGCTTACAGTGCAGTGACATTGTATACAATCAATTGATTCAATAACTTATCACCTGAGGTTTAGACCCCCTTTCTTTATAGACCAGTAAATCTTTTAAATGATTTCTTCTGAATAGGAAAACCCCGGCCAAGCTTCTCTCTCCTACTGGGCGTAGACACCGTGCTGTCTCCCCCCCACTTATTAGTATGAAGTCTGTCTCCAGCCCTAGTTAGCTTGATGGGTCTGTTTATTGCTTATTTGTAAATTGGGATAAATAGACATTCCTTTGTGTTGGATAACCCTGTTTAACAACTCCCCTGACATAACTGGCTCACACTCACTTGAGTTATAAATTCAGCATACATCCATACCTCTTAATACCGATCATGTACATACATGACGCAAGATCATAGAATCATAGAATATCAGGGTTGGAAGGGACCCCAGAAGGTCATCTAGTCCAACCCCCTGCTCGAAGCAGGACCAATTCCCAGTTAAATCATCCCAGCCAGGGCTTTGTCAAGCCTGACCTTAAAAACCTGTAAGGAAGGAGATTCTACCACCTCCCTAGGTAACGCATTCCAGTGTTTCACCACCCTCCTAGTGAAAAGGTTTTTCCTAATATCCAATCTAAACCTCCCCCACTGCAACTTGAGACCATTACTCCTCGTTCTGTCATCTGCTACCATTGAGAACAGTCTAGAGCCATCCTCTTTGGAACCCCCTTTCAGGTAGTTGAAAGCAGCTATCAAATCCCCTCTCATTCTTCTCTTCTGCAGGCTAAACAATCCCAGCTCCCTCAGCCTCTCCTCATAACTCATGTGTTCTAGACCCCTAATCATTTTTGTTGCCCTTCGCTGGACTCTCTCCAATTTATCCACATCCTTCTTGTAGTGTGGGGCCCAAAACTGGACACAGTACTCCAGATGAGGCCTCACCAATGTCGAATAGAGGGGAACGATCACGTCCCTCGATCTGCTCGCTATGCCCCTACTTATACATCCCAAAATGCCATTGGCCTTCTTGGCAACAAGGGCACACTGCTGACTCATATCCAGCTTCTTGTCCACTGTCACCCCAGGTCCTTTTCCGCAGAACTGCTGCCTAACCATTCGGTCCCTAGTCTGTAGCGGTGCATTGGATTCTTCCATCCTAAGTGCAGGACCCTGCACTTATCCTTATTGAACCTCATCAGATTTCTTTTGGCCCAATCCTCCAATTTGTCTAGGTCCTTCTGTATCCTATCCCTCCCCTCCAGCGTATCTACCACTCCTCCCAGTTTAGTATCATCCGCAAATTTGCTGAGAGTGCAATCCACACCATCCTCCAGATCATTTATGAAGATATTGAACAAAACCGGCCCCAGGACCGACCCTTGGGGCACTCCACTTGATACCGGCTGCCAACTAGACATGGAGCCATTGATCACTACCCGTTGAGCCCGACAATCTAGCCAGCTTTCTACCCACCTTACAGTGCATTCATCCAGCCTATACTTCCTTAACTTGCTGACAAGAATACTGTGGGAGACCGTGTCAAAAGCTTTGCTAAAGTCAAGAAACAATACATCCACTGCTTTCCCTTCATCCACAGAACCAGTAATCTCATCATAAAAGGCGATTAGATTAGTCAGGCATGACCTTCCCTTGGTGAATCCATGCTGGCTGTTCCTGATCACTTTCCTCTCATGCAAGTGCTTCAGGATTGATTCTTTGAGGACCTGCTCCATGATTTTTCCAGGGACTGAGGTGAGGCTGACTGGCCTGTAGTTCCCAGGATCCTCCTTCTTCCCTTTTTTAAAGATTGGCACTACTTTAGCCTTTTTCCAGTCATCCGGGACTTCCCCCGTTCGCCACGAGTTTTCAAAGATAATGGCCAATGGCTCTGCAATCACAGCCGCCAATTCCTTCAGCACTCTTGGATGCAACTCGTCCGGCCCCATGGACTTGTGCACGTCCAGCTTTTCTAAATAGTCCCTAACCACCTCTATCTCCACAGAGGGCTGGCCATCTATTCCCCATGTTGTGATGCCCAGCGCAGCAGTCTGGGAGCTGACCTTGTTCGTGAAGACAGAGGCAAAAAAAGCATTGAGTACATTAGCTTTTTCCACATCCTCTGTCACTAGGTCATTATTGATTAGCGAGTTATTAAATTTCGGATGATACCTCACTAGGCACATTCTGCAAGGAAGCGACTGCAATGGTGAGCAGCCAGTGAATACGGGGGGCTCAGTGTCGCAGAGGGGGACACAGATTGAAACTGAGCCTGCGGCTGCGTGAAAGCCACAGTAAGGGGGCAGCTTTGAAAGGGTCACAGGAGTCACCAAGCTTCTGGCTGCTCGGCTGAACTGAGCATCTTCGACTGTAGACCTTCACCCATCACGAGTTACAGAACCCTAGAAATGGAGGGCTGGAAGGGATCTTAGATCAGGTGGCTGGAACTGCGGACTGCTTGAGGCAGGACCAAGTAAACCTAGACCACCCCTGACAGGTGTTTGTCCAACCTATTTTTAAAAACCCTCAACGGTGGCAATTCCACCACTTCCCTTGGAAGCCTGTTCCAAAGCTTAACTACCCTGAGAGTTAGAACATTTTCCCTATTATCGAACCTAATCTTCCACGCTGCAGATTAAACCCTTACCTATTGTCCTACCTTCAGTGGACATGGAGAACAATTGATTCCCACCCTCTTTATAACAGCCCTTAACAGATTTGAAAACTGTAACAAGTTCCCCTCAGTCTTCTTTTCTCAAGACTAAACATGCCCAGTTTTTTAAACTTTCCTCATAGCTCAAGTTTTCTAAACCTTTTGTCATTTCTGTTGCTCTCCTATGGACTCTCTCCAGCTTGTCTACACCTTTCCTAAAGTGTGGCACCCACAATTGGACACAATAATCCAAGCTGAGGCCTCTCCAATGCTGAGTAGAGCGGGGCAGTTACCTTCCCTATCTTACATAAAACACTCCTGTTAATACACCATAGAATATTAGCATTGTTTGCAACTTCAACAATGTAAATGCCTCATATTCAGTTTATGATCCACTATAAGTCCCAGATCCTTTTCAGCTACACTGCCGCCTAGCTAGTTATTCCCCATTTTGTACTTACACATTTGATTTTTCCTTAAGTGAAATACTTCACACTTATCTTTCTGAATTCCATCTTATTGAATTCAGACCAATCCTCCAACTTATCAAGGTCCTTTTCAATTCTAATCCTGTTCCCAAAATGCTTCTGCAACCTCTCCAAGGTCAGTGTCAGCCACAAATTTTATAACCAAATGCTCCACTCCATTATCCAACTCATTAATGAAGATATTGAATAGTACCAGACCCAGGACTAACCTCTGTGGGACCTCACTAGATACATCCTCACAGCATGATAGTGAACCATTGATAACTACTCTTTGAGTACAATTTTTCAACCAGTTGTACACCCACATTATAGAAATTTCATTAGCTTGTATTTTCTTTGTTTGCTTTTGAGAATGGCATGTAGGACCATGTCAAAAGCCTTACTAAAATCAACAGATATCATGTCTACTGTTTCCCCCCATCCACCTGACCAGTAACCCTGTCAAAGGAGGAAATTAAATTGGTTTTGCATGATTTGTTCTTGACAAATCCATGCTGACTATTCTTTTTAACCCTATTATATAATCCTCTAGGGACTGATAGTTTAATAATTCGTTCCAGAATCTTTCCAGGTATGGACGTTAAGCTGATTGGTCTACAATTCTTATTAAATATTTGTTCCACATATAGGTATGTATAGACTATAATCAAGTTAGTCCTTAATCTTCTCTTTGTTAAGCTAAAAAGACTGAGCTCTTTGATTCTCACTGTAAGGCATGTTTTCTAATCATTTGTGTGGCTCTTCTCTGAGCCCTCTCCAATTTAATAACATGCTTCTTGAATCGTGGACACCAGAACTAAACACAGGATTCCAGCAGCCTCACATCAGTGCCAAACATAGAGTGCCTCACATCAGTGCCAAACTCTATACTTCGACTCCAGATCCCCCTGTTCGTTGATCCCAGGATCTCATTAGCTCTTTTGGCCAAAGCATCACACTGGGAGTTCATGTTCAGCTGATTATCCACCACTTCCCCCCCAAATCTTTTTCAGAGTCACAGCTTCCCAGGATACAGTCCCCCATCCTGTAAGTATGACCGACATTCTCTCTATTCCTTGAAGGAAGACATTCCCAGTTGTTTTAACACATACATACTGGCCACTTCCAGCCCTGGAAAGTCCAAAGGTATCAGACTTTATTATGCATAGAAAAGCTATTTTAGGTAATTTTTTAGCTTTCTAATATCCATGAGTTATAACTTTTCTCTCCATCTAAATCTGCACAGCTGCATTCAGTAACTAGGGCACTCAGATTTATAGCTGGAGAGAAATGAAAAATTGTCCTACTAACCTTTCTGAAAACCCTTGAAAACATTTCTAAAATGTTGTGTTCAATGTGGCATATGTAGAATGCACAATGGTGAGGTAAGGTGTAGAGGTTTTATTTCAGAGTAGCAGCCGTGTTATTCTGTATTCGCAAAAGGAAAAGGAGTACTTGTGGCACCTTAGAGACTAACAAATTTTTTTGAGCATAAGCTTTCGTGAGCTATAGCTCACTTCATCGGATGCATTCAGTGGAAAATACAGTGGGGAGATTTATATACATAGAGAGAACATGAAACAATGGGTGTTACCGTACACACTGTAATGAGAGTGATCACTTAAGATGAGATATTACCAGCAGGAGAGCAGGGAGGGGAGGGTGGGAAACCTTTTGTAGTGATAATCAAGGTGGGCCATTTCCAGCAGTTGACAAGAACATCTGATGAACAGTGGGGGGTGGAGGGGGGAATAAACATGGGGAAATAGTTTTACCTTGGGTAATCACCCATCCACTCCCAGTCTCTATTCAAGCCTAAGTTAATTGTATCCAGTTTGCAAATTAATTCCAATTCAGCAGTCTCTCGTTGGAGTCTGTTTTTCAAGTCTTTTTGCTGAAGAATTGCAATTTTTAGGTCTGTAATCAAGTGACTAGAGAGATTGAAGTGTTCTCCAACTAGTTTTTGAATGTTATGATTCTTGACGTCTGATTTGTGTTCATTTATTCTTTTAGTAGAGACTGTCCAGTTTGACCAATGTACATGGCAGAGGGGCATTGCTGGCACATGATGGCATAGATCACATTGGTAGATGTGCAGGTGAACAAGCCTCTGATAGTGTGGCTGATGTGATTAGGCCCTATGATGGTGTCCCCTGAATAGATATGTGGACACAGTTGGCAACGGGTTTTGTTGCAAGGACAGGTTCCTGGGTTAGTGGTTCTGTTGTGTGGTGTGTGTTTGCTGGTGAGTATTTGCTTCAGGTTGGGGGGCTGTCTGTAAGCAAGGACTGGCCTGTCTCCCGAGATCTGTGAGAGTGATGGGTCATCCTTCAGGATGGGTTGTAGATCCTTGAAAATGAGTTGGAGGGGTTTTAGTTGGGGGCTGAAGGTGACGGCTAGTGGCGTTCTGTTATTTTCTTTGTTGGGCCTGTCCTGTAGTAGGTGACTTCTGGGTACTCTTCTGGCTCTGTCCATCTGTTTCTTCACTTCAGCAGGTGGGTGTTGTAGTTGTAAGAACGCTTGATAGAGTTCTTGTAAGTGTTTGTCTCTGTCTGAGGGGTTGGAGCAAATGCAGTTGTATCGCAGAGCTTGGCTGTAGACAATGGATCGTGTGGTGTGGTCTGGATGAAAGCTGGAGGCATGTAGGTAGGAATAGTGGTCAGAAGGTTTCCGGTATAGGGTGGTGTTTATGTGACCATCGCTTATTAGCACCGTAGTGTCCAGGAAGAGGATCTCTTGTGTGGACTGGTCCAGGCTGAGGTTGATGGTGGGATGGAAATTGTGGAAATCATGGTGGAATTCCTCAAGGGCTTCTTTTCCATGGGTCCAGATGATGAAGATGTCATCAATATAGCTCAAGTAGAGTAGGGGCATTAGGGGACGAGAACTGAGGAAGTGTTGTTCTAAGTCAGCCATAAAAATGTTGGCATACTGTGGGGCCCTGCGGGTACCCATAGCAGTGCCGCTGATTTGAAGGTATACATTGTCCCCAAATGTGAAATAGTTATGGGTGAGGACAAAGTCACAAAGTTCAGCCACCAGGTTTGCCGTGACATTATCGGGGATACTGTTCCTGACGGCTTGTAGTCCATCTTTGTGTGGAATGTTGGTGTAGAGGGCTTCTACATCCATAGTGGCCAGGATGGTATTTTCAGGAAGATCACCGATGGATTGAAGTTTCCTCAGGAAGTCAGTGGTGTCTCGAAGATAGCTGGGATTGCTGGTAGCGTAGGGCCTGAGGAGGGAGTCTACATAGCCAGACAATCCTGCTGTCAGGGTGCCAATGCCTGAGATGATGGGGCGTCCAGGATTTCCAGGTTTATGGATCTTGGGTAGTAGATAGAATACCCCAGGTCGGGATTCCAGGGGTGTGTCTGTGCAGATTTGTTTTTGTGCTTTTTCAGGGAGTTTCTTGAGCAAATGCTGTAGTTTCTTTTGGTAACCCTCAGTGGGATCAGAGGGTAATGGCTTGTAGAAAGTGGTGTTGGAGAGCTGCCGAGCAGCCTCTTGTTCATATTCTGACCTATTCATGATGACGACAGCACCTCCTTTGTCAGCCTTTGTGATTATGATGTCAGAGTTGTTTCTGAGGCTATGGATGGCATTGTGTTCCGCACGGCTGAGGTTATGGGGCAAGTGATGCTGCTTTTCCACAATTTCAGCCCATGCACGTCTGCGGAAGCACTCTATGTAGTGAACAACATACTAATCCACAGAGAGCTTCCTACCAAGACTACAAAAAGAAGGATTCTGGGTGAACTCCTCCTGAAGGTCGAAACAGACTGGACTTCTACGTAGAGTGCTTCCGCCAATGTGCACGGGCTGAAATTGTGGAAAAGCAGCATCACTTGCCCCATAACCTCAGCTGTGCGGAACACAGTGCCATCTCCAGCCTCAGAAACAACTCTGACATCATAATCAAAAAGGCTGACAAAGGAGGTGCTGTCGTCATCATGAAGAGGTCGGAATATGAACAAGAGGCTGCTAGGCCAAAAGTACTCCTTTTCTTTTTAGAGTTTTTATTGCCATTCACTTGGAATGACCTACATGACCCGTTCCTGAGTAAAAATCATCTCATTTTCATGCTGATAAAACCTCTATACCACGCCACCCTACCATGAATTTTCCATAGATACACAGACAGTTTCCCCAAGGTGACACGAAGGCAAAAATTCAAAGGCTGATCGTCAGGAAGTTGGAAGGACATAGGTCGTAACAAATCACTCTGGCTAGACCTCTCCCTTCATCTTCTACTCCAAACACAATTTACTTCTGCAAACACATTCATTTCCCTCCTTTATGAGACTGATGCCTTGCACTGAAATTATTGCTGACTGAAAAGCTAAAAGCGAAAGCAACATTTTTGAGGAAATGCTGAAGCTCAGCCCAAGACCCATCTCTGAAGAATGCCCAATGATCTGTTTATTCAGCTCCTGTTTCCTGATTAATGGCTTAACCAATGGATAAATATGTACATGTCAAGCACAAGCAAACACAAACAGATTGGGAAAAATGGCTTTTTAAAATGTCAGCTTTATTTATTTAGAAAGATTCTCTTGTACACGTATAACTCAGAGTGTTGTCTTGCTTGTGAGTGCTTCCTTTTCTTTGGAAAGTGGAAGAAGGAATGAGAACCTGGACTCCTTCCTTACAGGATGGTTTGGACTAGAGGGGGATTAAGGTTTAAAATCTTCCATTTCATTCTGGCCTCTCATTTTCCTGCCCCATTCTTAGCAGAGTCCACTGCTACAGCTCAGAGTCCATGTACCTCCATACTGTGGTAGTGGTAGGTCAGATTTTTAGGTACTGTGGGGCACGCTGGAGCTGCACAAGCCTTCACTGTGGAAAGTGCTCTTCAGCACAGACTTGGGCCTGCCTGGCTGTTCAGTGCAGTGTGTTGACCTGTGAGATGTCCTGTGGATTGTGCCATGGAGCCCCGAGTGGAGAGAGTGCTGTGTTGTTGGGACAGTGGATCACTTGCTTCACAGGCATCTTCTGTCCGGAAACTGCACACACAAGTGAAGTTGTAAATGGAGACAACTGGGAGGAACACACATTTATTTTACTTTCATTTTCCCATTTGGTCCAGATATCTCAGTGACAGAACTGCAGCTGTTTCCATACAGAGATTGTGCTGGTCAACTCCACCGCTGTCTGCCCACTGCCTTGTGCAGTTCGATCTTCGAAAAGCGCTGCTGGTACAACTGCCTCCCCTTTCTCCAAGAACTCTCTCCTCCTTGGTGCCCACCAAAACAGGTCTCACCCAACTCTAGGCTTCCTGTAGGCAGGTTCACTTCTACTGGGAAATACGACGTGTGACTCTATAGCTACAGTGGGCACCACACAGTTGGGAGGCAACACTGGACAATATAAATAATTCACGTTAATGGAGAAGACATAAAAGACACAAAACCTGGTCTCCTTCCTCCCTCTGCCTATTCCCTAAACTTCCCCCAATTTCTCATCATAAAGTTAAGCCAGAAAATAAAAGTTAAATGGGTTAAAAATTAAATGTTATTGTGAATTTGGGGTCCATGTGCCTGGATTGCTCTTAGCTGCAGGAGTGCCACAGATGCTAGAACTTGTCCTACTTGTGTGGCTACTCCTTTTTGTGTCACGTGGTCACTGGGGCTCTGAGAAGAAAGAGTACTAACGTACAGCTTAGTACATGGCAGATAGAGGTGACCTCTTGTAATGAGTATAATTTCCCTTAATCTGAGTGCCTCACTGAACAGGTTGGCTGTATGGATAGGGTATATTTGTACTATACTTTTCAGAGAAAAGAGGAACATTGCTCTATGATTTGGAGCTTCCTGAATTGATGCTGCTTTATTACAACAAAGCCCAAAGCCGCTACAGTACATCCATGGAGACAATCCACATAAGTGACCTTGAGGGATGTTGCATTCATTTTTCTTTCTGCATATTTTGATGATGGATTTAATGTTCAATAAAACTGAAAGAACAACAGCATTTGAGACCCAAGCTATTTGTACAGGTGCCAAATGCTGCGGGAAGAGTTCAGGGCTGATTTCCGCACCTTGCTCAACCCTCACATCAAGACTGATGTAGTAGCTCCGTCCTCCTTCCTTTGCTCTGAGGAGGAAATTTATTTTTCACATGAGCTCCTTTTCTTACAAGAGTTCATGTGATACATATTAGGCAAGTCCGCAAAAGAACAGATGAGGCAACATATCTGCTGCTTAGTTTGTTTCTTATTCTCAGATACATCTAGTTTTTAATTACTGTAAGCATGAGATGAGCAAAACCTGATTGAGATTAATGCTGATTAAATCCCAAGGAACTGGGCAGGCTGTGGCTGTAATGTTTCAGAATGGCAGCAGTTCTCAGGAATATTAAATATCTGATATGGATATTCGGAGAAGAACTCTTTCTAAGGCCATGATTCAGCAAAGCACTTAAGCACATGCTTGACTTTTAAAGTAAGTGGGGCATAAGTATGTGCTTAAGTACTTTGCTGAATCGGAGTGCATGTTTCCATGACCACATTGCAGACCTGTGGTTCCTGTCTGCAACCGAAAGCATTATATACATTTATGTTTTATCCTTAAAAATATAGTAACATGGCTAAAGAAAACCAAGAGTGCATGATAACTGCAGAGAGAAACCACAATGGTTTGTGATCAAACCTCAAATAAAAACTAATCAAGCTAAATAATCCAAACACTCCCCAGAATACTTCAGTGTATAAAGTTTTAGGAATGGATTTTGGAGAAGTATGGAATATTCTCTGATTTAAGGGGGGAAAAAAATCTATGTACAGGGTTTAAGGTACAACCAAGAGGTGCACTATAAACTAGAGAGAAATACATGGAAGAAAACTCACATGACTAAAATTTCAATAAGGAATCTGACACAAAATCCACAGATGTGAGATATTTGAGAAAGTCCCCCTAAAATTGTATTTCTTGAGAAAACCCTTCATAAATGTAAATAAATGAGTCAAATAAATATGGCCTCTTTCTCTCACCTTACTCCAGATGTTTACAGAGCAAGATACTTTGGGATAAGGGTGGCAGAATCAGGTCCATAATTAGCAAGAGAAGTCTGGATAGCTTTCCAAATGATATATCCCAACATGTAGAAGGCATACCTGTCTAAAAGGTACTTCCAGAACTTTCCTACACATCATTATTCCAAGGAGCCTTTAATATTGCTATCTTTAAGAGTCAAAATCTTCAGTCTAATGCTAGCACACTTGGTCTATGCAGGAATATACGTTACACTCATTACATTTGAGTGAATTATGGTTTTAAAATTGAGTTTGGATATTAGCATAAGACCATAAAAATGGGCATACTGGGTCAGGCCAAAGGTTCATCTAGCCCAGAATTCTGTATTCCGACAGTAGCCAAATACCAGATGCACAAGAGGGAACGAACAGAACAGGGCAATTATTGAGTGATCCTGTCATCTAGTCCCAGCTTCTGGCAGTCAGACATTTAAAGGGTTGTGTCCCTGAGCATCTTGGATAATAGCCATTGATGAACTTATCCTCCATGAAATTACCTAATTCTTTCTTGAACCCAGTTATACTTCTGGCCTTCACAACATCCCCTGGCAACAAGTTCCACAGGTTGATTGTGCATCATGTGAAGAAGTATTCCCTGTGTTTGTTTTAAACCTGCTGCCTATTAATTTCATTGGGTGGCATCTGGTTCTTGTGTTGTGAAGGGGTAAATAACACTTCCCCATTCACTTTCTCCACACCATTCATGATTTTATAGCCCTCTATCATATTCCCGCTTAGTTGTCTCTTTTCGAAGCTGAACAGTCCCAGTCTTCTTAGCCCTGGTCTACACTCGGAGTTTAGGTCAAATTTAGCAGCATTAAATCGATGTAAACCTGCACCCGTCCACATGATGAAGCCCTTTTTTTTCCGACTTAAAGGGCTCTTAAAATCGATTTCCTTACTCCACCCCTGACAAGTGGATTAATGCTGAAATCGGCCTTGCCGGGTCAAATTTGGGGTACTGTGGATGCAATTAGATGGTATTGGCCTCCGGGAGCTATCCCAGAGTGCTCTATTGTGACCGCTCTGGACAGCACTCTTAACTCAGATGCACTGGCCAGGTAGACAGGAAAAGGCCCCCAAACTTTTGAATTTTAATTTCCTGTTTGCATGGTCACCTGCAGCTTGCCACGCTGGCCAGAGCTCATCAGCAGAAGTGACCATGCAGAGCTCATCAGCAGAGGTGAGCATGATGGAGTCCCAGAATCGCAAAAGAGCTCCAGCATGGACTGAACGGGAGGTACGGGATCTGATCGCTGTATGGGGAGAGGAATCCGTGCTATCAGAACTCCGTTCCAGTTTTCAAAATGCCAAACAATTTGTCAAAATCTCACAGGGCATGAAGGACAGAGGCCATAACAGGGACCCGAAGCAATGCCGCATGAAACTTAAGGAGCTGAGGCAAGCCTACCAGAAAACCAGAGAGGCAAACGGCCGCTCCGGGTCAGAGCCCCAAACATGCCGCTTCTATGATGAGCTGCATGCCCTTTTAGGAGGTTCAGCCACCACTACCCCAGCCGTGTTGTTTGACTCCTTCAATGGAGATGGAGGCACCACAGAAGCAGGTTTTGGGGACGAGGAAGATGATGATGATGAAGTTATAGATACCTCACAGCAAGCAATCGGAGAAATCGGTTTTCCCGACAGCCAGGAACTGTTTCTCACCCTGGACCTGGAGCCAGTACCCCCGAACCCACCCAAGGCTGCCTCCCGGACCCGCCAGGTGGAGAAGGGACCTCCGGTGAGTGTACCTTTTAAAATACTATATATGGTTTAAAAGCAAGCATGTTTACTGATTAATTTGCCCTGGCATTTGCAGCTCTCCTGGATGTACTCCCAAAGCCTTTGCAAAAGGTTTCTGGGGAGGGCAGCCTTATTCCGTCCACCATGGTAGGACACTTTACCACACCAGGCCAGTAGCACGTACTCGGGAATCATTGTAGAACAAAGCATTGCAGTGTATATTTGCTGGCATTCAAACAACATCCGTTCTTTATCTCTCTGTGTTATCCTCAGGAGAGTGGTATCATTCATGGTCACCTGGTTGAAATAGGGTGCTTTTCTTAAGGGGACATTCAGAGGTGCCCATTCCTGCTGGGCTGTTTGCCAGTGGCTGAACAGAAATGTTCCCCGCTGTTAGCCGGGGGAGGGTGTGTGTGTGAGGGGCTAGCCACGTGGTGGGGGGAGGCAAAATGCGACCTTGGAACGAAAGCACATGTGCTGTGTATGTAATGTTAACATCAAGGTTTACCGTGAAAGAGTGTGCCCATTGTTCTAGAAAATGTGTCTTTTTAAATACCACGGTCTCTTTTTTTTTTCTCCACCAGCTGCATGTGTTTCAAGGATCACAGGATCTTCTTCTTCCCAGAGGCTAGTGAAGATTAGAAGGCGAAAAAAACGCACTCGTGATGAAATGTTCTCTGAGCTCATGCTGTCCTCCCACACTGACAGAGCATAGATGAATGCATGGAGGCAGACAATGTCAGAGTGCAGGAAAGCACAATATGACCGGGAGGAGAGGTGGCAGGCTGAAGAGAGTAAGTGGCAGGCTGAAGACAGAGCTGAAGCTGAAAGGTGGCGGCAGCGTGATGAGAGGAGGCAGGATTCAATGCTGAGGCTGCTGGAGGATCAAACCAATATGCTCCAGTGTATCGTTGAGCTGCAGGAAAGGCAGCAGGAGCACAGACCGCCGCTACAGCCCCTGTGTAACCAACCACCCTCCTCCGCAAGTTCCATAGCCTCCTCAACCAGACGCCCAAGAATGCGGTGCGGGGGTCTCCGGCCACCCAGCCACTCCACCGCAGAGGATTGCCCAAGCAACAGAAGGCTGGCATTCAATATCTTTTAAACTTTTAAAGTGCTGTGTGGCCTTGTCCTTCCCTCCTCCACCACCCCTCCTGGTGCTTCTCTCCTCCACCACCCCTCCTGGGCTACCTTGGTAGTTATCCCCCTATTTGTGTGATGAATGAATAAAGAATGAATGAATGTGAAGCAACAATGACTTTATTGCCTCTGCAAGCGGTGATCGAAGGGAGGAGGGGAGGGTGGTTAGCTTACAGGGAAGTAGAATGAACCAAGGGGCGGGGTGTTTCATCAAGGAGAAACAAACACAACTTTCACACCGTAGCCTGTCCAGTCAAAGCTTATCTGATGCGCACCGCGCCCTCCTGTGCTCTTCTAACCGCCCTGGTATCTGGCTGTGCGAAACCAGCAGCCAGGCAATTTGCCTCAACCTCCCACCCCGCCATAAATGTTTCCCCCTTACTCTCACGGATATTGTGGAGTGCACAGCAAGCAGTAATAACAGTGGGAATATTGGTTTCGCTGAGGTCTAAGCGAGTCAGTAAACTGCGCCAGCGCGCCTTTAAACATCCAAATGCACATTCTACCACCATTCTGCACTTGCTCAGCCTGTAGTTGAACAGCTCCTGACTACTGTCCAGGCTGCCTGTGTACGGCTTCATGAGCCATGGCATTAAGGGGTAGGCTGGGTCCCCAAGGATACATATAGGCATTTCAACATCCCCAACGGTTATTTTTTGGTCTGGGAATAAAGTCCCTTCCTGCAGCTTTTGAAACAGACCAGAGTTCCTGAAGATGTGAGCGTCATGCACCTTTCCCAGCCATCCCACGTTGATGTTGGTGAAACATCCCTTGTGATCCACCAGAGCTTGCAGCACTATTGAAAAGTACCCCTTGCGGTTTATGTAGTCGGCGGCTTGGTGCTCCGGTGCCAAGATAGGGATATGGGTTCCGTCTATGGCCCCACCACAGTTAGGGAATCCCATTGCAGCAAAGCCATCCACTATGACCTGCATATTTCCCAGGGTCACTACCCTTGATATCAGCAGAACTTTGATTGTGTGGGCTACTTGCATCACAGCAGCCCCCACAGTAGATTTGCCCACTCCAAATTGATTCCCAACTGACTGGTAGCTGTCTGGCGTTGCAAGCTTCCACAGGGCTATTGCCACTCGCTTCTCAACTGTGAGGGCTGCTCTCATCTTGGTATTCTTGCGCCTCAGGGCAGGGGAAAGCAAGTCACAAAGTTCCATGAAAGTGCCCTTACGCATGCGAAAGTTTCGCAACCACTGGGAATCGTCCCAGACCTGCAACACTATGCGGTCCCACCAGTCTGTGCTTGTTTCCCGAGCCCAGAATCAGCGTTCCACCGCATGAACCTGCCCCATTAGCACCATGATGCCTGCATTGGCAGGGCCCATGCTTTCAGAGAAGTCTGTGTCCATGTCCTCATCACTCATGTCACCGCGCTGACGTCGCCTACTTGTCCGGTATCGCTTTGCCAGGTTCTGGTGCTGCATATACTGCTGGATAATGCACATGGTGTTTAATGTGCTCCTAACTGCCAAAGTGAGCTGAGTGGGCTCCATGCTTGCTGTGGTATAGGGTCTGCACAGAAAAAAGGCTCGGAACAATTGTCTGCTGTTGCCCTGACGAAGGGAGGGGCGATTGATGACATGGCTTACAGGGTTGGCTTACAGGGAATTAAAATCAACAAAGGGAGTGGCTTTGCGAGAAACTGAATGGCCCCTTCAAGGACAGAACTCAAAACTGGGTTTAGCAGGCCGTTGATTTCACAGAGGGAGGGAGGGAGGGAGGGAGGAGAAAATGAATACAAAACAAATCTGGTCTATTTCTTGTTTTGAGCCACTTCATCTATCTTTATACATCTTGCTGGTAGCAGACTGTGCAGTACGACCACTAGCCATCATCATCTTCTGGGTGCTCGGCAGAAGACAGTGGAGTATGACGACTAGACATCATCTTCTGCTAGCTGGAGGTTAAAAGACAGTGCACTGCCTGTAGGACTCAATTGCCACGAGACGAAACAAGGGAAATGACCTGGCTGAGTCACTCCCATGTTTGCCCAGGCGCCCGGTTAAAAGAGCACCCAGGACTATGTCGATGACGGCTACCAATCATACTGCACTGTCTGCTGCCAAAAGGCAATAAACTGCTGCTGTGTAGCAATGCAGTACCACGTTTGCCAGCATCCAGGAGACATATGGCGACGGTGAGCTGAGCGGGCTTCATGCTTGCCGTGGTATGGCGGCTGCACAGGTAACTCAAGAAAAAAGGCGCAAAAAGATTGTCTGCCCTTGCTTTCATGGAGGGAGGGAGGGAACGGGGGCCTGACGGTATGTACCCAGAACCACCCGCGACAATGTTTTAGCCCCATCAGGCACTGGGATTTCTACCCAGAGTTCAAATGGGCGGCGGAGACTGCGGGAACTGTGGGATAGCCACCCACAGTGCAATGCTCCGGAAGTCGACGGTTGCCTCGGTACTGTGGACACACTCCGCCGACTACATGCACTTAGAGCCTTTGTGTGGGGGGACACACAATCAACTGTATAAAAACGCTTTCTACAAAACCAACTTCTATAAATTCGACCTAATTTCGTAGTGTAGACATACCCTAAATCTCTACTCGTATGGTAGCTGATCCATACTCCGAATCATTTTTGTTGTCCTCTGTATTTTTTCCAATTCTAATATCAGTTTTTTGAGATGAGGGAACCAGAACTGCACACAGTATTCAAAGTGTGGGTGTACCAGGCGTTTATATAGTGGCATAATGATATTTTCAGTCTTATTATCTATCCCTTTCCTAATGGTTCCTAACATAGTTAGCTTTTTGACTGCCACTGCACATTAAGCAAATGTTTTCAGAGACGTATGCAAGATGACTCTAAGATCTTTTTTCTTCAGTGGTAACAGCTAATTTAGAAACCCTCATTTTGTACATATAGCTGGGATTATGCTTTCCTGCGTGCATTACTTTGCTTTTATCAACATTGAATTTCATCTGCCATTTTATTCTCCAGTCACCCAGTTTTCTGAGATTCCTTTGTAACTCTTCACAGCTGGCTTTGGACTTAACTATCTTACTTAATCAGTTACTTACAACTTAACCAGTTACTGATCTATGAGAAGACCTTCCCTCTTGTCCCATGACTGATTGCTTTGCTTAAGTGCCTTTGGTGGGGGACCTTGTCAAAGGCTATCTAAAAGTCCAAGTACACTATATCCATTGGATAACCCTTGCCCACATCCTTGCTGAAACCCTCAAAGAATTCTAATAGATTGATAAGGCATGATTTCTATTTATTTATTTTTACAAAAGCCATGTTGACGGTTCCTCAACATATCGTGTTCATCTATGTGTCTGATAATTCTGTTCTTTCCTATAGTTTCAACCACTTTGCCTGGTAATGAAGTTAGGCTTACTGGCCTGTAATTTCCATGATTACCTCTAGAGCCTTTTTTAAAAATTGGCATTACATTAGCCTCCAGACATCTGGTACAGAGGCTGATTTAAGTGATAGGTTACATACTATAGTTAGTAGTTCTGCCATTTCATATTTGAGTTTCTTCAGACCCTTTGGCTGAATACCATCTGGACCTGGTCACTAATTACTGCTTAATTTCCAAATTTGTTCCAAATCCTCCTTTATTGACACCTCAGTCTGGGATGGCTCTTCAGCTTTGTCAGCTAAAAAGAGGGGCTTAGGTGTGGGAATCTCCCTCACATTCTCTGCAGTGAAGATTGATGCATAGAATTATTTAGTTTCTTTGAACTTTGTGTTCCTTTAGCACCTTGGTTATCCGGTGGCCTGCTGATTGTTTGGCAGGCTTCTTGCTTCTGATGTACTTAAAAACATTTTGTTTTTAGTTTGTGTGTCTTTTGCTAGTTGCTCTTCTAATTCTTTTTTGTACTGCCTAATTATACTTTTATACTTGACTTGCCAGAGTTTAATACTCCTTTCCTCACTAGAATTTGACTTCCAATTTTGAAAGGATGCCTTTTTGCCTCTAACTGCCTCATTTACTCTGTTATTTAGCCATGTCGTCATTTTTTGATCCTCTTACTGTTTTTTTTTTAATTTGGGGTATACATTTAGTTTGACCCTCTATTATGGTGTTTTTAAATAGTTTCTATGCAGCTTGCAGGGATTTCACTCTTGTTTTGACTGTTTCTTTTTATTTTCATTTAGCTAGCTTCCTCATTTTTGTGTAGTTCCCCTGTTTGAAATTAAATGCTTTTGTGGTGAGTTTCTTTGGTATTTCCCTCCCCCTCCCCACACACATAAGGATGTTAAATTTAATTACATTATGGTCACTCTTACTGGGATGCTCTGCTGTATTAATCTCTTGGACCAGATTCTGTGCTCCTTTTAGGACTAAATCAAGAACTGCCCCTCTCTTTCTGAGTTCCAGGACTAACTGCTTCTAGGAGCAGTCATTAATGGCGTCTAGAAATGTTATCTCTGGATCCTGTCCTGAGGTGACATGTTCCCAGTCCATATGAGTATACCTGAAATGCCCCACTGTTACTGGGTTTTCTGTTTTTGTAGCGTCTCTCATCTTCCTGAGCATTTCACAATCACCACCACCAACCTGGTCAGGTGGTCAGTAGCATATTCCTACTGCTATACTCTTACTCTTGCCCATCAGGGAGCTGATGGGCAGGATCCCCTGGGGGAATAACGTGAGGGGGAAAGGAGTCCAGGAGAGCTGGCTGTATTTCAAAGAATCCCTATTGAGGTTACAGGGACAAACCATCCCGATGTGGAGAAAGAACAGTAAATATGACAGGCGAACAGCTTGGCTTCACAGTGAAATCCTTGCTGATCTTAAACACAAAACAGACGCTTACAAGAAGTGGAAGATTGGACAAATGACCAGGGAAGAGTATAAAAATATTGCTTGGGCATGCAGGAGTGAAATCAGGAAGGCCAAATCCCACCTGGAGTTGCAGCTAGCAAGAGATGTTAAGAGTAACAAGAAGGTTTCTTCAGGTATGTTAACAACAAGAAGAAAGTCAAAGAAAGTGTGGGCCCCTTACTGAATGAGGGAGGCGACCTAGTGACAGAGGATGTGGAAAAAGCTAATGTACTCCATGCTTTTTTTGCCTCTGTCTTCATGAACAAGGTCAGCTCCCAGACTACTGCACTGGGCAGCACAGCATGGGGAGGAGGTGACCAGCCCTCTGTGGAGAAAGAAGTGGTTCTGGACTATTTAGAAAAGCTGGACGAGCACAAGTCCATGGGGCCGGATGCGTTGCATCCGAGAGTGCTAAAGAAGTTGGCGGCTGTGATTGCAGAGCCATTGGCCATTATCTTTGAAAACTCATGGCGATCACGGGAGGTCCCAGATGACTGGAAAAAGGCTAATGTAGTGCCAATCTTTAAAAAAGGGAAGAAGGAGGATCCTGGGAACTACAGGCCAGTCAGCCTCACCTCAGTCCCTGGAAAAATCATGGAGCAGGTCCTCAAGGAATCAATTCTGAAGCACTTAGAGGAGAGGAAAGTGATCAGGAACAGTCAGCATGGATTCGCCAAGGGCAAGTCATGCCTGACTAACCTAATTGCCTTCTATGACGAGATAACTGGCTCTGTGGATGAAGGGAAAGCAGTGGACGTGTTGTTCCTTGACTTTAGCAAAGCTTTTGACACGGTCTCCCACAGTATTCTTGCCAGCAAGTTAAAGAAGTATGAACGGACTATAAGGTGGATAGAAAGCTGGCTAGATTGTCAGGCTCAAAGGGTAGTGATCAATGGCTCCATGTCTAGTTGGCAGCCGGTATCAAGTGGAGTGCCCCAGGGGTCAGTCCTGGGGCCAGTTTTGTTCAATATCTTCATAAATGATCTGGAGGATGGTGTGGATTGCACTCTCAGCAAATTTGCGGATGATACTAAACTGGGAGGAGTGGTAGATACGCTGGAGGGGAGGGATAGGATACAGAAGGACCTAGACAAATTGGAGGATTGGGCCAAAAGAAATCTGATGAGGTTCAACAAGGACAAGTGCAGAGTCCTGCACTTAGGACAGAAGAATCCAATGCACCGCTACAGACTAGGGACCGAATGGCTCGGCAGCAGTTCTGCAGAAAAGGACCTAGGGGTGACAGTGGTCGAGAAGTTGGATGAGAGACAACAGTGTGCCCTTGTTGCCAAGAAGGCCGATGGCATTTTGGGATGTATAAGTAGGGGCATTGCCAGCAGATCAAGGGACGTGATCGTTCCCCTCTATTCGACATTGGTGAGGCCTCATCTGGAGTCCTGTGTCCAGTTTTGGGCCCCACACTACAAGAAGGATGCGGAAAAATTGGAAAGAGTCCAGCGGAGGGCAACAAAAATGATTAGGGGACTGGAACACATGATTTATGAGGAGAGGCTGGGGAACTGGGGATGTTTAGTCTTCAGAAGAGAAGAATGAGGGGGGATTTGATAGCTGCTTTCAACTACCTGAAAGGGGATTCCAAAGAGGATGGCTCTAGACTGTTCTCAGTGGTAGAAGAGGACAGGACAAGGAGTAATGGTCTCAAGTTGCAGTGGGGAAGATTTAGGTTGGATATTAGAAAAACCTTTTTCACTAGGAGGGTGGTGAAACACTGGAATGCGTTACCTAGGGAAGTGGTGGAATCTCCTTCCCTAGAAGTTTTTAAGGTCAGGCTTGACAAAGCCTTGGCTGGGATGATTTAGTCGGGGATCGGTCCTGCTTTGAGCAGGGGGTTGGACTAGATGACCTCCTGAGGTCCCTTCCAACCCTGATATTCTATGATTCTATATTCAAGCATGGAATTTCTATCCTTAGAGATTCTGTGGTACATGTATGGTACGATTTTTACTGTATTTGACACTTTTCTTTCACAAATAGAGCCACCCCCCCCCCTCCACTAGAGCAACCTACTCTGTCATAGAATCATAGAATATCAGGGTTGGAAGGGACCTCAGGAGGTCATCTAGTCCAACCCCCTGCTCAAAGCAGGACCAGTCCCCAATTTTTGCCCCAGATCCCTAAATGGCCCCCTCAAGGATTGAACTCACAACCCTGGGTTTAGCAGGCCAATGCTCAAACCACTGAGCTATCCCTCCCCCCATTTCTATATATCATTTCTATATATTTTGTATCCTGTCCCATTGATTATCGTTGTGCCACCAAGTTTCTGTGATGCCCATTTAATCAATATCCTTACCTAATATCGGGCACTCAAGTTCACCCACCTTTGTATTTAGACCTCTAGCATGAGTGATAGGCCCACTGCATGTGATCAGAAAGAATGAACCCGTGAGAAAGAAGAATTTAGTGTGTTAAACCTGGAGTGATCCTTTAGAATGCCAGTGTAATCTTATTTAAGGTTTGGGAAATAAAGAAAACATGTTTAATTGGGCACCAAGTACAATAAATAACTGGTTAGAAAGGCTTAGTCTGGTAGCTGGGAAAAATATGGGAAAGTGTGATAAGAAAAAAACTGAAGAGGTAAGAGCGCAGCCCTGAACTGCTTCTGCTGACTTTAGCAAAGGTCCAACAACCAGCAATGACTTCACCTGTTTGTTATAGTATATAGAAAAGCAAGGTTTATTAGGGATGCTTTGCCAGAGCTCTTCCTTACCTCTCTGGAGTCATGTCATGATGGAAAGGTGTCTCCCGGGCCTCATCCAGTTGTGAATATTCAGCAAATACTTATAACAGTATTGTTGCGAGAGTACAAAATACAGGTGTACATGCTTATATTCGTATTTTGGATGTAACCAACATCAAGTGGCCTTGAACTATTAAAGGAATGCTTCTGTGGAAACTGAGTCATGGTAAATTTTAATAAACTGATTAGGAAAATTATTTCCAACAGGCCAGCAATGAAATTAATGGCTATCACTAGTGGTGGGCCTGGCCCGTGGTGTGTACTGCTGAATATCTGATGGTTACACACTTGATTCAAATCTCTCATGTCAATTGGCTAAAATTCACCAGTCAGAGAAATATAACCAGGTGAGTGGGCATTCCCTGGACTTAAGGCTGAAGGTCGGGGAGGGAAAGGATAAGTGGCAGAGATCATGGGAAAACAGGAAGATCTTTTCCCAGCAGATAGCGACTCCTATTCTCCTCTCTAGCCTGAGCAACATAACTCAGTAGAACAACCAGTGTGTGGTGCAGGCTCCACCTCCCAAAGCTGCTTTGATTTATGTTGCAGTCATCGGGTAAGTTCTAAGATCACCTTCTGCTCATTTGCCCACTAGGCACTTCCTGGCCTTGAAGCTCAAACAATTAAAAAACTGGAGAAAAAACAGCAGTTCTATTTCCCACCATCAAAACCAACCTCCATGCCCCTCCAGTCCCTTAGGGCTGCGCTCTAAAACTTAAACAGAGTCAAGCTTCTTTTGAGAGATTGCACACCAGAATCACAAATAGTTAATGACAAGCTGATATCTGACACATTACTTATTTTATCAGGAATAAACTGTGTAATTCCCTACATGATTTTTCAGAACAGTTGAAATGGCTGAGGACTCAATTACTAATTTGTGGATTAAAGGGAAAAAGGGAAATGCAAGGACTTTAACCACCTTTCAAAAAGGTAAAAAAAATAAACACATTTATTGAGGTTTCTTTGTGACTTTTAACTCACTTGCCAAGTCCCAGAGTGTATTTTCCAGTGGGAAGATTAAGAGCTTGAGTAAATTATTAATGGAGATTTGCTCACTGTAGTCATTTATGGTTCACATAAACTTATACCTTGAGATGCTTTACATAGTAAAACTGTCCTTAGCTAAAGACTTCCCTAGGGTCACATTCTCTATACATGTATTATTTCTGCACTGAGTACTTCAGGTGCAGTTTTCTTTTAATTCTTCCATCAGGAGGAGAGCTCAGGGTGCTACCTCAAGCCCTAAGGATGATGATTATTAATTTGTATTGCAATACCAACCTAGCAGCCCCAGCCCCACTGTACTCTGCACTGAAAAAACACACACAAAATGTTCCTCCCACCCACCTCCCTTTAGTCACTGGCAAGCACAGATACTGCAGTCACTTGCACCAGATTCACCCGTGGGTTTCAAGAGTGGGAATCCTCCAGCAGGGATTACCAAATTCCTCCCAACAGAGGGTTGAGGGAAGGAGAGAGCATTACACTAGCTTTTTCTACCCCCACCGAATCTGTGAATACTTTTGTAGGAAGCAAGAAGCCCAAAATGGGGGTACATTTTATCAATCCAAAAATGCAACTAATGATAAACTGCAAGACCTGTGAATGTGTAGACCACCTATGCACTTAGGTTATAGATGTGTTGCAACAGTGAAGAAGCGGCATTGAGCTCAGACTGGACTCTGGTATGTCTGCAATGCCACCTGTGAGGTTAGCAAAGACAAAAGGGAAACATTCTGTGTGATTAATAAGCCAAAATTTAGTTTCTGCCTGCAATACAAGCAGCCTCATTTACTCTGAGATCTATACCAAATGGCTTTTAAGGGGTTGCAGGAAAAATGTAAATTAAATGAGCTTTCATTTAATAAAGAACACTAAAAATCCCAGCAACCTTCTCTGTCCCCTACACAACAGCACATGACTGCAATTGTTTGCTGAATTATAGATGACAATTATCACAAATGACAAACAAAATGGCAGAAAAGAGAAGTGATGTGTTTGCAATCCTTGTAGCTGGGACATTAAAAGGAGCCTCTGTCACTCACAAAGAGAGAAGTTTGTCAGGTGGGCGGATACAATGATTTGATTTTTCAATTATCTACAGGCCTGTATCTCTCATTCCTCAGTAGCAGCCCAATAAATCTGCTGCTTTGAATCCAGTCTTATAGTCTGATGCAAGACATAGTATCTTGTCGTTTATTTTGCAGACAATAGTACATAATTCAACAATCTTGTGTCTCTCTTTTCTCTACAGATTTCAAGTTTTCCTAGATGAAGCTTCAGCATTTACAAGTGCAATTCTCTGCTGTCCAATCTTCCGTGCAAATGATGGTTTAATTAACTCTTTTGATGTTGTGCCTTTAAACTGAAACTCTGGGACTTCATGCCCTAGTCAAGATAAACATTAAGCAATATATTTTCCTTTAGCAGTCATTAGGTTCTACAGAAATCTAGGTAAGTTGGCTGCTCTCATGGATGATTTTTTTCTGGGAGGTAAGTTTAGTTTCTGTATGGGGGTTTGTTGATGGATTGCTGTTTAGTGGATGTTACCCAAGGAATCTGAATTCTGCACGCCTGGGCAGCACATTACAGTGCAAAGCAGGAGGATGTGAGGCACCACCCTGCACTTGCAGGCAGAGGATCTGAGCTACGCTCCCAGCAGCAGCACTGTGGTAATACCTCAGTCTACAAATTGACCCTAATTGTGAGCTTAACTGTAAGTCAATGTTCGTAAAATGCCACAATAGCCTCTAACAACAAATGTTAATGGGCAAAAGTAGAAAAAGAGGAAAAAAACATACAACCCCCCAAACTCCTTAAATTAGTCCACATACAAAGACCAACTAATAATTCAAGAACTCTCTTAAAATCATTCCTGGTAAATAAAAGAAATGTCGAACCAAAAATTAATAAACAAAAATTGGTGTGTCAAAAATTAGGCCTAATTGGTGAATCAATTAATAAAGGTTGGGGCTATTCTGCCCATCAGTCCCCTTTGGGGAGTTGTTAAAAAAAACAAAACAAGAAAGAACACATGGGATTACAAACTGCCTGCATGAAGGCTAACCACCACCAACTGCTGGCTCACAGCTGGAAGATGCAAGCTTCACTATCTCGGCTACCACTCCTATTGCCTGCGATCCACCATTAATACCATTGGGCCTTTGCTGTCAAGGTTCTGACAGATGACCCGACCACGCTGGGCTGAAGAGAGGAACCAGATGACATTGCCACCTCCACGGGCTCTGACTAAATCCCAAATACCACCTAGGATGTAAGACTTCATCACCCCCTTCCCCCGCCCCAGACACACACAACCCTCATGTGTCCTTTCCCCCTCCTACTTTATTTCTTCTCTTTCCTATCATCCTCCTTTTGCCTTCTGTCTAATAAGAGTCTGGCTTAGCTGACCAAGATTTTACATTTTGCAGCACTGTAACCTTAGAGACTAACAAATTTATTTGGGCATAAACTTTAGAACGCTTATGCCCAAATAAATTTGTTAGTCTCTAACGTGTCACAAGTACTCCTCTTACTTTTTGCTGATACAGACTAACACGGCTACCACTCTGAAAGCTGTTGTAACCTTGCGACCAGAGAGGCAGCTAAAAGCAATGCCCTGAACAGTCCGAAACTGGTACAAGTCTGGGAGGTCTCAGAGTGGAGGATCAGACCACATGCTGGACCATTTTTTCTCTAGCAGCGAGGCTGCAACAGAGACAGAAGCTGCATTTTCAGTCTTTGCTGGTTTTCCCTGTCCTCTTGTGTGTCTGGGGACAGGGAAAATGGAATCAAACTTTAACAGCAGCAGCAGCAGCCTCAGCCCATCTCAACTAACTTCTTCCCTTTTCCCCAAAAAGGACATTTATTACCATCTTTCAGATCACTTAAAAGACTGCCAAATGGAGTGATGGTGGTGGTATCCTTTGAAAAATTATGTACAATTACAAGGAAAGGAAATAAAAATGTCATTTAAAAAAACATATATTACTTTAGATTTCAAAACTTTAACTTTTTTCCTTCGTCTCTGCATCTTTAATAAAAGGTTTAAAAAGCATGGCATGTGTTTGCCATGGTACTAAGCAGGCCGAGTCTCTGTACTCAAAATCCCAAACCTATGACTTTCAATAAGCAAGTTACGTTAACACCTTTAACTCTCTGGGCCCATTTACAACACTACTTCCCAGGAGCAGTGCAGTGTCCTGTTTTCTTCAAAAGCAGAATTTAGTTTCTTTCTCCAGCTCTTTCTCTACTTCTAACATATGGCCCCATCAACATACTGTGATCTCTAGGCCATGTCCACAGAGCACCTAACAAACATTAATGAATTTATTATCCTTACAACAACTGGAGAACTGAGGCACAGTGATCACACAGGAATTCTGTGGCAGGGCCAGGAATTGAACCGAGATGTCCTAAATCCCAATCTATTCCCTAATCAAGGGACCATCTTTTCTCCATGTCTGAAAGCCTGGCAATGTATCCCAGCAAATCTCAATACTTGATTTGAATTGCCTCTCTCAGATTCATAGATCCCAAGGCCAGAAGACACCACTGTGCTCCTCTAGTCTGATCTCCGGTATAACACATGCCACACAACTTCCCCAAAAGAATTCCTAGAGCAGCTCTTTTAGAGAAACATCCAATCTTGATTTCAAAAATTGTCAGTGACAAAGAATCCACAATGACACTTGATAAATAATTACAATAGCTAATTTCCTTCATTGTTAAAAACGTACACCTTATTTTCAGTCTGAATTTGTCCAGCTTCAACTTCCAGCCATTGGATTGTGTTAGACCTTTCTCTGCTAGATTGAAGAGCTCATTATTAAATATTTGTTCTCCAGGACAGCATGGTCTAGAGAGAGAATGCCAGCAAGCCATGAAAGGAATCACTAAGTTGTTTTAAGCTCAACATTTTTTATTACAAAGTGACAGTAAGTGTTTCCTGAGAGGTAGCTTAGTATATTAATATATGACAACATTAGCTCACAGTAGATAGTAGCATGTGCCTACCCTATCATTGTAACAAAGGTTCAATTTGAACGATGGGACAAAAACAAAAGTTTTGTGATACACTCAGATAAATACACAAAAGCAAGAATTCTGTTATTTGAAACAGCAGGATTCTGCTAGAATACTTAGTTTTGTCTTACTGCAAAAAAGCTTCTCTGAGGTGATCCCATTAAGTTTTCTATGCTGTTCCATACCAGAGAAAATAAATAAACCCAGAGAAACATCTGCCCACCATAATGTTGACTTTCATACAAAAAAATCATATGAGTGGCTTCTTTTTACAAGTTATAGTACTTTAAATCTAAAGATAAAAGAATGTAGGAGCAGTTAAATTATAGTTGCTTAGAAATCATTTTAAATACATCTCCCCTAACTATTTTTGACTTATAGAGATCTTGTACTATTCATTTTAAACATATTCATTTTTAAAGCCTTTAGTTTCTGAAATACCTAATATTTAGTTATAAATGAGTGCTCATCCTATCCTCCCTTTTTCACCCCTTAACACCTTCTGTCCTGACTAGTTTAGCCAGCCAGTCCCTCAGAAGATTGGTTCCCCTTCTCCTGAAATGAAGGCCATCCAAACTGTACAGACCCTTCTCCCCACAGAAGCTGGGCCAACATTCTACAAAGCCAAAATCCTCTACATTTCACCCTCTATGTGGCCAAAGATTCACCTCCAGAATCTTCCACCTTCTGCCTGCCTTCGCCTGCAGGACAGGAAAAATCTTGAGAGGGTCACTTGGACAGTCTTCTCCTTCAGCATCCTTCAAAATCCTCCTTATGTCATCAACAAGCTGTGAGGTATCCAGGAAGCAGAATCTTTAGTACTGAAATACACCATCACCAATGGATGTAACTGTTGACTTAAGTCTATCCATTCTTATAGTCACATTTCACCTCTTAGCTCTAGGTAGATAGCACACCATCCTGTTGCCTACATGTCCCTTTCAGAACCTTATTTGCAATCTTCTGAATATCAGATTTCTAGCTAGGATCTTCTATATTCCTCAGACAGTTAGCATTCTCTTTGTGGGCATACATGATTGTCTTGCAGGCTGTACAGGCCAATGTGTTGTTATTTACCAGGAGGGTCATGGAGAATCAGGAGGCGATCCTGCTGCTGTCCAGCAACATCTTTTGTTTCCAGACTCTCGTAGGTAGCCAGACCCTCAGAGACTCCTTGCTGCAGCTTGTTTGGTTGAGGATGCTGCTGTGCGGTGACACGCATGAACAGGCTTCCATGCAGCCGCTCTGGCAGCATAAAAAGGGCCTGTGCTCTCAACCCGACAGTCTTATCGCTAGTGTCAGGAAGAAATCATAAGAACATAACTGCTATGCTGGGTCGGACCAAAGGTTCATCTAGGCCAGTATCCTGTCTTCCAACAGTGGACAATGCCAGGTGCCCCAGAAGGCATGAACAGAACATGTAATCATCAAGTGATCCATCCCCTATCATCCATTCCCAGCTTCTGGCAAACAGAGGCTAGGGACACCATCCCTGCTCATTCTGGCTAATAGCCATTGATGGACCTATTTTCCATGAACTTATCTAGTTCTTTTTTTAACCCTGTTATAGTCTTGGCCTTCACAACATCCTCTGGCAAGGAGTTCTACAGGTTGAGTGAGGAACATTACAATGGAAGATAGGTCTTATTCTGAAGTATCTAGTACGGGTTGCTGCCAGAGACAGGACACCAGATTAGATGGGTCTTTGCTAAATTTTTATGTTGCTAAATACATTCTTTTCCCGCACTACAGGAGGGTGAGGAGCCCAGATAATTTCCACCCTCTCTCCCCAAATGGCTTTGAATACATGGCTATAAAAGGGGAAGGTGGCACAGATACAGTTAATGTGATAGCACTGGTTTGTGCTACTAGATAATGTTCTGGGGAAACCTGATTTCATGATCTCAGACTGTCCCATGTTGGAAGGATCTGACTAATAAAAAATGAATTTTAACTTCACTCTTGGTAAATCATGGTTTCCTTACTGCAGACAGTTAATAAATCTGGTTGCTAGTCTAATCAATGCAGCAGAAGCGCCAGTGCATTCTGAAGGCTATCACATGAAACAGAAGCAAAACTGGCTGATGTTTAACTCAGAAACAAATTTATGATAAGGGAAGTCTAACACTTTTTCCTTGACTCAGGAAATTATGCCCGCAGGTATGATGCCTGGTCTAGAGAAAAAGCCATTTACTGCTATTCTCTTCAGGCTTTTGCCCTTTCACTATGACATTAAACAGAACCATCAAATCACTTTAAAGAGGACTAAACTGTAACCTGGCACAAAACAGCACTGGCATGAAGGGGACTGAGGTTGGAGTTCATTCTCTTCCTGAATTTGGCAGGTTTTATATTTAGATTCAAAAGCAAGACAGTGTCTCGTATTTGAGATCAAATATCCAAGTGAATGCATATTCCCAATGGGATTTTTATATCCTCCTGTAGCTGTTGGAAGTCATATAATTAGGACTGCAGAGCAACAAAACAAGAACAGATTATGGTGTCTTATACATGTCACTCCCATGGCTTCACAGGTGGGCACACAATTCTTTAGAGCAGAATATGATCTCTGGGCATTTTTAATAGCCTTGACCAACCTTCATTAAGAGTGGTATATCATATATACTCTAACATACACAAAGGCCACTTTACATATCCCTGCTTGACAATAAAAATCCTCAGATTCTTTCATAAGATCTGTTAGTATCACAGAAAGCAGTTCCTTTGCATTAAGTAAAAATCTCTTTTTTATGATTACACGGCATATAATCTCCTTGCCAAAATACGGTTCTGACCCTCATCCCTCGCAAATTACTCTCATGGCTTCTCATGTGTCTCCAGCTCAGCCCCTGACTGTCACGTTTAGTTGCTTTGCTCCAAAGTTCACAATCTAGCTTCAGACAAGGCATGATGAAAGGGAGACACAGAAGTCGGCTGGGATGGAGAGGACTGACAGGGGTTACAGTGATTAAGATTATGTGGATGTTCAACAAAAGCATGGACACAGCACCAGGCAATTTTAAAAACAAACATCTTGTTCATTCATATGGGGGTTGCTGTTGACGTGGATCTTCAAGAGTGCTCTGACCAAGGAAGGAGTGGTGTCCCTGCAAACTAGTGTAAGAAGGGCATTCCACATATGGCAGCAATGGGGGGGAAAGGTACAAACAGAACTTCATTCACTGAGCCGAGGGAGCAGTGACATGATAAGGGAGATTAATGTGTGGGGAGAAAAGCTGCGTTATCATGGAGGACGTGAATTGAGTGACATATGCTAGAGGTCTCACGCTGCTACTACTGAAATATCCTCAGATTTCAAAAATTATAAATCAAAATTTCTTAACTCAAAAATATCCTATTGGACCTCATCTTGACAGATCAAAATTAATAGCGAGTAAGGTGCAAGTGATCACAACTTGATCATAGGTATTATGTGCAAACAGAATAAAGTAACAACTTGGTGCTTTAAAAGGGCCAATTTCAAGCAAGCTAAAAACAATTATGAGTTGGAATAAATAATTCAATCAGAAAATGTTAATAATGGGGAACTGTTTAAGAATATTTTACTAGATGCCCAAAATACACAATCAAGAAAGAAGACTATAAATTAAAAAAGTCAATCTAGCTTACAAGGGATGTGAAAACACCTATCAATTGGAAAACACCTGTCAATTTATTACTATCATGTTGATAGTAATAAATATAAATTGGAAACTAGAAATTGTAGAAAATTGGTAAGGTAAGCAAAAGGACACAAGGAGAAATTGATGGCCAGTGAAGTTAAGGACTATAAGAAGTTTTAAAAGTACATTAGGAACAAAAGGAATCCTATCAATGGTATTGGTCCATAAAAATGGAAATGGTAGAATTGTCAATAATAATACAGAAAAGGCAGAAGTGTTCAATAAATATTTCTGTTGTGTGTTTGGGAAAAGTTGCATGATGTATTCGTATCATATAATGATGATGAAATACTTTCCACTCCAACAGTAACTCAGGAGGGATGTTAAACTGCAGCTCCTTAAGTTCAACATTTTTAAACAAGCAGGTGTGAATGACTTGGATCTAAGCATTTTAAAAGAACTAGCATACGAGCTCTTTGGATGATTGTTGCTGATTTTCCATAAGACTTGGAACACTGGGAAGTTCCAGACAACTGGAAGAAAGCTGATCTTGTGACAATAGTTTAAAAAGGCTAAAGAGGATGAGCTAGGTAATTTTACTCCAGTTAGCCTGGCATCAATCCTGGGGCGGGGGGTGGCGCTAACATGGGACTTGATTAATAAAGAATTAAAGGAGAGCAATATAATTAATGCTAATCAACATGTTTATGGACAACAGACCTTGTTATACTAACATCTTTTTCTGAAGAGATCACAAGTTAAAGGTAACAGCATTGATATAATATACTTAGAATTCTGTAAGGCATTTTACTTGGTACACCATGATATTTTGATTAAGAAACTATAATGATACAAATTCAACATGGCACACATTAATTGGATTAAAAGCTGGCTACTGATAGGTCTCAAAATGTAATTGTAAATGGGGAATCATCATTGAGCAGGTGCATTTCTAGTCAGTTCTTGGTCCTAAGCTTTTTAATACTTTTATCAATGACCTGGAAGAAAACATAAAAGCATCACTAATAAAATTTGCAGATGGCACGATGACTGAAGGAGTGGTAAATAATGAAGAGGACAGGCCACTGATTCAAAGTGATCTGAATCACTTTGTAAGCAGGGCACAAGCATACGATACGTGTTTCTATACAGCTAAATATAAAGTCATTCATCAAAGAGCCAAGAGTGCAGGTCATATTTACAGGATGGGGGAATCTCTCCTGGAAAGCAGTGACTCTGAAAAAGACATGGCGGTCTTGGTGGATAATCAGAGGAACATCAGATCCCATTGTGACGCTGTAGCCAATAAGGCTAATGTGATCTGTTGATGAATAACAGGGGAATTCTGAGTACGAGAAGAGAGGTTATATTACCTCTGTATTTGGCACTGGTGCAACCAGTGCTGGAATACTGTGTTTAGTTCTGGTGTCCACAATTCAAGAAGGATGTTGAAAAACTGGAGAGGATTCAGAGAAGAACCATATATATGATTAAAAAATTGGAAAACATGCTTTACAGTGAAAGACTCAAGGAGCTAAATCTATTTAGCTTGTCAAAGAGAAGATTAAGGGATGACTTGATTACAGCCTGTCTGTTCCTCATGTAATTGGTAACAGAGGGCTCTCTCATTTAGCAGACGAAGATCCAACAGCTTGAAGTTGAAGCGAGTCAGATTCAGACTTGAAATAAAGCACAATTTTTTTTTTTTTAACAGTGAGAGTAATTAACCATTGGAACAATTTACTAAGGGTTGTGGTGGATTTTCCATCACTGGAAATTTTTAAATCAATATTGGATGTTTTTCAAAAAGATCTACTCTACTTCAAAGAGGAATTAATTCGCAGAAGTCCTATGGTCTTTGTTATGCAGGAAGTCAGACAAGATGATCACGATGGTCCCTTCCGGCATTATATTTTATGAATCTATTAATTTTTTCCTGATGCCCACTGCAGATGGAAAGCGCTGGCTAATGAACTCTGCACTAATGTCAGACTGGCAGAACCTTCCTTCATCTTCTCACTCCGTTGGATGAATTCATTAACAAACACTTAGTGCCAGTGACAAGCACAACCATATGTCTCAGTTCAGTTCTGCGTTTTCTTGAAATGAATTTGGCAACAGTAAGGAAAAAAGGCAGAATCTGATGTATCCACTTCAAATAATTTCCATCTGGTGCTCACCAAAAGGGAAGCTCTCACTGTGGTTGGGGTGCAGTGGCAGAGGCTAGAAAAAGCTTGGGATTTCAGTTTAAAATAATCACACTTTTCACATCACAGGAGATATCAATTAACAAGAGGTACCTGTTTGAACACACTAGGTGTCGCTGTCAAATAATTAAAATTTCAAAAAAAGAAAAGAATCACAGAATCATAATAACCAGGCTGCACTGAAATAAAACCAATTCTCCATTTTTATGACCTTTTCGCATTTTGAATTCACCCTTTTTCAAGGGGAGGCCTGAATTCTCCAGGCAGAGGACGATTCATATTTCACACTGATGTTGCACAGTCAAGTTTAGCCAAAAGGTTGCAAATAAGTGTTTACAGAAATGTTCAACACATGAAAAGCTAGTACAAGACTCCTGATGCAGGTGTACTTTGTTACTTTTTTAAATAAACAGATCCATTTCTTTCTGCCTATAGGTACAAACTCCAAAAGTTCTTGACCTGCCTACTCCAAGTGCAAGCTATCAATTCTCATCTAGCAGATACAGCAATTCAACATTTAACAAGCTCATGTTACTCATGAAATATGTGGAATATCAAATCAATATTACATTCAAGTAATGTTCCAGTTTACATATAGGAAGCAGTCAGAGGTGAATAGGGCAATTTGTTTACGTATTACATGAGAGAACAAATGAACAGGTTCTGCGAGAGCCAGAAGACCTGGTGTCCTTCCCACCATCTGATACTAAAACAAAGCAAATGGCAGGTAAGAGGCTTCTAGTCTAGTCAAATATTTTTAACACCAAGCGTCATGGCAGCCATCTGGTGGGAAGCCTTCCCTCCGTGAAGTGATGTTGGGGAACCAAATGGGTAAGTCCCCTGGTATCCAAACATCAATAAAAATACACAAAGCAATCAGTCTGAAAGCTATGGTGTAAGGGGACTACTATATTGTACGGGGTGACGGTGCAAGACCAAAGTAGTATCCACACCCAGGAAAGATGACTGCTGAAAGATTTTGTATGAGAAGAGTATTTTTTAATTGGGATTTGAATGAAAATAATATGGTTGACTTGTGTATAGGAAGAAGGAGATGATCCAAGCACATGGGGCATCAGGAAAAAGAAGTGAAGCTGACAGAAGGAGAAGGATACTACAGCTGTCTGACACCTAGACAAATCTCTGTAAAAAATGTTTTTTTGGGGGGGGTCTGATTCCCCTTTAGCAAGGTCCTTTTATGCTTCTCTGGCAATCTAAAGCATTTTGAAGAAGACAAAGATGAAGAATCTAGTGGCTAATTGGGAGATTCTCCCTTACATTTAAACGGCAGTGAGAGACAGGGCAGTTAGGAAAGCGGCTTAGGAGAAGAAGAAAGAGTGACAGGGGAGCAGGAGGCAATGAGAACAGAGATGAAGATAGCAGTGGAGCTGTGTAGAGCCCTCACAACAAAGATGAGAAGCTTGAACCTGAAGCCAGTGACGGGATTCAAAGAGAACAGCAACAATCAGAGCATCTGGCGAAGAAGCTGATTTATCAACTCTAACTGAACTAAACACGTCAGCATAATCGCCTGTGAGGATGTGAAGGAAATTTCTTTTCTCACTCAATCTAGTACATTTCCTCAGCAAAGTGCCTCTGACAGCTCCTTTATTCCCTATGAGTTATCAGTTTTCTTTATTATAGCACAGTTGGCTTTGCCCTCTGTTTGGTAATCACATGACCTCTTTCAGGGATCATAGGGCCTTATTTGTCACTGAACCAAACTACAGAGTGCCAAAAACTCAGTATCAACAGTCCACTCTCCTCATAATTACCCTGCAGGTCAGAGAGAAGAAAGGGTATGTACAGCATTAGTCAGGTGTGATAACACAAAATATTTTACAAACATTCACATGAATATATAATTTTAGCTTGTAAACACCTACTTTCATTGCAACAGGGGCACTGAGGGGCATAAGGGCCCTGAAGACATAAAGGTTGGAAGCTCTTTCATTAACTCGCTACAAACTCTACACCCCAATCCCAGATTATTTCTTTCCAAAGAAGGTGGAGTTTAAGTGTATAGTACAATATGTTCAGAAATCCATAGATCTAAAGTTTGCTACAGTAATCTCCCAGCCAGTGTGCAGCTGAGAACAGCAAAATCATCACATTCTTAAGTCTTTAATAAACCATTAGCTCAAACTTGAGGTGAAATAAATTTTGTGTATTATATATTTCAAAATAGCATTAGGATTCAATTTAAATGTCACCAAAAGCCTAATCCTCCATAAACAGAGGCTAGTAATAAAGGCCTTGGAGTCTTTAGTTTGATTCCATTTCCAGCAGAGCTGTGTGTTTTCGTACAATTTGGTTCCTGCAGTGAGAAAAACTGTGTGATAGCATCACAGATCCAGAAAGCAGAGCAGAATCTGAAAACATACACAAGCCCAGCACGTGAGACCCCACTAAACAAGCAGGTGGAAGGTGCATGTGAGCAATCAGGTCCCAAACTCCACTTCCAATCCTGGATACAGTCTTTACAATTGTAATCTGCCCCATGCAGACACCACGTCTCAGCAGGGTGCCCTGCCATTGCTGAACTAATCCTGTTGCCTGTCCCTTCATAGCTATTGAGGAAAAATATGTTTTAGTCAGTGCAGGTGCTAATGGTATAAGTTACTGGAAATAGACAAATAGTCGTCTGTTTGCATAAGGCCAGTGTCACATCAGCCCTGCCAGAATTTTAAACAAGCGGCTGCCTGGTAACGTTTTGTTGGTTCTGTCATGTGCTGCTATCCTTTGTTACATTAGCAGAGCCAAAAGCACATGGCAGTATTACAGCAACTATAAAGTGGCAGATATGCTGCTTTCAATCTCCCAAGTCAGATGTAAAGTGCAAATGGTACATCGTTTCCACAAAGAGCCAAAAGCATAAAATCTGTTTTCCAATTTTGCAGGAATCGTCCATGTTTTGGACTTTTTTATGTTGCCCCTATAATAATTACTCTTGATTAGAAACCAGCACACATCCTAAAACAGTTTGGGAAATGCATCTCTTCTTCTAGAAATGACAACAGATTATTTAAGCAACACCTAAGTACTTTGATTTCATTTTAGTTTGCCTGCATTGTCAGTCTTCTCATATATCTAGGGAATGAATCCTTGATTTTCTTTTTAAAAGGTGGGGGTGATGCAAAAATAGCAGAAATCTCAGCTAAAATAAAGTTTATATGTTCAAAATGGTTGGAAATTGTTTTTTAATCATGGAGCCATTGGCACTTCTCTCTCAGAATACAGGCTGCCCTCTATACATTTAGCTTTCCTATCCAAATTCTCAGAGAAATGCAGCTAGTATATTAATAAATTATTTATAAAAACATTAGAAAAGATAAAGCACATTCCTGCTAAAATGTTTCCAGTCTTCTAGGCAATGAAATCATTGCTGTCTTCCCTTCACTGGAACATCAGCAGAGGGTTATTGCTGCATTTCACTGCAGTCTCCATTTAACTCATCCTGCAGGTGTCAAAACTCATCTTGTGTTGTGAAGAGATCTGGACTTATAAAAGGAGCAGGGTACGTCCCAGCCTGAGCTGCAGTTCCAATTTAAACAGCCCAGTTTGTTGCTGTGAGGAAGTTCTACGGAAAAACAACAGACTGTAAAGAAGTCTAAGGATCTGAAGATGACATAAATTGCTCATGACACACAGGATTGCATTGTGAAATTCCAGCTGGGGACCAGTCAGGAAGCTCTCTGAATGAGTCAGAGGGCCAGAAGTCAATATTATGGAGGTCAGCCTTTAGGGAGGGTCATGGAATCATCACTCAGATTAAAAAGACATTGAGAGTTAAGACAATTTAAGGGAATTTAGAATTGGTGAATGGGTTTATGCCCAAGGAAGAGGTAGTTGGGTAAGCTCGGTGGGAGGGACATATGAAGCTTCCCTGTTTCCAGGCGAGAATGCTTGGGTGAAAATAAATAACTACTGAGTAGCTACCCGACAACACAGTGATTGCTAGATCTCCATGAATACTGACAGTATGGAGCAGTATGATATTCAGGTGAGGTTATTTCTTAGTCTAAATACATCAAGGGGATTTACCTTTGTAAAACTAAGCAAGGTGATTTTGGAATATGTTTTACAGAATAGCATCAGAATAAGACAGACAAGTTTAAGGAAGGAGCTTATTGTCAGGTAAATATCTTGGCCAGAGATGACCAGATGGAATTCAGTTTTAGTCAAATGGTGGAGATGACAAAGTTGTAAGAGTCTAAACATTCTCAAACAGGTAAACCACTGGGGAGTAAATTCATTCATTCCCTGGGGGAATCACTGCATCAGAGAATGCAGATATTTGACAAAAAATAATTTGTAAAAAATCTTAATTTAAATAAAGAGAGTTAAGCTACAAAGCTGTTTCAATCGGAGTCCAGCTAGCCCCCAAAAGCAATACTGCACTTTCCTTACAAAGATTTTACCTCAGGTTAGAAAGTGTGGCCCATAGAGCATTAAGGGCTCAAACCTGATGCTCACTGCTGTATCATCCTTTATTGCTCACTCTCATCTCTTCTGATTTACATGGCTCACCACGTGAAAAGATCAAAACAACAGATTACTATGAGGTTATTGGACATGGACCCATGGAATAGGAAATTTGATTTGACTGAGAAATCCCCAGGCCCACCCTTTTAGACACTGGAAAGCCACTCCTGTGTTCATAAGATGCCTGCTGTCATCTGTGGAGCATCTCTCCATCTACATATCCATCCAAGATTCCTGTAGGACTTCTCACCACAGCACCTGCCCTTAACCAAGGCAGTCAGCATGAATTAAAGGGTCACCGTTAGGCAGGGACCTTCACCAGTAGGAAGAGCACCAACGGCTTGATTTGAATACTTGAGAGAGAAACACATTTCCTACATAAACTACAAATGTTTCCAGCTTCAATGAACGTTGGTAAGATTCAGAATCTAAGAGGTCAAGTAAAGCCTGTCAAGGTTAGGGTTCATCACAAAGGCTCAGCAGCTCTCTCTGCATTCATGCCATACAGCTGCAAAATAAAGGAGAGTGTTTAAAAGGAGGTAAACAGGAGAGAGCGTCAGAGAGAACAAGAGCAGCTGTCGCAGTGTGTGACTTTCAATGCCTATCATGAGTGTTGGCAGCGACAGTAGGCCTCCTTCCTCCTCTCTTTCATGGCAGAGATGCGATTGCACTGACATGCCTCGGGGAAACGCAGAAAATGATCGAAAGAGAGGATGACAAATAGCAGACCTGCAGCAGCTGAATGCTCTCAAAGAGAAATTGGTTGCTTTTCATTTTTTTGATGTTAATGACAACTGCAAAAGGCGTTTCAGCGGCATATTGTGAAGGAGTCTTAGATTTCATTTCTAGGACTTTAAAATCCAGGTTGGTCTAGGAAAATAGGGAATTAAGCACTTTCTTCCAAGAGAGAAAGGTGGGGAACCTAACTGAGATTGGCTGGGCTAAAAGTTAATATTGTCAACACCTGTAGTCGTCTCAGAGAGTCAATGAACAGTGAACAAAATCTGGCGGCAATAGCAGGGCGCGGGAAGGATTTGAGATGGAAGCAGCACTCAGTCTGGGAAACAAGAAGTGGGGAACTTGGGTAATGACGCAGCACAGAGCTGGGCAGTGGACAGCATGCATGAGACACCATGGATAACACTGAGTAGTGCTGAACATCACTCAGCATGGGTGCTATTGTCTGCTTAGCTCCTTTGCTTCCCTTTCACTTGTTGTTTCCTTCAACTTTCTGATTTTCCATCTTTGCATCATTTTTAGTTTGTTCTAGTGACAATGTCAAATATTGGATGTACCTAGCTCGGCGCTCCCCAGGACCCATTTCCAGAGCCCAGGTTCTGGAGCAGTAGGGCACTGGTGTTTCACAAGCAGTCCGTTTTAAAGAGGAGCCATCTAAAAAGCTGGTTTTATTTTTTCATTGTTTTCAAGTTCTGACTCATTTACTCTTGATTCTTTCTTTGTCTTCAAAGGCAAAAAAGTAAATGTTTCCTTGAGGCAAACTTTTGTCTTTTGCTCTGAAAAAGATCATATCCCCTTTTGCTTTAAAGAAGATTATTTTATTAGGGGTGCAGTGTCAACAGAAGATTACACAACATGCATAACTGGATAAAAGCCCCAAATGATAAACAATCTAGAATGTAAAGTAAGGAGATTTTAGTTTCTCTCTGCCTTTTCAAAGCTGACACGCTCAAGGGAGAACAGAATTGTTTGGTGTGACAAATAAAGAAGATGGTAACCAAACTGTTTTGCTTAGTTTTTGTATTCAAAGCAATTGTTTAGCAAAGCTGACGGAACAGAGCATTGGAGGCATAAAGCACTTTGCATAGTGAAGGATTAGCAGACTGACAAATTCTGGATAATAAGACGAATTAATAATTTCCATCTCTGAGGAACTACATCTCACTCTGCTTCATTTGTCCTTTCCCTTTATCTTCAGGTTTAACAGTCAGGTCCTGTAAATTATGACAGATGACTGCAGATTTCAAGGATTGGCCAGAGTAAACAAATGGCAAATTTCATAGCTGATCCTGAATAAAGAGGAAAGATGAAAACCACAAAGGCAATTTTCCCATTCAGACTGAGGTGGAAGATAAAAAAACAACAGCAGCATTTTCTTGACAACTGGAACATGAGAATGTGGACAGTCATATTGCATACTAGGTTTTATGTCAAACACAACTCTGTTTTGAAGCAAATGACAACTGGCTAGGCTTCTGGCCCACGGAGAGCCAAAGGGATCGGCAAAGAACACTTAAGTACAATAGAGCACAAAAGTGAATTAACATCAGGAAAACGATATCTGAGGGCTGTTTAAATTAACTTTTGGGGCATTTATGCTAATAGGAAGTCCTGGTTACAAGCAGTTTCCAGTGTTCTAGAAAAGCTACTGCAAAGACTCTTACATACTAATCTGATTCCCAAAGAGAACATAACAACTTGGCCTAATATGACTACTGCAGAGACAAAAATGAAACAATGTGATTACAACACCTCACTCACCAAAATCAACTGAAATCAAAGGTAGAAGTGCAGAAGGCAGGAATATATGCTGTGCTGAAAAGTCTTGGCTAGGACCCTGAAATCTTAATGAGACTGCAAATTTTTTGCAGAGCTCCATAAATTGTGTGAATATTTTTTATATTTCAGTCCTGTTATTCAAGGGTCGCTAAATGTGTGGTTAAAAGAAAACTAGAACATGGCAGTGGCTTAAGCACTGTGTGTCTTTAAAGGGACTACATGAGAAGTAGAAGTGATTCTTGATTTCTTTTTTACAGGTAATTTAGTACAAATGAACATAAGGAAGCTCATTAGGGGTATCTACAACTTTCACAGAATAAAACTGTTCATCACGTATGATAAGGTCATACATATAGAAGACAGATCTTTTTACATGCTATTCTTTCTTGCTTTTGTATAGTTGAGAACTGTGAAACATGGCAAAGAGGTATAGGACTGTGGATAGATTTCCACTGACATCAAAGATGGCCAGAGCTGGTGCTGAAAGTACTCAAGAGACTAGTCATAGCTTGTCCAATGTCAAAGACAAGTCCTTCAGCACTGTAAGCTAGTTCCATATCCAGGAATGCTTCTAGTAAAACTCTCAAAATGCATAGTCCTATGGTCAAGTCAACAGTATCTTTACATTACAAATGTTACCCTAAAGATATTCAATCAGGCCTTTTGACGGGCCTTTACTATAAATATCCATCTATAAGCATTTCCAATCAGTGTAGTTCTCCCCAGCAAAAATTATAGTTTCCATAATATCTTGTGAACTGCAGTGTGGTCAACTGATGTTGCACTGTTTGCTATTTACCATATTCTCTTTATGGGGGCAATGAAGTATAGTGGCCACTGCAAAAGTTGGAGCCAGGCTGGGCCTATAATAGTTAGCGTGTGTTCAGAATTTCAAGGATACAAAGAACTGCTGCACAAGGTAAGTACTAAATATTATGTCCTAATTCTAAGGAGACAAAGGCGATGTGATCTCAGGAAAATTCAGCTAACTTCCTATACAACTTGGTCAGCACAGTTGTAAAATGAAAAGCCATAAGTGGAGTCAGAACTAGCCAGTCTAAACAGCATGCTCAAGAACCAGGAACTCAGAGTCCTTAGAAATTCCAAAAATTACAAACAAGACAACACTTAGGCTCTGATTTCACTTTTCACAGCATTTTAGGAGCACAGGAAATGCCATACTGCATCAGTCCAGGGGACCACCTAACCCAGTATCTTGTCTGTGACAACTGCTAGTTCTAGATGCTTCAAAATAATATGTGAAAAACTTCATAATGGGCAGCTATGCAGTAACCTCCCCATAAGGGAAGTTTCTTTCTATTCCTAGTCAATTTGTGGTTTCAGTACTCAGACCTGAAGCCTCCAATAACGCATTGGAATCAATAATAACAATACTTTGCACTTATATTTTCACCTGTAGGTTTTCTTAGATTGTGAACTTTTAGGAGCAGGGAATGTTCCTCGGTGTGTGTTTGAATAACCCCGGAACGATGGGGTCTTTGGATGCTACTGTTATCCGGGGTTCTTTCAACCCAAAGCTCTTGGTTACTTTTACTCTGTGTGAGGTGGTGTCAGGAAATAAATCAGAGAAGACAGCCATCCAACCGATAGATGGCTGGCACAAACAGGACAACACAAGAGTGCTTTCACTTAAAGCTAAACTTTACTTAGTCTCAAGCACTTATACACGCGTGCGCAACAGGTTAGTAAAACACCCCCAACCCTTGATAATTACCAAAGCTGAGTGTGGTTCTCGAGTGGCACAGCGGCAGCCCGTCTGCCGGTGGGGAACACAAGATGCGTCCAAAGGGATAGTCCAGTCCTGAAGAGTCCCACCGCCTCCAACTTTTCCCCCTTATTTATACATTAGTCATAGAATGGACATGTCCCTTAAAGCAAACTTGTTAAGCAAGCAGTTTCAATGATCAAGCAAGAGGTTCCTTCTGATTATTGATTAACCAGGTGTGGGTTTTTCCAGAGTTTGCAGCCTTGAGGCCCCAATAGACATTCCTGGGGCACATCCTGCTCTTCTACAATGCATGTATCAGCAACTTCAACACAATTCTTATCAGGAAGGACGCAGGGTCAAGCTGCCCTCTCTGTGGCACTCAAAACCTCCCCTCCCCTCCTGCCTTGGTTAAACTGAGACTGCTGAATGGCCAATTTACAGCCTGCTGACTTGGCTGCTTTTAGCAATGAGCCATAGTGGTTTCAGGCACTTTACTGGTTTGCCAAAGTCTCCCCGTATGCTATTGGTAATATAAACAACAACAGATCTCAAAATGCTTCACTCAAAGTGAGTGAAGTTATCACCACCGCTTCACAGATGGGGAAAGTCAAGTCTCAGATTCTTCATATAATTCACGAAAGATCACACAACAAATCCACTGCATCGGTCATAGAAACCAGGCCTCCTGAGTCCCAATTGTGTGCTCAAACCTCCAGACCACACTGCCTCCGGTTAGAGTCTTGGTGTCCTCCTTTGTTATCCTACAATACACTCATAATTTGATGATAGGGTTAAAACTCATAGTTTGGGAAAACGTGTTAGTATAATGCCAACAGTTTTTATCCCTATAACAAAAAACTGCAAAGGTTCATTACGCTGAGTGCCTAGATGAATATGTCACTGTTTCAATAATATAGGACATACTTAAAGTGCCCACATACAGTGCACATTCTTTAATGCTTTATTGCCCAGTCATTTCTATTTTACCCCAATGAAACATGAAAACTGTTACTGTGCAAAAAGTCTCAAGATTTTTTATGAGGCTTTAATATTCCCAATTTATATAAAACAAAAATTCTAAATGGTCTTTGTTACTTAGGACAGAATGGTAGAACCTGCTGTTTACACAGCAAGGCAAAAGCTCTGAGATAATGAGGAGCTGCTTATTTGTCAGGACTCTTTTTCCAAGGAAAGAGCTATTTTGCCTCATGCCCCAGAATGTGAAGGGATGTCTGATGCAAAGGTGACAGCAGAAACAAGAAATATTTCTGAGGACAGCCACAGACTGTGCACGAGAAAACATTTGACCTGGATTTACAAGCCTTGATTCTTTTTTGCCGACAGCATTCAGATGTGCAGCTCTTCCAGGAAGGCACCATGCTTTCTTTTATGTTTGGGAAACACGTAGCACAATGTGGGCATTAATAATAACAGATACATATTCAAGCATCACAAGAAAATCCAGAAAAAAGTTTAAAGGAAGATATATTGCAAAAAACAATTTTAGCGTCTCTGATTTTAAATACTGCTTAGAGATGGGCTGAGAGGTACAGATGATTAAAACATGCGCAACTGAATGAAGTTTTGTTTTAATATGGTTAGTAGATGATCAGATTATTAGAATCTCTCCTTCAGGATCTTTCCCTTGCTTCTTATAGGATACACGATGCTTGCTCAGAATAGCAGCATTTGTATGGTGCTACGGATGTGCAATATAGCCCTAGCATTTCACTTAAGCGTACTCCATTATGGTAGGTGCTGCAGTAAACCCTGTGGCCCTTTAAAACTCACCTGGTGAACAGCCAAAGAGCCGAGGTCCGTCGGAGATGGTTTTAGATACTATATTATCGAGTTCCTAGATTGGTGCTGAGCCTGTGTTTTCTCATTCACTTTTCAGAACCTCCTGTGGTGGCCCCAGTGTCCATCACACACGTTACATTATGTTCTCTAATCCACTAGCTGGCATGACAAAACGATACCATGTCAACGCTGGCACGTGCGATCCACACAAATTGTACCAAAATGGGAGCACGTGAACTGTACAGATTTCCTAAAAAATACTGTACAAATCTGCAGGGCCAACGGCAAAACTCCTTTGACTTCCTCCAGCCACAGATTTCTTTGGCAATGCACTCTGGAATTGTGCAACTCCCCTGCAGAAAACACCCTTGTGACCCAGAGCATGGGCCCCACTCCCTCCCAACACTGAGCATGACAAGTTCTTTCACACTGGACAGCTCACTGCATCCCATGGTTAGATACTGTCCGACAACTGCTCCTAAATCCATCCACTGTTGGGGCTTCTCCTATCTGCTGGGCAGGGCTAGGCACACTATGGCCAGCTAAGACATAATTCAATGAATTAGTCTGCCCTCCCCCCCTTTGTGAATTACCTATGAACAAATTTTGACATTTACAAATTGGCACATCATTTGAAATTATTCAGTGAACAGTTGATGGGAAGAGACATCTGCCTGCACGTTGCCTTCAAATATTGGTTATGACTAATTCACTGTGTGCGCTGTGTGACTGGTCAAGATTGCTATGTAAACACTTCCAGGAGGAATACCCATCCTTACAGGTACTCACGACACTGTCTCCTTCCACAAAGAAGTTTGCCAACAAAAACTCACTCCTACAAGTGTTAACAGAAAATGAATAAAATAATGAATATTCTCTGAGCAAATGTGCAGGTTTCATTTGAATGAATGTTTACAATTCATTTTATTTTTTGCAGTATTTTCTCCAGCTCTATTGCTGGATATTTTTGTCAAGTCAGCTGTATTCTGCCCTATGATGGGTCACTGACCTCTGTTTGTCAAGATTGTAGTTGTCATCTTATCCTCTAATTGAGGCAAAGGAGGAAGGTATTTTGAGGGACAAATAATAAAGAAAAGCAAATACAATGTCTTAAATGAAGCTAACGTGTATATTTTGAGGCCAACAGTTACAGGAAAGGCACCAATTTGAACTCTCTCTCTCTTTCTAGAAAGAGATAATATTTAACCAATAGCGAAGTTCACAAGATCTTTTAGGATGACCCTTTAGGACAGACTTCATGGGACAGGCTCTGTTGACCCTGAGAAATGGGGATCTTACCCACACTGTGATGCCACTTTCCCCATTTACAACATTGTAACATAAGCAAATTAAAGTAAATCAGGAAAATCTCATTTAACTGGATAAACTAATTTGTTGAAGTCAGGATGGAAAACAAACAACTCAGAGTATCCAACAAGCTCGGACTGTAGATTTGCCATGTGAGAGTGGGAGAAGGCAGGAGATACATCAGCATTAACAGGAAAGGATGGTGAGAGTTTCCAATAATCTTTGCAAACAGCAGCCAGCCATAGGAGCCCGGCAGCTAACAGCATTTTAAATCCCTGGGGTGCGAATGACCAGGAGACAGAAGGGAATTCTATAATTTGTTATTGAACTATGGCCAATGTTTAAAAATTGACTGTGGCCAAGAATCTAAATTTCCTGCTGCATTAGTCATAGTGAATATAAACAGACTTGTTTTCCATTGACAGAAAATCTGGTGTCATTTTGAAAATCATACACATACACAGCATAAACATACACAGCAGTTGTGTTCTTACACAACCCCTTTACTGTCAAACAAGCCAATGAATTCAGTTAGAGTAGCGAACTGTTGAAACCTTTTCATGAGCCTGAGGAGGACCTGACATCATTCATACCCAAGAAAAGAATTAAGCAATGCTGCTTCTTTATTTGACTAACTGCAAACAGCTGAATTGCTGTTTCTTTTATGAAACTAATAGGTACTGCCAAAAAAACCCAACAACAAAAAGATTTCTCCTACTCTGTGTGGCACCTGGTTTGAAACTTCAGTGCCTGTGAGCCTTGAGGAGTCCTCTAAAGGCAGTCAGTCTTGTCATGCAGTATCAGCTTTTTCAGCATTCGGATAGCTTTCCTTTCCAAGTCTAAATTAGGTGTAGTGCAACTTTCATAGGGGCACACAGAAAATGTCTCAAAGCAATCTAGGCTGAAATTGTATTTGTTTGCTGAGAATTTGCAAGAACTGCAGAATATCTGCTTTTTCCGGGGGCAGGCTCCCTCACTGGATACCATGAAGAAAGATGAACACTAGAGATATGTCAACTACCCTAAAGTAATTAAAGTAACAATGAAATGCTCATCTCCAATAGCCTCCAGATTTTTTTAAATTGCTTTTTCTGTTTAAAAAAATCAGTTATAGGTAGTTTGGTTCTGAGATTGTTTTTGGACCACTGGGCATGTTATGTGTTATCTGGATGTGGTGAAATGGGTCAGGGCAGCACAGCAGAGACAGCTCTCCTTTGTTTGCAGTACACCAGGGACCAAAGTGGCTGCTTTTGGTGTACTTTGCTTGTTTGTGCATCAGTGTAATCCACGGTGTGAAGAAAATGTACACAGTTTTTTGAAGTGTTTCTAGGTGTCATCTGTTCACAGCCAACGTGTGGGAAGTTAAAAGGACAAGAGATTGGCTTGATTTGGGACTTCAAATATTAGTAGCTGTTTCAGTTTAATATTCTGTTTTATTTTCTTGTAGAGGTTTAAGTTAGATACTTGGACACTGGAGGACATTCCCAACTAGTTCATAACTAATGATATGACAAATTAAAGGTCTAAAGGGCTTTGCAGTGGCATCTCTTTAAGGTGCTATTAAAGATTCATCCACAGCCAGCACAATTACTAAAGGGAATTAACACAATCAGCCTTAATGCTTTATCTGTTTCTTGTACAAATCATGAGCTTATTCTACTAGAATGGGAAAGTTTTAAAACAAAAAAACATGAAAAAATATTGTAAAATAATGCTTTGTCCTGGTTCATTCATTTGCATCCAACAAAAAAATGTGAGAGGTCATCGGAATGCATGGAGGCTGGAAGGTAAATATCTTTGGCAGAGAAACTACAATGTATGTTTTACAATTCCAAAAACCTATTTAAAAATGAAGGATGTAAATGCAGCATTATCAAGAAAGCTTAAAACATCTGAAAAACACGGGAATCCTTCAGAGAATAACGGAAGATTCCACACAGGAAGATTTATTTCCTGTCACTAATCAGCAGCTGTTGCGCGTGTTATAGGTGACCTGCAATCACAGCTCTCCAGCACCACTTTATAACAACAGTGATGTTTTCTGAAAATTAGGCTGGGGCAATTTCTCTTTGGCAACAGCAAACGTTGAAAACATTTACTAGTATGAATCTGCTGGCCTGGCCCTGGAAGAAAATATCCGGGAAGATAAAAGTGCCTTGTTTGTTGTGGCTGTTATTTCATTGAACATCACCCCTCTCTTTGTTAGGAGCTGGCTGTCACTTAGCCCTCCAGGTACACACTAAAGCTGCCTGTGTAAATTAACACCCATTTCTAACTTCTCGAAGATGTTACAGCGTCAGTCTAATACTCTGCAGCAGTTTGAAGTCAGGCTCCCAGCTCAAATGCAAATAGAGAAGAAAGCCCTGCCTTTCCACACAACATTACAGCAATTAGATCAACTTTCCTCTAGCGCAGAAAAGCAATTGTTTAACATTAAAAATCCTTGAAAATACATCTAACTAATAAATAGTATTTTGGGGGACTAAGGGGAAAGGAGGGTATTTCAGGACCATGTCCCATATGATAATGTGTTGATGGAATAAGCATTTTGGATTTTTCACATCAATATCCTTACCTTTTAATGAGCTCCTTCCCTGTGCTCAGCCCCGTATAACCCAGAGACTAAGATACAGCCCTTATCCAAAATGATTTTGACATCAAAATTAAACAGAAAATACAAAGCAGACACATTGGACCAGGTTTTCAAGTCGTTCAGCTTCCACAACTGGGGCAAGATGTTCAAAGGTGTTCTGCACTCAACATCACTGCCAGTGCTGAGCCCTTTTGAAAATCAGACCACTTACGCAGGTGCCCTTCAGTACAAGGATCGCCTCATTCCTGCGTTTGTACTTCACAAATGGGTCACTAGGCCTTTCGTCACGATCATAATATGAGTAGTTACTACAATAACAAGGTCTGTCAGTAGGAGCTGAGATGTTTTGAAAATCTGGGCCATTATAACTGAAGCACTAGCAACAGCCATAGTTATGATTAAGTAACTGTGTCCATCACAATCTCCTATTGTCAGCTGATTATACAGTTCTGAAATGTATATCTTTAGAGAAGAAATTTTCTAGACTTTGTTTCTGTCTAAGGGAGAATTATTTTGTAAGTTTGAACAAGCGTGGTTCAGCCATTTCTAGCAGCAGGAGAGTAAAAGAAAGTCAAGGCTTTTCCCATTATAAACAATTCAAGCAACTTTTACAAACAGCACCTGTGCTGGAATAGCTGGAAGTCAGAACATAAAATTTTGTATGGAGACATCCCTTTTTGTGAAGGAAAAATTTTACCTGCAAACCTGGCCAGAATTTGGTCCAGATAAGAGTCTTTGAAAATTGCACTTTGTAGTTTAAAATTACTTTTACCGTTCTTTGGAGAGAAGATTGGCTGCACTGCACATGTATGTTGGCTCTGTGCATGAGAAAGGTCTCCAAAAGACAACCTGGGTTGCTGTACATATAATAAACAGTATCTTAATAGAGATACAGGATATAAGCACATAACTGAAGATGGCAGTAAAATGCATATGCATAAGGGTGCCTTCAGCCTCCATGACCCATTCAAACCTAGGTCTTTATGCTGGGAATTCCAAGAAGAAAGGGCAAAAGACCGTTTGTAGCTGTGGGCGGCCGTGCCTGCGGACAGTCAGTGTAAACTAAGTGTCTTGCAGTTTGCCAGCGGATTACCCTGACAGGCTGCATGTGGCCTGCAGGCCGCAGGTTGCCCACCATTGTATTAAATACTATTAAAATGTGAAAGAAGAAAAAAATAAAATGCTTGAAGTGTGGTGCTGTATGCAGTCCTTGGGGGTATACATGGTATATAGTTAATGAGTGTGGAAGTGGAATGGGTGGGAAAAGATGTGAACATTATGTGTATGTATTTTATGAGAGAAATAATGTTTCTTGAAGAATGCACCATTGCTCATAAGTAACATATATGCCCTGCAATCAGACCATGGTGATGAGCATGCTTTCTATTGACCTGAGCCAACAGAAGAGTTGGTGAATGAGTAGCTACTGCCCTGGGACTGCCCAGACTTCTGTACCCTCTCTGGTGAAAGTGTAATTCAGTTTCTAAATTGTATGCAGCACACTAAAATATTTCTGACCAATGGTTAAGGCAGTGGTGCCTTCCACTGACAGCCAGATGTCTTGGCCAATAAACTGCAGTTCTTTCCCCTCCTAGACTCAGCAAGCCCATGGGTCAGAGGACTAGCTGGCCCATTAACCTGCTCAGCATTAAGCTATAAAATGCCAGAATAGAGCAGGTCCCAAAATATCCTCCCAGTAGCATCGCTGTCATCATCAGATCCCCACTTGGCATGCAGAATTCCAGCATGTTAGCTCCATCCACCATCAGCCTGGATGGCTCTGAGTAGCTATCATCCTTTGCAGAATGAAAGGGTGTTAGGGGAATTGAGTACCAACCCCACAAACAAAGAAAATTGTGTCTAGCATCAATTCCTTTCCTCTGAGAGACTTGCAAACAGATTAATCTTATCTTATTTTATTATATGTTATTGCCACAAATGCCTCTTTCAGTCGATTCTGCCTTTGGGGGCAGCAGTATGAAGCCCCAGCCTGCTTATGAACAGGAAGAAGCAATTTATATTACATAATGAAAGCAAGTTATTTATGTGAAAAGATTCTCCTGAGCAGATCTAGGAAAGAATTTTGTAGAACTTGGTCTTTTTAATGAGCGTAATTGTGAATGGAGGGAACTGTCAATTGGGACCAGTGTAACCTATTCAGATCCTGCCTCTGAGTCAGCCCACTCGCAGCCACGAGGTCCCTTACAAACAGAAGGTTTCTCAAGAAGCTGGAATGAGGCCTATGCTTCATTGATGCTCATGCCCTTATTGATCACTAGCCTGTTTCTGTCATTGTATTGACTAATAGCAACAAAAACTGTAATGAAAACATCACAGCCCTGGCAAAACCAGCACAAATATACACCTGTGAAAGGTGACAAAGAACTTAGAATGTGTGCCCACATTTTTATTATTGAGAAAAGCAAGTCTGAGTGGGTTCTAAATCTTGTTTGGTTTCCAATCCTTACTGGATTAGGGGGTGATCCTGGAGACATCTGCAGTGTGCTGAGGTGGTTTTATAATGCTGTTGCATTTTTTTTTATGAGCGATACAGATTAGACCTCTCTTCCAAAATAATGTCCTTTGTGGGTGTGAACCCAGAATTTGTGAGAACCTGGACTCAGAACTCCAGAGGTGAAAAGTTGCTGTACTAACTCCAGTTCCAGGAAATATTCCTGGGCTTTTCACTGAAACAGTTTGTTTAAAAACATTTTTAACCATGCTTTCAGCAGTCTTCACTGTTTTCAAGTTCTGAGGTTGAAGCCAAATCTGAAAACAACCCACAGCTGGGGCAAAGGCCTTGTTTAAAACTTCATTCAAAACTATCTGGGAATGTAAATAAATGACATCTCATCTCATGCATTGCTATTATCAGAGCTGTCTGTGATTCCTTCAGAAGATGAAGACTCAGGGTCTTTTCAGTCTAATCCATACAGATTGTCCTTTATTAAATTAGTACATGTACCCACTTAACCTGTTCCTCAAAATAGCTTCCATTATTTTGTGTATTGGAGATGTCAAGCTAGTGGGCCTGTAATTTTCTACTTTAGTCTTATTGCAGAATTTGTTTCTCTTGGGAAATTTGGGAAGTTTCACCGTCAGGAAGCAAGTCCTCCATATTCCAAGAAAGAGATCTTGGAGTCACCATGGACAGTTCTCTGAAAACTTCATCTCAGTGGGCAGATGTTAGGAACCATTAGGAAAAGGATAGAAAATCAACAGAAAATATCATAATGCTATTATATAAATCCATGATGTACCCACACCTTGTATACAGTGTGTGATAACCCCATCTCAAAAAGGATACAGCAGAACTGGGAAAAGTTCAGAGAAGGACAACAAAGATGACCAAGGTATGGAAGGGCTTCCATATGAGGAGAGACTAAAAATGTTATGGGGCTGTTCAGTTTAGAAGAGACAACAGAGGCAATATCATAGAGGTCTATAAAGTCATGAATTGTGTAGAAAAAGTGAATAGAAAAATGTTATTTTCTCTTTGTCACAATACAAAAACCAGCGGTCTCCTGATGAAATTAATAGACAGTAGGTTTAAAACAAGCAAGAGGAAGTACTTTTTCACTCAATGCACAATTAACCACAATTGCCGTGGGATGTTATGAAGGACAAAAGTATAACTGGATTCAAAAAAGAATTAGATACATTCATGGAGGATCAGTCCATCAAATGGCTATAAGCCAAGATAGTTGGGGGTGCAACCCCATTCTTGGAGTGACCCTAAACCTGTGACTGCTAGAAGCTGGGAGGGAAAGATGGGGTGGGTCACTCCAGCTGTCCTGCTCTGGACAGTTCCCCCATCCTCTGAACCTCTGGTACTGGCCACTGTCACAGACAGGATACTTGGCTAGATGGACCATTGGTCTGACCAGTATGGCAGTTCTTATATTCCTTTAGACCATATGTCTGTTGCCTACTGTTTTGTATTTGACTTATCTCTACCATCCTGTACCATATTTAAACCTGTGAACTAGAAATGAAAAGCTTTGTATCCTATTCGCAGTCCTGTTAAGCCATCAATTCCTCATCACCTATGTCCGTTTATTTCAAAGCATGCGATGAAGGTTAAAAAGATACTTAGCTTAAGTAAGTTTTCTTTCACTACGAGATTTACTATTTGCGTGCAGGCACATGGCTTAATGGAAAACAGCATCAGTCACTTCTGAAGAATAAGCAGAACTGGAGAAGAAACTTCCCAACAGAAATGAAAAATTGGGGAACTTTTGGCAGTATCCTTACAATCAAAGTTAACACAGATAGATAAGTTCCTTTGTTTAAACTTGAAGAGCAAGGGATAGTCATGTTTGCTATTTATCGAATTTCCCAGTTAAACCGACTGCTCCAGGGACAATGATTCTGTTTGTAGATTGAGAGAAGCCCAGCACCTACAGAGAAAGGATGATAGCTGCACAGTTATGAACTGTTGGTTTCTATCAGTATGGAAATGTAATAACTGTCAGAGGAGGATGCCAACATTGTCAGCAACCTCAAGACAGGCAACTAATTCCAGGTTTGAACACCTTATTCTGGGGCCTGATTTTCAGGGCTGCTGACTTGCAACGGAAGTCAGGTGTTTGGTCTCTCTGAAAATCAGGCCAGTTATTCAGGATTTAGATCCCTAACTTTTGGCCTCCAAATCTGAAAACATCTTTGCCTATTGGTTAAAATCCGAAACGATGAATGAGGTGTTAGGAGTGCTATGGAGTCATTTACATTGCAACCCCAATACGACTTCCTTGTCATAACTTTGAAATAGCGATAAGAAGGGCTCAACTCAAAGTTTCTCTTGGCATCATAACATCTCTCTCTTTCTGATCTTGCCTATCCCAGTATTCATCCTGGAGCTGAACAGAAGCGCTGTGTAGCTATTCGAATGAGGGTCATCCATTCTTGGCTAACTCCTTTCTTTTACAGAGTTGCACAACCTTGAGAGCATGATTGAAGGATGCCCATTTACAGTTGGAAGACGCTTTAATGAATCACAAACTCCTATTCCTTATACAATGAAGGCACAATGTGCCCTTGTTTATGAATAAAAGCATGCAACAGTCACAACAAAATGTACTGCATCACATTTTATAAATAGGATAATAAGAAATGTACTTCCAGTTCACTTGTTTCAATTCCAATCAATTATCAGATTGAAGAAGGATTGTCTAAAAGTCAGCACACACACCTATTAAATGGGAGAGAGAAACTCAGTACCCGGGGAAGCTGAAAGAGACCCGTGGTATTAGTATACAGCTAATTGGATATGAGTTTGCTAATGACAGGGCAGCAAAATGACAAAAGTGATTCTGGGTAGCATACACAATGGCTTCCTGGGTGACTGGGAAGGTGAGAGTCCCTTCTCTATGTGGTGGTGGTGGTAAGACTGCACCTAGAACAAACTCTCTGCAGTGCTCGGTAACTCAGCACTAGAAATATGCAGACAGAAGTATTAGAAATACAGAAAAAGATGGGAACAATGATCAAGGGGCTGGAGGAATGGACTTATGAGGAAAGGAGCAAAACATGAACTAGTATAGGTTGGCCAAACCGCGATTAAGGGGGACATAGACACTGTGCACAAGGGTCTGAAAGATGCAAACACAGAGAGGGAACAGGAATTGTTTAGGCTAGTAGAATGGGGCTGAATGGAAATTTGCTGACAGTGAGAACTGTGAGATTTACATAGTGTAAAATAGTCTTTCAAAGAAAAGGATAGATGCTTCATGGCTTCAGACATTTGAAACTGGATGGGAAAAACTACGGAATAGTGTATTGGACATGGAATAATCCTGCAGGGCTCCAGTGGGGCTTGAGAGAGATAAGGCCACGATCCAGTCAAACTCGCCATGCCCTAACTTCCTTAATTGGGAAGCTATGATTATTTCAAAAAGACAAACAATGTGCGGGGAGGAGCCCAGCCCCCTACGCATTGGATGTGACATTATGATGCTACAGCACCTTGCGTTAGCTAGTACCTTCCACCTGCAAAGGTCACAGATAAATCTTGGACTGGAGGAGTTTTGCACTTGGGATGCTGAATCATTTCCTACAAGGCACGGGATAAAGGATGTATTCAGGATCCTAATCTGTGCATTTCTCCTGGAAGACAAGGACTCCTCCCCATGATTTTTCAGTTGCTATGAAATAGAAATGGGAGGTGAGCTGGTAAGGCTCCAGATACCTTGAAGCACTGGAGTTGGGTTCACAGGACTGGTGTAGACAGACAGGGAAAATAAAAACCCTTTCGAGCAATGGGACAGAGAAGAGCTCTGGACTTGTCAGGCTTTGGGGAGAGCAAGCAATTTGATTTGGAAGGAGGGAAGGGTGAGTGCTAATGGGGAAGAGTCAATGACTGCATGGAGGAGGCTAATTATTCCAGCAACTGTCTGTGGTTCAGGGTATATGCAGAACCAGTAACAGCATGGCTGACAACTATGCACCTCTGAACACAGAGGAAACTCTGTAATATCTTCGCTCACGAGCACTACATGGGACTATGGGAGGTAAGCCTCTACACAGAGACATTAATAGAAAATGGTCTTTTTTACATTTGTTACATTCAAGCTACAGGTTTATTCTTGTACATTTATCTAGCTCACTCTTTATAGCAATTTCTTTCAGCAGATTTCCCTGTGTTTCTAAGAGTTAGGGGAAGGGGAAGAGACAGTGAATGGCAAACGGGAACAACAACAAAGGAGCAGATAAAGAAGAGGAGATGAAGAAGTTAAAGGGCTGAGAAGAAACCCAAGGTACTGAACCACCACACCAGACCCCCAGAGCATCCCTGGTGAGAGCCGTCAGGGACAGATCTGGCTGCTTCTCTTGCCACTATGCCCCTTCTTTGCTGGGAGGGAGCACCTAAGTAACCCAAGAAAAGAAGAGTGCCACAGAAGGAAGCGCAGCTGGGGGAAGTGAATGCCAACACTGGTGCTGTGCAGAGAGTTCTGACTGAATTTAGAATTTCAATCGGATTCTTGTGTCACATCATCCATCACGCAGACACCAGCAGAGAGAGGAAGTTAAATAATAAAACAAACAGCTGTCTGCTGCCTAAGGCACACTGGACTCTTACTAAGTTTAGTTTGCGATTTGTTCAGACCAGTGCACTGAACAGTGACCTTTAAATGGCTCCTTTAGCCGTACCTACAGAAGGCTTCTCCCCTTCCTTCCAAGTGCCAGCTGTATCCTACTGTATCCACCGGACATATATTTAAAGGGCACTGTGTGAGCGAGTATCTGTCCCTGAAAGGACATGAACAAACGGTCTGTGGATCTCAAAGCAGAAGTACTGTCCTTTCAGCTAAGCAACAGTAACACTGGCTTCTTTGACGTTCTTTCCAGCTACAGGAGGCAAAAACCTTGTGAGTTATAGGAAATGCTCCACTGTGTGTTATCTGTCATTGAGCTGATGCACCGTAACCACACTAGTGTTCAGTAGCTCTTCCCTGTAGCATGGGTCTAGCCGGGGCACACTAGGTTGCAGCCTGACACAGGTGGAATGCTGGCTTGGGCTGCAATGCTGTTTTCCATCAGATGCTGTTACCACACTCAATTGACTTATCATTCATAGTCAGCGAATTTAAAGGGGCAAAATAAAGTTCAAAGGTCTGAATGAAACCATTATAAAAGTACAGAGATTTTGTGCAAACTGTGGGAGGGAAAACTGGATGAGAGGGAAGAGAATCTGCTAAAAGGCTGCTTGAGATCTTCTTCCACGCCCTGATCAAATGAGCTGCTAAAAGGCATGTGTTTATACATCATAACAACAATAATGAAAAATTCTGCAGCTGGACTAATACCTTGTGAATACCAAATCCCAGTTCAATGCAGTTTGCAGTGATTCAGATTGGTTATGCCAAGCAATGACTATGCATCATGCCTCTCTAACTTTATTCTGACTTGCTGAAAGACACAACACACCACACAAAAAAGAAGAAGAAAATTAATTAGTGCCATCTCGCACTTCTGAACAACCCAACAATAACTAACCAGGATAAAAAGTCCAGCAATCCTTGACTATCACCAGCACTCATGTGCAAGCCTACCATAAATAACCAGCATGCACAGACCAACTGTTCTAAAAAACCCTCTAACAGCAAAGTAATATCTGCACATTGTAGGAATGTGATGAGAATTCAGTTTGAAACTTCCAAGGGGCTTTACTAAGCATACACCAGTAAGAAGAAATATTTGAAAACTGTACAGGAGTTCTAGGACAAAGGTTGAACCCCACTTTCCTTGACTATGTTTTGCCACATACTCTGCACTGAAAGATTTTCAAACAAAAATCTAATCATCAACATAGGGTTTCTTTCGCTCCTGTGACATCCCATATCCATGTTGCAGTCAGCGTTCTTTGCTCCTCACTGCCTGTGAATAACTTCATGTCCAAATCATCTCCTCATTTCAGGAAACACTAAGAAATCTCATTCTCATTAGCTGTCTCTCTGTGTAGGGGATGTTTAAACTGTTATCATTTTTATGTTGCTGAACAGTTATCGAGAGAAAAAAATCATCTCACAGCTCTCAATAGATACTTATTATTTTAAGACATCCACATCACTTTCAGAGAAAAAGCAGAGAAAGTTATAGATCACTTTCCAGAGGCAATGAAAGCCAGAGTCATACAAAATCTCTATAGAACAAACCACAGTAAAACAGAAATCTCATGTCACCTTACCTGAAGAAGCCAGTAGCACCTTCTGTGGAAAGTGGGGATGATGGACGAATGGACATAACAACCATATAGGCACTAGGGAGAAAAAGGAGATACAGCGTTACTGAAGGAAATCACTGTTCAGACAGTAACCTAAGGTTAGAAGAAAGGTAAGCCTGCTCCAGGGACTGGCCTGATATCTACAGTACATTATATGCTGTGTTGTGTTGGTATTTACTAAAATCAATGCCCTGAATAGCTCTTGCTGGTAAAACAGAATACCAGACCAAATTACACCCACACTTTAGAATAGTACTTCATAAACATTTACACAAGTTTAAAGCATTAATAATCTAGATTTTTACACCCCTAGCTGCTTTACACTTTGAGAACCTGTGGCACAGAATTCTCAGATTATTTCAAGTAGAAACAATCAACATGAGATGGCAATTAGGGAGGCAGTGTGGATAGAGCATTGGACTGGGATTCAGGAGACGTGGGCTCTATTTCTGGTTCTACCACTGGCCTGCTGGGTAACCTTGGGCAAGTCACTTCCCCTGTCTGTGTCTCAGTTTCCCCCTCTGTAAAATGGGGGTGATGCGAAAGCGACCTGCTGGTGCAAAGTGCTCTGCACTGACTGACTCACAGAAAAGTTATTCATGCCTCATCTTCATAAGAGCTGGATTCACCCAAAATATAGAGAATGACCGATTCTTAAAAGAATTCCAGTCAGTCCTGACAGTAAATGGGAATTTGAAACTAGGCCAGGGCAGGCATGGTATCATTCTGTTACAACTAACAGAGCAAAGTAAAAACCCTATGCAAACGTCACCAAGCTCTCCTCACTAATACCCAGCCACTGGGGCTCTGGGTCAGTTGTCATTTCCAGTTCTAAATTCCATTGCTCAGGAATCTATAAGCTGGCCAAAACATGCCATTTAAATTCACAATGGCCCCCAGAACCCATCTAAAGGCTTGCTTAGTTAAGCCTCGTGTCACAGGCCCCCAGGGTGAATCAGGAGGGAGCTAGAAGAAGGGTGTCCTTGGGAGACATCCTGGCCCCACTGAAGTCAATGGTAAAATCCTATTGACTTCAGTTGGGTCAGGATTTCAGCATTGGTGAGGTGAGGATCCTTGGTGCCAGAGCTCAATTCCTGCCTTCATTGGCTTTCCAATGTCCACATTTGTTAACCATCAGTTGCAAGACCTGCTTCTCCATGCAGGGTCTGGATAGGGCTGGCAGGTGGAGATTGGGGTGAAGAGAGGGTTTTGGTTATGTGTACTTGAGAGGGTTCCTTATGTTGAACATTGTTCCTGCACCCAAAGCACTAGGGAGGGTTGAGTGAAGCAATAAATAAATAAAATGTTACATGATCATTTCCTTTGGCTTCCACTACACAGAAATCCCTCAGAGATGCACGTACTTTACCGGATACGTTACTGAAACCAAATGACTTGATTTCCTAAATCAGCATCACAAAGCCGGAGCCACTGCCTTCAAAATCACTTATTAAGCTACATAGATTCTCCTAATAACCACTTAAGTGATAAGCTACTGTATTTACTCAAAGCTCAGTCATCTAGATAAGGTCAAAGCAAACAACACTGCACTGTATTACCATGACTCCAGGCACACAACAAAGAAGCTGGTTTGATGTGTATTTTTCCTTCTTCTGTTTCAAGATGATTTTTTTTTTTTTTAAAAAACACTCCTTCACAACACATCCCATGGAAAAAATTCAGTGGATTTGGCTTTAAAAAATTCACAATACATTATTTTGCACATAAAATGCCAAAATGACATTCTGTTAATGAAGCTGATTTGAACCCTACTTGTATGGGAACGGGAATCAATGAGGCTAAGGGATTTTGGCTGCAAGAAAGTCAGATTTCCAATATGCTAGAACTTTTAACATTGCTGTCAGTTGTGAGCTAAACCCAGTACAAACCAACTAACCAACCAAAGCCGAATTAATTTCAAAGATCCCTGTACAATTCCTGTCCAAAATGTATTTATTAAGAAAGCAATATTCTTTTCTGGCTTTTAATGGAGAGAGGGAGTATGATATTACACTTCCTCCTATTGAAGAAGATTCTTGTTCTGACATTTTCCCTTGAATAGTAGATTGCAACCACTGACCAACCTGCTTGTAGCTTTCATGAGCTATTTGCCCTTGAATGGTCACATGCCTCTCAGTAGTATCAGTATTTCTACAATTAAGGGGGGGGGGGGAGGAACCAATCCAATTTCTCCTGACCATGGATTTTTTTAAACTAATTTTTAATGTTTGCATTTTATTCTACAGATTGTGTTGACTAGAATAATACTTAGCCTTTATGTACCACTTTACTTCTTCCAAGTGCTGTATAAATGTTAACTAACGAACTCTCGTATCTGAGGGCTAATAGTCCTCATTATATATGGAACCGAGACCCATTGAGGTTAGCCCACTTTACAGTGGGAAACTCTTGTCAGCAATAGCCCACTCACACAGGTAATGAAAACAGTTTTACTGCTAGTATAAAAGGAGAAAAAATGGTTTCCACCACTACTCCCAGAAGTGAGACTGAAACTTGGCTGATCCTCATCATTTTCTGTAGAAGTGCTGGAAACAATTTTCTTCCTTCTCCACAGGCAATTCAGTGGTGTACAGTACTGGTTCTGAGGTAACGGTTGCCAACAATGGTCATTTTCTTAGACATTAAATGACTTGTCCAAGGTCACACAGTGAATTAGGGGCAGCGCCAGGAATGGAACCCAGGAATCCTGACTGCAAGGCAGGAGCTCTAAGCACTAGACAATATTTCCAATCTGCAAAACACCCTGTCTTATCAAAGCATCTACATCTGGGCAGGAGCACCATCAGGACTGTCAGCACAGCTCTAAAAATAGCATCTGCTGGTTACTTAATGGTGCTGAACCAGCTGAGGAGCACACCACATTGTTTTCGTAGGGAATACTAACCCTGGAGCTGTTCTTTTTATTTACTCAGAGATGGAGTAATCCAACAATGAGATATTTAGAGTCCAGTGAACATTTCCCATCAAATGAGAAGAAACTTTAAGATAGGAGAATAAAAACCTGTCAGCTTCCCTTTAATGCAATGACAGGGCAAAGAAGAGTTTCCTCTTTACAACAGATATTCCAAGTCACCCCTGTGGTGCTGTGTTTTGCAGGAGGATGGTGCTGAAATTGCATACAAAAGACAAGCAGGGTCTTATTTCAGTCTGAAATAAATATACCAACCAAAAGGGAGTAAATCAGCAGTATTAGAGAATATCAGATCCTCTTGAACTGAAAAATACTGTTGAAGGTTCCCTGCCCTGCCTCATAGCTCCAGCTTCCCTGATGCTTAGCCCATCTCACTAACACATGAAGAGAAAATGCAAGTTGTTCATTAAGACCATAAAGCTCATTCTGCCTAATGCCAATACATGGATCCCCTTAGTGAAAATGGGAAGGTTTTTATGAACCTCAAGAAGAGACCAAGTGCTTTACAGTGCTCTCTTTAATACATCTAACCCAAGGCCCTTTAACGGGACACACAAAATGAGAACTAGCATTTCTGTAGGATTAGCGTAACAGGCTAACCATGGCCTTGCTGCTGCAGTTGCAGAGTGCCTTCTGTGGAGTCATGGGAGTGGAGGGGTACTCAGCAACTTGCAGGATTGGGCCCAAAGTGTGCCCCACTCTCCAGTGAGTAGAAGAGTCCACAGCTCAGTCTGTTGATTCATTTGATATAAGGAGATAATGAGCTTGAATGGGATCTCTCTTCATTTGCAAATGAATCCTGGTTTATATCCTTGGTTGAGATGAAGAACTGAAACAGGATTAATTTAGAAGAATCCATACTGGCTCACTAAAATTTAAAAGAAACCATATTGACCCATAGAACTGTGCTCCTGCCATGCGGCCATAAAGTGAGAGCGCCATGGATCTGCCATGAAGCCATGAAATAATAGTCAGTGATTCTAACACCTCGGGTTGGGGGTACCTAAGTCATGGTAATATATTCTAGTTTCCTAATTATTTTCAGATCTTTTTATTAAAATGTAAATATGTATCTTTAACTACAATGGCAACATGAGACCTTCCAGCATATAGCTTTGTTCTATATGAATCCTAGACCTAGATTCTCAACAATTAATGAACAATAGGATTTCTGCCCTGTGCAATGTCATGTTAGAGAAAACAAAGCACTCAAATCCTGAGAAGGAACTGACGTGAGTGCATGCCAGGTGGCAGAAGAAGAGATGTAGTGTTCAGTGACAGATGATCTATACAACAGAATTAGCACTGGCTTCTGCCTTCCAGCTACAGTTCAGATGTCAAGGTATGAATAATAGCTACATACATATGTATAGATTGGCTATGTTTAAAGGGAGGAATTTTGCACCAAGATTACAAAGAATGACTGAGGAGAGAGCACAAATGCTGCAGACGTCTGGATTTTGGTTACTACACTTCGGGTTCTTTTACCCGTTTTGGCAAACAAACTTGGCTCCCTTTAGTGCCAAAACATTTTAAATATTAAAACTATTAGAAACTGTATGTTATAAATATTTTAAAATGTGCAGTCTCATGTAACTATTACCAACACTTGGATGACATAAACTGAAGGACTAAGATAAAGCAAATTCACCTGCTGAACGTTTGCATTATCTCTATAATGGTGAAATAAATATCAAAACGGAATAAGTTATAGGCTTCTTTACAGGGTTTATTTTTAATTCCTTTTCTAATGGTTGCCTCCTCTTCCTCTTTCAGGCTCCTTCACCCCTGAAGTTCTAGTGATGGTAGACAGTTCTACCCAGTGGCTCCCGCACCCCAGCACCTGCCATATTCTCATGATTTTGAGCTGAATTTGGTTTGCAATTTGGACCACCCCAGTCTGCCTTGGTGACCGATTCCCACAATCGTGAATGCGCAATGGAAGCCTGTGCCCCAGAGTCTACCAGAATTATACATGTATATCTACTGATCTTGCCCATGATGTAGTGTTTGGGCCCAAACTTACTGGCCAGTAGAGACTCTCATTTTGGGCTTACTGATCTGCAGACAGGGGCCTGGCCTTGGCCTTGCCCCCCCGCCGCCGCCTCCAGGAGCTACCCTGCTGTGGGCATTTCTACCAGAAGTTGTCTGTCAGTCACAGTTAGTTGCTTCCTATGTCCCTGTCTTCTCCACCAGTTTTTTCAGGGTTCCCTTTCTGCTTTCAGCTGGTTAAGAACACATTGCATCACTCTCACGCCCTCCGTCCGTTCTCAGAAGTCTGATTCCCATGTTTTCTTGTAACAGCAGTAACTTCCAGTTCAGTGCCGGGCACCTGGGTCCCCGTCTTCTGCTGCTTTTATGGCTCATTCTAGCTCTGCAGCAACCCTAATAGCCTCTTCCAGTTCTTCAGGTTTCTCCTTCTAAAGTGCCACCCAAATCTGTCTCCCAACCATATGGGCCAGTAAATCCTGCATTTAGTCTTCACAGTCTGGGAAGTGGCGAGGTATCGGCAAACAGCCAAAATTGCTGAGAGAGTCTCCTTTTTATTGTGTCCAGCCATTGAAGGCTGCTCAGTTCCACTCTGCATCTGTGGTTTGATCCATAGAGTGTTGCAGGGCAACCTTGACAGAGGTGTATTTGCCTTGGGAATCATGTGTCCATCCTTCAAAAATCTCCTGGGCTTTGCCTTGCAGCAGCAGGCCAAAAATCTAGCTTGGTGGCCTCATTCCAGACATCTAATCGGGCAGCTCATTCAAAATGGCTGATCCAGCTGGCACAGCCTTGGCCACCCCCTCTCTATGCTTCAGGCATGAAGATGGGCTGCCATAGCTCTCTGCTTGCACTGCCCTATTTCCACTCTCAGGGCTCAAGGATAAAACGTCAGTCAACAGGGTTGTTAATTTCTGGCCACGAAGCAGTCCTCTGACACCTTGTCACTATGGCACCTTACCCCTAAACCCTGCTGGCCAAATTCACCAGCTGGGAAAATTACACTACCACCCATGTAATTATTATAGCTGCTTAGCACTGTGGTACACCAAACCTCGAAGGCACTAATACAGTGCCAGGTATACTGCAACTCAAAGGCACGCACTCAAGGTGCTTCAGATGGTAGGCCAGAATCTAGGCATAAGCCCTGGTGGGTCCCACTAACCGCTCAGACACATGGCTAAAGTAAAATGGTATTTTACTATGGCTGGCAAGAAAGGGGAAGGTTCAAATATCCTAGGATTAGTAGCTAAACAGTTACAACTCAGGGTGAAAAATAACATTTCTTGTTTGGGCCCTAGGGAGCAGTCCAGTTGAGGGGTAGGGCTCTACAGGCCTACTGCTTGGGATGCCCTTTCTACTCCAGTCTTCTATTAAAAGCAAATGGGAACTTGGAGGTTTCCAGTCCAGGATCAGCTAGTGGTTTGTCCGACAGGGACCACTCCACAGTGGCTCCCTGTCCAGTCTCTGATGATTCTCCACAGGTCCCGCAAAGGCTTGAAACTGGCAGCGATGTCCAGCAGTGACACTCAGTTCACATGCAGTTACATAGATTCTGCTGCAGTCTGCTCTATACACTGAACCTGAGCAAAAACAGAAGTGTTGCTGATGGGCAAAGGAAAATATTCTGAGACAGTGCAGTCTCCTTTGGTTGAAGGGTCACACCACAATTGGTCAATTCAGTCGGTACACTAGGAGTACTCTTGGATTCTTCATTGACACTGAGCTTTCACATCACGATGGCCATGAATAATACTTTCTACCATCTCTGGTTGGCTAGGACTCTCCACCCCATCTTGGTGGATGAAGACCTGGTATCAGATATTCATGCCTTCATCACTTTTCAGCTGGACTATAGAAATGTGATATACCTGCGCATGAAGCCTGCAGTGCTTAAGAAACTCCAACTAGTATGACCCTGCAGTGCGTCTCCTTGGTATCACAAAGTACTGTGAGCACATCAGACCTCCACTCTACACTGGCTTCCCATTGAATTGCGAATGAAATTCAAGGTCTCCTTCCTTAACTTCAAAGCCCTCCATGGCCTGGGCCCAAGATACTTAAAAGACTGTTGGCAGGTCAAGGACAAAGACTGTAAAGCTCATCTGTGTGGGAGACAGAACCTTCTCCAGGTGCAGTCCAAGACTGCAGAATGAACCCCCTCAGGAACTCAGGGCCATCACAAATCACACTCCTTTCTGCTCCAAGTGCAAAGCACGTTTCTTTAAACTTGACTTCTCTAAACACATAGCAACAGGTATAGTTTATTTAATAATGACATCATCATCAAACCATACCTAAATAAGACATTCCAATGCACAGACTTCTTCTGGAGAGAAGATGAGAAAAACAACATGTGACAAGTATGTAGTCATGCTGCTTACTGCACTACTGGAAGATGCTCAGATACTGTGGTATATAAACTTTGATATATATTGATAAATAAATATTTGATACAGAATAGAATAAAATAGAATAGACAGTTTCCTGGTGCTTCCCCTGTGCATCCACCTTCCCTGGTGCCCCTGGCTTGCCATGCCACCACTGCTTCACCAAGTGCCAGATTAGTTCCTGGGTCAAGGTCCTCCCACAGAGTTTCTGCTCACTCCCTGCTATTTGGGCTGGGCAAGGGGATGTGCCTTCATGTCTACCCTGGAGGATCATAAATGCGTGGTCAGAGCATTGATAGGAATGGTAGTTCCCTGCTTGAGCAGATTCATCACAGAAGCACTGCCTCTCTCAAACATTTCCTTCGGTATTTCCATCCCCTGAACTATATAGTTATAGTTAGGGGAATCTGGAAAGCAAGACTGGACCAAATGGGAATTCTGTTCACACTGAATTATGTTCTTTGGTTTTAAGAAGATAAATACTCTTCCTGTGGTTTAGATTCAGTTCCACTGGGATTTTACTCAGCTCCAACAGAAATATAGCAAGCACTATGGGTACAGTCCAAGTAGGTGCCCCAGAGCATTGGAAATGTAGGGCTTTCAAGTGGCCCCATTCTCAGGGGTCTGCTTTGTGAAAAGTGGGAGCTAAGTGGTCCCTGAGCTGGAAGAAGGGGTTGTTATTGGGTTAGTGTACTTTAAAAAAGAGGGCTGCAGCATGGAAGTTGCTCAGCTATTTTCTATTAAAGAAAACTTTCAGGTTATATTTGCTTTTCTTGATTTTAAAATTTCCTTCCATCTGTAAAACTGTCAGTAAATATCATAAAACTCAGCAATATTTTAAACGTATATTATCTAAGACACAAGCAAATGAGTATTACAAAATCCTATCGTTAGATCTTGTTCAAATGGTCTTTAATACCTTTTTCTCCCAGATATGGATATCATGGCATAACTACTAATGTTACAGAGAGGGGTGGAATCCAGGTTTTATCAGCACATGTTTGGGTGACCTGAATAATTTACTCAGCACTCTATTATGCCTGAGTAATGCCGGTTCACCAATCTACATAGCAATAAAACCTGGATAGAACCCTGCACCGTGACATATTCTCTCTTTGCATAATCTCTCTAATACAGGAAGAGTGAACATTTTATCCCAATACAAAAGGTTTCACAAATCTTGATTTATAATCCTTCAGCCTCGCAGGCACCTTCACAAACTAAGAAAATACTTTGCAAACAATAAGATTGCCAGGCTTGGCATCATTAGCATGCCCCATAACAAGATTAGTGTGAAGGAAAAGCCAGATTCAGGTGTGTATTAAAAATGCATGCTTATCAGTGAATGTACTAAGAGGCTGGCGGTTGTTTCTCCTGTGCAAAATAATCACTCACAAGGTCGACTCGAATTAAAAAGGATTTTATGGGCTGCTAGCTTCCACCAGATAGTTATTTTAAAAATACAAATGCTAAAGATTAACAAGGTTTTCAAATATGTCAAGGGTAAATTTGACAAAAAATGAGAAATGGACAAATCCCCCCAAAAACAAACCTAACCCAACCCAACCCAAAGAAAATAATCCAAAGAAAAGCTAAACGTTTTAGTATTTTAATCCCACCGTTCAGAATGGGAGAGAAACTGATACTGTTTATTTAGGATAATCTCCAATAGAGATTCTGGGCTGCATTGCAGGCTCATGTTGTATTAAAAGGTTTTTAAGGGATCATTATGCTGACTCAGAAATTGAGGTGTTTCAAAAAGTTTCCATGCAATCATTTAACAATCAATATTTCTTGAGAAGCCTTTATAGGATATATCAGAATTAGGAACTGGTATAACTCTACAATGGCAATGCAAACAATTTATTCAGACCCCTTATAGTGCTGTGATAACTTTATGTGCCCCAAATCTAGGCCCCACGTGCCCACTGACACAAGGATGCTGATCAGTGCTAAGTGGGCTCTAAGGATAAGCCTACACTGCAATTAAACACCTGTGGCTGGTCTGCGTCAGCTGATTTGGGCCCGGGGGCTCGGCCTATGGGGCTGTTTAATTGTGGTGCAGACATTTGGGTTCAGGCTGAAGCCTGAGCTCTAGGACCCTTCCCACTCATGGGGTCCCAGAGCCCAGGCTCCTGCCCAAGTTCAAATGTCTGCACCACAATTAAACAGCCCCGCAGCCCAACCCCCATAAGTTCATCAGCTGACAAAGGCCAGCTGCAGGTTTTTAATTACAGTGTTCACATACTCTGAGTGCCCACCAACACTGATTGAGGCCCACCTCCATACCTAGGCCAAGCCTTGTGTGCCAGCTGATACTAACCAGACACAGGCCCTGCTATTGGGAACTAGCATCCGCTCCCTAGCATTAACTAAGTGACAGCCCCCTCACCCCACTTGCTGACATTATTCCGGTCCAGGACCCATGAACTCCAGCTAGGCCAAGCACCACTGACCCTAACCTGGCTTAGGCCTTGTGTACCTGCCAATGGTAAACGGTTGCCAAGTGCTTATCAACACAACCAGGCACAGGCTCCAGACATTGCTGATGTGAACTAGGGCCAAGGCCACACACCCACTAGTACTAACTTGGCCCTGAGTGTCTGCTAACTGAGCCTCGGCCATGCGTGCTACTGATACTAACCTGGCCCAGACCTGACGTGCCCAAACATGATAACTTGGCCCAGACTTTGCTTACCTGCGGATGAGCTGGCACCAGGCCTGATGTGCCCCTAGATACCTGCTGGCCCCAAACTCCATTCCTGTCCCATAACAAGGAACACGTAATGCAGTAGCACAATGCACAAAACAATTTGCTCTTATGTAAGGAGGGCACCTTTTCCTCCACTTCCCATTTGGGATAGAGCTGCTCTTTGTAATGCTCAGGATCTGCTTTGTAGTAATGCTTCATCTTAAAGATTCAAATGCTTCATTATTGCAATATATCAGTGGCAAGTCTTTTTCTAGGGATAAATCCATGTGTGTGGAATCAGTGAATAGTAGATGCCAAGTAAGTGGTGAATAAGACTACTTTGCCTCCCACTAGACACATTATCTCAGGTATTTCTAAGTTGCCAATTATCACAATATCTAAACTGCGCTGTCAGCATCAGGTAACTTAGAAGAATTGCTCCTTAAACATGGTACAGTCTCTGGATGCCCTATATGGGAATTTTCTTAACTTTCATAAGGTGGATACTGGTGGAATATTTCGGAAAGCTAACACATGGAGCACCATGTTTCTTCTTTTACAAACTGCTATAGAGTAAGGTACTGTGGCTCCAATTCTGGCCAGAGAGATTACAACCCTGCACTCAGATCCCGAACTAATGGTTGAAATGCCTTATCCCTGATCACAAGGTCAGAAGTGAGACCTCCACAATGGATTCATCGCTTATTCCCCCTTCTGTTGTGTTTTGCAGAAATGCAAAGGCTGGATATATTTATGGGTTTAGCTTCTATTTTCATGTAGGTGAAGCCAAATGAAGAATTTAAACAGAAAGAGACTTCACAAAAGAAAAACCTCTACATTTAAGCTGAAGTATCACAGGTGGCATTTATTTTTCTGGGGCATTAGGTTAGTAGCAAAGGTCAAAGAGCAATTCCACATACGGAAAGCCAGCCTTTGTTCTGTCACTGCCTTCATCACAGACAGAGGACTTAAATGATCACATGTGGTACCTGCTTAGTCAAAAAAATTGGTTAATATTAACCTGAGATTAGACAAACCAATTAAAATCCCATTCCTCCACCAAAAGATGAGGCCATAGAATTCATTAAGTAGTGAATTGCTTTAAAATTAATTTTAACTAAATGGATTCCAGTCTGATTTAGCCTTAGGTGCTCAGTGATCAGAGTGATTCTGAATATTAGTCCATTCATTGATCAACGCACCAGAATTTAGGTTATATTTAATAATCTTAAATTGTTCCAAAAACAGCACAGAAACTGGCTGAAGAAAATACATCCCTATAACTAAAAATGAAATTGCTTATGACTTATATTAGAAATTTCCTGAACCACAGTATTTCCTTCTAAGTGGGCTCTAAGATGCTTAGATAGCATGAGTTCCCAGGTTAAGAGAGCACCGTTTGGCAGTGTTCAGGCTTACTGTTCTGCAGCTGAATCTCCTTAACTGGACAATTATTTTGCAAATTCCTCGTGTGATTCATTGCTATAATCTAAAACAATTTGCAATTTGTTATAAGAAAAAGCGTGCAGCTCTGAAAAACCCACTTGAGGCATTTAAGGTAATACTCATGCTGTGTGAGTCTATCTGTGTGCAGCAAAGTTGTCCCTGTACTGTGATCCCACTAGATCTCACAAGCAGGGTTGGGTCACTACTGAAATGGAGCTCTTCAAGGAACACCTAGGTGCTGCTAGAAGCATGATGGGTTGGTTATTCAGCAGTTGAAACACCTATCGTCACCTAGGTGTTATGAGGTGACATTCATTAACATTTGTAAAGCATTTTGAGATCCTTAGATGAAAGGTATCTACAAAGATATCTACAAAGTATTGCTTAGAGAGAGAGAGAAATTCCAACACCTAATTCTTCATTAGAGAATCCCAAAATACTGAGCAATGGGTCACGGAGGGCCAGCTCCTCACCTGGTGTAAATCAGTATAGTTCCACTGATTTGCTGTGCTACCATAGTCACGCTTTGTGATTAGAGCACACAAATCAGCACAGAAAAAAAGATGCAGTGACTACAGGGACTCCTTTAGCATGCGTTTTGTTTAGCTTGTGGATATGAAGAGAGCCCCATTCCCAGAGCTCTCTGTGTGAGGTTTTAGGTGTGCCATTACCTCTTGGTCTGCATAATTAAAGATGCACAAGTATCTCACACCCAGGAAACCTCCTTTATCAAAAGCTGAGCAGAGTGTTAAGAAAATTCAAATGTTTTACAGAAAAATATATGTGAAGGTGCCTTACAAAATACATAAAACATGCAACTGATTCTCTCACAAAGGGTGTGACATGAGACCCAATCTCGAGATGCAGTTGTCAACCTGGCTATTCTAACTTGGAAGTGAATTCGCTCCTGTGGCTTACAGGCCTTCCTGCCCTCAGAGATATGGGGTGGCGCAGGCAGTAGGGAAGCTCTCTTTCTCAGTGACATCATATCTTTGTGTTTCAGAATTAACACAGCTGCAGGAGAAAGGGCTGCAGCAGAAGAAACAAATCTTAATAAATCCAATTGCTAGAATAAAGACAACATGAGTGAAGACTGCAATAAACATTAAATGAATTTTCAGATAAAAAAGCATAAAAATCATGTTTAAGATATAAATACAAAAGCCAGGATATCTTAAGCTTTATTGTTTTTTGGGGATTTCCAAGGTTAATAAATTAACGACCATAAAATGAAATAATAGCTAAAAAGATGATAACACGGTAAATTTGGACTTACAGTGGGAATCAGACATGTCATGAATTTTAGTCCAGAACAAGCTGAGAAAATAAAACAATGAAAGGCATTTTTAATTGGCAACCTCTATTCCCAGACAGGGTGTGTGTACGTGGAAAGTTGTGTGGTTTCCTTGGAATTCTTCCATCATGGTCCAGATTTGCATGCAAGAGCCCCGGCATGCAGTGCCCTCAACTAGCAGTAACTGTAGATCTGCTTGAGGCAACGCCTGCAAGCAGCTTGCTTGGGTTAGTCCACCAAATTGTTTTTGAGGGAGGAGAATGTTGGGAAAATCCAGCAGACAGTTATCAGCCCAGCTCTGCCCTCTCCCTACTTGATCTCTACACTCTCCTGCAAAGGAGCTTTCATGAGGCTTTTGTGAAGGGATGCTTTAACCCCAGGCTCCCCAGAGTAGACAGCATCGGTGTTCAGATCTCCTAGCAATGGGTGGGGTATTAGAAAATATATTAGTTTCCCGTGACTCCTGAGTCAGATGTGCCCTCCTTGGCTGCTCTCTTGCAAAGAGAGAGAGAAGCATTGGGTGCTTAAGGGAAAAGGGGCCAGTTCTCAAGCTCTTTACTGTATGTTGACAGGATAATGGCTTTGAAGGAGTAGCTTGGTATTTACTACATGAAAGATACATGAAGAAGCACATGGGTCAGTATGAATGATTACTGAAATTCCCTATAGAATTTCGGACTCCTTTAAATGGCATAACACAAAACCCAAGAATTTCCAGGATCAGGAAACAGTATGAGAAAATGTAATGCTAATAAAAATACCAAAGCAAATGCAGAACCAATTCAACAAAGATGAACTATCCTCTAGATAAGCACTGAACTATTCATGGATGACATTTGTGTCCACTGTAAAACAGCTGTCCTGTGTCACAAATCATATGGTCTAAGAATTATTGGTATCACTCCCTGGTTCTAGAAGTAAAGAAACATCACAAGGAAACTATACAAACTCTGCTGGGTAATTAGGAGGGCAGAAGGGCATTCACTGTTAATACTGCGTGGATTTCCACTTTTTAACTTGTGGTCAATCCCACACTTTATCCCTATCTTCTTGCTTTGGAGTTTTGGAAGGGCTACATTTTAGATCTGCCCCTTGAAGGTAGTGTCGATTTATAAATCAGAATGGTGTTGTGTGTGCTTTCTCCACTTTTAGCTTCTGGACCCTGTGTGAGTGGATGTCCCAAGTTAGTTTCAATCCAGTGGAAGCAATAACTTTTAGTTATTTTAATGACAGCCACTTTAACACTAAACAAATTGATTATGAGTAGTGTATCACAGTGAATTAAAGATAAGGAAATGGAAGTGTCTCCCTTTTTACTGAAACAAAGCTGAAAAATTGGATTTTCAGTCATTTTTCATGAAATGCTGGCTCTCTTTGCATACATCTGAACAGAAGGTGGCATTTTAGAGTCTTTTAGTAACTGTTTCTTGAATGATCTAGCACTGACCTGAGAGACTTTGAGGGTGCCCAATAAATAATATGACAAAAAGGCTGAAGAAAACATTGAGCGAGTGACTAACCTATCTGCCCTTCATGTAAAATTGTAATATGCGAATATCAGAGAAATTTTCCCCCCTTAAACAAGGCTTCTGCCTGAAAGACAAGCGTTGCATGGACACAAAGGAGGAAAGGGGATTCTGTCCTCATCTGTATGTCGCCTTGCATGTTTTTGTTTTCTGGACAACAGCAAATTCTAGACTGAATATAATTTTAAAAACAACTTAAATAATACTGAAATTGCTTATTTAAAGCTAATAGCAGAGTTTTATAAAACCAGGGACCCTTGCATTGGTTTTTTACTGATTTCCAGGATGGCAAATGATAGGTCACGAAAGGACAACATTGCACAGCAATAGCTAAAATTACAATGTGCTGATAGGCTGAGACGAAGCAGGTGGAATTTCAGACCAAAGGATTTTCTTTTATTGGAAAAGTTATGAATAGTTGAAAATATGAGAACTCCTCTTTTAATTAATATTATCTGAAAGTTACAAGGGCTACTTAATGGCAATGAACTTTTTTCCTGTTCATAATTCCTGAAATATAAAAATTCTGCACAGAAATGAAGGGTAGGAGTGATCACTGTTAATTAGAATGCTATGTCTAGCAGGTCAGAGTATTCTAACTCCTTCTGTGGTAATAGTTCTGGGAACTGATGGCCCATGTGCGTTGCAAAGAGATACAACAACGAAGAGGAGACTGAGTATGACTAGAAGTAGCCCAAGCAGGGTCTGCACTGGAGGGAAGCTGGGGAAAGTGGTAAATTGGGACCTAGCCAGGGTCACCCTCCTCCCCGCACCTGGTTGGACCCAGAACTGTGTAGGGAAGACCTCACCACCCATCTCTGGTGGTACCCCACCATGTAGCCCTGGGGGAGAACTGTAGAGAGCTGCCAGCCAGAGCCCCAGTGGGTAGGACCAGAACCAGCCAGAGCAGGGGCCACTGGGTATTCCGAGACCTTCCGACAGTTTGACTGGACTTTCTCTGCCCCCGCTCCCCCTGGTCTCTTCACCTCAGCTTCACTCCACACCTGCACCCTTACTCTCCCCTCCCCTACCCCGTCTCCCTCAACCCCGCCCCTCCCTTCCCTGTCCTTTCCATGTAGCTGATCCCCTCCAAAGTACCCCTCCACACCAAAAGAAACAAACCAATAAATCCTGACACTGACATGCAGTTTGCTGCCATCACGTAGGTCCCTGCTAGTGTGTTCCAGCTGGTCCCACCTTGTGTCTGTCTGGTCTATTGAGACTGGACACTCTTCAGGCAAGGACAGACTGCCCCTCTATGTCTGCAGCACCTAGCACAACGGGGCCCTGTTCTTGGTTGGGCTTTAGGCACTAATGTAATTAATATGATTTAATAAAACAGTAGGTGAAGGGTGCGCCTAAGAACAATGTATCTACTGCCAGCTCCGAGGGGGACAGTTCCTTCAACTCCTAAATGAAAAGTTCCTTCCTCCAGGACCAAACGCCTGAGAAGTTTGCATCTTGTCAAAGGGAAAATATTCCTTGGCACCAGTCTCTAACCTACTTACAAGGTGCAAGTGGGAACTCTGCCCAACTGGAACTTTTTAAAACTGAAAAACAGTGCACAGACAGCATATTTCCTTATATAAGGAGGCCTGAACCTCCCTTGCTTACCATAGTTAATATTTTAATCAGCCTTTTCTTTGCTGCTTTCTGTTTTACCAACACTAACAAAGTAGCTTGACTCATGTGATTGCACAGAAATACTGCACTCCCTGAAGAGGAGTTCATTATTCACACAGTCATTTCCGCTTCTTCAATCCCAGGAACATGTGCAGACTATTCTTTGGGGCAGCTTCTCACACATCCCAACTTCAAGGGATATTAAAAAACCACCACAAAGAACGACCACTTGTCCAGCAAGGAGGTTGGTGAAGATATTGGCAGATTTGTTGTATGCCTTTTGTTGTATGTTCTGCTCTGGGTCTTCTCCATGTCTTAAGTCCCCATCACGATGGAAGTAATAGTATCATTAAGTCTGTTCATTCCCCCTGCTCAGTCCATCCTTGGCCTCTCTGCTGAGACTTCCAGGAAAGGAGACAATGACAACTGTTTACAGAGAATTGGACTGGACAGTTCACTTCAGGAGGACATCAACCACTCATGCAAAAAGGAAAATTTACTTATTTTCTGTACACGATAAGACTAATTGCAGCCACCACTAACTTGGGTTATAATTGACAGGAAGCCAAATTTTCAATAGTGTTCAAAGCTAGATTTTTAAGTGCTGTATCACTGACAGCTAGGCCAGATTTTTAAAAAGTTCCAGATGTTGGGTTTTGACTCTGAACTCTTTTGAAAGTCCGCACCAGTGACGAACACTTTATTAACATCTTGTTTAACTTGAAGCATATGTACAGCTGCCTTGCAGGATAGGGCACAGGTAAATTATAATAAATAATTCCAGAGGTCGTAGTGTGGTTTGCAGCTGACAAGGGATGAGCAACAGTAGTGAAAACAAACAAAAAAAAAAAACAAATTTCAAGGACACCAGAGGGGTCAGCTTTGCTGCTGGAGCCAAGTCAACTATAGATAAATCTAGTCCATCATCATCCTGAAGGTGCAATGGCACTTGATTACGCCAATTTTAGATATGTCCCAGTAGGACTAGGCATGCATTTCTTCTCTTGTGGCCTGGGAATCGGAGAAGCAGGGATGTGACACCCCTACAAAAGCAAGGTTGTGCCATGTCTTCATTGTTTCAACTAGGTTTCTACCAATGCAGTTTTTCTTCTGATTTAGCCTTGAGCCTATGCTCGGCCTCACTAGGAACCCACTGAACTTGTTATGTGTGTGCTCATACAGATCTTAATATTAAAGATATATGTACGATCTGCCTTTGTGTCCACATGTAGACAGTGCCTAGCAAATTGTGGGCGCTGTCAGAAGACAGATCACAGTCGTTCTAGTCATAAACCAGAGACCAGGAGTTCACTTGACTCAAGAGAGATGATGCTATTGCAATGTGAGACTGGGACAGGAAACCCCAGAAGGTGAGAAATATCTTTTCCTTAACCCTTTTTCGTGCAGCTCAGTCCTTTCAAATGTTACTTTCTCCCTCCCTATCTCCCAGCATTTGCTGTTACCCCAGTCCAAGGGAACCCATTTCAGGAAAAGAACTGGAAACGTACAGGAAAACACTAGTGTGGGGATGAAAGACATTCTGCCCATTTGCCAGTTGAGAAGTCTGCTTCAGATTCAGCCACACCCTAACCCCAATCTACCAGAGACAGACCCCAGTCAGGATAACGCAGCTTCTTTAGGTTTCAGAGTGGTAGCCGTGTTAGTCTGTATCAGTTTCTTTAGGTCTCTCTGGGATGTCCTGGCCTCCTACAGGGAGGGCACAACGCAGTGGACTGCAACTGTCAGTTTCCTTCTCTACTGGGGCTCTTATTGAACAAAATAGGGGCCTCACTTCCTACAACAACAGGGGCAGTGTACAGAGGCGATAAAATGACCTCCTTCAGCTAACCCCTGTACAGGCTCAAGACAGAGCTACACCCAGCCCTCCTGTGCCAGAAAGACATGCGGACTCCATGCAGGGATTGCAGAAGACTGTACACTCAGAACAGGTAGGTTTAAATTAAATAATCACCAGCGACTGAGGCCAGAGCAGAAAATTGTGTATGTCACTCCACGCGAGAGGCAGCTTGCTCCCCATTAAATGTGATAGCTGCTGCAAGTACCAGGCACCTTGTGGCAAATGGAGACTATAGCAGCGTCCCCCAACTGGGACGGGGACTAATGCCATCATGCTTATGCTGTTTGAATCCTAACATGATTAGTGGCTTTTGATATTGTTGCATTTGTAACAGGATTATGCATCTGTAGTATTTCTGAAATCCCCTGCCCATTTCTCACACAGTTTGTTGTTCTGGGCATGCTGCCATGCAGCAAGATCAGGCAACGATTACCAGGGCACTGCAAAGGCACCCAAAGAGCACAGGATTCCTTCCACAACCGCATGGTAAAATTGCTCTTTGTACGAAGATGAATAATATTTGCAAAGGACTGGAAACGTCCCTCTCTAAGCTGATTCCAGGCTGCAGTAAGCACCTTTGGGAAGCCAACATGACGGTTTCATTAGTGAATCTTACTCTGTTTCACCTCGTTTTCACTCCAGAATTTCATAAATTCCTTGTGAACTCATTAAAATAAAATTACAATTTTGTGAAAGACTTTGCCCTTCACTACTGTTTACTGGCCAGGATGTAGTAACTCAAAGCTGCTCCCATCGGACGGGTGCTCAATAAGCTCCGTTAAATGTGCTGTTGGCCCCAGACCAGTTCTTAGACCACAGGCAGCCACAGCACAAAAAGACCAACCTCACTGTCACCAACTTCCCCCTCCCCTACGCCCATCTCAGCACAGACTCCAAGGACTGCATGAGCCATGAATGGGTGATGAAGTCTAAACTCCTCGTTATCTCATCCACACTGGGTCCTACCAGTCAGGGTTGAGGCTTGTTAGTAAAGCCAGAAAGCAAAGTGATTGCAGGAGGACAGATCATACATACAAATGACAGAGAGATTTAATTATGATCTTTGACAGTCTTCCTTAAGGGCAACAATGAACCCAACCCAATCCTTATTTAAAAGAACGGGTCACAGCAACAGAACTGCAAACTCCAGCCTCGCCTAGTGCTGTCCCTGTCCCAGAGGCCAATCAGACAGAGAAGGACATTTTCACAGACTGCATGCTCTGTGTTCCACTTACTGCAACTTTATGGAAGAGTTTTGCTACCAGGGGTTTTGGGAATGGAGCATTTGCTAAAAACAGAATGCAACGGGCTTTCTATACCAAGGAAAGGGGGAAGCACCACAGTTGCCTGCCCTCTCTGTGTACGCAGAGGTACGCAGGATAGAAGGGGAGGCCCAGAAGAGGGGAATTAATGCCACACAACACTGGAAAGCAGTGACTGGGAGGAATTCCAGGAAAGGAGTGGAGTTGGGAGGAGATCAGAAGCCTTTGCTCCTTGCTGCTTTTGCACATGGCTGCATTTTAGCCCTATGGCTAAAAGGAGGCCCAGTGATATTTGTGATTGGCTCCTAAGCGGCAGGATGTTGTTTTGTGTTCTTTCATGGAGCACATATTTCCCCAGCGTTCAGACGCTGTCCAGGTGGGAGAACCCTCGACTCCCAGCCTCAGTTATTACTGCACAGAATATGTCAATGCTTTTCTGACAATCTGGTGCCCATAAAGTTAAGCCAGCTACACTCAGTTTCCATTCCAGCCAGCAAGCAAAGCAAGAGACCAGTACTGGACCCAGCCTAAGAACATATTAATGCTGGTCTCTTAAGCATTTTACATTAAAAACCAATGTGGTTAAACACAGGTGCCTAGTTAAACTTGTGTGGCAAGTGCCCTTGGGAACAAGGGCAGGAAGAAGGTTTACTTAATGTTTGTCCTTTGTTTCTATCTAAAAGAGTGAGAGAGTGGGGGGGGGGGATTTCCACTCCCTCCTTTTGCTGCCTGGAATCCTCCTTGGACACATTGTGGCCCTCTCTCCGAGTGCTGTGCAGCCAAGGCTCTAACTGTGTTCCCGATGAATGTCAGACTAGATGTTGGAACACAAACACTGATCCTGGGACATGAGCCAGAGAAGAGTGGGCAGCACAGACAAGTCGGCTAGGATTGGATGAGCTGCAGTGGGCTATAAGAGGGGTGCAGGGAATAGCTATTTTCAAAATTACTTCCTTGAATGGCTCCCTCTTCTGGGAGGCCTGGGCTTATTTACCTGTAAAAACCAGTCTGCTGAACCATGGAACCCAAGCTAATTAACCACAAGGCCCATACAGCAAGCCGCGCATCTCTTCACACCAACCAGCTACGCAACACCAGCCATACCATCGCACCTGTGCAAACTTACCTGTTCTGACCTCTCTCTATTCCCTCATAGGGAATCTGATGCTTTCTCTTTGCCAAGCTCCCACAATCTCCTGTTCCCCATACCTGCTTGCCATGTGTCTGCCTAGAATGAGATCAGTGGTGTAAATTCACCACCATTTCTATATATAATTAGCTATGTGGAGGCCAACATTACATCCCCTGGTGTCCTTAGGAGCTAGGTAACCATGACACACTCAATCCACTTAGTTAAAGGAGTCCTTAAAATGAATTCTTGCTTAAAACATGCAAAAGGAGTTTCATTGGCTTTTTTTCTTTATTGGAAAGGTAAAAAACGCCAAAGCCTGTGTGTCTGTGGCTATGTTAATGCTGGGCTGGGATCCCAGCCAAGGCATTAAGTGAAATCGAATTCCTGAAACCAGCTTTAATCAGCAGATTTTTAAGGTTAGAATTACTCTCTCCTCTAGAAGGCTTGCCAAGGTTAATTCTGTCCTGAGCATGCAGAATTAATGGGCTGGACAGAGAGGAACATTTTTTTCATTATTTTCTTTTAAGTTTACAAAATCTCTAGAAGGACAGGAGCCACATTTCTGAACCACCTGAAGGGAAAAGCCACTTCAACAGTTTATTGATTTCTGTTCTGAAAACAGATACAAATATGAAAATGTGAAGTTTGTCACCTTCCGGATGAGAATTCAATGCAAGAATGGGCAGCAATTTGTCTTTAAAAGGAAATGCTAAGTGGAATCCTCTCAGTTGCCTCTTTCTGTGTTCGGAGTTGGAAAAATGCTTCTTTGTCTCCAGTAAAGACAAGGAAAGCATTCTGCTTCCCCTTGCAGCCTGATGCATCAAGGGAAAAGGGGACTGATTCCTACTCCCCAAGAGCTACACCAGCTCAGCAGGGACACATCCTGCCCAGAATGGTCACCACTTGGCATGCACATCTCACCTCGTCACAAGTTACATCACAGACAAAAATTCATTCTCCCAAGGAACTGGCATAAAGGAGGCACAATAGGACATGTGTATGTGAGGGGGGAGAACGTCACACAAACCACAAAAGCATTTTGGGCAACAGGCCGTGCACCGCACTGGGTGAACAATGCAACAGACTACCCCATCCTGAGTCGGAAAAGGTCAGTGTTTCTATGACTGAGGAAAGTCCAGGGTCTCTGTGTAGCCCTCACTCAGCCACCATCCTTGTCCTCTCCCCTCACGGTGCTGAAGCTGATCCCATCTCATCCCAAAGGGTGTAAAAGCAGAGGGACGAGTTCCACCTCGGTCCCCATACAAACAGGGAGGGAGAAAGGGAAAAAGCTTGTCACAAACAGGGAATAGTTTGGTCGAGTGGACTAAACACACGACCAGGAGCTGGGTGCTCTCAAGCATTAGTCCTCAGTTCCACCACTGAGTGTCTGTGTGACACTGTGCTAATCCCTGATCCACCCATACTTCCCTCCTCCCCTCTGTAAAACTGAGATGATCATTGTGACTGAGAGTCTGTATTTGTCAATGAGTTAAAATCCCTGCTGCCCTATGGGTTAAGCCTTTAGCTAAAAGTTAGGGTTCTAATCTGTAAAAACTGGCTCCATTTGATTCTTGGGGCCCTTGTGCCATATTAGCCCCCAAATTATTCCACCATTACCTGACCTAGTATTCCTCAACTGCTATGCCACCTGACTGGCCTTCAGCACCAACTGGTGCCCTGCATGGCCTGCTGTGTTCAGTGGGTGATGCATGTTTATGGGTGCTGGAAGGGAAAGATAATGGCAGAAGAACACAAGGTAGAAAAAGAAGATCTTGGATGGATGTTGTGGTATTTTGGGTGGATCAAAAGGGACTATACATCCACAAAGAGATTAATAGAGCATAGTACAGAATGGGCTACCATGGCTGCAAATCTCAAGTAATTGAGATGACACACAAGAGGAAGATAATTAATATGGAATAGAATGAGTTATGAGAGTCCATAAGCTCCATTTCTAAATGCAGACAGATATGCTCAATGGACCACTGGCAGGCCAGAAACTGTCTGCTTGGAAAGGAAGTTAAGGAAGTTAATTAGCATTTCTAAAGACCTTCCTCCAGATGACAATCACCCTGAGGATACAAAATGTTTACAAACACCTATTGTGGATCTATTTACAAAGAACTATGGTGAAAGGGGCTGTCTGGTATGATGATATACCAGAACGAGTGAGTGAACACCCGGGTACAGGAATGGGCAACATGGGATAGATCATCTGAAATCTGATGAGGTTCAATAAGGATAAGTGCAGGGTCCTGCACTTAGGACGGAAGAATCCAATGCACCGCTACAGACTAGGGACCGAATGGCTAGGCAGCAGTTCTGCAGAAAAGGACCTAGGGGTGACAGTGGATGAGAAGCTGGATATGAGTCAGCAGTGTGCCCTTGTTGCCAAGAAGGCCAATGGCATTTTGGGATATATAAGTAGGGGCATAGCGAGCAGATCGAGGGACGTGATCGTTCCCCTCTATTCGACATTGGTGAGGCCTCATCTGGAGTACTGTGTCCAGTTTTGGGCCCCACACTTCAAGAAGGATGTGGATAAATTGGAGAGAGTCCAGCGAAGGGCAACAAAAATGATTAGGGGACTGGAACACATGAGTTATGAGGAGAGGCTGAGGGAGCTGGGATTGTTTAGCCTGCAGAAGAGAAGAATGAGGGGGGATTTGATAGCTGCTTTCAACTACCTGAAAGGGGGTTCCAAAGAGGATGGCTCTAGACTGTTCTCAATGGTAGCAGATGACAGAACGAGGAGTAATGGTCTCAAGCCACAGTGGGGGAGGTTTAGATTGGATATTAGGAAAAACTTTTTCACTAAGAGGGTGGTGAAACACTGGAATGCATTACCTAGGGAGGTGGTAGAATCTCCTTCCTTAGAGGTTTTTAAGGTCAGGCTTGACAAAGCCCTGGCTGGGATGATTTAACTGGGAATTGGTCCTGCTTCGAGCAGGGGGTTGGACTAGATGACCTTCAGAGGTCCCTTCCAACCCTGATATTCTATGATTCTATGATCACTTGATGATTTCCTGTTTTGTTCATTCCCTTTGAAACATCTGGCACTGGCCACTGTTGGAAGACAGGACACTGGGCTAGATGGACCATTGGTCTGACCCAATATGGCCATTCTTATATGTCAGGCATATCGAAGCATTGGATCTGGACCTGGGACTTGAGAACCAGGTTCTCAGAGTGTGTATTATGGGAAAACAGAGGAGGGAGATGGGCTACTGACAGCAGATCTTTGACAAAAGTGAGTCAAATGTAACATTTCCTTTTATTATCCTGTAAATAAGCTGAGAGGGCTTTCTCTAGCTTATGAGAAATTTAAATTTAGATGCGTTACCCAAATTGCTTCTTTTATTTTACAACCACTGTCTCTCTATTTTCAATAAATCTTCTTTTTAATGCAAGTCTTAGGCAGCTGCTTAGGTAATTGCTCACAGAGCCCCCCAGAGAGCACAGCCTCTGTAAGGAGAGGTGGTGAAGGCTGTCTGGAGCCCTCGCCCCACTCAGAGATCCCAGGCTATACCTGCACATTGAGCTGAACGTGTTATTTCCACCTTGGGTAGAGGCACACGTGCTAGATTTAATTGAGCTAGTGCATTAAAAAGAGAAGCGTAGCCACCCTGGCACCAGCAGTGGGACATGGTAGACACCTGAGTAAGTACCCAGGGTCCCAGGTGGGATTGTACTCAGGGTGGCCATCCCATCCCTCTGCTTTGCAATGCTACACTATCCAAGTTAGCAGATATACATGCACCCAAGCTGGAAATCACACCTCCAGCTCGAAGTGTGCATGAACGCTTACACAAAGGCCTCCAGCAGAGGTGTCCTCTCTCAAAAGGGGTTGTGTTAAGGGTGGAGGTCAGGCAAACAAGACAGAAGAGTGCAGAGCAGTGAGGAAACACAAAGGATGTAATGAGAATAAACTAATGAATGTTTACAAAGGTTCTAAGGAGTTAATCCTGTAATCATCAGCTACCTGAGCCTAAGGAGACTATCTAATACCCTACAAAGGCACCAATATAACTACAAATAAACGGGACTGATATTATTTCTCTTGCCTACCCAAATTTCTTATGGACTTAGCTGGGAATTTTGGGTGTGCAAGAAATGTGGGATTTTGTCCTGAAACTTCTGTCACCTCAGGAGATTCCTCTCTGTGCCGATGACCCAGCTAGCTAAGAGACTGCCTCCTTGTGACTGCTACAGTTTGCTGGCCAAAGGGTTGTCAGAACAGACTAATTTGCTGTAGCTCTCCCCATCTGGAGGGTGGTGAAAGGACTTGGGGTTTATCCTCCTAATATCTGCTGAGGAAAAGAAACCAAAGAAGAAGATTCAATGAATCTGTGTGCTAACAGCTGGGAAGTGTTCGAGGTTAAAGCTGGCATTGTCTTCATTCTCTGAACAAGCCAGCAGTCTCTCCATATCATGCCAGAAACAGAGATTGCTGGTGGAGCAGAAATTCAGGAGTCTGAATATGCAAAATCAAGGTCTCACCCTTAAGCTCCTATGCTAAATTCTTTGCAGTAACACAGGATTGTGTTAGGTTTCAGAGTGGCAGCCGTGTTAGTCTGTATCAGCAGAAAGAACTAGGAGTACTTGTGGCACCTTAGAGACTAACAAATTTATCTGAGCATAAGCTTTCGTGGGCTAAAACCCACTTCATCAGATGCAACAGGATTGTGTGGAGCTATCATTTTTTCAATGCCTTCTGTGCAAGCAACTTAATCTAGCTCAAAGATTGGTTAAACTCCTGACAATTTGCAAAAACTATGCCATTGGCTTTGCACTCAGAATCCCCTGTCCACAGTTAGAGGAAGAACACTGTAGAGTTTCTTTTGGATGTGAAACTTATATATGTCTCTAGAGAGGCTCAGCTACAGCTGGCTTCTGTCTATGCTGGCAGTATGCTGTTCCCTAAGAGTCAGACCCTTGTAGATCCCACTACACCTTACTAATGAATGGTCAGTTGACTTGAAAGGCCCTCTTCCAATAGAGACAGCTATTTCTGCACATAGACTTGCCCATTTTAAATGCATTTCACAGATTATATTACCTACGTGCTGAAAACTGGAAAAATACCCAAGTGTTTGTGGATTTTTTTTTTATCCTGAGCTCAATGTTGTTGTGTCTCATTTAAAAAAAAAAAACCTGATAGTGCTGAGGTGCTCTTCTTTAACAAGAACACCTTGAGGATGAAAATGGAAAAGCAAGAGAACCAGAAATTCAAGATAGGGCTGGACAAGCTTTGAAATCCTTCTCCCCACTGAATTATGTTTGTGGATATTTTAAAAAGCAAAATCCTTATGGATTTTGTTCAGATTTTCCACACAATTCACCTAATAAAAAGTTACACCAAATCATATAAAACCTGCATCTCTCAAACGTTGAGAAATACACCTGGGTAATTATTTTGGAATGAGTCCTCAACTTTCATAGTATCCCTACTATTTGCACACATCATGGACACATTTAGTGCAGAATAATGGGAAAATGGGGGGTTTCCTGCCTCCTATCCAGAGCTGAGACAGGAGACAGCTCCAGCTTCTCACTCACAGCCCGGCATGAATTCTCCTGCCATGACTTCTTTCCCAGGCAGTGAGCTTTCAGCAAATGTAAATCAGAAGATCGCCTTCCTTCCCCATTCAACAAGCAATTTCTTCAGAGCTCCCTCTCTCCCCTCTGCCTGACAGCCAATTTCTCAGGCCTTTCTTGCTTCTCTCAGATAGAAGAAGAGAGACAGAAGAATTAACCTGTTAGCAAAAGGGCACGCTTCCCATATACCAAACCCCTAACAATATGGGATTTACACTGAAATCCCTAAACAAACGGTCTTTTCAAAGAAACATACTCATGGCACGACTAAAATGCCCCAAATAAAGGAATCTGATTAGCAAACAAATTAAATCCATAAAATAGTTAAATGAGAAAATCTACTTCGCACAAACCTGTTCACACAGGATAAGAAATTCGCTCTGAAAGGACTCCTGAAGTCAACGAATGAACGTGTAAAAGAAAGAGATCCCTTCCCTGGCCAGGTTGTGCATAGGGAGGCCCCATGTTATCCCACACTCTTACAGAACCCTGCCTGCCCCTGAAACAAGATGGGCCAGATAACAGAATTCAAGCCACACATCCCAGGAGGTAATTCACAACAGTCTATTCACCTAGAAGTCCAGGTCTATAGGTCCCACATTAGGAGAATAAATTATATTGGGGTGTCAGCTTCTGCCGGGGGACTGACAGGTACTGGAACAATAAAACATAAAGAGACACTAAGTACAGTGACACAGATCAAAGGGGGATATTCTGGACTTTTATTCCATTAGAATCTCAGAATTAAAAATGTCTTTGTTAAGTTTCTTTGCAAGATTGGCATTTACCACCTAGGGCTCACACCCTGCCATTCCTAGGTACTTGCACTTCTGAATCTCCAGTTTCTACAAGCAAAATGCCTCTGCCCTGTGGTTCTTGCTGCAAACTGAGAGCTCAGTCCCCACCTTTAAGAGAATGAAACAACAACCACCTTGGGCCCCAATGACTACCTAGATCTGCAGAGACACACTAGGTTCCATTTTGTACTGGCTCTTTCAATAGGTAGAGAAAATACTTCTATATTTCTTTGGAAAGTGTAGTTGATCTTAATTGTTCTAAGATTAGCTTTTAAAAGCAATATTTTTGTGGCCCACAGTAGAAAGTTTAAATTGCAGATAAGAACATAATGCAAACGGTTAAGAAATGAGGGACAGGGAATGGAGAGACAATTGTTTTAATGGCTTGTGATACTGACAGGCATGCTGGATGAAAAGCCATCATTGCTGTTAGGCCTCATGTTGTTAAGCAACGTGTACTGAGGCCTAGCAACTAATCATACATCCATTAAACAACTGTATGGCACTGTGTATCCTTCTGTAATTACACCTATATTTTCAGAGCTCCTCCGCAGATTTTCATCAGGGATAATGTATTGCCTCGCAGCAGCAGCAACCACAGCCATGATCAAACCTCCCAGGAAAGTGAGTGAGGATCTAACTTTATTCTTAATGAAAAAATATAGGTCTCTTCAATTAACTGCAGTCTCTGAGCCCAATCAAGTTCTGCTCTTAACCTCAGCCCTGCAAATTATCTACTCTGCTATATAAGAGGCTTGGGAAAGAGGGAATGCTGTATTTTAAACCGTGTAATGATGTGCCGGCTGCATGTGGTACAAATTTCCTTGGATGTATAAATGGGAAAGAAACAGGTTTTATGTCGTTATTCTGCTCATTTAAAATATAAGCAGTCAAATTCCAAAACAGCCCTAACCAGCACCGTTCTGGTAGGGAATCGTGCAGGCATAATGTAAAAGTTGTGTGCCATGGAGCCCTTAGGAACTTGTGGATCATTTAATCCAACCTGCCTTTGTGGGCTTGCAAAGACACCTCAGCGCTTCTTCTTGGGGAGAAGAATGAAAAAGAAACATGTAACTTTTCACACAATAACCTGAGTTTCAGAGGAATAAATCAAAAAGTACAAATCTGTTCTCTTCCATTTATCTTGAACGTTCCCTTTATTTATTTATTTGAATATGGATATGTAGCAATTATTCCCGTTTATTCACTGACATTTTATGGTATTTTACTATTTTAAAAGCCCCAGCAGTTTTAAAGTGCTTATTTCCCAGCAGATGCACTCTCCATCCAGTCTTCCTGAAACTGATTTACCCAGACTGTGTGTAAGTAGTTATCAATATTCACCACAGGTCACTGGTTGTTTGCAGTAAATTTTTGTTTTGTACCTTGGAGCAATTTTCCATCCGTGTTTGTAAAGAGAACCCAGGAAATTCTCTCAATGAAACTGAAAGGCCAGAGCAGGGTTAAAAGAGTCAGGACAACAAAAAAAACCTATGGGTATTTAGGATCGGGTGCTCATTTCCCCCCCAAATTAGCAAGCACTGAAAAAACCTCAAAACTTTATATAAGTGTCATCTGCCTTTTCAAACAGATCTGAAATAAGTGCCCTCTGAGATCAGGTTATCGTGTAGCAGATGGTCTTTCCTTCAGGACAAAGAGGCTAAAACCACAGACACATTCCAAATCCATTTAAACATCAGATTACGTTCATTCCTGTCAGCTAAAGAGCTGGGAGACTTCACCAGTTCCAGCCTGCTCCATTAATCAAAATTCAGTAAGAAAAGCCAACGTGCTGCTATAAAATCCCCTAACTTGATGCCAGCACAATGCACAGGGATTCCAATGCTATCAATCTTACTTTCTCTCCCTCAACGCTAGATTGTGGCTAGGGAAGAGGAAGGGGTGATGAAGGCTTGGTCAAGTGAGCAACACCAGGAGAGGTGATTTTCTGACATGTCTCATAGGGCAGAACAAGACGATGTTGATGGGGACATGTTAGGAAACCAGCCCAAACACTCCTTTAAAAAGATCAGTCCTAATTTGCCTGCCTAGGAGATTGCTGGGTAACAGCAGCTGAACCTTGCAGCAGCAAGGAACCCAACAGAAGGGAATTCAGGCGGCACTGAGATTTTTATTTTGTTCTAATAAGCAAAATATTGTCATAACACAGAGAGGCACTCACAATTTCCCCAACACAGCACATCCTCCAGCAAAAACATTGCTAAACATGCCCCATCCTTGTCCTCAAAACTACTGGTCTAAGCAAAACACAGACATTAAATGTGTTTACATTTGTTTTTCAAAATTATTCAGAGGGGGTCTTGATTCAGCAAAATATTAGTGCACATGTGTCTCTTTCAGCACATGAGTGATCCCACCCATGGTGAGCAAAGCATCTGAGCAGGGCTTTAAACCTCATGGAAGTCAATGGGATTTACGCACATGCTTTAGTGCTTTGCTGAGTAGGAAGGAGATCACTCAAATGCTTTAAGCACTTTGCTGAATGTGGGCCACAGTGCTCACTTTACTCAGGTGAAAACACTGACATGAGATTCAAGGCAGTGGAAAATCAGCTCTTAGTCTTCAAGAAAGAGGATGAGAGACCAAAATATAATCTCACTAGGGAAAGTTTTATTTTCCTGGAGAATATAGAGCAGTCCTGACTTCCACTAATGAGGGCGGGGGAGAGGGAGTGTAGACCAAGTCCAGACCCATGGTACGTGTATTGGTTTGGCTTTACCGTGGTTTTCACCTTGTTTTTCACTTTCATTCAGGGACTATAATTATACTCAGTAGTAAAATACTTATTTCTGTGCAGAGAGCCAGCACAAGGTTCTCGGAGGGAGTTAAGAGGTGCCCAGACCCTGTACTGGCCCTCTCCACAGGGATGAGCTTCCCTTACCATGAAGAGACACCCTAAGTGGTATGCCACTGAAGGAAACTTAGATGTGTTGATACTCTAATTTGCATCATGGCCAGTTTCACATGCATTTCATTTACCACAAGAAGCAACTTCTACTAGCATCAGAGGAATTACGTATGTTTTGGACATTCAGTTTGGTCTGAGATTTGAGATGTGGTTTTGCTCTGGGTTTTTTTAATCAGTTACAAGACTTAGGAAGCAGTGACAGCTTTTGTTATCAAAGATTGTTCTATTTACCTTTGCTCTGGTCAAAAAGCAATTTTTGAAATGTTTGATACTTCATGAACTATTTCCGTGTTAAAAGAAAAGGAGTACTTGTGGCACCTTAGAGACTAACCAATTTATTTGAGCATGAGCTTTCGTGAGCTACAGCTCACTTCATCGGATGCATGCCGTGGAAACTGCAGCAGACTTTATTTATACACAGAGAATATGAAAAAATACCTCCTCCGTGTTGAATGGGCTGTTTTTCAAACCCGATTTCCCATAATGGAAGTTTGGGATCACTGCGAGGGTCCTTGCTCGCTTGCAGATTTTAACTCCCCCCCCAGTACCAGAACTTTTTTCTGAGGACATCAGACAACTGGAGAAGGTTTTCATAAGGGACTAGTGATTTTTGGTACCCGACTTGAGACACCTTAAAGGAGCCTGATTTTCAGAAAGTGCTGAGCACCAGCCCTCTAAAACTCAGGCCCCCTAAAAACTGGGGCTCCCAAAATAACTAGTCACATCTCAAAATCTTGGGCTTTATTTAGTCAGCACTGGTAGCCCTGTAAGAAAACACGGACCTAGATGCAGCCCTTCCCCCAAGGGCCTTACAGCTTAGAAGAGACTCAAAGTAAAACTTTCAGAACTAGCTAAGTGGCTTGGGAGCCTAGATCCCACAGATTTTCAATAAGATTTTGTGCCTAAGTCACTTTTGAAAATGGGAATTAGTTGCTTCAAAAAATTTGACCCACACACTAAGCATTCAGACCCATTCAAAGACGTCATGTTGAAGCTGGACATGGAGGAATCTTGCACAAAAGTTATCACTGGAGAGTTTTGGGGAAAAGGCTTCATTATATATCAAAAATAACAACATGTTATTTTTAACAACCATGCTACACAGGGCCAGATCCTGCTCTCATTCAGATTACAGTGGAGAAGCACAGGCATCACTGAGAGCAGAATCCAGCCTATTCAGTCCTTTGAATCTTAACTAGCTGCAGAACGGTTGAACAGACTGTTCTACAAATTAAAAACTGAAGATAACATAGTGCTCATTTTGAGATGCAAAACAATGAAGTGTCAACCAACTAAATTATATCATTTCCCTGCTTCAAATCCCCCTAAAAACACACCCCTGCTTTGTTTACTACATCACGTTCCAATTTCTAAACTGTGCATTCCAGGCCCTGCACAACTCTATCTCTCAGATCTTGTCTTTTATTGTGTCTGCACTCACACCCTGTGTTATTGAGACATCTCTCCACCTCCCCATTTTCCCACTTCCATCTTCACACCTACTTCCATGCTAACACCTGTGTAGGGACGTGAGCTCCTAGTCCCTGTGCACCAGGTCCCAACCGCTCCCCACCCTAAAATCCCTCCTAAAGACTCATTACCTCTATGAACATTGTCCTGTGTCTTTCAGATGCCTCACTAACCTAATGGACTGAAGGGAGGGTAAGCGATGGAAGCTATCTAAATTAGGTGGCTCCCAGAGAGTTCTGGTTTCTCTAGATCTGGCTTTTATAATGAGAGTTTTTCATGTGGCAGCTATCTTCATTTGTGTCTTGTACAGGGCCAAATACATAGTTGGGCCATAGAACTAATATTAAATATATCTAATAGTGTTTTAATGTAATACTTAGCTGATAGATATTTGAATTTTCTTGTTTTTAGCACATATAAAAAGCTCTCTACTAGACCATAAAAACTGTGTATCTATTTCTTATACCTAGCTCCATTACAATTCAAAACAAACTATTCAATCCCAGAAGCCTCCTGAAGTGAGTGCCAAGAGTATAATATGTCCTCAGTCTCATTCTTTTCTGTAAGGAAAGAACACTCGGAGGAGACTCTCTCTGGTGCTCTCTATTCAGTAAAGAAAGCAGCAGGTGCTAAAGGGGAGGAGTCTGAATGTACCATTACCTGCAAAGGTTTCCATAGCAAGGTCTCGGAAGATTCGGACTTCTAATGTTTGTGTCTTACTGGAAAGCCAGTGTCACATCTGACTGATCACTTCTCCCATTATAGGAGCAGAAGCCTTCCTAACAGACTCCAAAACAGACTCTCTCAAACTCAGAGCCCGCAACATAGTTCAAATGAATGAGTGGCTGGTTCGGTGCATCAGCGGTCACTTGAAAGTCACTTCAGACATGAAAAGCTGCATTGTAACTAGCGTGACCAGATATACCAATTTTATAGGACAGTCCCGATATTCGGGGCTTTGTCTTATGTAGATGCCTATTACCACCAAGCACTGTCCCGATTTTTCACACTTGCTATTGGGTCACCCTAATTGTAACAGGCTTTAGAAATTCAAATTCTGCCTCTGTTTAGCCAGATTGCTGACACCATTTACACCAGCACCCTCATATACAGAACACCGCCTTTGGTTTAGTTTTTAATGGCAATACATTTACACAACCGATCCATGTCACCATCCAACTTTTTTAACCTTGCTCCTAAACTTTGCAATCCATAATAAAGTTTGTGGATGATACAAAGCTGGGAGGTATTGCCAATTTAGAGAGAGACCGGGATATCATACAGGAGGATCTGGATGACCTTGTAAACTGGAGTAATAGTAACAGGATGAAATTTAACAGTGAGAAGTATAAGGTTATGCATTTAGGGATTAATAACAATAATTTTAGTTATAAGCTGGGGACACATCAATTAGAAGTAACAGAGGAGGAGAAGTACCTTGGAGTATTGGTTGATCATAGGATGACTATGAGCTGCCAATGTGATGTGGCTGTGAAAAAAGCTAATGCGGTCTTGGGATGCATCAGGAGAGGTATTTCCAGTAGAGATAAGGAGGTGTTAGTACCGTTATATAAGGCACTGGTGAGACCTCACCTGGAATACTGTGTGCAGTTCCGGTCTCCCATGTTTAAGAAGGATGAATTCAAACTGGAACAGATACAGAGAAGGGCTACTAGGATGATTCGAGGAATGGAAAACCTGTCTTATGAAAGGAGACTCAAGGAACTTGGCTTGTTTAGCCTAACTAAAAGAAGGTTGAGGGGAGATATGATTGCTCTCTATAAATATATCAGAGGGATAAATACCGGAGAGGGAGAGGAATTATTTAAGCTCAGTAACAATGTGGACACAAGAACAAATGGATATAAACTGGTCATTGGGAAGTTTAGACTTGAAATTAGACGAAGGTTTCTAACCATCAGAGGAGTGAAGTTTTGGAATAGCCTTCCAAGGGAAGCAGTGGGGGCAAAAGACCTATCTGGCTTTAAGATTAAACTCGGTAAGTTTATGGAGGAGATGGTATGATGGGATAACATGATTTTGGCAATTAATTGATCTTTAAATATTCATGGTAAATAGGCCCAATGGCCAGTGATTGGATGTTAGATGGGGTGGGATCTGAGTTACTACAGAGAATTCTTTCCTGGGTATCTGGCTGGCGAATCTTGCCCATATGCTCAGGGTTTAGCTGATCGCCATATTTGGGGTCGGGAAGGAATTTTCCTCCAGGGCAGATTGAAAGAGGCCCTGGAGGTTTTTCGCCTTCCTCTGTAGCATGGGGCACAGGTCACTTGCTGGAGGATTCTCTGCTCCTTGAAGTCTTTAAACCATGATTTGAGGACTTCAATAGTGCAGACATAGGTGAGAGGTTTTTCGCAGGAGTGGGTGGGTGAGATGCTGTGGCCTGCATTGTGCAGGAGGTCAGACTAGATGATCATAATGGTCCCTTCTGACCTTAATATCTATGAAAAAAAATGTCATTCATTCATTTCTCCCAGAGTGGGACAGAAATGCTCCTCCCCTCAGCATCTTCCACAAATCATTCTGGCACGTATTACAGAAACAATCATATTGTCACCTTAAAAGTGACATATGACCTACCCATGATCTATGCAGTGATCTGACACTTCAGGGCAATATGATGGTGTGTGTACCAATGCCCTGCATGGGGCAGGATAAATGTCAAATCTCCTCACCTGGGTAACAATTTCCTCTACTGGCTTAGCTAATAAGGCAGCTCCATTAGCTGAAGCACAGACCTGAGACCTTGGAACTGAAGGCTCCACCGTGTCGTTTACATAGGAACACAGTGGTAAGTGTTAGCTGTCAGACAAGAAAGTTCCTGTGAACACTACAGCCCATCACAAACTAGAGCCACTTTAGCTTCACTTGTGTAACCTTAAAAGCAGTCATAATGTTTCATGTCAATTCTCAGGACTGCAGCTAACACCTCATGAGTGGGATGGACGGGTGGGCACCTAACTGGGCACTTTGGTCAGTAATTACAGACAGTAGATGTCAAACTGTGCTGCCAGCAAGGCAGGAAGCATGAAGAAGAGATCTCCGTGGAAGAGATGTTGTAACGTATCAGTGGCAGTGAATGGTATCCTTAGGGAGTGTGTAAAAGATACACAGCAGCCAGAACCCAGAACGTTCAGTCCCCAAAACACAGGCCCATGTCACTTGAACAACACATCTCAGATGGGGATAAGCAAAACCACGAAGTGCCTTGAATAGTCTTGGAAAATCCATTTAAAATTGCAGTTAGTTTTTGGGTTGAGATGCTTGAGGGTGAGAAAGACCGTTCTAGCGTGATACCCTGCCTAATATCGAAAAACAAGGGCACACAGACTTGGGTTTACACTGGAAGATTAAGCAGATCCCTCAACTTTCAGGAAGACCAGTGTGCCTACTGGTGAGTGTTTGTGGGTGCTGGGGAGGAAGCAGATCTATTGTGTTGGGTTAGTGCAGCTATGGAAGCAATTACAATAGAAGGAAGTGAGGGATTCCACTGTGCAATATATACAGCAGAATATTACACAGTAAAGGCTGCACATCTAATTCAACCAGATCCCTATCAACAAGTAACAGTCTCAGACCCCTCTCTGTAGAGGAATGTCAGGTAGGACAAGCCTGCCTGGAAGGATCTAGGTGTCAATACACTGCAAAGGGTCCAGCCTCAGGGACTCCTCCTGCTCCAAAGCTGTGGGGCCTTCTGCTTTTGCTTCATCCAGTGCTAAAACTCTTTTCAGACCCGTCGATTTTCCTTATTGTAACAGGCTCAATAGTTAAACCTTGATAACAACTTCATTGCCACACAGCAGAGCCTTACAACCTCAGCAATGTTCCTGCACATCAGACAGAATAAGACACTGGCTCCAGGGATGTCAGAGTAAGAGGAAAGCAGCACTTGGATGCTGAGGACCGATAGAGAATGAAGTGGTTTTTATGGCACCAGTGTGGAAAACTACAGGGGAAAAGGTGAATGCAGCAATGGTTCTGGACAGTAACATCATGGTCTTGAGCTATCAGAGGATAGCAACATCTCTGGGAACACCAGTGCTATATTATTTAGCTGACCTGTTCCTGAAAAGTCAGCGCAGGTTTCCAAAATTCACTCCACAGCTGTGCACCGCTGCATGCTTTTTTCAGATCCTGCTACAAACTAAATGCTACAAACATCTATTATTGAGAAATAATATTTCTGTCATGAAATGGGTTAAATCTACACATCTTAACACTTGCACAGTTCACATCATAGAATCATCAAAATGCAGGACTGGAAAGGGCCTCAGTAGGTCATCTTGTCCAGTCCCCTGCACCAAGACAGGTCTACGTTTTATCTAGACTGGGGTGGCCAAGCCCCATGTGGCTCTTTTACAGTTAAAGTGAGGTTCGCAGAGCCCCCCCCGCATGCTCTCCCCTCCAGTCTACACCTATCAGACAGAGGTGCGGGGAGCCTGGGGCTTCTGCCGTGCAGCAGGGTGGCAGGTTCGGGGCAGGAGCGAAAGTAATATTAGATTCTTACCAGTACGAGGGCCGGCTCCGGGCTCCCGGAAGGGGCGGGGCTGGGGCTCAGCCTCCCCCAGCCAGCCCATCCGCGCTGCCTGGCCTGTGCCGCCCGGGGCTCCGGCCGCTGCCACGGTAGCAACCGCGGCAGCCGGGAGCCCCGGGCCAGGGCAGCTGCCACTTTTTCTGCCCCCCCACCCCACCCCACCCCCGTTGGCAGCCCGTGGGGAGGGAAAGGGGAAGTGACATTAAAGCGCCGCCCTGGTAACGCTTCAACGCCGGCTGCGTACGGGCCGGTAGCGGTTTCTTACCGGTAGGCTGAACCGGCCCACTTCCACCCCTGGTTAGGGGCTTCTGCCAGAGACGACTGGTGCCGGCTGAGAGGAGGGGGGCACAGTTTAAAGGTCCCCCCCTCCCGAACAGCTTGACTCACACACACCCTCCCTCAGCGGCTCCTCCCTGCAGCCCCCGTTGTTAGCTCCAGGTGGAGAGGCAGCAGCAAACACAGCCGCTCTCCTGGCAGCTCCCAGCTTGCCGGCTCCACCCAGCAGCGGCTGTGCAGGGAGGGGGCCTGATGGCACCACCTGAGCAAGCGGGGCCAGCAAACCCCGGCAAAAATTGATGGGGGGGGGGCGTGGGATCATCAGTGTGACATCACTTCTGGCTTCTGCCCAGTGGGGTTGGAGGGGGTCTCAGGGCTTCAGCCCTGCAGGGCATGCCAGCTGGGGCTCGGAGTTCAGCAGGAGCAGGGCTGAAGCCCTGAGCCCGGGCATGCGTGCCCTGCGAGGCTGAAGCCCTGAGACCCGGTCCCCGCAGGGCAGAAGCCCTGAGCCCCAGCTCCCTGCCATGGGGCTGATGCAGCTCGTATGCAGCTCGGCAGGTCAGTAAGTTTGGCCACCCCGATCTAGACCTTCTCTGACAGGTGTTTGTCTAACCTCTACTTAAAAACCACAACTTCCCTAGGTAATTTGTTCCAGTGCTTAACTACCCTTATAGTTAAGGAAGATTTTCCTAATGTCTAATTTAAATTGCCCTTGCGGCAATTTAAATCCATTACTTCTTGTCCTGTCCTCAGTGGTTAAGGAGAACAATTCATCATCCGCCTTTTTATAACAACCTTTTTATGTACTTGAACACTTATGAACCCCACCCCCGGTCTTCTTTTTTCTGGATTGAACAAACCCTATGTTTTCAATCTTTCTTCGTGAGTCATGTTTTCTAGACCTTTCATCATTTTTGTTGCTCTCCTCTGGACTTTCTCTAATTTATCCACATCTTTCCTGAAGTGTGGTGCCCAGAATTGGACACAATGCTCTAGTTGAAGGCTTATCAGCGCAGAGTAGACTGGAAGAATTACTTCTCGTGTCTTGCTTACAACCTTCCTGCTGATACATCTCAGAATGATGTTCACTTGGTTTGTAACAGCATTACACTGTTGACTAATATTTAAAAAGAAAAGGAGTACTTGTGGCACCTTAGAGACTAACCAATTTATTTGAGCATGAGCTTTCGTGAGCTACAGCTCACTTCATCGGATGCATACCGTGGAAACTGCAGCAGACTTTATATACACACAGAGAATATGAAACAATACCTCCTCCCACCCCACTGTCCTGCTGGTAATAGCTTATCTAAAGTGATCATCAGGTTGGGCCATTTCCAGCACAAATCCAGGTTTTCTCACCCTCCACCCTCCCACACAAATTCACTCTCCTGCTGGTGATAGCCCATCCAAAGTGACAACTCTTTACACAATGTGCATGATAATCAAGTTGGGCCATTTCCTGCACAAATCCAGGTTCTCTCACCCCCTCACCCCCCTCCCAAAAACCACACACACAAACTCACTATCCTGCTGGCAATAGCTCATCCAAAGTGACCATTCTCCCTACAATGTGCATGATAATCAAGGTGGGCCATTTCCAGCACAAATCCAGGTTCTCTCACACACACCCCCACCCCCATACACACACAAACTCACTCTCCTGCTGGTAATAGCTCATCCAAACTGACCACTCTCCAAGTTTAAATCCAAGTTAAACCAGAACATCTGGGGGGGGGGGGGGGTGTAGGAAAAAACAAGAGGAAATAGGCTACCTTGCATAATGACTTAGCCACTCCCAGTCTCTATTTAAGCCTAAATTAATAGTATCCAATTTGCAAATGAATTCCAATTCAGCAGTTTCTCGCTGGAGTCTGGATTTGAAGTTTTTTTGTTTTAAGATAGCGACCTTCATGTCTGTGATTGCGTGACCAGAGAGATTGAAGTGTTCTCCGACTGGTTTATGAACGTTATAATTCTTGACATCTGATTTGTGTCCATTTATTCTTTTACGTAGAGACTGTCCAGTTTGACCAATGTACATGGCAGAGGGGCATTGCTGGCACATGATGGCATATATCACATTGGTGGATGTGCAGGTGAACGAGCCTCTGATAGTGTGGCTGATGTTATTAGGCCCTGTGATGGTGTCCCCTGAATAGATATGTGGGCACAGTTGGCAATGGGCTTTGTTGCAAGGATAGGTTCCTGGGTTAGTGGTTCTGTTGTGTGGTATGTGGTTGTTGGTGAGTATTTGCTTCAGGTTGCGGGGCTGTCTGTAGGCAAGGACTGGCCTGTCTCCCAAGATTTGTGAGAGTATTGGGTCATCCTTTAGGATAGGTTGTAGATCCTTAATAATGTGTTGGAGGGGTTTTAGTTGGGGGCTGAAGGTGACGGCTAGTGGCGTTCTGTTATTTTCTTTGTTAGGCCTGTCCTGACATTATCGCCTGTCATTAGGCCTGACAGACATTAGGCCTGACATTATCGGGGATAGTGTTCCTGACGGCTTGTAGTCCATCTTTGTGTGGAATGTTGGTGTAGAGGGCTTCTACATCCAAAGTGGCCAGGATGGTGTTACCAGGAAGATCACCGATGGATTGAAGTTTCCTCAGGAAGTCAGTGGTGTCTCGAAGGTAGCTGGGAGTGCTGGTAGCGCAGACTGGACTTCTACATAGAGTGCTTCCGCCGACGTGCACGGGCTGAAATTGTGGAAAAGCAGCATCACTTGCCCCATAACCTCAGCCATGCGGAACACAATGCCATCCACAGCCTCAGAAACAACTCTGACATCATAATCAAAAAGGCTGACAAAGGAGGTGCTGTTGTCATCATGAATAGGTCAGAATATGAACAAGAGGCTGCTCGGCAGCTCTCCAACACCACTTTCTACAAGCCATTACCCTCTGATCCCACTGAGAGTTACCAAAAGCAACTACAGCATTTGCTCAAGAAACTTCCTGAAAAAGCACAAGATCAAATCCGCACAGACACACCCCTAGAACCCCGACCTGGGATATTCTATCTACTACCCAAGATCCATAAACCTGGAAATCCTGGGCGCCCCATCATCTCAGGCATTGGCACCCTGACAGCAGGATTGTCTGGCTATGTAGACTCCCTCCTCAGGCCCTACGCTACCAGCACTCCCAGCTACCTTCAAGATACCACTGACTTCCTGAGGAAACTTCAATCCATCGGTGATCTTCCTGAAAACACCATCCTGGCCACTATGGATGTAGAAGCCCTCTACACCAACATTCCACACAAAGATGGACTACAAGCCGTCAGGAACACTATCCCCGATAATGTCAGGCCTAATGTCTGTCAGGCCTAATGACAGGCGATAATGTCAGGACAGGCCTAACAAAGAAAATAACAGAACGCCACTAGCCGTCACCTTCAGCCCCCAACTAAAACCTCTCCAACACATTATTAAGGATCTACAACCTATCCTAAAGGATGACCCAATACTCTCACAAATCTTGGGAGACAGGCCAGTCCTTGCGTACAGACAGCCCCGCAACCTGAAGCAAATACTCACCAACAACCACATACCACACAACAGAACCACTAACCCAGGAACTTATCCTTGCAACAAAGCCCGTTGCCAATTGTGCCCACATATCTATTCAGGGGACACCATCACAGGGCCTAATAACATCAGCCACACTATCAGAGGCTCGTTCACCTGCACATCCACCAATGTGATATATGCCATCATGTGCCAGCAATGCCCCTCTGCCATGTACATTGGTCAAACTGGACAGTCTCTACGTAAAAGAATAAATGGACACAAATCAGATGTCAAGAATTATAACATTCATAAACCAGTCGGAGAACACTTCAATCTCTCTGGTCACGCAATCACAGACATGAAGGTCGCTATCTTAAAACAAAAAAACTTCAAATCCAGACTCCAGCGAGAAACTGCTGAATTGGAATTCATTTGCAAATTGGATACTATTAATTTAGGCTTAAATAGAGACTGGGAGTGGCTAAGTCATTATGCAAGGTAGCCTATTTCCTCTTGTTTTTTCCTACACCCCCCCCCCCCCCAGATGTTCTGGTTTAATTTGGATTTAAACTTGGAGAGTGGTCAGTTTGGATGAGCTATTACCAGCAGGAGAGTGAGTTTGTGTGTGTATGGGGGTGGGGGTGTGTGTGAGAAAACCTGGATTTGTGCTGGAAATGGCCCACCTTGATTATCATGCACATTGTCGGGAGAATGGTCACTTTGGATGAGCTATTGCCAGCAGGATAGTGAGTTTGTGTGTGTGGTTTTTGGGAGGGGGGTGAGGGGGTGAGAGAACCTGGATTTGTGCAGGAAATGGCCCAACTTGATTATCATGCACATTGTGTAAAGAGTTGTCACTTTGGATGGGCTATCACCAGCAGGAGAGTGAATTTGTGTGGGAGGGTGGAGGGTGAGAAAACCTGGATTTGTGCTGGAAATGGCCCAACCTGATGATCACTTTAGATAAGCTATTACCAGCAGGACAGTGGGGTGGGAGGAGGTATTGTTTCATATTCTCTGTGTGTATATAAAGTCTGCTGCAGTTTCCACGGTATGCATCCGATGAAGTGAGCTGTAGCTCATGAAAGCTCATGCTCAAATAAATTGGTTAGTCTCTAAGGCGTCACAAGTACTCCTTTTCTTTTTGCGAATACAGACTAACACGGCTGTTACTCTGAAGACTAATATTTAGTTTGTGATCTGCTGTAATTCCCAGGTCCTTTTCTGCAGTATCCTTCCTAGGCAGTTATTAGACCTCATTAAACAACTATTTCCATTTTTTTTTTGTAAGAACTGCTAGTTGTCCACCTAGAAAAACTGCCAGTTCTAAACCTGCACCAGAGAAGTGCAGATGTGGATAGGGAATGCCTCTCTGCATTGTGGTGAGGTTTAAAAAAATTCAGCAACCAGGTTTTCTAGTATTTCCCAGCCCCTTCTGAAGAGACCCCTCTCTTCTCTAACCTTTTCCTTTACATTAGCCTCCAGTATAAGAATACTAACAGCTTGCAGTGACAGTATTTGCTTACCCACTATTGAATCGTGCTGAGCCTACCCATTGATCCCCTTACCTGCAGCTCAATACTAAATTAAAGTCCATGGTCAGCTCTTTTTAGTGGGCTGTTTATATTCTATTCTATAGTAGCCACAACCTTTCTTCTTCTGAGGTGTCTGAATACGGGCATTAGCTGATGCCTAATTCACCACTATTAGCTTAGATTAAATCAGCCAAGGAGAAAGACTTTTGATCCTTAGAAACAAACAGCCAAAGAAATGAGTCTCCTTCTGCAGTTAACAGAATGGCAAGCAGTGGGGTGTCCCCCAGATTTCTCCAAGTATAGGCAAAGTCTCTTTCACACACTTATCTATAATCTGAAGATGATGTAGGAAAGAGCAATCACAGTGGGTGGAGCACACCACCCCCAAACAGCAGGAGGTGCTTGGAGGCAATGAAGAGACAGAGTCCCAGGATGCAGTGTGATGAAAGCAGGGAAGCTATCAGATATATGTCCGTTATCGTGGCAGAAGCACATCAGGCACGCAGCACAAAAGTGGCGGAAGGACAGGTGTTGCCATGGCCAGCAGTAGACTGTATTCTGCTGGCAGAAGTAAAGGCAATCTTGCTATGCAGCAGCACGCCAGAGCAGAAAGGAAGGCTGGGAGAGCAGGAATGCAGAAAACAAACATTTTTAAAACCACGCACAATTACTAACACCTTTCTGTGACTACAAGCAGTGTATTCGCTTTTTCTCTCATTCTTAAAAACTGAAATTTTTTGCATTCTGGATGTCATCTATCAAACTCTTAAAATTTTATGATGGTAATTCTTTTAATAAGAGTTCTTTAAATATTTATGAAAACAATGTATGAGACCAGTTCAACGAGAAATGATAGCTTTAATCTCAGCATGCTCTGCAGCATTCCCCACTTCCCAGCACTCACTAACTCAGGAAAGAAATGGTTTGCAAGGTCACTAAACACACTATGGGTGAAGGCTCAGATTTAGGTGCCTAAATCCTATTGAAATCAATGGAAGTTAAATGTCTGGAGGATAGATAATTTAATGCCTATTTTTAAAAAAGGCACCAGAGGTGACCATAGCAATTACAGGCTGGTAAGCCTCACTTCAGTACCCAGCAAAATTGGTTAAAACTATAGTAAAGAATAGAATTACCAGACATACAGATGAACACTATATATTGGGGAAGAGTCAACATGGCTTTTGTAAAGGGAAATCATGCCTCAATCAATTAGAATGCATTCAGGGTTTAAACAAGCATGTGGACAATGGTGATTCAGTAGATATAGTGTACTTGTACTTCCAGAAAGCCTTTGATAAGGTCCCATATCAAACGTTCTTAAGCAAAGCAGGCAATCATGGGATAAGAGGGAAGTTCCTCTCGTAGCTCAGTAACTGGTTAAAAGATAGGAAACAAAGGGTAGGAATAAATGGTCAGTTTTTACAATGGAAAGAAGTAAACAGTGGAATCATAGAATATCAGGGTTGGAAGGGACCTCAAGAGGTCATCTAGTCCAACCCCCTGCTCAAAGAAGGACCAATCCCCAATTTTTGCCACAGATCCCTAAATGGCCCCCTCAAGGATTGAACTCACAATCCTGGGTTTAGCAGGCCAATGCTCAAACCACTGTGTAAAAAAACAAAACAAAACTGATAAGTTCATGGAGGATATGTCTATCAGTGGCTATATGCCATGATGGTCAAGGGCATAACGGCATGCTCTGGGTGTCCCTAAGCCTCTGACTGCATGATGGGATGGGTCACTCGACAATCAACCCTGTTCTGTTCATTCCTTCTGAAGCATCTGGCACCGGCCACTGTCGGAAGACAGAATACTGGGCTACATGGACCATTTGTCTGACCCAGTATGACTTTGGCAGACCAGGTGCCAGCTCGTGCCTAGGCCCCTACTGACAAATACATTGCTGGAACCAGTCTGGCTCATGTGTGTGTGTGTGGATTGTTAAAACAGGTATTAGAATAACAGGAATGTGTTTAGACCATAAAATACTCGTAAATTGCTGCATGCATTAATATCACTTATAATATCTGTATCCATGTTAAAAGGTAATATTTAAGTGTTTGCATTGTAATCCTCTGCAACTGTGTTAACCACCAGGCAGGAAAGAGACATGAATTGGTGTGAAATGCTAGCTTCCAAGAGATGGCATTAGGTCCTCCCGACAGAGAAGGCCCTTCAACACCAGATGAACTATCGTGGAATATAAGAGACAAAAGACTGCTTTTCTCCCTGCCTCCCCATGAAGAAGAGATGGGCAAGTGAATTCCTCCATCAGCTAAGTTGCAACTCGAAGCATAAGGGGAGAGGGAATAAAAAGTCCTATCAAAGAGGAACTGTATCTCTATCCTGCTTGCATGCGTGGGGGCAAGGTTTTCTAGGCAAAAGCAAGAGATCCCCACTGCTGACCCCAGGTTAACCCTAAAGGACATGGAATGCTTACTTATCATAAAAGATTATATTACCTTTTGAAACTTAGACTAACTCATTTGTGTGTGTATTACCTGCTTTAATCTTGTAAATAAATCTTTCCTTTTCATAGCTAATAAACCTTTAGATAGTTTATTATAGGATTAGCTACAAGCATTGTTTTTTGTGTGAGATCTAAGGTGCAACTGACCTGGGGTACGTAATTGGCCCTTTGGGCCCGGGAGTAACCTGAATATAGTTGTGATTCTTGATGTAAAGGACCATCTATCACAAAGACAAACTTACCTGGGTGGCAAGATAGATCAACATACCCAGGGGGACTGACTGTGGCTCCGTGTGAAGTCTTGTTATAGTGCTTCAGGAGTTTATACTTGATAATTGCTCAGTGAAATTTAAGTACAGAACCCAAAATCAATTTGAGGCTGTGCCCTGCTCCTTAACACTTGCTCTGAGGTTGGTGTTCACGCCCCCTGAGCTGCTGCTCTGGCCCAGTATGGCTGTTCTCACGTTCACACGGCTCTCATCCTCCAAAAAGTGAGGCTTGGCAGCTTTAGTGCCGCTACATTTGTTACAAGCGTGGCCATATTCCCACTGTTGTGAATAGCAAAACACCCGTGGACTTTCATGGGAGCAGGATCGAGCTGTATATGTTAGCCGGTTATGTTAATATACAGATCACACCACCACATCCCCACACTCATGCTAACAACGTGGTGGCGTCCAGGTCCTTTGGGGCTCTGTTCCGACTGACACGAGTAAAATTAGCCACACAAAAATTTTCAGTGAACTATAAGTAAAACAAATTCCATAGCTTGGTGCTGTTGTAGAACCAGCAGATACTTTCTCGCATCACTGAAAGGCAACGATTGGGATACAAACCTGCGTGCTCACCTACAGTAGCTGCCTGTTCATGAACTGCATTTTTTTATTAAAATGGGGATACTTTAATCTCAGTCTAATTTTATCTTTAGGGAATCTATATCCCTAGACAGCCGAAAGCTAAAACCCTCTAGATGTAATAGTGAAATTTGCATCCAAACCAGCATATGTATCTGTCAACATGTTGGTCTCCTGTATCTGCCATCTCTTATTTATAATCCTGCTCAGATTAATTAATGACAGTTTTTCTCATCACAGGAAATTTGATTAATCAATTTAAGTGCTTAATCACTACAGCCTGGGTGAGAACCCTACAGAAGGAATCTCACTCTGATGCAGATGAATTTAAAAAGGAGTAAAAAAAAAAGTCAAATCTTTCCCACTCAAACAGTACAAGATGTAGAGTTTGTACTTGGGATTCTTGACAGGTTTACAGAATTCCCATGAAGTTAAAAAGGAAAAGAGGGTACTCTTTCCTCAGGGCTAATAGTCATGGTCAATTATTCAACTGCAAAATGCCTTTTAAACTATGCCATAATCTGTCAAAAATGGCCTAGATATCCCCCCCCTTTTATTTTTTTGGCTATACTTGCTCTTTAATTACTGAATCATAGATTATAAGGCCAGAAGGGATCACTGATGATCTACTCTGATCTCCTTCATAGCACTGGCTAGAGGACTTTCCTGAATTAATTTATCTTTGAACCAGAACGTATTTTTTAGAAAAATGTTCAATCTTGATGTAAAGGTTTCTAGTGATTGAGAATCCACCATAAACTTTGGTAAATTGTTCCAATGATTAATTATCTTTACTGGGTACTTTTTGCACCTTATTTCTAGTCTAAACCTTCCATGTTCTTGTTATACCTTTCTCTGCTAGATTGAAGAGTCTTCAAGTATCAAATTTCTGTTCCCCATGTACATACTTACAGACCCACAAGTCCTTTTCAGAGTCATTTCTTCCCAGGTTAGAGTCCCCCATCCTGTAAATATGGCCTGCACTGTTTGTTCCTAAACGTGAGACTTTATACTTGGTCACACTGAAATGCATATTGTTTGCTTGCACACAGCTTACCAGGTGATCCTGATTGATTGCTATCTGACAATGCCAAGAACCAATCCCTGAAGGACCCCACTAGAACACACCTGCTCGATGATGATTCCCTGTTTACAATTACATTTTGAGATCTATCAGCTAGCCAGTTGTTAATCCATGTAATGTGTGCCATGTTGAATTTGTATTGTTCTAGTTTCTTAATCAAAAGGTCAGAGAAGGCTGGTCTGTGTTAGACCTAAACTCATTCTCTGTACATTTAGGTTGCAAAGAACTCATTAATTGGACTTCAGTCAGCTTGAGGCATCATAAAGCTCGTTTGTGAATTAAAATATGAAGTGATGCATTATCATCCAATTTGGCAGTCGAAGAATGCATGTGTCATGCTGAAGTCCTCCTAATCTTGTCTGAGAACAACGTGAAAAGGAACACTATCTCCAGACCTTCTCACCCACCAATAAAACAAAGCTGTGCTTCTGAAGAGCGCTGGATACACACTAAAGCTAACTGCATATTCTCTCCTGCTGTGGGGGTTTTGTTTTTTTTTTACAAGACAGATAAAAGAGACTCTTATAATCCAGTTGTCTGTGGCTGGCATACAGATAAATTCTAATCAAAAAGGAAATAATCATTAAAAGATGTATCCACTCTGAATAGTGTAATTAATCAAGTACTTCATGATACATATTCATACTCTACTTTCCAGTCAGAAAATTGGAGGCAGTGAATATAATGTAAGGACTTGTTACCAGATAAGGCAGTGCTATTGTGACCAGCCATTTTTGGCTGTCTAATATCCTGCTGCTCAGTACTGTTTGCAATGGTATAGAGACCTCGTCTAATTCTTTGGTAGCTATATTTCTCTTCACTGAGACCTAGGGCACTGATGTGTGTGGACCCTCACAACTTTCCCAGAAAGATTTGTGGGAGTTGAAGGCCATATCTCTGCACTTTAAGATCACACTTTGATCCTAAACACCTTACCAAGATTCTCCAACATAAAATATGAAAGCTATTTTTTCAGAATAATGCTGAATGTTAACATATTGAAATAGTTACACCATTCTGAAGTAAAATATAAGACAGATAAATGCAAAACCAATGGTTATAAATATGTCTCACCGTAACTATAAAATGACATACAATTTGCAAGAAACATGGAATAGCCATGAATAACTACATGAAATGTTAGACAATGTTAAGAACCAATTAAGAAAGCAAACAATAATTTGGCTATATAGTTATAGTTAAGGCACTAGGATGCATCACTGACAGTTGAGAAGGTAGAGGATGGAAAACCAAAATTAATCCCTATGTCAGATTAAGTAAACTATGAAAATGGGATCCTAGAAAAAGTACGCTATACCGTACAAAGAGAGACCTGTATAAACCTTAGTCATGCTGCACTCTGCATAATCACACAACACAGCAGCCTCAAATGCTCTTGCACCTCAGCAAACGTTCACATAAATTACGTGCACAACAGCACATTCAAAATCTGTTTAATTGATGACCAAATGTGCATACAATAACCTGAGACACTTCTAATCAGCAGCTTCCCCTAGAATTAGAATACAGAGATGTGCTGGATACCAGTTTGCCCCACAGAGGCTTCTAATAACCCTGATTTGATGTATAACACAAATGGCAGCACAAGCCGATCATGCACTACTGTGAGGTTTCAGAGAGATTGAACCAGCAGCCCCTTGTTGGTTAGAGTAAGGAACCACTGGTTTTTCTCTATACATAGAGAGTACAGGAATCAGAGAGGCCTACAGTTCTACCCTAATTGTGTGTTCAACTGTGAAAAGTGAGCTAAAGTTCATAAAATGTCAAAATAACTTACAACAATAGATGTTGATGGAAAAAGGTGCAGAAGGAAGACAAGACTGAACTAGCCCAAACAAAAAGGCCAACTAATGTAATTCAAGGACTATGTTAGAATCATACCTGGTAAACAAGAAAAGAGGGGACCAAAAATTAATGGACCAAAATTGGTGTGTCAAAATTTAGGCCTGATTTGTAAACAAAATAATGAAGGAATGAGATATTCCATCACTCCCTTTCAGAGTTCTCAGATAAAGCCTACGAGGAAAAGCTGGCTACTGTGGTGCTGGCTGAGTTTCACCAGGACTAACTGAGTTTCACTGCCACGATCCAGTGTGGTACCATCATGCCTTTTTCACCCACATCCTGAGAGATGTCCCAACCAGACCAAGCCAGAGAGAGGGCCTCAGATGACACCACCACCTCCACTGGGTCTGGCTAAATCTCAAATGCCAGGTGGAAGATGAGTGAGACTTTGTGTCACACCCCCCCCCCCACACACCCCACCCTTTTCCTTCCCTACCTTATGCCTTCTCTTCTCTCTCTCTCCTTTTCCATTCTGTCTAGTAAAAGTCTGGTTTAGCTAGCCAAGACTGCATGTGAGCCTCTGACCAGAAAGAGGCAGCTAACTGCAATGCCCTGAACTGCCCAATGCTAGTATAAGTTTTTATACTATTTTATACTATACTATATACAGGTATACTAGTATACCTGTGTCCAGTAACACAGACACAGGTAACTAACCGCTTTCATGTTCTCTCCACAGGTATCGTTGCGGAGAGTGGACCAGATGATATGTCTGGGGCGAGAAAGCAGAAGGAGACTCCGCTGGTTGGAAGGCATGAGATGCGCTGTCCTGAGGTTGGGGGTTCCACGACCACCACCCCCAAGAGGAGAAGGCGGGTGGTGGTGGTCGGGGACTCTCTCCTCCGGGGGACTGAGTCATCTATCTGCCGCCCTGACCGGGAAAACCGAGAAGTCTGCTGCTTGCCAGGGGCTAAGATTCGTGATGTGACGGAGAGACTGCCGAGACTCATCAAGCCCTCGGATCGCTACCCCTTCCTGCTTCTCCACGTGGGCACCAATGATACTGCCAAGAATGACCTTGAGCGGATCACTGCGGACTATGTGGCTCTAGGAAGAAGAATAAAGGAGTTGGAGGCGCAAGTGGTGTTCTCGTCCATCCTCCCCGTGGAAGGAAAAGGCCTAGGTAGGGAGCGTCGAATCGTGGAAGTCAACGAATGGCTACGCAGATGGTGTCGGAGAGAAGGCTTTGGTTTCTTTGACCATGGGATGGTGTTCCATGAAGGAGGAGTGCTGGGTAGAGACGGGCTCCATCTTACGAAGAGAGGGAAGAGCATCTTTGCCAGCAGGCTGGCTAACCTAGTGAGGAGGGCTTTAAACTAGGTTCACCGGGGGAAGGAGACCAAAGCCCTGAGGTAAGTGGGAAAGCGGGATACCGGGAGGAAGCACAGGCAGGAATGTCTGTGAGGGGAGGGCTCCTGCCTCATACTGGCAATGAGGGGCGATCAACAGGTTATCTCAAGTGCTTATATACAAATGCACAAAGCCTTGGAAACAAGCAGGGAGAACTGGAGGTCCTGGTGATGTCAAGGAACTATGACGTGATCGGAATAACAGAGACTTGGTGGGATAACTCATATGACTGGAGTACTGTCATGGATGGTTATAAACTGTTCAGGAAGGACAGGCAGGGCAGAAAAGGTGGGGGAGTAGCACTGTATGTAAGGGAGCAGTATGACTGCTCAGAGCTCCGGTACGAAACTGCAGAAAAACCTGAGTGTCTCTGGATTAAGTTTAGAAGTGTGTGCAACAAGAGTGATGTAGTGGTGGGAGTCTGCTATCGACCACCGGACCAGGGGGATGAGGTAGATGAGGCTTTCTTCCGGCAGCTCACGGAAGCTACTAGATCGCATGCCCTGATTCTCATGGGTGACTTTAATTTTCCTGATATCTGCTGGGAGAGCAATACAGCGGTGCATAGACAATCCAGGAAGTTTTTGGAAAGCGTAGGGGACAATTTCCTGGCGCAAGTGCTAGAGGAGCCAACTAGGGGGGGTGCTTTTCTTGACCTGCTGCTCACAAACCGGGTAGAATTAGTGGGGGAAGCAAAAGTGGATGGGAATCTGGGAGGCAGTGACCATGAGTTGGTTGAGTTCAGGATCCTGACGCAGGGAACAAAGGTAAGCAGCAGGATACGGACCCTGGACTTCAGGAAAGCAGACTTCGACTCCCTCAGGGAACGGATGGCCAGGATCCCCTGGGGGACTAACTTGAAGGGGAAAGGAGTCCAGGAGAGCTGGCTGTATTTCAAGGAATCCCTGTTGAGGTTACAGGGACAAACCATCCCGATGAGTCGAAAGAATAGTAAATATGGCAGGCGACCAGCTTGGCTTAATGGTGAAATCCTAGCGGATCTTAAACATAAAAAAGAAGCTTACAAGAAGTGGAAGGTTGGACATATGACCAGGGAAGAGTATAAAAATATTGCTCGGGCATGTAGGAATGTTATCAGGAGGGCCAAATCGCACCTGGAGCTGCAGCTAGCCAGAGATGTCAAGAGTAACAAGAAGGGTTTCTTCAGGTATGTTGGCAACAAGAAGAAAGCCAAGGAAAGTGTGGGCCCCTTACTGAATGAGGGAGGCAACCTAGTGACAGAGGATGTGGAAAAAGCTAATGTACTCAATGCTTTTTTTGCCTCTGTTTTCACTAACAAGGTCAGCTCTCAGACTGCTGCGCTGGGCATCACAAAATGCGGAAGAGATGGCCAGCCCTCTGTGGAGATAGAGGCGGTTAGGGACTATTTAGAAAAGCTGGACGTGCACAAGTCCATGGGGCCGGACGAGTTGCATCCGAGAGTGCTGAAGGAATTGGCGGCTGTGATTGCAGAGCCACTGGCCATTATCTTTGAAAACTCGTGGCGAACCGGGGAAGTCCCGGATGACTGGAAAAAGGCTAATGTAGTGCCAATCTTTAAAAAAGGGAAGAAGGAAGATCCTGGGAACTACAGGCCAGTCAGCCTCACCTCAGTCCCTGGAAAAATCATGGAGCAGGTCCTCAAAGAATCAATCCTGAAGCACTTGCATGAGAGGAAAGTGATCAGGAACAGCCAGCATGGATTCACCAAGGGAAGGTCATGCCTGACTAATCTAATCGCCTTTTATGATGAGATTACTGGTTCTGTGGATGAAGGGAAAGCAGTGGATGTATTGTTTCTTGACTTTAGCAAAGCTTTTGACACCGTCTCCCATAGTATTCTTGTCAGCAAGTTAAGGAAGTATGGGCTGGATGAATGCACTATAAGGTGGGTAGAAAGCTGGCTAAATTGTCGGGCTCAACGGGTAGTGATCAATGGCTCCATGTCTAGTTGGCAGCCGGTATCAAGTGGAGTGCCCCAAGGGTCGGTCCTGGGGCCGGTTTTATTCAATATCTTCATAAATGATCTGGAGGATGGTGTGGATTGCACTCTCAGCAAATTTGCGGATGATACTAAACTGGGAGGAGTGGTAGATACGCTGGAGGGGAGGGATAGGATACAGAAGGACCTAGACCAATTGGAAGATTGGGCCAAAAGGAATCTGATGAGGTTCAATAAGGATAAGTGCAGGGTCCTGCACTTAGGACGGAAGAACCCAATGCACAGCTACAGACTAGGGACCGAATGGCTAGGCAGCAGTTCTGCAGAAAAGGACCTAGGGGTGACAGTGGACGAGAAGCTGGATATGAGTCAGCAGTGTGCCCTTGTTGCCAAGAAGGCCAATGGCATTTTGGGATGTATAAGTAGGGGCATAGCGAGCAGATCGAGGGACGTGATCGTTCCCCTCTATTCGACATTGGTGAGGCCTCATCTGGAGTACTGTGTCCAGTTTTGGGCCCCACACTTCAAGAAGGATGTGGATAAATTGGAGAGAGTCCAGCGAAGGGCAACAAAAATGATTAGGGGACTGGAACACATGAGTTATGAGGAGAGGCTGAGGGAGCTGGGATTGTTTAGCCTGCAGAAGAGAAGAATGAGGGGGGATTTGATAGCTGCTTTCAACTACCTGAAAGGGGGTTCCAAAGAGGATGGCTCTAGACTGTTCTCAATGGTAGCAGATGACAGAACGAGGAGTAATGGTCTCAAGTTGCAGTGGGGGAGGTTTAGATTGGATATTAGGAAAAACTTTTTCACCAAGAGGGTGGTGAAACACTGGAATGCGTTACCTAGGGAGGTGGTAGAATCTCCTTCCTTAGAGGTTTTTAAGGTCAGGCTTGACAAAGCCCTGGCTGGGATGATTTAACTGGGAATTGGTCCTGCTTTGAGCAGGGGGTTGGACTAGATGACCTTCTGGGGTCCCTTCCAACCCTGATATTCTATGATTCTATGATTCTAAGTTTGCCAGGTCTTGGAGTGGGTAGTAAGGCTGTGTGCTATTCCTGTGTTTCTCTAGCAGCAAGGTTGCAAGTGAAAGTCAATATCAGAGACAGAATCTGCATTTTCTGTCTTTGAAGTTCTTTTTTTCTTCCCTCCTGTGTGTGTTTTGTCATTTAGGAAACGAGATCGGACTTTAACAACAACAGTAGCAGCCCATCTCAAATAACTTTCTCTTTTCCCCAAAGTGGACACTTATTACCATCTAAGACAGTCAAGTAGCAGGGCTTTCCTTCTAAAAACTCTCTCCAGCTAAAGGGAAAGAGAACAAGAGATGTTTTTAAATAAAAGCCTTACTTAATACTTTACATTTCAAATGCTTTAACTTTTTCCCCTCCTTTTTTTGTATCTTTAATAAAAGGTAATGGTGTGTTTACCACGGTACTATGCAGGCTGAGGTTTCTGTATATCAAACCCCAAACCTCGTTTAAAACTGCTTAACGTTGGACAATTTCAGGCTCACGTAACATCTTTACCACTTTGGGCCCTTTATTCCATCTAAATTAATACAACAGCCCATGCTGTTGTATTAATTTAGATGGAATAAAGGGCCCAAATATTTGTCCCATAAAATGCTGAACTGTGAAAAAAAGATTTTTCTTGTATCCTCCTTTTATTCATTACTTGTGACTGGACTGTGCCTGTGTCTGGGCAGCAGTGGGCAACTCAAAGGATGGCCCACATCTGCTGTGGTCATGGGGCTGCCCAGCAGAGACATGTTTCCTAGTTAGCCCTCGTGAGTCTGGCGATTGGGCATCTTGAGGCCTTTTCACCTTTGGACTGCTGTGGTGAGGACAATTTACATTCTGCATACTTGTCCTGATTATATGAATGAGAGGCAGAAGGTGTTTAATGTTGTGCCTTTCTCCCCTAAGACACACTTGAGAAAAAGGCTATACGAATCTCCAGGGTTTATCTGGTGTGCAAAAAAATGGCCAAACAAACAAGGTAAAGAAAAGTCTTCTCTTAATCTGCCTGCCAGGCGTCAGCCTTTCTCCCTAATGCATTTGCTTAGGCATTTTCTGCAAAGAAGGTAATAAAGACTGTAATAAATAATTCTCCTCTGGTAGGCTGGAAAGATGAAGGGCCCTGGATAGAGATAACAAGAGATAGAGAGCTCTGTGGGAGACAGCAAATGTTTGTTACATTTGAGTGAAACCTAGCAAATGACAAGTTCTCCGTCTTACAGAAGGTTTGCAGCTACTTGAAACCAAGGACCCAAATCATAATGTTTCTTTCCATTACAGATCTGTGTTTGTTATTGCGAAAGAAAAAGAAAATTAAAGGCTGTAAATTCTAGAAACATGATTTCTGCATGAGCACAGGAGTAGGGAAGCACGGTGACAGCACTTAGAAACTTATGCACTTATTTCAAACAGCGCCAAATGTATAATCTTCGACAATAGCAAAAGGACAATCATTGAGCACCAAGTTTAAAAACACTGGTAGGACAAATTGTACCAGCTTGTTAAAGATCTTTTTTCTCTCTGACTTATGTCTTTAAATCCATCTATTTGATGGATTCTTTGAAAACAAGGGTCGGTTCAGTGGTATAACAACTAATCCAGGTGATGGTAGACAAGCAAATAATGAGATGGAATGCAAAACTCTGCATGAATTAAGCAGGACACAGATTCAGGAACTCCAAAGATAAAGGCTTGAATCTCTAAGTGGGAATAACTGATCTGGTACAGAAGCTTCTAGAAAGGAAAGATAAAAGTTGTAGTGAATGCATGGAAACCAGTGTCCATGTCCACAGACTCCAGTGCCCATGTGATCAGCTGATTAGAGCAATCACATATGAGCAGAAGCAGAAAGTGGAGTCAGCTGGAGACGTGAAACACAGAAGCATGTTCCAGATACTGTGCAGGAGCTGGAGAGAATAAGGACTATAAGATCTCTGAGGGTATGTCTACACAGCAATGTAAGCCTAGGGTGAGTGGGACTTGAGTTAGCTGACCCATGTCAGGGGACCCTGGGTTTGAGTGTCTCCACTACATTTTAACCCAAGTTAAGAATTTTCTGACCCCTGCTTGAACCGAGGGCTCTGGCATCCACACTACAGTGCACAAAGTAACCCTATCCCAAATACCTAGCACCCCACAGCGCGCACACCCACAGACCCCCCCCACAGGCTCTAGCTCTAGCAATGTGGTGCACTGAGGGAAAACTCCACTGCCCACCTGGCACATTACAGGTCTCCCTCTTTTCCTCCTCCCCATATACGGCTTTTTCCAGAAGAAGGGGCCTGAAAGAGAAGCCATGGAAACGAAATATGGTTTTAAAATATCTATGACAGTTTGCCAAATCTGGTTAACTCACAGCTCTGCAAAAGTAGTCGTCATGGGGGAATCATCATCTAACAGGGTGTTTCTAGTGGATTTCTGCAGATATCAGTAATAGGCCCAATGCAGTCAACATTTTCATCAATAATCTGGGAGTAAATATAAAATCACTGCTGATAAAATTTCCAGATGACAGACTGGTGGAATGATAAATAACGAGGAGGACAAGGCAGCCATAAAGGCCAATCTGGATCACTTGGTAAACTGAGCCAATTAAAATCAAATGCATTTTAATAGAGCCAAATGCAAAGTTACACATCTAGGAATTAGGAATGCAGGGCATATCTACAGAATGGGGGACTGTATCCTGGAAAGCAGTGACTCTGAAAAGGATTTAGGGGTCATAGTGGACAAGCAATTGAACATGAATTCCCAGTGCGATGCCGTTTAGCTTATCAAAAAGAAGATTGAGAGATGACTTAATGACAGTGTGTAAGTACCTTCGTAGGAGGAAATACTGGGTATTAAGGTGCTCTCTAGTGTAGCAGGGAAAGGCATAACAAGAACCAGTGTTGGGAAGCTGAAGCCAGACAAATTCAAACTAAAAAATTCATACTTTTTTAACAGTGGGGATCATTAGCCATTGGAACAAACTGCCGATGGTGGATTATACTGGATATGCTTTAGCCAAAACACAAGTTATTGAGCTCAATATCGGAGTAACTGGATGAATACAGGAGGCAGACTAGATGATCTAATGTCCTTCTGGCCTTTAGATCTATGAATTATCCACCTCACTGAAGCATTGAAATGAACACGTTTGGTCTCCTGGGACCCCTATGGAACAGAGCACAATTAGAGCAGCGACATCATCAGGCCGGACTGTTTCAGAACAGTTCAGCTTGAGAACTGGCTGCACTGACATCTAATATCAATCATTCTGAGGTTATCATGGTCCAAAAGAATATTCAAGACTAAGAGGAGGAAGATAATTAGTAAGTGACAAGAAAACTCATCGATGGCTCAAAATGTATGGGAATCACAGCCCAAATAGCACATATATCCCATCAGATGCAGAAAGCATCAGGATTGTTACTTCACCAGCTTCTCAGCGTCTGACATTTGTATATGACAAGTGGTGAGAGAACAGCTTACATATTCTGCCTTGTGCATAAGCAGTCTGGGATGAAACTTTATACAATACTTCATGCAAGGCAAAGTTATTAGCGATTGCAAGCAATTAGAATATCTCAGGATCATGCCCAGAGGAAAGAATGTATAAGCCAATTGACAGACTCAGAGTCTGCAGTTTAATTTGGACATCTAGGGTCATCTACGCTTAGACTGGAGAAAACCAGCTCACTGAGTGAGTGAACAACATGAAGAGCAATACGAAAGGCTACCTTTTTTCCATGAGAAAATGTGCCAAACACAAACCATCTCTCGCAGTTACTTAGGCAAGAAATGTAAAACCTCCAGGCCAGAGCATCCCAGTGCAGGCAAGTAATTAGGCTTCCCATGCAATATATGGCATCTCCAGTAGCTTGTGCAGCTGCACCGTTTTTCAGGTGTGAAGATTTCTTGTCTGTCACCACAAGGTTAGAAGAACTGGGAGCTGGAAAATCATGCAGCATATTAAAGTCAAACTGAAATATGGCCACAATACAGAAAACATTTTATTCTCTTTTAGAAATTGTTATAAAGGGAATATAATAAAAATGTTGCAAATGAGTCAAGTGTTTTCTTCCTCACGCAACAATAAAAAGTATGTCAAAGAAATGCCTGAAATCCTAATAGAAGAAAAAATAACGGACCTGAGGTATGACAGGATTTAACGGAGGTTTTACTTGAAGCCTTTAATCATGTCAGCAGCATAAATGGAAAATCGGATACAAATCTGTACTAACTACTAATGTATACCTTCGTTGCTTCAGCCATAAGAGAGGTAGCTGAGACTGAAAAAATTCAGAGGAGATTAATGAAGATGGTTTGATGTCTAAATAGATTCATATATGTACAAAACAGGATTATTTAGTTTAGAGGAGCAGAGTTGTGATTGAAGTATAGCATACAAAAATACGAAGGGTTTAGTCACTCAATTTTAACATATGGTACAATAAAACAACAAAATTAATTAATTGATTAAATTAATGGCTGACCAATGGTCCATTTAATGAGTATCCTGTCTTTTGACAGTGGCCAATGCCAGATGCTTCAGAAGGAATGAACAAAACAGGACAATTTATAGAGTGATCCACCCCCCCACCTCACCCCAGTCCCAGATTCTGACAGTCAAAGGTTTAGGGAGATCCAGAACATGGGGTTGTGTCCTTGACCAATTAGCTAATCCTCCATGAATTTATCTAATTCCTTTCTGAACCCAGCCAAACTTTTGGCCTTCACAACATCTGCTGGCAACAAGTTCCACAGATTGACTGCGCGCTGTGTGAAGAAGTACTTCCTTATGTTTGTTTAAAACCTGCTGTCTGTTAATTTGACTGGATGACAACCTGGTTCTTGTGTTCTGTGAAAAGGTAAATAACACTTCCCAGTTCACTTTCTGTGCAGCATTCATGATTTTATAGCCCTCTCTCATATCTCACCTCAGTCTCCTCTTTTCCAAGCCAACTAGTCCCAGTCTTTTTAACCTCTCCTCATATGGAAGCTGTGCCAGATCCCTCATCATTTTTGTTGCCTCTCTCTATACTTTTCCTGATTCTAATGTATTTTTTTAGATGGGTGACCAGAACTGCAGGCAGCATTCAAGGTGTGGGCGTACCATGGATTTATAGGGTGGCATTATGATATTTTCTGTTTTATTCTCTATTCCTTTCCTAATGCTTCCTAACATATTGAGCAGATGTTTTCAGAGAACTATTCATAACAACTCCAAAATTTCTTTCTTGAGTGGTAACAGCTAATTTAGACACCATTGTTTTGTATGTATAGTTGGGATTATATGTGCGCTACTTTGAACTCATCAACATTCAATTTCCATCTGCCATTTTCTTGCCCCGTCACCTAGTTTTGTGAGATCTGTTTGTAACTCTTCACATTCATCTTTGGGTTTAACAATTTTGAGTAATTTTACATCATCTGCAAAATATGGCACCTCACTATTTACCCCTTTTTCCAGATAATTATTGAATATGCTGAATAGCACTAGTCGCAGTTTAGATCCTTCGGGGATGCTGTGATTTGCCCTTTTCCATTGTGAACACAGACCAGTTATTCCCACCCTTTGTTTCCTATTTTTTAACCAGTTACTGATCCATGAGAGGACCTTCCCTCTTATCTTATGACCTCATACTTTGCTTAAGAGCCTTTGGTGAGGGACTTTCTGAAGCCCAAGTACACTATGCCAACTGGATCACTCTTGTCCACATGCATGTTTAAATCCTCAAAGAATTCTAAGAGATTGGTAGGGCATGATTTCCCTTTACATAAGGCATGTCGGCTCTTCCCCAACATATTGTGTTCATCTATGTGCCTGACAATTCTGTTCTTTACTATAGTTTCAACCAATTTGCCTGGTACTGAAGTTAAGCTTACTGGCCTGTAATAGCTAGGATCACCTCTGAGGGCTTTTTAAAAAATAGGCAGTACATTAGCTATCCTCCAGACATCTGATACAGAGCTGATATAAGTGACAGGTTACGTACCACAGTTAGTAGTCTGCCATTTCAGAACCCTTGGGTGAACACCATCTGGTCCTGGTGACTCATTACTGTTTAATTCCTCAATTTATTCCAAAACGTCTTCTATTGACGCCTCAGTCTGTGACAGTTGCTTAGATTTGTCACTGAAAAAGAATGCCTCAGATGTGGGACTTTCCCTTACATCCTCTGCTGGGCAGACTGATGCACAGGATCCATTTAGCCAAAGTCAGAGCCCCACCACCCAGAGCTGAAGCCCTCAAGCTTTGGCGGGTGCCCCGCTGGGGAGCGGAGCTCAGACTTTGGGTTTGGCCCCTCTGCCCGGGGCAGCAGAGCTCAGGCTTCAGTCCCCCTGCCTGGGGTCGTCTAGTAATTTTTGTTGTCAGAAGGGGGTCACGGTGCAATGACGTTTGAGAAACCCTGCCATAGATGTTAATGAAATTATTTCAAATTCACACCAGTGTATCAGAGACCAGAACTGCTTCAATGGAATCCTCATGAGCATAAAGACTTGGCCCTAGTTTTGCGGCAAATACATTTAAAAAGCAGTTTGCAAGGATCTCAGAACCTTCAAACTCCTGGAGTTTGTCCATTACTAATAATACAATCTCATGCTTCAAAGCATGGATTGATTGTCACAGGGATCAGGAAGGAATTCCCCCAAGATATACAAAGCATTGTACAATCTGGTAGATGTCCTAAAAATAATACACTCGCCTGTGAAACATCATGTATGGACAACAGGAAGAGCAAGATCCTGGATCTGATGGCCTAGTTCTATGGCATGGGAACTTCAAAGCTCCTACATATGGAGAAGTGTGTGTAAATGTATCAGTTTATCTTCTACTAGATAATGCCACTTTTTTTCTCTATTATTAGTTTGATCCTATATTATCTTACATATTGAATTTGCTTTATGTATTTGCACTACAGAAAAACCTGCTGGGTGTGGTGAGAATCTATAGCGCAAAACCAGTGAATGGGGCTTTATTCCAAGAAGTTCCCAGAATCTCAACTCCACCGGTCATGCAAGGTGATGGTGTATCTCTCAGAAGCAGGCAAGGAAAGCAGTATTTTACAAATTTAACCAAAATAATTAAACATCAACCCAGATTCTAGTAAAAACATTAACCCACAAGAATAGAGATTTACCTAAGAACACATCAGACTTTGTCTAAAAATGACTGCATTCAATATAGATGTGAGCCACTTAAAATGTGTTGGGCCAGGTTTCTTTCTATTTCTTGATTGCCTTTAGAACAAGAAACTATTAAGTTCTGGAATTTAATAATCAATACCCAAAGTCTTCCCTGTGTGGTCAATTTAAATTCTTTGCAAGGATGTCATATTTTGCCTGTTAATCCCACAAAAATATTTGGGCAAAAACATGATGAAACGAGGGGAAAGCCTGAGTGGATTCCAAGCAGGGAACTTCAGAAATTAATATTCAGTTCATCATCACGAAAAATATTTCTCATGCCAAGCCGCTTAGGGTTTATGAAATAGCCCTGCAATTCTGAAAATATACTAAATGTGCTCAAAACTTGGAAGGATCTGACCTTCAAACCTCCTTTCAATGAATCCCTGAATAAAATACTTTTTCTACATATTAAAGCAAATTATTCTGTATGCCAATAACACAATCTTACCATTCTGATTTAAAATCCTTAAGCCCTCACTATAGTTCACAAGCTATGGCAGGAACTATAAGTATGCATTTAAGAACGACTTTCTGGACAAGCAGTTGTAGAAATACCAAGTTTATATTGCTCACAATCTAATTTTAAATATTTCATTCATGTCCCAAAAATCCAAACATCAAAGCACTAATCTCAAGATTAGTGTGGCTAAATTTACTCAAGTTCACAATGAGCAAACAGAACTGAGCTTTTCTGACATTCAATAAGCAGCAAAAAGGTCGACATTTTACTCGTATTAATTTTTCATCAAAGACTAGAAAGCTCATTTTCATGGTACATAATAAATGCTGGAAGAGATCTGCTACTGCAAGATATACAGTAGTGGTATATCCTGGCATATGAATAATGGCAGAATTTCAGAAAACATTCTCTTGTCTTCCTGGGATTACTTTATGTCTAAGATACTCTAAGTTATTGCTCTGTTTCTTGAAGAGCTGTTCAAGACAATTCCATCGTTATACACTTATAATGTTGTATAAGGAAAACACAACACTAAACCCCAGAGCGGGGCAAAAATCTGGCACATGCTCTTATAAATAATGGGGGCGGGGGGGGGAGGCGGGGAGGTCAAGGACCAAGAACTAATTCATTCCTTATTTGTAAAAAAAAGTTTAGGAAAGACTTAACCACGAGCTTTCCTTTATGTACGTGTTTAAGTCCTATTGGCTTCAGTTGGACCAAAGTACATGTTCAAGTGCTTTCCTGTGTCAGAGCCTTAAACTGCATCTTACTTAAAGGTAGATTGTTCCTTTACCCCCTAGCCTTGCGTAAGAGTCGATATGTAGTCCTAGGGCCAGCAACAGCCCAGGGAAGGAATTGTACCTCAAAGAAAGGAACTGTCCTTCCTTCCCCTTGTGACCAGGGGCAGATTTCGACTTCCATCTCCTGCTGACTGCACTGTGCTGGCCAGTGCAATGGGAGGGGGAGCCATGGCTTTGCCCAGCCCCTGCCCCTCTCTACTTCACCCACCTGCACCTGAGGCAGAGAGTACCAGCACACAGCCCCTGCTCTTTTCTTCATGTCTGCAGTAAAGATGAGGGAGGGTATAACTCTCCCTTATACGTCGTATGGCCACATCAAGCCAGGCCACAATCTGACCCTTGGATTGTAAACTCTTCTGGGCTAGAACCCAGTCTACCTCTGTAGAGTACCTGGGACAATGGGATTTCAATCCTAATTGGGCCTTTGGCTGCTACTGTCATATAAACAATAAAACTACCCAAACCAAACACACGAGTAACTGCAGAATACGACTGCATTCAAATCCGAAATCTCCCCCATATAAAACGTGTGGAGTGAGGGGATTTAATTTTATTTGAAATAACTTGTCACTAGTATCCAATGGACCTGTGAGCTGTGCTGATTAATTATGGATTACCTAACCCAAAGCTTTCATACAAGTTCATTTTATAAACTCTTCTGCAGATGGGATCTTATATATACACACCTCTTCAACTTATACCTTATAACTAAGAGGCAGAAAATGCTAACAAAGAGTATCAACTGAATCAATACAGTTATGGAGCAGATAATAGGCTAGGAGTCAAAATGCCTCATGTCTGCACTTTCTACCTAAAACTGCAGTTATCGTAGACCTCACTGTTTAGATGATCATCTATACCTGATGAAACAACCTTGCTTGAATTGAAATGAACCTGCCTCTTTCTGTTTCTCTGGGCTTCAAGTTCTTGCCATGGCCACAGATAAGCAATAGCTATTATACATATGGAATAAGGTTCCACCAATCTCTGATGAAAGTCAGATATGATTGGCCGGGGGGTTAAAACAAACTGCCTTTCTCTTAGACACTTATTTTAAAACCCCAGCAGTTCAGAGACATTTGGCCAAACAGAACGCTGGTATCACAGTTAGCAAAATGCCTCCTTCCACCTGGGAGACATCTGCCGCTATGGAATTTGCCTTACCTCATCCCAGCCTAGCTTTCAAGCTTCCATTTTCAATTGGGAGGGGCAATTATAATTTATAAAATAAACTTTTGAATTTTATGTGTCATTCATTCTTCTCTTTCTAGTCCAAAAGGCTCCGTTCACAGTTTGCCCTCACTGGGACCGCTCCGCTAGGTTTCTCATTCCTGCAGCCCAAACCAAACTACTTTTTTAGAACCCTGAAGGCTGCCACCAAGTACAGCCTTGCTATCCCTTTATTTAAACCGGGGCAAGACTGACATGCTAAGCTGCTCTTATCAGTCCTTGCACTCTGCCCTGTCTCCTGAAGCAGCTGCTTTGAGAAGCATTTTTATTTGCTTTGCATTTATGGAGACATCTGCTGGGTTCTGCTGTGGCTGGTATTTCTGACGGGTGGCCCAACGTTTTTGCAAGAAGTAGACATTCCACACTAATCCTACTCTTTCCAGTTCCGTAACAACTAGACTGGCTCCTGTAACCATGAGTAGAAGGACCTCATCCACCCTCTCCTGTAGATGCTGAGTATCCTGCATACGAAGGCTCCCTGCACTCAACTCCAAAGGGGTGAAACAAAGCCCTGTACTGCGCAAGAACTAAGTGCTAATTAAATCCAATTTAAGCTCTATTTTCAAGGTTTAAGTGGGACTTAAATTATGACATTTCTTTCTCTAGGAGCACTCTCCACTTACAAGGCCAGCGTTAAATCCTCCTATGCATACACATTTGAAGCCCTTTCTAAACTTTACCCGTTTCCGTTATAAAAATGTAACTTAAAAAACTGATTAGTGCTTTTGCATGAAATTTTTATAATTCAAACCTTAACAACCATCTGCTAGCTCAGAGGAAGATTGATTGTGGCATTTGTAAACTTAAGTATTGTTTATTTTCATTTTTGTAAAGAGCAGTTTATCAGCATCGCAGGGAAGAGGCAGGAATATATACTCAAATACTTCTTTGCTGTCAAGTGAAAATACTTCATTGAGATTGACCACGTACTGAGTTTTACTTAAGCTGGCTACAGCAGTAAATCAAAAGGCAATATTTTCTTAGTCACTGAAACCAACTCACATTTGTTTGGGATTTCAAGAAGAAAAAGAAAATCCTGTGTTGCTAGCTTCCCCAAATTGGAGAATTCGAAGATAAACAGTATGTTAACACAACAAAAAGTACTATTACAAATGAGTCCTCTGATCCCTCAACCCTCCAATTCATCAGTTTTATCCAATACATTGGCTGCAGTTTTTCAAATCACAAAGAATTTACCAACTACACTTTCATAAGTAACACTGGACATAAATCATCATCTCAGGGCTGGTCACATGACATGCACAGTGTCACTTCCAAGTCAAATTTCATTATCAGTGATTGTAAACAAATAATCCTTCTCAAAGAACCACCCTGTTCAGTGTCCAGACTTCCAGAGCACACAGGTTTCATGTATCCTAGGAGGAGCTCAGACCAGGCTTACTTGTGAGGAGGAAGCAGAGAAGAGTTGGAAGGGAAAAACGAGTCCCTGTCCCAGAAACAATCTCAAGAATAAGGGCCAAAGGACTTTAAAGCACGTTTAGAATTGATCCTGAATATTCACCATCTCCTCTTACTCCCAGGCATGAGACTCACTATCCTTTCCTGCACAGTTCCAATGGGATACCATACAAGACCCTGTTTGGAAGCTCCAACACCCATTCTGATGTGGTCTCAGCAGAAGGTGCATAGAGTTCGGTTACTTGGAATACATTACTCCATGTTTCATTCATATGAGAAGGAAAAAGGATACATGATGCAATAAGTAAAATGTGCATGGGTCTGGTTCGGTTCTCACAACCATGTAAACCTAGAACCCATGGAGTTGCACTGGCAACAAGTAGGGACATATCAGGCCCACTCCCTGGAACTGCTTATTTGTATTGAGAGAGACAAGGTGGGTGAGGTAACAAGCTTCTGTTGGTGAGAAAGACAAGCTTTCGGCCACACAGAGCTCTTCTTTGGGTCTCAAGAGCTCACCCATCTTGTCTCTCTAATAACCTAGGGCCGACACAGCTACAACTATACTGCATATTTGTACCATGTTAATGCAGCCTAGACGTGTTTAACAATCCACCTTATCAAGAAGAACAGAGTGCAGGTTTTCAGGACAGATACTGTAGGTATATTGTTCAATACACTAAGTCATACAGATGTACTCCTAATGTCATATTTACCCCATCCTTTCACAGCTCGAGTAGTGCCTCACTCCCGCGGCCATGATCTGCCCTCTGAACATCAAAGTAAAAGAAACAATGATGCTCTTGAACTCCTTTTCGAGTGGAATGGGCTTTAAGTGTGAACTCATCCAGGACAAATCTATTTCTAGGACTTATTCTCACCAGGGTGGAGCAAGAGTAGTGTACGTAACATCATCATCATTTTCCTCTCCATCACATCAGCACAGAACGAACCAATGCTCTATGGAGCTGCTATTCCTTTCCACATTCCATGGACACCAGCTCTTATGTGAAGGGTGACCCATATCAGAGTCTCTTCCTGCAGAACATGGATGGGAGCCCACTATCCTGTGTGAACTCCAGCTTGCAGGAACTGGGAGCCCAGAAGTAATGTGAACCAGAAAAGATATCTTCTGCCTTATCATGCATTAGGGCAGACAGTGGTCTGAAAACAGTCACACAAACAAGAGTCTGCTGCAGTGTGAAAATTAGATCATAACAATAACACTTAATTCCTAGTCTGAGTGTGCTCTGGAATGCTGTCCCCAGTTAGGTTTGTGCTTAGCTCCTGTGCTATGAACATGGGAATATTCCGTGCACAGTGTATTTGATAATATGTACACAGCCTACTTAGTCCAAATTATGGCATTGCTGTGTGCCTATATTTGTTTAATATATAAATCTCCAAGCTGCCCATGGAGCTGCCAGAATAATAAAATACAAATCAATTCTGTAGTAAGTTCTCTGTGAACCAGGAGAAAAATGCACCATTAGGGATCTTGCCTGATCTAATGATCATGTATTAATTATATTGATTACTTAAGAATTCCCAGCCAATACTCTGAGGTTTGACAGATTTCAGTTCCATGATCAGGCCCAGAGTTATTAGAATTGCGATTCTAACTGGAAATTCTGGTTGGAAACCGCAGCGTGCACAGCTGCAAAACACACTTGGAGAAAAACTTTTGTATTGTAACAGTTTTATTAGCAGTTAGTAAATACACAAGCGTCAAATCCAAACAAGTATGTGGCAGTAATGCACTACTAACTTGGTGTCCAGCATCATGTCATACACATATTCATACAATCCCTGTGGAGATCTACAAATAGGGAGGTGATCCATGAGGGCCCCATCCTCTCTCTGGCATGCCAAGTGATTCCAAGGGTCATGATCTCAACTGTCTAGGTTGTGGTTAGGCCTGTTATCAGATCTCTTGGCTGCCATGAATTTGCATAAAAGTGTTTTCGGCCTCCTTTGCCCATAACGAACTTCCTCACTACTAATGTTGGGGTGTCGTTATTCTCTAGGTTAATTATCTGAAACGTATTCGCATGTATGTCAGTCGGTTACTATATCCATTTTGCAGTTGAACATCTGCTGCTGCTCCTATTCCAGAATATCCAAACAAGCATCAACTGATTTTCTGTGGTTACTCGTCCAGCATTTTATGCAGAATTTCAGCAGAACTTTTTATTGCAAAGTTACATCTTGTGCCATCTTGTGATTTAGGGTCACGGCTGGTCAGTTACTTATGCTAATCCTTAACTTCCTTATGCTAAGTGCTTAAGCTAATGTTTTACAGGCTTGGGCCTGTAGGTGTCTTGCACTGCTGCATTTTACCTTTATCTTCTCTTTATGCTTATAAACTAACTTTGAACCCACAGTTCAGCCATGGGCTACAACAGTCATTTAATCCCTGCACACAAAGAAAACAAGCTCCTTATCACTGGTGAGAGAAAGAAAATCTTATTTAAGCCTGAATATAAGAATTTTACAAAAACGTAAACGTGCACAAAGCAAGCAAATTCTCAAGTGCAGCGATGTTTATGGTCCTGCTTTGAGCAGGGGGCTGGATGAGATATCTCCTGAGATCTCTTCCAACCCGCATCTTCTATGCATCTCTGTGTTTAATTTGGCCCAAGCAGCTCAGCTGTATTTTCCCTTTCCTTTTTTGATAATGGATGCATCCATCATTGTCATGGACAGACTTGCAGTGCTTTTCAGAAATTATAACTGAATGCTGGGCTTGGAATAGGCTTCATTTTTTGCTTCCCCATCATCTTGAGCTAAACCTGACTGTGACCTCCCCAGAATTCGAATGGCCACACCCTCCTCATTCCACGCTCTCAACAATATGCAGACAGTCCCAGCACTAGTGATCATTCATGGTGTCATAAATATAAAGGGAAGGGTAAACACCTTTAAAATCTCTCCTGGCCAGAGGAAAAACCCTTTCACCTGTAAAGGGTTAAGAAGCTAGGATAACCCTGCTGGCACCTGACCAAAATGACCAAAAAGGAGACAAGATACTTACAAAGCTGGGGGGGTGGGGAGGAGGAGAAACAAAGGCTCTCTCTGTGTTTGTGTGTGATGCATTTGCCGGGAACAGAAAGGAATGGAGTCTTAGAACTCAGTAAGTAATCTAGCTAGATATGCGTTAGATTCTGTTTTGTTTAAGTGGCTGATAAAATAAGTTGTGCTGAATGGAATGTATATTCCTGATTTTGTGTCTTTTTGTAACTTAAGGTTTTGCCTAGAGGGATTCTCTATGTTTTGAATCTGATTACCCTGTAAGGTATTTACCATCCTGATTTTACAGAGGTGATTCTTTTACTTTTTCTTCAATTAAAATTCTTCTTTTAAGAACCTGATTGCTTTTTCATTGTTCTTAAGATCCAAGGGTTTGGGTCTGTGTTCACCTATGCAAATTGGTGAGGATTTTTATCAAGCCTTCCCCAGGAAAGGGGGTGTAGCATTTGGGGAGGATTTTGGGGGGAAAGAAGTTTCTCAATGGGCTCTTTCCCTGTTATATATTTGTTAGATGCTTGGTGGTGGCAGCAATAAAGTCCAAGAGCAAAAGGTAAAATAGTTTGTACCTTGGGGAAGTTTTAACCTAAGCTGGTAAAAATAAGCTTGGGGGTTTTCATGCAGGTCTCCAAATCTGTATCCTAGACTTCAGAGTGGGGAAGGAACCTTGACACATGGGTTGCAGCCTGCAGTCATATTTGGCCATAGCGATGGTAAAATCACCTTTCAAAGTTCAACATGCAATCGTTTGACACGATATTGCACATTAATGGGAAGAAACCATCTTTCTTTGGGTGTTGTTGGGTCGTTTTGTTTGTTTAAAATCCATCAACTCATACAGTAGAATAAAACAAATAATTTTGTGATTGAAAGTTCCTATACTTCTATGGGCAGGAATATAAAACATCTCTGCGGCCTATAAAAAGCCAGGTTTGCACCTCGTTTAGAAGAGATTTTTTTTAAAATTGGCATAAAGCAGAAGGACTATGACACGGAGATTCCCTTCTGAAATTCTGGCTCTTGTTTTGCAGTTGTTATTGCATCTCTTCAAACTTTTGATAGATTTACATCTGAAACTGCAATTAACACCTTTTGCAGGTCACCCCACAAGATTAATTTTTTGAACATAGATTAATGAAAATGCATACTAAAGTGTTCGGAAAATATTTTCTCTATTAATCTCAATCAGTAGCAGATTACTGTTAGGGTGGCTAATGAAGATGTTGTATTATTCAGGTGAAAGCATGGAGTGAAAGAACCACAATTAAGCTTTCCCAGGCCCCCATGAGAGGATGGCTATGACAGGAAGAACTTTGTTAATGTCATTTATAGGGAAATGCATAATGGGGCTTAGATAGCCAATCAATTATTATGTAGTTTGGAAATAATTCACAGATCTCATACTGCATGCTCTCTCTGCCTTAAGAAAACCAGTTTTTTACCTTTGTTTGGTGTAAATCAGGAGCAGAGTAAAATTTCCTGTATGCGCATATTGCAGCCCTGATATCCTCATGTACCAGCTATTTGTACTTAGCCTACATACTCCTGAAATGCAGCAAGAATGTATTGGAGCCTCCTATTCACAGCATCCTATTCTACACCAGAGACGCTTGCAGACCTCATCCTGAATTTACTGTACCATGTCACTCGAGGTAGCAAACTGCATCTGAAACTTTCCAGACAATGTATTTACAAGTCTAAGATAACTTTGTTTCAAATATACAGACATTGGCCCATGGAGATATTCCTGAAGCCCTTGCTGGAGAACATAGTCACTCAGTGCCGGAGCTCCTTGATACAAAGGATTGGGATTCCCTGATGCAATCTGCTGAAAGGGAGCTCCCAAGCTGCCTAGGGCCAGGACACCATATGTTAGAATGACTTCTCAGTGGCTCCTCCACTTACAAATCGTTCCTCAAGACTGAAGCTTATCAACTGCTCAGCCTCCATCATTGACCTTCACCTTCATTCGGGACCCAGCCGAACACTCAGCTAATCATTTGTACGTATTTCTTTAAAAATCCAAAGCGGCCCTTAAACCCATCTCATGCTCTCACATATGACATAGTTCCCAAAAGTTTGCTTCCTGACATTCTTCACCACCTAAAGTCTACTTAAGGCTAAAGATTCTGGGGGCCCGGATCTGTCATTTTATTTGTATGTAAACCTGTATCGATTAGTAATAAACAGTAACATTAAGGCTTTAAAAAGTCACTATCACTATATGAGTTAGTTTAAAAGGATGTATTAACCAGTAACATAATTTTGCACCATAAACACTCAGAGTGATTCAGTGAGTTTATTTCTGAGTGGTTGAGGATGAGAAGCAAGTTGCTACTTCTAATATGCCCTCTGAGTGGATAGCACATTATATACAAATAAAAAGGCAAATCATTGCTCAGAGGAACTTGCAGTCTAAGGACTTGAACTTGTAAGGTGTTGGGCATCATAAACTCCTAGCGTGTCAACCGCTGCAGAGTTTCACAGAATCCTAGATGATGAGGGTTTGAGGAGACCTCAGTAGGTTCTAGTCCAAACCCCTTCTCAATGCAGGACCAACCTCAATTAACCCAACCACAGGGAGGCAAATCCCAACTGAGATGGGCTCTGCACAGGCTACAGCTCCAACTAGCCTGGCCTGGCAGTGATAGTTTCTTGCTAAGACAGACTCAGCACGGCTAGGGTTTCATCTGGAAGAATGGCAAACTATGGTCATACAGCTCTTAGTTGCAGTAACACAGAGGACACACATATGCGAGTTAAGACGTTGGATTGGGGCAGGATGTCCTGTTTGTTCTGTAGTGGTGAGGAGAATCTGAACTGACAAGTTAAGTGTTCATTCCAGTCCTCTGATGCTGAAGTACACAGTTCTGTCTACTTGGTGATCCTACACAGTGAAATTTACCCCTGGGCCTGCACAAAGCCTATGTGCCTCTCAAATTATACTTAATTCTCAAAGTATGACTAAGATACAGAGCAATATTCAGTAGATGCACATTCAGAATAAACATGTAGCACAGAGTAATAAAAGCTATTAATCAGAAAATGCCTGTCTCCAGCACACATTCATAGCTATGTGAAGTCTGGTAATTTCTCACTCACATACCTTGCCCTTGGAATCCCTTTTTATACTGTGATACTGAGAGATGTGAGTTGGAATTCCTGCTCACTGAAATCAGATACTTGAGTTTAAGGCTGATGTTTTCTTCTGTTCTCCCGACAATTCAGAAAGTCTTCATCAGGAGCAATGCAATGATTAACTCAGATCTCAGGATGTGGATAAATAACTCGTTCTTATGGACTAGTTTTTTTTAAGGGCAAGGAACGCTAAAAGCTGAGAGGCTGCATAGAGGAGATTCAGCTGGTATTGCCCGTGTGCCAGTCCCAACCCAGTGCCATTCTGACGAGCCCTCAGCATTTGTTGTGAAGGGAAAGAAACTGAGACCTTGTCTGCCAGAGTGAAGTATGGCGTGCTTTCTTTAAAGTGACTGAAATCATTGTCATCAGGTCACAGACTCTGCCCCTTATGAATGCTTATTGATTGCTTAGACAGCAAAGACTCTGAAAGATCTGGTTTTAACCAGGGCTGTCCCTTTCTCCTGACGAATAGAACAAGATAAACTTCTTGGAAAACCAATTTTACAGTGAGTATGTGTCACTGATTCACAATAAAACAAAGTTTGAAAAAAATACACTGAATTAAAACAAAGTATTCCAAGACACAAAATAAATTCCCTTCTGAAAACAGAGCACAGCAAACTAAAAAAAGTCTCTGTGAGAAGCATTTTGTTATATTTCTGACATTTCCACATATTTTACACAGAGTCTGTGTTTCAGTGACATGAAGGAGTATGAAACCTTCAGGGTGCCCTTATTTATGGCATCACAATTCTGTCTATGGAAACACACCAGAATGTCACAAATACTGGGACTAACAGGTTATAAATTCTCCAGTTTGAGCTGATACAAATCTATTTAAAAATCTTCAGTCCCAAGGCATAAATATTAACAGCAGATACAATTTCTCTTTGTTTTAAATACTACGTTAAAGGATGTTTAAACCTTCTTTTTCTTGGAAACACTTTAAAAATATACACAAATCACAAAGTGATGTTTAACATCACTAAATAAAGCATTTAAAACAAACAAAACCTAATGCAGAGCTGAAGATTCTGCCATACAAATTTTACAACACAAACGAAATAATAAGTCCAGTGATCTTTACAGATTTCAAGGGCCAGGGATCAATAAAACTGGGGATGATATGCATCAGCCACAGACAGAAAAGGTCCTTTGCCCCCAAATACTCCCTTTTCCTGATTAGCCTATCTTGTGTGTCCCTTTCTCTGATAATCATGCCTAGCCGCCTCTGTCTGCTGGGGTTGAACTGAATGCGGATTCTACCTTTTGCTTCATATTGTTCAGGTAAACTTTTTGTTTACTAAAATTTGTTTACTAAAAAACACCCAAGTTTATTTTCTTTCTGCAAATTCACCAGACTGCTGTACTGCACTTTGAAATGGTTAAAGTTAAATCCTGGTTCAGTTTTGTTTTAAAAGAGCAAATCTATTTCCATTTACCTATATTGCCTTAAGGAAGGAAGTTCCCTCGCAACTGGCTCAGTGTAAAATCAATTGTAATACAGACTTTATACTTTTCACAAAGGAAAGGCAAGAAGCAAGATAAAAAGCTAAACCCACATCCTCTGTCCTTCGTAGGAAACACAAAGCTTCACGGTTACTGCACCCTTCAAAGCTCCTTGTCCTTTCCAGGCAGATAGCAAACAATTACAGAGAAGCTGGGCTCCCTCCTTAGTAATTTACCTGTCCTGTTACAGTTAGTGGAACCAACACAGCTTTCAGATCAACAGTGAAGGCTTCTTTTAGTTCCAGACCAATTGCATTGATTTGATACGATACTGAAACAACATCCAGATTGACTCACCTAAACTCTGCTGGGAGAAACACGTCTTTTTCACTTTTAAGAGAGACTTTTTATTATGAAAGCTACTGTATGCACATTCGTATAACTGGCACCTGTTTGCAGATCTGACTTTGCCCAGCTCAAGTCTGGTCTCAAGGTCCATTTGCAAAAGAAGAGCTCTGTGTATCTAGTAGCTCCCTGCTCCCTCTCCTGCTCTATCCCGACGCAGACACAGAACTGCATTTTGGTCTCCTATTCTGAAAAGTGTTGAAACAGGACAGAATTAGTGAGAAAATACAAGGCGGCACAGATTAGTTCATATGCCAAGCCTGCTAATGTTGAAAACAACTGGCCATTACTTATTAGCATGGGGCCCCATTATACTAGGCGCTGGATGTATATTGTAAGAAACAGTCACTGTCCTGAAGTGCCCCCTGGAGAAGGGCGGCCAAGCAGAGCTTCTCCACAGGCTGCAATCTCTCAGCCTGTGGAGCATCTCTGACTGGCTGCCTTTCTACAGAAGGTCGAAGAAAAGCAGCCAATCAGATGGAGATTTCCCTATACAGTACTTCCCACAGAAGTGTCTGACAACCTGTAGTCTAAGGGGAAGACCCATGGAGTTGAAGGTTTGCTTACTATCTCAACAGCCTAGATGAGACAGACAAAGGATGGGAGAAAGGAATTTTCATCCCCATTTTACAAGTGGGCAGATGAGACTCAAAAGACGTATTCTGCTAAAGGCTTAACTTTTAGCATGTGCTCACATCCCTCTGATTTCAACAAAGGTGCCTTCCTGTACCCAGGAAAATATCAAGTGATTTAACCACGGTCACACAAGAAGTCTGTGGCAAAAGAAGGTATCTCCTGACCCTCAGCCCAATGCCTTAACCACCAGATCATCCATCCTCTCAAACCATCACCTGGAACCTTATCTACAGTTGATAAGAGTTTCTTAAGATCCTCAAATAAGTAAATTAAGCGAATCATCAGTAAGGAATGCACTCGTCTGTTGGAATGGTACAGAGATCCTGATGTGTCTCATTTATATACAGCATGTTCCATCCAATAATCCCCAAATGCTCAAATACTCTACCAACAAATAGCATTGCACTGCAGGCTCTAGCTTTTATATAGGGATCACTTCGCCCACCAATGAAATACAATCATATCTGGGATGAATTAGGGCATCCATTTAATAGTATGCAGCACCATTATACAACAATACAAGGAAATGAAGAATACAAAACCAAAGTAGTGTTTAGGTAGACAGAATGACCGAACTGGTAACAGTTGTGTTTTTAAAAAACATTAATGACCACAAATGGTCAGGACTTCCATTTCAGACCTTTTCTGAATTACAGAAAGCCAGCAATAGAGCCATCAAATACTTGATGTAGTGGTATAAAGGAGCTATAAAGCTTTAGCATTTCATCATGTTTTATCCACTTTCATGAGTATAGCACATGGGCTGAAGCTGCATCTAAGAAAGTGATTCTCAGTCAGACAATTAGTCAGGGAAACACGCTTTCTCAACGATATGCTGTTTCCAAAAAGAACTGCATCACAGCTAACTATGCATTTCTCCAAGATCTAATTGCTTATACATTATATAACGAGCATCTGCTGTAGCACACTGGAGGGCTCCCAATAACATTACATCCAACTTATTATAGCAGAAAAAGAAAATATTAAATTTACTATTAATATAAGCTACCAAATATTTAAGAAAATTACCATTTCACTTCAAACTGCATTATTCAAATATTAACTATTATTTTCATCGTTGTAGCACCGAGAGGCCTCAACCAAGTCGGGCTCCATTGTAGAAGGCATTCTACAAACACACCGTAAATGAGAGTCACTGCTCCAAATAGCTTAAACTCTAACACACTACACACTAAGTGGGTGAAACCAATTAACAGCAAGAGGGGAGGGGAGAAGTAGCAAAAATACGATAAAATAATAAACAATAACTTAATAAATTATGACACTAAGAACAAATGTTTGGGAATTCAGTCTCTCAAGTGGATTTAATATTGCTGCGTGGTAACGTAATAGCTGTTCCTGGCTAACACTTTTTAAAGTGCCAAAGTAGCTCAGGAGTGTAGATTTACTCAGGCCTTTTTGATAGTTTGCCCCATGTCTGTTGGTTTATCTGTGGACTCTGGCAACAAAACTGACTTGGGCAGCAAAAAAAATATCCTAAATCATAATCTGAGCCAAGTTAATCAAAATGAGCTTTCAAGCACTTGGTCAAATGTCCTCAATTGTATCTAAACATTATTCCATCATCTGTCTCTATAGGATAAGTTCTGTGTACACCTTGGCTTTGACAGTGCCAGGCTGCCACTGACAATCTGATTGGTACATTCACAGATTCCAAGGGCATTGTGACCATCTAATCTGACCTCCTGTAGAACACAGGCCAGAGAATATCCCTTAAATAATTCTTTTAGAAAAAACATCCAATCCTGACTGAAAAATGGTTAGTGACGGAGAATCTCCTGTGGCCCTTGGTAAATTGTTCCAATGGTTAATTACTCTCCCCATTAAAAATTTATGCTTTATTTCCAGTCTGAATTTGTCTAGCTTCAACTTCCTGCCATTGGATCCTGTTATACTTTTCTGCTAGACTGAAGAGCCCATGATGAAATATTTGTTCTCCATGTAGATACTGATATGCCTGCAATCTCTCTCCTTGCTGGAGAAGAGGTAAGGGCATTAGTGTTCTTCTCATAGTATTTGGACTAGCAGATCCATTTGTCAAAGTGCACATTTTTGCATAATGATTTCAAAACAGTACACAGCCACAGCCACTTACTGAGTCACCAATACCACTTCCCACCTAGAGAGACATAGCCAGCCTTAAAATACTCTCCACATTTTAAGTCTTCCCATAAGTCAAGATTTCCTTTTCAAATTTATTGAAAAGAACTAATATGTCAGAACAGACCAATGATCCATCTAGTCTGGTATTCTGTCTACCTGAGTGGAACCAATGCCAAATGTGCCGAAATCAATGAGATGGGCTTCTTACTGGGTCCAAAGATGAGAGCTACAGAGGTACAGCAACAATAAAATAAAAGTTGTTGATCGGAAACCTTTATTTATTTTGTATTATTCACTTTTAACTAAGTAGGCGTTGCATTTTCATTTCTTGGAATTGAGTACGTTTCCTCACAAACAACAGTATCTTCTTTTAAACTCACACTCAAATATAGCATTGCCGTAAGTGGGTGTAACGACTGAAGTCAATGAATGGAGAGGGACTGATTTATGCTAAGGCTGGATTTGGACTGAGGATCACCTAAGCACTCTTGGAGGATACATGAAGACAACACCCTTGGAGACTGTTCTGTTCCTACACCAATTTCTGAGTTAGTTTCCTGTGCTCTGCCAAACACCATGGTACAGCTGCAGTCCAAGTGCATCATCTTGGGGAGAAGTAGGCAAGAGAGAGTGAGCCCCTCCACACACTCAACTTACAGATATGGCAAAGGTTTCTCCCTCTCTTTTTTTCTGGGGGAGATCCCTTAGTTCCTATGGAGTTAGAGGAAGTTAATGCAGAAACGTCGATGCATTAAAATAAAATGACGTGCCAGGTTTTATCATTACCACCACCACACACTTTTAGATCTTTGGAGGATTTTGATGGATCCTTAAAAGGTAAATAATGTACGTGGAACATTGCTTAGACTAGAAGAACAGCACTGCTGCTCTCCACCTGAAGAGAAAAAAAGTTCCAGCGGTAATGACGGACAAATATTTATTTATTTTGTGTCTTGCTGCAGCATGGAGCACTGTGGGGCTCTCTCTGACTAGCAGCATTAATAGTTTCTTGCTGCAGGCATTTGCTGTGCGTCACCTTGGGTCTGAACATCTGTCTCTCTCTCTGCAGCTGATAGCAAACTCATGGAATTCCCTCCAGCCTGTCAGGTAGCTAATATAACACTGAAAGAAGGAGAACAAGGCCTGCATTGCAGCAGGAACTGGTCAGGCCAATACGTTTACTAACCACAGCACACCCCCAAGATTTTCAACTGCTCTGGAACTGAGGTTACAGTAAGATCTCTCAGTGCACTATCTGAGCTGAACTCTTCTCCAATCCCACATCCCAAAAATTTAACAGCAGAGAAGACAAAGGTCTCTTCCTTCCTGAAAATGCAGTGTTCGTCTAGTACCCCGGTGAGGATCCTACAATGCATTTACTGCCCAATTTCATTAATTTGTGGCACCATATCGGATGTGAAATTGTTTAGTTTTCTAATCTCCTTCACGAGCTGGTAGGGACTCAAGAACACCCTTACCTTGTATTGTGTTTATTTGGTAACATTTTGCTCTGCAGTTAAGCATGTGAAATAAAACTTTCAATGAAAACTTCTGGCAAGTCTTAATATTTATTCACCTCTGGAAGGTTTGGTTATCTCCCCAAAAAACTGGTTTTTGACAAATCTCTCTTGCAATTCTAATACCTCAGCCTAGTTCAGTGGCTCTGACTTCACTCCAGGAAAGCAGCCATTTTTGCAGAAAACGGGATGGGGAATGGCTAAACATCATTGTGTTTTGGCTGCGGGGAATGGCAAAAGAAGGCCACCCGAGGGCATTTCCAGGCATGTTCCAGCGTGTACTGAACACTGTGAGTGCAACATGTTCTAATATTAATTATCTTTGCTGTGCTGTTCTGCAGATTTTGCAATTTTTAATTTTGCAAGAATTGGAGCCTTCTCTGAGAATCTGTGCTGAAAACACATTTACACTGCTCCAACCTCATTTGTACAGCAGAAACCCAAAGACATTGCATGCTCCCCATTTGTGTGCATCAGCAGTTCAATTAATACTTCATTTAGCTACATGTCTGTAAGTGGTTTCAGTTTCAGAACAATGCACGGATACCATTACAATTAACTGGATAATAAACTGGCAAGAGAAACACATAGATGGGTAGTTGTCCTGTGTGCGTGTAATTCACTCTCTGAACTTTTAGTAAAACCGGTCAGAAAATGTAGTTCTTTAAACTATATGCGTTGTTTGTAATTCAATATTTTTAAGCAAAATGTGCATTTTTAAGATGAAGTTCAAAGCCTCTCCTATTAGCACCTTTCCAGTGCAGGCTAACGTGGCAAGATTTAACAGCACAGGTATTTCCTTCAGGATGTATTTTACCCCCCACATACGTTCGCTGTAGTATTAAGTATCTATAATTTTTGAGTCCTGCCCTGTATGATAAATGTAGCAGGTGAGACCAGTGATTTCGTACAGAGAAAGTGTTACTTTGTCATGACAGTTCTTATTAACTAATTGCTGGCCCCACAGACACAGACAGCTCTCTCTTGCCTGCCCATTCCTCATGGTTCACATGTTCCCTGACTCCAAGCTGATGCAATCCCCACGGCTGCTGCTAATCCCCACAGCACAAGCGCTCCCACTTATACCATCCTCTCAGTATTACAGTGAGGAGAGAGGCAGGCATCTGGGAGAAACAGAGATCCCAGAAAGAAAAGGAGGAGTTGTGGCACCTTAGAGACTAGCCAATTTATTTGAGCATAAGCTTTCGTGAGCTACAGCTCACTTCATCACGAAATGCATCCGATGAAGTGAGCTGTAGCTCACGAAAGCTTATGCTCAAATAAATTGGTTAGTCTCTAAGGTGCCACAAGTCCTCCTTTTCTTTTTGCGAATACAGACTAACATGGCTGCTACTCTGAAAAGAGATCCCAGAATGAGTGATTTGCAATGGCAACTGCTGGGAAACCGGCTTCTCTCCCTCACAAAATCAGGCAGGTACAATAGGTATAAAGTTTAATGCTCTCCCCATTTTAATGAGATTTTCACTCAACTCAACTGTAAAATTAACTGAGAACTTAGTTATACTAAAAAGACCTTTATTTTATGCTGATAATCAACTAAGGAGGTTTCACACTTGAGATTTGTTATATTAAAGGGAACTGAAATTGCTTATAACAATTACTCTATTCTGTGTGGACTGACTCCTTATAAAATATTGAAACGGTTTTGGAACTATGGGAAAATAAAAAGGGAAATCCTAATGTACCACCCCCGCTTGAAGAAAGCAGTAGCAGCTGTATTATTTAAATCCCTAGAACATTTGGGTCCTTCTCCAAATGAATTCCATTCATTCTGTTGTCTGGCTGTCTGTTTGGATGATTGTAAACTAAAACAAAAGCTCCAGACAGACTTGGCCAGAGAAGAGAAAAAGGGGGCACTGGGAGACTCAGCCATGAAATCATCACTCTGCTTGTATGTTATATCCCTTTCCCCCGCCCTTTGTCTTACCCATGTAGACTGTAAGATCTCCAGGGCAGGGACTATTACTCTGTGTTTGCAAAATGCCTAGCACAATGAGACCCCGGTCTTGGTTAGCTGCTAGGCACTCATGTACTTAAATAAATAATAATACTGGGAGGCCAAGGGGGGGGGGGGGGCTCTGTGAGAGACAGCCATGAAGGTCCGAGAAGGGCAGCGAAGGGAAGGAGAGAGCCATGCTGCACAGGAGGTTACTCTGAGATACAAGGACAGAGACTCGCTGAATAGAGAAAGGCCTTGGTGCAGGCAAGGGAGAAGAATTCACAGATGTTATGGTCAGAAGGAAACATTATGGTCATCAAGTCTGGCATCTTGCATAACACAGGCCACAGAACCTCTCCCAGCTCCTGCATCCAGCCCACAACTTCCGGTTGAATAATGTACAGCAACATGTCCAGTCTGGATTTAAATACAGCAAGTGACAGAGAATCTAAGGTAATGTGTTCCAATGATTAATAACCAGCACTGTTAAAAAACTTGCACCATATTTCTCATCAGAATTTGTCTAGATTAATTTTTCTGAATAAGGTCAGATATCGGTAGTCATCATTACAAGTGCTGTTAGGAAAGAGACGTTTAATCCTTCATGCTAGTGGACTTGGACTGGCTGAGCATAAGAGGTTTGCTTGTTGCCCATATAAATTATCTCGTATTAGACGATGACCAATACAGGGCGGTCTGGCAACCAGGATCGTGTGTTAGTAAAGAACATGGTTCACAGAATGAAGAATTATAAGTGGTGTTTTACTGAGCCAAAATGTTTCTGAAAAGTTGCCTGGAGAATCCCATAGATTGGACAGGGACAATATTGAGTCAAATGACTCACAGCTTTCGCCATGCAGTGGATATGCCTCACATACTTGCTTATGCCAACTCTTCATATGAAAAATTGTTCTAATCAGCCTAGCTGGGCTAATCAATCAGATGATACCAAGCAAAGTGAGATGTTGGGGGCGTCACTGACCTGAATGATATAGATATTGGCAGTATAAATATAAAAATAAATCTATCACTAAATATCTGAAACTTCAGTTCAAGCAGGATTTAGAATGACAATATTGGCACCATACCAGCTGATTGCATTGACCGACAGACCAGCAGCATCTATCAACATCCGTAACCAACAGCTTCACAGTCTTATTAATCTGCCCTTGTATTCTGCTAACTCAAGTAACGTACTGTGACATAACACGCTGTCCAGGAAGGAACACACAGGAAGGTTGACTTGATGGGGAAGCCCTGAATCTGCCCTTCTCTCTCTCCTCTTTCCTTTGACACCTTAAGAGAACTTACCTAAAGCATTCAGCACTAAAATATTGACTTACTGACTCAAAGGTTCTCTCCATCTGATTGTCCAGCGTGATCAAAGAGTTCATAGAGAATTAGCAGATAGCCCACTACTCTTCTCTGTTCCAAACATTCCAGCAGGACACATCTCTGCATTAGACATATGGTCCTGATGCAGGATTTGAATTGCACACTCAGTTGTGTTCAAAGGCTTTTATTGAGCAGCCAGGGCTTATTTGTACCAATATAACTAGTCTATGAATGATGTAAGCACCATTACCCAGCCCCTGATATGAAAAGATTGGTGGGATTTAGCCGTTTGCAAACAAACAAAACAAAACAGGGACGACTGCAAATTGCTAAACTGGCTCATCCCGATACTGTCATTTTGGAAGAGGATAGTTCAATGCATGGTTCAGATAGCCTACACTATCTACCCAAGCCTAAGGAGTATAATGAGCACATTTGCTAGTTAACAAATACATCTCATCTATTTCATCTCATCTATTTCAAGCATTCAAGCAGGGAGTGCTTCCTTTTCAATTAATTCTGCTACTCTTCTGGATGACGGTTTATGGCAGCTTAAAAATACAATGCTGAATACATTTTGAAGACACATGTTTCTTGTCTGCCTGGCTCTGAAAGTGCCATGGCTCAGATCCATCCGTGACAGGGATTGTGTGGACTGTCGTAATCATGTAACCCTCTTTTCTCCCCACCCCCTTATTTTCTAGCGCTCAGTCAAAAACCTTAGCGCTGTTTCTGCTTGCTCTGAGTTGCTATGGAAACATTCCCAGGCAAGGGGGCAGCAGAGAGGCCTGAGTGACTACAAACAAGCAGCTGCTATTTCAGAGCACCTGAGGGAGAGCAGGACGGTGTTAACCATACTCAGTAGCTGCCGGGAGTGTTTTCATGAAGGGCCGACATTTCTGCAGGTCACACACACACACACACAGGTACAAGATGGAAGTGCCTGACCAAGCAGCAGCGAGTTCTGTCAGGGGTACAGAACTGGCAGCTACTTTGAGCACCAGTCAGATCCAGTCCAGCTCTGCAGGGAGAAGATAGAGCTGCTGGGAGTAACCCAGACTGCATCTGTGCGGTGCCTCTCAATACAGTTTTCTGTCATTGTAAAAGTTAGTTGGACCTCATTGGTCTGCAGGATTCGTATGTTAAGGAACCTGTAAAGTCCTTAGCCCCAAGAAGGAAAATATTATTTTTAAAATATAGCAATGGGTTATAGTTAAAATGATGGGGAAGTCTGCTACTCGCCTAAAAGGCTGCTGCCTTGGTCATCTTATTCTAAGAAGCAAGCTTAGAAGTAAGTGTGTAGGGCAGATGTATGTGTGTGACTGTATCTATTGTTGAGACCAAGGCCCTGTGCTCTGACTGATACAACACCAGTTGGATTCAGCCCAACTCAGCAGGGTTAAGATAGAGCTGCCAGGGGTAACCTGGGCTGAATCTATGGGTTGGATCTCAAAACAATTTTGTATAATTTTACTGAAGTCAGTGGGATTGAGACTGGGAAAACTTCATAAATAGTTTACTGGAAGCCAAATGTCTTCATGAGTCATATTACATCACTGAACTACAGACAGCATGCTCGTCTAACAGCCACAGTAATTGTTAGCTTTTCTTATTTAAAGTTGCATGCACTCAGTATTGTAGATGCTGAAAAACTGGTTACGTCGTACAACTAAATGTTTTATCTAATTGCCAGTATAATACCCAGGGTGAGCCTCTGTGAGAGCAGATCTCCGATTGTCAGAAGTCCTAATTCCTGTACTTATTTTGTAAGGTTTAAAATAATATATTATATATTTAGGTTTAGGACCTGTGTTATATTTTTCATTGGAAAGGAAAACAACAAATCTCTAGTTAGTGATGTTAGTCTAGCTAGGGCGCATTGTCATTGATGTGCTATAACTGTTTGTCTTTGGAGTGTTATTCAGTAAAAAGACATTTTAAACTGTTGGGTGTGTATGACTGTCCTATGGTAAAGACTGGAACTGAGTTCCAAGAAGAAGAAAAAAGTGAATCCTATTATAATTTCCACTTTTAGTATTTAGAGGGTTTGTATAGAAAATCCAGCTGTAGTCTCTTCCAAGCATATGAATTCATGGTCTGTTTAAATACTTTAAGTCAGATAGAGGAATTTTGTAGCACAGAATTGGTAAATAAATTGACTTACTTCCCTCTGCGTAGGTTAGAACATCATGCACCAAAATGCTGCAATTGAACATGTGCACCGCAACAGAGCGGGCATGAGCAGCCTACAGTGGAATTTGAATCCTAAACTGGCTTTAGCATTGCATAGAATCATAGAATATCAGGGTTGGAAGGGACCGCAGAAGGTCATCTAGTCCAACCCCCTGCTCAAAGCAGGACCAATTCCCAGTTAAATCATCCCAGCCAGGGCTTTGTCAAGCCTGACCTTAAAAACCTCTAAGGAAGGAGATTCTACCACCTCCCTAGGTAACGCCTTCCAGTGTTTCACCACCCTCTTAGTGAAAAAGTTTTTCCTAATATCCAGTCTAAACCTCCCCCACTGCAACTTGAGACCGTTACTCCTCGTTCTGTCCTCTGCTACCACTGAGAACAGTCTAGATCCATCCTCTTTGGAACCCCCTTTCAGGTAGTTGAAAGCAGCTATCAAATCCCCCCTCATTCTTCTCTTCTGCAGACTAAACAATCCCAGCTCCCTCAGCCCCTCCTCATAAGTCATGTGTTCTAGACCCCTAATCATTTTTGTTGCCCTTCGCTGGACTCTCTCCAATTTATCCACATCCTTCTTGTAGTGTGGGGCCCAAAACTGGACACAGTACTCCAGATGAGGCCTCACCAATGTCGAATAGAGGGGAACGATCAAGTCCCTCGATCTGCTCGCTATGCCCCTACTTATACATCCCAAAATGCCATTGGCCTTCTTGGCAACAAGGGCACACTGCTGACTCATATCCAGCTTCTCATCCACTGTCACCCCTAGGTCCTTTTCCGCAGAACTGCTGCCTAGCCATTCGGTCCCTAGTCTGTAGCGGTGCATTGGATTCTTCCGTCCTAAGTGCAGGACCCTGCACTTATCCTTATTAAACCCCATCAGATTTCTTTTGGCCCAATCCTCCAATTTGTCTAGGTCCTTCTGTATCCTATCCCTCCCCTCCAGCGTATCTACCACTCCTCCCAGTTTAGTATCATCCGCAAATTTGCTGAGAGTGCAATCCACACCATCCTCCAGATCATTTATGAAGATATTGAACAAAACCGGCCCCAGGACCGACCCCTGGGGCACTCCACTTGACACCGGCTGCCAACTAGACATGGAACCATTGATCACTACCCGTTGTGCCCGACAATCTAGCCAGCTTTCTACCCACCTTATAGTGCATTCATCCAGCCCATACTTCCTTAACTTGCTGACAAGAATACTGTGGGAGACCGTGTCAAAAGCTTTGCTAAAGTCAAGAAACAATACATCCACTGCTTTCCCTTCATCCACGGAACCAGTAATCTCATCATAAAAGGCGATTAGATTAGTCAGGCATGACCTTCCCTTGGTGAATCCATGCTGGCTGTTCCTGATCACTTTCCTCTCATGCAAGTGCTTCAGGATTGATTCTTTGAGGACCTGCTCCATGATTTTTCCAGGGACTGAGGTGAGGCTGACTGGCCTGTAGTTCCCAGGATCCTCCTCCTTCCCTTTTTTAAAGATTGGCACTACATTAGCCTTTTTCCAGTCATCCGGGACTTCCCCGGTTCGCCACGAGTTTTCAAAGATAATGGCCAGTGGCTCTGCAATCACAGCCGCCAATTCCTTCAGCACTCTCGGATGCAACTTGTCCGGCCCCATGGACTTGTGCACGTCCAGCTTTTCTAAATAGTCCCTAACCACCTCTATCTCCACAGAGGGCTGGCCATCTCTTCCCCATTTTTGTGATGCCCAGCGCAGCAGTCTGGGAGCTGACCTTGTTAGTGAAGACAGAGGCAAAAAAAGCATTGAGTACATTAGCTTTTTCCACATCCTCTGTCACTAGGTTGCCTCCCTCATTCAGTAAGGGGCCCACACTTTCCTTGGCTTTCTTCTTTCAGTCTTTAAAATGCGGGATAAGACAACAGAGCTATGCAAGTGCCCTGTTAACAGTCATTAAATCTCAGGGCTGGAGGCAAAGCAACAGATAGGTCTATAAAAGTTATCATACAGATAATAAAATAGTAGATGGTAACAAATACTGCATAAAACATTAAATTAATTCACTTCACTTTAAAAAGAAATCTTTTAAATCTCAGTTTTCATTTTAATTCTTGGTCTCATCTAGCCAGGTCTCTGCCCTGATGTTTCAGGCCAAGCCTGGGGCTGTGGGGACACCTGAGGCTTGTGGGCTGTGAAAGGAAATTAGAGCTCTTCATTCTCAAGAGCACGCTGTTTTCCTCTAAAAGCATTTTCTACTCAAGGTAGATGCCCCCATTTTTCTCATGTACATTTCCTTCAATTAAGATACATATTGGGACACCAGTTTCTGTATCGCTATCCGTAACAAAAGGGAGCGGAAGACTATCTTCCCAAATGAGTCACAAACAGAAAACCCAGCCACCTTCAGACAAACTGGCAGACCCTTCACAACCTCTGGTGTGACAGAGGCTGCTGCTGCATATTTTCCCACACACTCTCTCTCTGTCCTCACATAGCATAGCAAGTAAGACAAATTACCTTGCAAGCTATGTGCCCATGCAGATCTATCCTTAATCTACAACCTGTTTTGTAGCTGTAGGCATCTATGTTGAAGGGACCAGTCAAGGATAAATCACTGAAGCAATGTATGCCCATTGTTTATTAATTATATTTTATATAATGATAATGCTAACTCCTACATAGCATAGTATTAGGCAAATTTGAGGAAGTACTTTAGTCTATCCCTTAGTCTAGCTCTCTCTCTTCACAGGAGCAATACATTGACCTGACCAGATGGCATGCTGTGGAAGAGAATATTTCAGAATCACATCTAGGACAATCGCTCCTCTCAAGCACAGGTAGACCACAAGCCAGAGGCAGCATGATATTGGCCCCCCATGGTGCTGTCAGCCTCTATCTGTTGAACTAGAAGGCACCTGCCAAAACTGGTTTGTGAGGCACTGATAACCCAAGGGTCTTTCAGACAAGAGCTCACCAAAGCAATTATAGTTCAGAATGTCCCATGCTGCTATTATTAAAATGCCAAATGTAGTAGATGAAGTCATTGGATGCAGATAAATTTGGGATTTCTAAAGGAAGGAAGACAGGAAGAATGGGTCCTTCACATAATGTAATATAACTACATTTAGCACAAGGTTTTTCACACAAACTTTGTGTATCTCAAATTGGTTTACAGAATTCAATAGTATAGTTGTAGAGAGAAATAATAGAATGAATGTGAAATTATTTATTACTTATAGAGAGCTGTATACACATGGTAGAACAATTTTTTTAGCTAAGATCTGAAATAAGATGGACAGTTGACGATACAGCAGGGCAAGAGAGATGGAAGTTGCAGTCAAGCTGAAGGAAAAATATTAAATGAAATTAATTTGAATACACTTATTAATAAGAATCAAATGGAGTTCCAAAGTGTAAAAAAAAAAAAAAAGGAAAGAAAGAAATTACACCTAACTCCTTACCCTAATAATCTGTTTGTTTCTATATAAGACCACAGAACCAATTAATGAGCAACACTCATAATTAACAGTTATTTTACTCTAGGCTGGAATGAGACTAGAGTCCCAGAGTTATAGTCCCCCCAAGCTTTCTCTGTTGCCCCATCATTAGAAGTCATTATTATTATTGGTCCTGGCAATGTTCCAAGTCAAAACAAATTAAAAAGGTTAAAAAAATCTTCATGTTGAGTTAAATACCCTACTTTCCAGATGATCTGTAAGAACAGTTAGAGATTAGCAAGGAGGGAAAGATGGATATATATTTTTACCCTACCCGGCTCGCATGCATCCATTCATTGTCAAATGATTGCTCAGGCATATTTAATGAGACCACTTTTACCAAGGACAGAGCCGCCCTCTGCATCCTCCCCTCAGAGGAAAAGATGAGGCAGCTGTGCAAGTACCTCAGCAAGTACTACTGGGGAAGCCACAAGAAAGGGGGACATTTTCCTGTCATTCATAGGCTTGCCAAGACCAAGAAATCGTGCAGAAATCTTTTACCCTCCTGAAGAAGGAACCTGTAAGGATTTGCAGTATAATCCTGGGTAAATAGGATTGCAAAATGGTTACAATAAAATAGTACTTTCTCTATATTAATTTCAAATTTTTTTAAAAATATAGCAAAAAACAAAGCCCGAGTGTGCTGGAAATAACATTCCAGAAACGCAGATAAACTTAGGAACTTCATCAAACTAGATTCCAACTTGATAAGCATGTTTTTGACCTTAAGACTGCAGAATTCTTCTCAATCATAGCCTCCTGCCCATCAGTATATAGGTTCTATTTTAATACTATCAACATTTGCAAATCCATTTTTCAAGTGCCTTCATCTGTCCAGTGGACATGCATGAGGTTGGTTCAACTTTTTGAGTAAATATATATAGGGGTGTGTGTGCGCGCACACCGACATATATATATGAATATATACAAGCTGCAGCAAGTATTTTGTTTTGAAGCTGAGATCCAGGCTAACAAACCAAATGAAGATCCTAACTGAAGCCTGCTGTGAGATTGAACTGCTGAGCCAAGGGTCCCCAGGGGTGAAGTTGACCAGGCATATAAAAATCTTAATTGTTTGATAATTCCATGACAGGGGAGACCATAGAGCAAGGTCCCTCAGTAAACAGAATGGGATTGAGTTAAGTAATGATTTACTGGCTTTTAATGGGTTTGTCTTGAACCTTCATGTTACGTTAGCTCAGAACCAATTTCTTTTACCTTGGATCATAACCCTAATAAAAATATTCCTGTAAGGGCCTGTTTTTCATGTCAGTTACACCAGTATAAATTAGGAGTAGCTCAGTTGAAGTTAATTAAGTTGCATGGATGAAGTACAATCAAAACTTGTCCCTCAGTTTCTAAAGCAGTGAAATCACACTATCACACTATTCCAAGTCTGTGGACAATCTTTGTTGAATACTTAAGCATTTTTCAGAAAGGGATACTGGTTAGAGACTACTCAACATTTCTTCTCTATGACACCATTCCTAGAGATTTGCACAGCAGAGCTCTGACACTGAAGCACTTACGTGCATGGGGAAGAAAAAAAGCTACAGAAAGAAATGGGAGCTGTGTGCGTGCAAGGACAGCAGGATTGGGCCCACTTTTTAATATTATTGTCGCTTTGATGTCCTAACTTGGCTTCTGATCCTGCTCTCGTTAAAGTCAACAAAACTCCCAGTGACTTCAATGACAGCAGGATCAGGTTCTTGATCTCTTTGTACTCTTACTTAGCTAAATCCTCTGGCCCTAGCTCAAGCAAAACTCCCGAGTGTTTATTCACAAATGGGGTTTTGGCTGAAGAAGCAATACAAGATTTGGCATACTAACATTCACAGGAGCAGATAACACTAAGGACCAGTCAAGTCTGCAGAGAATTGGAGAGCTCAAAGTAGCAGCCTATGTCACTGTTTTCATACTTATATTTGTCTGTCATTTTAACACAGTTTTGTTCCAGGCCCCCATGGGCTGAGCTCATGTTGAGAAACATCTTCTTGCAGAGTTTCCTACTCCCTCCCTACACACTGGGTGTAATTTTTTTTAATTAATGGTTTCCTAGAGCCTTGAACAATATCTGGGTACTTTACAGGGGCTTATCCAGTTAATTATATACAGTCCCTGTGATCAAACCTTCTACTCTCCAAGTATCATATGTTTTACCATTCCCTTCTAAAGCCCATCAGCTGCCCTTTTAATTCTGTAATACCCACTTTAATTCTCTTCCATTTCTAACGCCCCTTTTTTGTGAACCAAAGGAGTTCTTGTCTAGAACTTAGTAAAATAAAAACATCCAGGTGGAAGTCAATTTTTTTGATGCACCCTAACTAATAAATTTCCCGAACTCACTAGAATAACCTTTACTATGAAATAAACATTGCATCTAGGCTGACAACAATAACGAATGGGCTAATGAGCTATGGGTCTAAACACCGGGGGCAGGGAGGGAGAACCACCATTTAAGTGGCCTAAAGTGCAATAAATGGGAGTAATGGACTGAACGTGAGGAAAGGAAAATCTAGCCTGAATATCAGGACAAATGTCCTGACAGTGAGATCTATTAGACTATGGAATTGGGAGCCCCATCACTTAGGCCATTAAGACAAATGGATAAAGCATTGGAGAATGTATGTAGACAGCAATCCTATACTGCCAGGAGGCTGGAGTAGACAGGCTAATGTGCTGTCTTTTCCACATCTAATTTCTGAGAGAGTGTGTAAAATCTCAATACATTTTAATTGTATATAGGCTAAGATGTGATCCCTGTGCCCCAGCTGCCCCAGTGTCAGGGTTTTGATTGTAAATGCCAACTCAGCTCTAAATACAGGGATGTTGCTAGTGGCATAATGATGCTATGAACAGAACAGAAAACATTATCTGTGTTATGATTATTTCTTTCTCAGAGTTCAATATTTCTATACAATTTAACAGATTGTTTTACCCTCTTGCATGCAAAGGAGAGTTGATCTTATGAGCTATTACCCAAGATGTCTATTTTACTTCACTCAGTCTACTTGTGATGAGGAAATTTAAACATTCAGACTATCCCTGTAGAGAAGCTATTCAAACAAAAAAGTTGAAATATATTCAAACTGAAAGTTAAAAGCCTAAAGCAAATATCTATGCCAACTTATTTGTTCAAGAAATATCGGTTGATGTTGCCCAACTAAGATTAAACGTTCTATTAATAGCAAACAAACAAAAGGAAAGAGAAGCACCAATCTACACAGTGAAAAAGACGAACAGGGGCCTTGGGGCATTCTTCTCTGTTCCAGAGCCATATTTATCTTAAAAAGAAAAGGAGGACTTGTGGCACCTTAGAGACTAACAAATTTATTTGAGCATAAGCTTTCATGAGCTACAGCTCACTTCATCGGATGCAAGGTTTAAAGTTCAGTCACAGTAATTTAGATACATACGAAGACGTAATGTAAGGAAACAAAGTGTTCTTCAGGTAATTGTTAAGATGCCACAATTTTACAAACACAACACAATCAGAAAAAATTTGAGGAAAACAGAAGGCCTGATACCCTAACAGACTAGACTCTTCCCACTGATCTATCCATATCTCTCTTCAAATTAATTTCCAACTCTATCTACAGCTTCCTTCAAGAAACTACCAATTTTTGCACAACCTTGCAAAGACAATGGAACTATTCACGTGAGGAAGTGGTACTCAACACGAATCAGGGTTTTGACTGTGGTTTAATTGATTACCACTCTTAAAATACTGATGATTGCATTGCTATTTCTAGCAGAAGACTGAACTTCTTTTGCAACTATTATGAATATCTGTTTTATTGTAATCCACCTGCTCATCTGATTTCCTTTCCCCACAATAAATGTGTACCCCACAAAATGGGGCTTCTTTTCTGTCTGGAACAAAAAGATGCTAATTCAGCAGGGCTTGACCTTGCCAGCAGTGAGCATAACATGCTCTCATTCCACAGGCACCAATAAAATATTGACTGAAATCCAGCAGGAGGAAGTAGGGGGTCCAACCTCATAGTTTATCATTTTGCAGTCACTGAGAGGATTACTCAAAGATATATACTTCTGTGACATTTACTTAACGTGCTATAAACATTCAACTTGTAAGTCAACATGCCAGAGAAATGATCCATCAAAGAGACAATGTCTATGCATTTAACTCTGGCCTTGGGGTGGGCTAATTTAGAGAGGGACTTGTAAAGTACAGGGCCAGAAGTAACCTTTGAAGCCTGTTCCTAAAGGTGGATCATATTGTCCTAAATGACATGTGCAGAGATCTATTTTTGCTATCTACATATATTAAAAAGGAATCCATCACTGTAAAGCCCGAGCAACTAACTAGGAACTAATATTTCAGCGTGTCCTAAAACACATAGTATTCACCTGTTCTATGGTGAAACAAAGCACCTCATTCTGCAGAGCAGTCTGCCAAATACCATTCCCCAGCACTGCAAATTTATAAATACGCACAAAGTTCTAACTAGATGTGTAGACAATATTGCAACAAACAGTGGTTTGTTTTTATCACTGAAATGTTCCTTTGTTGTGACCCATAGAAAATAAGGGTGCTGCTGAACTGCTACAGATTTCATGATTGGTAAAAAATTGCCTTTTGCCCTTTCCATTATCACAACCCATCTCAGTTACTAATCAAACTCTAGATCGGACTCTGCAGTTTTGATTGGTTTGGAAATACAGTAGTTGCATTAAAAAGTCAGTGTACTAACAACTACTACAGAGGTGTCTGAGGCTAATACAGGTTTCCTTTATACTCAGAATAGCAAACAGTTGTATCTCCAGTACCCTGATACAGTAAATGTTGACTTTTTACTGGTGACCAATGTATATAACTTCTGAAATGGATTCATTATACTAAAATCACTGTTAATCACCATTACCGTGAGTGTGCAGAGAAGAAAGGTAGTTTTGTGTGGCCATTGAATTAAAAATTTAGGTTTATAATTGTAAAAAAATCCTGTGTATAATTTCTTATTAAATAGGCATAATTCAACTTACACTCAAACACACAGAATGTGTGTGCATATTATGCAGATTTTATATGGAGTGTATACAATATGTCTAAGTAACATCTCATTCTGAATGCATCTCAAATAAAGAGCAATAATGATATAAAAGCTAGTCTGCACACTTCTTACAATTATATTCCCAAAGTCACAAGCTACATGTTGATTATCTTCTATTAATACATTGTGAAATCTTCCTTAACTTTCTAATAAAATGTTTATCTCCAAGGAAATTCTGTAGAAAAGACTATATTTGCATATAAATAATAAGCATGTCAAAACATAATATGTTAGGATTTGGTATTCTTAATAAGAGTGTAATACACAATTTATATTAATTTCCTTAAACTCCACAAATTCAATCACTGGCAGTGGCATTATACGATTAATTAAATTACCATTATTTTTACTGAAGTTATGGCAGCTGATTAAGAATTGCTCTTTTCGGCTTTGCATATTTTGTGCTTACCATTTTATAATCTAATCATACCTAGTTAATTCTGTGCTTCATAGGGGGAAAAAAGGAATATAGTAATGTTTCAGAGGAGGAGGAAGGGGGAAGCTTTCAGGGGCCTTTTCGGGAGTACCAGATATAATGATGCAGCAGAACATACTGTAGTAGGTGGTGTCTAACAAAGCTTCATCATCTGAACAACTCTGCCTCTGCCCTCCTAATCTTAGCCCAAGGTGCCATTGAAATTACATCACCAAAAAAGATAAGTTCCAAAGAAACACTCATCTCTGAAGATAATCATCTACCACAATAGATTTCAAATTGTAATAAAAATACCTTGAATGTTAAAGGTGAATTTCAATTAAGGATCCATTGCACTTTTTGCTCCAGACCACAATAAAAATGTATTTCACTGCCAACAGCAAAATCTCCTGTGAGCTCCTCTTTGAAAGCTGATTATTTTTGGAACATGCTCTAGTTTATAAAGAAAGCAGCACTGTGTGTAAAATGTAATACTGAAAGGTAGATATTAGTATACTGACAGTATAAAAACTGGGCAGCAATTGGAAATGATATTTTTACATAGGCTGCAAACATAAATGTAAGACTGAAGAGAAATGTTATGGATGGCGTTGAATAATATGGCATTATGTCTTTCCTCTCCTACTGGTGAGCTAAAAGATTCAAGCAACGATGGTGGAACTAGAGCAATTGCTGTACTGGGCCAGACAACTGATCCATCTAGTCCAGTATCCTGTCACCATGAGTGACCATTGCCAGGTGCTTAAGAGTGAAGTACAAGAAACCTTGAGGTAGGCAGTTCCTCCAGTAGAAGGCTCCTCTGGACCCCCAATAGTGAGGTACATCCCAAGTCCACCCTCAGGTGCAACTGGCAAATGCTTAGACCCTCTGGGCATTTCTGCAGGGTTTGTTTTTGGGTTTTTGTTTGCGTGGGGGGGGGAGTTGGTGGTTGCAGCAATGAAGCAACCTATATAAAGTAAAATGCCAGTGTGAGATGAAAGCATCGTGTTTACTGAGTAAAATGTAAAGAAAAAATGAGCATCTGCTCTTGCAAAGACACTTGGCAATTCTATTCACCGCAGTACTCGCCTCTCCATCTTTTGGGCACCTTTGCGTGATGATAATACAAAGGAGTCCCTTTTGCCGCAATGCCAGAGATTCTGAAGTGGTATCACAAGCACACGTTGTAAAGACAGTGATGGCAATTGGACACCTGAAGTGCCAGCAAAAGAAGCATCAGTTACGTAAACAACCTGTGCCAACAGACTGCCTCACACTGAGCAAGGGTGCCCTCTGGTACCTGTCCACTACAGAAAAGAGGCTATTGCTTAGCTGTTGAACAAGGTATAAAGTGCGCCCTCCATGTCAAAATGTGGGATAAATGAGGGTTCCCTAGGCCCATATTTTAAAAACTATTTCAAGGAGCTGGATGACCACCACCCAGATGGCAAGTTTGCTGCTTCCTTGCTGATAAATACTATGCAGCCAACAAACCCAGATGGCCAAACAGAGAAATCACAAAGATAACAATATGCCTGCACAAGCAAAAGGTTAATGAATTAGGACCCGAGCAGATAAAATCTGCTACCTGGTACATTAAACCTGTTTATATATATTGTTTGTTTACATTTATTTTCACATTTTGTGATTCATAAACAAACAGACTAAAAATTGTAAAATGCAGATCCACTACCATAAAGCTACCTATACGGACTAGCCTACTTCCTCTACTCCCAAGATCTGCCCCTCATTCTTCTAGAAACTGGGTCTGCAAATATTTAAATTTCGCTGACTGGGAGGAGGATGAGAAACATTAGCACATGGCTCCCAGCAGACTCATGTGTGGGAATTACAGGGAAATTTCTCCTTGACCACTAATTTGTCTTCTCTGAGAAAACCTAGCCAACAACCCTCACTGGAAGGTGTTTGTGACCACTTCCAGGTCCCAGAGGCAGTCGACAAAATGTCAATCAGGGGTCATGAGAAAGACAGGGTAAGTGAGGTGGACTATCTTCTGTTGGTGAAAGGTACAAGCTTTTGAGCTACATGGAGCTTTCTTTCATGTTTGTGAAGCTCGAAAGCTTGTACAATCCACCCAACAGCAGTTGGTGCAAGAAGATATTACCTCATCCACCTGTCTCGCTCACATCCTGGGACCAACACAGCTACAACAACAAAGCAAACCATCAGGGGCCATGTCACTTTTTGACCCCAGCCTAAAAATGAATCCTACACTAAGGGGCCTTCCAAACTTGTAAACAACATTAATAGAACATTTAACACCAGATTACAAAGATAGAGAGACTTAATATTAAAGAAAAAACTACAAGTTAGAGGGATACTAATTTTTATTACTAGCTCCATCTTCTTTTAAACCAACTGGGAGAGTTTGGTCACCAAAGCAGGTTTTCTATAAGAGAAATTAAGCAGCTAAGGAGGAGCTAATATCCTTTTCTCAGGTGAGAAATGTACAGCAGTCCTCATTAGATGGGAAACAGCCAACACCGAGCAGCAGGGAGAATGCTGGGGAACAAGCCAAGCTCCACAGAAGCCACAGTACTCATGCAACATTTTTGTTTTGAAAGGCCCTGGGCCTGAGAAAGGCTGATTCAGAGGGGGATGTGACTTCCTCAGAGGTGTGGGTGGGAAACCACCCTGCAGTTAAGCATCTCTCTTCTTGTGTGTATTTCTGACAGGCTTTTCACCTGAGTGTGTGCTAATACGTGAACACCTGGTACCCCAAGATTAATCCTGTTGGAGGCGACAGCAAATTTTATGAATGCTGTGGCTGTGAAGTTTGAATGCTAAAGTTTCACAAATGTGAAGTGTTCTGCATGGAAGAGCACAGGAATTGTATTACACAAGCCTGCAAATAAACAACCCTCCTATGAGCACTTACATGACCTTAAAATATTTATTCAGCTCCCCTATTAACTTTTTTAAACGCTGAGGAAACGTTGACTCAGCTGCTTAAATAACAAGAGGAGCAATTAGAATAATAAAAAGCCAAGAGACTATCACCCACAGAACTTCTAGCTCCAGCATTGTATTGCAGCCCTTCTAAGGCTGAGCCAGAGCATCTGTGAACTCTGGGAAAGTTTGGAACCACACCTTGTGGATTGGGACCATCTTTCATGAATGAACAAATAATTAGTCCTCCCTGGTGTGAGCAATCTAGTGACATACTGATGGGTAAACCCCAACCGGTAAAACAGATACAGTGAAGGCTTTGTATCTGCACAATTCCAGTGCGTAAAAATGTCCAACACTTTGACTTCCATTGACATTACAATGCTTCCTGAATTGGCATTTGAGAAGGAGTGCTCTTCTGATGGAAGATGCTTAACTTCTACATAATGAAGAGTGAGAGATGCAGGGCTGGAGAGCCGAGTGACAGATCTTCAAGTTCCATCTGAGTAACATCTTATAGACTAAATGGGAGGCATGTGGATGGGTGTGCTATGGGAATGTAGATGAAAAGAGTGAGAGTGACAGCATGGAGCACAGACCTTGATGGAAAAATGCATACGTCAGATCATTTGTTTTTGGAAAATTACTGTAATTCCTCCCAGGTAAATCTTTTGTTAGTTTCCAAAAATGGTGGGATAAAGACTGCATACATGAGAAGGGATTGGACTTTTGACTCCAGAGTTCACTGCTTTGGATGGGGCGTGGCTGGGTTATCTGGAGATGAGGAAAAAATAGTTCCTGTATTTCAGAAAAATTCTTCCAGACTGAGGACTTCTACCCCGATCTGAATTTGAAGGAACAGGTGGAGTTTGCAGGCTACTAAAGGAGGCGCGGCCTATGGCACCTTTACGTGACTGGAACTGGAACAGAAGAATATTTCAGTCAAGGTCTCAGAGGAAAATGAACTCTGAATTGTGCCCAGTGTGTTTACTTGACTGGTCTCCGGAAATACCTCCTGCTACTCAGTAAAAATCTCACTGACTCGCTGACCAGGTGAACGGCAGACAGAGAGCCCCGAGCACGCTGTGTGGTAGGTGGGCAAAGAGCCCCTGCCACTCCCACATATCCTGTTCTCAAAGTCCCCATCTCCCCAAGTAATCTGTACACAATCTTTGCCTCCTTCCCCCAGGTAAGCTGTTCATACAGAGGCCCCACCTGCAGGCTCACACATGATGAAGTTATCTTTCTCTACCAAAGGGTTTAGATCAGTATCTGCAGGGAAACAAGCATTTCCTTATCCTCTCTTTTCTGCTTCCAGCTGATAAATTCTGGCAGAAGCTGCATTGTTCATCGAGATGAAGGGGCCAGACTCCTGCAAGGTTCTCAAGCATCATCTGCCAGTGACATATTTACTGGAACATTTTTATAGTCTTTGTAGACACAGAAAACCAGCCAACTATCTATTGTGACATCCCAAGAGAAAAATCAGTCAGGAGGTCAGTAGGCACCATGAGATTTATAAGGCGGGACTCATAGCTATGATAGTATCAGGATGGGGCCTGCAGCCATGAAAATCTCCACGTATCAGCAACCTCAGGCAACAAATGCCACCTGTGCTGGGGAAGGAGCGACAGGAAGGAAAACACTTTAGCAACTGGAACTTTTGGTTTGTTCCTGGTTTGATCACATGGTGAGTCTCTTGTGCAGGCAACTGGCAGAGTAACTAGGTGCCCAGTTTGAGAGACAGTTGACTCTGTTACCAACAGATGAACAGTTTTCACGCGCAGGTGAACCCGCTCACATAAAACTGCTGCAGAAACAAGCATGCCAGTGCTGCATCAGTTAGCTCTGAATTTTACACACATCCAAGCTCAGCCAGATTCCTGGTCACATAAAAGAGGGTTTCCCTGCATAGAAATAATGTCTCAGACATTAAACATACTGAAATTGCTCACCAGTTTGAGGATCCTGTAGCCCAGTGTTAACATTGTTGGCTATGGTAGACGACAGTACACAAGTATTTTTGTGAGCCAGACCAGCTGCCCACATACCATAGTTTGCACAACACACCTTCAGTTCATTGATCTGTACAGTTGGAGATTTCAACTGTTAGATGTTTACTCCTCATTTTTGATCGGTTGTCCTGAAATTCTGCCCTTCCGCGAGAACCCTCTGTGCCCAGCTCTGCCGTCCCCTGTATTCTCTGTGACTGTAAACCCATTAATTTGACAGCCATTTTTGTTTGCTTCTGAGCCGACATGGAACTGAAGAGCTTTGGAGGGAGCTGACAACATGAATCTTTTATATTTGGACTAATCAATTAAAAGGCCATTATAGCAGGAAATGCCAGGATGTTAAATGGTCGAGCAAATCCGTATTTATGCCCTTCTGCCTGGAATTCCTCACTTACTATTTACCATCACGCTCTGAGTAATCTTCCATTTAACCCACACTCAAAAGAAAGGTTTTGCTGTATGTAAAACACAAGGCATTTTGGAAGGAAGGGTATTGCTAATTCATCTTGGTATCTAACTAGCACTTAGAGACCCTGGCCAGATCCTCAGTCCAAATCTAAAGGCATGCAGTAAACTACACCAGTTTTTAAACGCCCTTTATAGACTTGAGAAGGCTGCGTTTGTTGTTTTCTTCTCCCTCCCAATGTTATTACACAACCCCACCTCTCCAACTCACAGAGAGAGCCTGGCCATGAGGGTCTAACAGCAATGGTTGCCATAGCAACAGTGACTCTCTGAAGCATGATTTCTTTTTCGCCAGTTGAGATGGTTCAAGTATCCATTAAACGTTATTGTGGTATATAGAACAAGCAGTACAAATTCTGACAAATCAATGAGACACGCATTTTTATGCCTCACAATATGCCTCATTTCTCACTGCTAGCTTGAAACTAGCCATACAAGTTACTGTCTACTGATTTTCACATCCGAGAGCAATCTAGGGGGCAGATCCTCAGGGAGTGTAAATTGTCATAGTTTCATTAAAGTCAATGGAGCTATGACAGTTTACACCCGCCTAGGATCTGTCCCTAAATAATTAAAACACTGTAAATAATGTCAAATTTATCCACAAACTAGAGCAACTGAGCTCAAAGAGGACCTGTAAATATTAAACTATATATTTTCCTAAACATAAGCTATCCTGCAGCTTTCCACCTATGCTTACCCTAGTCTCTTACTGGATGCTGACAAGGTGCCTCTCTATGTTAGCTTATTCCTTTTATTTTATTTCTGCATGACTGTACCTGTCCTGAAAGCTAGGAAGTAACAAAGAATCATAGAATATCAGGGTTGGAAGGGACCTCAGGAGGTCTTCTAGTCCAACCCCCTGCTCAAAGCAGGACCAATCCCCAACTATATCATCCCAGCCAGGGCTTTGTCAAGCCTGACCTTCAAAATATCTAAGGAAGAAGATTCCACCACCTCCCTAGGTAACGCATTCCAGTGTTTCACCACCCTCCTAGTGAAAAAGTTTTTCCTAATATCCAACCTAAACCTGGCTCTCTCTATAGCTCCGCAGATGCACCTCAATCCTCCGTTCAGAACCTCTCACTAGTCCAGTCCTGACATATATCCCATCCCAAAATCTAATCAATGCACCTCAGTTTTGACCTACTGGATTCCCTGCTATTCCAGTCAAGGAAAAAACACTCCTATTCCCCCAACTGCATGCACCCTTGTGCTGTTCTGTATTTATGCCTCAAATTTCCAGTCTTCTCTGTGACACACATCATTGCCAATGCACCTCAATTTCAACCCATAAACACTTTCATTTTACATATTAGCTAGAACTTTGAGGAGTATTTTGCCACTTACAGGACCTTCTCTTTAATGTGTTCACCTTTTATAAAGGTTAAGTCAGACTGAATTCTGATGGTCTTTTCCTTCTTTGGAACAATAAACCCTCTGTCTCTGCCCAAGACAGTGCTGATATGTCATTAATCTTTTCTGAGCTCATGAGCAGTGGATATTCCCTCACATTTTCAAACCTCCTGTGAATCATTACTTAAGTGGCAATTATTGACCTCTTAATTTAATAGGGAGTACATTGTTATGTAATTACAGAGCAAATAAATATGTCATTATTTCTGCATTCTAAACTAAAGGGAGGTTACAACATTGTAATTACACATAAGAGTTCCATTGTGTGCAATTACCCTGTAATCTGCACCACAATATCATTACTCAAAAAAGGCAAGCAGGATGACAGTGGTAACTATAGTCCAGTTATCAGAGTAGCAGCCGTGTTAGTCTGTATTCGCAAAAAGAAAAGGAGTACTTGTGGCACCTTAGAGACTAACCAATTTATTTGAGCATGAGCTTTCGTGAGCTACAGCTCACTTCATCGGATGCATACCGTGGAAACTGCAGCAGACTTTATATATACACAGAGAATATGAAACAATACCTCCTCCCACCCCACTGTCCTGCTGGTAATAGCTTATCTAAAGTGATCATCAGGTGGGCCATTTCCAGCACAAATCCAGGTTTTCTCACCCTCCACCCCCCCCCCCACAAATTTGAATGTGTGTGGGGGGGGGGTGGAGGGTGAGAAAACCTGGATTTGTGCTGGAAATGGCCCACCTGATGATCACTTTAGATAAGCTATTACCAGCAGGACAGTGGGGTGGGAGGAGGTATTGTTTCATATTCTCTGTGTATATATAAAGTCTGCTGCAGTTTCCACGGTATGCATCCGATGAAGTGAGCTGTAGCTCACGAAAGCTTATGCTCAAATAAATTGTTTAGTCTCTAAGGTGCCACAAGTACTCCTTTTCTTTTTGCGTATAGTCCAGTTAGCCTGACATCAATCCCAGGCAAAATAATGAAAAAGCTGATATAGGATCCAATTAATAAAGAATTAAAGGATAGGAATATAATTAATATGAGTCAGCATGGTTTTATGGAAAATAGGTCTTGGCAAACAAACCTGATTTCATTCTTTGAGAAGATTACAAGTTGGTTGATAAAGGTAATTGCAAAGCTGTAATATACTTAGACTTTTGTAAGGTGTTTGATTTAGGACTGCTTGACATTCTGATTAAAAAATTGTAATATACAATATCAATAAAGCACCACATTAAATGGATTACTGACTGGCTGACAGATCCCAAAAAGTAGTCAATGATGGTGAATCATCATTAAATAGGCAGAATCATCATAGAACTGGGGTGTTTCGTGTGGGGTTCTGCAGCCATCAGTACTAGACCCAATGCTATTCAACATTTTCATTAATGATCTGGGTGTACATCTGAAATTACTACTAATAAAATTTGCAATGACACAAAGATTTGTGGAACTGCAAATAATGATGTGGACAGGGCAGTCATACAAAGTGCTCTGGATCACTTTGTAAACTAGACCGATTCAAACCAAATGTGTTTTAATACAGCCAAATGCAAAGTCATACATCTAGGACCAAGGAGTGCAGGCCACACTTAGAGAATGGGGGACCGAATCTTGGAAAGCAGTGACTCAAACAGATTCAGGGGTCACAGAGGTCAAACAACAGAACATGAGCTTCCAGCGCAAAGCTGTGGCAAAAACGGCTTATGTGATCCTCAAATGTATAAACAGCAGAATAGTGAGTGGGGCAAAGAGGTGATTTTACCTCTGCATACGGCATTGATGAGAGCAATGCTGGAAAAGTACATACAGTTCCGGTGCTCACATTTTTAAAAGGATGTTGAAAAATCGAAGCGGATACAGAAAACTGCCACAAAAATTATTTGAGGGCTGGAGAGTGCCTTACAGTGAGAGGCTTAAAGAGCTCAGCCTGTTCATTTGATCAGAAAGGTTGAGTGGTGACTTGTTTATAGTACATAAATAGCTGAATGAGGAGAAAATACTGGGTACCAAAAGGCTCTGTAATCTAGCCAAAAAAGGCATAAGAAGAATCAGGGACGGGAATCTAGCCCCCCATGGACACCTCTAAGGACAGCAACTCAGCTCTCTTCCTTGGCAGTTTATCCCAGTGGCCCAGTGTTCACTCCTTTAGATCCATCATGAATTCCACCCCCATTCCTTTAAAAAAAAAGCCATGCAATTTATTTTGCCCCTCTCAGCAATATAGAAACACATCGTATACAGTGCAGAGCATACCGAGAGAGAGATGGACACTTACAGAGAACCACTGGAGAGTATAAAAAGACGAGTAAGAGTACCCAGCATTATTAACAGTATAATAATATACTACTAATATAGTACTTTCCCTCAGCAAGAGACATACCAGCATTTGGTACGTGATTCCAAAACACTCTGTCCGTGAGGAAAGTACAATGAAACATTGTATCTGTGCAAGAACGCACAGCAGGTAGGTGGTGTTCCTGCCTGCAAGTACATTCTCTCCCCATCTCTCGCACACACACAACATACATACAGGCAGAGGCATATGCAAACAATCTCTCTCTCTCTCACACTCACACACTCACACACACACACACAGATCTGCTTCCCATCACACAGAGAACTGAAGCCTCTCAGAGTGAGAGAATGCAGCTGCTTTCTAGCAATTTTTAGACTCCATTGTTTAGCTTGGGAGCCTGTGTAGTATGTTTTGGTTTTTTTAAGTCACAATGCCAGTAGTAAAACGCTTTTTCTATAGTTTTTCCTTTAGGACTGTTCTTTTTCCATCCTCGACAGCCATTCTTTCCCATTCACCCCATCAGTGTGGGAGTTCTTTATTACCCAAGCAAACAGAGGATGTCTACTAGTGAGGGGGGAATAAATCATTGTTCTCAGCTAAATGGAGTAGTGCAGATCTGCTAAAAATGCTGCCTTCTATCAACAGTGCAAATAAAGAAGATTCCATGCCCTGAGAACAATGCAATGAGCCGCTGCACTGTTGGTGGGTTTATTTGTAGAACTCCATGAGTTATGTTTCAAAACTAGGCTCTACTAAAGATGCAGAACCCTTTTACAGAAGCAAAAGATTAATACTGCTCTTCAAATAATTTAGAAGTTTTCCCCATTAGGGATAAAAGCAAAGAGATCTAAAAGAAGGATCTCTTGGTGATCTTTCCTCTTTCAGATAATCACCACATTCTTTTGAATCCGGATGATTACATCTCTTGTGTATGTGTAATTGAGCATGGATTAAGAGAGAGAGAGAGAGAGAGCGTGAGCATGTGGGTGTGTGAAAAAGGATCAAAGTAAATGTGTAAAAAAACTACACAGGAATGTGTTTGTAAAGGAGCATGGCTGTGCACATGTGGGAGGATGCTTTAGTATGTGTGGAAGATAATTTCTACACTGGAGCAGTCCTGTGGCCCATCAAGTCTTGTAGCCTGTGTCTCAAGGTAGGCAGCAACAGATGCTTTGCAGGAAGGTTCAAGAAACCTTGCAGTAGGTAGAGGTGGAATAATCTGCCCCTCATGAAGGTCTCATCGCAGTCCCTAGTAGTTAAAGACTGGCTTTAAAGCCTAAAGCTGGAGGGTTTGTGCCTATTCCGTGGGCATGTATATGGTTTGCCTGTTTGATTATTACTTCTATTTTAAATAATAATGCTCCTGTGAATTTCACTTTCTAAGTAACTCAATTCAACAGTCTTCGGTTTTGCTGACGCTAGTCACATATTGTTATTTATCTTTTGTACATTAAAATTCTTGCAACTAATGACTTTTGTCTGAAACTTTGTTTACAATATTCTCTAAGCAGGCCATATGGCTATTTTGTTAAAAAAAAAACAACAACACAGCACTCAATGCAGAATGTACAACAGCAACTGTACATTGGAAATCAAGACATCATTCTGCTCCTGCTGATAGGCCACGGATTCCATCTGTATGTAAGGATGGGGGTTACCAGCCCAGAAAGTGTGCTCTTTGGTTGTCCAGTATGTCTGAGGGGAGCCTATGTATGTTCCGACATAATAGAGAGAGATCAGGCGAGCAACTGTTGTGAAACAAGAGTTGCACTCTCCCCTCTTATTTTTTTTCCTCTCTCCATCACCCACCATCCATCAAGTAAAACAATTTACACAGAAACAGGCCCTCTGCAGAATGCTAAAGAGATTCTTTGGAGGAAGCCTACACAAGATTAGCTTCAAAAATAGATTTCATCTTTATTAAAACACCTGCATTAGAGGCCAGTCATTTTTAGTACAGTATTATATAAAAAAAGGGTTTTCTAATGCTTTCAGCAGCTTAATGGAGCCAAGAGCTGAGGGACAGTGGTAAGCTAGCAGAGTTTAAAATAGTCATTAATTTTTGAAAATTAACTAATCCGCAAACACGTGTAGTCACTACACATAGATGGCAGGGTGGGCTAGTTATGATGGTAGGAATCCACACTCTGCCAGCCATTCACTTCGGCAAGTCACTTGACCCACCCGTAAAAGAGGGCTAGTCAGACCTTCTTCCCCAGTGCAGGTCAATTAATCTTTTCACAGTCTTTCAGGGTGGAAAGCCACAGGAGTATTTTTATGATTTGGTTGTAGCAGTGGCAACATTGTGCTGAGATGCCAGTTGATACCAGCTGTGGTGGGGGGTTTGTGATCTGAACAGCGTCCACCGCAAACTGGACAGCAGGGCAACTAATGACATGGGCTGGTTCTGAACCCAGGATCCCATTACTAAGCCATGTTCCCATGCTGCAAATAAAGCCTCTAAATGCCCAATGGAAGCAAGATCAAAATCAGGTTCTTAATTTTGTAACTTTTCCTTGAAGTGACATCACTGAAAAGTGAAGCACTCACCAAAATCACTGATAAGGCAGAATAACTGATGTCAATAAAAGAGTTTTACTGGCTTATTCTCTGCAATGGTTTGCAGAGAATGCATGAGAACACCTTTATTAGGGCATAAAGAGGAAAGGACTATAAACCTATACAAAAAAAGCACAGTACGTTTTAAAAAGAAATACAATGAAAATAAAATTTTAAGTGAAAACTAGACAGCAGCAGCTACTGTGTTTGCTCAGGTCAGAAATGTAAACTAATATTTCAAGCTCATGAAATGTATCACTTTTCAAGTTCACATTTTTACACTAAAAGAGGCAAGAGATACTCCTATGGGATTTTCCACTGAAGTTAGTTAATAATGCAATTTGGTAGATTTTGTGACAATTGTAATTTAGGAGTAAAAAATCAGTGTAAAACAGCACAGAAATAAAACCCTCTCCATGACTGCATTTCCCCCCTAAGTTTGAAATATTTTAATCTTTGAACAATAATACATGTCAATAAATAATCATCTGTGACACATGAAATGTTAAAAGCTTTTCCGGTAATGCATCTCTTCACTTGAATTCTACTTATGCTGTAATGGATTCTTTTATTCTATTTTTTATATGCACATTTTTACATATATTTTAAAACCCGTGGGTTCAAATGTACCTTATTACATTTTAAAGCCTTTGGATTGTAGCACAGAAATGTTCTGCACTATAAAACAGAGCATAGTTGAGGTTTGATAGGTTTACTTCTATTATCTACCCCACAAAACACTTTCTAAATGCCATTAAAATTTAGCATACACCATAATAACCAGGCTGCATTTGTTCCATGTTTAAGTCAATTGCCTTCCAAGTTTTCTCTCTCCAAATACATTGGCTCAAATAAAGTTGAGAAAAGGATTGTGGAAGACCTAATTGTTGCAGCATGCAGTCTTGTAAGCAGAAGTTTATTTAGTTCCGTCAGAAGAGGGGGTGCCCATCTCTGACAGAATGGGAATGTTCTAGAATCTTCAATCGATGCCAGTTCGGACTGGCTTTTGTTTTCAAAATCACCATATTGACATGCACAAGAAAATGTGCTCCAGTGCAGGAGATAATCTTAGTGGCTAGGTTTGGCACCTTAGGGGAAGCTCAACAACCCAGAAGAAATGTGATTAATAAAATCATATTCTTCAACAACATTAAGTGTGTCTCATCTCAGACACTGAGGCACACGTCACTGTGTGATTTTAAGAATCTGCACAGGCTACTGTGCATGATTTCCCAGGCCGAGGACCACACAACACATCACTCCCAGAGTACACAAGTGCCTGACTCTCATGTGCCAAATGCTTAGATAATTTAGGCATCCAACCTATAAAATGCTTTCCATGGTTGGTCCCCTACCCTGTGTGAATCCGCACTGACTCACAGAGACTCCATGTGGGCGAGAGTCTGCCTGTCTGCACCATCAGACAGGACGATCAGGGCCTTAGACCGTATGCTCTTCAGGGCAGGGACTATGTCTTCATATGTATTTGAACTGACCCTAACACAATGGCACCCCAGCCTCTTGGGATCTTTCAAAACCCCTGTGGGCCACACAATACTAATATTACCCCTACAGCTAACAACCCACAAAGGACCACGTGCCACGTGCTGGTGTATCACAGACTAAGAACCCCACACCAAGCTTCTATGCATTATGAACTAAGCAAAACACTCCAGGGGTTTAATCTACCCTTATGACAATAAGCACCGAATAAGATGCTCATGGATTTGTGGGCATCTCAGCAGAGTTCATGAACCTGTTTCCTCATTGGGGGGGGGCGACGGGGGGGACTAGAAAGTGCATTACCGTAGCTAACTCACAGAACTGAATGTAGGTGATTTAAATTAGTGTGAACAGCAGGCTTGGCTGTGTAGGTTCAACTGCTTTACCTTTACCTGAATTAGATTGGAAAACTTCATGTTACAGGATTCCTTTGTTCCTCCAGCACATTCGTACCATTTGCATTTGTTCCCTCCCCATAGGTGTACTCTAATTCTCATGCTAATGCTGAGAGAAAGTTGAAGAATCTTTTGTGTGTTTAATTTAGCAGGAGTTCAAAGCAATAAATCCTGCAATCTGTACCAAAAGGTGCAGATTTGGCATAAAAAGTACCCTGAGCAGAGCCAAAGGGTTAGGATCCCAGCACGGGTGTCATTTGTAATTTAGCAATCTTTGCCTACCGAACTGTGCACAGAGCAAACTGAAGTGTAAACACTCTAATACGATCTGACAGAAGGAAAGTAAAAACAAACATAATAAGTCAAACTGAATGGCTATTATGATGTAAAGTTCGGGTTTGTGCCTCTTATGTCAAGGGAGCTTACAGCCAGGCTCTTTTCGTTTTACCTGGGGCTCTGTTCTTCACAGCAAATTGGACCTTTCGCTCTGAAAGAAATAATTACTCTCTGAGGAGCAGGGAGCTGGTCATGAATGCTGATATGACATACAATGTCACCTTGCCAGTCAAAGGAGGAATACGGTGCCTGACTTTGGGTTCTGTCCAAATGCCGATTTCTCTCTCATAATGGAGGTCACCTCTCTATAGAATTTGTTGACTATCTCCAAAATGACAAGGAAGAAAGCTCCTGTCAGCATTTTTTGTGGGGAGGGGGAGGGGGAAGAGGAAAAGATTGCAAAGGGAGGACAGAAATGGGGGGAACATAGACAAAGGTCACTTTTTGCATAAATTGAAGCAAAACCGACATACAGCTGGGTCCAAAATTAACTTCTGGAGACGATAATCCAGATAGATCAGTTTGCAGAAAAACAGACTCCAGTTTCAATTTCAGGAGGGTAATTTGCAGATGAAGTTCAGTGATCCAACAGCTAAACTGGCTGGACATCACAGTCTAATTTCATCACTAAAAATTGCACTTTGTATACAGTCTGTAGTTTGTGTTACAAGTGCCTTTATTTTTAAATCAATAAACTCTTATGCTGAATTGCCTGAGAAAACAAAAATATTTGTAGTAACACCATTTAAGAAACTTTCTTGGAAAAACTCTAGTTTTGTTTTAGAGTTGAATACTGCAATTGGCATCTGGGTGAGACATGTCAAATCTGTATCTCTTGGTAGAGTGGTGCCATTATAGGTCCTAATCCTTCACCCATGATATCAATGGCAGAACTCTCGTTGATTTCAGTGGTGCAGGATCAGAACCATCTTTAAAAATGTCTTTAATGATACTAATGTATTTTTTATTATTATTTACAGAGCATCAAAATTGTGCTAGGCATTTAAATACAGGGGGCCTGTAGGTAATATTATACTATCTAATTGGGGCCTGTAAATACCACTGTACAAACTACCATTATAATGACAGGTTTCAGAGTAACAGCCGTGTTAGTCTGTATTCGCAAAAAGAAAAGGGGTACTTGTGGCACCTTAGAGACTAACCAATTTATTTGAGCATGAGCTTTCGTGAGCTACAGCTCACTTCATCGGATGCATACCGTGGAAACTGCAGCAGACTTTATATACACACAGAGATCATGAAACAATACCTCCTCCCACCCCACTGTCCTGCTGGTAATAGCTTATCTAAAGTGATCATCAAGTTGGGCCATTTCCAGCACAAATCCAGGTTTTCTCACTCTCCACCCCCCCCCCCCACATACAAACTCACTCTCCTGCTGGTAATAGCCCATCCAAAGTGACCACTCTCTTCACAATGTGTATGATAATCAAGGCGGGCCATTTCCTGCACAAATCCAGGTTCTCTCAACCCCTCACCCCCCTCCAAAAACCACACACACAAACTCACTATCCTGCTGGTAATAGCTCATCCAAAGTGACCACTCTCCCTACAATGTGCATGGTAATCAAGGTGGGCCATGTCCAGCACAAATCCAGACTCTCTCACCCCCCCACACTTTTTTTTTTCCCGGGGACACACACACACACACACACTGTGAGTTTGTGTGTGTGTCCGTGTCCCGGAAAAAAAAGCTGAAAGTCTCTATAGCATTTTACTTTATGCCTTAAAATACATAATTTCTCATCTGCTGGAGGATGACAGTTTTCAAAGGAAGTTTCTGAAGGTGTAATTTGCACTTGGAGAAAGAAACAGAGAATGTAATAGGTTGCTGCTCTTCTGACATCCCCTTCTGCCCAAGAAAAGGGCTCTGGACTCTGTACAGTATTTGGCTAAACATTTCTATTATACTAAAGAGAATAAGTAGTATAATGGAAATAACAGCCTACAAACGTAAAGATGTCAAACACCTAAGGAGGCGAGGTATTATTTGGGAGAGGGCAGAAAGACTGTAGATAAGTAGAAGTAATGGCAAGATATTGAGGAAAGGACAATTAAAGCAGAATATCAAAAAAAGCTTCCAGACAGCGAAATCTATGAGGCTATAAAATTGGCTTCTAGGGAAGTGATGGTAGCCTCATCATTTGGGACATATAAGACTGCGCACAACATTAGAAAACATACTGCAGGGCACAATCCAACCTTGGCCAAGAAGATAGTTAACCCAGATAGACAGTTACATCAAATAGGTTTTTCCCATGTCTAGTTTCTCTGGTTCAAGAAGTGCTCGGATTACAGAGAATTCACAAAGGAAATTGATCTGACCAATATACGTTTTCTTCCAACAGCAACAAGGCTAAGAAAGAGTGACCTTTGGGTCATATTTGCAAACAGGTCAATGAAAATGAAAAAACCTGGGGAGTAAACTAGTGTGCTCAAAACAGGCCTCTATTAACGATTTGTTGGCAAAAATTGCGACATCTACCTCACTATGGTTTCCTCTTTGATTATGTGACAGAAGTACACATTTACTTAGAATACATAGACTCCTGTCCTGTATTGTGCTGGTGAACCTGGAAGAAAGAGAACACAAGGAGCTGGCCCTATTCCTTTGTCCTCCTGTAAACAGGTCCATCGACCAAGAAACAGCTGGAAAGGATTCTAGCACACTGCTTACTGATGTACCATGACCCCAAGAGGCCTGTCTTGGGTGTGTGATGATAACCTCTCTCTCATGGGCTTTGCATGAGCACGTGGACTTTGCAGAGCTCTGCTTTTCGGAGAGACTTTCCTTCGCTGCGCTTGTGGGCTCTCTTCAAGGTTGGGATCTTCCCAAATTCACCTGAGCTCTTACAGGATTGACAACTACAATATCCTGAATAAAAAACAAACTAGAAATCAACGTTAAAAGTAAAGATCAAGTAAAGCTCCTGTGACAGATGGTGTTCTACAAAAGGTCAGTCTTTGGCTTATCTGCTGTTCGCTATTTATTAACAGTCTCTCAGACATTAGCATTGCTGCAAGTGTCCAGGGTTATGCAGATGATAAAATATTATATCATAGCTCAAGGTCACCTACAGGTGTAACAAAAATGTTATTCTAACATGTTATCTAGTAATTTAAGGATCTGCTACAGGTGAGTGCTAAAAGTGAAAAGAATCATACTGAGTTTAATTCAAGAAAATGTTCAGATATTACTAATTAGTGATGCAATAATTAATTAGAATATCATCACTGTTTCAAGATTTTGACTGAGCTAGGTCAAGTTTATATACATATCCAACATTTAGCCACTTATTGAACTTGGCATGAAATGTACAGAGTCATAGGAATTAGAAATGGAAAATGCCAACTAGGTTCTTTTACTCATCCTCATCTACCCCAGTCAGTGCACAATACCTTGCTGGTCAATGTCCATAAAACTCACAAAGCGAACACGATACAGAAGGTTGGTGATGCAGTGGTGAAAGGCACAACACCAAACCTACCCCACATTCAGGAGCACTTTCCCTGGTCTCTCCCTGATCCTCACTAATTCTCCCCTGTGCAGGGATGCCCTTTAACAGGAGCTTTTTCCAAGCCAAGCAGCTGCAGTTCTAACAAGCCATTTTGCAACTAGCAGCTGTCGACTCATCCTTCTGTATTCTAGCTGAGAAATACCTAGCACATTCTCACAAGGTCCAACTTTAAAAAAAGAAATAAATATACTAATAGTTATTGCAGACAATCTGTTGTCATGGCCAAAGTCAGCTCCAGAACCAAACATGAAATCTAGTTGGTTTTCTCCATCATAAGTGAGAGACATTTTAATAGTGATGACTACATGGTTATATCTAGCACCAAAGAAAAAAGCTCATGGAGGAATGACAGATGTAGGAATGAGACAGAATAATGACAGAGATTTCCCCCTATGAAATAATGGTCTAGCAGCCATCGTGAAATTTTTCCTGTAGCAAAACAAATACAGCAAAAGAAAATTTTAATCTTTTCAGTGACATAGTTCTATTAACAATGGCCTGTGTTCTTTCTGTCCAAGAGCCACCGATTCATGTATCAGAAAAAAAAAATGACCCTGTCATATTTCCCAGTAAACTTACTTACACAAATTCTCCTGTCCCCAGTCTATAGAGTGGATGTAGAATAGTATACAGAAACAGAAATGTCTGATGGGACTTTGATTAAGCTCTCATTTGAGAAGGCATTTTGTACTCCATGCACCTACTTGCATATTCTACCATACCACCATGTCTCCTGCTTCTTTCCTTAGAGAGGTGAAGAACCTTAGGTATGTGTAGTAGAACCAGCCCCTGCTGTATCTATGAATGTACCTGTGATGGGACCTAACCCCCAGCACCTGCAAGGTCAGGCCAAAACCCCTAATAGTCACACTCCACACCTGAGGGATGATTGACTGACTCTTGGCCAGAGGAGGCAGAGCTAGGCATTATAAGTAGACTGAGGTTGCTCAGGTGGGGAGAGACTGTAGCAGGACAGGTGTCTCTGGTGGAGAGAAGCCCTGGGATAGGGTTTAACAAACAGGAAACAACGGAGGAAGAACACTACAGGGGCAAGCCCTGAGGTAGCAACTCCAAGGGAATTACAGTGAAGCCCGAGAGAGATGGAAGGGCAATTCGTTTGGATTTGTTTGTGCTGCCATGGAAGGGATTTAGGCTTTTATGTGATGTGCTCTAACTGCTCCCATAGTGCTCTTCCTCCATCCTTCTTAGACGCGATACAAATCTGCTAAATTAAAAAAAAATCAACATGAATGAAAACTAGCGATGAGAGAAGTTGGGACCTCAGAATATTCAGTCCTCAGACTATGGATATATAAGATAACCCTGTACATTCTGAGGTTTGATGGCACCCACATAACTTCTCCCCCCAAACTGATAGTCAAATATATTTGTTCAGTATTTTAATAACTATTTCAGTAAATTATTTACAATGGTTGTTCAACAACAAAGCAGCATTTTGGTGGCTGTATGACATCCAAATACTGCCACTGTGTTTATTTCAAAGCCGTACCATACGAATGTACGGCACTGAGACACAGGGTCAGAGAGTCAAAAATGAAGTCATCTGTTCACAGTTTTTTATTTTATTCTGAGGACCTTTCTTTACTTGTTTGTTGTAACAAGAAATAAGTACATACCAGAGCTCAAGCAGCTTGTTATAGCTGAGGTCCTTCAGATGCAATTGTGCTGCGTTTTGTCTGTTTATACTAAGGAGTCTCCCATTCAATGGTCCCTCTAATTTTTAACAGGCCGCATGCGCAAAAAATTTCTTCTGCGCCTCCACCAAAGCAAAAAAAAAAAGCCGAAGCTGGAGTGCGTGCGGTGTTTTGCTGTGTGCGCAGGGTTTAAGATCTGTGTGTGCGCGCACATGCCCACAGCTTAGAGAGAACAGTGCTCCCATGACCTTACTTGGAGAAAACGAATGGGTGTGATCTCTTTCACTAGCTTCAGAAATGAGTAGTCTGTCTAGCCGCTGTGAGTAAAGACTGTCAAACCAAAATAAAACCTGGATGATATTACTGATACATTAATGGACATTCATGCAACAAGTTGGAAGAACATAGACTGCACTATAAATGACCTGATCGTTTCCTTTTTAGGATGATAGCTACATATGCATGAGTACATCAATAAAAACTATAAACAATGTAAAAAGTAGTCAAGCAGAAATAAGTTTATCACTAATTATGAGCAGCTTGACATGCCCTGACTCCTCCTAAAATAAATGAAGTCAATTTTTAATATCTGCTAGCATGACTTCTAGATAACAGGCAAATTTACTTCAAGGTCACATCTCATTTGTCAGGTCAGGGATTTTAACTACATGTACAGAAACCAACAAAGGATTCCACTCCCTATAAAACTGTATGGTGAATACATTAGAAATTGAGTTTTCTTTACCGTATCACTTTACTAAAACATTATGAATAAACCAAAATGCATGTTCATGAGAAAGAATGGAGATCAACAATGCCCCTGAAATGTTTGTTGCTGAATGAGAAGCCAAGACATCCCAATTACTTTAAACTTTTAAATTAGTTAATTAATCTTTATTTTTCATAGCATAATTCAAGAAAATGTCATTAAGAGTTCCCTGCATTAATACAGAGAGAAGCAATCTAAATCCACATGAACAACAGATCAAATCACATTCAGCAACAATTTAATTTAAAAGTTTAAAGTGTTAATATATTTTTCATAGTACAATTCAAGAAAATGTTGTTAAGACTTGTCTGCACTAATACAGAGAGAAGAAATCTAAATACACATGTGAACAACAAAAAGAAAAACACATTAAATTATGTCACCAGCTGTGTAAAAATCTTAAGGAAACTATTTTAGGTTTGCTCCTACTTAACTGCAGAGTGGGTACAGACTTTCTGGAAATGAAGAACTCATGCTTATAGCAAAACCCATGGAAGAACATAATCTCTGACATTTGTCTGCCTACTATCCAGAAACAAGAACATAAATCCTATCCATGGATTTCAAGAGGTGAGCTGGAACTTATGTCATCAGAATGTCAGGGAGATACACTATAAAGTGTTGGACTTGCAAAGCACCGACTAGTAAAACTGGGCAAAATTTTTCAGATATTTCTATTTGCAAAAAATGCAGTTTCTGATCAATCAAAACTATGGGTGAATTCAGGATGAATTTGGCAGTCTTTTTTGCTCCAAAATGACATTTCATTTTTAAATTTATCTAGATTTTTTTAAAGGTAAAAAACACCCCAAAATTCAATGAAACATTTCATTTTGGCTCAAACAAAATATTTTGTTTGACCAGAAACTACATTTTTTCAGTTTTTCGTTTCAGCAAGAAAAAAACAAACCATTTCCATTTCAAGTCGACCCAAAACAATTTGGTTTTTTTCAGAACAGCCACTAATTTTTTTTTGCTCAGCTCTACTGACACGTCAATAGAAGGACTTTAGACACAATCTGCCACTTCTGGGAGGGCAATGTAGTATTTGAAGCACAGGACAAATGTTCTTACAATGAATGGTCCCAGACAGCAGCCTAGAGGCAAATCACTCACTAGCAGAAGGTGCTGAGGATTGTTCTATACAGAAGGAGAAGCAACTAGATCTTCAATAAAAGCAAATAAGGTGTTGTCACTGAGAATAGTACAGTCCAAAAGAGATATAAACTGAGAGGAACAGCTGGGTTAGTTTTCAAGATAGATAGATCCTACAGAACATGCTATAATACTCTAAAAGCGTGTAGAAGCAAACACTAACTCCAGCATTTTCAGATTTAAGTGACATTTGTTATCCTGTTATAACATGGCAGCTGATGCATATGCTTGCACAAACAATGTATACAACATTTAGATGCATCAGCCCCATTTGAACTCTTACACAAGAAGTTGAAAAAGATAAGAAAGGTGTAAACTTGGTGCTTGAGTTGTATGGAATCTACATTTAACTATGGGGTCAGATGACTAATAGCTTCTTGGAATCTTCAGATCCCTGTGTTAAGGAGTCCAGTGACACTTGTTTTTATTTAAATCACAAAAACTACTAAAAATGATTCAATACCACACAAGTCATCCATAATACCAACGTGTGTGCTCGGTAGTGCTTATCACCAGAGCATCTGAGACACTCTCAGGGTCAGTTGTGAAAGACAACATCAAATAAACATTATGTCAGTATAGATTTAAAAAGAGTAAGCAATCTGACATTTGGAATCTCAACTTCAAAAATGCCCATTTAGAGAGCTATTAGATCAATAATTACTAAGGTGTTTAACTAATATTGACCGAAAAGAACGTGTAACAATTTAGTTGTCACAAGGAAGTGGCCAGAAAAAAGGATCTATAAAGTCAAGTTTTGTAAATTTTATTTTGGAGGTACAGATTCCTAAAGCTCAGAGGGTCTTTCACTGGGAAAACCATAGGAATAGGTGCAACAGGCTAAGGATGTGTCTTCATTGCAGCCACAGGTGTGATTACAGCTCTGATAGCCATACCTGTGCTAGCTTTAATCTAGTTAGCAATGCTAAAAATAGCAGTGAAGATATGGCAGCATGGGCTTCAATGCAAGCTATACAAGCCCACCCAGGACCCTGGATATATACTCATGTTGCTACCCTATGACAGGGTTCGCTGTTATTTTTAGTCATGCTAACTAGATTAAAGCTAGCACAGGGATGCCTACCCAAACTGCAATCACTCGTCCAACTGCAGCACGGGCATCCATAGGAACCCTATACTTGGGCCTTACTTACAGGCAAGTGAATGCTGAAGGAACCACAACCTAAGTAAACTGGCAGCTTATGAATTACAGGAGTCTAACTAGGAAATAAGGACCCTCAAATCTTTCTTGCGAGGCAGAAGTCAGCTGAACTCTATTGCTGAAATGATGGAACAAGGATATCCCTGATACTGAAAAAGATGACCTTTGAAACAGAGAGGTCATCTCAATAGTGTACCCAAGCCTGATATTTGAGGAGGGACCTATATCAGAATTAGACAAAGGAACTGTCAGGAAAGACCCCCCCTACTGCCATTTCGCAAGGGCTCAGGTCCAATGTGAACAGCACTTCTTTTTTACTGTTGTCTAATTACATAGAGATACCGAACAGAGGATTGAAGGGTAACAGCAGAGTTCTTGATGGGTGGGAATCAATACTGAATAAGGTTACAACACTAAATGCTCTTTTCTTTTCAAAAATCCTGTGCTGGTCCATAATATCTTAAGCCAGGACCACATATTTATCAGTAGAGACTTTTGTCTTGGATGCCCGTGGACCTGACACGTGCATGATGGTTTCAATTTTCTGCTCTTCGCTTTTCTATTTTATAGCTGGTAGTATTAAAAGCTGGAGCATATCACTTTGTTCTCTTTTGTATAAAAGCTCCTCTCACTTGCGTGCTCTCTCAGCTTGCCATTTTTCCTTGATCTAAGCCTGATGATTTGGCAGTAACAACACACTGTTTATACTTGCCATAAATGTCAAGCCCAAATAATATACTACAATCACATTTTATCCTGCAACACAAGGATTTATTCACAGCTCTAAATGTGGAGTAAAAAGGCTCCAAAAAGTGCTATAACACCCTACCTTCTTTTGAATGATTACATGCCAAACTGCAAAGTGCTCATGGAGTTGAGATTCTGTTGCTTAAACCTGGAATATATCAAATTTAAAAATCTTTATTTTCAAGTTTAGTCCAGACCTAAGTGCTTGCTAGGTTAAGTAAACTGCAAATCCAGGAAAGCAGACTGCCTAACCAATATGAACTGGAAACTTTAAAATACCATCTAACTTGGGTACTACACAGAGACATGCTCCACAACAGACCTCCAGAAGAAGAAAGAGGAGAAGCCCATGTACCCACAATGCAGATAAAAGAAAGAAACTGTTTTCAGGCTCTCTGCACAGGTACTACGGTAGAGAATGGATTGGAAGAGTCATCTGAGGGAAGAGATCAGAAGGAGATCGGAAGGCATAGGATGCATTGTCCTAGGGATGGGGGTTCCATGACCACCACTCCCAAGAGGAGGAGACGGGTGGTGGTGGTCAGGGACTCCCTCCTAAGGGGGACAGTGTCATCCATCTGCTATCCAGACCGGGAAACTTGAGAAGTGTGCTGCTTGCCTGGAGCTAGAATTCAGGACGTGACTGAGTGTCTGCCGAGACTGATCAAGCCCTCGGACTGCTACCCCTTCCTACTTCTCCACGTGGGCACCAATGATACTGCCAAGAATGACCTTGAGTGGGTCACTGCAGACTACGTGGCTCTGAGAAGAAGGATAAAGGAGTTTGAGGAGCAAGTCGTGTTCTCGTCCATCCTCCCTGTGGAAGGAAAAGGCACAGGTAGGGGCCATCAAATTGTGGAAGTAAATGTGTGGTTACGCAGGTGGTGTTGGAGAGAGGGCTTTGGAGTCTTCGACCATGGGATGTGGTTCCAGGAGGAGGATTGCTAGGAAGAGAGGGGATTCACCTAACAAAGAGAGGGAAGAGCACCTTCGCAGGCAGGCTTGCTAACCTAGTGAGGAGGACTTTAAACTAGGTTTGCAGGGGGATGGTGACCTAAGCCCGGAGGTAAGTGGGGAAGTGGGATACCAGGAGGAAACACAAGCAGCAGGGTGTAACAGGGAGGCCTCCTGATTCCTACTGAAAAAGTAGGGCAATCGGCTAGTTATCTTAGGTGCCTGTACAAGAATGGAAGAAGCCTGGGAAACAAGCAGGAAGAATTGGAGGTCCTGGCACAGTCAAGAAACTATGATGTGATTGGAACAACGGAGACTTGGTGGGGTAACTCACATGACTGGAGCAATGTCATGGTGGGCGTCTGCTATAGACCACCAGACCAGGAGGATGAGGTAGACGAGGCTTTCTTCGGACAATTAACAGAAGTTTCCAGATCACAGACCCTGGTTCTTATGGGGACTTCAATTACTCTGACATCTGCTGGGAGAGCAATACAGCAGTGCACAGACAATCTAGCAAGTTTTTGCGGAATGCTGGGGACAAATTCCTGGTCCAAGTGCTGAAGAAACCAACTAGGGGCCATGCTCCTCTTGACCTGCTGCTCACAAACTGGGGAAGGTGGGGGTGGAACAACCAACTATACACAGAATATGATGGGGGCTAATTTAGCTACAACCAATCAGGAGAAAGATCTTGGAGTCATCGTGGATAGTTCTCTGAAGATGTCCATGCAGTGTGCAGCAGCAGTCAAAAAAGCAAACGGAATGTTAGGAATCATTAAAAAAGGGATCGAGAATAAGATGGAGAATATCTTATTGCCCTTATATAAATCCATGGTACGCCCACATCTTGAATACTGCGTACAGATGTGGTCTCCTCATCTCAAAAAAGATATACTGGCATTAGAAAAGGTTCAGAAAAGGGCAACTAAAATGATTAGGGGTTTGGAGCGGGTCCCATATGAGGAGAGATTAAAGAGGCTAGGACTTTTCAGCTTGGAAAAGAGGAGACTAAGGGGGGATATGATAGAGGTATATAAAATCGTGAGTGGTGTGGAGAAAGTGAATAAGGAAAAGTTATTTACTTGTTCCCAGATATAAGAACTAGGGGCCACCAAATGAAATTAATGGGTAGCAGGTTTAAAACAAATAAAAAGGAAGTTCTTCTTCACTCAGCGCACAGTCAACCTGTGGAACTCCTTGCCTGAGGATGTCGTGAAGGCTTGGACTATAACAGGGTTTAAAAGAGAACTAGATAAATTCATGGAGGTCAAGTCCATTAATGGCTATTAGCTAGGATGGGCAAGGAATGGTGTCCCTAGCCTCTGTTTGTCAAAGAGTGGAAATAGATGGCAGGAGAGAGATCACTTGATCATTACCTGCTAGGTTCATTCCCTGTTGGGCACCTGGCATTGGCCACCGTCAGTAGACAGGATACTGGACTGGATGGATCTTTGGTCTAACCCAGTATGGCCACTCTTTTGATCTTATGGAAGAATTGGTAGGGGAAGTAGAAGTGGGTGGCAACCTGGGCAGCAATGACCATGAGATGGTCGAGTTCAGGATCCTGGCAAAAGGAAGAAAGGAGAGCAGCAGAATACGGACCCTGGACTTCAGAAAAGCAGACTTTGACTCCCTCAGGGAACTGATGGGCAGGATCCCCTGGGAGGCTAATATGAGGGGGCAAGGAGTCAAGGAGAGCTGGCTGTATTTTAAAGAAGCCTTATTGAGGATGCAGGAACAAACCATCCCAATGTGCAGAAAGAATAGCATTAGGGCAGGGTAACAAGGAGGGTTTCTACAGGTATGTTAGCAACAAGAAGGTGGTCAGGGAACGTGTGGGACCCTTACTGAATGGGGGAGGCAACCTAGTGACAGATGATGTGGAAAAAGCTGAAGTACTCAATGCTTTTTTTGCCTTGGTCTTCACAGACAAGGCCAGCTCCCAGACTGCTGCACTAGGCAGCACAGTATGGGAAGGACGTGAGCAGCCCTCCGTGGTTAAAGAACAGGTTAAGGACTATTTAGAAAAGCTGGACATCCACAAGTCCATGGGTCTAATGCATCTGAGGGTGCTGAGGGAGTTGGCTGAGGTGATTGCAGAGCCATTGGCCATTATCTCATAGCGATCGGGGGAGGTCCCAGACGATTGGAAAAAGGCAAATATAGTGCCCATCTTTAAAAAGGGGAAGAAGGAGAATCGGTCAGCCTTACCTCAGTCCCTGGAAAAATCATGGAGCAGTTCCTCAAGGAATCCATTTTGAAGCACTTGGAGGAGAGGAAGGTGATCAGGAACAGTCAACATGGATTCACCAAGGGCAAGTCATGCCTGAACAACCTGATTGCCTTCTATGATGAGATAACTGGCTCCGTGGCTATGGGAAAAGCGGTGGACGTGATATATCTTGACTTTAGCAAAGCTTTTGATATGGTCTCCCACAGTATTCTTGCCAGCAAGTTAAAAAAGAATGGATTGGATGAATGGATTATAAAGTGGATAAAAAGCTGGCTAGATCATTGGGCTCAAGAGGTAGCGATCAATGACTCAATGTCTCATTTGCAGCCTGTATCCAGCGGAGTGCCCCAGGGATCTGTTTTGTTCAACATCTTCATTAATGATCTGGCTGATGGGATGGATTGCACCCTCAGCAAGTTCCCGGATGACACTAAGCTGGAGGGAAAGGTAGATACGCTGCAGGGTAAGGATAGAGTCCAGAGTGACCTAGACATATAGGAGGATTGGGCCAAAAGAAATCTGATGAGGTTCAATAAGGACAAGTGCAGAGTCCTGCACTTAGGACGGAAGAATCCTGCTACAGACTAGGGACCGAATGGCTAAGCAGCAGTTCTGCAGAAAAGGACTTGGGGATTACAGTGGATGAGAAGCTGGATCTCAGTCAGCAGTGTGCCCTTGTTGCCAAGAAGGCTAACGGCATTTTGGGCTGTATAAATAGGAGCATTGCCAGCAGATCGAGGGATGTGATTATTCCCCTCTATTCGGCACAGGTGAGGCCACATCTGGAAAACTGCATCTGGTTTTGGGCCCCCCACTACAGAAAGGATGTGGACGAATTGAAGAGAGTCCAGAAGAGGGCAACGAAAATTATTAGTGGGTTGGGGCACATGACTTATGAAGACACGCTAAGGGAACGAACTGGGTTTATTTAGTCTGCAGAAGAGAAGAGTGAGAGGGGATTTGATGGCAGCCTTCAACCACCTGAAGTGGGGTTCCAAAGAGGATGGAGTTAGGCCAGGGGTGAGCAAACTTTTTCACCCAAGGGCCACATCTGGGTGGGGAAATGGCATGCAGGGCCATGAATGTAGGGCTGGGTTAGGGGGTTGGGGTGTGGGAGGGGGTGCGGGGCTCAGGGCAAGGAGTTGGGGTGCAGGAGGGGTGCGGAGCGCGGAAGGAAGCTCAGGGCAGGGAGTTGGGGTGCAGGAGGGGTTCAGGGTATGGGCTACAGCCTGGCACCACTTACCTGGAGTGGCTCCGGGGTGGCAGTGGTGCTAAGACAGGCTCCCTGCCTGCCCTGGCCCCGCCGGCACCAAGCCCCTGCGGCCCCTGGGGGGGGGGGGGCAGAGGGCTCCGCATGCTGCCCTCCCCGTAGCTCCCACTGGCTGTGGTTCCCCGTTCCTGGCCAGTGGGAGCTACGGGGATGGTTCCCACAGGCGAGGACGGTGCACAGAGGCCTCTGCTCCCCCTCCCCCAGGGGCCCCAGGGACTTGGTGCCAGCCACTTCCCAGAGTGGTGCGGGGCCTGCGGTGCCATGGGGGTGGCAATCCCACGGGCCGGGTCCAAAGCTCTGATGGGCTGGATCTGGCCCACGGGCCATAGTTTGCCCACCCCTGAGCTAGGCTGTTCTCAGTGGTGGCAGATGACAGAACAGGGAGCAATGGTCTCAAGTTGCAGTGGGGGAGGTCTAGGTTGGATATGAGGAAACACTATTTCACTAGGAGGGTGATGAAGCACTGGAATGCGTTACCTAGGGAGGTGGTGGAATCTCCTTCCTTATAGGTTTTTAAGGCCCAGCTTGACAAAGCCCTGGCTGGGATGTTTTAGTTGGGGTTGGTCCTGCTTTAAGCAGGGGGTGGGACTAGATCACTTCCTGAGGTCTCTTCCAACCCGCATCGTCCATGATTCTATATTCTATGAACAGGAGGAAATATTGCAGGTACAGTAAGTTCGCACTACGTAGGAATGTAGCAGCAGTATGAGATAACAAAATACAAGCATTAAAATAAAGACTTCTTTTAAACAAGGATATTTGCGTAGGATGCCCATGTACAAGTTAAAAAATCCAAGATATTTTGTAACCCCAACTGTCTGCATGGACTGAAGCCTCTGGGCTCTTGTACAGCATTACAGGGAGATCACAAAAGACAGGAGATTCAGAAACCTTTCATCTTCTCCACACACTTTCTAAATTTCAGCAATTTTTCAGCACTTAGAATTGATGCCTGTGAAAAGTTTAATGAACTTTTAATGGATCCCTGAGAAAAAGCTAATGTTGGCAGGTGTTATTTTCTTGAATTTGTATTCTGTTCTGACTTGGAGTTCGGATAGCATAGTGCGTGCTAGTCATAAGGCAACTATGAGACAAACATCATCCAAGTCAGTGAAAATTACTAGAAGACATTCTAACAGAAGCTAAGAGCATGCTATCCTTGCATATAAAAATTCTGGGAAATCAAACACACTCCTTTCAAAGAAATGACATAGCCTCTGTGCAATAGCAATTAGCACCATGACAACACTGAGGCAAGACAAATTGATGTTTAAGATGAAGCAGTCACACACTACAGCAGTTAGAATATATATCTTTCAGAGAATGAGCTCCATCTACCTTGGCATCCAAAATACACCAAACAAAATTCAGATCTTGAACTGTGTGAAAAAGATGTGATGCCAATTCCTGCCTTTGCCTGCCTGTCCGTGATGCCAAGCACAATCACCTGTTTCTCCTGCAAACACCATCCTGCTTTCTCCTATGTCACCTCTTATACGTGGGGAAAAAACCTTGTCAAAATCCACAAAACCACCACAGTATCCTCCTCCAAATTTCTCCTGTAAGCCCACATCTGATCAGGTGCTGCCAGACATCTGCTCTCTGGTGATAGCTGGACAGTTGGCGAGGCTTTGGAATTGTATACACAGCTCATCTATACTAAACCAGCCTCTTTATTATAGTTACCTATCCTCCCTCCCCAAGCCTCTTGTTTACCTCATCCACCAACTGAGTCTGGTCTTTTAGATTGCAAGCTCTTTGGAGCAGACTCTCGCTTGCTTTATTTGTAAAGTGCCGACCACAACAAGGCACTGACCTAGCTGAAGCTACTAGATGTTATGACAATACAAGTAACTACTAAAATTATTATTAAGAAGAATCATAAAGATAAATATCCAAGTAAGCAAATTTCCAATCACTTTTTCAGCTAAACACTGCAACATGAGACAAAATACTTTAGAATGTAAAAATATGTAGAGTCAATATAGAACGCACAAAAATTTTGCTTGGCAACACTTGCGGTCAAACAGGGTCAAACCCTGCCTCCTTGTAACCACCACCACCACCAAGTCTCAGCTCCTTTTTGATATATTTCAGCTGATTTAAATACAACTCACTGGGAGTGCACACTTCTGTCTCTGCCCCTTGACTAAGGCTACTAAGAGGGCACAAGCTCCAGAAAGTCTTTACCCTCCTTCAGCACCAATCCTTAAGTTTCTCTTTTCTCTGGGACGTCCACCTGAAATCATCCAGACAACACTGACTTTAGCAAAAACAAGATTAATTAAGAACGGAGAAAATAGAATTAAATGAAATAAACCATTTGCTTATCACATTAGATTTACACCTTTCATGGGCTAAAACTATATACAGCCTTCTCAGCTTAGTTACAGAGAAGAAAGTAAAGCAAATAGATTGGATCTCATGAAAACAATTCTATCCTCTAACTAATCTTTGGTCAGCCTACCAGCATCACTTGCTGTCCAGAGACTAACTTCCTGCTGTGTCCGGAAGTATCTTATCAGGCCCCTCTCTCTGGGTCAGCTGTATGTCCAGGAACACCTCCCTTGATCCCTGACTGCTACACCCACATCCAAACCAGTTTTCTCTACCCACCTATGCACACAACAGAGTTTGCGCTTGCTGCTCTCTCTCTACACCATTTCTGAGGGTACAAAGCAGGAGCGGATTTATCATGAAATAAACCACGTGGTGGCATGGGGTCCCCACTGACAGGGGGCCCCCCAAAATGCAGGACAAATATCTGACAACCCACCCCTAAGTCCCAGCCGGTGGCTCAGGCAGGCAGGCTGCCTGCATGCCATGGCCGGTGGCTCCGTGTGGCTCCTGGAAGAGGCCGGCTGCTGGCACGTCTCAGCGCACCCCAGGCGGGGGGAGAGGGAGAGGCTGCTCTGCACGCTGCACCCTACCCAGGAACTGCGGCCAATGGGGGCTGCGCCTGCGGGCAGTGGTGCATGGAGACCCCCCTGCCCCGCCTGGCCCCGCCTAGGAGCCACTGTCGGGGGCGGGGGAGAGGGGTGCCGGTCGCTTTGGGAGCCATGCCGCCCAAGGAAAGCACTACTCCCCTGCCCCCCTCACGCACCCCAACCCCCTGCCCCAGCCCAGAGCCCACACCCAAACTTCCTCCCAGAGCCTGCACCCCTCACCCCTCCTCCCACACCCAACCCCCTGCCCCAATCAAGGTACCTCACTTAATTTTCATTTACTTCCCATTCCTTATAATATACAAGGAGGATGAAGAAAAAAAGAATGAAAAATGGAGGGGCAGATAAGATAAAATGTTCTTTTTCTTGGCTGGGGCCCCAGGGGGCCCCCAAAATAAAGCTGTGCACAGGGCCCCACTAACTCTAAATCCACCACTGATACAAAGACCCCTGGCAATGATTAGCAGCTGCCTTTCAAAGGCTTAATGGCCTAGCTTAGATATCACCCCTCACAAACCACTTTGCACCTCTCTGCCCCAGCTCATTTTGGTACTGACCTTTCAAATAGGCATTTTCTACAAGAACAACCCCAACAACTTATATTCTGTGGTTATAAGCTATGAAATAGGCATGGTCATCCAGAGCCTCGGTCACACCCTTTCATGGCAAAGAAGTTATGTAAGGACTAGATTCACAAAACCCAGGATGAAGTGGGCAAGAACAGGAGATAAAACATTCTTGATGGGTTCTGGCTATGGGACAAACTTCCAGATGAAGTTAGATAAATCTGACCATCGTCTATAAGAATGACACTTACAACATAAATATCTCCTTCCACCCAAAACCCCCAACCAATCAAAAACATCCCTAACATAGACAACAAGATAAATAACCGTAAGATCATACGAGAAAATGGTCCTTATTATTAGTGACAACTATGCCATGTTTTGGCTGGATGAATGCAGTGGTAGGGTGCCCCTAACAGAGCGGAGGAGGGAATTGGGAACACATGGGATTTTTTTCTCATGCACCTGTAAACGCTTTTTTCCATTTCATAGACAAATATTCCCATTAAAAAACAGAGGTCTCTCACTTGGGCTCGCAGAGCTTGGGAAAGTGCTGCAACTTGACTGTAGCATGCTGGGTATGTAAGTTGCTAAATTGCAGTAGCAATTACAACATCCTGATGCCAGAATAAACAATGAACAAAAAGAACAAGGAAGACAGACAAGTTAATGGACAGCTCCCATGGATCCCTCAGAAAACAGCTTGTGCTACAATAACAAGAATTATGATCCTCATAAACCACTAATTAAGTAACAGCCATGGGATATTATACTTATTGGATGCTTTAGAGAGTTTCTGTTTTGCTGACTATAGTGAAAAATGGTGAATAAATAAATGTAAAGTACATTGGTGATGATGTTAAATGATGCTTTATCTAATTATCACTATTCCATGGTGTCTTTAACATGCACAAGCACAGAATACTAATGACTAAGTTTATATCACAGCTAGGATCTGTTATCTAAACCCCACAGCATGGTTATAACATATTCCAACCAATACAACTGGTAATGGTATAAGACAGTGGTGGGCAACCTGCCTGCAGCCCAGCAGGGTAATCTGTTTGCGGGCCGCGAGACATTTTGCTGATGTTGACCGTCTGCAGGTATGGTCCCCCCGCAGTTCCCAGTGGCCATGGTTCACCGTTCTCGGACAATGGGAGCTGTGGGAAGCAGTGGCCAGCATATCCCTGCAGCCCACCACTTGTGTCAGACCTACAGGCAGATGACAGGATTTGGGCTTGGCAACAGACAATGGAACAAAGCCCCAGTTTCCAGTAAGATTAATGTGTAACTGTTACAGAAAGGTCAAGAATAAAGAATACTTTGGAACCTAAGTACTACTATCAGCTAACACTGATCCTAAAATAAAATATCCCATAGTCTGCACAGCTACATGGTTTTCCTAGAAGCAACTGAGATGTCCTAATGAGAGAGTGAGATAATAGAATAGCTAAAATCTAAACTATTTCTTCTAACCATTAGTAGACATAATTGCCCAGTCACTCCCTGTGCCGAGGAATAGTATTCATAATTAAAATGAGGTAAATGGAAGTGTAACATTTCCAGCAATAAAGAACACTAAATATTTTGCCACCTCTTAATATTTAAGTCTGGAGGCTTCCAGCCCCTTCAGACCATTAGCACTGAGTCTTCCTATTTATTTTTGCCATTGATCAGTTGTGTATTTTTTTTTTTTTTTTTACTAACAAACAAGGCTTGTTTGCACAACAGCCCCTGTTTCTCATGTATTCTCTTAATGGCTGTTACTTACTTTCTATTTTCTTTTCTTTAAAAATACAGTGGGCCAAATTTATCCTTGGTGTAATTACACTTTCAGATGGAAGTTTCAGGCAATTCCATTGACTTCAGAGATAAATTTGGCCTATTGTACCGAACATTTTCCTTTAACATTTTAACTGTGATGCCAATTAATTATCTTCCATCCTGTAGGATCTATAAGGGACTTACAACCTATATGCTTGTATAAATGTCCATCCACAACAATTTAATACAAATCTTATTACCTACTCCGTGGGCTCAACAGACTTCCCAGACACAAAAAACTCCCCACTTAATAGTAAAGTGGGGAAATAATTGGGTAGGTGGTAGTACTACCGAAAAGGATGTGGGGGTTACAGTGCACCAGAAATTGAATAAGCGTCAACAATGTGATGCAGCTGCAAAAAAGGCCAATATTTTGTATCAACAGGAATGCTGCATGTAAGACACGAGAGTTAATTGTCCTCTTGGCGCTAGTGAGGCCTCGGCTGGAGTCCTGTGTTTAATGCTGGGCACCACACTTTAGGAAAGATGTGGATAAACTGGAGAGAGTCCAGAGGAGAGCAACAGAAATGGTAAAAGGTTTAGAAAACTGGGTTTTAGTCTTCAGAAAAGATGACAAAGTGTGTGTGTGGGGGGGGGGGGGGTGACAGACCTGATAGGAGTGTTCAAATGTATTAAGGATTGTGAAAAGAAGATGGTGATCAATTGTTTTCCTTGTCCACTGAAGGTAGGACAAGAAGTAATTGGAGCAGCAAAGGAAATTTAGGTTCGATATTAGGAAAAACTTTCTAACTAAAAGGGTAATTCTGGACCAGGCTTCCAAGGGAGGTTGTGAAGAACAGGTTGGGCAAACACCTGCCAGGGATGGTCTAGGTTTACTTAGTCCCGCCTCAGCACAAGGGGCTGGACTTGATGGCTTCTCTAGGTCCTTTCCAGTCTGTTATTCTATTAAAAAGATGGACTGAAGTGCAATAGTTTCACTGAAAGGCAGCAACTCCTCTCCACACTGATTGGGCTGCAAATCAGATGGTTAGAAGAAATTGCCACCTTACTGTAGCTAGGCCTAGACATAAAAAGCACTTTTTTATGCAACAGCTCTGCATCCTCAGTACAGTTCATCCAGAATCAGTAGTGACAAAAATGCCTTTAGTATCTTTTACTCCTGTTAGCTTTGTAAAACTGACACATCTGAGAGAGAAAGTTAGATTCTACTTAGGTTCACTTGTGTTCAACAGATTCATTAACTAAAAATCAGATCCAAAAGTCAATGGTAGTCCCTCTGTCAACTTCAATGAACTTTGGATTAGGCTCTAAATTCTGAATGCAGAGCCTAATTCTTCCCTTTGTTAGTCTCTAAGGTGTCACAAATACTCCTTTTCTTTTTGCGGATACAGACTAACACGACTGCTACTCTGAAACTGAAGTTTACTGGGTTTCAAAGGTGTAACTAGGGAAGAATTTGCCCCTGTTGAATATTTATCACTAGTTATAATGTATGAGTCAGAAAGAACCTATCTGTACTCTCAGATCCCAGGTGAATTTGTAGCACTAGCTGTTAAGAAAAACATCTTTTTCTGTCAACTCAGCAAATATGATCTGTAAACCACTGAGAGAAAATAACCATAAAATTGACAGTGCCATTTTCACAGGCACGCTGCTCAGGGACTAACCCTGTAACAACAGGGCAGTAAGCCCTCACAAAAAAACAGCAATGTATTTTTAAGGAAAAAATGTTAATTTGCTTAGTGTCTTCTTTAATTTTTAGGGTTTCTATTATTTTCTCTTAAATATTGGACAAGTTCTGCTGCAAAGAGAGACAAGCAAAGAATACTTCGCGCAGTTTCACAAGCCTGAGGTTCTGTCTCTGCTAACACGACCTACTGACCTTTTGTTCTTCAACAACTCATCAGCCCTGAAGTTAGCTCAAAAAGTGGCTTTATGTTTCCTCTTTACCAGTTTAGAGGTGCAGACTCCCTTCAATGTACGCACGGCTCCCTGTAAAGCTACCGGTAATTGTATTTTGCATCATTGGAAGAACATACCCCATACTAGCTACAGATGGATCCGGTAAACGCCTCGTCTTCATTCACAGAAACTGGCAATTCCCCTGAGGAATTCCCATATCTTACCAGATAAGCAGTCAGGACGCCATAATCATCACTGAAGCTACTGGAGGTACAATGGGGTCAGCATTTCCCTTCGTGATGCCCAGCTTTCATCGGGGATTAACACACACGTAAAAATAATTTAGGGACAAGCAACATACCAGCTCTTGAATGGTTTTTCTTCTTCCACCAATCTCCCCTCCAATCTCCTTCTCACTGGAAAACTGACTGAGATGGCTCCAGACCTTATTTATATTCTTTGATTCAATTGTTTTCCCTGGTAGCTTATTCTATGGGCTAACTTCTCCACAGGTCTGAATCAGCACAGCTTCACTGACTTCATTGTAATTTCACCCATATACAGAAGAGTTTGGCAACACGGATATCATTCTTTGCTTGAAGAACTGCTGCCTCAGTTCCCTACAATCCTCCCTGTAGAGATGGTACTTGGCATGTCAGAGCTTAATCTGGTAGCCATTTTTCCTGTCAAATCTTGAAAGAATTTCATTAGCTATTACTTAAGTGAAATAACATTTGAATATTTTGACATAAAAAGATATTTTGCATATGTGTCTATCTAATTTTGTTCCCACAGAATACTCTAAGCAATATCAATTCTAACTATTCAAATATTATTGCCATCTATTTTCTGTGTGTTTTAGTAATCTGCTGGCTCTTTAAACTGCTTTTTCTTATTACCCAGCTTCTCTAAAAGACAAAAATCCACCATTCACTTCGCAGTCATTCCCAAAGTTGCTGTTCTGTAGTTCAATGCTATTGATCTTTGTTCTTGTGTTTATTATTTGGAGTCCAGTGAGTATTGCTTTACATTTGTCAACATTAAAGATTTTGATTAATAAATGCTTTATGCACCGGTGAGAGTTTATTTATTTTTTAATGGAATGTGATGGGGAAACAACTTCATTAAATGCATTTTTTCATTCATAGCAGCAGTCTCCTTCTCTCACTGTCACATATCTAAGAGGTGGTTTCTCTACCTGCCAACTGGTGGTCAAACTCTAAAGCAAATTTACAAAACTCCGAGCCCATCATCTGGTTGCTGAACCCTGTGTCTTCATCCTCTGCATGACTTCAGGCAAAATCTGGCCTGCAACTCACCTGATCTACAAGCAGTAGCTCCAACAGGTGGGTTTAGGGCGAGCCTCCCTTTGTCTGAGCTGGTAGCTGCTCTGTGCTTATCTTGCAGTGGAGTTCAGCTCAGTATTTGGGTTGATGGAGGTAGGAAAGGAACAAGAATTCATTCGAGAGAGGCATATTAGCCTGTGTCTGACAAGGAACAAGTTGACATGGGAATTCTCTCTTTGCCCAGATGGTAGTTTTGGGCTATGTTAGGGGGGTTCTGGTTACTCTTCTGAGTTGCAGTGATGGTGCATGTAATACGATTCTCAGCCACGTAGAAAAAAACCCGATTATTGAGCAGTAGCTAGGACTACACCATTATATGCTCTCAGGTAGGGGAGGACAAGGACACAGGCAGTTTGCACATGCAACATCACTGGACACCGCTGTCCAGAAGTTCCCAAAATCACACATGGTGCTTAGGCAAAGTGTGAATAGCTCAAACTAAAATCACCTTTAGAACTGTAAAGTGTTAATGGGCAAGATAAGACGGTCTCAGAACATGGATAGGGTTGAGCTGGCAACCTAGCGGTCAATGGCTCTACTTTCATATACAACCCCTCTGGGCCTTCAGTTCCCTTTAGTTCCCATGTGTGGTTTTAATAAACTGGGTCACAAATTGCATTTGTTTGAATTGAAACTTTAGGAATGAATCACTCTCTTACTTTTTGTTTTTCTGTTTTGTTTTTGATATCATAAGAACATAAGAACGGCCATACTGGGTCAGACCAATGATCCATCTAGCCCAGTATCCGGTCTTCTGACAGTGGCCAATGCCAGGTGCTTCAGAGGCAATGAACAGAACAGGTAATCATCAAGTGATCCATCCCCTATTGTCCATTCCCAGCTTCTGGAAAACAGAGGCTAGGGACACCATCCCTGCCCATCCTGGCTAATAGCCATTGATGGACCTATCCTCCATGAACTTATCTAGTTCTTTTCTGAACCCTGATATAGTCTTGGCCTTCACAACATCCTCTGGCAAAGAGTTCCAAAGGTTGACTGTACCTTGTGTGAAGAAATTCTTCCTTGTGTTTGTTCTAAACTGGCTGCCTATTAATTTCATTGGGTGACCCCTAGTTCTTGTGTTATGAAAAGAAGTGGTAACAGCTAATTTAGACCCCATCATTTCATATGTATAGTTGGGATTATGTTTTCCAATGTGCATTACTTTGCATTTATCAACTTTGAATTTCATCTGCCATTTTGTTTCACAATCACCCGGTTTAGTGAGATCTTTGTAACTCTTCGCAATCTCCTCTGGGCTGAACAACTTTCAGTAATCTTGTATCATCTGCAAACATTAGCACCTTACTGTTTACCCCCTTTTCCAGATAATTTATGAATGTGTTGAACAGTACTGGTCCCAGTACAGACCTCTGGGGGACATCACTATTTACCTCTCTTCATTCTGAAAACTGACCATTTATTCCTACCCTTTGTTTCCTGTCTTTTAACCAGTTACCAATGCATGAGAGGACCTTCCCTCTTATTCCATGACAGTTAACTTTGCTTAAGAGCCTTTGGTGAGGGACCTTGTCAAAGACTTTCTGAAAATCTAAGTATACAGGCTTACCGGCCTGTAACTGCTGGGATCACCTCTGGAGCCCTTTAAAAAAAATTAGCTATCCTCCAGTCATCTGGTACAGAAGTGGATTTAATTGATAGGTTACATGCCACAGTTAGTAGTTCTGCAATTTCATATTTGAGTTCCTTCAGAACTCTTGGGTAAATACCATCTGGTCCTGATGTTCACTGAACTTCCTCTAATGACACCTCAATCTGGGACAGTTCCTCAGATTTGTCACCTAAAAGGAAAGGATCACATTTGGGAATCTTCCTCCCATTCTCAGCCACAAAGACCGATGCAAAGAATTCATTTAGTTTCTCTGCAATGACTTCGTCGTCCTTGAGTGCTCCTGTAGCATCTCAATCGTCCAATGTCCCCACTGGTTGGTGGTTAGCAGCTTCCTGCTTCGGATGTCTTAAATTTTTTGCTGTTAATTTTTGAGTCTTTGGCTAGCTGTTCTTCAAATTCGTTTTTGGCCGTCCTAATGATATTTTTACACTTCACTTGCCAGAGTTTATGCTCCCTTCTATTTTCCTCAATAGGATTTCACTTCCATTTTTTAAAGGATGCCTTTTTGCATCTAACTACTTCTTTTACTTTGATGTTTAGCCACGGTAGCACTTTTTTGGTCCTCTTCCTTTTTTTTTTTTTTTAATTTGGGATGTGCATTTAAATTGAACCTCTATTATGGTATCTTTAAAAAGATTCTGTGCAGCTTGCAGGGATTTAACTTTTGGCATTGTACCTTTTAATTTCTATTTAGCTAACATCTTCATTTTGTGTAGTTCCCCTTTCTGAAATTAAATGCTGCCACGGTGGGCTGTTTTGCTGTGTGTCCCCCCCTCACCCCCCGGATGTTACATTTTATTATGTTATGGTCACTATTACCAAGCAGTTCAGGTATATTCATCAGATCTTGAGATTCATCAGACCAGATCTTGTGCTCCACTTAGGACGAAATCATGAACTTCCTCTCCCATTGTGGGTTCCAGGACTAGCTGCTCCAAGAAGCAGTCATTTAAGGAATCAAGAAACTTTCTCTCTGCATCCTGTCCTGAGGTGACATGTACCCGGCTAATATGGGGATAGCTGAAATCCCCCATTATTATTGGGTTTTCTGTTTTTATAGCCTCTCTAATCTCTCTGAGCATTTCACGGTCACTGTCACCGTCCTGGTCAGGTGATCAGTAATATAGCCCTACTGCTTTATTCTTATTACTCAAGCATGGAATTACTATCCATAGAGATTCCATGGTACAGTTTGGTTCATTTGAGATTTTTAATTCATTTGATTCTACGCTTTCTTTCACATAGAGTGCCACTCCCCAACCAGCACGTCCTATTCTGTCTTTCCGATATATTTTATACCCTGATATTATTGTGTGATTATCCTCATTCCACCAAGTTTCTGTGATACCTATAATATCAATATCCTCATTTTATATGATGTACTCAAGTTCATCCATCTTAGTATTTAGACTTCTAGCATTTCTTTATAAGCATTTAAAAATTGTCATTTTTTAGCTGTCTGCCATTAAGTGAGGTAATTGAATGAGGTTCTTTCATTTGACTTTTTCTCATCAGATCCGACCTATATTTTACCATCATCCATCCTCTCCTCCTTACTAGGATATAGAGAATCTCCATTAATAGATCCTTCCCAAGAGATGTCTCTGTCCGAATCACATTCTCCTCCGCACCTGTCGGCTTTCCCCCAGCCCTTAGTTTAAAAACGGCTCTACGACCTTTTTAATAGTGTGTGTCAGCAATCTGGTTCCATTTTGATTTAGATAGAGCCCATCCTTCCTGTATAGGCTCCTCCTTTTCCAAAAGTTTCCTCAGTTCCTAATAAATCTAAATCCCTTCTCCCTATACCATCGTCTCACCCATGCATCGAGACCCTGCAGTTGCCTGTCTAGCTAGCCCTGCGCATGGAATTGGTAGCATTTCAGAGAATGCTACCACGGAGGTCCTGGACGTCAATCTCTTATCTAGGAGCCTAAATCAGGCAGTCCATTTGTGCAGATTACCAATTTATACTAAGGCCATGTCTGACGCAATGTATCCTATATTCCATTCAAAAAACAAGCCAGGATTTATCTCTGAACTGCCCTGATAGATGAGACTTTACTAGAGCTTCAGTGTAATAACAAATCAAGTATGTTCTATTTCTTAGGAGGATGGCTGAAGTTGAATCTCAAAAGAGTTGTTACCCTAAAGACAGACATCATCAAGTTGATTAGTTGTCTGAGCCTCTTTCAGGCACATTGTAGTGAATACTAGCATAGGCCCTTGCAAGCTCCCAATGGGACAGGATTGGTGGCAAGACTGGACACAGTAAGTTTATTTGAAGTCTTTCTTCACAAACAGCCTTCCATAGGCAAAGAAACCACTTTTACAACATGTAGCCCTCCTAATGAAACTGAGCACTCACAACAACATAAAACTCTACACAGCTTCAAGGCACTGAGTCTTGATATTTTATTTCACAATTGTGTACCTACCATTTAACTCTGAAAGATATTTCTTACAAAAAGATGATTCCTAAAAGGAAAGTTTGGAATATTATTATACCTCTGGGCTAGACTGGCTGATCTTTAAAGAAATAAAGTTGTACCCTTTTCATTTCATATCCAAAGGACAATATTTTAGCAGTACGTGAGGTCAGAAGGACAAGAACCACAGGGCTATTGTCATGTGATGCATTGCTTAAAAAACTAAAGACAAGATCACTATGCTCAAAGGGCAGTCATTACATAGGCCTTAATAACATAGCATATCAGAGTTTGATTGATTATACATAATGAGATGGGAAAATCCCACTTTAAGGGCTCAAAAAGGGGAAGGAGCAAGAGAAAAGCAATCAGAAAAATATGCAAGAAAAATGCAAATTATTCTCATGGGACAAAAGAAATCACGCCCTTTCTGGCCCCCTTGGTATCAAGAATTTTTGCAGCTCAGCCTCCTATGTACAAAGATTAAACTGATCTCATCACAATCAGATTTGAAAAAAACATTTTCAAAGGAATCTCTCTGTACTTATCAGAACTGTGGCCTGGAAGAGGATCACAGGGAAGAAGCACTGCAATAAACTCCTTTCCCACAAAGAAATTGTTCTTTCTGTAGTTGTTGCTGCATTGTATGGAAGAGGGGCATCAACACTTGTTAATATCAGAATGTGATATTGTGATTTCTAGTGATGCATAGTCTTTTTTAAGGGAATGCAGCTTCAGGTTAACACGTGAGGATTTAGCAGGGCAAATCCTGTTACCATTGATGCAAGCTGTACAGCTAGCCCCCCTGCACTGGAAATTTATCTTCCTATGTTTTCATAAATCTCCAGGCCCTGGAGAGAAAAAAATTCTTCAATAAATCCTCAAAAGTCTAAGGCAGTAAAAGTTTGAACGGGAAACAAAAATCTTAAAGGTACAGTAAAGTAATACACAATGTAATTAAATTACATGTCATATTTTAAAATAAAATGCAAATAAAATCTTTTACAAACATTTTAAGACTCTGTGACCCATTGTTCCATTTCATGCAGTAGGCCACATTTATAATGGACTCTAATGAAAGACACTTCACCAGCAAATATCTTGTGCTCCATAGGATGGTGAAGTACATTGTAGCAAAACACGATACAATCAATTGTTCATCTTTTTCAGAAGTAAATTAAACTACAAAGCTATGGCTGACTACAATGCTGTAAATATAAGTTATTACAACTTTAAACTCAAACTGTTAGCAACTGCTGCACCTTCTACTGTCACAGATAAAAGTTTCTACCTCCGAACCGTGCCATTTCCAGTTTCTTGTGATATACCATATATATTTAAAGAGAAGGCAATGTAAGATCCATCTCCTGAAGCATAATGTGATATTATTATTTTGTCTCCTAGAATATATTATGCATCCCAGAAAACCTGCCAGGCTCTAGGCAGGATGCCAAAAATGGGGTGCGCATCCAAAGAAAAACAAATACATTCTCCTCTCAACATCATTCACAAATTCTGGGACAACGTGCAGGTTCCGTTGGTACAGAGGTGTATAGTCCTGTTAAAAGGAAACTCCTCATGCATATGTGGGACTTTAAAGCAGGCCCCAAGCAACTGCAACTTGCATGATCATCACAAATCTGGGCAGTAGGGAGGGATACCTCGCACAGACCATTCTTCCTAAGCAAGTTTCTTAAAGCATCATTGGAAGATTTCCTCTCTCTTGATCTGTAATGGACCTAAATGCAACCTAGTCTCATGTCCTCACACCAGAAAATCTCTTAGTCCAAAAGGCTGAGAATGTGAATGCAGCAGGTTTTTACTCTGCATGAGCACCTTCATTAGCTGACTATGCTGAAGTACTTCAAACACCCATCTTCCACGAATCCTGGTGGTTTTACTCACCATTACGGGGAGCTGCCTCCTTGTGGCCAAAGAAGTTAATCCCATTTCATCAGGTACACAATGTTTTAGTAAAACAAGCACAGAAAGTACTGGAAGTGAAAAGGAATGCGCACGCTGAAAAAGGCTGAAGAAGACTGAAAACAGACATCAGTACCCCCATCAGATTGCCAGTCATCTTTTGGGAAACTGCAAGATACAAAAAAACTTGTCTCCAGAACTCTCATGTAGGGGCAAAAGAAAAATGAATGACAGGTTAATATATGTGATCCTAAATAATAGGTGAAGAGGATGAGTGCAGATCAAACTGCAAGCAAAACTGCACTGAAGCCAGAAAAAGGATGTTTCTGTTCTGTAGGAAAATCACGAGACTCTGCCCTTAAGTCACAGGCTTACTTCTGGTGTTGGTACCTGCTTAAGTCTCCTGGCGAAGAAGACCCTGCTCTGTCTTTCCTCAAGTGGGTGCCATGGTAAATCATTGCTCCCTCTGGCAGAGGATTCCATGGCTGTAGACCTGGTACCTCAAGTGCTGCCTTGGCAGTTGTAAAGAAGATAAATTTATTGTGGCTTTTATCAGAGCAGTTCATAAAGAGCCTAATAGGGATGGGATTTCTCGTCAGCAGGCCTGGAGGGATCAAAAGCCAGGCAGCCAACTCTGCAGCTGCCAGAGACTGTAATTTACCATGCCACCCCCTCTAAATCACTAGTGCTCAACAGAACAACTAAGTCTTGGGCCAGGGATAGCAGCCAGACACCTAAGCAGCCAAATGAGAAGGGTTAACAGAACACCGGCACACTATGAACCTGATTCTGATCTCAGCTCTACCATGGGAAATTAGGAGAAACTTCACTGAAGTTAATGGAGTTACAGCAGCATAAAGCCTTAAGATTCCATGTTCATTAGCAGTTAACATACAACAGATTTCCTACCTTAGTATGCAGAAGGCCTCTCTGCTTTTATACAGTGCCCACAATTCATAACAGACATTTCTATTATTGTATTTTTAACTGCAGTTTGCTATATGAGGCACAGCATTTTCCCCTTTCAGGCTCTTATTTACTCCCCAGAGAGGGTCCAGAGCCCAGACGGAGACAGACACGATTTAAAGTTCTGCAGAGGCGGCACTGGACTCTGACCAAATTACTGAACTGAGGCTGCCTGAATATGATGCCTGCAGATAATAATCATGAGAGGAGGAGAGAACAATCACACATTCACTATGAGCGTGTCTCTTGCTGTGCTACTATTGGCAAACGAGTCTTGACGGGAACTCCTTGTCAGCACTAACCCAGCTGCATTTCTTTCACAGCCATTTACTAGAAGGCAACTCTGAACTGGGCTACAGATCAGTCCCAATACAGCGATACCTTTTCTCAGTGTGCTACTGCGGATTACTCTTCAATGTTAACAATTCCCCTTTTGCGTTTGGGGGGGGTGTTGCTAGGTTTTGAAGAGACTGCAGTGCTTTCAATTTATTGTTCCCCATTTTCCAGAATGTAAATGGTTTCCCACATGCAGCGCTTTGTAGAGTACAGTAAAGTGGCCATGATGTGGTTCACCAAGTATTAGGGAATGGAGCCATGCTTCGCGCCTCAATACTTCCTCTTAGTCAGTGTCAGTTTTTCTCCCCATTCCATTTGTTTGTGATGCAGCTGAATAAAGCAGCACATTCCCAGCCTGCAGACCTGTGAGCAAACCCTTTACAGGACACAGCACTGGCCCTACGTGGACAGCCTTCTATATAGCACCTTACACTGTATTTAACTTTTGCTTTCTAATATGTCTATTGGTAGTTAGCATACTATAAGGCTCCCTATTACACACAAACGATGCTATTTTACTTGTCAGTTATCAACTAAACTAATTTAATGTTAGTGCAATTTAACATTTGTCATTACCTATGAAGTTCATAAGAAGATGCGCTATCAGAGTGAAATCTCCCCTGCTCACGTGATAGTATATCTGGGTGTGCACCCAGGGCTAGATTAAAATTATGTTGCCATTTTAAATAGTCCAGTATATTCTTTTCCATATAACAGGTCACAAAGCAGGTTAGTTTTAGACCTCATGAAATGTGAATATAACACAGAATAGAAAACAGTGCAAGCCTGCTCCTCTTACTTAAGATCGTATTTGATCTCTAGTCTGTTAAAATTATGCAAAAGAAAGAGTTTATTTTAAAATAGTCTAATATGACTTTTACAGAAATGATACAAAGTCAGCATTCTCTTTCTAATTTTTCCACAATTTGGGGCACGTCTCAAGAATATAGCAATTACGCCAGAGGGGATTGGGCTGAGGGTCTGACTATCCATGTCAGGGTCTAAAATGAGTGCAACTTTGCAGCTAATCTCCAAACCCTCTCTCTGTTCAATACTAAAAACATGAACAACTTCCAGAACATATTGTGAAACTGCTGCACTTCTCCCCTCCACACACACACATTGTGAGGGATGCACTCATCCTTGTGTCTTGCCAGCACACAGTGTTAAACTAACATGAATCAATAGCTGCCTATACGACAGGTGCTGCTGTCACCTCTTCATGCCTGACAGTCGCCACTTTGGTACAACTTTGAAGGAGAAAGCATGAAAATTGAGGAAGCCTCTCATCACAATGAAAGAGAAAGAAAGAAAAGTTAAAAAGCAAGTTAAAGAAGTGTGGGCTGGATGAATGGACTATAAGGTGGATAGAAAGCTGGCTAGATTGTCGGGCTCAACGGGTAGTAGTCAATGGCTCCAGGTCTAGTTGGCAGCCGGTATCAAGTGGAGTACTCCAAGGGTTGCTCCTGGGGCCGGTTTTGTTCAATATCTTCCTTAATGATCTGGAGGATGGAGTGGATTGCACCCTCAGCAAGTCTGCAGTAAACTGGGAGAAGAGGTAGGTACGCTGGAGGGTAGGGATAGGATACAGAGGGCCCTAGACAAATCAGAGGAGTGGGCCAAAAGAAATCTGAGGAGGTTCAACAAGGACAAGTGCAGAGTCCTGCACTTAGGACGGAAGAATCACATGCACCGCTACAGGCTGGTGACCGAATGGCTAGGCAGCAGTTCTGCAGAAAAGGACCTAGGGGTGACAGTGGACGAGAAGCTGGATATGAGTCAACCGTGTGTCCTTGTTGCCAAGAAGGCCAATGGCATTTTGGGATGTATAAGTAGGGGCATTGCCAGCAGATCGAGGGACGTGATCGTTCCCCTCTATTCGACATTGGTGAGGCCTCATCTGGAGTACTATGTCCAGTTTTGGGCTCCACATTACAAGAAGGATGTGGAAAAATTGGAAAATGTCCAGCGGAGGAGGGCAACAAAAATGATTAGGGGACTGGAACACATGACTTATGAGGAGAGGCTGAGGGAACTGGGATTGTTTAGTCTGCGGAAGAGAAGAATGAGGGGGGATTTGATAGCTGCTTTCAGCTCCCTGAAAGGAGGTTCCAAAGAGGATGGATCTAGACTGTTCTCAATGGTAGCAGATGACAGAACAAGGAGTAATGGTCTCAAGTTGCAGTGGGGGAGGTTTAGGTTGGATAGTAGGAAAAACTTTTTCACTAGGAGGGTGGTGAAACACTGGAATGCGTTACCTAGGGAGGTGGTGGAATCTCCTTCCTTAGACATTTTTAAGGTCAGGCTTGACAAAGCCCTGGCTGGGATGATTTAGTTGGGGATTGGTCCTGCTTTGAGCAGGGGGTTGGACTAGATGACCTCCTGAGGTCCCTTCCAACCCTGATATTCTATGATTCTATGAAAAGTTGAGGGCAACCACAGCACTTCCCCAGATATTGTCATTTGTAGGCAGATGAAGCCACTCCCCTCTCCTTCCAAATGGGCCAGAAGGGGAAGTTACTCACCTTGCAGTAACTGAAGTTCTCCGAGATGTGTCCCCCTGTGGGTGCTCCACTCTAGGTGTCGGTGCGTCCCGGCGCCGCTGATCGGAGATTTTTGGTAGCAGTGCCTGGTCGGGACGCAGGCGCTCAGTTGGTATCTCCCGTCTCGTTGGAATCTTCCTGAGCGCCTGCGTCCCGCACCCCCCTCAGTTCCTTCTCTGCCGTGGCGCGATTATACTAGTACTCCAAAGTGGAGGGGAGGAGGGTGCGGAGTGGAGCACCCACAGAGACACACATCTCGGAGAACTTCAGTTACTGCAAGGTGAGTAACTTCCCCTTCTTCTTCGAGCGCTGTCCCTGCGGGTGCTCCACTCGAGGTGAATGTGTAGCAGTGCCCACTAGGGTCGGTGGGACTTTGGAGATGCGGCAGTGAGTACTGTAGAAAGTACTGTATGGCCGACTATGGTGTCTGCTGTGGTATCCTGCGTGATAGCACAGTGTTTGGCAAACGTGTGTTCAGATGACCATGTAGCTGCTCTACAGATGTCAGAAATGGGGTACGTTATGTAGGAAGGCAACAGATGTTGACATAGCTCGAGTGGAATGAGATCTAATGCCTTCGGGCGGCTGAATGTTTTTAATACGGTACGAGGCTCTGATGCAGTCAGAGATCTACTTGGACAGACGTTGTTTAGAGATAGCCGTACCTTTTGATCTTTCGGTGATGGAGACAGTTGTGGAGATTTACGAAATGGCTTAGTCCTGTCTAAGTAAAAGGCGATTGCTCGCCCGACACCGAGAGCATGCAGGGATGCCTCGTGTGGAGTCTTGTGAGGTTTGGATAAAAACTAGGCAAGTATAGCGGTTGGTTAAGGTGGAAGGTGGATACCACCTTAGGGAGAAATTTAGGACGTGGTCTCAGAGTGACTTTGTCTTTGGAGAAGATTGTGTAGGGAGGATGGGCCATCAGGGCGCTTATTTCACCTACTCTCCTTGTTGATGTTATTGCAACTAAGAAAAGTACCTTCATGGACATATGGAGAAGAGAGGAGGTAGCCAAAGGCTCGAATGGAGGTTTCATGAGAGCGTGAAGAACAAGGTTAAGATTCCATGTAGCTGCCGTTGGGTAAATTTCAGGGTAGAGATTTTGTAGGCCCATGAGAAATCGTTTTATGGTGGGAGAGTCTGCGGATGACGGGAAGACATGCGGAGTAGGTAAGGATTCCATGACTATCTGGGCCAAGCTGGGGCAATAAGTATGACCCACTCATTATCATCTATGATCTTCCTAAGAACCCTGTGTAGCAGAAGGATTGGTGGGAAGGTGTACAGGAGAGAGTTGTTCCACGGGATGAGGAACGTGTCTCCTAGGGATGCAGTCCTGAGTCATGCTCTGGAGCAAAACAGGCGACATTTTCGATTCTGGGTTGTGGCAAAGAGGTCTATTGATGGGGTGCCCCAAAGGGAGAAGAGCTGTTGAAGTATTGCGGGGTGCAGTTCCTATTCGTGTTCTGTCGAAAAGTGCCTGCTGAGTGCGTCGGCAGTAGTATTGTGGCAGCCGGGTAGGCAATGATTCTTATTTGCTGTTGTATGCACCAATTCAATAGTCGGATGGCTTCCATGCATACGGAGCGTGATCGGGCTCCCCCTTGTCTGTTGATGTAAAACATACATGCTATGCTGTCTGTTAAGACCCACATAGATTTGTTCTTTATGAGGGGAAGAAAGTGAAGGCATGCTCATCTCACTGCTCTGAGATCTAAGAGATTTATGTGTACACGCATCTCTGACGCGGACCAGCGGCCATTGTGCCCTGTGTCCCCCAAGACGTGCTCCCCAGCCGATTAGGGAAGTGTCCGTGGTGAGCATGAGCGTTGGGGGTTGTTGATGGAAGGGTACACCCATGCAGAGGTTTTCTGGTCTCATCCACCAGTGTAGGGAAGCTCGAACATTGGGAGGAGGAGTTAGCACCACCCCTAAGGTGTGTCTGTTGGAGTTGAGCCAGTCCTGAAAACATCTCATGCGTAGCCTGGCTTGCTGGACCACGAAGGTGGTGGCTGCCACGTGACCAAGGAGCTGTAGGCAGATTCTTATCTGTGTCCTGGGACGAATAGAGAGCATGCATATCAGTTGTGTGATAGTGAGGAATCTGTGATTTGGGAGTGAGATTCTGCTCAAGATTGAGTCCAGATGAGCTCCAATGAACTCGATCTGTTGTGCAGATAGTTAGGGTGGATTTCTGGATGTTTATTTCAAGGCCTGGGCTGTGAAATAGGGAGATGGCAAAATGGGTAGCTTGAAGTGTCTCGCCATAGGAGTTGCCCTTGATGAGGCAATCATCCAGGTAGGGGAAAAAGCGTGATTCCATGTCCGTGGAGGTGAACCACGACCACGGCTAGAGTCTTAGAAAAAGACTCTTGGTGCTGTAGAGTTCGAAAGGAAGAACTCTGTATTGAAAATGGTTGTGACCGATTGTGAATTGTAGAAAGCGTCTGTGAGCTGGATGAATTGGTATATGAAAATAAACGCCCTGGAGGTCGAGGGCTGTGAACCAGTCCCCTTGATCTAGTGCAGGAATTCTTGTGCCCAGTGTGACGATCTTGAATTTTTGTATCGTCACAAATTTGTTCAGTTGGTGTAGGTCCAGTATAGGCCTCCATCCCCCGGTCTTTTTCTGGGTCAGAAAGTAATGGGAGTAGAACCCTTTCCCTTGATATTGTGTCAGCATAGTTTCCACTGCACCTAGCTGTAGAAGGTGAGCCACTTCTACGCAAAATAAGTGCTTGTGAGAGGGGTCCCTGAAGAGGGATGGGGAAGGGTAGGATATAAAGGGGATAGAGTAACCAGACTGAACTCTTTCGAGGACCCAGCGGTCCTGTGTAATCCGCTGCCGGGCATGTTGGAAACTCTGGAGGTGGTGGCCTAACGGGCAAGTAGGCGGTTGATTCAAGGGGAGGTCCTGCAGACCCTCTACCAACGTTTCAAAATTGTTGTTTATTCCCCGGTGGGTGGGAAGTGGTTGCTTGAGTTTGATTTTGTCTGCGCTTAGGGGTCAAGCGCGACTCCTAGTTATATCGTATGATTTGGGTTGAGGCCGATAATACTGTTGTGTGCGTGGTCTTTGGTAGGGTTGCTATTGTTGTCTCCTGGGAAAAGATAGGTGAATGCCCAGGGTGTGCAGTGTCGCTCTAGAATCTTTCATGGTGTGGAGGAGTTCATCGGGTGGTGGTGGTGTTTTTTGAGAAAAGTTTATCCTTATCAAAGGGGAGGTCCTCCACTTTGATCTGCAGATCTTTAGGGATGCCAGATGCAGAGAGCCATGAAGATCTATGCATAACACAAAGTTGCAACAGTACGGGCTGCTGTGTCTGCCGTGTCTAGAGCTTCCTGTAGGAAATTAATTGGCCGTTCTGGAAATTAATTGGCCCTCAACCAGAAGTGATTTGAAGTCTGCTCTCCTACCCTCTGGAATGTAGGAGGCAAATTCAAAAAGTTTATTGTAATTATCGAAGTTGTAGCTGGTGAGGAGGGCAGAATAATTCGCAATTCTGAACTGTAGAGTGGAGGACATGTAAACCTTGCAACCGAAGACGTCAAGGCATTTAAGGTCCTTGTCTTGTGGGGTGGGCCGATATTGTGGCTGTTTTGTCCGTTGTGCAACTGCATCCATGACAAGAGAGTTTGGTTGTGGATGAGAAAATAGGAAGGCAGCGTCCTTAGTGGGAACATAGTATTTACGTTCAGCCTTTTGCAAGTTGGTAATAAAGAAGCTGGAGTTTGCCAGAGAGTGTCAGCTGGCTCCAAGAGTGCCTCGGTTACGGGGAGCGCGATCTTTGAGGGCGCAGAGGGTGCAAGGATTCTGAGGAGTCTGTGTTGTGTTTCCTGAACCTCTTCTAAGGGGATTCTTGACTGAGTGCCACCCTCCTGAAAAGTTCTTGAAATTATTTACAGTCATCCACGTTCTGTGTAGGTGGAGGGAAGAGGGCTCCGTCTGGAGCTGATGGAGAGTCAGGGGGTCGGTGAGTCAGGATATGGTCCATAGCTCATGTTCTCAGGAGTGGGTTCTCTAGAAGTGGACGGAGCTGGAGATCGAGGCACAGAAGGAGGTAGTGGTTTGGTAGAAGAGGTCTGAGGGTGAGTGGCAGCAGGAGGTGGCCAAGGGTACCACTGAGGCCAAGGCATAGGGTAGGAGAAGCCAGGTGCCATCCACGGAGGGGTGAAGTAGGGAAACAGAGACTGCTGGTTGTGAGCCGGGAAATGAGGCAGAAAAGGTTCCGGTGGAGGAGGAGAGGCAGATGGGGAGAACTCCACCTGCTGCTGTACATCAGGTCCACTACCAGTGACGGTACCAGCTCAGGTGGGGAAAGCGGCTGTTCAAAAAATGAGCCGTGTGTGTCCAGGAGCTGGGAGTTAGGCTCCGGTGGCATTGAGAAGTCACCTTGAGGGAGAAACTGTTGCTCCTGCTCCCCGGGCTGCGCTGAGACTGGACTATGCTCCAGCACATTGTCAACTGAAAGCCTCACTGGTGCCCCGGGGCACGTGCAGGAGCCCTGCAGGGGGTCAGCTGCTGGGGCCGGGGGGGGGTCGGTGCAGACGTCCCCCCCGGCACCAGAGCAGAGCGCGCAGTCCGCACCCCGGCCAGTTTTAGCCCCGGAGGGGCGGGGGGTCGGTGCAGACGTCCCCCCCGGCAGCGGAGCAGAGCACGGAGTCCGCACCCCGGCCAGTTTTAGCCCCAGGAGAGGGGGCGGGTTGGTGCAGACGTTCTCCCGGCACCGGAGCACAGCACGCAGTCCGCACCCCGGCCAAGTTTAGCCCCAGGAGGGGGGGGGGTCGGTGCAGACGTTCCCCCCAGCAGCGGAGCAGAGCGCGCAGTCCGCACCCTGGCCAAGTTTAGCCCCGGGGGGGGGGGGTCGGTGCAGACGTTCCCCCCAGCAGCGGAGCAGAGCGCGCAGTCCGCACCGCTTAGCACTGAAGCACTTGGTGCCGCAGAAGCCGTCCCAGCACGGGAGGTTGGGTTCCTGCCTCTGCGAGAGCCGCGGCCAAGGCGTTGTGACCGCCTGAGGCGCCTGCCTTCTGCGCTCTCAATACAGAGGGTAAGGATCTCGCAGGGCACCCTTTACCCTTGTTAAAGTCTCTCCTCGGAGACTGTTGGGCTTCTTGCCTTTGCTACAGAGAGGGTGAAGCCATGCACCCAATTGGCTCTGATCTGGCCAGGGAGCAAGGGAGAGGGTTTCATTTTCCCCGTCTCCAAAGGCGGCTGCAGAGACTTTTCCATCAGTAACATTTTAAGCCGCTGGTCCCTGTCGCGACGAGCCCTGGTCTTGAGGCTTGCACAGCGAAGGCATTCTGCAGGGACGTGTGTATCGCCGAGGCACTTCACACATCGTGAGTGCCCATCAGACCTTGGCATCGAGTCCTGACAGGAAAACACACTTCTTGAATCCTGAAGCATATTGAATTAGAAATGGCAGGGGAAAGTCTCACCAGGAGACAAGCCTGAGGCGAAAAGTGCTTAGGTTTTTTTGTCTGTTTTTTGTTTTTGTTTTTTGAACTAAGTAACTAAATTATGTAACTATTCTAAAGGAAGGGAAACAACTGGGATGTAACTAATAACTATTTCTACGTTCTTTGTTACTGTTCCCTACAGAGACCAGGGAAGACAAGTAGCACTGCCCCGAGTCTAGTCTTCAGCCGAGGACGGTTGAGAAGGAACTGAGGGGGTGCGGGATGCAGCCACTCAGGAAGATTCCAACGAGACGGGAGATACCAACTAAGCACCTGCGTCCCGACCAGGCACTGCTACCGAAAATCTCCGAGCAACGGCGCCGGGACGCACCGACACCGAGAGTGGAGCACCCACAAGGACAGCACGTGAAGAAGCAGCAGGTTTACTGCACTGTTCCTGAAATAAGGGAACTAAGGAGGCAGATCATTTGTTTCTGCCACAACAACCTGCACTTACTGGCTGTCCCCAACACTCCCCTGGACAGGGATGAAGGGGCTCGCCGAGTTGTCAACACGCTGAGCAATAACCTGTACCAAGCCTCATAGTGAGTGGCCTAGAGCAGTCAGATCATCAGAAATCTGACCCAAGCCTTTTACTTGTTGTTCCTGCACTGGAGTCAGTAACTCATCCAAGACAATGATTCCCAACGCTTACGGATGCTCTGTGTCCATTCTCTTCCATTCTAGATTCAACACACACATGGGCTCCGCTTCCTTTCATTTCGTAATTCCTTCTCTCCTTGCTCCAACTCAGTCTGAGGCTTTGTCTACACTACCGGCTAAATCAGCGCCATTGGGATCGATGTAGCGGCACCGATTTAGCGGGTCTAGTGAAGACGTGGTAAATGGATGGCAGAGCGCTCTCCCACTCACGTCCATAATCCACTTTACCAAGGGGCAGAAGCTATGCTGCCAGGAGCACATCTCCCATCAACAGAGCATAGCATGGCCACCGCTGTAAGTCAATCTAAGGTACGTGAACTTCAGTTATGCTACTTAAGTAACCAAACTAGTATAACTTGGATCAACTTACAGCATTAGTGTAGACCAGGCCTGATATACCTGTTCTCTAGTTAACACATTCTTTATCCTGTTGGAAAAAGCAGGAAGTGTCCCTTTAGGGTCAGGGGTGCTGCCCTGATTAGTATGAATGGGAGCTACGCACACCAGCGGGGGGGGGGGCACAGAAAAAACAGGGGCAGAGTTTTATAATGAGGTCAGATCTGTGAATGATCCATCCCTTTAAGAAAAAAGTGTAGCTCCTCTTTAGTCCCTGTTGACGACTGCTCATTGTCGGAGAAGAACAAGACATCAGTCTTTCCACCTCTTCTCAGCACCCAAGACCTTCTTGTTCCACCATTTCTTATTTGTTCTTCTGAATGCAGAGGCTGCCAAGTCTCCTGTTCTGCTAGAGATGTGCTAAGAATGTCCATGAAGTGAGCAGATAGTCCTGCAGCCCTACAATCTCACCATTCCAGCAGGAAGGGAGTGGCTTTTATTTCAGGAGCTAAAGTTAATTCAATAGAATTCACCCTGCAGGACAAAAACTCCCCAACAAGACTACTGGAATTTTAAAGCTCTTGTTACTTTAGCATGCCTTTCTCTCCTTATTTTCCGACTGACCCATAATGCTAGCAATATCTAGCTAATATTATTTTTAACAGTAACTAATGCAATTATGGAGTCACCCCAAGACTTTTTCAAGATCCCTCCAATCCAATGCTTCAGATGCATGCAGGAAGCTGGTAAATCTAAAGTACAGGATATTGAAACAAACTCCTAGGAGCAATGGTAGCACATCAGTTTGGATCTGCATAGAATAACATCCAGAGACTGATGTCATGTGATAGAGTGTTCCTGCTTCCCCTTCACACCCACTCTACATAGCTACAGATAGCAGGGAACGTGAGTAAAAATTCTGAATGTGAATTTGCAGCTCTTACCTACAAAATGAAAGGTAGGCACTTTCCCATAGATGACTGATTGAAAAAAGAGATTGAAATGTGATGTAATTTGAGTTGTTGCTGATCAAGACCCTCTTCCAGGCATGCTTACTGAATCATAGTAAAACGAAGATACATGGACAGAAGAGGGTCCTTAGGTGATTATGAACACTTAATACTTCCAGCTGCCACACTGTTTACTGGTCTGTGTGGATAGCATTTCCCCAGATCAATTATCCTCTATTATGTATGCTTTGTACTCTAGAGCTACTTTGGGAGGAAATGTGAAGCTAAATATAAATATGGAATAGTATTGAATATTTTCAGATTTTCAAATTTGAATGCATTTATGATGCCTAAAAAAAGCAGGAATATGTACACAGGCATATTAAACATGAAGCAGAGGTAGGTGGTCTGGACTATTGTTATATTTATTTTTGGGAACACATCAACACATTTCTAATAAAGTAATAAAAGGGCAATAAAACCATACATTTGTATATAGTTTCTTGTATGAACAAGCTAAGGAAAGGAAATGATTGAATAGTTTGTTACATAATTTTTATAAACAACATCTCTGGATAACAGCTTGTGACTCATTTGCTAAAAATTAGGAATTGAGTTTTATTTAACAAAGCTCAAGGAGAAAACACTGTAATGAGACTCAAACTACACATTGTCCACCTCATAGTATTTCTTACAAATATATCATCCTTTACTAATTGACAGAATTAGAATACGATAAACCCATAATTCTTGCTATCATACACACTTGCATATTATTTGTACTCCTCCATGATTCTACATTGTCTTTTTCTGAGAAAAGCTGCAATAATTTATTCCTGGTGTCCAATTTCCATGTCTTCCAGGTGCAAGCAACGTATCTTAATTCAAGATACAGTACATCAATATATATCAGCCACAGACTTTAAAAGGTACACGGCAATAAAACCGGTGTTTCATATGGTTGAAAGCTAAAAGCTGCCCTCACATTAGCCACAAAAATAGTTTGAAATCCTTATATATTGACAGCTAGCTACTAGTTTAACTGTAATTTAATCCTGGGCGCCCCATCATCTCAGGCATTGGCACCCTGACAGCAGGACTGTCTGGCTATGTAGACTCCCTCCTCAGGCCCTACGCTACCAGCACTCCCAGCTACCTTCGAGACACCACTGACTTCCTGAGGAAACTTCAATCCATCGGTGATCTTCCTGATAACACCATCCTGGCCACTATGGATGTAGAAGCCCTCTGCACCAACATTCCACACAAAGATGGACTACAAGCCATCAGGAACACTATCTCCGATAATGTCACGGCTAACCTGGTGGCTGAACTTTGTCCTTACCCATAACTGTTTTACATTTGGGGACAATGTATACCTTCAGATCAGCGGCACTGCTATGGGTACCCGCATGGCCCCACAGTATGCCAACATTTTTATGGCTGACTTAGAACAATGCTTCCTCAGCTCTCGTCCCCAATGCCCCTACTCTACTTGTGCTATATTGATGACATCATCATCTGGACCCATGGAAAAGAAGCCCTTAAGGAATTCCACCATGATTTCAACAATTTCCATCCCACCATCAACCTCAGCCTGGTCCAGTCCACAAAAGAGATCCACTTCCTGGACACTACAGTGCTAATAAACGATGGTCACATAAACACCACCCTATACTGGAAACCTACTGACCGCTATTCCTACCTACATGCCTCCAGCTTTCACCCTGACCACACCACACGATCCATCGTCTACAGCCAAGCTCTGCGATACAACCACATTTGCTCCAATCCCTCAGACAGAGACAAACACCTACAAGAGCTCTGTCAAGCATTCTTACAACTACAATACCCACCTGCAGAAGTGAAGAAACAGATTGATAGAGCCAGAAGAGTTCCCAGAAGTCACCTACTACAGGACAGGCCTAACAAAGAAAATAACAGAACGCCACTAGCCGTCACCTTCAGCCCCCAACTAAAACCCCTCCAACGCATTATTAAGGATCTACAACCTATCCTGAAGGATGACCCAACACTCTCACAAATCTTGGGAGACAGGCCAGTCCTTGCCTACAGACAGCCCCCCAACTTGAAGCAAATACTCACCAACAACCACATACCACACAACAGAACCACTAACCCAGGAACCTATCCTTGCAACAAAGCCTGTTGCCAACTGTGCCCACATATCTATTCAGGGGACACCATCACAGGACCTAATCACATCAGCCACACTATCAGAGGCTCGTTCACCTGCACATCCACCAATGTGATATATGCCATCATGTGCCAGCAATGCCCCTCTGCCATGTACATTGGTCAAACTGGACAGTCTCTACGTAAAAGAGTAAATGGACACAAATCAGATGTCAAGAATTATAACATTCATAAACCAGTCGGAGAACACTTCAATCTCTCTGGTCACTCGATTACAGACATGAAGGTTGCTATCTTACAACAAAAAAACTTCAAATCCAGACTCCAGCGAGAAACTGCTGAATTGGAATTCATTTGCAAATTGGATACTATTAATTTAGGCTTAAATAGAGACTGGGAGTGGCTAAGTCATTATGCAAGGTAGCCTATTTCCCCTTGTTTTTTCCTCCCCCCCCAGACGTTCTGGTTAAACTTGGATTTATTCTGGAAATGGCCCACCTTGATTATCGTACACATTGTAAGGAGCGTGGTCAGTTTGGATGAGCTATTACCAGCAGGAGAGTGAGTTTGTGTGGGGGGGGGGGGTGAGAAGACCTGGATTTGTGCTGGAAATGGCCCACCTTGATCATCATATACATTGTAAAGAGAGTGGTCACTTTGGATGGGCTGTTACCAGCAGGAGACTGAGTTTGTGTGTGTGTGTGGGGGGGGGGGGCAGAGGGTGAGAAAACCTGGATTTGTGCTGGAAATGGCCCAACTTGATTATCATACACATTGGAAGGAGAGTGATCACTTTAGATAAGCTATTACCAGCAGGAGAGTGGGGTGGGAGGAGGTATTGTTTCATGGTCTCTGTGTATATAAATGTCTTCTGCAGTTTCCACAGTATGCATCCGATGAAGTGAGCTGTAGCTCACGAAAGCTTATGCTCAAATAAATTGGTTAGTCTCTAAGGTGCCACAAGTACTCCTTTTCTTTTTGCGAATACAGACTAACACGGCTGTTACTCTGAAACCTGTAATTTAACCTGTATGTTTTCTTTAATAAGTGTGCCAATAGACATTTGCTGTCTGTAAATTGTCATTGTAAGGAAGAGACAGTCAATTTCCTTTAAATAAAATGATTACAAGAGTTCTATACTCCTAATCATTCCGCTTTTCCAGAGGAAAATTAAAGTTTCAATAACAATTTCATTTTCTACTCAAAACTTTAGTTTCATTTTTTTAAAACATATCTGATTAACTGAATAGCCTGTGCGACTTTGTTAGGCATCTAGATATCTATCAACACTGCATTTCAACATAATATATGATACTAGTAAAATCAATGCTGAAATGTTTCAAAGCGAGATTTTGCAGACAAAATTGTTTGTCTTAACAGATCTGTATTAGCTTCAGCAAGCAGATCCATCAGCCTAAATTGCCTGCAAATTGCAAAATCAGAGCTTCCTCCGAACCCATGATATGCTATGTTCCAGTTAGAAAGTCAGCTTTCACAGGCACTCCAGATGCCAGGTGATAAGAATTACTGATGCATTGCTTTGAAAGCAGTTTGTTTTATGGCTTGGCAGGTCTGGCTTTTAAATTCAGCTGTGCTTCATTAACATACAGAATGACAGTCTACAAAAAGGTTACATTATGGCATCAAACATGTTCGGCCTTTTCTATTTCTGCTGCCAGTTATAGGTCATTTTAAACAAACATCTGGCAAGTGTATTTTTAAATTGCATCTGTAGTTTTTAATTTGGTATCTCCTGGGAATGCTAGGAGAGGAAAGAGAAATACTTCCCTAGGGAAAGAGCTGGCAATTTGGTCTGTACAATGCTACAGTAGCTGACTTGGCTCATTTTATTGTATTATACAAATCAACAGTGATGCGAAGAACCTTTTGCACAAGAGAAAGTTAATATTAACTACATGCAAGGATGAGCAGATCCTTCGTGCCTTTAACAGCAACACGGAGCTGCTACATAGGGACTAACTACTGAACAGAAAGTTGTTTATTACACACTGAGCAGGCAGGATTTTTCCTTCATGCAGAAAAGGAAACAATAAAGAGTGCTACCACACATCTCCAAAGAGCTGGGCTACAATTTCGTTGGTTTCTAGAGTTTTCTGAATGTCAGTCAATTTCACGATCACGTCCCTCGATCCGCTTCCCTACTTATACATCCCAAAATGCCATTGGCCTTCTTGGCAACAAGGGCACGCTGTTGACTCATATCCAGCTTTTCGTCCACCGTAACCCGTAGGTCCTTTTCTGCAGAACTGCTGCCGAGCCATTCGGTCCCTAGTCTATAGCGTCCTTCTTCCATCCTAAGTGAAGGACTCTGCACTTGTCCTTGTTGAACCTCATCGCATTTCTTTTGGCCCAATCCTCTCATTTGTCTAGGGCCCTCTGTATCCTATCCCTACCCTCCAGCGTATCTACCTCTCCTCTCAGTTTACTGCAAACTTGCTGAGGGTGCAATCCACACCATCCTCCAGATCATTAATGAAGATATTGAACAAAACCGGCCCCAGGACCGACCCTTGGGGCACTCCACTTGATACCAGCTGCCAACTAGACATGGAGCCATTGATCACTACCCGTTGAGCCTGATGATCTAGCCAGCTTTCTATCCACCTAGTCCATTCATCCAGCCCACACTTCTTTAACTTACTGGTAAGAATACTGTGGGAGACCGTGTCAAAAGCTTTGCTAAAGTCAAGGAACAACATGTCCACTGCTTTCCCCTTGTCCACAGAGCCAGTTATCTCGTCAGAGAAGGCAATTAGATTAGTCAGGCATGACTTGCCCTTGGCGAATCCATGCTGACGGTTCCTGATCACTTTCCTCTCCTCTAAGTGCTTCAGAATTGATTCCTTGAGGACCTGCTCCATGATTTTTCCAGGGACTGAGGTGAGGCTGACTGGCCTGTAGTTCCCAGGATCCTCCTCCTTCCCTACACTACATTAGACCTTTTCCAGTCGTCCAGGACCTCCCCCGATCGCCATGAGTTTTCAAAGATAATGCCCAATGGCTCTGCAATCACATCCGCCAACTCCTTTAGCACTCTCGGATGCAGCACATCCGGCCCCATGGACTTGTGCTCGTCCAGCTTTTCTAAATAGTCCCGAACCACTTCTTTCTCCACACAGGGCTGGTCACCTCCTCCCCATGCTGTGCTGCCCAGTGCAGCAGTCTGGGAGCTGACCTTGTTTGTGAAGACAGAGGCAAAAAAAAAGCATGTGGCCTCTCTCTGTTTGCTACTCATTTTTTTCCAGCTGACTCCTTTGGAAATGTTTAGCTCTAATGTTGAATTTTTCCTGGTATGATATAGCAATCATCCAGTTGCACCTATTTTTGCTTTGGCTACCAGACAGGTTAAAATTTACATGGTATTTTGCCCATAACAGTTGTGTTTGCTGAGGAGTTGGAGGAGAATAGAAACATGCAGCAGGGCCGCTTTGCTTTTTTCCTTACTGATATATACAAGCAATAAAAAAAAAAAAAAATCTACTCTACAGCAATGCCTATTAAAATGTAAACACGGGTAGAGAATTTTGAGTAGGATACAAGAATGCTTTATTCAAATCAGAGAGAAAAGCTGTCTAAACTTACCACCACATGTAAATACATCAGGTTGCATGTTCCACTAGAGATCAACATTATGTTTATATATTTACTGGAGTTACTGATACGTGGTAACTCTCTGCCAGAGAGCACTAGTTCTAAGATTCAAGTATATCTCCTCAACTGGCCCATCAAGACTCCCTATGGGAGTTCTACCCCACAAATCAGACACGACCTCATCTTAACACTTTATCAGAAAGATTTTTTTAATCATACTGAATCCCCAATGTCTTGGTATGATGTAGATTTCATGGGCTGGAACATGAACCTGTGTTCTACTGGACTGGTAAGAGCAGATGAGCTAAACATTTATTTCACTTGACCTTTGATTCAGCCATACTGATGTTTGTGGGACAGTTTGTGTATCCAATACTGCAGCAAACTCCTCTCTCATGTTAGGAATCCCCTTGTAATTTAAACTAAATGAGATGCTGATGAATTAAAATCCAGGGCTCCATTGCAAAATGCAATTCTAAATGGAAGAATAGACTTTATGTATGCAAGTAAACTTTATGTATGTAAATATATAAGTATGTAAATGTATATGTATTTAAATTAACATCTTGAAGGTTCATGTTGCCCCAAGGGGACAAAAGTATCGAACACAAAAGAGAAGTGTTTGCATAAAAAGATGGTTAGATGTGTAATACTGTAGCTAAGAAACCAGTCTGCAAATGTATAATAAAATATGGCCTTATCAATTCACCATATATCATTACATGTAAACTCACCCGCCATGCTCCAGAGGTTACAACCCTACTAATGTGTATTTTTATGGCTTGTTTTTGTCACACTAAATATAATAATACATCGCACATCAACCTGATCTTAAATAATGGATCTGCTAAACAAGTGGATATTGCTGTTATGTAAAGTCACCCCTCATGGGTGTCATTTTGCAGCTCTATTTAGCAAATCAGTTAAATAATACCACGTTACCAATTTGCACTCGGCAGCTAAGTTAGGTGAAGAGCATTTATGGCATTATGCTAAGAACAGTTAAAGAAAAGACATGAATGCTTAAAAATAACAAAAAAATCTGAGTGATAGATACAGGTGTAAAATCCATAGATTATCTGTGCTCGTCTCCCCCAGAACAAGTTGGGTGGGGTTTACATTAAAAATAGAATAGACTCCTACAGACAGACTTGTGTTTATATGGAATGTTGTGATAACTGTCATTTTGCATTCATCAGAGAAATCCCACAGGATTCGTGTAAGTATTAAATGTACCAAATTTTTGTTTGCTGACAAAACATAATAAAACCAGGCTCCTGGATAGTATCCTGGCAGGGTTTTTCCCCCTCTCCCTGAAGCCATTTATAAAATAAACATGTTGTACCAAGTTCCTGAACAGAAGTGCTGCTTTACCAGGGCACAGGAATGTGAAGATTGGAACTACAATAGGTAAGCAATAGGGGCTTAAAGACTTCCCATCTCCAACTCCTTCTGCATTATTTCAGAATACTTAAATAAGATCTGATCTGACTTACCCTGGCACAAATCAAGAATAAACCCTCCAGTCACTCAAGACACATCAATGTAAAAGTAGCATAAGTGAAATCAAAATCATGGCAATTACTAGTATTTACATTTTATTAAGTGCTCACAGAAAAACTTGAGTCTCAAAATCCTGAGCGAAAGATGAGATTGAACCATACAAAAAGAAGGACATTAGGCTCTGATATCCTCCTTAAAACAAATGATTTCATATTTCCCTTGCTCTTTTTCCAGTCCAAAAGGATGAATGGTTGCATTTTTAGTCAATAATGATGTCACAGCCTGTTGGCAGGAGAAATTTCTCACTAGTGAGGAATTAATAAATTCACATCAATCCCATTGAGTGCAAATTCTAATTTAAACCCACTATACTAAAAGACAACGTGCATGTTATCATGGGGCCATAACTAGACAACTAATACTGAACACTAGAGAGGAGCCATCACTAAGGCCTTGTCTACACTTAAAACTTAGGTCGACATAGCTATGGCTCTCAAGGATGTGACAAATCCACATCCCTGTGCGCTGCAGCTCTGCCAACTGAAATCCCCAGTGTAGACGCAGGCAGATCAACAGAAGCATTCTTCCATTCACCTATCTACTGGTCACTTGAGGGGGTGGAATTACTACAACGATGGAAGAACCGCATCCATCACTACACTGTGCGTCTACACAATGGGGTTACAGTGGCATAGTTGTAATAGCTGCACTAACTCCATAATGTAGACAATCAGCAAGACTCAAATTCTGCTCCTCACCTTAAAATAGAAAACTGGAACATTTCAGAAAGAAATCTGATTGGAAATAAAATACCACATTTCTCAGAATTTTTCCCCATTGAGCATTTCATGTTTTGTCTTCATTAATGGACATCCCTAAGCATAGGACATTAAAATATTATGATAGCAATGGACATAAATCATTGCATCCAAAAACTGATAAAAGTAAGAGTGTTGACATAACAGACTTACATTTCTGTAAGGTGTTTGACTTGGTACTACCCGACATTTTGATTAAAAATTAGAAAGATATAAAATTAACATGGCACACATCAAATGGCTAAACTGATAGATCTCAAAGTGTAACTGTAAATGGGGAATTGTCATCAAGTGGGTATGTTTCCAGTGGAGTCCCACTGGGATTGGTTCTTGGAATTATGCTATTTAATATTTAAAATTGATGGAGTGGTAAATAATGAAGAGGACAGGTCGTTGATTGAGAGTGATCTGGATCCCTTGGTAAACTGGGCACAACAAACAATATGCATTTTAATATGACTAAATATAAACATATGCATCTAGGAACAAAGAATGCAGGCCATATTTACAGAATGGGGTATTCTATCCTGGGAAGCAGTGACTCTAAAAAAGAGTTGGGGGTCATGGTGGATAACCAGCTCCCAGTGTGATACTGTGGCCAAAAGAGCAAATATGATCATGGAATTCAAACACAGAGGAATCTCAAGTAGGAGTAGAGAGGTTTTTTACCTCTCTATTTGGCTCTGGTGCAACCATTGCTGGAATACTGTGTCCAGTTCTGGTGCCCAAAATTCAAGAAGGATGTTGACACATTGGAGAGGGTTCAGAGAAGCTCCACAAGAATGATTATAGGATTAGAAAACATGCCTTACGCTGACAGACTCAAGAAGCTCAATCTATTTAAACTGAACAAAGAGAAGGTTAAGGGGTGACTTGATCACAGTATACAAATATCGACAGGAGGAACAAATATTTAATAACTGGTTCTTCAGTCTAGCAGGGAAAGGTATAATGTTATCCAATGTTGAAATTGAAGCTAGACAAATTCAGACAGGAAATAAGGCCTACATTTTTGATGAGGGTAATTAAGAATTGGAACAGTTTACCAAGGGTCATGGTGAATTTACCAAAGGTAATGGCAGATCCTCCCTCACTGACCATTTTAAAATCAAGATTGGATGTTTTTCTAAAAGATCTGCTCTAGGAGTCAATTTGCAGAAGTTCTGTGGCCTGCGTGGTTCTGTGGCCAGGAGGTCAGACTGGATTACCACAATGGTCCCTTCTGGTGTTGAAATCTATAAATTGTCCAGTATATGCTATCATGGAAATGTATCTTTTTAGGTAAGGTGATGTGAAAGGTTGTTTTTGCAGTCTCATCAAGAGGCCATACTGAATGAGCATGGAGAAGAATCCCTAAGAAACCCAAAGGTAATCCTTCCATGCTCCATTTCAGACATAGTGCTGCTTGCACCTCCTCTGCCGTGGCTGAGCCTGTTCTGTGGATAAAAACAACACTTTAGTCAATCTGGCTTCTTTCAAAGTTCTAAAATTCACTCACTAGTTGTTTTTTAAAACTTTTTTTTGCCAGATCTGGTGCTAAGAATTTGGTGATCTCAGATAAGTTTCTTAAATGCCTGAGTCACTTCTGTTCATAGCTAGTAGCACACAAGCAAAGCAAAGCAAAGCAAAGCAGGGATTTCCTCCATGCTATTTACTCTGCAGATAAAGTTTCAGGCTCTACCTGCTTTTGTTTAAACATTTATATTGAGAAAAATAGCCAAAAGAAAATGACAATATAAAATATCCTTGTAATCTCACATGGCTCCTGTGGCCCCAACACCTAACCACCAATTAGCACAAATCAACATGTTTAAATAATTGCTTTATATTTTTGAGCAGTTATGCGCTTGTCCTAGGTGCGATTAAATGTCTTCATTTCGAATTGAAATCTACAGTGTGAAAATTATGCTGAAATCAACTTGAATACACAGAATGAACGACCAAATAAAAACTGATTAACTTAGACAGCTAGACAAAATCCCAGGAATGGCACAAGGACAATATATGCACATAGTATTGATAGAAAAACATCATATCATGTGTTTACTTGACTAATATCTTGAATTGTTACATTTGGCCAGGGCACCTTCCTTCACATGCAGAATATGGACTCTGCAAACAATTTACAATGTATTCCTTTTTACTGACATAACAAAAAATAATTTAAGATGGAAACTGTATAGCACCTTCCATCTGACGACAAGACAGCATAGAACACCTTGGCAAGGCAGGTCAATTTCATTAAAGTCATTTTGCAGATAGAAAAATGGAGGCTCTACAAAGTGAAATTCCTTGCCAGGGTCACAAAACACTTCACTGGGTGCCACTGCTGTTATTTGGAAAGCATGCTCTCAATTGAGATTGGGAAGGCAGATCTGATTCTTTTCTTTTGCTCCTGTGACTCTCATTTGGACCAAAGGCTGCAAGGAGCAGTTCTCCTCCAGTTCCCCCACGCTACCCTCACTGGGCTTCATAATATGAAACCCCGAACACTCCGGTTTATAAATTAAAGAATTTACAAGTTGCAGTGGGGGAGGTTTAGGTTGGATATTAGGAAAAACTTTTTCACTAGGAGGGTGGTGAAACACTGGAATGCGTTGCCTAGGGAGGTGGTAGAATCTCCTTCCTTATAAGTTTTTAAGGTCAGGCTTGATAAAGCCCTGGCTGGGATGATTTAATTGGGGATGGGTCCTGCTTTTGAGCAGGGGGTTGGACTAGATGACCTCCTGAGGTCCCTTCCAACCCTGATATTCTATGATTCTATGAATTTCCACCATTTTCTGTGGACACAGGACATTGGTTTTAAGTTCCTCTCATTTATTCACACACATTTAAAGTCAAGTTAAAGTTGAACACAGCACAATCTAATTATGATTTCATGACCTGCTTGGAAGGTTTTAAAGAGCCTGCAGTTCACCAGGTTAGACTTAAAAACACCCTGCTTGGCTAAAACCTTATTTCACTAACATTTTGAATCTCTTTTTCCTTTCACATCACCACTAAAGACTAACATATTTGTGTATGAAAACAAAAGTCATTTTCTCCTCTTGCTTGATTCATGATGGTCTGTCATATCCAGAATTATTAATGACATCACAAGTACATTACAGTGGAAGTAACTGTGATTTCACAAAACTTGGATAACTCAAGCAAGCAGAAGAGAACGTGAAGAGGAACCTCAAAGAATTCATAGTTCAGTTTCAGTTCAGATGCTTAGTTGATGCTAATCGGAACTATCCAAACCTTGCGGGTTTGCAAAGTTTGACTAAAATATCCAGCACTTCTATTCCAATTCTGGCTGGAAAGACTCTATTCTAAAACCTCTCTCCAAGATTTCTGCATTTCCGATTCTAGACCTTGGCTGGAACCTCAACATGCGAAACTGAAGTAAAATAGTTGCCTGGGAATAACATTAATTGGAACATTTGGGAGCTTTAAAAATGGCCCCATTTGAATTTGGACAAAGGGCAGGAAGTTCTCCCTCTTTTCTTCCAACATGGTTCATCCCTCCACAGAAATAGCTCAGCAATCCAAAGGGATGGGATAGGAAAGCAAGTATCTGACAGATCTGCAGCCCCATTCAATAAAGGTGAAAGCTTATGTCTGATACAGATTCTCTGTCAGACAGAGAAGGTGCGAGAAGGGGAATAACCTAGCAGATGAAGCCTCAGGATCAACTGCCTCAGATCTGATCTGTGATGGGTTGGGTCACAGAAACCCCCTTGGGACTGTCACCTGATGTACTGATGTGCCAGTTTGGGCCTCCAGAACCCTGCCTTGTTGAGCCAGACATACCAATCTGCTCCAACACACACCCAAGGTCTGAACCACACGCCCAAAAGTTGCAGACTTAACTGAAAACAGCTTAAGAAGTGCTCCTGTTTCCAGCACCCAGACACCCAGCTCCCAATGGGATCCAAACTCCAAATGATTTATTTTACTTTGTATAAAGCTTATACAGGGGTAAACTCAAACTGTCTGCCCTCTCTAACACTGATAGAGAGATATGCACAGCTGTTTGCTCCCTCAGGTATTCATTACTTACTCTGGGTTAATTATTAAGCAAAAGTGGTTTTATTAAGTATAAAAAGTATGATTTAAGTGGTTCCAAGTAATAACAGACAGAACAAAGTAAGTTACCAAGCAAAATAAAATAAAACACACAAGTCTAAGCCTAATAAATTAAGAAACTGATTACAGATAAAATTTCACCCTCAGAGATGTTCCAATAAGCTTCTTTCACAGACTGGACTCCTTCCTAGTCTGGGCCCAATCCTTTTCCCTGGTACAGTTCTTGTTAGCTCCAGCTCAGGTGGTAACTAGGGGATTTCTCATGACTGGAGCCCCCTTTTTTTCTGTTCCACCCCCTTATATAGCTTTGGCACAAGGTGGAAATCTTTTGTCTCTCTGGGTCTCCACCCCTCCTCCTAAATGGAAAAGCACCAGGTTTAAGATGGATTCCAGTACCAGGTGACATGGTCACATGTCCTGTGAGACCCCAAGCCTTCATTCTTCCTGACCTGACTCACAGGAAGGCTTGCAGGTAAACAGAGCCATTTACAATCAACTGTCCTAGTTGATGGGAGCCATCAAGATTCCAAACCACCATTAATGGCCCACACTTTGCATAATTACAATAGGACCTCAGAGTTATATTTCATATTTCTAGTTTCAGATACAAGAATGATACATTTATACAAAAAGGATGACCACACTCAGTAGATTATAAGCTTTGTAATACCTTACAAAAGACCTTTTGCATTAAGCATATTCCAGTTACATTACATTCACACTCATTGGCATATTTTCATAAAATCAAATGGAGTGCAACGTCACATTATCTTTATTCATTCAAGTCACAGATGAAACCAGGCTTTTTTAACTTGGAGATGATGAAATTATAACAGGGATTTTCCTTTAGTAAATAACATTACAGTGTGTTCCTCTCCTATCCTGATCCGTCTGACAGGTTGGCAACAGTTCCTGGTAGTTGGCTGACAATTTCTAAACAAAATGTTTTTTATCTTTTTAATATAAGGAAAAGCCTAAGCATTTCTATTTTTAAACAAACTATCAATTTAAATTCAATTTAGGTTTTGGGGTTAATACTCTTCCCACTCTCTAGATCAGCCAGAAAATAATGCACATTCTCTCAGATTTGTCATATGCAATAATTCTTTCACACAGAAATTCACTTTGGCTGATCTCTCCACTGAAGAATGCATCCAAGAAATTCCATTAATATAGCTAACTCCTTTCCAGTTTTGACTAATTTTGAAAATAAATCAATAATATCTGCCTGCAGCTCTGGTCACACTGCAAGTTTGCATAACAAAGATTTCTTCTTAATTCAAATAAAATCACTTAAAAACTTTGAGAATCCACCTCTCTCTCTCAGATTAAGGTAATAAACATACATGCAAATATACCCAGAGTTGTTGCACTGTCAAAAAAATTTCTCAGGCTAACGCATGCAAAAGATCCAATGCAACACAGTATGCAATGATAAGGGAGAAAACATGCATAAAATCTGATAAAGTAAAAGCACAGACTAATTCTTCCTTTAAGTATTTGGGATCAAATCAAATGCAGCAGTTTGTAAATACTGCCACAGGAACTTTTTCTACTCTGCCATTCAGCTTCATTTTCCCACAATTTCAAATATCCATTACCTCTTCTAACACATCACCCAATGTTTCCTGCATTGACTTTTTCCTTTAAAAACAGAGAACCCGTGTTTTTAATCATCACACATTTTATTTCTGGCAGGTTGATAATCACAGCCCCACCTCAGTTTCCTTAGCTTATTAAGGTGGGCAGGGGACCCCTAGAGGAGAAACATTTGCTTGCCATGATCTCCGGGAAACGTTTTAACTAAGTGGCTGAAATCTCAGAAACGTGTTGTTCCCCATTTAACCTAACTGACAGACTATAACTGTTGATTAATTACACAGGGAAAAGACACAGGCAGGGTTCACTTTTATTTCCAGGATCCTTCATGTGTGTCCATAAGGGCTATCCTTTGTGTTCTGTATCTAAACAATTCTGATGGTTTCTAAAGTCAGGTCAGATCCACGATGCTCACAGCAAGATCTCCAACCCTTTCCATCAACATGTACTCAATTTGCACAGTCTGACATCAATGGGAGCAGGATCAAAGTCTCTCTGGTTTCAATTTGTTTGTGTTCATGAGTGAAGGACTGAACAGTTGTGGCTAGAAAGAGGAATGGACTGAGTAGAATCTGATAATGATGGAATACAATTCTGTCCTGAAGCCAATGTGCTGGGGTGCCTTTCTTGAAAATATACCATCAACAGTCCTGTGGTGTGTAACATTATGTATTGGTTTTGTAACACACGGAGACTAGTCTGAGATCATTATGCTCATTTTCACTTATGATTTAAGCAAGGAATGGAACGCCGAACTGCAGAAGTGAATGTTCACTGCAACTGAGTTGCTGTGTCACTTGGTCCACATTTTAAAACGCTGTAGCTATTCAGATTTTGTAAAACATTATATCAATCCATTCCAGACCCTGACAATTGTAGCTTGTTGCTCTGTTACTAAATTTAATGAGAAGTCAATATTCAAATTCCACAGGCTCAAAAAGGTGCTCTGCGTGTAGCCAATTATTCACATTTTAAAATTATAATCCCAAATTATCCAGACCGAAGAAAGTTTGCACAGTCTCAACGGCATGTTCCTGTTGCAGTGAAACTCTCTCTTCCTAGAAAGGATACCAGACAAGACCAGGCACAATCTAGGCATTAATATTTTATCTAGCAGAAATAATCCTTGGTTATGGAGCTCAGCCACAACCTGGTCTGAATCTGAAATTCTCCAAAATATAAGAGTGTCCAGATTCACTGTTTCTACTTAAAATGTTAGAGGGAGAGGCTAGTCACAAAGCTGAGCTCACGATGTAAACTGTACTCCAGCAAAGATCTGGGGACAGGTTCTGGGTTGTGGTTCTGGGATTCCTGCTCTAGCCCTTCTCTACTAAGTAGTAGTAGTTTGCAGTCCTCATGAATAACCAGATGCTCTCTTGCTCCTTTTCCCTCTCCCTTGTGTGGGGAAGCAGAGAAAGAGTCCCTCCTCACTTAGACACTCTGAAAAAAATCTTTTAAAATCCAGAGTTGGAACTGGTATTATTTACGCACAATAAAAAAAAAAGCCTGTAAAGATGAGGCACCTTTCAAGGTCTTGCTGTTATTGTGAGTTCCTTGCAATAAAAACAGGCTTTTCATAAAGGTTTGAGAGACTCTTTTTACTCTGTGAAAGAAATTCATAACACTAGGAGTAAAATGTATTCCTAATAGCAATGTAACTGCTCTGCCAAAACACCGTGCCTAAATCATCCTTCATTTTATTATCCCCATTCTTAATCATTCTATAGCCCTATAAATGTACACAACACTTCTCAAAGAGTAGGGAATATCCTATGCCCCCAAAGAGTTTCCACTGTAGGACAGAGAAGGTAAACAAAGGCAAGACAAGATACAAGACAGGGGTACAGGAGACGGTCCGGAGAGATTACTGGTAAGGATTGGGAGGAATGAAGTGAACAAGAGAAAAAAAGGACAAAGATGGACATGTGAGCTTGAATTTGATATAGAAAGGACCAGGAAGCCATTGAAGGGATTCCAAGAAGGAAGGTGATGGAGATAGGGCTGTTTTGGACAGGCTGGAACAAGCAGAGTGGAGAAGCAGGAAAACTGGAAAGAGGTTTCGGTAGTCAAAGTGTAGAGAAGGGCTTTTACCAATGGGATCTGCAAGAAAAGGCCGTACCTGGGTGAAATTAGAGGAAGAGTGAAGGGATTCTGTAAAAAAAAAAAAAAAACAGCTTGTGCAAGAAAGGGAAATACAATTTGGTGAGAAAATAGCTTCCAGCACTTACGAACAATCAACACACAGACCCAGTTTGGGCTCAGAACACTATTAGGATGCAGCATAAAAACTGCAGCAGTCTTCTTAAAAAATTAAAATTAAAAATAAATGATAAACACTGAATGAGAGCAGTCTCAGCAGATTCAATGCTCGCAGACTCTCCCCTCTGCTGCGACACCTACAATAAACCTGCCAGAACGTGACAGCTAGGATCAGGGCTTGAACATTAAAAATGTGTATAGATTTTGGAGCTTTCCTTTCTCTAACTTTTATAGAATCATAGAATCATAGAATATCAGGGTTGGAAGGGACCCCAGAAGGTCATCTAGTCCAACCCCCTGCTCAAAGCAGGACCAATTCCCAGTTAAATCATCCCAGCCAGGGCTTTGTCAAGCCTGACCTTAAAAACCTCTAAGGAAGGAGATTCTACCACCTCCCTAGGTAACGCATTCCAGTGTTTCACCACCCTCTTAGTGAAAAAGTTTTTCCTAATATCCAATCTAAACCTCCCCCACTGCAACTTGAGACCATTACTCCTCGTTCTGTCATCTGCTACCATTGAGAACAGTCTAGAGCCATCCTCTTTGGAACCCCCTTTCAGGTAGTTGAAAGCAGCTATCAAATCCCCCCTCATTCTTCTCTTCTGCAGGCTAAACAATCCCAGCTCCCTCAGCCTCTCCTCATAACTCATGTGTTCCAGTCCCCTAATCATGTTTGTTGCCCTTCGCTGGACTCTCTCCAATTTATCCACATCCTTCTTGTAGTGTGGGGCCCAAAACTGGACACAGGACTCCAGATGAGGCCTCACCAATGTCGAATAGAGGGGAACGATCACGTCCCTCGATCTGCTCACTATGCCCCTACTTATACATCCCAAAATGCCATTGGCACACTGCTGACTCATATCCAGCTTCTCGTCCACTGTCACCCCTAGGTCCTTTTCCGCAGAACTGCTGCCTAGCCATTCGGTCCCTAGTCTGTAGCTGTGCATTGGGTTCTTCCGTCCCAAGTGCAGGACCCTGCACTTATCCTTATTGAACCTCATCAGATTTCTTTTGGCCCAATCCTCCAATTTGTCTAGGTCTTTCTGTATCCTATCCCTCCCCTCCAGCGTATCTACCACTCCTCCCAGTTTAGTATCATCCACAAATTTGCTGAGAGTGCAATCCACACCATCCTCCAGATCATTTATGAAGATATTGAACAAAACCGGCCCCAGGACCGACCCTTGGGGTACTCCACTTGATACCGGCTGCCAACTAGATATGGAGCCATTGATCACTACCCGTTGAGCCCGACAATCTAGCCAGCTTTCTACCCACCTTGTAGTGCATTCATCCAGCCCATACTTCCTTAACTTGCTGACAAGAATACTGTGGGAGACCGTGTCAAAAGCTTTGCTAAAGTCAAGAAACAATACATCCACTGCTTTCCCTTCATCCACAGAACCAGTAATCTCATCATAAAAGGCGATTAGATTAGTCAGGCATGACCTTCCCTTGGTGAATCCATGCTGGATATATATCACCTATCTTCTAAAATTAAAAGCTCCTTGCACAAGGGAGTGTGTACTTCTGTGTTTCTGCAGAACCTAGCACAATGGGGCCCCACCATTGAGTCAGACCTCTGGGTGCCATTAGAATTTAAGTAATAAAAGGAATAACTATCACATGGATCAGAGTAGCAGCCGTGTTAGTCTGTATTCGCAAAAAGAAGAGGAGTACTTGTGGCACCTTAGAGACTAACCAATTTATTTGAGCATAAGTTTGCGTGAGCTACGTGCATCCGATGAAGTGAGCTGTAGCTCACAAAAGCTTATGCTCAAATAAATTGGTTAGTCTCTAAGGTGCCACAAGTACTCCTTTTCTTATCACATGGATGTATCTGGAAGAATGAGAAATTATCCAGTACATATGGACCTATTAACAGACACACTAAATCAGAATTAAAATTCTGATTATTGTGGCTGTTGACCTGACAGTCTCAACTAATATCCGTGTTTCTTGCCAGAGGGACTGAGTAGGGCATGGCCTTCACTCATGCTACTGACCAGAGCTCAACTCCCAAACCTTCAAATGTCAAATATCTAGTTCTGACAACACAAAGACAATCTGTCAGTGGCCTTTTGACATTTGGATTTTCATGGATTGCTCCAATTTCAAGTGCATCTGGGCATATTTGTCCTGAAATAAAATCATATTGAAATACAGCATGTCAAGCAACTTCTGATCATTTAGGTTGGGAATTCACTCAATAACATGACCACTTTCCTCTTTGCCTTTTAGCTAGTTTGACAGGCAGTATGTTGGAGTCATGCTGTTCTCTAATACCTTCTTCCCCCCATACAGGACAGGCTGATAGTTCATCCATCACAAACTCCGTCATTGTGCCCATCAGCATTGGCACTGCAGACTGACCTCCGGCACCTTTAGCCTATACCTTTTCCACATAAAATCACTAGCCCTGCCTTTGACATAAGGTGAAAGCTTCTCCAGCCCTGTTGACTGTGATATAAATACTCTGTCATACTTCGCAAATATTCTATCATGATTCTTGTTGATAATCTTCCAGAATTCAATTGCAGCAAACAACAGACTATCAGAGAAAGGAAACAAGTTTAAAATATAAATACATGTCAGACAATTTTTAACCCTAAGACCAAACCTAAGTGTGAAGATTTTTAGAAAGAGAATCTTAGCACTCTAGACATGAGAAGACCCTTCTTGTCGTAACAAAGCATCTTCCTGTAACCTTTATAAGAATTTATTTCACTGAGGATCACCTCTGATTGTCAACAGTGAGTGTGGGCTTGTCTCTTATGGTAGCATGTTCCTCTGAAGTTCAGATATGACCCTAGAAATAATGTCTTTGCATAGGAAAATGTAAATCAGATTGATTCATTGTAAACACACTAAGGTTTGTTTTTATCAATTGCTGGTTATCTACGTAATATTTTCCAGTGCACACCCCTTCAGCCTAGTTGTGTACATCTGCACAGATACAATTGCCTGTTAAAGTTGTAAGCAAAGAGAATGAACTATTTGAAGTTCAAAGGAGTTGATCTGAGCACAGATATTTTCTCAGAATAGACTCTCAAAGCTTTTTGACTCAACGCTAGCATTCACAGGATCAGCAAAAGGGCCCTTTATTTAGAGAATACCTTGCGTGTTTACCAGGTTTTCTAGCTTCTCGAATGCAAAAACTGGTGGAGTGGTAAATAACACGTCAGTTCTACAAAGTATTCTGGATTGTTTGGTAAACTGGGCTCATTTGAACACAGTTTTAATACAGCCATATGTGATGTCACACATCTAGGAACAAACAACATAGATCACATTCACAAGATAAGAGACTATATTCTTAAAAGCAAGGACTTAGAGGTCAAGATGGATTACCAACTAAACGTGACCTCTCAGTGTGCTATAGTAGGTAAAAAAGTTAATACAATCCTTGGATGCATAAACAGGGTAATATAGAGTAAGTAGTAGGGAGATTATTACCTTTTTAGACAACATTAGAGAGAGTATTCCAGGAGTACAGTGCTCATTTCTGGGATGCACACTTTAAAAAGGATGTTGACAAACTGGAAAAGGTTCAGATAAGATCTCCAAAAATTACTGAAGGTCTGTAAAACCTGCCTTTAGGAAACAGTTTTAAGAAGTTCCATCTGTTTAGTTTATCCAAGTGAAGGTTAAGAGGTGACTTGATCCAAGTGAAGGTTAAGAGGTGTATAAGTCCCTACTTGAGGAGAACATTTCTGATAGTAGACGGCTCTTTACTCTGCTAGACAAAACATAAGACGATCCAATAGCTGGAAGCTAGACAATTCAGGTGCAAATAAGGTGCAAATTTTTAACTTCAATACGTGGCAGATTCTCTAAGTCTTTAAATCAAGACTGCACACCTTCCTAAAAGATACAGCCTAGCTCAACCAGAGGGAACGGGCTCCATGTAGGAATCGCTGGGAGACGTTTTTGGGCCTGTGTTATATGGGAGAACAGGCTAGATTATCTGAATGGTCCCTTCTTGCACTAACATCTATGAATTTATGAATCCATGTGCCCTTCTAGATGGGCTTTCAACAGCCATTACACACACCACTTTGACTGTGATAATTTAACATTAACATTAAGTATTTACAGACCTCTTGAGCTCTTTTTGTTTAATCAAGACCTGAGCAATTTCAAAGGTGCTTTTACAATTCAAACATCAGCTACTTGTATGCTGACAGGATTCTCCAATCTCACAGCAGTTCTCCAACTGGCGGTATATAAGCATTCTGGACCTGGTTTTGTAGGAATTCCTAAGCCTTCCGGGGAGCTACAGACCGGTCAGCCTCACCTCAGTCCCTGGAAAAATCATGGAGCAGGTTCTCAAGCACTTGGAGGAGAGGAATGTGATCAGGATCAACCAACATGGATTCACCAAGGGCAAGTCATCCCTGACCAACCCAATTGCCTTCTATGATGAGATAACTGGCTCTGTGCATATAGGGAAAGTGGTGGATGTGATATATCTTGACTTTACAAAGCTTTTGGTAGGGTCTCCCACAATATTCTTGCCAGCAAGTTAAAAAAGTATGGATTGGATAAATGGACTATAAGGTGGATAGAAGGCTGGATAGATCGTCGGGCTCAATGGGTAGTGATCAGTGGCTCAATGTCTAGTTGACAGTTGGTATCAAGCAGAGTGCCCCAGGGGTCGGTCCTGGGGCCAGTTTTGTTCAACATCTTCACTAATTATCTGGATGACGGGATGGATTGCACCCTCAGCAAGTTTGTGCATGACACTAAGCCTGGGAGAGAGGTAGATACGCTGGAGGGTAGGGATAGGGTCCAGAGTGACCTAGACAAACTGGAGGATTGGGCCAGAAGAAATCTGATGAGGTTCAACAAGGACAAGTGCAGAGTCCTACACTTAGGACGGAAGAATCCCATGCACCGCTACAGGCTGGGGACTGACTGGCTAAGCGGCAGTTCTGCAGAAAAGGACCTGGGGATTACAGTGGATGAGAAGCTGGATCTGAGTCAACCGTCTGCCCTTGTTGCCAAGAAGGCTAACGGCATATTGGGCTGCATTAATAGGAGCATTGCCAGCAGATCGAGGGAAGTGATTATTCCCTTCTATTCAGCACTGGTGAGGCCACATCTGGAGTATTACATCCAGTTTTGGGCCTCCCCCTGCAGAAAGGATGTGGACAATTTAGAGAGAGTCCTGTAGAGGGCAACAAATATCATTTGGAGGCTGGAGCACATGACTTATCAGGAGAGACTGAGGGAACTGGTCTTATTTAGTCTGCAGAAGAGAAGAGTGAGGGGGGATTTGATAGTAGTCTTCAACTACCTGAATGAGGGTTCCAAAGAGGATGGAGCTCGGCTGTTCTCAGCGGCAGCAGATGACAGGACAAGGAACAGTGGTCTCAAGTTGTAGTACGGGAGGTGTAGGTTGGATATTAGGAAACACTATTGCATTAGGAAGGTGGTGAAGCACTGGAATGGGTTCCCTAGGGAGGTGGTGGAATCTCCATCCTTGGAGGTTTTTAAGGCCAGGCTTCACAGAGCCCTGACTGGGATGTTTTAGTTGGGGATTGGTCCTGCTTTGAGCAGGGGGTTGGCCTAGATGACCTCCTGAGGTCCCTTCCAACCCGCATCTTCTATGATTCTAGAATAACCTCTCCCATCAGAACTCACTGAAAACACTTGCTAGTGGGCATAGTGCTGTCTATTCCCACTGACTTCAAAGGGACTATACACAGTAGGAAGCACTGTGCCGGGTGGAAAGTATTTGAGAGATCGGAGCCTTCGAGAGAGAGCTCCTCAGAGCCAGACTGAGTTCTTACACGACTGGAAAGCACCACATACGCCAATGGCCTGATAGAAATAGCTATAACAATAATGCAATTGTCTCTACTGCCTCTCTCTGATTAAGTCTAAGAATAAAAATCAAGTCTAAAGTGTCCTTGAATACAAATACAATATACTCTGTTAAACTGCTTGGAAAAAACTTGGGAACACTCCCACATTTACACCATTAAAAGCATCTGTGAGAAGGGTGCACAAAACTGGGGAGTGAGAGGATGCACCATGGCGCGCGAGTGAACATGGATGAGTTGTAAGAGATGATCTAAGCATACTGCTACTAGCAAGGCTGTCCTTAGGCATATGCTGCTGCATAGGGCACCCAAAAATTTGGGGCACCCCTGAGTCTTAGTAGTCCACCCTCCCGCCTCTTCCTATACCTGTTCTAACCCTTCCTGTAGGCTCCAAGAGCTGGCTGCTGCAGCCTGGTGAGTCTTCTTCCTGAGGGGATCTAGTAACTTAAGAGTGAAAAAGCCTTCCAGCCTGCCAGACCTATTAGCACAACACTGAAACTGTTAAAGAGCCATTCAAGTGGTAATGAAGCCATTTAACAGACATTTGCCAATCCCCAGATATATACTGTCACTTTCTGAATTATTGTGCATTACTGTAATATTTACTCAGAACATGTTAGTTTACAGGACCTTAGGTTAAAATTTGCTTGAAAAATATTTTATTAGTGTGTTGCTGAAGATGATAAAAATCACATCTCTAAAAAATACTTGCATAGATTTTTAGATGCACAATCTGAGTACTCATCTTTAGCCTTAAATACTTGGATCTTCAGATATATATCTTTTTAAATAAATCCTTCAAAGGACCACCCTTATCTAAAATACACATTTTAATTTTAATTACTATAGTACAAAAAACTTGCTTCCAAAGTCTTCCTGTCCATCCCTTTCTCCCTTCACCACCCTGTTGAAGAGAGCCATTAAAGGGACAACCCCCCTTTCCTGCCAGATACCTGGACAAAGGAGTTTCCCTTTCTTTACTTCTGACTATTTGATGAACTAGTTTTAAGAGAACCCTCTAGCAAAATCAGTACCTTAGTAAGATATAAAATCCTTTGTTATGCCTAAAATTTTCGGAAACATATTTTTTAAAGTTGGTGAAATTTCATAAACATGTCTATTGTTATGGAGATCAAACAAAGTAAATTAGAGTTCCCTTTTTCTAGAAGCAATGAACATTGTTATGAACACACTAAACCTCTGTGACTGATTAATTTAAAATTATGTCTTTGTTTCAGTGAGTTAAATATGTAGTCATCTGGAATGATTACTTTATGAAGGTTTAAGAGTACATTTAAAATATAAAATCAGCTTAGAAATACTGATTAAGAAAATGTAAAACAGAGAAGAACTGCATCATGTATTCCATAATATTTAATGTTGTATTCATCAGGACAGCTGACTTACTACAAGTTTTTGCAAATAAATCTCTGACAAACTTCAGGATACATAAAAAATAACCGTGACTGACATTTTTTATTCCCAAGTTTAGTGCTTTTAATTAGGTACCTTCTGCACGTCCAGTCTTCACCTTCTGGTATGCAGTGGAAAACATGCTCCATTGTCTTCGGAAAGAAATTGCAGAAGAGTGGTTTTTTTAAATGTCATTTGCTTCATTTGGGTTCAGGGATTTGGCTGGAAGGGGGTGATCAGGGAGGGGGAGGGAAGGGAGGAGGGAGACAGTCAGGAGAGGATGGCGCCTGGGGCAGAGCAGGGGTTGGGTGTGGACAGGGCCACAGATGAGCAGGGAGCTAGCCTCCCCAAGCGGCAGCTTCACCCACTGCCCATGACAGCCGGTAAGAGCGGGACGGCTCCCGCACACCCAGTTCGCTCTGCAGTGTCCTTAGGCAGGGGCCGTATTCACAGAGTTGAATGCATTAGCGCTGCACATTCTGCATGAGGGAGAGGGTGAGGGGGGTCTCTGCAGGGACCTATGACTCTCCACTGCCAAGGGGCTTGGTAGCCTTTGCTGCCTGGCCTTCCCCCCCGCCCCACCATCGAGCATAGGGGCACCAGCTTAATAATACTGTGTAGGGCTCCATAAACCCGAAGGGTGGCCCTGGCTACTAGAACCCTCTTTAACTGAGGGTTCTCTAAGTGTTGTATTACCGGCTTTTCTTAGGTTCCCTTAAAAAGAAAAAAAATGCAGCCCCCCCCCTCACTCTTCCTTACGACACGTGAATTACATATTAAAGATCTTCCGAAAGCGGGCACTGCAGGTACATGTTCTATTGCTTTCAATGCTCCATGCTAATTGTTCAGGATTGTGTAACAGTTCTAAATATGCAACTAGTGGCTGGTTAAGGACATCTACTGTGGCTTTGACATATTGTTTGTTATTTCTCATGCCAAATGAGACTCACCTGGAATTCCCAGTGGAGGGTGCATGCATAAGATAGGCAATGAAGGAGCAGCAACTGTGTGTGCACTTCATGCCAATGAATTTTTGGAATGAAATTATTGCTGGGTCCAGCAAAACTGCTTGCCTGTCCTTCTACATGGAAGTAGTTATTACGCCCTTCACTGAGTTTCTCTTTGTGGATGGACACTAGGCAGTTGTATTGAACCCAACCTTTGGATCCTGTGTGCTCTGGGTCAGAGCAGCATCCAGATACTCTCTCTAAATCTGGCCTCTCAGGTATACTCACTGGGTAGATTCCCTGCCTGGTACCATTTCTCAGGAAGTGGAATTCCCTGGTCCAGCTGCTCTAAGCCTCAAGACCAGTGATGAGCATCCAAGTCTCCCCAATAGCTTAAGCACATCCTCCCCAAATGTCCAATCTTGTGGGACTCCGGTTTATAGTTTAACTCTTAAGGGACTACACGATAGTTAGAGCAAGTAAAACACCAACGAGGCAAAGGAACTTCTAAGTCATACACCTTACTCACGGAAAAGCAACACAGTTACAGATCTAGGTAAAAATAAACACCTGCATGCAAGACTCTCCCTCAGTTTCCTCACCTCTCCTGAGAGCCCTCTGAGTTTTAGTCAGTGTCCTTCAAGAAGTCCAGGACACTTCCCATTCCTCATACTCAGTCTTCTCTTCCTGGCAATAGTCTTGTCTTTTACAAGAGACAGCATGTACTTTAAAAAACAGTTTTTAACACATTGTTCTTTCAATCCTTCCAGTGGGCCAGTGGGGGGCTGAGGGGGGGCGTTTCCGTCCTGCCACCACCACTAACATGGGATGCTGGCATAGAGAGTCATTGGAACAGATAAGAGTCATTAGCAAGTCAACCGTCTTTGGCTAATAGCCTCCGCTGTCTTGTCAGGACAAGGCTATCTAATTGTTGGTGGTTCCTTGATGGTTCCGTTTTCTCAGACACTGTGGGTCTGCCTACACTTGAAATGCTACAGCAGCAGAGCTGCAACCGTAGCGCTTCAATTTAGACACTACCTACACCGATGGGAGGGGTTCTCCTGTCAGTCTAGCTAGGTACCTTCCCGAGAGGCAGTAGCTAAGTCGACGGAAGAATTCTTCTGAAGACTGCTGTCTACACCAGGGGTTATGTTGGCATAGCAAGAGTGTGGATTTTTCACATCTCTGAGAGACATAGCTATGCCGATGCAAGTTTCCAGTGTAGACCAGCTCTATATGGCTTCTGCCATAAAATGAAAGATTTAATCAACACTGTAGGTCAAGCCACCCTGACAGTGAGAGTCAGAAATAGAGTTAATAGAATTTTGTGCGCTTACATAAACAGATTCCACAAACTGTCATGGTAGTGACTGCATCAATAGTAACTGAGGGAAGCAGGAGGAGAAGGTAGTCAACGTTGAGATAAAGAATCAGTCTAAAGACTAAAACTTGGCTTGCAAATGTCCCGTGCCAAACCAGGAGAAAGAGAAGGGGGGGATGCATGGGAAAAAGAAAAGTACACATGGAACAGGGAAGATTGCTGGAAAGCTTTGCACACAATTGAATTGCAAAAAAATAACAAATAATGCTAAAAATACACGAGTAGGTATCACGTAGGTCTCAGATAGTTCTATCAATCCTGGGAGTTTGGAGCCTTGAAACAATGGTTGAGCAGAGATTAGGAGCGTGGAATCTCCTCTGCACATAGTATTATGGAGCTAAAATAACAAACACATCTCTTTCTATTTCCTACAGTTGTTTTTAAAATGTGGCAACAAAGCACGTGAGAGCATTTTGGAGGTAGCCAGTGCTTCCCATTTAAATTCCTTGTATAGTTTATGGAAAATTATAAAATTCTAAGAACATTTAACAATAGTCCACACCTCTAATAAATACAGCTATTTCCATTTAGCACAAGAGTTAACAAAAATATGTTTTTTTAAAAAATCACCCTGCACAAGTCAACAGCATTACATAAAAAAAAAAGAATAATTAAAACCTACAATTCTCACAATACCACAGAGTCAGGCAATTATAAGGCTCTTTTAATGAGTAATTTAGGTAATTAAAAAAGTCAAACATATAACATGCAAGGAACACTTTCAGTGAATTACTGCTTGCTGGCTCTGTGCACTTTGCTCTCCAGTTCTGGCCTATGCCCGTTGCTATGCAAGTGCAGCCTTCTGCTCATATTTCTGTTTGGCTGGATAATGGCAAAAGAAGATTTTCTGCATAAGCTCAGGCTAAGATTCATAGGTAAACAGCATGCAATTCTGATTTATTTAAAGTATGGTAGGTAATGCTGCTTGAATTCAATGTGTGCGCTCTGTCTGATCTAGGATATGCAATTTAGTGGCTATATTCTAGTAGGAGAACTTTATGGTTTGCTGTCATGATAAATAAAAGTTTATGGCATAATGGAATTAATATTTACTTTGAAAGCTATGTAGACTATGCAAATAAAATTGCTATACATAGAATCATTTTAACCAGTGGTAGTTTTTAAATGCTGTAAATTGACAAGAGAATCCACAGTAAGCACCAAGCTCCAATGCCCTCCAGTCATTAATAACCCTTCGGATTTCATGTTTTAATCAAAACTTTTCCATATATTTTATACAATTACTGAAGTTCAAAAATTGTTAATTGAAAAGTATGACAAATTAGATATTGAAAAGCCTCAGAGCTCAGGAGATTTCTCTCCCCAAGGATGCACTGTGCATGGAGATATGGGAAGGATCCTGGCTTTGTACCACACCATCTGAGAGGGACTCAGAATGCTTAGTAAGCACTCTCCACCCCACCAAAAACACAACAACATTTTTTTTTTAAGAGAGAGAGAGAGAGAGAGATTATTTTGCTTTTCTTCTCCTAACTAAGATAGCTGGCTGGGAATGGCACATTTTTTGTTAATTACAAAATTACTCTATTATTATTATTATGCAGTAGTAGAAAAAGTACTTAAAGTCTAAACAAATTCCTTACTTGTGTAAATCTGTTTGAAGCAAGGAAAATACTTTTCTTAAATCTAGAACATACTAAAAGTGCTTCTCACGTTTGTCACTTAGGTACACAGTGACCATCAAACCAGCGAACTAGTTTATAACATGTAACAGAATGCAGTCAGCCACATGCTCTCCGTGCACAAATCACAACCATCTGTTTGGAATCTTCCCTAAAGGAGTCAGTGTAGGGCATTGACACCACCACGGGACTGCTGGCGGGTTGGGTTGTGGGACACCCACAGAGGGAAAGCACCTTTATGCAATTCCTTATGCACAGCAATACAGATCCACTGACATTTCCACCTTCCTGCACAGAAATCACCACTGGAGATTTGGGAAGGGAGTGCTCATTCGCAGCATTAACTCACAGCTGGCCATTTCACTAGACTCAGGAAGTAGGGGATGTATGCGATAGAGAGCTGTTCCTCCTCCCCCAGCAGTGTATTGCAGACCCCACCAAAGGTACTTCATGAGAGACTGGCAGAATGCAACAAAGTCAATATTCTCCCCCCATGACTGGTTTGGGGACATCTGTTGTAGAACATAGCCCAGTATTTCTGAAGTGAGTCTAAGGAAACCTATGGTACCATAGGTTTCAGAGTAACAGCTCTGTTAGTCTGTATTCGCAAAAAGATTTTCTTTTTATGGTACCATATAAATAATAGTACTCAAACCCACTGGGAAGAATGGTGGACTTCAGACATTTACCCTGGGAAGCTCAAACCATCCCCTGAACAGCACCTGGCTCTTAGCCTTCAGCTGCTTATCTTTCAATTAAAGGTTTCAGATTAACAGCCGTGTTAGTCTGTATTTGCAAAAAGAAAAGGAGTACTTGTGGCACCTTAGAGACTAATCAATTTATTTGAGCATAAGCTTTCGTGAGCTACAGTTCACTTTATCGGATGCATACTGTGGAAAGTACAGAAGACGTTTTTAGCCACACTATCAGAGGCTCGTTCACCTGCACATCTACCAATGTGATATATGCCATCATGTGCCAGCAATGCCCCTCTGCCATGTACATTGGTCAAACTGGACACAGTCTCTACGCAAAAGAATAAATGGACACAAATCAGATGTCAAGAATTATAACATTCATAAACCAGTCGGAGAACACTTCAATCTCTCTGGTCACGCGATTACAGATATGAAAGTTGCGATATTACAACAGAAAAACTTCAAATCCAGACTCCAGCGAGAGACTGCTGAATTGGAATTCATTTGCAAACTGGATACAATTAATTTAGGCTTGAATAGAGACTGGGAGTGGCTAAGTCATTATGCAAGGTAACCTATTTCCCCTTGTTTTTTCCTACCTCCCCCCCGCCCCCTTCCTCAGACGTTCTTGTTAAACCCTGGATTTGTGTTGGAAATGGCCCACCTTGATCATCATACACATTGTAAGGAGAGTGATAACTTTAGATAAGCTATTACCAGCAGGAGAGTGGGGTGGGGGGAGAAAACCTTTTGTAGTGATAATCATCCATTTTTTCATGGTTTGTGTGTATAAAAACGTCTTCTGTACTTTCCACAGTATGCACCCGATGAAGTGAGCTGTAGCTCACGAAAGCTTATGCTCAAATAAATTGGTTAGTCTCTAAGGTGCCACAAGTACTCCTTTTCATCTTTCAATTAAAGTGGAGCATGGGTAGAAAGTATTTACCACTGAGGTCCAAATGCTGCCCTTTGATGGGGGCACAAAGACAAACTTCCTACTAAAGCTAAAAGTCATTGCATACCTGTACACAAGTGCAGAATTTGATAGCGTTGTGTTTGTCAGGAGCTGCGTAAACATGACTCCCCTCCTGAGAGAAGAGCTACATCAATCAGAAGATGATGAGATGTACAGGAATGAGAACAACTTCCCCAACTCTAGAACAGTTGCCTTGGTGCAAATTCCTCATTAACAAAATATTTTCTGTATAAAAAAAGGCTGGAAAAAGAAAATGCGCACATCTGACATCTTTAGCCAAGTCAATATTAACCAATAGGAAGAGCTAATCATCTTGGGCTTGCACAAATTGTGATCCTGCAGAAATGAGCATCAACAGCAGAAGAAAATAGATCAACATATTCTAAGGGGAAAAACAAAATATCATTTGTACTTGCACAGAATAGAGATGATTTTCATTGGAGGATCTCAAAGCCCTTTATAAATAATGATTAAGCTACACAATATTCTCTATTGTGATGCACAGACAATGAGGCAAGGGACTGAAGAATCCCAAGTGACCATAACCCAAGTGATTGTTTTGGGCTTCAGATATTTCTCCCTTATTACCCACAGTCACAGTATGCTGAGCCAGCCTGTCAGGCATCTGTGATCCACAAAGGTCACACACAGGCTGATCTGGAAATCCAGTGTAATGGGAAGAATGTCAACAAAGCCAGAAGTCACAGCCTCCTGAGGTACATTATAAAAAGGACACTGGCAAAAATGAGTTGGGGGAAAATATACCAGCCTTCCTAATCAGTTTTGCAGTTGCAATACAGAAGAAATCTACAACAGTAATTTTTGCTCAGTTAAAAATAGCAGGTACTGATCAAGAATAGCAGCTTTATTTCTTAAATCAACATGGAGGTAAATATCCTTTTCCTAGACTGTGACCAATTTGGAAACCCCAGTAAAGTGTTGATATGCTTGATAGCACTCATTTATTTTCTAACAATCAAAGTCTGCATTGTTTGCCTTCTACAGGCCTGGGTAAGCTCTAAGAGAGCTGAATGACTGGAAATTTACAATTGTACAAGTAGAGACAAGAGTAAATAAAACCTGTGATAAATGCCTGTACTTAAAACTGGGGGGAGAGGGAGATGGGACAGGCGTGACAAGAAAAATTAACCTACTCCACTTTCTGAACCTCAGAGCCACCTCAAGTTGAAAAGGCATTAAAATACATCACTTTGGCCACAGGGGGCAACATACTACATCCTGTATGGATACGTATGTACTATGATAGCAGTGAGCCTTCCTGATCAGGATTAAGAAGGCAGCAAATCTGCTTATATTATGAACACTGCATAGCTTGGGAGCTAGATAAAATAAAGGTACCATTAGTAAGCACAGCACTTGCACTGCATAGATTTCATGAACAACTTTCCATTTTTATGCATAAAACATTTTTTCACTTACATTTTAACAATTTGTTTATGACAACAGGAATGCAAAAATTGCAGTCAAAGTACAACCATAAACAGTAACACTCACATAGTATTATAGAATGTACTTAGGTTAGACAGAAGACATAATCCTCAAAAACATATTTATAGTACTGTAAAATGTTGCAGTCCTTAGTAGCATGGGGCCTTTTTATGGAATAATACACCATATTTGTTGCAATAAGTGACAAGAACTGGCTATAAGCAGACAGGGGAAAGCAGTTCTGGAAATGTAACTTTTGGGAGCAGAGTCCTGAGAGACTGTGCTATGTTGATGAAGGTCAGGAAGAGTTAAGTACTCAGTTTCATGACACAGTTCTCTCAATGACAATCACCGTCACATGTAGCACTGTATAGATGCCAAGCAACCCATGGTATAGCCAGATGGAATACCACGTCAGTGTCTGAGGACTAGCCTTCAAACCCTGCAGTCAGAAATTCTAATTCCAGAAAGCTGCTTAATGCACCATTATTTCCTAAGACTTCAGGCTGATTTCCCCTTCTTGTTATCAGAATTCACCAAACAGTTAAGCAAATACGACCTTGCAATTACTGCTGAATACCACATCCAGGCTGGGGCGTTTTTTTTCCTGTTCTGTTGCTGTAGAACATTTTATGTCAGTATTTTTATATCATTTTGTAAAAGTTTGCAGCATTCCAAATTAAGTGAAGTAATCGGCTTTCACGTACATCAGGAAAGGTCCCAAAGTCCATGACAATTCAGCTACTAAGTAATCACCAAAGGTTCAAGCTTAGGGTTACCATACGTCCATATTTTCCCAGACATGTCCAGCTTTTTGGTTCTTAAATCGCCATCCGGGAAGAATTTTTAAATATCTAAAAAATCCGGGATTTTGCCATTATTATTTTTCCCCAAAGAAGAGTTGATCATTCAAGAAAGAGAGTGAATGTTGATCATTCGAGAAAGAAAGTGAATGCTGATCACTCAAGAGTGCCCACTTTTCCCCCCTAGCTCCCAGCTGTTCCACGTGGCTGGAAGGAAGCAGAGGGAGGGGGAACACGGTGGGCTCAGGGGAAGAGGCGGGGCTGGGGCAGGGATTTGGGAAAGGGGTCCGATGGCGCGGAGGGACGTGAGCAAATACCATCCCCCCCACCCCCGTGGAGTGTCCTCTTTTTTGAATGTTCAAATATGGTAACCTATTCAAGCTGATCTGTCAGAGAGCCAAAACTCAAATGAGTGCTCCCTTATAGAAATCAACATGTAATACATACAACTTTATTGAGCTGCAGAGTTAAGTAACAGAATTAGAAGTATAAAATAGTCAGTTATAAAGGGCTAGAGGAACGAAAAACACAGGGCAAGAGAAGGGGATGGTTTGCATCTGAGATTTGAAATGAGATGAAGAGTTATGGAGACAGAGATATTAGGACGCTTATTGCAGTTGGTGGGGCTAGTAAAGGAGGAGGCTCTCTCAACAGAGGAATGGTGTAGGTGGACAGATAATAGGCTTGTGTCAGAGGAGTGGAAAGGACTGAAGATGGGTCTAATGAGACACAGGTTCTGTGCTGCAGGCTGGCAGGAGACTGGAAGAGTACGTGTCTTCTTGTATGTTACTAAAGTAAGAGTGTGTTGACTGGCTAGTAGAAAAGGTGATTAAAGAATTCAAGCAATCAGTCACACCTTTGCTGCCCAAGTCAGGAGCCTCCAATGATCAACTTTATTAGTTCCCCTACAACAAGAAAATTAGATATACAACAGAGTGATGTTAACATTGGGTAGCCACAAGGTGGCAGTAGAAATATGAAAACGCAGCAATGAATGAATATATTACCATACAATTATAATACTCAGAGACTTTGCAAAGATTAAGCAATTGAGAAGGGTAACCTAATATTTAGGTTATTTCTCAGACAAGTAAACCTTGGGAAAGGACTAGTTTTCCTTTTTTCCAAATAATAAAATTTAAAATTGTTATATAAATTTCCACTGTTGATAGTGGTATTTGTATTTTCTTGCTATGGAATTAGTACATTAAAATCCCTTTGGCCCTGCCCATCCCAGAGTGTGTCAGGAAAACCCAAAGAACAGTTTCTGATTCAGCTAATTCCTCCTACCTTCCAATGTATTTTTTCCAAGCTTTGGCTGAAGGATGATCCTGCAAGGTGCTGAGTGTCTCCTGGCAAAGTGCTGAGTAATCTCAGCTCACAGGCACTCCCATGAGAAACGTTCCAGCTAATTTACTCCCAGAAATAGAATATTCCGTTTGTTAAATGGCTGTCTGTATCTTGTTTTCAAGTTCAGCATATTCACTGAATGTAAAGCATCTCTAGGCCTGTCAATCCCACCATATCCCCAGGCATTGTCAACTTTGTTAACATGGTCTAACATCTCATTAGGGCTTTTGTGTTTAAGCTGCTTATTTAACACTTTCAGAACAAGGTTATTTTCAGGAGGTGATTATTTTGCACGCACTTTGCAACTAAAGTGAGAGGGTATATAACCAACTGACAAAGCAGCAGGCTGAATGGACAATTACAGATTTAACATCCACTATTTAGATGCACAATGTCCATCCTCATTTGTCATATACAAAGCATTTAGAGTCTTAAATGCATGACTAAAACTTGCATTTAAGAATCTGCACACAATTTTGTGGCTAATTGGTAAGTACAACTTCTACAATTGCACATGCAAATAGGATGTTAACATTAATAATGGACAGACTCAATTGTCACTTTGCATGCACAATATCCAATTTAAAAGAGGAAACGCTGTATGCAGAATTTAGAAAGCACAGTTATACAGACCCCCTTTTTTAAAAAAAATCAGACACTTGGATCTTGTAAAGTTCTTCGAGCAGTTAAAGAAAATGTACTTTTTCCAGGCAGTCTGTCCCCAAGAGCTCTGTAAAAATCATCTCTGCATTCAAATGGCTCTTTGACCTTTTGGAAATATAGGCAATATCATTACATATTTTTTTCAGTGTCTCTCTTCATTCTCTCTATGGAGATGGCATTCCTTAGCCACTAAGAATTTTCCAATAGCTCCACTTTCACCTTCATAGTTTATATATTTTCTGCAACATGGCAATAGTTAGCATGTATACAATGCTTTATATTTCAGAAGTGCTATACAAAAACTAATTAATTCTCATATCATGCTAATATGATAGTTGAATAAACATTATCCTACACAGTGGTTGCCATTAAAAAGTCAGCATTTGCTAAACGTTCCCACATAATGAAATCCAGTTTTCTGCTCTCCTTAGAATAGGAAATATCTGTGGTAACTATGTGGTAAACAGTTGATGAAGTTGACTTTTTAATGGCTGCTTGTACATGAAGCAGCACTAACAAGTTGCCTTCATCTTAACATAACTACTCAGGCCTCAGTCCTGCAAGCAGCTCACTGCCAGTAGACTCCTATGCCCACATAGAGCTGTTTGCAGGACTAGGACCTAAGATTACATGCATTATATGAATTATGTTAGCTGTCTTCTTTCCTACTGTGTTCTGTATAGACAGAAGTCTGAGGGCACCAAATAAAAAGAGTCACTTTTGCTTTTCAAAAAATTCCCAACAGCATTTAGGACTCTGGACCCGATTTTGATTTCACTGCATTTACTTCTGATTTGCATTGTTATAAATGAGATCAGAATCAAACCCTCTCTCTTCCAAAGAGGAATCTCTGAAATCAGGATGTTAATTCACCTGTTTCGTATATACAGTTATTTAGTCAATGGCACATGGTATTGATAACAAGAAGTCATCTTTATTGCAATCTGCATGCCAGAGGTATTCAATAAAATGTTTTAATTCCTAAAATGTTCCCCCCAAAAAAACAAACAAAAAAACAGTGATATCACACAAAGAGCTCAGGTAGAAATGTTGTACAACATACAGAAACTCAGCATTTTCTGTCAAAGTTGTTATCTCAGTCACAGCTGACAATGTAATTATAAGATTACAAACACATACTGTTTAATAGTCTGGACATTATGTGATCATGTGGACACATACAGAAACAGTAAGCCTGCTAATCTTATGAGGAACTGCAATGGATTTTAGTCAAAGACCTATCCTCCATTTACAGTCCTTTAGAAACTGAGTAGCTGGTGGAGAATATTTGCCTTTCAAATGAGTTCCAGTTAAACATGTGAAGGTCACAGCAAGAAAAGAAAGGAGGGATACTAAAGTTGTTATCCATGATAAATGCAGCAATAAAAACGTGGCACGGTTCCTCACTGGATCGGAAATGGAGTCTGTCAGGATCAGTATGCCAACAGGTGTTGAGAATGAGATTTTAGGCAGGAATTACAAAGCTATCAGCAGTAACAGGAGTGCAAGTTGCTTCACAGGCAAAAACAGAGTGCAACATCCAACGTTATTTAGGAGTTTTTGGAGCTGAGAACATCGTTCGTGCCATGTCTATGCACAGCCTGGATACTGCCATTATGTGACTTCTAAGAATTCACAATGAAAGGTGCTGCATATAGTCGAATTGTATTTGATTCTGATTTGTGACATCAGAGAAGGGCCACAGCAACGAAATCCATATAAAAGAGATGGAACCAGTGAAGAATCAATTTTTATTTAAAAAACTAACTTAACTAGAACAAGTTAACTGGTTTGGTCAATCAATCCACAATTCTGGTTTTCTCTGGTGTTAAATTAGGGGAAACCAATTTCCACTGAGAACAAATCTACAGATGCATAAAAATATCCTTTATGAAAATAATATTTTAAATATTCAAAATTAAGGCATGATTTTCAGGGCACATTCCTTGTCAACATGTTCTCATAAAAAGTATCTCCGTATACTAAGGGTGGTCTAAAGGGGCTCCAAGTGAATGCAGACTATTGTCTCTGACTGATAAATTAGGGCGGCTCTTTTTAAATTTTATTTTTCTAAATTTCCAAAATGTAAAAACTGTTTTGCAAACACTATCAGGAGGAAGTTCAGTCCAATAAACCTCAACCTTCAGTTCAAATCCTTGGCACATTAAACAGAGACCGCAGATTGAGCAATCCAATCTCCATATATTTTAGTCTCAAAATATTTCATTTCTGGCCACCAATCTTTAGATCTCCTATTGGATTTTGTTTCCATAAATGGATTTTTCATAGTGCAGGTGGAAAGCATATTTCATTTAAAATTTCTTCACTGAAAGAGTCAATATAAATGTCACTGTGTATTTGTGCTTTACATTCTCCCCCTTGGCACAAACCCCTGGTTTAAGATGGGCATGTAAGATTGTGTATTAATGACTCACTTCAAATTTGCATTCTTGTTCTAATATTTTGTTTAATAAGGATTTTTAACAATATGTAGAGGTCTCTCTTATACTAATGTTCTTATTAATTATAGTGTCAATAATTAAGAAATGCATTAAAAAAAATTTTCCCTGAATGGAAAAAGAAAAAGACCATCCTTTTACTTTAAAAAAGAAAACAAACAGCTATTAGAAGACAAATATGTTGAGGTACAAGTTAGAAAATGTTTACTTTATCCCTAACGAAGCACAACAATGATCTCTTTTCATTGGTATCCACACTAACAACTGACTACAAAGAGACAAGATGCAAATATCTCTCTGGCTTGCAAGTGACAATGTCAGAGGGCACGCCCTGGTTTTAATGACACCTAGGCCTTGTCTACACTACGACATTTTGTTGACAAAAGACAGCTTTTGTTGACAAAACAGTGAATGTGTACACACTGCAAGGCGACTTTTGGTGGCAAAATGTCCTGTTTGGTGACAAAATAAAACCACCCCGACGAAAGACAAGGCTTTTTGCACAAAATTTGTGCTGACAAAGTGCCAGTGTAGACACCACGCTTGATTTTATTGGTTTAATTGGCCTGCAGGAGGTGACCCACAATGCCCATCATGACCGCTTTGGTCAGCAGTTTGAACTCCACTGCCCTGCAGCCAAGTAAACAATCACCCGCCCCTCCCCCTTAGAAGCCCAGGAATTTTTGAAATTCCATTTCCTGTTGGCTCAGTGTAGGGAGGTCTCATTGCATCCTTCCAGGTACCATGGCAGGTTATCCCAGCAGACGTTCTCCTGCTTGGACCACTGCAGAGCTGCTGGATCTGCTCAGTAGATGGGGAGAGGAGGCTGTGCAGTCCCAGCTGCGCTTGAGCCGTAGGAATTGTGATACCTACGGGCAGATTTCTCAAGGATTGTGCGAAAGGGGCTATGATCAGGACACGCTGCAGTACAAAGCGAAGATAAAGGAGCTGAGGCAGGCGTACCATAAGGTGAGGGAGTCAAACTGTCGCTCTGATGCTTCTCCTACGATGTGCTGGTTCTATAAGGCGCTGGACGCTATCCTCAGTGGTGACCTCACCACCACCACCACGAGCCCCATGGATACTTCGGCAGGCCTGGAGGCGGAGGAAAGAGGACCTAACCCGGAGGACAAAGTCACTGATGATGAGGTGGAGTTTGATGATGATGTGGAGCTCGAGCAGGGTCACCCGGTGGGCAGGCAGACAGGCACTGTTCTCCACTCCAGATGTGTCTAGCCAGTCTCAGCACTTGTTCTCTGACGAGAGAAGGAGAGGAGATGCCTGGCCAGTGGCTGTGGTTTGTGTAGCGCAGAGGTGGGTTCGGGTACAGAAATGTACAAGACTGGCTGTGTTTCTGAGTGCTGGATATTTCCCTGTGCAGCTAATCAGTACAGTGAGACAGGGTGTTGATGCACACCAAGATCTCATGGGAAGCCTCCAGAGAGATCTCTAGGAAAGTTTCCTGGAGGTACTTGGCAATTCTCTGCCAAAGGTTCCTTTGCAGAGCTGCTTTGTCCCTTTCCCATGGTAGGAAACTTTCCTGTGCCATTTGGTAATCATTTCTGCAAAGACCAAAGTGGCACACAGGCGAGCAGCAAAGGGACCAGGGCGGAAGCCACAAGTGCATAGTAGATGCACCCTCGCTTCCCTGCTTATCCTCAACAGTGAGATATCTGCTACAATGACCCCTGCCTGTGGAAAAGTGAGAGAATTTTAGAATTTTCCCCCTAGTCAGCTGCTCCGCAATCCTTGCAAAGTGCTCTTTTCGCTATGTAGAGCACCTCCTGCCCCAGCCAACACTCACCATGCTTTGGGTGTTTGTTGAGATGTGTGCTTGCTGAGGGTCAGCAAGAAAGTGATTGTTATGTTACAAAAGGTGTATTTTACTGAAATGTTTCAATACTGTGCAGGAATTTAACAATCATGCTTCTGTGCATTGTTCCTTCTACTTTGGCAGATGTGGCCTTGAGGAACACCCCCCCCCCGACACTGGCCGAGCATCTCCACCAGATAAGAAAGTGCCCAAGATGGAGCAAAGAAGACATGTTCCGGGAGGAAATGCACTGCTCCAATGCAGAGAAAAGGGAACACAGGAGTGCTGGGAAGCCGAAAGGCAAGCCAAAATAAACCCCAGGAGTTTGTTAAGGACGCTACTGAGTGGATGGTTAAAGTTATGGAGAGGCAAACGCAGATGCTGAAATCCTTAATAATACTGCAGATTGAGCAGATCCAATCCTGCCCTCCCTTGCAGCACATTCAGAACTCTTTTCCATGCCTCCCCCAAACTCCACCCACACAGCCCTTTCCGCTTTCTGGGACTGCTCAGTTTCCCCTTCACTCCACCCCCTTGGACAACTTTAAAAATGATGGCTGGACTTACACACAGCTCGGAGAGTCTGCCCTTCCATGGTGGGCGGGGGGGGGGGGAGGGGAGAGTGTGTGTCTGTGTCATTGCCTCAAAGCTTCCCTGCTTTGAATTGCCCCTCTCTGGGCCCTTCTGACAGCCCTGGTATCTGCCTGCTCAAAATCAGCAGCCAAGTGGTCTGCCTCAACACTCCACCCCTGAGCAAACTTTTCATTCTTGGCCTCAGAGAGATTATGCAACGTACAGCGTGTGGCTATGATCATGGGAATATTATCCTCATTGAGGTCTAACCTGCCATGAAGGCATCACCAGCGTGCCTTTAATCTGCCAAAAGCACATTCAACTGCCATCCGGCATCTACTCAGCCTGTTGTTGAACCACTCCTTACTGATGTCCAGGTGTCCCGTGTAAGGTTTCATGAGCCGTGGCTGTAAGGGGTACACAGGATCCCCCAGGATCACTATGGGCATTTCAACATACTCCACTATAATCTTCTGGGCTGGAAAGAAAGTCCCTGCTTGTAGCTTTCTATACAGGCCAGTATTCCTGAAGATGCACCTTCCCGGATCACCCCGCGTTGATGTCAGTGTAACACCCACAAGTGCCCACAACACCATGGAGAAGTACCCCTTCCTATCGATGTACTCTGTCGCAAGGTAGTCTGGTGCCAAAATTGAAGTGTGTGTGCCATCTATCACCCATCCACAGTTAGAGAGCCCCATTTCTGCAAAGCTGTCCACTATTTCACGTGCATTTCCCAGAGTTTCAGTCCTTTGTAGCAGGATGCGATTAATTGCCCTGCACATTTGCATTAACGTGGCCCCAACAGTAGCTTTCCCGACTCAAGATTGATTTGCGACTGACTGGTAGCAGTCTGGAGTCACCAGTTTCCACACAGTGATTGCCACGCGCTTCTCTACCTAGAGAGCAGCTCTCATGTTAGTGTCCTTCTGCTGCAGTGCAGGGGCAAGCTCCGCACACAGTTCCAGGAAAGTGGCTTTCTGCATCCAAAAGTTCTGTAGTCACTGCTCGTCATCCCACACCTGCATGATCATACGATCCTACCATTCAGCGCTTGTTTCACAGAACAGCTGCGGAGGGTGAACCGTCACTTTGGGGCTCAGGAATGTCAAAAGCAATCTAACGCTGCTCCTATCATACCACACAGCATGTCAGGCAACTGGGAGTCTTCTTCAGTTAGGAACTTCACAATTAACTGCACTGCCATCTGCGATGTCTTAACGACAGTTATCAGCGTATAGGAGAGCAGTGCAGGATCCATCTCTTCTCACAATGAGGCCTGGGTTCAGAGCAAATAACGGACATTGAAAAATGCTGGGGGAAAAAGCTGGAAGCCCATGGAATGCTGGGACAGAAAGCAATGCATCATGGGACATTGAGCTCGGTCCCAAGATGCGCCACGATCTGCTCTGCCTTCCCACAAGACCTAGTGGCAAAAGGTCTCGAGCTGGATTGTGAGATAGGTAATCCACAGTGCACTGCTCACACTGTCGATGCTAGTGCCCCAAGTGTGGACACGCTCTGCTGACAGAAGGAATGAGTGTGAACATGCAATACTGATTTTTATTATAGCACTTTTTGAGAGTCGACATAACTTTTGTCGACAAAACTCTGTAGTGTAGACAAGGCCCTAGATGCTACATGCCACCTTCCACTTTCATCCTCACCTCTAATTGCACGGTAATTCTAACAGAAAATGTTCAGACAAATTTTAGCCATTGCTACTGTAGGTGCTTTAATCAGGCAAGACATTGTACTTAGCTCTAGGGAAAGTTCCTTCTTCATTTAACTGGAGATATCAGGTCTCCATCTTGGGTCCAGCACTCATGATAATGAAGCATGTTTCTAACAACAGAATTAGAATGTAGAGGCAGTCTCATCCCTGACCTGTTCCTTCTGAGCCACTTAGACAGTGCCAGTGACTCAGAGCTTTGCCCTCACACCCCTGCTGGGAATTCTGCCTGCTCAGAGCATCCCCAGCTGACAATGGACCAGCAGAGCCTGGAGATAATTCACGCACCATGCTCCCCACTCTGGCTTCAGGGGGAGCCAGAGTATATCCCCAGCTGACCCCCTAAGGATCACTGCCAGCAGAACACTACAGAAGATCCAAGCTTCTCTACCATGAGCCTAGAGCTGGACGCAATAAGAGAATTAGGGAGTGGTTACATCCAGGTAACTGACTGTCAGTAGAGAGGAGTGATTGTCAATGTCCAGCACAGTATAGATGCAACAAAGAATCTGGCCATAGCGTTAATGGAGATTCTCACAGAAATTTTCCATATATTCGAAAACAGGCCCCTTTCTCATTAACGTATTCCTCTGTCTGTGTACTGCAGCTGGGATTACCATCACTGTTACAGAGCATATTAACTACAGCACCTGCACACAATGAATCAGCAATCACTCAGGAATTCATCACTGACGGTCTATTTGTTTCTGGTAGTTCCCACAATTTGCTAGATACTTTCCTCAGCTCCAAAGGGCTTGTACTCTAAGACGACAAAACAGACAGAGACGGAAGGAAGGGAAAGAGAAACAAACGAATAATTTGGGCAGGTGATGGTTGTACATCATCGACAGATGATTCCAGATTACCCTACCAATTCAAAACCCATCCCCCATGGGAAAGTGGGAAGCCAGGATGGAGTCCAATAAATAGTAATCATGATAAGCACTCATACAAGTGCTTTACATCCATAGATCTCAAAGTGTTTACAAAGGGGATCGGTATCATTATTCCCATTTTACAGATGCAGGAAATGATGCACAAACGGGCAAAGTGACTTGCCCAAGGCCTCGCAGCAGCCCAACAGCAGAGACAGGAACAGATTCTAGGTTACCTGAATCCCAGCCAGCCCAGTGCTCTGTTCGTTAGCCAACACTGCCTCTTCACAAAGATGAATCAGCAATTGCTTTGTACTGTATTGCTGTCTGTGGCAATACAAGATGTCACGGAAGTTGCTGCCATTTTGTATGCAATTATACAAAGTAATTTCACAACAGACAAGATTGTTATTTTACAATCTGCCTCAAGAAGGGGTAGCACACAGTTACGTTGCCTCAGCACTAAACTAAGAATCACAATCTGGTTCCTGGTTTCCCCATTTGGTCCAGGGGAGAAGTAATCTGTTCCAAGTTTAGGGCTGGCAACAATTACATCGCTCTCAACAGCAGCTCGGCTGCACTGGCCAGCTTGTTGTTCAGAGGGGACAGAGCCCAGGCTTTACATCTTCCCTGTCCCTGCCCACTCTCTGCCCAGTGCCCACCTGCACCAAAGTGGGAGTTAGCATCTGTGAAGCAAAAGTTTCCAACCCCCAGAGCTGGGTGATATATGACTCCTACTGTGGTCAGTGAGACTTTTACCTTCACATTTCTTGTTACTCACAAAAACAGTTGAGGGTTGGGCTGCCACAACGTCCGACCCGGAACAGGCAACAACCCCCTGCAGAAGACAGCCTCTTAACACCGGGCTTTTCCCATAAACAAGAATATCAACTGGGAGGGTTTTTAATAATACAAAAACTACTAATACACCATGAAATTGAAATAAACTAGTCAACTGAATGTACAATTGTATTAAAATATTTCATTAAACATTTTATGCCAAATTAAGCTGCCGCGATTATATTGATGTTACAAGCCTACATTTAACCTAAAATTATTTTTAATATTTAGTGTGAGTAATTGTGCAATTTAAAAAATTAAGAATAGTTTCAAGTCTTTTAAAAGAAATGAATTTATCTACTTTCATGGTTTGTCTTATTTTCCACACAAGTTTATTCTATGATTAAATACATTACTAATACGGGATTTGATCAACAGTCCTGACTGTCCTGGAAACTTCTCAGCAGAGGAATACCTCCACAGTGACTATCACAGCCTTCCCAGAGCTTTACACTTTTAAAAACACTGTTTAGGTTATTTTGATAGTAATACACAGCAGATGTCTATACAGCACTTGGAGATTCTCAGATGAAAGGCACTATGCAAGTGCAAAGTACTACTGTTCTAACATCAAAATGGGTATTATATAGGTCGCATTTAAGAGGGATGATTCACAAGGAATGCATTGTACTCATCTAAGGGAAGAGCTGAGGAGTTGTGACAAGTTCTTCAGCTTTCCTGCTTTTATATCTGTTCTGGATTTGAGATAATTTTGTCTTTCCTAAAACACTCAGTTTGTTCTTATGTCCCTGTGAGCAGCTGACCTTCCATCGGCCCTAAAAACCCAATTCACAAGCCCTGTGTAAGATCAAAATTCACCCTCTTCCTGGGGTTTGACTTCTTTAACAAACAAATTGGATTCTATACCAGAATAAGCACCCACATATGAACAAAAAGACCAGTCCACACCTTCTACTCAGGTTGCTCCGAGGGTTCCTAGACGGTGGGATGAGTAGCACTGAACTCAGTCCTCTCTGACTCAGACTCAAGATTCCTCCACCAGGTAGCCCACCCCAAAAGCCAATTTCTCCCTATGTAGGTAAGGATTCTAGTTCTTCAGCAGGGTTCTCTCTCTACTTTTTCTTCCTGGACTCACTAACTACTTCAGTTTTCACTTACAGAAGGTAAAACTACCAAAATTACAGCAAGTTTCACTCATGTATATTGTCCTATAGGACATGCTGCAAATATACTCTGTGTTTGCTAGGGCTTTGAAGAGGGAAAAGGGTATGAAGCTCTTTGGTAGACTGAATATATTTTACTGCTTTAAATTGCTGACTGGTTAAGTGAATTTACTTTTCTTATAAATGGACTTTGTTGAGCTGCTGGCTGGTATGGACTCTGATTCTGACTAGTTGACAGAGGGTGCCCACTGATGTGCACAGGAGTCTTCTTTGTATTTCAATCTAAATAAATAATGAACTGTTTTTCACGTTCTCTTCGGGGACTTAGAGTCACACAGGATGCATAAAACTTACAAATAGCTGAAGCTGGTTTGGACTCACCTTCAGAACTTGAGGTAAATTCAGAGACCTGAACACTGAAGTACTCTGAATAATTGAAGAGTTAACTTTTTCAATTGTGATCTTGGAAGTAATATTATTCTCACCTAACTATTGGTGCGTGTATCTCAGGGTACAATGAAAGGGGGAACAGGTGCCCAGGTGCAAGAAAGTCTCGTTAATAGAAGGTTAATAGAAGAAAGGAGGACTCGTTAATAGAAAGATGTAACTATTCTAGACATTGACAGAACTTTTTTTTTTTTTTTGCAATTAACATCTATAGCATAATAACTGAAACTAGAAAAAAATCTGAATCTTTACACTGAAACTAGCAAGTCATGTTATTTAGGGTGCCTGATAGTAAAGTATTCATGCATCTAACACATTTAGCAGTCACTGCCAATTCTGCCTTAACAGAGAAGTGTACAAGTGACATCACCAGTTTTTTTCCCCAAGGTACGCCATGTGGTTGTAGTATCAATTACTCAAACAATTTCAATCCATCTAGACTCTAACGTCATTAGTCCATGGAGATCCTTTTGGAATAATTTACATAGAAACTGACTTTACATGCTAAATGAAAAATGTTCAGCCTTTAATGAACGGAATTTGAATTGCAATCCTACCACATGTGATTCAGCTTTATTCATTCTATTTATTAAACAGGAAAAATGGATACAGTCAATTACAAATCAATTACCTGAACAATTATTGCAAACCTGTGCCACACCATGATTATTATACCTTGCAATGAAGAGACAGTTGCACGTGATTTATATGGAGTTTACCCACATTCTACTTTGTATTCACCCAAAATGGATCCTGACCCCATTTATACTCAATCAAGCCAAAAAGAATTCCATTGTATTGCAATAATCACTTTTATAGTTTTTAAGCTGCTACATCTCAGTTCAACACCTGATCTTTTAATGTTCTCTCTCCACATCATTGTTGTTCAGTTTTTGGTTGGTTGTTTTTTAAATAAAGGGATAAAACTTGTCCTGTGGACCAAGTCCCTTAGGCCTGGTCTGCACTACGAAGTAAAGCCGATATAAGTTGCCTTGCATCAACCTCGTTGTGCATGTGACTACATTGAAATCTGTCTCCCAAGCAGCCCGTTATGGGGATGCAGTAACCCTGCGCTCCATGGATACCTTCCAAGAGCCTGAGACACAGATCCCTGCCGTGAACATTAACGAGGAAGGAGGACACATGGATGGGGGGGTGAGGGGGTCCAGAGGCACTACAAAGCTGATGTGTCAATAAGCATGTCTTATGTAAAACTGTTACGAGATTAAGGGAAGGGAGCTCTGAAACAGACCTTTTGCTTTCTGCTGCTACTGTAAATACAATAATACACCCGTCTGTTTTACCTGTAGCTGCTACTGTTGTGGCCTTGAGAGATGCCCCCTCCACACCACAGAATGCCTGTTCCTGATGGGGAGGAGAAAAACGTGGACTAGGAAGAACACATTCACTGAGATCTTGCAAGCCAGTGCTTCACTGGACCATCTGGAGGGTGAAGATAGCAGACAGCCTGGAGGCGGAGAGACAGGACAGGAGAAAGGCCCAAGAGTCCCACCAGGAAAAGGAGAGGGAGGTGCACCAGGGCATAATGGGGTTTCCCAGAAATGCTGCAGACTCCTGCTGACCGACAGGTCCAACAGTCACAGGGTCGCTGACTTTGCAGGGAAATGCAGAATTCATTTCAGCCGCTGCTTACACCCCCCAACATTCCATTTGACATCGCAGGCCACACCCCTTCTCCGACTACCCTATTCCAGGGATGGTACGGAAAACCACAGCTTCACTCACACTGACCTGTGAAAGCCATGGCTGGTGTATGGCAGAAATGGACAGGAATGTTTTCTGCTGTTCTAATTTAAAAGTTCTTTTCCATTAATTTGTATTATAAGTTTGCATTGTATTGTTTTTAATTTACACATTTTTGCACTGTTTTTGGTATGCAGTAATTTTTTACTTTTTGGAAATCAATTCATCTTTATTACTTCACAATGGATACTGCAGAATGCCTAACACTACTCAAAGCACCTATTACTTGCTAAAAAATAGGACCACAGAACTCAGAGTCAGTGAAAAACACAGTATAATAACTACAAATGTGCAGTAAGCTTTGCAGAATTCTTAGGTCCATTAAAAGACAGTGTGATATTAATAAATGTACTCCAAGCATTACACACCTTCTAATATCCCCAGAACTTCAGGGTCAGATAGACCACAGTGAAGCATAACACATTACTATGGCTGACCATTGAAGTCCTCTTCCCAGGCCTCCCTCAGTCGCATAGCTCCACGTTGAGCTCTTTTTTTGGTCCTTGGGCATGGCTGTCCAAACTCAGCTGACAGCTGCTCCACCCCTGCACTCCACTGGACAACAATTTCCACCCCCCTTGTCTCCCAAATACTGTGCATGACACAACAAGCAGCTATAACCACTGGGTTCGTTTTTCTCACTGAGATCTAATTTAGTGAGTAAACAATGCCAGTATCCCTCCAACTTACTGCAAGCACATTCAGCTGTCATTCTGCACCTGTTAGGACAGAAGCTGAGTCTTTCCACAGAGCTGTCAAGGTGGCCAGCGTACAGCTTCATGAGCCAGGATCACTGCTGGCATTTCAACATGACCAATGGTAATTCACCGGCTAGGGGGAAAATGTCCCTGCTGGTAGTTTTCTGAATAGTCCTGTGTTCTTAAAGATGCAAGCATCATGCACCTTCCCTTACCAGCCAACACCGATATCAGTGAAGCATCCCTGGTGATCCATGAATCACGGCAAATCCTTCCAGGATGCCTCACGCATTGCCTAGAGTCACACTTGTCTGTAGCATGATAAGATTAATGGCCCTACACACTTCCAAGACAATGGCCCCCACTGTGGATTTCCCACTGACCAATAGCAACCCACTATTGCACGCTTCCACAGTGTGCTCGCCACTCACTTCCCAACTACTAGCGCAGCGCTCATTGGGGTATCCCCGAACTGGAGGGCTGGAACGAGCTCAGCACACAGACCCAGGAACGTGACCTTTTGCATCTGAAAGTTCTGCTGTCACTGCTCATCCTCACAAACCTCCATTACGCTATGATCCCACCAGTCAGTGGTCACTTCTCAGGCCCAGCGGTACAGCTCCCCCCGCCCCATAGCTGCTCGTTGAATGCCACCAACCCCCGTCCGTTGTTTTTCACTATGATCCCTAGCAATGTGTCCTCAAAGACATCATCAGGTCCCCTGTTGGAGTACTTCCTACAGCTCTGGGTTTGCAATGTTCATGACAATTGTGCAGAGCTGTGCGTCTGTTAGAGATGGCGGATACTGACGAGTGTCACATGGGTTTGTGGGATGGTTTTAAAAAGGTGTGAAAATTATGGGATAAGGGTGGCGTTATGGTACGGAGAAAGTCACATGATGGGAACTTCACCCCTTGCTCCCAAGTCCGTCTCCCCCCCGCCCCGGCAGTGGCTCATGTGCGCCTCACAACTCAATGCAAACATTCCCCAAAAGGCCAAAACTGAGCAGGAAGGTGTGCACGACGTACTAGGATATCTATCCAGCGGGCACTGCACTCTGTACAGGGGTGAAAGTGAGCCGGTACGGGCTGGTACTGCCTACCGGTAAGAACCCGCGCCGGCCCATACCCAGCCCACAGTGAAGCGCTGCAGGGTCCCAAGGCAGTGCTTTAAGGATGGTCCTTTGCTGCGGCAGCACTTTAACGTCGCTGCGTCCCCCCGGCGTCGGACCCTGCAGCGCTTTAACGTCCCTACCCCTTTTGACCCCACCCCCCCGGCCGCCGACGGGGCTGTGCAAAGGGAGCAGCTGCCCTGTGGTCGGCGATTTAAAAGGGCCCGGGGCACCGGATGCTGCTGTTGCTACCACAGCAGCGGCATCCGGAGCCCCGGGCCCTTTAAATCAACACGGGAGCCTCGGTCGGCGCAGGCCAGGCGGCATGGAAGGGCTGGCTGGGGGATGCTGACCCCCAGGCCCGCCCCTTCCGGGGGCCGGAGCCCCCCCAGCTCCGTACCAGTAAGTGTCCTCAGTTACTTTCCCCCCCACTGTGAATCAACACAAGCACTCCGGGTGAGCGTGCGAAGCGCTGACGCAAGCTGCCAAGTTTCCACGCGCATGAGTGATATACTAACTGCAGTGGCTTTATGCCCAAGTAACTTGCATCGACGAAAAGTTTTTAGAGTAGACATGGTCTTAGTAACAAACTTCCAGAGGCTTAGAGTAAAACTTCAGGAGAAGTAAAACTTCCAGCTTCATAAGTATAATAATCGTGATGATAATCTCTTTAAAGTGCTTTCTGTGGATAGATTTCAAAGCACTTTACACAAGGAAGCAAGCATTATTATCCACTTTTTACAGAGGTCGGACCTGAGGCAAGGGGCAGGAATTGTTTAGCCATATTACATGGCATCCCAATGGTTATTAAAACGTAGCAGTGACACACCAAAAGGAACACACATTTTGGATCAAAATTACTGCCACTGCATGCAGTGCCACAAGGCCTTATCTTCCTCCTTTCCTGAAAACTCACCAGTCCCACAAAGCATTCCAGGTAGAATCACCACGCACCTAGCACACAGATCTGTGTGTTTCTGTAAACTGATTGCATGGATTGCTCTGTATCAACTCCTAAGTTTATTATTACTGGTATAAATCAGCATGACAATGTCCTTAGCACACAATGTAAGCTCAGTAAGACAATAAATTAATTGAGGCAGTGATTCTATTCTTTGTCTGCGCCCTTCACATTCTATTGGACAGCACCATCCACTTTTATGGCTGCCTATAAAACGAATAAAAAGGTGCAAATATTGCAATGATGTACCAGTTTTAAGGGAGAGTGGGAAGTGGAAATATTATAGCCGGGTAACTAGGGCTCTAAGAATGAGTCCAGGAGACCAACAAGGAGAAAGTACTTTATATTAGGTTTGAGACATCCTTGGTGTAACTCCTCTGACTTCAATGCAGTTACATTAGGGCTGAATTTGGTCCAGTGTGTTACTGGAACACATGCAAGTGTCCTTATTTTCACACAGAAGATTAATTTTGCCTCTGAACCTGCAAGAGTGCTTAAACTACGTGAGATTATGGTTTTTTTATTAAAAGTCTACCCAGTAAATCTCACAGACAACTGTTTTTCTCTGGATGCCCTTTGCTATCATAAAACACATATGAAAGTAAAACGCAAAACTCAGTCAATTACATTCCTCACACTGCTACAGAAGAACCTAGGTTGGGGTGTTAAAGTTTGAAGATGATCTGCACTAATAGGAGCCGGTTAGTAATTTTATGTGTTACTGACATTCTGCTTTAGCAGTTAAAACTTGATAATGTGACCCTCTGTCTATCCATAGAAAAAAAAATCCCATTTCCACGCACAATACCAGACAGAAATACATTTGCAGAAGAATCCTAAATAAAACACATCTGTTCGTGCTTTGTTTTCCTCTCTCTCATTTGTTTGATATGACTGTTTTTTTCAGGAGTGCATAAAGCCATATTTAAGAGAGTTACCATGGCACTTTGATACCTGTTCAATATCCCAGATATGTCCAGGAAGACGAAAACACCTATTGTACTGCTGCATGCTTCCTAACATTGCTTGGATTTCAGTGGGGTGTCCCTGGAGTAAAGCAATCCAGCAACTGCAATGCAAGACCAGCAGTCCCAGCATTAAAGTAACTTACAGTGTTAACATTTTCACTGCAGTTTAAATGTGAAAGCAATATTTTTTCCCAAGATTAAGTGAAACTAGGAAAGAAACCTAGTGCACTTGCCTACATAGCAGCCATCTCTATTCAGGAAGGCCAGTCACGAGTTAGTGAGCACTGCATACGCCACTTGTCCCTTCAGAAACCTCTGAGCTTCCTTGTGCCCTCTCAGAATTTCAGGTAATATTAATGAAGAAATGTGATGCTAATATCCTTGTTCTTAGAACGTGACCCCTCCCCACACCCCCAAGAAATCTTCCAGGCATGCGCACGTAGCTGTGTGTGCTTCTGGAGGGGCATGTGTAACTAATGAAAGCGAGATAAGCCAGTTATATCTACTCCCCTTTCCAGAAATTGACAACACTTTGTAGTTATTGGCCACACAAGTTCAAACATCCTGAAGACAAACAACTAGCACAATGAACACTTGTGCAACACATCCCCCTGTGTGAACCTGGCAACAGCACAGATATCATAAAAAGAACAGGACGACTCGTGGCACCTTAGAGACTAACCAATTTATTTGAGCATGAGCTTTCGTGGGCTACAGCGTTCGATGCATTCGGATGCATCCGATGAAGTGAGCTGTAGCTCACGAAAGCTCATGCTCAAATGAATTTGTGAGTCTCCAAGGTGCCACAAGTCCTCCTTTTCTTTTTGCGAATACAGACTAACACGGCTGCTCCTCTGAAACAGATATCATAGTTTCACTAGAAAAGATTACTGAACATTTTCTGACGTATCAGGCCTTAAAAAGCTTCTCCTGTACATCAACTTACAGGAATTACTACTTCAAACGATTATTGGAGAGGATGCCAAGCAACAGGATGAAATTAAGAAACAAATTAGGCTGAGCAGCAGGACAGGTTTCCTGACTGTGAGATCCATTAGACTGTGGAATTACCTCCCAACAGAAGTAGTGGTAGCTCAGTCAGCTGGGACATTTAAAACATTGCACAACACACTTCAGGGAGAACCCATGCACTTGGGCCGGGGAGATGGGACTAGACACCCTGACCGACTTCCTCCATCTTTAACTTCCATGATGGTATGAAAACACCCTCTTCCCATACTTACTTCCCACCTGTGCAAATTCTCTCTCAGGCCACTGCAATAAAATCACATTAAGCCATTTCTTTTCTAGGCCCTATTATGCTACCCCCACTCGCCCACAGCCACTTGATAAAGGATTTACACTGGATGTTTCTGTTTTGCATTCATTTCATTCTGGAGACCTTGTAAACCAAAGAATTGTTCTAAAAGCCCTTGCTATGCCTGTATTAAAGGATGCAGCTTGCATTAGCTCCCAATCCAGTATGATGTGGACTTGAACAGCAGCACTAGAAACAGGAGGAGAAAACCATGGCCTGCAGCTAGCTTGTAGCCAAAAAAAACTTTGCTGAAACCTGAACATTTTATGTATGTTGTTTTGTAAATGCACAAAACTGCTCCAAACAGCTGCTTCACACATTTCCCGTACAAAGCTGCTTTATATTCTGCCAGAAAGCTATCCTAGCCCTGGTAGGATGTCTTGTGACAGCTTCAGGAGCTGCAAGCCCCCTGGCCTTACAGATCTGAAGAATACAAGACCTAAGCCATCTGGATATAGTCACTTTATTACCCCTACGGCCGATCTTATTAAAGTGAAAACACACACAATATGTTTGCTACCTCACAAAGCCTTCCTGTTTTAAAAATGAAAGTTGAGTCCTTTGGGAGATCCAAAGGACAGGAGCATTGGAGAGTTGTTCAGACAAAGGCATGCCATTTTCTGATTCAAGAGAAAAGCCACATTTGTAAACTGCAGTGCTAGGTATACCTATTTCTCAATGTAACTACAAATAGCACATATTAAAGCTGAACCTTCTAGTAAATAACTTGTAAAGCTAGCCGGAAAACCCCTGTATAATGGAAAACAGAAGCTTAATATGAGACCCACAGTCAATCTTAAGAACAAGATTTCTGGCTCTAAGGACCCAATATATTCTAACTACTTTGAATCTCTATCACCCTGGGACATCACGCTGTGAGGGGGTAGAAGCCAAAAGACAAAACCCCAATATCACTTGACAAGTCAAACAACTCTTCCACACTTTGCACTTTTAAGTAAGTCTTCCTGGAAATGTTTCAAAGTGCAGGGGAGCCGAAAACTGTAAGAGCAAATAATACCTCTCCCCCATAAAGATAAAGCTGATCAAATTCTATTAACATAAGAACATAAGCAAGTCCATACTGAGTCAGATCAACGGCCAGTGCCAAATGCATCAGAAGGAATGAACAGAACAGGGCAAATATCCAGTGATCCATCCCCCTGTTGTCCACTGCCAGCTTCTGGCAAACAGAGGCTAGGGACACTTCAGAGCATGGTTTTGCATCCCTGCCCATCCTGGTCAATAGCCATTGATGGACCTATCCTCCATTAACTTATCTAGTTCTTTTTTGAATCCTGTTATAGTCTTGGCCTTCACAACATCCTCTGGCAAAGAGTTCCACAGGTTGATCGTTCATTGTGTGCAGAAGTACTTCCTTTCGTTTCTTTTAAACCTGCTCTCTATTACTGTCATTAGGTGATCCCTGATTCTTCTGTTATGTGAAGGGGCAATAACACTTCCCTATTCACTTTCTTCACACCATTCATGATTTCACAGACTTCTTATCATATTCCCCCCCTTAGTCCCCTCTTTTCCAATCTGAAAAGTCCAAGTCTTTTTAATCTCTCTTCATATGGCAGCTGTTTCATACCCTTAATTTTTGGTTGCCCTTCTCTGTACCTTTTCCAATCCTAATATTCCTTTTTTGAGATGGGATGACCAGAACTGCATGCAGTGTTCACGGTGCAGGCATATCATGGATTTGTAAAATAGCATTCAAGCCCACAGGATACTTGGCTAGATGCACCATTGGTCTGCTTGAGTATGGCCATTCTTCAGTTCCTAAGCTGAATGCAACAGGAGCGGTAAGTACAGAGTTCCAGCTTTAGCTCTGAATTTCCCGTTTTTTGCTTCGTTTTACATGATCAAAGTAACAAAAGAGATAGCTGCTTTAAAAAACCCACATTTCATTTCAGCGAAACACATTTTCCTTTTTCTCTTTATGATGAGCCAAGCTCAATGACCCTTTGGCTCCATTCTCACCAATTCTGGCCCAAGGTGGTAGATCAGCTACAAGAAGTTCAATGCCATTAAGGGGTCAAAATCCGATGAGATAGAATCTGAACCTGAAACCCAAACGTAAATCCTAAATCTAACCTAGATTCTGATACCATTTCCCTGCACCATCTTTCATTTTCACAGCAGACTTTTTCAAAGGGGCATGGGAGGCTGAGAAGAAGAGAACAACTTTGCCTGTTGATGTAGTGCACAATTTAAGAATCCTTTACACTGGAATTGTTTGTGTTAATTTGCATTCATAGCCTAATGGTTCTCTCTCTCAAGCAGTTTCAATGCCTAATGAGAGCACAGTCCAATAAGAAGAACCATGTAGTAATAAAAGAGTGAGTCAGCACTCATACATTAGCCCTGGAAGTCAAAGTCAAATCCATTCTGCGGCAGAACAATACCTAAATTGTAAACCAGCTAACTGTTGCTGGGTTTGGGGAGGGATTTTTGCATTCCGGTTAGTGGAAAATCAGCAAAGAGAATTAAGTTTTGAATGCTTGTGCACCCCCAAATTTACTCCAAGACTGAGACTTTGTGCCCCAGGGTCCAGCCTAGAACATATGAATTCATTATAACCTCAATTTGTGATTCTGCACTCATTAAAAACAACAAGCAGATTTACAGCTACCTGCCAGTTAAAAATGTGTTTGTTCCCACAAGGCTTCTTATGTGTTCTTACAACAAAGGTTAATTCAGCCACTGAAGTCAGTTGAGCAACACATCAGCACATTCAGACTGTGATTGCAGACACACAAGGGCCTAGCAATAAAAGCATTTCCGCACAAAACTCAAACTATAATATTGTCTCTGCTCCTCTAATGAGAATAATTTCAGCTTCACAGATACATTACAATAACTTTCTTTACTATTACAATTCATAATTAATCTTCACAGTCTATTATAAATAATTCAAAATGTGTTTACTGCCCTGCTGGTATTAAGGATGATATCCTGAATGGTCTCGTCAACACAGAAATATACAATATTAGTTGAGAAGGAAGTCTTAGCAACTATATAGGATTCCAATTTTCCTGTCTTTTGACCACAGTTCCAAATCTAAACAGAGTCCAAACACATCCCAAAACACTTGTTCAGTGAAGTATAAGCCACCAGAAATATTATCAATCAGGTAATTACTAAGAGTAGATATCAAAGTGATCAGTACTGTTTATTAACCCATACGTTTCAATCTTAACCTATATACTTAAATCTTCAGTGTAGCTACATAGACCATATTTTTAGTGCATGAACAGTATTAAACCTTTGTAACTCAATGATATAAACATGCATGTGTTCACATCATACTTATTAGGTCTGTAAAAATAACTTGCATGTGTGTCATGGAAATACAACAAATTAAAAGAAAGCACAGAGAAAAGCATAAGCTTTTTTTCCCCCCCTCTCTTAAAAGTATTAAGAAACATAAGTCAAACTTAATGCATCCCATTCATCACTAGTAAAGGGCACCACTTTCTGGACTGTCACAGATATATTTTGTGTAAATTATTAAAAAGGTGAATAGGTAGTAAAGCAGATAGCACTCAGTTTAACAGATTTCTTAGCATTCATGAGCCAAAAATTTGCTAAAGCTTTATAAACAAAGATAATGAGTTGTATAATTTATGCAAATTAACTAAAGCTGATGCATCTTCCAGAAATAACAAAGTGCAATATTTATTTGATGTGCTTTTTGGAGTAAAACATGTAATTGGAATTTTTACCCAGCAGGTTCTGACTATTTTGTTTATTAATAGTTTCATTATAGAATAACGCCAAACACAGAAGGGAAAAGTTGTTACATTTACTGATCTTCTGTTTCTCTAAATAAGTTTTTTTTTTTTAAGCTGAAGTCTGGGAATTCATTCACAACGGAATCCACAAGTAAAAAAATGGATATTGCTCGACAAGTTACTTCAATTGACAACGTTCCGACTGTATGTATAAAATGTGTGTGGGTCTCGGGGGTTCAGAATCACCCACAGATCTATACGAACACTGATTGTTGTAATGTCATCATAAAAATCCTGAAGTGGTTACACAACATTTTTCTCCACATTCTTTCCAAACAGGTTACGACTGGCTAACAACCCGGAACGGCAAAGGGTCCTGGTTTGTTGTTCGGTTGGTTTTGTCCTTTTTTATTCTCTGCAATGAGAATAATTTTATCAAAGGAATGTATCTTTTTTTTTTAATTTGTGGCTATACTCAGGATGTATTAAATGGTCATATTAGCAATCAAACATGATAGTGATTAACATTAAAAACGCAAGGAAAGATCATTAAGCACAATAAATTAACTATGCTTCTTGAAATACTCTGCCACACACTTTTTGCGGCTTAAATGTTTCCAAACAGCTGTTAGCCGACCATACTATTTATCCTTCACTAAAATTCAAAACACAAACATTTTGAAATAAAACATCCCAATATAAAAATTCCTATGCTTAATCTTGTTTCATAAACCTTTGTGCGGCAGAATACATTGTTGATACAGTGAAACAAACTGCTTTGAAAAAAGAACCTTTGCTCTGTTTTAGTTACAAAAGTTTTCCGATATCAGGAAGAGATTAAGCCAGAGTAAAAATTCTTTAACCCACTAAATAGTGCAAAACCAACAGCTAGAATAAAGCATCTAAAAGAAAGAACAGAGGGTAATGTACTGAATTTATTTCATCTCATCTCCCTTAATCATGTAAAAACAAAATAAAAAAATGTTCTACATTCTGGTTCGTGTCCAACACAATGTGTGAACTAATTGAGTGTAAAAAACATTGCTTTGCATTATATCAGTTAAAGTAAGTGTAACACTTGATTTTTCTACCCTGGAGCTCTCTTTTATTTCTGTTTTTGTTATAACTCAGTCCATTCACAATATGTCATTGGAAGCACTATTTGCAAAAGGAACTATAAGAAACAGATTCTTTATTTCTTCGTGAATTCATTTTCATTTCCCTCCTTCTAAGGCTCCTTCCATTTACCAAGTGATTCCATCTGGAAGCCTCAAAGTAACAATTTTATAGACTAAGTTGCTATACATAAACAAAACAAACTTTTATCAGGTAGCCAGTAGTTAATTAGTATAAACTGGATATTGCCTTTTTATAGGAGACTGAATAATATGTGATGTAAACGTTGTACTGTGTTGTCTTACTATTTCATACATTTCCTATGAACAGTCACTAATCTGTTTTAGCAAACAGTTTAAAAGTTCATCTCAACTACTGTGATCTACACTGAAAAGCTAACAGTTAGGTATGAATTACTCAGTATTAAGGAGTTCAGTTCAGGAAAGCACTTAAGCAGAGGCTTGACTTGAAGCATACAAATGATCCTAGAAAAACACAATCACTTGCTTAAAGTTAAGCATGTACTTAAATCCCATTTAAGTCAATAGCATTTAAGAATGTGTGCAATGGCTTTGCTAAACAGAGATAGATCACACAAATACTTAAAATTAAGCATGCGCTTAAGTCCTTTGCTAAATCAGAAGAACTAATTGAGAAAGGCATCCTAGGCTTCAGAATGATGGAAATGATACAATCCTCTCCTTTTTTTTTTCATACCCATGCAAAACAAGCATCATGCCACAAAGACCCTAGCACACCAGTCCCTGCGGATTCATGCCAAGGAGAGAAATTCTGTGAATACTGGCTGTGGCCAGACTGTAGCTTGCTCTTCTGGACCAAAAATGTCTAAAGACTGATGCATTCATGTGTTGACATTCAGTGCTGCCTGCTATCTATTTTCTCCTCATACTCCAATGACCAAAAACAACAACTCTGATAACCTGGTGCATCTGGGGCATGTAGATGCCATAAGATCTATATAAGTATTCCAAAAGATACAAGTTTGTGAGAAATGTCCAACTTCATATATAAAATCTACCTGGAGATTTTGTATAGAAGACCCTGATTTCTGGTTAGGGCAAGCCAGAATATTTCTAAGAAAACTAAATAATAATTTAGATTATTGCTAAATTACCTTTGTCCAGTGTGTATTTTGTCAGCACATTGAACATTATACAGCAATATACTGGAAACAAGGTGCATTTCAGTCTGCGCCACCAGGAAACAAAACAAAGGATTTAAGATGTCACGCAAATATCAACAAACAAATATCGAATCCCCACACATTGTACTGTTAACATACAAACAAGGAGCCTGTGGATTTCTTCATTTCCTTTTTTAAAAACGTAACAGGGGATTCACTTAGTCCGATTCTGATCTCACTCACTCTTGTGCAAAGGAGGAAGAACTCCACTGAAGTCTTCAGAGTTAAACAACGTAAAGCCAGGTGGAATCTGAATCAAGCCCAGTATGTTGTTGCATCCATCTCTTTGGGAAGGAGACTTTGCTAAGTTTTCAACCACATGCAATAGCATACTTGCCAGCATTCTTCTTAAAGTGCTGTTGAGCGACATCAGGAAAAGTTGATTTTCTTATGATGTAGCACTGTTTACTGTTATGCACTTTTGGCCAAAGTGCATTAAAAAAACACACCAAAAGACAAAAAAATTCTGAAGAGTTTAAGTTCTACCCATCAAAGCGTAGTTTACGCATTTTTGTCACCAACCTTTCCCACAATAATATGCTCAAATTAAAAGCCTAGTAACAATTTGCATACATTTCTCTTGGGGCTTTTACTCAGAGGACCCCTAGCGGATTTAATAGCCATCATAGGTCCCATCCAAGAAAAAAAAGTAAATACTTTTAAGATTCCCACTAAAAAAAAATCATACGCATACAAAAAATTATCCCTGTCTCTACAGGGTCTTAGGCTCTGAAACTCCCAGATAGTAAGGAAGCTTTTTATTGTTAAAAGTTATCAACTGTAAAACAAGCTATCATCACGAAGGGATTAAGCATGTTACGTATTTGCTGAAGGATTTTTAAAAAAGATCTTCCATGTGTACATTGTGTTAGGAAAAACTGTCAGAAAGCACAACCATTCGCTGTAAATTTATGTGAATACATTACGGTCCCAATGTAGAAGAGGAATTATTGATATGTATGTTCCCTTCAGAACTGATTCTCAGGAGAGTCATTCCAGATTTAATAATAATCCATATTCTCCTTCAGAAACTGTAAACTAGCTCTTTGATTTCCCTAGCACTGCCATAGATACATGAATCATTAAGATGCTGTAATGACCGTAAGTTCAGTATATCATACACAACCTAGAATATTTAATAAAATAAATTGCAAATAATCAATTCATGAAGAATCAACATTTTCTACACATCTGTAGTAAATGTCTACCTATCAAATCTATCATTAAAGATGGGTGTAAATTATGGCAGCAAAGATTAAAGTAACAGGCACTAGTTTTCTTCTACTGTCATGTAAATACTTAAACATGCAGAAAAAATGTGTGTCCTCTTTACTGTAACTATTCCCAGCGGATTTTATTAAATCCGGTGTGTCCACGTGCCTTTCAAAATACTTCATGGTTAATAAATGCCCTTGCTACAGACTTTCCCTTTCCCAAGTTACATGTGCTATTTTAATCCACTTTCCATTTTGCTCTGTTCTAGCTAGTCTGTATTGCTTATTATTTGTTAAGGGGTGACAGGGTTCTCAGCCCTAGCCCGGACACAAATGATAGTGCAGTCCCTGTGCCGCTCACAGGGGGTGCATCTCTTTGGCAAGGACACCAGACAGGCCACTCCCATACAACAGAGAGGTGATGGCTAGGACATCTCATCCCAGCAAAGTTGTGGCATGGCCACCGGGCAGAGATATCAAAATGCCAGGATAGTGCCCGAAGGAATCTCAGTTTGCTGTCACATTCTAACCTTCTCCTGCTCCTCCCCGCATCAGTGTGTGGGAGGTGTTCTTTGCCTCTCATTGGCTGGCCTCAGTTCAAACCTTCTCTAGGCTTTCCTGAGCAATCTTGCCTCTATGGCTGCCAGGCTCCCTCCTCTCCCCTCCGCGCCCCCACAACCGCCCCACTGCCTCCCCCTAGTTCAGGTATATTGAGCTTCCAGGATGGTGAGGGTCTGACCAATGGTCTTGTTGGGGCGGGGGGAGATCAGGACAGAATTCTTCCCCATTGGGTCAAACTGGCAGAGATGTGGTAGGTTTTTCCTTCCTCACAGCATTAGGTGGGCACAGTTATATTAAAGGAGAAAGAACGGCAGTGTAAGTGCTACAGGATAGTAAATATTGGAATGTTCAGTTTGCCGCAACTTGCACTGGTCTCCATGCAGACAGTGGCTTAAAAAGGTCTGGGATTGTGCCTGAAAGGAGAAGGGGAGACCTGAAGTCTTCCAAGACCAAGGGCTCCCTTGGTACCATTTAATCCCCTTATGGGGTGGAGGGGAAGGAGTGGGAGAGGATTCAGAAGTGAGCTGGGTTCTAGGTACAGGCTGAAGAGGCCCGACCCCAAACTTCTAGTTAAATGGTGGGAACCTTGTAACTCTGCAACGGACCCAGATGAGTGCCTGCTATGCGAGAAGGGGTGGGCACTCGCACGCCTCCCAGTTGCTAAATTAAAGTTGCAGCCTGCTCCTTAAAATCCATCCCTGTGTCCGTCTTTCATTCCTGCATGTCCTGATCCATCCCAGACCAACTCAAACACAAACAAATGCATGTACTAACACACTCTTCAGTCCTACTTATCTCTTCAAGAGGAGTAGCTGACATGGCAGAGAAGCAGGCACCCTCTGCGATGGAGGGAGCTCTGTGATGAGTTCACTACAGTCCTAAAATACTACACTGTGACAGAAATTAGAATCACAAGAACAAATTGCAAGGATATAACTAGGGAAAAGCTACTTCCCCCACGATGAATCATGACAGACTGCAACCACCCCATCTCTGAGTCAGATTGGGAGGATACGCAAGGGAAAATCAGATGAAAGTTAAGCCAACAGAAGTAGAAAAATAAAAGGAGGTTTAAAAAAAAAAACCCTAATAGCAACCACCCAGAATAAGTTCATGCAAAACCTGTCACTTCTTTGGGGTAGAGTTTGAATAGTTTTTGTTTGAAACACAGTGCATGTGTGAGCACGAACATTTGTGTGTGCATATTAGTATCAGAAGTCTTTCACCTTCAACTCTATTTTCTTTTCCAAGCTGGTCCTACTCTATTTTGCTGGAATGCATTAAGCAGCCTGACTAAACAATGTGATCCTAATTAGTTTGCAAACTACATAGCACACCTCTGATGGTGAGTAAAACTCATGTAAATTAAAGTGAATTGGATCAGACTACCCTAGAAATAGTTTTTGAGATTAGCGTTGCTTGAATGTGTGATCTTAGAAGTTGCTTCTCCTTTCAGGAATAATTTATCAATAAATTGTTTTTACATCTTTCAGTTCACTGCTATTGTCAGTACAATCTATAGTTTAAGATTGAGTGAGGGACTGTTTTACATACTGCAGAAAAAGCCCATTTGGTCACTTACTAAGAGAATGGTATTTTGTTCTTAACATGTATTCCCAGCTTCCAAGCTGAAATAATAAATGATGCTATCATCACCAACGTTACACAGCCTCTGTAATGTGTGTGCTCCACAATTGTATCCAAATCCTAAAGACGTCTTCTGTGAATGTTGACAGTGATGTCTCAGAATTTATATAGAAATTAAATACTCTAAAATTTCCATATATGTCCTTGTGGGCTAATCTGTAACAATGTTAAGGGACTGTTATGATAATAATTAAATACAAGTTCTGCATACAAAATTGGAATTCTGCAGCTCTCTCCCCACAAGGGAGTTTCTTACTTAATAAAACTCAAATTAAGTTTAAAAAAAGGAAATCACAAAATTTAACATATTGTAATATATGAAACACATCCAGGGTGGATAATGGTCCACTCTCTATATATGTAGGGTCCCATCAACTCTCAAACTAGCAAGGTCAAACTTGGTTGATACTTTGATGGGAAACCCCCAGTAAGCGTGAGGTGCTGCTGAAAGTGGCCTTGGCAATTCAGTAGTGGCACCCTTCTCTCTCAGTCAGCCTGGTGTTTCGGGGGCACTCCAAAGCTGGAATATCTTTCATGTTACACTGAATTTCTGAACATTTATGACAATTAAAAAATTCCATTGAACTTTTTGTAAGACTTGGGGGTTAATACCATTATCTTGGCAAAATTTCAACTTGGATAATGACTCTCTGCTTTCTTATATATACTTGTCCCTCCCCAGTAGTTTCAACTGAATTTAGTGTTGTTCTTTTATTGTTCTAAACAGCTGTGTAGCGTTGTTGTAAACTGTTAAACAGCTGCTGCCATCAACCCAGAGGTGGCTGCGTTTCAGTAGTGGGTAAAATGGTTACTATATACGCCTTACCTACTTCACAAGTACATTGTTCAGCTAATTAATTACTGGAAAGTGTTTTGAGAGCTCAGATGAAGGGAGCAAAAAAATATTAGCCAACTCTTGCTACACAGAGTTAGCATTTTGTTTCATAGCCATAACTTCCATGCCATTTCAGATACCTATATGTGTACCCAGACGCAAGTGATTTAAGGACAGGAGAAAGTATTAATTCCCAATTACATTTGGAATCAGGAGGGGACATGAGGTTAATATACGGACTAGTAATCTTTGCAGACCTGGGTTCAAATTGGCTAAGGTCACAAATAAAAATGCCTTTGGTTGATTTCCCCAAGTCCCCAGTGGGCTATTAGAAAGCTCACTGCTCAGTTAGACCAATTAAGGCAACTTTGTGAGCTAAGAAAAACTCTGGCAATTCCAGGGTTTCTATTTCTTTTTCCTTGTCGGTTTCTCCATTGACTCTACTTTCATTGTTTTGGGGTTCACAATTTTAAAACAAAAGGAAGCTTGCTCCCTTTGGTGGGTGTCTAAGTTATCCCTTCTAGTTTCCAGATCAACCTGTTAATCAGAGGTACCAGAATGGAAAGTAGCCTCATAGCATGATACAACCAAATGGTCTCAAAGTAGATTTTCAACTTCTGCTACTGTTTAATGTTATTACTGTGTCCTGGACTTCAGCATGGCTCCATCACCAGTTATCGAAGAGATGTGCATCATCGAAAGATCAAGCCCAAGAGAAGTATTTGCCTAGGACCAGGATTTCCACTGAGATTCAGAAATACAGGAATTGTTCTCTTTTGGATGCTGTAGTACTCACTGCATTTCCAGCATCTTTCTCTCCTCTCATTTCCCCCATTCTTTCCTCCCTTTGCCCTTGATCCCATTAGCAGATTAAAAGACAGAAGAATTCCCAATTATTAGGAGACCTCTTCCTGAATTACTATGACCATATGACCTCATTCATTTTAGCAACATTCTACTATGCATTCAGGTGTATATGCAATTTATAGACAGTGAGATAGATTCATGCACAAGGAAAGGCAAATACATTAACTGAACCAACCATCTGTAAATTCAGAGCAGTGTCAGTCGGGAAATATGCTATTACTGCTTCAACACACCACTTATTATTTATTAGTTAAATTTTTTAATTCTGTGAATTGATTAGCAACATATCACCAGGGATCCTAGTTAATTAGAAATTAAAGGAGGACTATGGATTTGGATCTTGAAAAGAGATATTTAGGGAAAGACCAAGTGAACTTCTCACTGTTGGTTTACCCAAAATTTTCTAGAAGATGGTTTAACCAAGAAAGTAATGGGAAGAAACAGTGACCAATGATGCTAACCTAGACAACTTTTTGATTAAGAATCTCGTAGAGTTATTCACCATCACCCTGACATATAAGAAAAGAAATTAAGCAAGTTTATTACATTTTCTAGCTTTGCTGAAGTTGCTTTACCTGTATTCTCTATATGCACCAAATTCTCCTCTACTGTGTTAATCAACACCTTGAAAATAAGTAGTTGAGCTAAACTGATTTCAAAAGATTTTTTTTCCCAACCAAAAGCTAAAATGAGCACAGCACAAAGCATGCTGAGGGCATTCAAGAAGTAATTCATAATAAAAATGCACTAAATATAAAACCCTTTTTAAGAATTTGCCTGGTCAGTAATTTCATTGCCCATTTTGTTTCTCCTTTTTGCCTATTAACTGCCATTTTAAAAACTTTACTTGGATACTACCAATGTTCTTGGCTGGCTTCTTTGTAAGTATTTTTCCATCAGCTAGAAGTATGATACTATTTATCTTCTGGCTGCAAGCAGAGCTGAAATGATCTGGCAGTGCCACGAGGCAGACAGTTATTTCATGCCCTGTTAATTCCTAATGTGGTAACTACAATATCATCCCAACTTTAGAAGGAGCTTTTTAAAATCTGTTATCTAAGTGTCCGAGTAAAGAACATCACTTCCAATTAGAATGAGATCAGAAACAGAAGACCACAACTCCATGCCTGACACAACAAAAGGTGGTGTGAGTTAAACTAGTAATTAATCAAAAACTTAAGACAATATTTAATTTTCTGTGAGTAACATTTAGAAGTCACGAAAATGACAATAAAGTTCGTCTACAATTCAGACTGAAGGTTGTTACTGAGATTTAAGATTGCGAGCCAAATGTCCTAGCAGGCAGCAACAAGACATCATCCTACAAGAGGTTAGTTAGGGAGTGATTCAGGGTGTTTTCAGTGCTTGGGCTGGATGACGTGGGCCTGGGATTATCCCAGAGGTGAGGCACTTCCCATAGCCACTAGAAGATACAGAACACATCACTTGCAAGCTGAGCGTTTGCAAATGATTTTACAGTCCTTTGGAATGAAGATGCAGGATGGAGTATAGAGTTATGGCCCTGCCACAAAAGAAAGCAAAGGAGAGGGGTTGGATCCAAATGGTTAGTAATCATCTTCATCTCCCTTACTTAGCGTGGCCATTGTGTTGTTTTTTGACTACTACACTGGGAAAATATGAACAATGCTTGCTAAAAGTCAGGCTGGTGTGGGAGCCTCAAAGACTCACAAAATTAAGGCCCATCTAACGGCAAAATTATGGCAATATTGATACTTAGCCCTACACACTTAGTAGAGAAGACAGTCCCTCCATTTATTAGCCCAGGGCAATACAACCACAGCACCATGTGTCATAACGCTGGAAGCTGCATAGGTCCGATATTTAAATGTTCAGCCCAGCATGCAGGAGCAGTGGCAAAGGCTAATAGGCCTGTATCGAGATAGGTATCTTCTATGGTTAAGGACCCTGTTCTAGATCCTTACTAAAGAACTGATTAGGTCACATCTGCAGTAGTACAAGGTCTAGATTCATCATCCTAGTAGAAAAAATGTTGGCAATTAAATTGGAGAGAGGTCAGTGCAGGGCAACAAAAATGATAAGCAAAAGAGGAGCAAATACTTTAGAAACAGTGGCAAGATTTGGACCATTTAATCTTGAGAAAAAGTATCCTGACAGGAATATTTAAAAATGGCTAAGGGTTATTAAAAATTAAGCATGCCTAATCCATATGATGCTGCTTTACTGAGCAGAATTAAGGAGCACAGGAGGGAACATATATAAGAAGAGTTTATAACCTGACTCTGCCATGCGTAGTCAGGGTGAATAGTACGTCAAAACACATGCAGCCCAGTGGCATGTATCAAAGGCAGAGGACTCAGATGCCCCTGCAGCACTTCATCCCTTCCCACTGGGCTCCAGATGCTGCACAGCCCTCCCTACAGGATGCAAGGTTTGCACTGGAGCAGGAGACCAGGCAGACCAGATGCATAGTGTTCCCCACAGCAGCTGCCCGAAGAAACAGAGTGCAACCTGCTAAGCCCCTCTGCAGCCTCAGGGCCCTGGAGGAAGCAGAAGCAAGCAGGGGGAATCCTTGTTGCCACAAGAACTCAGCTAAGGGACACACCTAATCCTCCAGGGTAGGGGCAGGACCTGCAGCCTTTTGCCTCCTTTCTTCTCCACCATGGAATAATGCATGGGAATGTGTGTTCTCTCCCCACCCCACCACCAATGCCATAAGGGGATGATCTGGCCCCAAGAAAGCAGTCAGAGTTCAGGATAACTACTTCCCAGAGGGAGGGAGGAGAGCAGAATGTGGGCCTTACAGAATGATTTGCAGGGCATTCTATTTCCTGCCCCGTGCTCATACTCACACCAACAGGCACCACTCCAAAGTAAACAATACACTTAAGACAACGTCTGAACACCTGATGTATATACCAAGTAGTTATATCAGCTGACAGACACTAGCCAGCTTCACACAACTTCTCCGTTCATCTCAATCAAGGCCTTGTGGATTCCAGAGCCACAGAATTTAGCTTAAAAAAGAAAATACCATGGAATCCATCATTTCTGTTATGGAATCCACCATTTTGTTGTAGACCAGTGCCAAATGTTATATTTTCAGTATCCCTGCTCTGCCTACTGCTCTCCAGCTTTCCCTACGAGTGGGAAAACGCATGTTCCTTGCACTGTTTCATGGAAGTAGGCACCAGGGGGTAAGGGAGCCAGAACTGGAGTCCAGATTGCAGGCAGAGAGTGAGGGAACCAGAAGTGTACACTGGCAAGCTAGGTGTCTGGAGAACAGATCAACAGTCAAAATGCAGGTAGCCAGGAGATGAACTATCCCTTTTCATGGCACACATGAGGAAGTGTGGGGAGAAGGCAACTGTCAGCCAAGTTACCTAGAAACCACCCAGGAGTCACAGCCTCGGAAGTGAAGGTGGTCTAGCTAATGATCCGAGAAGAAAAAAATCCATCCTCAAAAATAATCATTTATGACTATAGATAATAAGACTGTTGGAGTTCCTGCTTGAGCATGAAGAGGAAACATACTGCATCAAAATGCCTTCCAGAAAAATAAAACTCTGATTTATAGATAAAATATGCCAAAAACAGCTAGCAAATGAATTCCTACAACTAGCACTGTTTGATACGGAACCAGACTTATTTGAAATTATTAATAGAGTTCAACATACAACTACATAAAGCATTACAATAGACTATTGGTATGTCAAACTTAGAAAGAGTATCCTGCATCTGCTGGAAGCCTTAGATGAAATCTATTTAATCATGTGAGCCATGGTATTTGCAATGACATTTTTTTTTTTAACATTTGGGATTCTCACAGTGAATCATGATTAAATGCTTGTAGGTCTAAAGAGTCTTCCATTTTAGTACAAAGTAGGGACCTAAACAACATCCAGCTCCAATTGTGCTGACTCCTTGGAGAAGAATTTTCATCCCTTATGGGTGAAGTTGCTCTTCATTACTGAAGGGATATGAAACATTAGGAACTTGAAAGATTAATTTGATTCTGAATCTGAATCCTTCTCATGGCATCAGACGTCACTCACGGCACAAATAAGACTGTTCTATCTCTGGGCCACACTGTGCATACCCTTTATGTTGTTTAATTCCATAAGTTTTCCTTCTCTGAGTACTGATCTATGAAGAGATTATTTCAGTCAGATGTTTTGGCACATTCCTCCAGCTGCCCAATGACATGATTGCCATGACAGATGCTCAGGCTTCATTCTTAACACACGTCCAAATATTTCTATTTTCTTTTCTGGATAACTTTAGAGATAAAGAGTTACTGAACTATCTGATGGATCTTGGCCTTTGTTATTCATAGAATCTAAGGCCAGAAGGGAACATTGTGATCATTTGGTTTGATCTCCTGGATAGCACAGGGCAGAGAACTGCCCCAGGATAATTTCTAGAGCAGATCTTTTAGAAAACATCCAAACTTGATTTAAAAATGGTCAGTGATGGAGAATCCACCATGACACTCGGTAAGTTGTTCCAATGGTTAAATACTCTCGCCATTAAAAAGGAGTGCCTTATTTCCAAATAAATTCATTCCATGTAATGCCAAGTATTTTTCTAGCGCATTTGCTTTCTAAGGCTTTTAGGTGTCTGTCTGTATCTTTACTGTCTGCTCTCACAGCCATGTGCTAAGATGGAAATAATATTTGAACGGAAGATTCTGTGATTGATCTTTACGTTGCCGATTTTTGATAACCAAATCTTCTTTAAGCTGGTAAGTGCTGCTGTCACCTTGCCAATTTGTGACATTATTTCTTTCTGGACATCCCCATTGGCTTGCATGTTACTGTCAACATATGTAAATTAACTAATTTCTTGTCTTCCTTTGCCTTCTAAAGTAATGTTTGGGAAGGGAGTTGCTGGGCCTCTCGCTAGATTTGTTTTTTCCTAACTTTTTTTTGCAGTGCTGCAGTCTTTCAGTCTTCACATGAGCAGTCACTTAAAAAAGCAATGTCAGCAGCAAACTCTAAATCTAGTGTACTGTTATATCCGTCTACACTTCTTCTCATAAAGAAGTCAATGCCAATACCAACCAGAAGCAGTGCAAAAATGAATTTTGTATGACACCAGTGTCTACATTGACCTGTACTCTCAAGTCTGCATTTACTTTAACTGTGAATGCTGCACCTTGATACAAAGCCTTGGTTATATTAATTATTTTTGTTTGCATGCTACTTCAATATGTTCCTCACTCAATCATGATGGAGGCTTTCAAATGATTTCTTAAAAGCTATGAAGTTAATGATAAGTTGTTTTTGCCATTCAATGTTCTCCTCTGTTATTCGTAGGGTGAAAATCTGGTCAACATATGGCCTTCTCAATTGAAATTTACCATGTTCTTCCTTTAACTCTGCCTCAATCACATCCTTTATTCTGCTTAAGATGATACTACAGAAAACTTAACCTATCACTGAAAAGAGTGCAACATCTCACTAGTTTTGCAATTGCTTTAGGTCACCTTTCTTTGGTATTTTGACTAGAATGCTATTTTCCTTTGTTCTGGAGGCTTTTCCTGCTCCCATATTTGTTCAAGAGTTCAGTGATTTCATTGATGGTCTCATCATTGCAAGCTTTCAGCACTTCCCTAGTGACATGATCTTCACCTGCAGCTTTCCCAAGTTTTAACTTTTTTACTGAGTCTTTCACTTCTATGTTTGTGATGTGAAATGTTATGAAAACATTTTGCCCACTTCTAGTTGTGTTCTTTAACTGCGGGTGTTTCATTTCTTTGTCAAAGCCAGTGTTTCGCATGGTATTGGTCTTTTCTGTACTTCTTGAAAGTGCTCCATCTGTGGCTCTCTTTTTCTGTTGCTAAAGTCTTTCCTCAGTTATCCTTCACAGATACTTCAGTGGACATAAACTTGCCAGGACTTTGTTGAGCTGATTAAGTGTTTTATTCTCACCTCTTTCAGCAGGCTCTTGAGCTTCTTTGGCATTCCTATCTGTGTATTTCTTTTTGTCTCCTCACACACAGTTTTTTATCCTCTTGTGTGTATATATATCGCTCCTTCCTTTCTCTTGACATGTTTTTGAAGAGTTTGTTTTGGCTGGTTTCCTTTCTTTCACATGGTTCCATGTGTCTTCACTTATCCAGACTTTAGGCATCCTTGTCTGGAAACTAGCTACAGTTGTGGAATCTATGATATCAACATACATAAATGTTCAATCTGATTCCTAGTCACTCAGTCTAGGGAATTCCAAATCCCTGTAGGGATATCTTTGGATGGTAATATCGTTCCACCAATTATGAGCCCTAACGCCAAGCACATTTCTACCAGTCTTTCACCATTTTGACTTTGAGAACCAAGACCGTGCTTGCCTATTGCTTTGTTTACCCAATATGAAACTTTCCCCTGCTCGTCCATCCAAACTTATCAGCCCTCCAGACCCATAGCAGTGACCTCGGCTCTGCCCTTATCCAAAGTGAGAGAGAAAGAGCTCAATCTGTTTAGCTTATCAAAAAGAAGATTGAGAGGTGACTTGATTACAATCTATAAGTACCTTCATGGATAGAAAATACTGGCTACTAAAGAGATCTTTAGTCTATCAGAGAAAGGCAGAACAAGAACCAATGGTCAGAAGCTGAAGCAAGACAAATTCACATTAAAAATAAGTTATACTTTTTAACAGTGAGGATCATTAACCATTAGAACAAAGTACCAAGGGAATTGTTGATTCCTCAGCTCTTGATCTTTTCAAGTTAAGACCGGGTGCCTTTCTGGAAGCTATTCTCTAGACAAACAAATTATTGTGCTCAAAACAGGTTACCAGGGTGACATTTAATGGTCTATGATGTAAAGAGGGTCAGACTACATGATTTAAGGGTCCCTTCTGACCTTAAACTCTATGACTATGCAACAGTTGAAGTAGACGCTTTTCGCATAACGTAAATAATCACTGCATCACACTGGGTTTGTTTTTAAAAATGGCTGAAGACAAATTGCTATCTATAGTTATGAGTGTCCTAATCAATGGTCACAGTTATGTAGATGGGATTCCTGGAGACTGTTTTTGATAGTCTGCATTTTAATGTTCATTGTGAAAAACCTGAGCAAAGAGTTTACAGAATTTGTAGTATAGTAACTTTTCTTTGCTCATCGTAATAAAAAATATTGGTATTAGACGTTAAAATTATAGAGCAAAGTTGCATCTCTGGTGTAATATAACAAAACCCATTTTATGCTATTTTAAACATAATAAACTCAATAATATGTGTTGCAAAATGTAATAATGATAAAGTGCCCAGCAGAAACTTCAGTATGGTAGGGCAATCCATTGAACTCAAGTGGTCTTGTAAATTCAGTAGACAGTAAATTCTGCAACACAATACCAGATGCAGAAAAAAATATCTGGGCTCACATTTTCCTTGAGCACATCATTCCTAGAGTACGTCTCAAGGCTAGAGTAAAACAGGAGGGGATAGTACACTAGGTTGTTGATGATACTCAGCTGTATTTCTGTTTCATCAGACACAGATGGGGCTTTTTTTTTTTTTTTTAAACTTTCCCAAATTCTGGTCTAAATTGGGATTTGGATGGTAGCAAACTGTTTGTTGCTCAAACTGAATAAAACAGAGGTGGTGCTTGTTAGGGTCCCAATTCAGCAAATTATTTAAGCATGTGCTTAACTTTACACACATGAATACTCCCAATGACATCAACAGAATTACTAAGAAACTTGATGTTAAGCAAATGTTGAAGTGGGGCTCACTGATGTAACAATTAAAGGGAATGTTGCAGGTAATATGCTGCCCATTTTGTTACTAAACTTTATTGCTTCTAGATGACAAGACCGCTGTAGTGGTCAAAAGTTCTTTTAATCTGCACTTGACAAAAAGATTGTGACCATTCCTTGCCACAGTACTCTAGACTTTTGTCACCTTTGGATGAGGTTATTGTAATGCACTTCATTTGGGCATCAGTACAGATTTACATTGTTATATGTGCCTAGAGACACTGATTATACATCGCCATCAACTACAATAGGAGTTATAGCCACACAGCTGAGAGCAGCATTGGGTCTATTAGAACAGGCACATGGTTGGTATAAACTGAAAACAAACCAACAATCCCATCAATAATGGTTATTTAAATATATTAATGAAACTCATGAGGCCTCCATCAGGAATGATCTTTCTAGGAAAAGGATGTACACGTAGGCATGCAGGAGCATGTCCACACACACACGCACAATTCTCTAGTCACTTTCATAGAATGGAGTTTTCCTTGATGCTTGTTAAGCCCTTTCCTCATTTTGGTCTTAAGTATGGAATAAACCTGTCTTTCGTGTTTTGGAGGATTTAATGATGCAAAGCAAATCATTTGTTGTAGAGGATTCACTATTTGGGCAACCAGGGGCATTTCCCCATTTGGCAAAATTAGAAAATAAAATGAGATTTAAATAAATGTATCTTTTCTCCACTTCCCCATTCAAAATATTAATGCAATTGAATAGCTTTTCCTGATGCAAGATTCAAGAGGCGGCTCCAAGGAGTCACTGTGTAGTGCAAATATACATATTCTAGGAGAGAACTTTAAGCTACATCAGCATCAGGACTTTGAACAGCCCAGCAAAAGAACAGCAGAGCAATAAGAGGCACTTTCAAAATATGCCTTGAATTAGGGTCCAATCTTGCTCCTACTGAAGTCAATGTAAATTCCACTCCTGTTTTCAATAGGAGGAAGATCAGGTCCTTCCTGTAAAATCAGGGAAAGTTACAGTGCGCTACTTGAAATTCTGAATGACAGTCACCAATGCATCTGACGAAGTGAGCTGTAGCTCACGAAAGCTTATGCTCAAATAAATTGGTTAGTCTCTAAGGTGCCACAAGTCCTCCTTTTCTTTTTGCGGATACAGACTAACACGGCTGCTACTCTGAAACCAGTCACCAAGTAGTAAGTGCATATTAATCATATACATGTGAAGGCACTGAATGCTTACCCATTTTTAAGAGAGATAAGACTTGCAAATGATTAGCAACCCATGCTTGAGATGTTTACATGCCTTTGTAACTAACTGCTGCAGAAAAGCATGCACCTTGCAAAAAACATTTTTCAACACTTCAATATCTTCACCAACACTCTGACTCCTTAACTATAGAGTGGGCAATATTCTGATGAAGTGAAGCCACATTTAGATTTTACTACAATACTGATTTTTAGGAGGAAAACAGGAATTCAGCAAATACAAATATAATATTTACAACTTTACATTAACAAGAGGAATTAATGGAAGCACTGCCCTTTCACTGCTCCTTCTGCTGAAAAACAAACCCTTTGTTCTCCTACCTCCACTCCCTGGACCTTCAGTTTCATGTGATCCTCTCTGGTGGTTTTCCCATCTTTCCTCTTTTTCCAGCAATATCCATCTTTCCTGTATTTCACCTTCTTCCTGTTGTACAGTATCATAGAACCATTCTGTGGTCTGAAAACAAGAAACAGATGAATTACATAAAGAAACACACTAGAAAAATTTATGATGAAAGATATTTAGACTACAAAGTCTCTACAGAAAAGCAATATTCTACATTTGACTTAACATAATTTTTCACCTTTGATTGCTGCTCACCAGATTAACTATGTTTTATGGTCTGCAAAAATTTACTTGGGATTTTGTACCTAATGAATTAAATGTGTCAATGAGAGTTATAAAAAAAGATCCCGTCAGTACTATCCACTGTCTGACCATGATATATTACCCGTAGGCTGAGCTATGCTCTAAAAATAGAAGAAAAAGAAGGGGAAAGAGAAAGGATGCTGGTTATTTTATGGTACGCAGTCTATTTTTAAAAGAATGTCTACCACATCTTTTAATCCATCAACCGGGATTAGGTAATAAGTAGGTTTAACAGCAGTTGAATGAATATGTTAGCAAAAAATAAATAGAAAAGGCATTCATTTATACCAGAATACATGGTATTCATTGCACATACTTTAGATCAATGTTAGACCTAAAATAGCTCTTTCATTTTTGTTCATCATCTTAACTTCAAAACTACCTGAACACATTTTCCACTTAGGAATCATCTATTGAAGTTTTGGGATATCAATAGCTAAGCATAACTACGTGTCCAATATACAGTCATTATTATCTTTTTGGTACACTACAATATTTCGTTGAAATGTTTCATCATATGCTAAACTGATATAGCAGAAATGCCATTTTTCTGTAACGAAAAAAAATCACTAAAAAGACACCATGCATCACATGCAGACATCAGTAATGTAGATGGTTGCAAAAATTTACAGTGGTACATTAGTCACAGTAATTTGGCTTTGGAATACCAAGAACAGAAAGAAATACAACAACATTAGCAGCAGCACCAGTAATAAACAACTTTCATCGAAAAGCTTTCGCTGGCGACATTTGATAAAGTAAAACTCCTGAACTTGTATAAACAAAACAAATTAACATACAGAAACCTTTGAGGAAAAATCTACACAATATACTTCACACCAATTTTTACAGAATTCAATTTTAAAAAACATATTTCTGTCTGGGCACCTGTATTTTCAGAAGGAGCAAAGAATTATTTGGAACTAACAAATGCTACTAAACATTTTCAGTGCCAGTAGAGAATTTCAATATAGCTCCCAGCCAAGAAAACTCTTTAAACAAGCCAAATTAAGTGGTCTGTTTCATACAATATTGGCTTGTGGTTTCAAAGCCACACCAGAGGTGAAAAAAGCAATACTTAGACCAGCTGGAAAAACAGCTTCCCCTCCCCCCTACTTTTATGCTTCAAACATAGCCATTCCAACAAGAGAAGAATATCATCTTATCCAGATTTTCACACTCCATTTTCTGTAAAAATGCAGAGCATCACTATTTGAAAGTGGTTACATGTAATGAATGTTTTATTACATAGGAATAACACAGTAACAAACAGTAACTGTTGTAAATAGGGTTAATAGTAATTCACACCAATACTGGACTAAATACTCAATTAAGCTCACGTCATCATTGTACACCATGTGTTACTGACATGTTTCCTCTGAGCCATACCCCAGCTGAAATGATCTAGACTAAGCCTATGTCCTTGTTTTTACTGCATGTCAAAACAAAGCGCAAACAAACAATGTGGAGAGACTGCAACAAAACAACATACCTGTTCTCTGCTTCTGCACTTGGGCATCACCTTCATGTATGTAGGTAAAGTGATGTTCATTCTGAAATACACCTAATGTGCCCTCCATCTCTTTCCCTAAATAGCGCCCTGCAAGGTTTGCAGAATCATACCCGCCATACGGAACACAACGAACATGGACAAGAAACTACTTCAAATCTCTTTCACCATGAAGATGAACCTACCCTATCCAAGCAACCTGACTGAATTCTATTTATAAATACAGAGAAGACACACCCTAGCAGCCAGCTTCCTGTCACTTTTAAGACAAACAATAATATCCACCATATTGGCATTTCTTCTGCGAGGCCTATATACACTAGCCCAAATTCTATCACCACCTCATTTTCAAAAAGGGAGTGGGGAACATGACTTCCTTTGTGCCTTGTATTGGGCCAAGCTACTGTAAGCACCTGAATAAAACACAGGGTCTTGTACAGCCTCAGTGCACAATTCTCCAAATGCAAAGTTGCTAGGGTCTGAAGTGGCTGTTCCAGAGTCTGGGCTGTGAGTAATTAATACTATGGAAACCCAGAAGAGTTCAAAACCTAAGAAAACCAAAACAAAAGAGCAGGAGGAGAGATGGTTATAGTCTCAGATATACATGTGCAAACCCTAAGTGCCAACTATTCTCATCTGCCCCAAGAGGTCATTAATTAGCTGATTTTAAGCATCTCAACAGAGATGGGTCTAGAGGAGAGGTTTGAAGGAGGAGAGAGCAAGGAGCCCTATAGATCAGTTCAGGGAGGATGTTCCATGTGGACAGGGCAGAATGGAAGGAGGTGTGGAGAGAGTGACACAATAAGAGACAAGAAGAGAAGTAAAAAGAGGCAGATTTGTGAATGGCCCTGAAGGTGAAAACAAAAAACTCGAATGTGATGCAGTGAAACAGTTAGACCCAATGGAAGGATTCAAAGAGGTGGTGATATGGTCAGAGCAGTGAACAAGGAAGGCAAAGCACAGAGCTAGCTCTTGCATGGACTGGAGAGTGGGAATAGGGAAGCCAGAGAGGCAGCAGTTTTAGTTATCAAGATCAGAGATGAAGAAGGCCTGGATGAGAATTTTGGTGATCTGGATAGGAAGAAGAGGATGAACCTTAGAGATTTGTATTGATTTTGTATTCTGTGTTTACGGTGCATGAATACACAGGATTTTTCATTTAAAATACAACAAAATATTAATTGTTTTCTTAACAAGATACCTGAGTGCTTTCCAAGGCCAATGAAACAGCAAAAGAAATATAAAAGAAAGGAGCCCAATGATAGCTTAGCCACTACTATGAATACCAGCAGCTGGCAGGTACATAGCCCTTTTCCTCTGAGCATCTCTTTGCACTCTTCATATATGCTACAGGGCCATTTTCATACCTACAATATTTTTTCACCATCAGCTTTCTAGCAGAGTGTCTCAGGCATCTTGTAATAAGATCTCGTCTGAGCAGAATAATGTCAAATGTTTTACGCTCCTTCCTGCTAATCTTACTGTGCAGCAGGATAACTGCTACCTGTTTCCACTCCTAAGTGTCTGAGACAGAGCTGGATGTCACCAGGAAGTTTATACCCCAACTATCTCTCAGCTGAAGGGCTTTATGAACATTTTGATATAAGCAATAAAAAATTTATTTCCTCTCTCTACCAATTATAATTAACTGGATTAAATCAGGCATTGTTCTCAAGACCACACCTACCACTTTTTGAGTGTATTGGAACTAAGGATTCTTAAAGTTGATTCCATTCTCTATTGCTACACAACCTTCTGAAAAATGAACCTTTTAGCGTCAATGAAACAGTCTTGATTTGACAGAGCTGCAGATAGTGCTGGATTAATTCAGTAAAGATATTACATATGGTGTTCGTGTTTATTCTACAAAGTTCTAGTAATTTCACGTCAACTCAAACTCTCTTCAAAACCTCAAAGACTGGTGTTTGTCATACCTGCTGAAGTATGCCTCATGGCTCACAAATCACCACCTTTTTAGGGCAGGTTGTGAAGAAAGTAGTGATGGGGCAGCTCCAGTCACCTCTGGAGTCCATAAAGCTCCTCAATCCTGATCAGTTTGGTTTCAGCACTTAGATACTACGTGAAATAGGAAAACCTATGCAAGACAGATTTAGCCTAGGATTTGCATGGAGATGGTATCGATACCTTTGAGTGATGATTTACTTCTAGTGATGGATGTCAAAAGGTCACAGTGGTTTCTGATACCTTTGACTGGAATAGCAGCAAAGAGTCCTGCGGCACCTTATAGACTTATGCTCCAATACGTCTGTTAGTCTATAAGGTGCCACAGGACTCTTTGCTGCTTTTACAGATCCAGACTAACTCGGCTACCCCCTCTGACATTTGACTGGAATGTTACATTAGTGGGGATGGGGTGGCTCTGCAAGGGTTCTGCTCTTTCCTCACTCAGAGATTTCATAGGGTGACGTTGAGTAATTTCTCTTCTTCCCTGATAATGCTTGAATACTGTTCAAGGGCTGTCAGGGGGTTCAGTCCCACCACCCCTTCTGTTCACTGGGCATGCAAGTCTTTGGGTGAATGCGACAAATTATGATTAAGGCTAAGATTCTGTCATGTTTATTTTTAGTAAAAGTCACGGACAGGTCATGGGCAATAAACAAAAATTCACAGAAGCTGTGACCTGTCCATGACTTTTGCTGTTGCGGTTCTATGGTTTCCCCCGCCACCGTGGTGGCTGGGAACTGTGGGGTTCCCCCTCTGCCAGCAGCAGCTGAAAGCTGCAGGGTGACCATCTTTCCCAAAGAGAAAACAGGACATCCCCAGCTTCCGCCTCCCCCCATGCGACGTTGTCGCCGGAACCTTGCAGGGGGCCCCCCCCGTCACCTGAACCCTGCCAGGGCCCCACTTGCTGCCAGCTCGAGTCCTGCAGCCCCAGGGAATGACGCAGAGAATGTCATGGAGGTCTCTGGAAGTCACTGATTTCCATAAATGTAGCCTTAATTATGATCTTTAATGTGCATACGACAATTCTATTATTCTTTTTCATCAGCCCAGATGTTTCTGTTTACGTGCTTTCTCAGATTATCACTAGCACTATCAATATGGTCTTAGTTTCTTTATGGTTTTGTTTGATTGGATATGCTGAATTGATGAAGGGTGAGACACTGAGTCATTTTGAAAAAAGAAAAGGAGTACTTGTGGCACCTTAGAGACTAACAAACGAGTCATTTTGACTTTGTCTGATTTTGTTACAGCTAGTTTTGTCACAAGGAACTTACACGAAACACTAAATATAGAAATCAATCATGAAAAGTTCTATACACCCACTTGATTGGGCTGAGTAATTTTTTGATGGGTGATTAGAATATCATTCATTTTCTCATTACCATCATCATTACAGCATGAGTGGGTGTCCAGATTGTGTACCTGGCCTAGTACAATTTCATGATGATTTTGCAAGGCTGAAATAAACACAAACAACTTTCCTTCTATTACAGAGCACGGAACAGAGTAAGATGTCACTGGACAACACATAGCTAAAATGGTTTGGTTAAAAGTCTAGTAAGTTACAACCTTCTGTTCCTGTTTTTTTCTATTTTTAAAAAAAAAAGCCTGTTACAAATCTTGGGAAAGTCTCTGACTTTGATAGCAGTGTTTCAAGTTGGTTTAATGCCTATAGAAACCAGCTGTTTCTTGGATATCTTCATAAAAATGAGGAACAATTTTAACCTGATATAAATTGTTCCTATATTTCTCTCTTGTTGTAAGAAAAAATAGAGAAGGTAGGTCTCCGGTGCTTATCTCTGTCTCACACAAACACAGCCACGAGTAATAAATTGATGATTACAGCAAGGCTGAAGAGATCAAGATCCGATACAAATCCTCAGAATGCACATTTGGTATATTACAAAACCCAATCTCATCAAAAGGCTTTGCGTGTATACTTACATTCAGGAACACCACTCAGACTTTTACAGGATATTCAAGATTGCAGGAGGAAGGAAGTTGCAGACCTGAACTTAGATTCTTCTGTGATCACAGGTTCTTACTGGACGATTCTAGTTTATGTTTATAGGAGGGTTTGCAAGGGAAACAAATTAAACCTGTGCTGCATTTGGTCAGCTGTGAAAAAGCAATTTTGCTTTTTTTTTTATTCTTCACCTGGAACCACGGCAATAATAAGTAGGACTAGATAGAAACACCAATTTACTTTATTTGATTAGCTCCTAGTTTGCAGCTCCACAGCCATCTTCATATCATTAAAATAAGTCTATACTGGAAATAATAAAATAGTATTTTAATATTATTGCATAATGGAAAGAATACGAACCAAAATAATTGATAAATATTGCAAGGTCTAGCTCCTTTTGCACTTTTACTGCTGATATATGGTCAGGCTAATTAAAAGAATACTGGGAACATATTTGTTATGTTTCACATGTAAGTGATTTTCAGTTTTTAAAAACAACAATTCATAGTTCTCCTAATAATTACTCAATTACTATATTTACAGAAAACCAGTACCTCAAAAATTACTTTTTGCTTTTAACTATGCGTGTACTATATTTGTGCCAGCTTCCCATCAATAGAAAGCATCATAGTTATTAAAAGTAGGTAATATTTCTTTGCCTGTGCATTTTAATATTTAGAACTGAAATTTATTCACTAATGTCTGATAAACCAAATATATCTCCTTGTTATCTCCTTGATAATTCTGACCCATAGACCAAGCTATAGCTGAGCATGTAATTAGCTGACTATATAAGCAGCTGTGACAGAAGGTCTGTCAAATTTTGAAATCTTGGAGTCTAATTATTTTTTTAAGTGGAAATTTTATTCACGTTCTAGTTACATCAAATGGCTCTTAAAGGGATATATTTATATGAACATTCACACCTGAGCATGTTTAAGCAAATATTGGCATGCCTTGTACATGAGTTTCCTCTACACAAGGAGGTCTGATGGATTCTGAGAGCTTGGGGAGGGCAAGTCAGGGGAGGGATCGGATCGCTACCCCTTCCTGCTTCTCCACGTGGGCACCAATGATACTGCCAAGAATGACCCTGAGTGGATCACTGCGGACTACGTGGCTCTGGGAAGAAGGATAAAGGAGTTTGAGGTGCAAGTGGTGTTCTCGTCCATCCTCCCCGTGGAAGGAAAAGGCCGGGGTAGGGACCGTCGAATCGTGGAAGTCAACGAATGGCTACACAGGTGGTGTCGGAGAGAAGGCTTTGGATTCTTTGACCATGGGATGGTGTTCCATGAAGGAGGCGTGCTGGGCAGAGATGGGCTCCACCTAACGAAGAGAGGGAAGAGCATCTTTGTGAGCAGGCTGGCTAACCTAGTGAGGAGGGCTTTAAACTAGGTTCACCGGGGGAAGGAGACCAAAGCCCTGAGGTAAGTGGGAAAGCGGGATACCGGGAGGAAGGACAGGCAGGAATGTCTGTGAGGGGAGGGCTCCTACCTCATACTAAGAATGAGGGGCGATCAGCAGGTTATCTCAAGTGCCTATATACAAATGCACAAAGCCTTGGAAACAAGCAGGGAGAACTGGAGGTCCTGGTGAAGGCAAGGAATTATGATGCGATTGGAATAACAGAGACTTGGTGGGATAACTCACATGACTAGACTACTGTCATGGATGGTTATAAACTGTTCGGGAAGGACAGGCAGGGCAGAAAAGGTGGGGGAGTTGCATTGTATGTAAGGGAGCAGTATGACTGCTCAGAGCTCCGGTACGAAACTGCAGAAAAACCTGAGTGTCTCTGGGTTAAGTTTAGACGTGTGAGCAACAAGAGTAATGTAGTGGTGGGAGTCTGCTATAGACCACCGGACCAGGGGGATGAGGTGGATGAGGCTTTCTTCCGGCAACTCGCAGAAGCTACTAGATCACACGCCCTGGTTCTCATGGGAGACTTCAATCACCCTGATATCTGCTGGGAGAGCAATACAGTGGTGCACAGACAATCCAGGAAGTTTTTGGAAAATGTAGGGGACAATTTCCTGGTGCAAGTGCTAGAGGAGCCAACTAGGGGGAGAGCTTTTCTTGACCTGCTGCTCACAAACCAGGAAGAATTAGTAGGGGAAGCAAAAGTGGATGGGAATCTGGGAGGCAGTGACTATGAGTTGGTCGAGTTCAGGATCCTGACACAGGGGAGAAAGGTAAGCAGGAGAATACGGACCCTGGACTTCAGGAAAGCAGACTTCGACTCCCTCAGGGAACTGATGGGTAGGATCCCCTGGGGGAATAACGTGAGGGGGAAAGGAGTCCAGGAGAGCTGGCTGTATTTCAAAGAATCCCTATTGAGGTTACACGGACAAACCATCCCGATGTGTCGAAAGAATAGTAAATATGGAAGGCGACCAGCTTGGCTTAACAGGGAAATCCCTGAGGATCTTAAACATAAAAAAGAAGCTTACAAGAAGTGGAAGATCGGACAAACGACCAGGGAAGAGTATAAAAATGTTGCTTGGGCATGTAGGAATGAAATCAGGAGGGCCAAATCGCACCTGGAGCTGCAGCTAGCAAGAGATGGCAAGAGTAACAAGAAGGGTTTCTTCAGGTATGTTGGCAACAAGAAGAAAGCCAAGGAAAGTGTAGGCCCCTTACTGAATGAGGGAGGCAACCTAGTGACAGAGGATGTGGAAAAAGCTAAGGTACTCAATGCTTTTTTTGCCTCTGTCTTCACGAACAAGGTCAGCTTGCACACTGCTGCGCTGGGCAACATAGCATGGGGAGTAGGTGGCCAGCCCTCTGTGGAGAAAGAAGTGGCTCAGGACTATTTAGAAAAGCTGGACATGCACAAGTCCATGGGGCCGGATGCGTTGCATCTCAGAGTGCTAGAGGAGTTGGCGGCTGTGAGTGCAGAGCCATGGGCCATTATCTTTGAAAACTCATGGCAATCGGGGGAAGTCCCGGACGACTGGAAAAAGGCTAATGTAGTGCCCATCTTTAAAAAAGGGAAGAAGGAGGATCCTGGGAACTACAGGCCAGTCAGCCTCACCTCAGTCCCTGGAAAAATCATGGAGCAGGTCCTCAAAGAATCAATCCTGAAGCACTTACACGAGAGGAAAGTGATCAGGAACAGTCAGCATGGATTCACCAAGGGAAGGTCATGCCTGACTAATCTAATCACCTTCTATGATGAGATTACTGGTTCTGTGGATGAAGGGAAAGCAGTGGATGTATTGTTTCTTGACTTTAGCAAAGCTTTTGACATGGTCTCCCACAGTATTCTTGTCAGCAAGTTAAAGAAGTATGGGCTGGATGAATGGACTATAAGGTAGATAGAAAGCTGGCTAGATTGTCGGGCTCAACAGGTAGTGATCAATGGCTCCATGTCTAGTTGGCAGCCGGTGTCAAGTGGAGTGCCCCAGGGGTCGGTCCTGGGGCCGGTTTTGTCCAATATCTTCATAAATGATCTGGAAGATGGTGTGGATTGCACTCTCAGCAAATTTGCAGATGATACTAAACTAGGAGGAGTGGTAGATACGGTGGCAGGTAGGGATAGGATACAGAGGGACCTAGACAAATTGGAGGATTGGGCCAAAAGAAATCTGATGAGGTTCAACAAGGACAAGTACAGAGTCCTGCACTTAGTACGGAAGAATCCAATGCACCGCTACAGACTAGGGACCGAATGGCTAGGCAGCAGTTCTGTGGAAAAGGACCTAGGGGTGACAGTGGACGAGAAGTTGGATATGAGTCAACAGTGTGCTCTTGTTGCCAAGAAGGCCAATGGTATTTTGGGATGTATAAGTAAGGGCATTGCCAGCGGATCGAGGGACATGATCGTTCCCCTCTATTCGACATTGGTGAGGCCTCATCTGGAGTACTGTGTCCAGTTTTGGGCCCCACACTACAAGAAGGATGTGGATAAACTGGAGAGAGTCCAGCGAAGGGCAACAAAAATGATTAGGGGTCTGGAACACATGAGTTATGAGGAGAGGCTGAGGGAACTGGGATTGTTTAGTCTGCGGAAGAGAAGAATGAGGGGGGATTTGATAGCTGCTTCAACTACCTGAGAGGTGGTTCCAGAGAGGATGGATCTAGACTATTCTCAGTGGTAGCAGATGACAGGACAAGGAGTAATGGTCTCAAGTTGCAGTGGGGGAGGTTTAGATTGGATATTAGGAAAAACTTTTTCACTATGAGGGTGGTGAAACACTGGAATGCGTTACCTAGGGAGGTGGTAGAATCTCCTTCCTTAGAAGTTTTTAAGGTCAGGCTTGACAAAGCCCTGGCTGGGATGATTTAGTTGGGGATCGGTCCTGCTTTGAGCAGGGGGTTGGACTAGAAGACCTCCTGAGGTCCCTTCCAACCCTGATATTCTATGATTCTAGGGCAGGGTCTGGAGGAGCCCAAGGCCGGTGGAGTCTCAGAGCCTAAAGGGGGAAAGTGGGGGACAGTGGGAAGGCAGTAGGGACCTTAGGCCTGTGGGGAGCTCTGGGAGCCTGAGGTGGGGAGAGGCAGTGGGAGTGCAAAGCCTGTGGGGGCCCTGGGAGACTGGAACACCACCCCGCCCATCATTTCCTTACTAGCCACAGTCCCCTTCCCTCCTGAGGGGTCTACAGAGCCTAGAGTCAGCAGAGATGGGGGAGGCAGACCAGCACTCCCCAGAGGCCAGCAGCAGGAATTGCGCCTGCTGCTCAGGGCCCAGCCAATGTGAGGGAAAGGGTGATTCATAGATATTTAGGTCAGAAGGGACCATTATGATCATCTAGTCTGACCTCCTGCACAACGCAGGCCACAGAATCTCACCCACCACTCCTGCAAAAAACCTCACACCTATATCTGTGCTACTGAAGTCCTCAAATCGTGGTTTAAAGACTTCAAGGAGCAGAGAATCCTCCAGCAAGTGACCTGTGCCCCATGCTACAGAGGAAGGCGAAAAACCTCCAGGGCCTCTTTCAATCTGCCCTGGAGGACAATTCCTTCCCGACCCCAAATATGTTGATGCGACAGAGCAGACAGGTTTGTGCAGCCCATGAGATGCAGGCCCCCAGGCTGCTCTGGTGATGCTGAGCTGAGGCCTACCGTGCTGCGTGGGGCCTGTTTGATACTGTCCAAAGGGCCTGCTGCCAAGTAAGGTTAATGGAAAAGTGGTTTCTGTTTCCACATGTATTTATCCTTTAAGGTCCCTTACTCCTCTGCAGGGTTGACCTGGAATATTGCACTGGCAGCCAAGCAAATCTTCCCCACACTCTCGCTACAGCGCTCACCATTTCTCCCACTAGGAAATGGACTCCGGGCTGAAATTTGAAATACAAAGCAGAGCCTCCTAGGTTTGAGGATCTGTTGGGGAGAGGAAGGCTGGTACATGTTCAGAGAGGGAAACAGGGAGTGTGGAAAAAGGAAAATATTTTTAAGCAAATATCTGCAATCTGTTGTGTAAATATAGACTAAGTTTATTTCCAAATACCTACTGTCATGTGCAATCTTGAATTTTCACGAACATGTCTGTCTAGAGCAGTGGTTTTCAACCTTTTTCATTTGTGGACCCCTACAAAATTTCAACTGGAGGTGGGGACCCCTCTGGAAATTTGAGACGTAGTCTGCAGATCCACAGGCGTCTGAGGACCACAGGTTGAAAATCACTGTTCTATGATAATGACAACCTTTCGCAGACCCCTTAGACATAGTTGTAAACCACTGGTCAAGAAGGCAGAAAATAGGGAGACAGAAATTATTATAACTACATAAAATACAAGAGTCCAGATAGAATTTTTATAACATATTTAAAGAAATAGGTTGCCTACATTTGTTGGGAATTAATTATGCATTATTGATTGTTAATATTAGTTATTAATTATATATTACTTAATATCAGATGTCATTCTTCCAAATGTACACTTAATAAAAAGAAAAGGTGGGAGACTCTCCCCTCTGGAGTGGGTCATTAATCAAACGCAGGCCAGCAGAAAGCCCTGTTTTCTTTTTTTCCATCCTACTGTCATGCACACTGAATACATTTATCAACCAGAGATACAAAAGGACAGTGGTGAATAAAGTAATTTAATTGTATCCCTTCAAGTGGAGAGGCACTGGAAACTGACCCTGACGGTATGCAAATACTGAAAGCATGTGTGATGTGAAACAAAAATTATCTATAATTACTACAGCTGTGCTGCCCAGAGCAATGCCGATAATACAGGGCTGCTGATTTTTCATCGAATAGAATGTTTTTCAGGCGCTCACAATGTGGTAGCTGGCCCTTGTATTGGGCTTAAATCTAGCACACAGGTGTTCTCAGCCCACAAAGTCCATCTTTTTTATAAATAATTATGATCGCTGGATGGAACATCCTAGCAGTGTTTGTCTATAACACCACATCCTCTTAGCAGGTTACTAGGGAAAATATACGTGTAAATGGGGTCTGCTGGCTCACACAGACTGTTTACTCATTATTTGAGCTGACTGAAAAATCTGAACTTTTTGTCCTAGAAAACTTCAAATGAAACAAAAAAAAATCTTCATTTCCTATGAAATTACAGGTTTCAGAGTAGCAGCCGTGTTAGTCTGTATTTGCAAAAAGAAAAGGAGGACTTGTGCCATCTTAGAGACTAACAAATTTATTTGAGCATAAGCTTTCATGAGCTACAGCTCACTTCATCGGATGCATTCAGTGGAAAATACAGTGGGGAGATTTATATACATAGAGAACATGAAACAATGGGTGTTACCATACACACTAACGACAGTGATCACTTAAGGTGAGATATTACCAGCAGGAGAGCGGAGGAACCTTTTGTAGGGATAATCAAGGTGGGCCATTTCCAGCAGTTGACAAGAACATCTGAGGAACAGTGGAGGGTGGAATAAACATGGGGAAATAGTTTTACTTTGTGTAATGACCCATCCACTCCCAGTCTCTATTCAAGCCTCAGTTAATTGTATCCAGTTTGCAAATTAATTCCAATTCAGCTGTCTCTCGTTGGAGTCTGTTTTTCAAGTTTTTTTGTTGAAGAATTGCAACTTTTAGGTCTGTAATCGAGTGACCAGAGACTGAAGTGTTCTCCAACTGGTTTTTGAATGTTCTAATTCTTGACACCTGATTTGTGTCCATTTATGCTTTTACGAAGAGACTGTCCAGTTTGACCAATGTACAAGGCAGAGGGGCATTGCTGGCACATGATGGCATATATCACATTGGCAGATGTGCAGGTGAACAAGCCTCTGATAGTGTGGCTGATGTGATTAGGCCCTATGATGGTGCCTCTGAATAGATATGTGGACACAGTTGGCAACGGGCTTTGTTACAAGGATAGGTTCCTGGGTTAGTGGTTCTGTTGTGTGGTTGCTGGTGAGTATTTGCTTCAGGTTGGGGGGCTGTCTGTAAGCAAGGACTGGCCTGTCTCCCGAGATCTGTGAGAGTGATGGGTCGTCCTTCAGGATAGGTTGTAGATCCTTGATGATGCATTGGAGAGGTTTTAGTTGGGGGCTGAAGGTGACGGCTTAGTGGCGTTCTGTTATTTTCTTTGTTGGGCCTGTCCTGGAGTAGGTGACTTCTGGGTACTCTTCTGGCTCTGTCAATCTGTTTCTTCACTTCACCAGGTGGGTAATGTAGTTGTAAGAATGATTGATAGAGATCTTGTAGGTGTTTGTCTCTGTCTGAGGGGTTGGAGCAAATGTGGTTGTATCGTAGAGGTAGGAATAGCCGTCAGTAGCTTTCCGGTATAGGGTGGTGTTTATGTGACCATCGCTTATTAGCACCGTAGTGTCCAGGAAGTGGATCTCTTGTGTGGACTGGTCCAGGCTGAGGTTGATGGTGGGATGGAAATTGTTGAAATCATGGTGGAATTCCTCAAGGGCTTCTTTGCCATGGGTCCAGATGATGAAGATGTCATCAATTAGCACAAGCAGAGTAGGGGCATTAGGGGACGAGAGCTGAGGAAGCGTTGTTCTAAGTCAGCCATAAAAATGTTGGCATACTGTGTGGCCATGCGGGTATCCATAGCAGTGCCGCTGATTTGAAGGTATACATTTGTCCCCAAATGTGAAATAGTTATGGGTGAGGACAAAGTCACAAAGTTCAGCCACCACGTTTGCTGTGACATTATCGGGGATACGGTTCCTGACTGCTTGTAGTCCATCTTTGTAAGGAATGTTGGTGTAGAGGGCTTCTACATCCATAGTGGCCAGGATGGTGTTATCAGGAAGATCACCGATGGATTGTAGTTTCCCCAGGAAGTCAGTGGTGTCTCTAAGACAGCTGGGACTGCTGGTAGTGTAGGGCCTGAGGAGGGAATCTACATAGCCAGACAATCCTGCTGTCAGGGTGCCAATGCCTGAGATGATGGGGCGCCCAGGATTTCCAGGTTTATGGATCTTGGATAGCAGATAGAATACCCCAGGTCGGGGTTCCAGGGGTGTGTCTGTGCGGATTTGATCTTATGCTTTTTCAGGGAGTTTCTTGAGCAAATGGTGTCGTTTCTTTTGGTAACCCTCAGTGGGATCAGAGGGTAATGGCTTGTAGAAAGTGGTGTTGGAGAGCTGCCGAGCAGCCTCTCGTTCATATTCCAACCTATTCATGACGACAACAGCAACTCCTTTGTCAGCCTTTTTGATTATGATGTCAGAGTTGTTTCTGAGGCTGTGGATGGCATTGTGTTCTGCACGGCTGAGGTTATGGGCAAGCGATGCTGCTTTTCCACAATTTCAGCCCATGGACATCGGCGGAAGCACTCTATGTAGAAGTCCAGTCTGTTGTTTTGACCTTCAGGAGGAGTCCACCCAGAATCCTCCTTTTTGTAGTCTTGGTAGGAAGGTCTCTGTGGGTTAGTATGTTGTTCAGAGGTGTGTTGGAAATATTCCTTGAGTCGGAGACCCTAACCCCCCCCCCCCCATTCCTCAGACAGTCTTGTCAACTGCTGGAAATGGCCCACCTTGATTATCGCTACAAAAGGTCTTTTGCCCCCCGCTCTCCTTCTGGTAATATCTGACCTTAAGTGATCACTCTCGTTACAGTGTGTATGGTAACACCCATTGTTTCATGTTCTCTATGTATATAAATCTCCCCACTGTATTTTCCACTGAATGCATCCGATGGAGTGAGCTATAGCTCACGAAAGCTTATGCTCAAATAAATTTGCTCATCTCTAAGGTGCCACAAGTACTCCTTTTCTTTTTATGAAATTACAGTATCAATGCTTATCTTATTGCCTGTGATGGATATGCCGTAATAGACAGTGATATAAAAATATGGGATGAAATCCTGGTGCCACTGACATTAATGGGAGTTTTCCCATTGTGTTCAGTGGAGCACGGATTTTATCCCATTAGAAAGGAAAGATGAATATGTAAGAAAAGGAAGGAATCCAAGATGGCTGCAATGTACTATCTAACAAAACTGACAATCATTCAGTGCCATTAACAGCACAGTTAGAAAGCAAATAGATTGCTAAATTTTTCTTGGACATTTTATACCTAGGCACAACAGACTAAAAGGCAGGAGCAGTCATAGTTCTGAGATTCTTTCGTGTGCTTCAGTCAGACCTTTCCCCTTATCTTAAATGAATGAGAAAATGCACCAGAGATCGATTCAGAAGGAAACCATTACTGTGTAACACAAGTTTCACATTATATATTCGGAAAAAACTTTGTGTCCATGAAATGACAATTCATCCTTACAACAGCTCCTGACTTGTCATAGTCAAATAATTTCTTAATAATCTAATACAAATATAAACAAAAATTAATCTGTCATCTCTTAGCAAAGAGGATTAACCATATCAAATGGTGTTCTGCAGGTGATAAATGCAGTGATGAACTAAAAACTGGTGAAGAGAACAATCCCATGTGTTCTGATAGAGATTTTCACACTCAGCAAAAATCTTTTAGAAGATTTTGTTTTGTTTATGATATATAAATGGTATAAAGGAATATAGTACAGGAACAATAATGCAGAAACTTCATAACTGGCACTTCTATTTATTTTCACTGAGCAACACCACAGATGTGCACAATGCTTTACATAAACACTGGAGTCCCTAGATTCAAAAACATCCCACTCCTGCAATCAGATCTACTACTATGGACCCTTGCCCAAGTGCAGAGCCCCACTGGATGGCCTTGCCATCCAGTCCCACTAAGTCAGCTGCCATTCAAAGGGGATGCTGTAGTTATCAGAGCTTAGGGTGAGCATTTTGTGAGCCATGGTCTGTGGTGGTCTCAGCAGAAGGTTCTGGAACTCCTTAATGCAAGAGATCAGGATGAGCCCCGTTCTGATCGGGGAAGAACCACCCTTTCACATAGCAATCTATCAGTACCGAGGACAGAAGAACAGCCCACAATATTTTTTCATAAATTATAAAAAGAAAAAGGGGAAAAGCCCTGAATAGAGTGGAGAGTGGTGTTCTTTGTGAAGAAAAAGCATGTGATCATTAATTCTGATCCCATTTGGAGGGGCTTGGATATCAGCTCTGTATGACACAATTTGCTTAACACTGAAATAGAACAGAGTACTTTAAGGATGAAGTTTAAGTTATAACTATGGATTTCTTCTCTTTTATGACTCTGTGGCATTTAAAAGCTGCCTATAAGTCTCCTCAGGTTTCTTGTTTAAGGCCTTGGGGAAGGAGGACAGGAAGAATAATTATGAAGCAGAAAACACTCTGTCATGGGCATGTATGAGATTTGAGATGTCTGTCTTCCTCTCTCTCTGTCATGGCTATCAGAGAAATAAATATTTTGGCATATCGGATAATTTTGTCCAAATTGTGTTACTTCCCAAATTGGTGATAAAGACACTGGTGGTCCTTTTCTTATATATGCTTTAAAAGGGGAAATTTGACACAATCCACAAGGATGTCACTGTGTTTCATAGAGACAAGGTGTGTGGGGTAATATCTTTTATTGGACCAACTATTGGACAAGTTTATACAGGGCTCTTCTTCAGGACTATGGAAAGGTACTCAGAGTGTCCTAGATAAATACAGAAGGTGGAACAGATTGTTTAGCATAAATAGTTAACACGTTTTGCTCTCTCACCGACAGAAGTTGGCCCAATAAAAAATATATTACCTCACCAACCTTGTCTCGCTAACATCCTGGGACCAACATTGCATAGTGTGTTTCATGTAATACAGCTTCAGTTCAAGAATCTCTGGACTGTATTGGATAATTTTTTTCTGCCAGACACCTGCACTTATTCTACATGATAAAAATATTAAAAAATGGAACAAGATGTGTTGAAAAATATTAATTGATATGCAGCTAATTGGCTTTTAAATCTCAGTATCCCAGGCCAAGGCAGAAAACGGGATGTTTCACCAATGTTTACTCCTGAGCAATTTTTCAGATCCTTATTCAAAAGCTGATTAAATAAGTGATTAATAAAGGAAATGGTGAAAAAACTCATCTTCATTGCTATAGGAAAGTGTATACATTAATACAAAGGAGTCCAATAGACAGGATGGCACCTCATTTAGTAAGTGCATCCATGCTGGTGAAAGGTTCCAGATTGACAGCCCTTAAGGCTGATGTCCTCAGTGTGTCCTCACTACAAATAATGCTCAGGTGGTTGCAGGACTAGCTTCCCACACATGCTGCCCTTTATCCTTACAAATGGTACATTAATTATCACATAAAAATTAAAATGATAAAGTCAGAACATAGCATTTCGACTTTACCAAAACTAAACATTTTGATAATGTCAAAAATAAGTATTTTATAATATTTTATTTAACCAAAAAAATGCAAGATTAGAATTTTTATCCTGATTCAGGACAAAACCAAATTTCAAAATCTCAGAACTTCCCACAGAATGGAAATGCCAATCTTCAACTACCTCTATTCATTATACATGGACTTTCATTTTTTAAGCGGCTCTCACTATTATTATTCAATGTTTGTAATATAATGGTAAATAAACCCTGATAAATTCAACATGATTTGATAGCCAATAAGGGGCCACAAAATTGCTTGTTCCTCAAGGTTTGCCAGCTTGTTTTGTGACTTGATGCATTGATGACACAGCAACAGATTCCTTTATACGTTAAAAAATATACAGTGAGGACGTAAAGAACATTTTACTAGCTACTAACACCAATTTTAATGTAGGTGGGGGGCATAAACTACCTAAATTCAATCTTCCCCTTTAAATCTAAACTTTTATTGTAATACCCTCACACATTACACACACATACTGCAAAGGTCCCCTCTGCATTTATTCTGAATAAAGTAATAATACTCTGCACTTTCGTAGCACCTTCCATCTGAGGATCTCAGCATGCTCAGCAAACATTAATTAATTTAGCTTCACAACACCCCTCTGAGATAACTGAAGTACATAAAAATCAAGTGGAATTCAGCAAAATAATGTTGTGAATGAGCTCTTCAACATTTCCCAAGATCTCTACTACAGGGAATTCTTCAAGTTAAATCTATATTTTTCAGGTTTGACACCACCACTTTGGTGCAACTTTCCTAGTAATTTATCACTTTTTCAAAGGGATGGGTCCACCTCCATTTGCTTTTTATAAGCCGCTTCCACTACTGAGTTTGCCACAATACATGCATGAAATGCCACGAATAATGAAACAAACTGGTGGCATAAACTGCAACAGAGACAATAGATCTGGGATCTAAATTGAACCAGGGATACTTTCAAAATGTGACCAAATCCAAGCTCAGCAACCAAGTTGGCAGGAATTAATTTATACAGGTCCATTTTCTGTTTTTAATATCCAGTCTCTCTTTTTTTGTTTTGTTTTTATATGAACTCTGATGTTTGGATAATGAAAGCCAAAGAAACATGGCCTTATTGTGTTTGAGACACAAACACACTAGGACAGTAAATACAGTATGAATTGTGGTAAAGGTATTTTGGTCAATAGACACTTCATAGCCATTCTACTGAACTCATAAATTAAAGCCCCGTTGGTCTAAATGACCAGGATGTTCCCCTAATCATGTTACTGCAATATTAATAAGGCTGTTTAATGCAACCAGTTTCTTCTAAATTGTCACATAAAATGTTAGTAAATGTCAGACATATCATTTAATTGAAAACTACATTTTACTGCCTATGGAACTCGAGTGGCTGAGAGCATGCTGTAAATATTGCAAAGCTAACAATGACTCTGGTTTTCTGGGACAAAAGAGTAAGGTCACCCCAAACCCTTCTTCTAGGGAGGCTGGTCTCTAAAAATGATTATTTTCTATTCCTCCCTGCAATTATTTCAGTCATCTGTGAAAGGTATTTAGAGCAGCTCAATTCTTTAGTATACAAATATAAAAATTAGGTCTCAGGTTTTTTAAAGGGATGTGCTATGGTGAACAGGCATCAACGACTCCTGAAATAACCTCCTCCCTCCTGATCCAGAAAACGCTATGAACAGCTCTTCCAAAATGAGGCAGAAAATGTTGCAGTTAGCTCCAGCTCATGCAGAACAAGAGAGGCCACTTCAACAAGATCAAACCAATGGCTGAAGCATAAATGAAATCCCAGTTCATCCAATGTATGATCTTCCAAACTCAGTATACAGGTATATCGGGCAGTCCTCCCACACTGCCTCCCGGCCTGCTTCATTCCTGTGAGCCAGAAGGATTCGGACAATTACAACAATCCAAGTCTTGGAAAATGAGCCAGCAGGTAGACGTAGGGGCTGGTGATACATGAACCAAACCAAAGCTATTAGGACAAATGTTCGGCTTACCAACCTTGACAATGCTCCTTAAAAATACTGTCAGGGTGAAGGCTGTGTGCTAAAGTTTACTCTCTTTGCAAAGCAATAAGACCTATTCTATAGGATACTAGGAGGAATGTGAATATCTCTTGATTTGAGTCTGATTTGATTTCTCTGCTGAGATGCTTTGCTTGCAATGGTATCCATGAACAATACATAAAGACAGAACTGAGCTTTGCCAGAAAGTTTTTCCACTATGGTTTTTAACCCAACCCATAAGCAGGAAAATCCTTTTTTCTGACCATAGCACTTAACTATGGCAATGGTAAAGCAGGAAATACCTCCTTATACCTTATTCGTCTACCAGAAGGAGACTCAGTTAACACACACTACATAGGGAAAGCCTGAAAGTGTGGCTTTCCAAGCATGATACTGAGAAATGACTCCTGCTAACAGTCTGGATGGCATTATTTCTTATTCCTACAAAGCTGTTGGCTGTTCTCTGTAGTTGGAGCTACCATACTCTTGGGGGATGGGGGAAAAAAGGCTCTCTGCTGTCTTCTAAATCTTTGCATGATAATATAAGGAAATTAATTTCCATTCCCAAAGGCCATAACTACTGCTGCAGAAACTGACTAGAAACTGATAGCTGGAGACTTCAAGGGACATCCCAAAAAGAGAAATGGGCTTTTAATAAATCCATTGTATTAAATCATGAACTTTGGATCCCACTTGAATGAAAGAGAAACTAAAAATAAGTGAAGAGGACAAATTCTTCACATTAGTCCTGAGAAACAGGCTCATCACATCAGTTGAAAACCAGTCTAAGACTACGTGTGACTGTGAGCAGAGAAGCCTTTCCTTACCTGAGTAATCCTCACTGTCCTATTGAAGGCAATGGGATTACTCACATGAGTAAGATCTTGCAGAATAGATCCCCAAGTTTGTATCTAAAGCAACACATTGGAACTCCTTTTTAGCAACAGCTGAACCCAGGGAAATGTTGCCCCATGATGCCGGCAGACTTATGTTACTGGTATCTATCCCAAACAATTTACAGAATGAACCTTATCTCATTCATTGATTAACACAGCAAAAATATCGAGAAGCTAGTCTAATTTTAGTTTCTAAAACCCCTCAAAAATCAAACACAAATGCAAGGCCCCAGTTGTGGCCCCAGTTTCACAGCGTTGGGTATTTCTAAGGTTTGTAAACTACAGGACCCATTCGATCTCCAGCTGCTGGATTTTCAGGTGGGGAAAATTGTCAAGGACACTTTTTGTCACCTATTCTTGGTAAGGAAATTGCATCTTTTCCTTCAGATTCAGGGCCTCATTACAGTTAGAGCTTTTCCACCTCCAGGTCAGATTCCTGGGATCGTGGGCAATAATGGATAGCTCTTTGCTAGGTTAGAGAATATAACGTAAATCAGACTGCACAAGAGCAGGGCTTGTACAGGTAGAACAAATGAAAATGATATTTACAAACCACAGTCAATCATTTTGGCATCAGCCCTAAATTAAACAAAATACATGGGCTGTGTCTGAGCGTCAAAGAACTTCAGGTATGCTCTCTAACACTGTCATAACAAACACACTAAAAGCAGCATGCACTGTGTGTGTCCAAACCAGAGCAAATGTTTTCAAGAAGAAGTGGCATCTAAGCCAGGACCAATATATTTAACTGTCAAGATACACGCAGGAGTGACACCAGCTCTGGAGATCTGTCACTGCTGCTAAGCTTTCCAATCTGCTCTCAACAGAGCAGCAAGTCACATAGTGGCTGAGACTGGGGTACGAGGGAAAGTGCCAGTTGCCATAAAGTTTTCATTTGCTCTCCCAAAACACCGACACATTTAAACCAGATGCATTACTGGCTGACCATTCTCTAAATATTTAACTTTGACAAATAACAGGAGGATCTGTATGGTCTGGGCTGTTCAGTATTCTCTCTCTTCATCCACCCTCAAGCAGGTCCTTGTTCTACTACCTGAAATATGCCACCAGATATAAGAGTACTGATCTGCTTCCAAATAGCTAATGAAACTTTTCCTCCTATGGGCCTTAGTAAAGAAGTTGCTATTTTATTTGTTACGTCTTAAAGTTAAATTGTTTGTTGTTTAGCTGTAGTTTGTATCCTATTATCGTCGCCCTGTGTTGCTAGATTGGTAGCTGAAGGCCTGTCACGTGATGGCATGTAATCAATATAGATTGTGCCAACTTTGGACTATTCAACATGTCAAATCATATTTCTACTTTTCAACATCCAGACTGGTGCAAAACATGTGCCTGTTTTTTTTTCTTGTGCCTTTGCACCTCCTTAGCACTGTTGTTGATGGCTCATAATAATGGAAGAAGAATCAAATACTACCATTTTCTTCCAGAAGAAGGGAAAGAATGAGGAAGTCAACAGAAAACACCTTGCCACAACCTATTACTTCACTAAAGAAACTTGAGCTCAGAAAAACTGCAGAGAATAACTATGCAATGGGGTAAACAGATGCTATTCCACTAACTTTAGCATAAGTGGGTGCAACACCACTACCGGTTAATTTACTCACTTGCCTTCCCAGTAAGAAAGCTGCAGTGGCCTGTGGCAATTAGTCACCAGACACCCAATTTCAGATAACAAGGTCATAAGTGGTACCTATAACACCTGAGCTACAGTGAAAGCATACTTCTTCTTTGAAAGCCCTTACCATTAACCTACTGTTTACTCTATAAATTTTAATGTTTCATAGCTAAAATAAATTGGCAGAGAATACAAAAAGTTTAAATTCCAACAGTTAACTCAAACCACATTCCACACATATTATTCTCTATTTCTGTTCATTTTTAAGTTTGGAAGGTGTTCCGATACCGTGGTGAGCTGGGTGCCTAACTCCCATTGGTTCCTTTGAAAATCCCCCTCTCCCGGACAGCATAGAACAGAATGCTGCACAGTGATTGTGGGTTCGGGGGTGGGGGAAGGAAGAGGGTTCACAAGAGCATTTTGGTTTTAAGCAGTAGTGTACAATATGGAAAAGACTGAGAAACACTACAAAATACTCTACTGCAGTTGATTAGACCAGAGAAATCCGTGAGGATGTCATGCTCATGAAGGGCTGGGATCTCCATCTAGCGCTTTGAGTACGTTAGGAAATATAGTGGGTACTGAGGACAAAATATAGTCTGTTTTAAGGACAACCACAGACACACATTGGATTGTACGCGCGATATCTGAACAGGATGGTGCAGTCCCATTATTTCCCTCATCTCTGATACTCGGTGGATTTGCTTAAAAGCATCATCTTTTTTGTTATGTCACTGAACTGGTTCATTTAACTGGAAATCACATTTGGTGCATTTCCCAGCCATATCGGACAATATCAGGGACCTGTGGAATTCATCTAGCAGCAAAGACCCATCACCTAGGACATCAACATTTGCTTTCTGGTTCTTCAAGAGGAAAAGGAATAAGCAGAGTCAGTGATTGAAGTGTGGCAGTTACTGCAGAGAAAACCAGCCCCTCCATTCTTCCAATCTCCCTGTGACAGGGAGCTGGGCACGAAGAGCTTAATCAGCTCCCTGCCATGGCAGCCCCAATCAAGAGGAATGGATTGGGGCTGGCTGAACAGCCCTGCCTGCTTGGCAACTAGGAAGAGCAGCCAGCCTAATTAGCCAGGCGCTATAAAGGCTGAGAGGAGAGAAGCCAAAGAGGGGGAAGAGAAAGGCCAGAGGCTTGGAGGGACTGGTGGCTCTGGTCTGTTGCTGGTGAAGTCTGGCTGTAAAACCCTGGACATAGATAGTAAGCTGGTGGTGGGAAAGAACTATAAATAAAATACACGGACAATTGTATCAACCTGAGGTGTCCCTGATTGGTTTTGTGAGGGCAGCAGAGGCAGAAGCAAGAGGGACCAAGCTGCGCCTTGCTACACTCCCAAAGAAAGGAGTGATCATAGGTTCTAAAGGCAGGAATTAAAACAGGTACAAAAAAAGGATGGCTCGATTTGGGAATGGCAAGAACTGCCAAGATCAAGTGCTCCCAAGTGCCTTCCATTCAGACCAGAGCCTTCTGATGTCGCGTTCCAAGAGAGACATTTTATCTTGTAGAATTCTGCTCTATTTAAGTGCTATCAAACATTCCAGATGATAGATTTCCCATAAACCATCCCATTAATGTCTTTTTCCGGTACTCAGCAGATTTTTCTAAGGTCTTGCACTGCAGCTCTCATGTGCAGAGTGATGACGGATCCTTGGTGACTGTTGATTGTGATCGTTTGACTGACAACAAGATTTTAGAAATATCGCATCTTTCTTATTTCTTGTATTTAGAGACAAACCACCCAATGACAGACGTTATTTCTCCATTGAGAAACAGGCTTCCATAAGTCTTCATTTGCCTTGACATTTTTCCCCACTGTACCACTGGCTTCATCAGAAGATTAAAATCCAAACCTGGTACCGTGGCTCCAAGCCTGAGACTGAAGCTAAAAGAAGAAAAGTTCAGCTACGGCAACACCAGCCATTCAGTCGATTCCTTCCCTTCGCCAGCATGTTGTTGCACTGCCTCAGGAGCAGATGGGAGGAAACCTCTGATTCAGAGCCACAGTCTGTCTTCCCGGTCTTCCTGCTGGGGGTGGGGGCAGGGAGGGAGTGGAGGAGGGAACAGAAATACCCTCCATTGGCTGCGTACCTGGCACAACGTGTCCTCAGTATGCCAACCAGTGGGGGGAATGGGGGAAATTGGGGTGAGGCTTAGACTATACCCACTCCCACTCACATGCCAGGGGTGGGAGGCACGCAGCACTTCCCACAAAGGTACATATTCATCTGTGCACCTGGCACAGTACAGACAGCTATCTCAGAGGAGTAAGGAGGTGCCTTATATCCTCTGACTTTCCTGTGCAGGCATACCGGACAGGCTGTTGTCTGGCCATCAGCAAATATTTAGAAAATTAATTCCTTTTATAAAAGAGGAATCCTAACTCTGAAGAATTCCATGTAGCCTGGGTTCAACTGTTGCCCTCTCTCTCTTACAAGGGATAGAAATCCAAAGTCTGATTGTTTATATTATTGCTCTTTTTTAAGAGAGGAAACAAAATTCTACACATTGAACAGTTTTATCCAGAACAGAAAAAAATATCAAATAAAGGATCTTTTTGGAGGGACAAAAATGCTTTCAAACAATTTGAATGGCACCATATGTGTTCATTGCTCAAGGAAGCTAATTTAGTGATTGCAGAAGTCACAACTTTCAGTCAGGGATAATTAAATACAGGAGCACACAATTCCATCTTACAATATCGCACAAATAAATGAACACACTTTACAGTAGATGCATCTTCAGGATTCTTTCATAGCTGCATGCATTTCACTATACTATGCCAACAAACTTTTCATTTAAGTTTCTCTGTAGAAAATGGCTTTTTAAAATCATAGCTCTTTTTCCATATACACAATCCATAATCCATTCCAAAATAACTCACTTTTCCTTAGCCATCCTTAATCAGGGAAGAGGGGGCACATGGCTCAGAATGGTGGGGTTGCCTTTCACAGGAATACCACTAGCCAATTGTATATACAAAACAAAAATCACTCCCCCATCCCAAAATAAGTCCTAGCCTTTTACCACGAAGGGAAAAAAATCCTGGTTTATTTATGTTCAGCCCCTTGCAACAGAAGCACAAATAAAAACCTAATAGAATAATTTAACACAAATTCACAGAACTTGAAGTCTCTGCTGAGGACATGGCAATATTTCATCTTGAATGGAGACTGAATTACTCCTCACCTTTAAAGACTTTGCTCTCTTTAGTTAATGCTGAGGTTATTATACAGCAGCAGAAGGAAGTCTGAATTATGTGTGCCAGAAGCTAACCTGTTTTTTGGGTTCTATATATAATGAAATTAAGGTTCCGGTGATGATACTCTTCTTACCCATTTAGGGACAGATATAAATCACAGAAAAAATGTAAATACACTGGCTATTTTTTGTCTTTATATTTAAGATGAAAGTGAATTTATTCCATATCAATAATATTTTAAAACTTAGTCTGGAAGAACAGACTTAGCAATTTTATCCGAAGTTGCAATTAATGCACTGACTAATCCCATCAAAGAAACATTAATTGGTGTCTAGATGCTTTTTCATAGCAGCAGTAGGCCATAAAACTTAAGCCTTACCTCCTCCTGCCAGCATGTAGCCTCAGTGTTCATCAATAAAATTAATGCTATTCATTAAGTATGGATGTAATTACCTACAGCTCTAACAAAAAATGACTGACGTGAACATCAGTACAAATTTAGCATTTATGCCATGTTACAAGACTGTTTATGTGCTGCAAAATAGAGCATTTTTGTAAGATCTGTTTTTAGAATTTATACTGAACTGTCCAATGCAAAGCACAGTGAAAAACTGCTGAGCAATTCTCCAACTGCTGTGGATGTTTTCAGGCAGGATTAATTTCTGAAACCAGTTACATTTGGTCACTGCAATTTTTTAAAAAAGGGTTCCACTGCTGTAAAGTTACAGGTAATTTGGCATTCATAAGGTCTGTCTTTTAAGTACACGAGTATAGCCCCGATTCATAAAAGCACTTATATTCATGCTTAAATCTAGGAAAGCACTGAAGTCCTGCTGACTTCAATGGGGCATAAGCATGTGCTTAAATGCTGTTCCAAACAGAGATGCTTTCCTGAATCGGGCCCTGTGTGACTGCTGTATTTGAGCAGCAAGCTGTGCAGCAGTTCTTACATATTACAGTGTTGACCTAATATACTTAGACTTCCCCAAGGCATCTGACTTGGTGCCGCAGAACATTTTGATTAAAAAGCTAGAACAATATAAAATCAACATGGCACACATCAAAGGGATTAAAAACGGATAGGTCTCAAAAGGTAGCTGTAAATGGGGAATCAGCAAGTGGGTCTGTTTCCAGTGAGGTCCCACAGGGATCAGTTCCTGGCCCTACACTATTTAGCATTTTTTATCAATGACCTGAAGGAAAACAAAAAGAAAAGGAGTACTTGTGGCACCTTAGAGACTAACCAATTTGAGCATGAGCTTTTGTGAGCTACAGCTCACTTCATCGGATGCATATCGGAAGCAGCAGACTTTATATACACACAGAGAATATGAAACAATACCTCCTCCCAGCCCACTGTCCTGCTAGTAATAGCTTATCTAAAGTGATCATCAGGTTGGGCCATTTCCAGCACAAATCCATGTTTTCTCACCCTCCACCCCCCCACACAAATTCACTCTCCTGCTGGTGATAGCCCATCCAAAGTGACAAAACAAAAAACAAAATCATGATTGATAAAGTTTGCAGATGGCACAAAAATTGAGGGAGGGTAAATAATGAAGAGGACAGGTCACTCATTCAGAGCCATCTGGATCACTTGGTAAACTGGGTGAAAGCAAACAATGTTTTTCAATACAGCGAAATGTAAACCTATACATCTAGCAACAAAGAATATAGGCCAGACTCACAGAATGGGGCATTCTGTCCTGGGAACCAATCATTCCAAAAAAGATTTGGGGGTTGTAATGGATAATCTGCTGAACATGAGCTCCCAGTGTGATTCTGTTGGCCAGAAGAGCTCATGCAATTCTGAGATGTTTAACTAGGAGTATCTTAAGTAGGAGCAGAGAGGTTATTTTACCTCTGTATTTGACACTGGTGTGACTGCTGCTGGAATCCTGAGTCCAGTTCTAGTGCCCACAATTCAAGAAGGATGACCAAAAAAAAAGTCACCATTGCTAAACAGCACAGAAAAAGAGGCGGTTAGAGGCAAAATGGCATCCTTTAAAACTTGGGAGCCAAGTCCTACTGAGGAAAATAGAAAAGTATAAACTCTGGCAAGTCATTAAGAAAGGGATATAAAATATCATATTGCCTCTATATAAATCCACAGTACACCCACATCTTGAATACTGTGTACAGATGTGGTCGCCCCATCTCAAAAAAGATATATTGGAATTGGAAAAGGTTCAGAAAAGGGCAATAAAAATGATTAGGGGTATGGAATGGCTGCCTTATGAGGAGAGACTAATAAGACTGGGCCTTTTCAGCTTGGAAAAGAGACGACTAAGGGGGGATATAATTGAGGTCTATAAAATCATGACTGGTGTGGAGAAAGTAGATAAGGAAGTGTTATTTACTCCTTCTCATAACACAAGAACTAGGGGTCACCCAATGAAATTAATAGGCAGCAGGTTTAAAACAAACAAAAGGAAGTATTTCTTCACACAATGCACAGTCAACCTGTGAAACTCCTTGCCAGAGGATGTTGTGAAGGCCAAGACTATAACTGGGTTCTAAAAAGAACTAGATAAATTCATGGAGGATAGGTCCACCAATGGGTATTAGCCAGGCTGTGCAGGGATGGTATCTCTAGCCTCTGTTTGCCAGAAGCTGGGAATGGGTGACAGGGAATGGATCACTTGATGGTTACCTGTTCTGCTCATTCCCTCTGGGGCACCTGGCCCTAGCCACTGTCAGTAGACAGGATACTGGGCTAGATGGACCTTTGGTCTGACCCAGTATGGCCATTCTTATGTTCAAGTCAAGTGTAAAATTATAACTGGGCAGATCAAAAAGAATTTGAAAAGCTACTAGCAAAAGATGCAAAAACGAACAGTAATATTTTTTAAAGTACATCAGAAGCAGGAAGCTTGCCCAAATAATCAGTGAAGCCAATGGACAGTCAAGGTAAAAAGGGAGCACTCAAGAAAGACAAGGCTATTGGGTTTCTTTAGTCTGGAGAAGAGAAGAATGAGGGAAACACGACAGCAGCTTTCAAGTACATAAAAGGTTGTTACAAGGAGGAGGGAGATAAATTGTTCTTGTTAACCTCTGAGGATAGGACAAGAAGCAATGGGCTTAAATTGCAGCAAGGGCGGTTGAGGTTGGACATTAGAAAAAACGTCCTCTCAGGGTGGCTAAGAACTGGAATAAATATCCTAGGGAGGTTGTGGAATCTCTGTCATTGTCACAGGTTAGACAAACACCTGTCAGGGATGGTCTAGAGATAATACTTAGTCCTGCCATGAGTGCAGGGGATTGGACTAGAAGACCTCTCAAGGTCCCTTCCAGTCCAACAATTCTATGATTTTAAGTGCAAAGTAATGCACGCTGAAACACATGCCAACTATGCATACAAAATGATGGGATCTAAATTAGCTGTTACCACTCAAGAAAGATCTTGAAGTCATCATGGATAGTCCTCTGAAAACATCCACTCAATGGACAGCAGCAGTCAAATAAGCTAACAAAGTTAGGAACCATTAGGAAAAGGATAAATAAGAAAGAAAATTCAGAATGCCACTATATAAATCCACAGTACGCCCACACTTTGAATACTGCATGCAATTCTGGTCACCTCATTTCAAAAAAGACATTTTAAAAAAGGTACAAAAGCCAACAAAAATTTAGAAAGCCAACAAAAATTGTTCTGGGTCTGGAACAGCTTCCGTATGAGGAGAGATTTAAAAAGACTGGGTCTCTTCAGCTTAGAAAAGAGATGACTGAGGGGGGTATGACAGAGGTCTATAACATTGTGAATGATGTGAAGAAAAAGGGTTATTTACCCCTTCACATAACACAAAAACCAGGGGGGTCACTCAATGAAATTAATAGGAAGCAGGTTTACTTCTTCACACAACAAACAGTCAAGCTGCGGAACTCATTCCTAGCAGATTTCGTGAAGCCAAAAGTACAACTGGGTTCAAAAGAGAATTAGATAAGTTCATGCAGGATAGGTCCTTCAATGTCTATTAGCCAAGTTGGTCAGGGACACAACCCCATGCTCTGGGTGTCCCTAACCCTCCGAGTGCTAGAAGTTGGGACTGAATGACAGGGGATGGATCACTCAATAACTGCCTTGTTCTGTTCACTCCCTCTGAAGCACCTGGCACTGGCCCCTGTTGGGCTTGACAGAACATTGGTCAGATCCAGTGTGGCCATTCTTCTGTTATCAGGTCATCGATCAACTGGAGAGGGTCCAGAGAAGAACCACAAGAATGATTAAAGGATTAGAAAACATACATATAGTGATAGATTCAAGGAGCTCAATCTATTTATCTTAACATAGAGAAGGATACAGGGTGACTTGATTAGAGAGTCTATAAGTACCTATACGGAGAACAAATCTTTAATAACGGGCTCTTCTATCTAGCAGAGAAAGATATAACACCCTCCAATGGCTGGAAGTTGAAGCAAGACAAATTCAGACTGGAAATATTATGTAAATTTTTAACTGTTAGAGTAATTAACCACTGGAATAGCTTACCAAGAGTTGTGGTGGATCCTTGAGAATTTTTAAATCAAGTTTGGATGTTTTTCTAAAAGCTCTGCTCTAAGAATTAGTGTGGGGAAATTCTCTGCCCTGTGTTCTACAGGTCAGACTAGATGATCACAATAGTCCTTTCTGGCCTTAGAATCGATGATTCTGTAAAGGCAATACAAGGGGATAGTAAGGAATAATAATGCCTTGCAACAGCAGGATGTTGGAAAGCTTGAAAAGGTAGGTCTGTTCCATTTATTCCACTTTAACTGTACACTTTGTATTGGTTCCAAACAGTCACGCTGTCAGGACGACGCAGAAACAATCCAGGAGAAACAGCAGCACTAGCAACAGTGCACAAGCCTCTGAGGTGCAGCCACGAGGGGAGCAATGAGGAGCCAAGACCTGTGCCGCACAGTTAAGGGTTATCCATTACTCTACACTTCCAGTAAGCGAACGCAGACTTTGACTAAAAACACAGGGGCACCATTTGCTGTAGGAGAAGGGAGCAGTTGTCCCCCAAGACCTTGATTTGTCCTCGCCCCAGACTTTTCATGGGCTTATTTGCTCCATTAGGTCTTCCACTTTTTGATGCCCACCCCCTCAAACATTTGGAACATTATATATTATATCCTGCATTATATTGATACAATCCCACGTCCCCGCCCCCCAGTGAGGAGCTACCCTTATTTAGTGCTTTTGTTTCTTTACCTTAGTCGGAAATGAATTAAAGTCCAAACACAAGGTGAGAGGGGAGCAAATTGCTATGGGGGGATGCAGCAGCTCAGACATCCCATCATCTGCCTAGGAATGCCCTGGATCCCGGGATAAATCCATAGCCAGCTGCACTGCTTTCTGGATTAAATCCGTCCGGGGTTTGCATGCAGTATGAATGTATGTGTAGAGCTTTGCGCACGGATCTCCACAAAAGCCTCCAAGACAGAAAGGAGGTGGAGCAGGATGGAGCAGCTACAGGTCAGGCTTTTCAATTTCATAATAACCCTGACTGATATCAATGGGTTTATTTATATTTTAAGTCCCATTTTTATGATGCTTCTGAAAAGTTTGTAAATTTCAACTTTATTTTTTGCTTTGCGCATTTGCTCCTTGATTTAACTATTAGACAGAACAGGGAACAGTGCAGGGATGATGGAATTTATAGCCTTTCCTTTTCAGCAAATATTTATTTTACTGTAAAGTTTTGAATAAAAAATCATGGTTGAGGGAAAGGAAAGGGACCAGTGCCAATGGTGCCACATTTTCATGCCAGTCAGTGAATTCACAAAAGAATCACACAATCTCTCTCCTTATCATGGGCCTATTAACTCGACTCCTAACTATGCTCTTGTTAACACAGAAGGTCAAAAACATTCTGATGGAACAGTTTTCTGAGGAAAAATTCTGTCTGTTGAAATCCAAATGTTCGTGGGAACACAAAAATTTCAACAGAAAGGGCCGTTACAGTGGCAAAGGTTTTCCCTCCTGTTGTCAGCCCAGGAATTAGCCCCCATCCCTCACCCATAGTCAGTCCAACATTTTCAGCCCCTGACATCCTTCCCATTCTCACTCGTTCGCCACGAGTTTTCAAAGATAATGGCCAATGGCTCTGCAATCACAGCCACCAATTCCTTTAGCACTCTTGGATGCAACTCGTCCGGCCCCATGGACTTGTGCACGTCCAGCTTTTCTAAATAGTCCCTAACCACCTCCTTCTCCACAGAGGGCTGGCCATCTACTCTCCATGCTGTGATGCCCAGCGCAGCAGTCTGGGAGCTGACCTTGACAAAGGGAAGAAAGGTAAGCAGCAGGATACGGACCCTGGACTTCAGGAAAGCAGACTTCGACTCCTTCAGGGAACGGATGGGTAGGATCCCCTAGGGGACTAACATGAAGGGGAAAGGAGTCCAGGAGAGCTGGCTGTATTTCAAGGAATCCCTGTTGAGGTTACAGGGACAAACCATCCCAATGAGTCGTAAGAATAGTAAATATGGCAGGCGACCAGCTTGGCTTAACGGTGAAATCCCTGCGGATCTTAAACATAAAAAAGAAGCTTACAAGAAGTGAAAGGTTGGACATATGACCAGGGAAGAGTATAAAAATATTGCTTGGGCATGTAGGAATGAAATCAGGAGGGCCAAATCGCACCTGGAGCTGCAGCTAACAAGAGATGGCAAGAGTAACGAGAAGGGTATCTTCAGGTATGTTGGCAACAAGAAGAAAGCCAAGGAAAGTGTGGGCCCCTTACTGAATGAGGGAGGCAACCTAGTGACAGAGGATGTGGAAAAAGCTAAGGTACTCAATGCTTTTTTTGTCTCTGTTTTCACTAACAAGGTCAGCTCCCAGACTGGTGCGCTGGGCATCAAAGCACGGGGAGTAGATGGCCAGCTCTCTGTGGAGATAGAGGCGGTTAGGGACTATTTAGAAAAGCTGGATGTGCACAAGTCCATGGGGCCGGAAGAGTTGCATCCGAGAGTGCTGAAGGAATTGGTGGCTGTGATTGCAGAGCCATTGGCCATTATCTTTGAAAACTCATGGCGAACGGGGGAAGTCCCGGATGACTGGAAAAAGGCTAATGTAGTGCCCATCTTTAAAAAAGGGAAGAAGGAGGATCCTGGGAACTACAGGCCAGTCAGCCTCACCTCAGTCCCCGGAAAAATCATGGAGCAGGTCCTCAAAGAATCAATCCTGAAGCACTTACACGAGAGGAAAGTGATCAGGAACAGTCAGCATGGATTCACCAAGGGAAGGTCATGCCTGACTAATCTAATCGCCTTTTATGATGAGATTACTGGTTCTGTGGATGAAGGGAAAGCAGTGGATGTATTATTTCTTGACTTTAGCAAAGCTTTTGATACGGTCTCCCACAGTATTCTTGTCAGCAAGTGAAAGAAGTAGGGGCTGGATGAATGCACTATAAGGTGGGTAGAAAGTTGGCTAGATTGTCGGGCTCAACAGGTAGTGATCAATGGCTCCATGTCTAGTTGGCAGCCGGTGTCAAGTGGAGTGCCCCAGGGGTCGGTCCTGGGGCCGGTTTTGTCCAATATCTTCATAAATGATCTGGAAGATGGTGTGGATTGCACTCTCAGCAAATTTGCGGATCATACTAAACTAGGAGGAGTGGTAGATACGGTGGCAGGTAGGGATAGGATACAGAGGGACCTAGACAAATTGGAGGATTGGGCCAAAAGAAATCTGATGAGGTTCAATAAGGATAAGTGAAGGGTCCTGCACTTAGGACGGAAGAACCCAATGCACCGCTACAGACTAGGGACCGAATGGCTAGGCAGCAGTTCTGTGGAAAAGGACCTAGGGGTTACAGTACACGAGAAGCTGGATATGAGTCAGCAGTGTGCCCTTGTTGCCAAGAAGGCAAATGGCATTTTGGGATGTATAAGTAGGGGCATAGCGAGCAGATCGAGGGACGTGATCGTTCCCCTCTATTCGACATTGGTGAGGCCTCATCTGGAGTACTATGTCCAGTTTTGGGCCCCACACTACAAGAAGGATGTGGATAAATTGGAGAGAGTCCAGCGAAGGGCAACAAAAATGATTAGGGGTCTGGAACACATGACTTATGAGGAGAGGCTGAGGGAGCTGGGATTGTTTAGTCTGCAGAAGAATGAGGGGGGATTTGATAGCTGCTTTCAACTACCTGAGAGGTGGTTCCAAAGAGGACGGTTCTAGACTATTCTCAGTGGTAGAAGATGACAGGACAAGGAGTAACGGTCTCAAGTTGCAGTGGGGGAGGTTTAGGTTGGATATTAGGAAAATCTTTTTCACTAGGAGGGTGGTGAAACACTGGAATGCGTTACCTAGGGAGGTGGTGGAATCTCCTTCCTTAGAAGTTTTTAAGGTCAGGCTTGACAAAGCCCTGGCTGGGATGATTTAATTGGGGATTGGTCCTGCTTTGAGCAGGGGGTTGGACTAGATGACCTCCTGAGGTCCCTTCCAACCCTGATATTCTATGATTCTATGATCTGGAACGAAAGAAAATTTAAAATTTTCAGAATTTCCCCTCAGGATAGAAATTCAATTTTCCAGACAGCCCAATTTACTACCAGAACTTGTACAGGAAAAACCAGGGGAGTTTCTATACCCGTCTGTGATTTGTGCATCTGCCTCCTCTTACCAGACATGTTTCTCTAGCAATCATGTTTAACATGGTACCCTATTTCATACATAAACGTATTTACAGAAAGAACACAATCCACCAGTCTAGAAATTTTGCATTACAGAGCTTAGAAAATTTTCTGCAGAGGTTTCTAGGTTAGTAATTTTTAATCATTTTGGTTATGTGAATAAATTCCATGTGCTTTGCTTATATAACAAGGACACACTGATGTGGGAGCTGAGAGTCATTGTAGTTACTGAGCACTAGGACCCTGACTAAAAGCACACTGAAGTCAATAAACAGATTACCATTAACTTCAATGGACCACACCCTGAGCATACAGAGAGTTCCTCTGTCTAGGGTATTTCCTATATAGATACTAAATCCAACAGAAATTGTTTAAGGGTGGGACTTTCAGAAACAGCCTTAGGCGCACAAGTCCCGCTGACATTCAATCAGACTTGTGCTCCTCATTTACTTCATCCCTTTTGAAAATTCCTCCCTAAATCCCTAATTTTGTAATTCCACAACGCAGGAAGTGGACAAAAAGCTCCACAATCCCTAACAAAGGGGGCAGACAAGCAGACACGTGCTTAACACAAAGTACGTTTCATCATTTGAATTTTCTCCTTTTTTCCCCCCTCTGTTATTTTTCTCCCACTCAGCATGAAGTCCTGGCCCCCTGAAGTCAACAGCAAAACTGCCTCCGGAGGGCCAGCATTCCACTCTCAGATATTATGGCATTGTAAACTAATCTGTAAAACTGGACCATTCCAAAGCAAAATTCAGAAATCATGGTTGGGTTTTCATAGTCTCTGCTATTTGAGTAATTCTGAACTTTAGTAAGTTGCTATGTTATTTTCTGCCAATTAAATTATACCAGGTGTTTACACCTTTAGAGAGGGAACACAAAAGTACATCCTTTTCCTAACATGACCATAAAAGCAATCTCCTTTCTTTCTAATGAAGTAATATGTCAGAACTAGTTTTTAGCACCCTGTCATTAGGCTCACTAACTAGGAATATACTTCTGGAAATGTGTAGGATCCCAAGGCTATACATTTAGTGCAATTGTAGTGCAGGCTAACAATAGTATCAGACATTTTTTCTTTCCAATAACTGGATAATATCAGATTTAATAATTGTATCTTTACATCAGATTTGAAAATTTTCTAGAAACAATTTTTATGGACTTCCCAGTATACCAAGCAATTGAAACCTCTTCTTAACGATTTAGGACTGAAGCTGGGATATTAAAATCGCCATTAAGTGGAATGCACATGAAATACTAAAAGTGTTCTGATGAATAATTTCTTGTTATAATGACATGCTATAGACCTAAATCTTAGTACTAGACATGAAAAAAGACAGTTAAATCAACTTTGTCCATTTAAATATAATTTTAAGAGAACGAGAACCCATCTCTTTATTGCTCAACAACCTTTAGCAATTTCTTTTGCCCTCATTTATTTCTTGTTCCTATGGGGATGCTGTTTGATTTATTGAAAATTAGTTCTTACAGCCAGTGAATGCTTTAAATTGTTTTCATATAAATCACTCAAATATCTGTTAGTGCACCTAGGAGAGTCCCTGTTTGATCTATATTTTCAAATTTAGCTACAGGGTTTCCAAACCTGCTCTTTGTGTTAACAGTCGTTTCGAGTTATTGATTGCTCTCTCCATGGAAACAAGTCATTATCTCAAGGACCTAGGGCTCCAATTAACTTTTAAAAACTTATTTTAACAAGGCTTAACTCTGTATCTTATTATGGTGCATTGTTTGGATTCCAAGAAAACATGTTGTTTTTTTTCCCCTACAAAACCAGGGGTGATGGATGGGGGTTTTTTGCGGGGCGGGGGTAGAGGGAATACACAAAATATTTTCTCGTTCTACATAAAATTACACCATTGTTTAAACTTTTTTTAGAACACAAAACAAGATTTAAAATATTATCCTTTCCACATATTTTTAGATCTTAAGCTAGAGTATTAGAGCCTTCATTTGTCCTTCTTCTATGCTGAAGATATAGTACCACAATTTTTATAATCAAACTTGAAAAATGTCTAATGCACTCTGCAAAATAAATGCTGTTAAATATGGTTAATTTTGTTTGGGATTAGTCTTCAGCAACAGCCTTTAGGTAATAATTACAGGGAGCTCTGAGATTGCTCAAGGAGAAAGCAAAACAGAAGGGGAGAACCTTCAAAGATGAAGCTGGACAATTAGACCCCAGTGCTCCAATAATCTTTCTACAAAGAGAAGTCTCTGAACTAGGTGGATTCATCAATTTGAATATAGTACAAATTTCTTTACACCATTGAGGTGTTGTGTGCAAATCCATAAATTCCATCGAGAGCAATTAGTGATACACTCTGAAACTTTAGTGTCTTTTTATAGATACATGAAGTGCAGTAGGTGTTTTTTTCCTGCTGTCTTTCCTTTCAGATTCCTCTCTAGTGCAGAAAATCTTGGGGTGCTTTTAAAAGAAATCCACAAGGCATGTCTATAAAGCAGCAGGAAATAATCCTGCTATACTAATAAATGTATATAAAGGATCATATGTAGAAATCACTTTATGATTGAGATTGCTTTCGAAGACTGAAATGATGTACACATTGAAAGATGTTGCCCACACATTTGCCAAAAAAATGATAGGATATTAATCTAAGATTTAGGAAACTGTAAAAATCACAAATATTTAGATTGTGTCTTACATTCAATACCTGTCTAAATTTACCCATTATAACCATCAGCTCACACTGTAGTTAATATTCTGCCAAGAGAGGGACAGAACAAAAGCAATAGCTACCAGAATTCTCTCATGGTCAGTATGGAGATGGGGTTATTTCTTGCCTAGACAAAAGTACTCTATTTTTATAATCGGTAAATACTGCAAAAACACCATCAGTCACTGTTTGCTAAAATTTTAAAACAAACTGCTATGACTATGCTTTGTACAAACATTTTGTTAATTGAGTTTTACCGACACAGAGGTTTGTAGGAAGTGAACCTCAAAGCTAACCCACACGAGTATTTGTATGAACTTAATTTTAGATTTGCACATGTGAGAATTCATACCAGAAGTCCTTGCCTGCACATCCAATCAAGGAACAGAAACAGTGCCCTTTGCCCAATCTTACCAACTGCAGCTAACCAATTAAGCTTCATTAACAAATATCAGATATTCACAGAAGTGGCATTGGAACAATTTTTTTAGTGGGGGTACTGAAACCCATTGAACAGAACTGTAAACCTGGAATATGATGGAAGCCACTTCAAGTCAGGGGTGCTGCTGCACCCCCAGCACCTGCAGTTCCAGCATCCCTGCTCATAGGATGATGCTGGATAATTTCCTACAGATTTAAATAACATCTGTAAAATATTAAATATTTTAAAGTAAAGAATAAAGGTGACAGACGTGCAATCTGCTTGTAGTGATTCCTTATGTAGAAAAAAAGAGGCTAAATTCATTGGATAAATTATTCATTGTGAATTGTTCTCTGAGGTTTAAAAAAATATTTTGTCAAATTGAGCTTTCGTAATTTATTGCCCAACTGAAAAACTTTAATTGTCAACCCTCGAAGGGGAAAGAAAATCACATGTTCCAGATGATGATAAAATGCTAACGTTCCAACCAGTAGAAATCATAGAATATCAGGTTTGGAAGGGACCTCAGGAGATCATCTAGTCTAGCCCCCTGCTCAAAGCAGGACCAATCCCCAACCAAATCATCCCAGCCAGGGCTTTGTCAAGCCTGACCTTAAAGACATCTAAGGAAGGAGATTCTACCACCTCCCTAGGTAACGCATTCCAGTGTTTCACCACCCTCCTAGTGAAACAGTGTTTCCTAATATCCAACCTAGACCTCCCCCATTGTAACTTGAGACCATTACTCCTTGTTCTGTCACCTTCTACCACTGAGAACAGTCTAGATCCATTCTCTTTGGAACCCTCTTTCAGGTAGTTGAAAACAGCTATCAAATCCCCCCCCCCCCATTCTTCTCTTCCGCAGACTAAACAATCCCAGTTCCCTCAGCCTCTCCTCATAACTCATGTGTTCCAGTCCCCTCATCATTTTTGTTGCCCTCTGCTGTACTCTTTCCAATTTTTCTACATCCTTCTTGTAGTGTGGGGCCCAAAACTGGACACAGCACTCCAGATGAGGCCTCACCAATGTCGAATAGAGGGGAACAATCACATCCCTCGATCCGCTGGCAATGCCCCTACTTATACGTCCCAAAATGCCATTTGCCTTCTTGGCAACAAGGGCACACTGCTGACTCATATCCAGCTTCTCGTGTACTGTAACCCCTAGGTCCTTTTCTGCAGAACTGCTGCCTAGCCATTCGGTCCCTAGTCTGTAGCGGTGCATGGGATTCCTCCGTCCTAAGTGCAGGACTCTGCACTTGTCCTTGTTGAACCTCATCAGATTTCTTTTGGCCCAATCCTCCAATTTGTCTAGGTCCCTCTGTATCCTATCCCTGCCCTCCAGCGTATCTATCACTCCTCCTAGTTTAGTATGATCCGCAAATTTGCTGAGAGTGCAATTCACACCATCCTCCAGATCATTTATGAAGATATTGAACAAAACCGGCCCCAGGACCGACCCTTGGGGCACTCCACTTGGTACCGGCTGCCAACTAGACATGGAGCCATTGATCACTACCCATTGAGCCCGACAATCTAGCCAGCTTTCTATCCACCTTATAGTCCATTCATCCAGCCCATACTTCTTTAACTTGCTGACAAGAATACTGTGGGAGACCGTATCAAAAGCTTTGCTAAAGTCAAGGAACAAGACGTCCACCGCTTTCCCCTCATCCACAGAGTCAATTATCTCGTCATAGAAGACAATTAGATTAGTCAGGCAGGACTTGCCCTTGGTGAATCCACGCTGACTGTTCCTGATCACTTTCCTCTCCTTTAAGTGCTTCAGAATTGATTCCTTGAGGACCTGCTCCATGATTTTTCCAGGGACTGAGGTGAGGCTGACTGACCTGTAGTTCCCAGTATCCTCCTCCTTCCTTTTTTTTTTTTTTTTGGTTTCCACTTTTGTTTCATCTTGTTTCCACTTTCAGGAAGTGTTCTTAGGAACCTGGAGGTCTAATTTTTCATCACATATTTTACAGTTCAGAGTAAGAGATGCGGGGCCTAATTCTCATTTATACCAAGGCCCTTCTATATCACTCTGGCAATGTAAATAGTTCTTTAAGACAAGTCAAGTTAAATAAATTTAAGCCCACTTTAATCCTTTACACTGCCATAGTGGTATAAGGGATATTAATGTTAATAAGAATCATATCCAGGAGCTTCACATGGAATTATCTGATATATTTGCACAATGAGATGTAAATGAACTTGACACAAAAGATCAGTCATGCCCCCAACACTGGGCTCCCAACTTGGACTGTGATATCTCAGTACACCTCTTCATTTTATTGCATTAGAATTCCTTCAGTGGCCTCCTTTCCTCATCTGTGTTACATCAAAGATTTTAAAAACAAGCTACAGGCAAAATGAGAACATGATGCTTGTGATGGCCATAAATTCCAAAATCTGCTCCACACACATTCCAGGGAGAAGGATACAGCAATCCTTGACACAGGGGTGAAGAATGGGTGAAGAATTGAAGCTGTCTGTCCTTTCACAGAGTCCAGAGACTTGCTGGAAAATCCAGCTGTAAACACAAACTACGCTGAAGGATTCCATGCTGAATAAAACCTTTCAGTGTGTGACAGCATATACACACCCCACACTGGAGAAACAAGGGTTAAGGAGCAGCTCTGGGCCACCCAGGTGGCCCCACCCTGCCACACCTGCAAAGCCTGCACAATCCGGAGGCGTAGCTTACGAAGGATGCAAACAGAGCAGCTCAGAGCAGACCTGCGCTCTGAGCTCTTGGGAACAATTACCACAGGAGCTCCTGCTGATGGAGGCCTGGCAATACTGATCTGACCAAGCTGGCAAAGGAGGGACTGGTGGTAGCTGTTGAAGGTCAAATTTTATTTCATATTCAGTTCTTTCCTGAGGGGGCAGGGAGAGTACTGATAGGAAGTAATTCAAGGAGGCAGGTGCGAAGGTGTAGGATGTAGCTGCCCACCACTGGACCCTGGATTAGTCCCCAGTGAAGAGGGTGGGGCTGGGCTCCCCTACCAACTCCTGAAGAGCCTATCCCTTGGTGGGGGAGGACCTGAGCAAACAGAGTCTAGACCCCAAACCCCCAACCTAAGGAAAAAGCCCTTCCAGGCATCTGAAGAATGCTCCATTACTGGACTTGTTGTGCGTACCCCGAAAGAGGTGGATGGGAGCGTGCGACCTGGCCCGAGGACTGCATCACAAAAAAGGGACGTGTTCCTTGAAACTTATCACCAAATTTAAACCAATTTTGTTTAAATTAGTCACAATTTTGTTAGATTTATTAATTTAAGTACCAAGAGCTTAAACAAATTATGTACCTGGAATTTCTGTATATGGATTTTTCCACTGAAGGTATAAAGGGATCTCAACCCATTGAGAAAATCTCAAGAGAAAATTTTCATTCTCTACCAAAAAAATACAGATTTTTTCTGTTGCCCAATTATTAACAGAGTAGTAGGTTTGGAACAATCTGAGGATAGTATTTATACAGGAGATATGGTAACGAATGGCAATCTGAAATTCAAACGTGAGTTCAACAAGACTTTTGGAATAATCCACTACTGTGATAAACCCACCCTCACATTTATAACTAAAAACCTTATGTAGTAAGATATATTTTACTAGACCATCATTTTGTCATTTATCAAATGGAAAGGAAGAAAAGCACTTTAAAATTTCTCTGGAATTTGTTCTGTAAACAGTTTCCAATTATCAAAATTTCATTAAATTTATACTAATTTAAGATAAAAAATAAATTAGGCCTACAGTTTACATACAGAAATCAAGTTACTGTAGCAGCTGTTCACTTGACAGTGAGAATCTGAGTATCTCCAGGATATACCTCAGTTTTCAGTTTGGAAAAACAGAACAGCCATACTGGGTCAGACCAAAAGTCCATCTAGCCCAGTATCCAGTCTTCTGACAGTGGCCAATGCCAGGTGCCCCAGAAGGAATGAACAGAAGAGGTAATCATCAAGTGATCCATCTCCTGTCGCCCATTCCCATCTTCTGGCAAACAAAGAGAAGCCAGGGATACCATCCCCCTGCCCATCCTGGCTAAAATAGTTCATCAATGGTTTGTGTGATGGAGTCACCAAGAGCAGCCAAAAGCCCCTACTGTTAGCACAGGAGGAACATAGCTTGGCGGACAGAATCCAGACTCTGATTCTATTCCCAGCTCTGACATTGTCTCATTGCCCAAAGTCATAGTAATTTAACAGCTTAATGCCTCATCTTTTCCACCTATGGCCAGCCCTGGGACTCAGACAACAACAGAGGACTTGATTGTTCAGCAGCTGAAGAGCTACAACCACCCCAAAATTTGCCTTAGCTCCCCCTCTCCCATGGCCACCCTTCTCAGGGCAAAGGTAAAACTTTATGCAGAAGTAAGGGTGGCTCTCTGGCCGCCCAGCTCCGAAGGCAGCGCTGTGTGTGTCCAAAAGGAGACTGGGAAAGTGCACATGCTGCCTACGTAACCATGTTTGTGCACGTACATGGACACGCACAGTATGGGCCAGCCACAGTTACAGTCCTTGCCTCCTCCTGAACGCATGCAGCATTCCCGTATAGTGCCCGCCGAGGAGTGGGGCAGAGGCTGAGAACACGTGCTGCAGCGGGTGTCCTCCCGAGGAAATGTCCTGCACACCACACCGACACAGGACAGGAATGAACTGCCACAGTCTGAACAAACCGATAACAGCCAGAGGCATTTCAGGACAATTGGTTTTAATGTATATCTGTCTCACTATGGCCATATGAGCAATCCTCTCTCTCTCCATAGGAAACCTTACACACAAGACACTGTACCAGCTTCCATAGCTCATTCCAAGCTCCTGAAAATTAGTTTTAAAAAGCAATGCAAATGTGGATGGACCTTGGACTACCACAGTGCAGTGCAGAGGAGAGCTTGGTAATAAGCATTCAGGGACTAAACAAAACCGAGGACAAGTTCTACATTCAACATGCCATGCACCAAATATCTCAGCAGAAGCAGCTGTCAGAAAACGAATGAACACATTTGACCTGACGCTGCTGGAAAGAAAAAGAAAGTCAATGAGGTGACATGTCTTCAGCAGGTGACAATGCAACCGGCTGGTCATGCCAAGTTCGGGAGCTTGGGATGGGCACTCTGTTTAACCCTGTGTGATGTGATGGGTCTTCTCAGCTGAGCCCTGCTAAGACTCCAGTGTAACTATTGCGGGCTTCATTGTGAGGGAGGCTGGAAAAGGCTCCTTGCCTAGCCTGGAATAAGATGGCTTCTTTCATTCCACTTGTTTACAGCCAGGATCTGCCTGACCTCGATTTATTTACACACACCCCCCAACCCCATGAAGGAAACTGTTTCCACACAAGCCACTAGCACTGGGGAAACCTATTTCCGTGCATGGCATTACATAGCACTTAAGCTCCAGTCTGGGAGTCCTGTCAAAATGCAAATGTAGAAAGCCATAGTCATAGATTAGAAAGCCATAGTCATAGTCATAGATTAGCAAAGCCAAAAGCTGACGAAAATCAGCACAGCATTGATGAAAATGCTGGGTGAGAACAGAAAGCTGCTAACCAACATTCAGCTGCGCTTTTTCCACAGCCCAAAAATATTTTACGCAATGTAGCGACCTAATTAAAAACGTTGATTTACACACAAACTCTTGTTTGATTGTTGCTCAATACTAATTATACACAAATCTGGGCTGACCCTGGAACAGGAGGTGTTCAACCGGACACAAATCAGGCTCAGAGGCATGGGTGTTTTTAGCCTCCAGGCGAGACATATCAGCTGTTTATAGGCATAAAACTCAGTGTGAAGTTTCTCTGCGTTTTTATTCAGACAGTGATACAAGATTTCGATCACAACTTAAAAGATATGACGGAGCACATGGCCCAATGGCAGTCCACAGTGAGCAGTTGTCATGGCAAAGTCTCCACAGAGGTTCGGGCACAGCACACACCAGTGACTAAAAGGGAGCCGGGGGCGGGGCGGGGGTTCTCACAGCGTACGGAAAGTTTCCTCCCCTTCAGGGATTTATTTTTTAAACAGAGGAGTTAAGCGGTTTGTTTTATGGACTGCAGGCTGAATTCAGCACGTGCCTAGCCCTCCACTCATGAGCAGTCCCAGTCAGTCCATTGATTTCAATGGGGCTTTTACTCATTGGCTTTAATTTAGGCACATGTTTAAGTACCTGGCTGAACCAAGGCCTGTATCAGAACTTCACAAAAAAGTTGAGTCCCTCCCCGTCCCATCTTCTAAATTAACCTCAAGATGATACCCATATATTTATGTCAATTTAGTGACACCAATTAATGATGACAATGCAATTAACTGGAATCCCAGGCAGTGAAAATAACCACATAATTCCTTCTTTAGAGGAAATCTGTAATATATTCCCAATCAGACTTCATTAACACAAACTATTCCAGTAGAACATAGTAATCTAGTTATGGTCTGTGAAATATGAAGGCCCATAGTGTCATGCAGAATTAAGAGTAAACTACTCTTAGTAAATGAAAGGGGGACATATTTTATTTGTATTTTTCTTACAGCGACTGACAAAATAAAATATTTATCTGAATTCGGTGTCCATCAATAGACTGATACTGGCTGAGAATTTGGCTCAGGAAATAATATTTTCAAATATTCTGCATTCTCCATTTTTATTCTGATTATGGTTTTATACCATGCCTACCCTTTTTGGCAAATTGCCTGTATACTGAATATATGAACATCTTAATGGAATTGTGTTATCATGCAGATGTGACCAACTGTTCAAACAAGATACTGTATGTAGGCTGCTTACTTGAAGAGTTAAGCAGGTGACATATACACAGGAAAAAATAGAATATTATTTCAATATTTAATTTTTATGCACTCATGAGACCATTCCAAGTGTTTTAATGTTATTTATCTTGTATCCCAATTACTGATTTTATACAATTACCATAATACAAAGTTGTCACAAACTAAAAGAATTTCTCACATGAATCAACAACTTCAGTCTTTCACCTTCCTCTCCTCCCGCACAAAATTCAGGCCACAGGGAACAAAACAAAACATACAAAAACACAAATTCCGATCAAATAAGCAAGCAAATCTAAATGTAAACAGCAACTTGAGATATTTTGAACTGTGTGTCCCTGACTTATGTTAGGATTAGTAGCTGCATTTCATGATAAAGCTGCTAACAACCTATAGATTTCATGTAAGAATGATTATCTATTACAGTATAAACAATTGTTTTCATCAAACCCCTAACTTTTCCCAGATCTTTACAACAAGAAAGTATTTCTGACCTTACATAAATTATAGTAGGGTGTATTTAGGATTAACAGTTTAGTTGAAATTACTGATTTTCACATGAATTTATCTTGAACTTTTAAGCAACAGCATACCCTGATTTAAGACCATGCCAATTAGTAAGAATTATTTTTAAAATTTGTGCATCCCTCCCAATATGATGGGTGGTACTATCAATTTCTAAATTTAGTACAGTATGCAAAGGACATTAAGATATACGCTTGTAGTATTTGCTGTAGTATAAGCAACATACTGTGGGAGAATGGTATTTTAAATACCTGATGTTTATTGCTTTATTCCTTTCCCCCCTTTTGTCAGCAATTGGTATCATATTAAGCTGGGTGATCACTGCCTTTCACTTACCACCACCAGCAATGCTACCGGAGAAGAAATTTAAGGTGTTTTTTTTTTTTTTTTAAATCATTCTTGTTACCTCCTTGCCAAAAATAAAATCCCCTAATGCTGGATATTATCCGATCTGGTTGCACATGTGTAACATTTGCCTGTCATGAATATGCTTTCAATTCAACCTTATTGTTTTTTTCATTTGAGAAACCTTCCATTAACACAGGGATTTTATTTTTCATACCAGTCTCTTGTAAGCAGTGACTATTTGAAGGAGGGATTTGTGTATTTTTATGTACACTGGATTTATGGAAATAATTAAGAAATGTGATTACAATTCCATTGTGGTTGTTAACCTTTTCTCATGAATTCTTCCTTAAACTGGAGTACATTCGTTTAGTGTATTTTTATTTTTAAAGCACAATTTTTCCTGTTTGATGATGACTATGAACTGTAGTTGCAGCTGTTGAGTTTTACTACATTTTCAGTCTAATACCTACCCTATAGTATAGTAGGAGTTAATCCCATAATTCTAATTAATTGGTCATCAGCAGACATATGGCTCAGAAAACTTCCTTTTCTATATCCCTCAAGAAAAGGCACTGTACAGTAAGATGCATTCCGAATTGTTCCCATGCTCTTCTACATTTCTATGATGTTTTATATAAAAATCACTGTACGATATCTATTTTAATCTTGATTAATTCAAAGTGCCACGAGGACAATAAGCTATTCCTTACTCAATACACTGGAACCTCTTATAACAAAGTCATTTCAAAATCATATAACTTTATTGGGCCAAATCCAGGCATCCGTGAAGACAAAGGAAAAACTACCATTAATTTCTTCAGCACCTCAACTTGGCTTGGCACTATGAGCTGAGTTTTACTGTATTCAAAACTGTAAATTGAACATTGCTAGAAATGAACTGTAGCTTTTATCCAGCTTAACTATAAAAACAGAACTCACTGTCAATAGGATCAACCAAAGTAAATTCTCAAGAGTGCTAGAAGCCTTAGGAATGATTATCAAGGTAGCAGTAGACATGTTCCCTGCTCTGACGGGCAAGAATCCACGTCAGTGCTACTTTGAGCAATCTCTAAAGCCTAGAAGGGAAAATACTGCAGTGCTGTATACACCTTTCAACGATGCAAGACCTTTACCCGTTTACCTGCCTGTGTACTAACTTCGGGCCAGATTGTGACCAAATGCATATATAAGCCTGAGTTTCAAACACATGCAGAAGGAAAGATCTTTTGCAATCTAATACCTAAGCTTTATACTGTACCCATTAAATGAGAGATAGCTACCACCTGTGCTTAGTAGCCAGCAATAGTCTGACTTTGGAGTGTCTTACTACACAACTGCACTTAAAGAGACTGCTCAAGCAGATGTCACTTCTTCTAACTCATCTCAGGATGTTTCAGCAAGCACTTAGGTGATAGATGACGCCTGTGCTCCAGCTTCTCACATGCCAGGAGAAGTAGATCTAATTTTATCTCCCAAGAGATGGAACCACTTGTGTAAAAGGTCATTAAAACACTCACTGTTGTTCCAAGGGATTGGTGGGTATAGAAGGGAGAGCTTGAAGATTTATAAAAAAAGCCACATTATTTTGACAGGATCCTGCCCACTCTCTGAGCCCTGGGATATGGGAAGAACAGGATATCTTATTGGATGTGTTTCTTAAAGAAAAGGAGAAGATAAAATATGACAAGATGGAAAAAAATAATGTTGGTGATTAAGATATTGGAGAAAAGAGGAGAAGCAGCCAAGCCAGGATTTCATCCCCTGAGCAACTGTCAAGGCAGAACTCCAAGACTTCATTTAAGGATCAATGAACTCAGAGTGCACTTGTACTCACAGACACAAATCACAGGCAGCTGCTTTTTTAAAATTTATTTATTTATTTTAATGAGTTTATTGCTCCTGAAACATTGGGGAATAAAAGGCCAGGAGACTGAAGCTGCACAATAGTGAGCTGCAAGTATCGCACACATGGGAAGAGAGGGAATGACCTCCCCAGGGGGTTAGCCAGGGAAACAATACAGAAGAATTCCTGGAACACCACACAGCAGCTGGCTTACTAGGAAGACAGACCAATGACAGAGAATCACATGGTGCTCTGCAGGCTACAACGGCTCTTCATCCAGTCAGGGATAGTCCTGGTGCCAACCTGCAAAGTTTGCAGTGGGCTGTGGCCTGGCTAGTTGGAAATCACACAGTTGAGTACACTGGGCAAGTGAGTGGTATCTGACCCTGCAGCTATCAGCACATGGGATGCAGGTCATGCATCTGATGAAGTGAGCTGTAGCTCACGAAAGCTTATGCTCAAATAAATTAGTTAGTCTCTAAGGTGCCACAAGTACTCCTTTTCTTTTTAGGTCATTCACGGTGGCAGGTCCTTGGCTATGGAACTTTCTACCAACAGAGACTGAGATGGGCCTGAGCCTTGTCACTATCAGGGCATGACATAAGACTCATCTGTTTGCATGGACCGTGCCTCAAAACTGATGCCTGGAAAATGGCCAGCAACATTTCTCTGGAGACAAACAAGAATAATCCTCCTTAAAATTAGTGGCATAACAAATAGAGGGGTGCAGAAGGTGGTCTTCTACAGGAGAAAAGCCGCCACTGCACTAGAAGCATCAGTGATGAGCATCTTGAGAATGCAGACAAAGCAGGTAGTGTTTTCCTGTGGTGGCAAATTCTGCAATCCAAGGGATAGTTCTGCAAGGAGACACTATCTCAGCCACAAACTTACAGAACATTGGTTATTAAATTCTCCCCATTTTTCTTTATGCAGTGCTAGGCAACTTGACCCATGGTTATGAAATCTAGGACCTATCAAAGGTTCCAGAATCTATAGTGAGGAATGCACACCTTGGTATAATTTTGGTTTTCTTTATATTTTCTGCTGCTACCACTTTTTGTGCAATTAAAACCAAAACCAAATAAAGAGCTGGGAAGGAAGAATCTCACCCTGATACAGGACTCACTTAGCTGACTAGGAGCACAGTTCTCTGTAACACTCAGATTCATATTCTCAGAAACACACATGGAATGACACCTACAAGTTTGGGCTGGACAGATATTAGTACTTTAATCCTAAAACTGGGACAATCCTGAGCCTTGTCTGGCAATGGAAAGAGACAAAGCTTCTTAAAGCTTTTTCTGTTGAGACTTGTGTTAATAGATAAATCACCTGTCATGGCAATAAAAGCCTGCTCAGGTATGAACACTAGCATCTAGTAGTGCTCTAATCAAATTTCAGAGGATTCTCAAACCATTTTTTTTGGTGGGGAGTGGAATTTGCACCGCGAGATCAAAGTCAGCTTACCCCAACAGCAAGCCTGCTACTGTCTAGCACTGAATGCTCTAAATGACAGGGAATGTCACGCTATGTGAACGCAAGACACCTACCAGTCCTCCCAAAGCCCAAGAGCGTTTGTCCCACCCTTACCCTGAACACCGAGGTGTAGAGCCTTGTGTGGATACGAAATTTGTCTCCGCATCTGATCCACGGATATAAAGGAGATATCTACAGATTTGTAGGACTCTACTGAGGTGGCTAAAAACATGAAGGACTTCAAACTGTGTCAGCTGCTGCTTTTTATCCTACTTCTGGATACAATTAACTTAGGCTTGAATAGAGACTGAGAGTGGATGGGTCATTACACAAAGTAAAACTATTTCCCCATGTTTCAGAGTAACAGCCGTGTTAGTCTGTATTCGCAAAAAGAAAACGAGGACTTGTGGCGCCTTAGAGACTAGCCAATTTATTTGAGCATAAGCTTTTGTGAGTTACAGCTCACTTCATCGGATCACTCTCTTGTTACAGTGTGTATGAAACCCATTGTTTCATGTTCTCTATGTATATAAATCTCCCCACTGTATTTTCCACTGAATGCATCCGATGAAGTGAGCTGTAGCTCACGAAAGCTTATGCTCAAATAAATTGGTTAGTCTCTAAGGTGCCAGAAGTACTCCTTTTCTTTTTTGCGAATGCAGACTAACACGGCTGCTACTCTGAAACCGATCTAGTACCATTAAACCCTAACTATGCATTTTAAATCTATTTTTCAATTTACTACACTTAGACACCAATTCTCCTAATTATTTTAACAAGTTAGAAGTTGTATTTGTTTTACAATCACTACATCCCATGTTCACTTTCCTAGACCATTGGCATGTCAAACTCATTCAGTTGCAAGAAAACAAGATTAAATGTCAGCTTTCATGTGAACTATATGATTTGAAAACATAAAAATACAAATCTCTCATTATTTTGCCCTTTATATATGGTTACCTATGAAGTGATGTATGAAATTAAAAGTTTTAAATAATCAAAACTGAAAACTGACACATGGTTCCCAATTTAAACAAAAAATTACTCAGGTCTTAAATGAAGTCTGCTTGGGGGAAGCAAGGAAAGAGGGTTTTCCCACTTAAATACAGTGTTCTCATTAGAGATTGGGTCTTCTTCCCGAGTAGAGTCCTCACCTCTCTGAGAGATGAACAAATCTAAAAAGCATGGATGTTGCAAAAGGAAAAGTATTCTTAACTCTAAAGATGCAGGATGTGTACCTCAATTTTGTAAATGTATTTAAATGTATCCGAGGGGAGCCGTAATTTACTTGTTGGTAATTTAAATAACACTGGGGGCAGAACAGTGTTTTATGTTTAATTAACCATATTAACCTTACAATTATAACACCATACCTAGGTTATTTTATTGATTTTTCTATGATTGAGATAATGCAACCTGTTTGACATTGATAAAATAATGCTCATCGTGAAAAAGGATACAAGATTAACACCCTGAACTGGCAGTAGCCGATGTGACATTGCTGGAAATTCCAGCGAAAACAAGAGATGTTATGACAGCGATTAATCGCTGCAAGAACAGAAGGAGCAGTAAAGTTAAATGGCTGTAAGCTCTTCAGTGGGGAATGATCTCATGGTTACCAAACGTGTTGAATCGAGTTACAATAAATATGGGGACTCTCTCAGAACACCTAGCACTCTGAGAATGACACCCCAACGTGATGCCCAGCAATGCTGTAACGCTGGACCCATTTGGGGTGTGATATTGCTTCCACTGACTCTTTAATGCTACACTAACAGGCATATTAGATTAGACATCAAAACTCCATTGACTTCCATGTGAGCAGGAGCACTTTGCTGATCCTTGAGAGTGTAAAGTATTTACAAACACATTCGCATTGTGATGAGAAAATATTCCCAATTGAAGACCTCCAGACAGAGTCACCTTTGGGAACACAAAATGTAATTCAGACCGAGCAGCAAGATTTAATAATCTCATCTCTCATTTACCATGTTGTTTATCCAGACAACAGTTATTTTCTATTCTGAATATAAGATGCAGTATCCCAGATACCATTCTGTGATCACTGTGGATAAATGCTGACATTTTAACAGTCAGCACGGTTGCTCAAAATTTTTAATTTAACTTCAGCTAAAGTTTCCTTCATAGTGAAAAAGCTTTTGACTGTGTGGAAATGTTAATAATGTGGATTCTGTGTTTTAAAATGGTTTGATTATGAACCTTCCTTTAATAATAAACTGTTTCTCCTTATATAGTTATCCATTGGAATGGATGAGTTAAAAGTAGAACAGACAAATTTAATTAAATAAGATATACATGAGACAGGTATGCTTACTATCCTCTCTTCTAGCTCTCCTCTTTAGATCCATACAGGAAAGCAGTATAGAATTCTTTAGTGTAAAGATGATATTCTAATGTTTGCAACCAATCCAGAGAAATTTATCTAAACGATGAAGAAATATTAGGTATAAAATCAAGTGCACAAAGTCTAAGCTTCCATTAGTGAATGAGCACTGGGGTTTTCCCTTACAAGGGCACAGGCCATGTTAAAGTTAGCCTTACCAAGTCTTTTCCACACCCTTTTGTGCTGTACACAGGAGTCAGCATTCCCTCTTCATGGAGATTTAGGGAGCCTAGAATCAGACCTCAGAACAAGTGTATAACTTCACCTCGCTTTTCCCTGGCCTACTGATGCCTGGAGGTAAGGTGTTTAGGATTCCAAAGATCCCTTGCGTTTGCACTGAAATTTAGCATTCACATGTCATTCCAAAGCTCCGAGGAGGCTTTCTGAGTGCTTCTCTTAACAAGTCAGAGGCTGACGACTTTGGTCATCTGCTCAAGGGCCAGTTTTTTGTTCAGAATGATTCTATTGAGGCAGCGCAAATGCCTTTTTATTAAACAGATTCAATCACTGTCACTTGTCTAGTGCCCAATTTTGAAAGTGCAACTCCGCTGCCTAATTCTGCAACACTGACTGACGGGAGCAGAACAGCCAGACCAGACATGGTCTTTGAGAATTCTCTCTGTGGTTGAATTCACTAGGCCAATTTTTGACAGTGGAAAACTAATGAGCAGAGTCAGCACAAAGAGTGACAAAATGATTCATGGCCCTCTGTTGGGTGGATAACCCTCTTTAGTAAAAAATTTAATTCATGGCATGATACCTGATCCTGCAACTTTCAAGCAACAGCTCACCAGCAAAGAACTGGGAACCCACAAAATCTTATGATATACACCTGCCGGTTTCTGCCAGAAGAATTCTGCTCTGGTTCAAGGTTATACCAAGAATTTTCTTAACCTCTTCTATGTAAAAATAAATAAAATAATAATAATAATAAAAATTACAACTACCAAAATAATGAATAATTTAAAATGAAACAGGAAAGCACACACACAGAGCACACCCACATGGGGAAACTGCCTCCCTGTAATTTACTCACTAACTTAAATACCTAGATATCATGGTGACTGATGCACTAAAAAGACATTGATAGATAACATGTATGGGTGTGTGTGTGTGCGCGCGCATCTTTTGATATACCTAACGCCAAGAATTTATAGCTGCCACCCATTTCCTATTGAAACCATATACTGGCCACTTAATTTAGATGAAAAGAAAAGGAGGACTTGTGGCACCTTAGAGACTAACCAATTTATTTGAGCATGAGCTTTCGTGAGCTACAGCTCACTTCATCGGATGCATACCGTGGAAACTGCAGCAGACCTTATATACACACAGAGACCATGAAACAATACCCCCTCCCACCCCACTGTCCTGCTGGTAATAGCTTATCTAAAGTGATCATCAAGTTGGGCCATTTCCAGCACAAATCCAGGTTCTCTCAGGGGGGTGAGAGAACCTGGATTTGTGCAGGAAATGGCCTACCTTGATTATCATACACATTGTGTAGAGAGTTGTCACTTTGGATGGGCTATCACCAGCAGGAGAGTGAATTTGTGTGGGGGGGGGTGGAGGGTGAGAGAACCTGGATTTGTGCTGGAAATGGCCCAACTTGATGATCACTTTAGATAAGCTATTACCAGCAGGACAGTGGGGTGGGAGGGGGTATTGTTTCATGGTCTCTGTGTGTATATAAGGTCTGCTGCAGTTTCCACGGTATGCATCCGATGAAGTGAGCTGTAGCTCACGAAAGCTCATGCTCAAATAAATTGGTTAGTCTCTAAGGTGCCACAAGTACTCCTTTTCTTTTTGCGAATACAGACTAACACGGCTGTTACTCTGAAACCTTAATTTAGATGCACATTTACACAAAACAGGGAAGGGAGATGTACACTAATTTATAGCCACAATTTCAAAAGAATACACTCTTCTCTCCGTATTTATGCGGTCCGAGCTCCTATTCCTGAGATGTGCTAAGCTTCTACTAAGAGGTACTAAGCATCTCCAATTCACTGACTTAAATGGGAGCTTAGAGCTCCCATGTACCTCAGAGAACTGAGTTCATGGTTTCTACACTGAACCTGCACTACAGTTAACACTGGTGGGCGTATGTGTCACAGTCACCCATTCAGTGCAAAGTTCAATGACTTCATGCACATTCACTAAAACTTACAGAATTATTTTAAAGTGAAAAAAGTCCCCATGATTTGTATGCACTTTTTCTGCTCTCTCATTTAAATTTTAGCAGATGATGTTGACTCTGGAAGAAGAAACATTCACAGATCTAATGAGAATTTTTAGAAATATTTCACTCTATTATAATTGCTTTTGGAAAGCCAGTTTGTTCCCTTCACCCTGCGTTGTCTTTCTCCTGTTTCCACTTCTATATAAAAACTAATTATGTTAACCAGTGCCACGTCCAGTACATATTTATTTTGTTAGTGACCTTTCTTGCTTTAGGCAGGTTTTCATGCCACTTCAGCATCACATGCTGCATGATTTCTGGGCATTAATATTCTACTTCACACATCTCACATGCTACAGCTTTTGAAAGGGAAGATTAAAAGGAACTAGGAGCATGGACTGAAAGTCAATTAGCCAAAACTTCTAATGAATTCAGATTACACAGCAGAAGTTTCTAGCAATTGTGTATATTCACACTCTTGGAGAAGGGATTGGCCCGGTGTCACCTTCTTTGTGTATTTTGACACTACACAAAGAAGATGAGCCCACACCATAGGTTTGGGGCCATGGACAGAAACACACTTTTGGCTTTGTTAGTGCTAAAAAAATCCCTATAACAAAAATATTTTTTTAAAAAATTAGTAAGTCCTGTCAGGAAAGTTCTAACAATTTGGGGGAAACATGGGAGGAAATTGCCTTGATATTAACTCCCTGGCAACGGAACTTCATGACCATCTGACACGAGCAGTCAGACCTGCTGACCTGACTTTTCTTGTTCGTGGGAAATTTGCTGCGTGGTGGAGGAAAGGAGGAGAGGGGAAGGTGTAGCAACAGCGCACTCTACGTGCACACCAGTACTTGTTTTTCAGCTTCTACATTCTGGCTCTGTGATTACAGCTATGACTGGATCAGAAAGCCACAGACTGAAGTCCTACACCAGGACAACAGCCCAGATCCTGCAGCGCAGGAAGAGCATGCTGCTTTATTATAGGTGATATCCTTCAGAGCCCTTCCAAGTCCTCTGAATAGGGACTGCTAGTGTGGAGGTTAACATTCCCTAGGATAGAACTTTAAATAAAATATAATTAAGGACCCCGATCTCTCTACAATAAAATCAGTTCCAATGTGCAAGGCTGTGTGTGAACTATAGCTGATGGTACTGGGAAAGACAAATTTGGCTTGCTTTGCATATCATTGCCCTCCTGGTGCCCAACTCCTTATTGAAATCTGCTCTGCAAAAGCAAATTCTGTTCTCTGTACAGTATATTATTGTCTGTTGCTTCCTAAATTAAAACCAATGGCATCCACACCTTTTCCTGATTATCTTCCTTTTCCAAGCCCTTTCTCCCCGAATGATTTCCTGTGTCTAATTTATATGGTCTCTTCTGGAAGATTATCCACAATGTCACCTACTGGCTAGGCTAGTCTCACTAACATTGGTCCAGACAAGCAGTCCAGTGAGAGGTTTCTTCAAAAGCTTGGATTGTGATTCCCATGGGGCTGTCAGGGGAAGGAAGGAAGGGAAAATTCATGACAATTGTCAGGTTTGTGCCAAGACACTAAGAGGCATCCTGTAGTATTTAAAATACAATTTTTAATATTTTCTCACAATAGATGACAGACGGTCACACTGTGCTTGATGTATTTATTCATTCTCACATTGCAACCAAGTTTTCTAAGTAGCAGGGACTTTGTCTTTTTCATGAATATAAAACATTTCCATTAAAGGTCCATGTTTTTACATTCCAAATACAGGAGAGACTGAAGTTCAAGACATTCATTATGTATCTATCACAACACCCACAAATGGCAGTAGTCTGACAAACTACTCTGATTCAGCATCTCTGCATTCATCCCAAATTGTTTCAAGTGTATATGAAATGACCTTTGAGTTCACACAGTTCTTGCTACTGATGCAATATGCAGATTTTACAAACAAGATTTAAGCTCAGTGACTTTTCAAAACAGCTTAGAATCAAAAATTCGTAGTATGGAACAACGTGAACTAGTTCTTATCAAAATGTCAAAATCTATTTTGCCATTAATCTTTACTTAGAACATCTTTGCAAACTTTTGGAAAAGCACCATTGTTTACAGCACAAAAGTAACATGGAAACCAAAAACTGAATCAGACAAGTAAAACAGGAGTTAATAAACTGAAGTTACAGCTGGTCCTTGTTGAAAGGATCTGTCTCTCTCATATGTCCCCATTTTAGAAAGCAAAAGAAAGACAGGAATCCAATTATATAGTCTCAGACCTTCTGTCCTGAGATGTGGGTGATGTGTGTACCTGTGCATTTCCCCACGATCCTTTGCAAAGAGCACATATATTTACAATCCATCAGCAGTGCCATTATTACAAAACAACACAAGGCCATTAATGCATCACCTGCATATTATCAGCGTTGCAGGATAACCCAACAGGAACATGCCGTTCTCGGGCTCTCCCTACACTCTGCTAGAGCAGTCTATGCTAATACGACAGGGAAGCATTGTGGGAGTTCCAACATAGGTGCCAAATCCATATGGCTCACTGAGACGACCGTCAGAGTCACACAGGCACCAGAGATAGGGGACTCCACACACGTTCCCTGGAAATCCCACTCTTACGGGTGGAGAGAGAGATCCGCACCATTCATAACGGGTGCTGCATGCTTACAGAGAAAATGGCTTAACAGAATTTCCCCAGGCTGGTGCTCTGCTGTGTTCTGTACTCAGACCCAGTCCTAATGCACTGTACCAGGGCATGTGAAATTCTTTGATTATCCTCATTTTGGTATGTTAAGATACAGTTTCAGTTCCATTAATCCATCACCAAAGCTTGATGCTGCAAGAGGGCTGATGCAGAGCTCTAGCTAATAGGAATGAGTACAAGAACCTTTCTTGAAATGTCCAGACCAAGGCCTGGTCTACACCAGGGGGGGCAGGATCGATCTAAGATACGCAACTTCAGCTACGAGACTAGTGTAGCTGAAGTTGACGTATCTTAGATCGACTTAGAATCACTTACTTCACGTCCTCGCAGCACGGGATCGACGGCCGCCACTCCCCTGTTGACTCCGCCTCTCGCCGTGGAGGAGTTCTGGAGTCGACGGCAGAGTGATCGGGGATCGATTTATCGCATTTACACTAGACATGATAAATTGATCCCTGATAGATCAATCACTACCCACCGATCCGGGTGATCGATACCTCAAGAGAGGTATCAGGGAATTACAGCTGGAAAGAGAAGATACACATACCCAACACTAAAGAAAAACTTGAGTCGTTCCCTGAAAAAATGGAGGCTGTTAAAACACCAGTCCAGCTCTGATGTCTAAGGTCAAACACTGATAGTTTCATTTTTTGTTTGATTTTAAGTTTGACCCTCCTCTTCCCCATCTGAGTAACAGTCTCAGAGTTGGCCCTAAGTCAGTAAACCTGATAGGAGGGTGCTCTGCCCTGGACACACCAGATACAGCCGCCTGGAATAGACTACTGTCCTAGGCTACCCACACATTTCTGGAGAAGAGGGCAGAGGTACATGTAATTGCTCAGCTGAATGAGATCTACCCCACCCCTGTGTCTAATTTTGCCTCCCCATGTCATTTACCTATGTAGTCTACTCAAGTGGGAGCTGCATATGAAATGGGAAACAGCACATTTCTGTAACCTGGCTAAAAATGCCATATTACTGTCCACCTGTCCAGGCTCACTGGGAGCAAGATCCAATTCGGGCCCTCCAACATTATCACAACATTCTGTGCTCTCTGCACACAGTCTCCGCAATCTTTTACATGGCACTGGCTTACCTGGAGGTCAGAACTAATTACAGACTAATTTTTTCACTTCAGACAGAATCATAACACTATTAAGATCTAATGCATTTATTACTGTGACTCTCAACCAGACAGTATTAAAACTTGTGAAAGTGACTTTGCAAATTACCAAACAGTCACCAAGTTAATGAAGCAGGACTTTTAAAGTGACTGAGAAATACTTCCCATATTATAAAGGACAGCAATCTACTATAAGGAGAGATATTTGGTTTAAAGAAAAAATGCACCACAATGTGAGAAATATTAATCCATACTGTATCAGACCACAGCTAGCTGAGATGAGGAATAGCCTTAACTCTGATGCAGTAAGGCACTAACTCAGTAGATATACAGTAACAATAGTAACACTCTGCACTTATATTCCAACTCTCACCTAGAGCATCTTGGAGAGACTAAATTGCTTCAACTAAAAGTGGCAACAATTAAGAAAGTTCTGAGACCAGTATCTCTGACTGCCATGTTATCTGAACTCAAAAGAATACGCTGCATTACAGTAGCAGCCGTGTTAATCTGTATCTGCAAAAAGAAAAGGCGGACTTGTAGCACCTTAGAAAATCCTTCTGCCTTTTTAACTTCATGACTTCAAAACAAAGCACAGAACAAAATGGGGTGTTGTTCATTATTATTTTTATTGGAGAGAGAAGTTATTAAAAAATACTTCCTGAATAAGACCGGTCTGACAGCTGTTCTATGCAGTTCTGATTACATGCGATTCTTGGAAGAAAAATATATTTAACTAACCTGTCTTGTTGGGATGTGTGTGTATCCTGGTATTTGTATTTCTCATCTGTATCCACACCGATCCCGAATGAATACTGGCATGAAAGAGGTGAGGGGTTGGAAGGTTACGGTACAAAACAACATGAAAACCAGTGTCATGAAAAATCTTTTCTCTATGACCCAGTGAAATACAGCAGTTGTGCTACTGTCTGACCACCACAAGGATAAGGGGGGCGCAGGAGTGAGAGGATGGTTCTCACACAATTCAACAGAAATTCATTGTCACACTAAGAAAATGTTCAGCTTCTCCCTTCTCTTGGTGCATGCATGCATTCATTCATTAAAGAATGTTGAACATTACTCTTCCACATCATCATAAAAGCAGATTGGGAAAATAAAAATTAGCTCAAATCCTTGAGGAAAGATATTTGGATAGTTGTCATTGGGACAGTCAATAAAATTATCGGAGTCAAGTGGTATTCCTCATGCAGGAGATCTAACAAGGGTCCCTAGATCACAGAATTTGGGGCAGGAATAGGAGTCTCTCTTAAGCTACAGAACCCAGGATACCCATTGGTAGGCTCTCTATAACCTAATCAAGCACCCTTTATGTCACCAGCCTTAAACACAAAGGTCAGGAAAGACAAGTGATTCTTACTCTTTGCTGTTCTGTGGAATGACTGCATTTAGACTGTTTGTGCAGTGCCTAGCACAATGCAGTCCTGGTGCTGGGCACTAAGATAGTACAAATAATAATAATAAAAGAGCTTTCAGGAATCCCATGAGACTAATTAAATACAAGAAACTGGCATAAACACTGAATATTGCAGACCCATGTTCTCTCTTTTGCACGAAGTTAACTTAACATTGAGAATTCTAATAATCTGTCACTTTAAATAGCGCAAACTAGAAACAGGGAGACAGACAATAAAATTTCACTCCAGGACATGTTTCCTCTTAGCATCTGATGGCTAGAACAGTATGTTATTCAGTGAACCAAATCTTCCTTTACCAAAAAAAAAAAAGAAGTATTTTCTTGGTAACTGGACCAACAGTTTCAACCTTTTCTTAGCAGCTTTCAAATCCCGTTATACAGTAAACATTTGTACTGTAGCATTCATTTTCTCACTATAAACAAACCACAGTAACTTAGGCAGATCATTTGATGAGTCACCCAATCTGCTGGTGCGCAGAGAAATTTGCATTGCGTATTCAGATGGCGTGTAATAACGCTATATAATATGACCTATACTAAAGCAGTCTGGTGCTAACTCTTGGGGGAAAGCAAAAAGATACACAATCCCACAAGATCCTAGCACAACCTTTGAAATACACTGAATGTGAATGTCACCTTGGGGTTTTAAGCAAGGAGAGCAATTAGGAGCATAGCTATGCAAGTTTGCATGCTTAAAATATTCCAAAACATTTATAAATCAAACTTGTGCCCTGGATGCAGTTCAATTAACTCAATTAGCAGATCTCTGCTTGTGATCTGTACATCTGACCTTTTAGCCAGATACGAGTAACAATAGCATATGGTAATGCAAGTTACCGATTTGCACAACTCCATGGTTCTGAATAAGTTGAAAATAGTTGTTTCATTTTAATAAATGAGCTCTCTCTAACTGCCATGTAGCCTAGCTAGGGTTAGCTTTATTACACTAGTGGCAGGGGTGAATATAAGAGAAAAAATGCATTTTATGCAGCACTTATATGGCCAGGTTCCTGGCCTACATACCTAAAACATGGATGGATCATGGCCCTCAAATATGTGCACCAGGAAGTGGGAAGAGATATCCGCTATCTCCTTTTGTTTATAAGCAAACATTGTTTGATTAAAGCATGGGGTACCTATTCCATCCCACAGATCTCCACACATCACTGAACAAAAGGCATTGCTAGCCTTGGTGAAGTTTCAACACTTGAGGTACGGAGACAAGATTTTGCCACAAGAACAAGCCCTGATTGAACTTGTTTTCCAGAAGTGTCACAAAAATGATAAAATTTGATATTTTCAAATATCAGTCATTACCTACACACAGATATCATATCATAGAATATCAGGGTTGGAAGGGACCTCAGAAGGTCATCTAGTCCAACCCCCTGCTCAAAGCAGGACCAATCCCCAATTAAATCATCCCAGCCAGGGCTTTGTCAAGCCTGACCTTAAAAACTTCTAAGGAAGGAGATTCTACCACCTCCCTAGGTAACGCATTCCAGTGTTTCACCACCCTCTTAGTGAAAAAGTTTTGCCTAATATCCAACCTAAACCTCCCCCGCTGCAACTTGAGACCGTTACTCCTTGTCCTGTCCTCTTGCACCACTGAGAATAGTCTAGAACCATCCTCTCTGGAACCACCTCTCAGGTAGTTGAAAGCAGCTATCAAATCCCCCCGCATTCTTCTCTTCTGCAGACTAAACAATCCCAGTTCACTCAGCCTCTCCTCATAACTCATGTGTTCCAGACCCCTAATCATTTTTGTTGCCCTTCGCTGGACTCTCTCCAATTTTTCTAATTTTTCCACATCCTTCTTGTAGTGTGGGGCCCAAAACTGGACACAGTACTCCAGATGAGGCCTCAACAATGTCAAATAGAGGGGAATGATCACGTCCCTCAATCTGCTCGCTATGCCCCTACTTATACATCCCAAAATGCCATTGGCCTTCTTAGCAACAAGGGCACACTGCTGACTCATATCCAGCTTCTCGTCCACTGCCACCCTTAGGTCCTTTTCCGCAGAACTGCTGCCTAGCCATTCGGTCCCTAGTCTGTAGCGGTGCATTGGATTCTTCCGTCCTAAGTGCAGGACCCTGCGCTTATCTGTTGAGGTTCAACAAGGATTTCTTTTGGCCCAATCCTCCAATTTGTCTAGGTCCCTCTGTATCCTATCCCTACCTGCCACCATATCTACCATATCCATGTTCCTAGCACTGAGTTCATGTAACACACCTATCTTGTGTCTGAGTGCCTGACGAGTGAAAAGCTAAAACTTTGCCACCCTCTGACTGCAGTAAGCAATTTCATGTTGGGTCTAGGCGCTCTGGTGCTGTCACCGAACCCTGTGAAAGCTACATTGACAGTACGCTTCCCTAGCAGAATCCACACACAAGCTGTGTAAGATGCATACATGGATTTGACACAACCCTTTGATGTGACTCGTTAAAGTTTGATATTGTCCAGGCACGTTAATGGCACTGTCCCAATTTGCCCTCAGCAATATTTATATGAACTTTTCCCAGAAGCTAGTGACAAGGCTTGCCAGTTCTCCACCAGCATCTCACATGAAATAAATTTCTGAAAGTTGGTCAAATGATCACTTGTCAGCTCTGTATTTTCCTACACAAATCACCTGGCTTATGTGGCAGAGGGAAGTGAGTGCTACAGCACAGCACCTGCCTCAGTTCATTTCTGCAGTAACAGTTTTCAATAATCTCATAATTGCTATTTTAATGAAGTCACTTTCATGGTTCCTGCACTAGGCTCACAGACCCTCACTGCCAGGGTAAAATGCATGCCCACTAACAGCTGGGCCAGGCAGCCCCTGCTCTCCAGGGAGCAGCCTCGAACTTGCAAATCCATGCATACTGCCAGCAAGGGAATAAGAGGTGGTTGTGCTCTGGCAAACATGTATATGGAAGCTAAGCGTGGTGGAGGGTAAGGCGTAACTCAGTCACCAGGCACTAGTGCTCACGTCAATGGAGGACCAAAGTCCTCTGCATTCCCCTGTCTTGCTCAGGGCTTTACCTTCTACTTATAAGCCCGACAATCTGCAGCTCTCCTCTGCCGTGTCAAGCCCTGAAAGCTGGCAGCTGCATCCGCTTTAGTTATGGGATGCTTGGTTTGCTCATTTTCATGTCAGCACCCAGAATGGGCATCAGCAAAGGCAGTGAGCAATGGAGGTATCCCATCCTTGTCACCTCCCCACCTGTGCCCAACATTGATGGTGCATAAGCTTTGAAAACAGACTCGCTAGTTGGGGAATTGTTGTGAGTGCTCCGAATCCTGTGTTAGTCACCTGCAGTATGACACAACAAGAACTAGTGGTGCTAAGAGTCCCTTTTTACCACTTTCATCCGTTCTCTCCCATGTTATTAAATTACACTCTGGTTCAAGAGAGATTACCCAGGGCTGACGTAAGCATGGGACAAAGGCGGTTTCTACAATAGCATTTTGACACTCTCAGTTGAGTTGATAGATTCACTGAGCATTTTCAGCCCCCGAAGAGAGACTGAGCTAACCAAAACAGGGCATTATCAAGACTATTCCTGTGTATCTGAAGGTTGGTTTTTCAGCAATCACAGTAGCCTGTGGAGGTGAAGAGTGCTTCCTCTGACAACAACAGATTGCATTAAAAAGGGAGAGGAACAAATACACCCAGGAGAAGTCAGTTTCTCTGTTCACTGAAGTTTCCTGGAAGTGGCTCTTCCAGAAAGGCAACAGGAGCACTGCTTTCCAGCAGCACTCTCATCTTTGCTTCTGTATGCTGTCTGGGGAGTTTCAGTCAGTTTTGGGCCCAGGCAATATGCATGTACATCTCCATATACTGCAGGTCACTTTGTCAGGTCATCAGAAGTATTAGTTTCCTGAGCTTTGACAGTCTGAAATGTACATGCTAACGATGCTAGGTCGTACCATGCTGACTGGTCAGAAGTGCAGCGGCACCACAGGACAGCAAACACGGCTGCTACTCTGAAACATTGCTTGTGGAGGTATACAGGAAGCTGACGGGTTTCCTGCTCCCTTTTATGGGGTTACTTTATGGTTCAGCCATCACCTCTGTCATGCTTCTCCAGCTCCCAAATTCGCTCCGCTTTCCTTGGCCTCGGGGTGCATGGCAGTCTTGCATTGTAGCAATTCCAGAAGAGGGGAACTGATACAGTGGAATCCTGGTTGGGAAGACAGTTTTACTGCTGGCACTGGTTAAGAACAACTCCTCACCATCTTGCCCTGCAACAGAAGATTCCATCCCAAGCAAGGTAGGAGGCTGACCAACTACACAATCCCAGATTTGTCTCACTGTGTTGGACTTTGCATAGCTGAACTTAGAGGGAAAGCTCAAGGGAAAATGCCTGTTTTTACCAAGTATTTTGGGGTGAGGGAGCAGAAACACAGATCATCAGACAGGACATTAAATCGCAACTTTGGTCATTTCAGACCAATTATTGTTCGGGCCAGACCTGCCAGCCTGTACATTCCTGAAACACAGGGTTTCTTTTGCTCTCCTTTCGATTCCAAGAATGTGACAGGCTCGTGTTTGGAGTGGGGCAGGGAAACCTTACCTACCCATTGTTTTGTTTAATACTGAAGGGAAAGCATTTGAGACTTTAGCAGATAGTTACTACCATGAGGCCAGGTGAACCTGCCTAGGAAATGACCAGCATCTCAGACCTGACAAGTATTGGAAAAGCCTCAAATTAGCTGTTCAACAGCTTCAATTTTTCACACTTAGTCTCAGAGTTAAAATGCACCAACTTTCTGCAGCAGTAGGCTGTTCCCCGGTTCTAATTTTATCACACACAAAAAGGCACAAAATTAAATCAAATGTAGAAAAAATATTTGGGGACATAAAATTGTTTATCATGCTGACTCACTTACCTTTTTTGTTTGGCACAAATACTGTACCCTATCCGAGTGGCTGCAGTCTGGCGCAACATTCGCAAAGGTGCTGCAGGAAGCAATCCTCCTTTGGCAGGGGGATGGGTTAGATATCCTAGCAGCTCTCTGTGACCTACATGCTGAGCAGATGCCTTTGTTCTCAGGCACTTGAGTCATAGACTGTATCAAATGCATCCTCTCTCCAAAAACTCATAGGAGGAGGGACCCTGTAGAAGGACATTTCATGTAACTGAGTCTTAATGGGCTGGGGATTTTTCCAAGTTTACACAGCACACTGCGAGTGATACAAGGCCCAAGGAGGGAGAGCCCAGAGCCATCTAATAAATGCAAAATAAATTCGCATCCTGAAAAGCTCATGGAAATTATTTTACATTTAGGATCTGAACATTGGGCCAAATTACACCAGCCTTGCTCCTTATGTCCCTGGAGAGAGAGTCACCTGGGGTAGCAGGGAAATGATAAGCAACAGTTCTTTCCCTCAGGGCTTCTGCTGTTGGAGTCCACTTTAAATCTCACTGTGAGCTCCATGGAACAGAGTGCTGAATTCGGAGCATTCCCAGGCTGCTCTGGCACAGTGCTGCCCAGCTTCTGGCTATTTCCATTTCCATGATTCTCCTCCCCTTTCCACTACAGTGGGCCCCATGCCAGTGAAAGCTGGTGCGGACCCCAGGTGGATGTAGTCCATTATCTTAAGCAATAGACCTCGCACTTTTGTAAGTGTGACTCATGTATCATCAGTTCCCATTGTAACAAATGTAAACCTCCATGACTCAGACAATCAATGAAAATAAAGCTAAGAAATGAATGAACAAACAAGGAAACAAGCCAGCACAGGACACAGCCCCAGTCAATTCCCAGCTCTTGGTAATGGTCTGACATCATTACGGATAGCCAATCAGAAAACGGTATTTGCATCTGGCATTCTAAAGCCGTTCCATAGTGACTATTTAAAACCCTTGTTCAAATTGCCTGCAGGAACGTATTCCAATCCCATGGCTTAGTGGTCTGGCTTCATTTAAACTAAAGGCCACTTTGGGTATGAATCATGCATCTGCAGCACCAGTTTCACAGAGAATATTAATGACCACCTAGTTAAACAAATGAAATAGATACTCCTAGACCAGACACTTTATTGAAACAAAAAGAAAAGGAGGACTTGTGACACTTTAGAGACTAACCAATTTATTTGAGCATAAGCTTTCGTGAGCTACAGCATCTGATGAAGTGAGCTGTAGCTCACGAAAGCTTATGCTCAAATAAATTGGTTAGTCTCTAAGGTGTCACAAGTCCCCCTTTTCTTTTTGCGGATACAGACTAACACGGCTGCTACTCTGAAACCTTTATTGAAACAATTTCTGTCTCTTAACTGAAAGGACCTTCGCACATTTCCTCATCTCTTAACTTTCTTTATTTGTATCTGTGGAAATTAACTATTAACATCCCATTTTCACATGGAGATACTGAGCAGCCAGCAGGGAGAAAAGTTCAGGAGCTGATTTAGGATCAAAGTCCTCGGAGCTGGAGAAGTCTAAGCACAGTGTTGTTGATATAAAACAAAGTCAGCTAACAGAACTCACTTCAGAATGCAAGCCCTGTCCAACTTGTCCTTTTAGTCTTATTTTAGTGAGTTGCTTATTCAGCAAAGAGGTCTCCATTTCCAAAACGGCAAGCACTCCTTTACAAGGAGCAGCACACCCATTTGCTGCACAGGTGATGCTGCAGGGGAGGGATTTAATAAAAGTCACCTTCGTGGAGTATCTAAATGACATACTATAAAAACAAGACACAGAGTCCAAATCTACAGGCTAGTTACACAGGCAGATAGTAACAAACAAGAGCTGGGATAAGAATGGAAATAATTACCCGCATTTCCTAGTCTCCCCTGCGGAACCAATAAGAAGTTATTTCCAATGCATGGATGGATAGTTCTTGCTTTTCTCCCTTCTTTACGCTCTCTGCCCTCCAATTTCCTGTGGAATTTGTTGTCAGAAGGTTTCAGTGGATTCCCAGCCAATGGGAGCTGTGGAGCTGGCAGGCAGGGTGGGGGCAACATGCAGAGCCTTCCTGGCCACCCCAGCGCCTAGCAGCCAGAGGGACACATTGCCGTTTCCGGGAGCCACCTGAGGTGAGCGCCACTCAGAGCCCCAATCTCCTCCCATGCCCCAACTCCTTGCCCCAGCCCTGAGCCCCCTCCCACACCCTGAAACCCTCATTTCTGGCCTCATGCCAGAGCCCGCACCCCCTTCCACACCCCAACCCAGCCAGGAGGCCCCTCCCACACTCTGAACTCTTCATCCCTGGCCCCACCCCAGAGCCTGCACCTTGAGCTGGAGCCCTCAACCACTCCTGCACCCCAACCTCCTGCCCCAGCCCAGTGAAAAGGAGCGAGTGAGCGAGGGTGGGGGAGAGCGAGCGATGGAGGGAGCGGGGGCCTCCAAGAAAGGGGGCATGGCAAGGGTGTTCAGTTTTCTGCAAATAGACACACAGCATCTTAGGGGATACTACACTTTCCTGTAGCACTAACGTGCATTACAAACACAAACTGGAATCTGTTAAACAAGTGTTCCCCGGGACTTGGCTGAGCCCCTCCAAACTCATTTTACTGGTCACCTGTGGTAGATTTGGAGATGAAAGGCACATAGTCCAGGCCCCGCACCTCTTGTAATGACGGTATTTTTTTTATCTGAAACATGCCAGTTTTTCTAGCTCATTCTTTATTAATACAGATCACTAAGCACTCAAAGCTGCCCCAACCATGAAAATAAGAATGACAAGAGCTTACTAGAAGAAAAGGAGTACTTGTGGCACCTTAGAGACTAACCAATTTATTTGAGCATGAGCTTTCGTGAGCTACAGCTCACTTCATCGGATGCATGCCGTGGAAACTGCAGCAGACTTTATATATACACACAGAGAATATGAAAAAATACCTCCTCCCACCCCACTGTCCAACTGGTAATAGCTTATCTAAAGTGATCATCAGGTGGGCCATTTCCAGCACAAATCCAGGTTTTCTCACCCTCCACCCCCCCACACAAATTCACTCTCCTGCTGGTGATAGCCCATCCAAAGTGACAACTCTTTACACAATGTGCATGATAATCAAGTTGGGCCATTTCCTGCACAAATCCAGGTTCTCTCACCCCCTCACCCCCCTCCCAAAAACCACACACACAAACTCACTATCCTGCTTACTAGGAACATAAGAAAATAAATGGCAGGACAGCATTCACCTACATGTAATTTTGAAGTCATCTTAAGGGAACCAGTTTTAAAATGTTGCCCTAGGGCAGCCCACTTCTGAGGTTTGAAGCATTAAAATGTGAGCACGCACAGAACGCCCAAGTTCAGCTCTGATCACAGCTAATGGTTTCTTCTCCTTTCCTTGCACTCACGCTGTTCAGTCCAGTTTGAGGTCCAAGCCAGCCCTTTTCTTTTGGAAACTCCCGTGCTACTAGTCACTCTCCGTAGTTCCAGAAACAATTATTTGTCATGGAGGCTACAAAGGTTCTCAAAACTTTATATGTACCAAGACTGGGGGCAGTGAAGCAATGGTTTGGAGAAGGCAGGTTCTCTATTGTTCACTCTTACACGCTAACAAAGCAGAACAGCGGATGCCCTTGTTTAAGAAAGTGGTGAGTTTTGGGGGTATCTTATCATGGCCAGCCACAGAGCAGCATTATAATTTAGAGAAAGCTAAATTGCAACAGCTGGCGCGAAGATGCGGCTGGCTGCTATGTGTAAGGGCTAAAAGGATCTGGAAAGAAAATGATGGCTCCAGAATCAAGAGGTGACTGAGAACAATATAACCTGAAATGGACCAACCTACGACACCTACTCAAAGCCCAAGGCGGCCTTTCTGAGAAGCTGCAGCTCATCCATCAGTGCCACAGCAGCAACCGCTCTCTCCAATGGAACCCACAGGAGACAAAGTTTCCCCAGAGTTGCTAGGCAGCACCCAGTTATTGTGCAATATTGCACAGCACTGCTGCAGATGCCAGCCAAGCGCCTGACACCACTCTTTTACTGTGCATCCTAAGTCTAGGGGCTGCTAAGTCAGAGGATGTAAACCATTAAAGGGGTAGGATCCCAAGGGTGGAGGAAAAGGGAACACAACCAGAGAAGAGTTTAAAGATCTTCCTTGAGATAAGGTTTGACACAAGCTTGGTCCTTCAACTGGTGATGGGGACTGGAACAAGAGAGCAAAGACGCTTGTGAGGAGGTCAGCAGGAAAATCCAGTATCTCTATCAAGATGACAAAAGCAGGGCAGCAAATAGGAGTAAGAGTAAGAGTTTAATCCTACCTCTGCCTGTCTCTGCCATTGTAACTCAAAGTGATGCATTAGCCTGTCACTTATATTTACAGTAGGACTTAAAATATACAACATAATTTCACTTGTAAATACAGTGTCCTTCTGTCATCTGTATCACTCAGCGTCAACAGCCCTGCTAGCACATGATAAAGCCTCGCTGCAATTGTACAGCTTAACACCATGTTTCTCAAACACAAGCTTTCAAATTTTACTGAAAAATGAGCAGGACTGAGGGAGAGATCACACCAGCTAACTAGCATTCCAAGATAGTGCAATTATAGAACAGGTACAGTCTCATTAAAATTCTGTAAATTAATGTGGGGAAGTGGCCTTATTTGTCCCCATTAAGGTAATCATTATCTTACGTTTATAAAAAACGAGATTTAGAAATATTATGGGGCTCAATCCTATTCTCACTGAGACCTGCGAGAATCAGATGCAACTCCAATTAAAGCAATGGGGTTACACCATTGCATAGTGGAGAGACAGCAGAATCAAACCCAACTAGTGGCTTCTCCCGTCCTGCACTCTTCCCTCCTAATTAGCTCCCCAGCTACAGCTGCTGCCTGGGCCCGGGGATAATGTAACGTTCACTCTGGCCTGACCTTGGAGGACTTTTTCGTGACACTCCATGTGACCCATTGATGTGGCTCAGTGAGAGGCAGGGAAAACCCAGCTTTCTAACAACATTTCCTAGAGTTAACATTAGGACTGTAAAGCATTCAGAGCCTCAGATGGAAGGGACTAAAGAAGTGCCAAGTGTCATTAAATATTATTGTTAAACAATAGTCCTCAAACATTATTAAATGAAGAAATATTTGGATGACTTTTTTTTAATTAAAATTGTTTTCTGAGGAAAGTCTTCATTTTTCATTTAAACGTGTAAATTTTGTAAAAAAAAAAAAAAAGAAAAAGAAAAAAGACAATAAAAAAACATTTCAAGTTCTGTGGCTATGCAAGACCCGATATACATGTCTGCAACACCTACGGACTTCAGCAGATGAGCTCATCCAGCCCTGGTCACAGGTTCTGGCTCTCTATCAGATACAGCCTATGGGGAATGGTGAGGACATTCCACTCAGTTGCGAAACCAAATATTATAGATGCATCATGAAATATAGTCATAGCATGCCTAGAGGCCCCAACTGAGATCAAGGCCCCATTGTGTTATGTGCCTTGCAAAACACATTACAAGAGACAGTTCATGCTCCCAAAAATTTACCATTTAAATAGACAAGAGAAAGGGAAGGGAAACAAGCACAGATAGGTAAAGTGACATACACAGGGTCACACAGCAGGTCAGCGGCAGAGGTGGGTAGAGAATCAAGGTCTACTGTGTCCCGGTCTAATGCCCTATCCACCAGACCACACTGTCTCTCTAAACATTATGAACAGATATAACATGCTCCTTATGAGCCACCTGATCCCTAAAATGCAGATGGTCTGGGAAGGGAAGGTAGTATCTTAAAAGCGTCACAGCCAGCCATCACATCACCAGTGCTGGGAACTCAGATTTGTTTTTAATCAATGCCTGATCTGCTGTGGCATTTCCCACAACCTCACAAAAAGGCAAAATAACTCTGGATCAACCAAGCAAAATGGAAAAATTATTTCAATTAAAATGCATTTTCTCTGTAAACAATACCAAAAGCTCATGGAAAAAGTGTGTCATTTTATATTCCGTCGGTAAATTAAACAAAACAAAAAGTGATAGTGAAGATTGTCTGTGGATGCTAGACTTTAAGGTACATTTTTAATTAAAAGAAAAACCAAAGCTGTGATGCAGCATCATAAAGCAGATAATTTTACAGCTGGATGGTCTCCCTCTGATGTACTTGGAAAACCATTTTCAAGCAACATAAAGTTTAACATACCAGTACATCTGCCTACCCACTAGATTCTACACGGAATTTAATATTTAATTATATTAAAGTATTGTTACAGTGCACATAGCAAGAATGCTAACCAAGGAGAATTTTAGAAAAATCTTTGGCAGATTTTTTTAAAAATCTAGGTTTCTTGGGACTCACAGATCATCTGAACACCTGGATCTGCAGAAATCCAATTTGGATCTGAAAATGTTTATCGACGTATAAACTGTTTCTTGGGACAAGGCCTCCTTCTTTGTGCCTTATCACTCTCCAGAACCACGGAAGCGGTACACTGATACAGCTTGGAATACATACAGGAGGTGGGTGAGAAAATCCTCAGTGCCAACAAACCAAGAGAGATCAGATTTGAGAATCTGGGCTTGCACCTTGCAGTGTATGCGCACACATGAAAGCATTTCCACAGGCATCTTGGTGAATGGGAAGAGAGGAATCCTCTCTAAAAACAAAATATTGCACCTTGAAAATATAGTTTTGCCCTGTTTGTTATCCAGCCCTGGTAAACAGCAGGTTTGTCACCCAAATACTAGACCCAGAATGGGTGGATGGGTGTGCACAACTCCTTCCATAGCACTTTTCATGCGTGTAAGGATGTCCCACAGTGCTGCAGACACAACATAGCATTGAACCACCTAAAGACTAAAGATAACAGAAGATGGAATTTAAAAAGCCAAAGAAAATGAAAGTTTAAAAGGAGATGCACAAAAACAAATGCCAGAGGACTTGAGCCAAGGGACAGTATAGCAAAAGCTAACAGATTACACACAACGTGCTGAATTGATATATTGGATGTGTGGGATGCTCTTCAAATAGACAATAAGTCTAAGGATCTGAACAGTGGAAAGTGCAGAAGGGACTATGGGTGCCTGGACCAAGACCACCACCTGTTGAGGAGAAGTTGTATTGACAGAACATCCAGGGTAGGGGTGCTCTGAGGTACTGTAGGAACAGGCATGTTAGATTCAAAGAGTTTGGCAGTGTCCTGCTATGCTGGGAACCCTGACTCTTTTGTATAATAAAGACAAGCAACAAAGTGAATAGTTAACCGGCTGTGAAAGTGCCAACAAAACACAGTTTCAGATCTTGAATCCAAAAAACTAAGTATTCAACCCAGCTGCAAGCTCCTAAATACAATTGCATGAGGCAGCCACTTCCAGTGAACAGCTGTGTCTAGTAAGTAGTTGTAATGAAACAGTTTTGACAAAGATTGTTCTTTGTGTGTGTAACATGGAACCAGTGAAATATTAAAAATATAAGGTGCCATAGACCTTATGGAACAACTTGGGGTTTGTCACTTTATGTGGGTATGAGAAACATATACAGTCAGGACTTTTCCTCTGCGTCTCTTCTTAGCTGACAGTTTAGGGCTTTGTAGTAAAACAAGACCAGTCTCAAATTGTAAGATGGAATGCAGCTTAACATTCTCAGAATTACCATTATATGGGATGGCCCAAGAAGGATCTGAAGAAAGCATTTTTCTTCAATTAAACTATCATGATGGTGAACATTGACACTGATTGCCTGGATAATCTAACTTTTTGTGACTTAAGCATCTCCTAAATTCATGCTCTGGTGTTGTATGGAAGTAAAAGATTCAGGACATCTAGTGATTAATAGATTCAATAATAATTATTAGATGTTATATAATTCACCAATCTAAACTAGAAGAGGATCAATTGCCATGGATATTAAAGCTATTCTGGACTTTATGCAATGATTAGTATATTATGATCACACTAGCCATCAAAGCAGACAAATTGCACAGTAGTGCAGTGAAAGGTGCATTATGAAAGGTTACAGAACAGCTGCAAAGTTTCCTACAAAACATTTATTCTAGATGCAAGCTTGTGAATCTGGCTGATCCTGAAGAGTTGATCAGAGATTTATGGTGACTGAAAAGAATTCTCAGAATTCTGGATATAAAACAGAGAAAAGCAGCATTGCAATGAATGCAAGAATAAAGTCCCGAATGTCTCTCAGTGACTTTCTGACAGGGATATTAATTATTAATTATTATTATTATGTTGTTGTTGTTGAGCCTGAGCAAGGCTTCCATGTCTTTGAAATTAATAACTTATACAAATGGGAGTGCAGCTTGTCATAAGAATTAAAGTTATGGCTCACGAGCCCCAGGAGATTCTACGCATAAGGGACAGGACCAAACAGGTTATGGAACTGGGAAGCACAGGGAGCTCTGAAAATATTCACTGTGAAACATTTTTAAAAGTACAGTGTAGTGAGTAAACCTGCTGCCAGGAAGGTGGCTCTTCTGCAAAGTGGAGGTGCAGCACAGCTGGGGCTTTATCCTCATCAGTCATTGTCCATTAGGCGAGCAATTAAACCCTACTTGATGCTTACTTTACCGATTGCGTTCACAATTGCCTGGAACAAATAGACAGTTGGTAATTTGCAAGTAACATATTTAAAAATAAAGAAGGTTGTCTATGAATTTTAAAACAAAATGTATCCAGGACACTGTGTTAGCCCAGAGTCTCAGAATCAAAGGCAAATGCCAGAAAATGGAATTTAGACCAACATTTTGAAACATCTGTGTATGCACCATGTCCAAGACTTAGGAGGTATCAAGATAGGGGAGGGGCAGGACTACAGATAAAGAAGTCATTAGGATAATGGAATATGTTATAATATGTCATTGTTTATTATTAATTGCGGATATAGCATCACAGGAATAAAAGGAGGTTGGCACAGAAGAAGACAATGTCCTTGCCCTATGAAATTAGACAAACAGAATGAAATCTAGAGAAGCAAGGAGGAGAGTGAGCAGATTTGGGGAGAGCTATTTCTCAAGGCTTGTCTACCTGGGGACACCGAGGAAAGTTAATTTGAACTAACTAAAGGTGTGAATTTGAAGTGGATGAGTAAACTGCTTTAAACCCCTGTGTGAACACTCTCTTCCAGAATTAAAGTGGCCTTAATTTGGTTTAGTTTATTTCACAAGTGAATAATTCACAACTAAAACCAAATTAAGGCCACTTTAATTCTGGAAGAGGGTGTTCACACGGGGGTTTAATGCAGTTTAACTCATCCACTTCAAATTCACACCTTTAGATAATTCAGATAAATTTTCCTGGATGTCCCCATGTAGACAAGCACTGAGAAAAAGCTGACCATCTAGTTGTTTTGCTTTGTATTTTTATAGGTCTCTTCACCCATCTCCCCCGCTCTGTGATGAAATGCAGAACTGAAGCAGACTGACCATAACCAAGGATAGAACTAGGAAGCTCACTGTGAAAAGTGACCTTTGAAATGGGATTTGACAGATTTCAGTGTGAAAACACAAGGGTTTGTGCTGGGAAAGCAAATTGGCAGCTCCAGGATGGTGAGACTCAGACTGGGAGGAAGGTGGCTACATCGTGACCTATCTGCTCAGACCCACATGTGGGGCACTGGTTCTATGCAAGGGATGCTCCAAAGGGCAGGGGAGGGAGGTGGGGAGGTTCTGTGAGATTTATTCAGTCTCTCTATGGCCACAGCTGATTGTAAAGAGGAAGAAGCTGGCAGGTGTGTCCAGAGGCTGAGCCACAGGCATGAGGCCTTCATTCCCACGGCTGGCCAACAAAGGGGACGTGAGGGGATGACATTAGGAGACTGCACTCCACTCCACAGCCACAGGGACAGCTCCCCAGGAGGATGTGTTCAGAGGAAAAACCGACTCCCTCAGAATGACTATGTAGGCTCCACTCAAGCTCTGAAGCTCATGGGTAACCCTCTGCCAGCCAAAACGGACGAAAAAGCATGTTTGAGCACAAGGCAACTTGCTCATTATTGCTAGACAATGGGACATATTTAGGCAAATCTAAAGCTTCTGTGTTCAGGTGATGAGATTTAGGCAGTGGCAACATTTACATCATCGGGAAAAGGACCTTGTTTTATCAAATGAATATTAAAACAGAGGTAGAAGCAGCCCACAGCACCAGGCACAGTTAAAAGTTGCCGAGTTCTGCACTGCTACCTCGCATCACGTGGCCAGGAGACTACTGGAATAAGTGACCCCGGACCACTGCCACTGGCCTGCAACCAGGCACAGGAGAAACAGCTAGGATGCATCATCATAAATCATCACTTCTCTCATCAAGCTATTCACTGAGTAGACCAGTGGGATTGACTCATCATAGTCTTCACAGCGAGTACGTCTGTGGGAAAACAAGACATTTCCATAACAAATATCAGCCAGCCAATATCAGATCAGACCTTATTTGACTTTGTCTAATGTTCTTTTTAATGTCCCACGCCTTATTTTGATTTACTATTTGGGCTGTTCGCACCTTGCACTGCGGTGTCTGCGACAACAGAAAGTAATCTCCTATGACACAGAGGCCAGCGCAGGCCACTGAATCATGCATCTGCCAACACTCAACTCTGCAAAGTAAATACTATGTGGGCTCTCTCAGGATGGCAGCCCCCAGCATTTCAGGGGCGGCAGACAGGCAAGCAGCCATCTCCTGAAGGGAAGCGGAGGGAGAGAAAAAGGGAAATGTTGCATGGCAAGAGCAGCTGACTTCTTTCCTCTACTTTGCAACATGAAAGGTTCTGAAAATGTTTGGTAACTTGATTGAAGTAGCAGTGAGCAGGAGATGGAGCCTCAGACGTGGCTGGTGTAGGGTTATGCAGCATGTGGGGGAAGAGAAGGTTGGTAGCTTTCTTGAGTTTTACTAAATAGTCCTTTTCGAATATCATGGGCCTGATTGTCCATTGTCTTACCCCAGTTTATGTCACAATAGCTGCCTTCAGTGGATTTACCCCAGTGTAAAAAAAAAATGGTGTCAGAGCACCCTGGATCTGTATTCCTTTCTGTGCAATGGACAGGGTTACTTGTTTGGCAAACCTCTACCTTTTTGCTTCCCCCTTCTCCAACCTATAAATGCAGCGTTCAGTGTGAGATAAGCACCACCATGAGAAGGGGGAAGTCAGAACTTGGGACTAACATTCTCATAAATTCACTATGAGCCCGTCCGGTCCATTGACTGGGAAGACAGCAAACCTATTAGTGCCAGCCCAGGCTGCGCGCATGCCTCACTTGCTCTCACTCTGAGTGTCCTTTTTATGTTAGTACCTTTTAAAATGTTTAACCCAATTCATGGCATTAAAGACATTGGAAAATATTTCCATTTAAATGCAAAACAGATGTGATATGTGAATATGCCTAAATAAATGTTCTCTCTCCAGGTAAACACAGTAGGAGACAGTCGCTCATTTTAGTTCCCCACATTCCCATCAAATGTTTGCAAGTCGTTGCTTACGGGGCTTTAAATTACATTGGTGGTTCTATCGCTTAAAGCGGCAATTGGCTTCCGAGCTCCAACAGGGCAGGTTCTGGTAAAAAGTTTATAGGACTCCTACACTTATCCTGGGAACAAAGAGAAATCATACAACAAACATGCACCAATCTTTCATCTGTTCAGGTGGGACAGCAATGGCAAAGAACCCTCCACTGAAATACACAGTCGTTCCTTAAATATTCATCTCCCCAGCAGGAATGAAAGGAAAAGCAGCAGAACTTGCACCTTGAAAATCCTGCCAAGATATCGATGAGCAGTTTAAAATCCACAACAAGAAGAAACAAAAACGGAGAGCCCTTAATGAACCAGAGCTAGAACAGAGAAACAGCTATTTTCATCCAGATGGTACTAATGTCACATGGCCAGAATTCCCATCCTTCTCCATACTGGGAGTACCCTGGACCCTCACCCCTCTAGCCATGATCTCCCTCCCCTGCATTTAGCAAACTGGGAAGGGCAGGGTAGTCATGAACCCCAACTGTTTGTTAGGAGTCACAACACCCCACCCCCCAAGTTAAGAACCCATATCACATTGCACCACTGGAAAAAAAGCATTCAGAATAAGCCAAAGTTGGTCAGGGAAGCATTCTGCCAGGGCAGAACCACATGAAACCCTTGCCCTGAGCTACACAAGCAGTTCAGAACTCTGCCACGAGACAGCCAACAAGCTCTGCCGATGCCAAGTGCCTGTTTCTTCACATAATAGCGCAGAGGCCTGCATTAGTGGGCTCACCTTTAGTAAAGTTCACAGATTTTACAGACTTGTCAAGGACTCGTCCTGGCCTTCTCTATGCCTCTAACACTTTCTAGTGAACTGAACAAAGGAGTTTAAATGGCTTGGATTGAATACACAAGGCTGCTGTGTTTGAACAGCCATGCCAATCCAACCCAGCTGCAAGAATTGCTTGCTGGAAAGCTTCCCCGGTCGGACGTCCTGTCAGAGGAGAGTGAAACAGGCACAGATAATTCCCACTGGCCGGACAAGCAACCAAAGTTGGGCAGAGGACATCATCTGTAGTTTCATCCACTCAAATTGAGAAATGTTGGCTCCCCTGAATTTTGCTGAACAGCTGTTCCTGAACATCTGCAGCCATGTCATCAATTTGTCATCAGCTGACTGAGTCACTGGAGGAGAGCGGCTTTGAGTGGCAGCAGCAAAGACCAATATAACGTTAATGACATCTGTGCCATCAGTGGTTCCCCAATTACCAGAGACTAGGCAGCTTTTGCTATTCTCAGGGACACCAAATCTGATGCTGGCCAGCATTGCCATATAAGAAAACAGTGTTCTGATTTTGTAACTCATAAGCATCTCCTTGAAGAACTCCATGGGTTTATACTGTAATGATGGCTAGTTGGGCTCCAAATGGCTCAGTGTTCCCTCCTCCTCACCACTGCACGCATCCCTCAGAATCCGGGGACAGCTACCCCAACAACTCCTTCAGAGTATTGTGGTAGCTGACTAGCATTCTGGGGTGTGCTTTGGTCAGAGTCTGCCAGAGAGGGAAGCTGCACTGCAAGCATGGGCGACATGTAATGGAGGCCGGGGGAGGGGCAGTGGCGGATTTGGGAGCCCCGCAAAAATCTCCCCAGCCGTGGCCCAGGTGCTGAGAAGCCACAGCGGGGGCACAGAGCTTTCCGGTTTTGGGGCCACTGGGAGGAGTGGGGCTAGGGCCTCGGGGGGAAGAGGTGGGACAGGGGAAGCTTCATCCACTGCCCATGACTGCAAGTAGCAGATCCACTGAAGAGGGAAGAGGCAGGAAAGGGGGGTGGCTGAGTTCCACAGAACAGCAGAGTCCATAGGGCCTTAACTGAGATGAATGGGGTCATTCCCATCCCCAGAGCCCTTGTTTCAGGGTGCCTGCAGATTTGGGCAGAACAACTGCATCGGTTACATTTGGTTCATGTTTCCAAGGGTCTCTGTGCAACTAAAAGGGCTAATGAGACTTTTTTTTAATTTTATTTTATTAAAGAAAGGGTCAGAAAGAGGAAAAACCCTGTAACGTGGCAATATATTAGCGTAATAGTAAATGTACAGAGTGTTCTGATGTAGGCTACCATGTAACCATTCCTTAAACACCTGAAAAGCAAGCTGTAATAGGAGACTAATGGGTCACATCAGCCATACAGCACCTAAACTGGTGCACATTAACTATGGCACAGAAACCTGTCAATCTATAGAAATGGAAAAGATCCACTGGGTTATCCAATCCATCTTCCTGAGATACAGGATTGCTGCCTTCAGTGTCTCCTCCAGCCATAGGTGCTGGAAGCAGAGATGGGGGTGGGGGGAGCTTCCACACTCCCTGGCTTGAAGTGATCCCATCATGTACAGGGTTTACAGTGTGGTCCAATGGCTCTCAGCCCCCCACTATATACATTGTTCCAGTGCCCTAGCCCTACAGATAGGGGTTAAGATCACTATTCTACAACCCAACAGACCTCACTGGTAAGCTGTATTTCTTCATATTCAGCCTAAAATTTTCCTTCCTTCCCTTCAATCTAGTATGCGTACCTCTGTCCTCTTGGATCACCTCAAACAATTTCTCTGTGGTGGTTCAAATTAGTAGACTGGAGTTGATAAACTTCCCTTACCTAATGGAGCAAAGCGGGGGGGGGGGGGGGGGGCAGGGAGGAGAACGGCACAGAGAGTGTGACAAAAGGGGATTGATGGGAACGTGGGTGTGGCATATGATGCTTTTGGGGAAAAGTAGGACTGCTTTTTGCCCTCTCATTTCAAAGGCTGTTTTTCTATCCTTAGATCAGCCTTACAGGCAACGGAGGTAGACAGGGCGACTCTACTCCCTGTGGGGGGAGTGGTCCATAACATGCAGCCATATATTGGCCTACTTGGTTATAACTTCACAAAAGAAAATACGAATAATGGAAACAAAGGCTCATATTTCCCAGTCCTCATGGCAACACCCATCTGCAGTCTCTCAGCTCCATGTCAGCAGAACAGAAACGTAAAAGGATGCCTCCTTCATATGTCAAATTTGGACATTTCACGATTTTGCTCAGTAAGCTGGAAAGAAATAACTTCTCAGTGACCATGTGTTTATCATCTCCAGTGACGTCGGGCACTAGGCTCTGAGCACCCACCCAACTGCTTCGCTGCTCTGCCATCACTGGCACAATCAGTGGCCTTTTCCTCAGAATATAAAGCTCTAACTGGTGATGTGTAAGTTGAAAGCAACCTGCAAACAGTTGGTTAATTTCTACAAAATAGTTTCATCCTTGACATCTCTCCTGGAGGCTGGTCCCCTTTCTTCTGCCAGCAGTATGAAATGCGTAATATTTATCTGGTGCCTTAATGAGAAAAATGTGACTTTCTGATATTTTAATGTTTTCCTAGATAACATCAAAAGACTTGAGAATCAATAAAGCCTTATCACCCATAGAGCATTTGATCCAATTAAACACACTGTTGTGTCTGACATCAACAGAGAGAGACTTACAACTGTCACAACTCTTAGCATATCAAATGAAAGTTAATTCCCACCTGCATTACTCTGAATTTGCAGCTTCTTGGGGATGTGAAGAATTGATATGGGGCTGGAGGGAGTATTGAGAGATCCACATTCAGCCATGGAAGTTACTGTGATTTTTGAAAAGATCAGATTTAAAAAGTGCACACAACAGCAGCAGCCTTGTTACTACAGCAAGTTTCTTAGCCTGCAAGCTCTTCCGGGCAGAGATTGTCTTTGTTGTGGGTTTGTGTTGCGGTTTAAATACAAGACAGCACAAAGCTTTAAGCAAGCAAACAGGCTGGTTTGCTAATGGACTTTTGCTTGTTAGCTTTTTATTTTTATTTTTTTGTGTGTATTATATTTTTTAATAGATAAAAGGAATATATTGGCTTTGTTTAATATTTTTATTTATTGCATTTTTTGCTTTTGGGCCTTGAGTACAGTTTTGGGAGGCTTCCCACGGTTTATGTCATTTGGGTGAGATTTCAAGGATTTCAAGATTTCCTTGAGAGGAGCTGTGTGTGCAGAGCTCCTATACAACACTTCGGGTGTGCCCTGAATGTTGCCAAGCACATGAACCTTGTATGAATTCTACAGGTTTGTAAAGTGCCTGGTGCCATGGGACCTGGCCCATGACTGGATACCTAGGCACTACAGTAATACTGACCGCAGACAGAACTCAATATCTGGATTAATTCCGTAGAGCTCGGTTTCCAATAGATCCAAGTTCTGAAACCCAAAGAACCGAGAAGCACACTGCTACTGCCACCATGTTTCTTGCAAGTCTCCCCTTTGCTACCGCCACACCGTACCCACTGTTGGGTTATCAGTGAAATTCACCACCATACAGGAAGTCAGCACAAGACTAGGGACCTCTACACAGGGCTGAATTTCACTCTTTGAGAGCATTTAATATCTGTGCTGCAGAGCGAATTTAAGTCAGATGGAGAGACGGAGACTGGCTTAAGATTCAGCTTCATAACTTCCATAGCTCTACAGCTTGGCTGCAGCACAAGACGACAGTTAATTTCCCACTTTCTTCTAATGACAGTATCATTTTCTCGGGAATGCGCCGTTATGAAGCGGAAAGGGGCTTTGGTCAGTATCTCCGAAGTCCCTTGTTTTGAATCTCTTTTGATGGACAAATACAAAAAATTAGCCACTTTCTTGCTGTCCTGACTCCAGAACTCTCAGAGGCTTGGGGAAGGATCCAAATCTGGAAAGTTACTCTCTTTGTAGGGCACCACGAGAAGCCCTTTACTGGTTAGCTATCCTAGCAATGGTAGTCAAGTCCCTCCCGGCTCAAGTGCTAGAATGCTTCAGGAGAAAACAGTTAATTCCATAATTCCTTAAATCTGAGCTGACGCAAGGGCCCCTTTAAGGAATCAGTGAAAGACAGTTACAACGTATAACCACAGCAGAGTGCGCATATGAACAGCATGTGTTTCTGTGAAATACACAAACTACTGGGTTAGCAAATTATTTCTCATTCCACACAAAGATAAAGTCTGTTTATTACATACACCAAACGCTGTTCTTAAGCATAAAAATCAGCCTCTGGAGTCAGCTCTTCATCTTCTGACAAACAGTTTGTTGTACAAATCAATTTGTATTCACAACATCTGAATAGCAGGTCCTCCATTATGCACAGTTCCCTTCAATCAAAGTTTCCATACTGTGTCCCTGACATACAAACAGTTATGGTGTTGCAAAACTCTATTCCCAACTCAAGATTCTATGTGCATGTTTACAAAGCAACGAGAGTATAATTTAATTTACAGATAGAGATACCACTTTTACGGTAAACGTTACACTTTCTAAACCATTCATTGCATAAAAGCCTGTTTATTCACATTTCTGACACACCGCACGCCGTATCATTGAATCTATGCATCCTGATCACTCCTGGCTAATCATAGGAGAATGGAGAATAACTCAGATGCTTAGCTCCAATCATCAGCATTCAAATTTCAGAGCCAGATTTCTTGGAGAAAAAACATTGCAAATAAATAACCTCAATATAAGTGTTTTGGTTTTCTTAATCTGTGTTTTGAAGGTCATTAAAATGCAACAAGCAGCCGCAGCCACTCTCCCTGTATGTTACATTTCTGATGCACACAATATATTGGTAAAGTGAGAGAATATCATTAAAGGTTAATTATGAGCAACTTAAAGGTTATTTTTGCATATCTCACCTCCTGGACAAAAGCTGCTTCTTCATTACCATACTAGAATATAAATTAAGCTGTAAAGCATTTAAAATGCCACAAAGTCGTTAATTTTATTAGCATGTTAAATACCATGAACAAATACGGAGTTTTCTTGGTCCTTCTGCAATTTTCAGACTTTCCCTGGAGAACAGCTTTTCTCTGTAAACTCGATGAGTTTCTAATACTGGGAAAGAGAAACCCTCTCCTTGGTTTTTCAAATGCTCCCATTTCTTTATTATATGTTTTAATCAGAGAGGATTAAATGCTTAAAAAGAGTCAGATCTAGTTCTAGCTGTCAAGTTTCACCATCGTTCATAATATAAGGAGAAGTCTCCTCACACTCATCTCTATCACTCTTTTCAATATCACCAGGTCAGAAACAGCCAATGTCTTATTCAGCTGAGGTCTACTGAATCCCTGATAACTAGGGCCCTACTAAATTCATAGCCATGAAAAAATGCATCACAGATGGTGAAATCGGGTCTCCCACCGTGAAATCTGGTCTTTTGTGTGCTTTTACCCTATACTATACAGATTTCATGGGGGAGATCAGCCTCTCTCAAATTGGGGGTCCTGACGCAAAAGGGAGTTGTAGGGGAGTCAAGATACTTTAGGGGGATCATGGTATTGCCACCCTTACTTCTGCACTGATTTCAGAGCTGGGTGCCCAAAGAGCGGCAGCTGTTGGCCGGGTACCCAGCTCTGAAGGTAGCGCCCTGCCAGCAGCAGTGCAGAAGTAAGGGTGGCAACGCCATCCCAGGCCATCCTTCCTTCTGCGCTGCTGCTGGCAGCGACTCTGCCTTCAGAGCTGGGCTCCCAGACAGCAGCCGCCGCGCCCCAGCTGCTCAGCTCTGCAGACAACACAGCAGCAGCGCAGAAGTAAGGGTAGCTGTATTGCAACCCCCCACCCCTCAACCTTGTAACCCCCCCACCCCCCCACATCTCCCTTTCGGGTCAGGACCCCTACAATTACAACACCATGAAATTTCAGATTTAAACAGCTGAAATCATGAAATCTACTATTTTTAAAATCCTATGACCGTGAAAAGGACCAAAATGGACCATGAATTTGGTAGGGCCCTAGTGAGAATACACACATTATACACAGCAGCCTTTGAAATCTTGCCAAGTTCTTACCCCCATATTATTTGATCTATGTAGAATCAGAACCAGTCCAAGTTCTGAATTTCAGTTTCGCCCAAATGTAACCGTATAATTTTTTCATTGACATCTATTGATGGAAGAGCTTACCAAGCCTCAGTGAAAGCAGACACCAGTTTACTGAATAATTTATTGCTACATTTGGTCAGAGAATCTCTTTCTGATGATTCCACATTTTCTAGGGTTCTCCATTTCCAAAGGAAGGATGGGGTTGAAACTGCAGAGCTGCTTTCTACAGATAATATTGACAGGCTGTTGCGCCCATCCACACCAGCATGGTGTCTGGGCTCCGACTTGCTGCCTATGTGCAGAAGCAGACAGGGATGAAGGACATTGCTGTTGGAGTGGGCCTTTGTGGGGACTGCAAAGAAGCACAAGAACATGAGCCTCCATGGCTTGGTATCCTGGAGGATTCCAGACAAGGAGGACAGCAGGTTGGACCAAAACAGTTTTTCCCTCTTCTAAACGTAATGACCCAGCCAAGCCCATAAGTGGCTGCCTGGATTTTTTGGGACACAACCCACCCCACTTGCTCCCACTGAAGAAGTCATCAGGTAGGGGACACAACATGAGGCCCAACCCTTATGTTTTCCTCTGGGATAAAGTGTCTCTGTCTCTGCAATATTAGGAAAACAGGAGGTATAAGCTGAGGATGGGTGAAGTTAATATTCTGTTTCTGAACTGTAAACACACACTCATGAGCAGCTGTACCCATTAACTCGTATGAAAAGGAAAGTGAACTGCCTTACACAGCACTCCAGACAAAGACTAAAATATCAGCATTTGCACCAATTAAATCCCATCCTTTTAGGATACATAGATATCTTATTATCCTGCTAAGTTTTCAGGTATGGTCTATAACAATGATGCCGTTCTTCTGAGTTACTAGTTAAATATTAAATAAAACAAGCTCTCCGGTAGCACAAGCTCTCACCTGCTGTCTAGCTGAATAATTCATGGCAAACATATTTGAATGAACTGATCTGGGTCAGGCATCCTGACTGCTCTAGCAGTTCTGCTATTAGGTCATTTTAAAACAAAAGAGATGAGCTGCTGAAAGGATTAATTATTGGCTTTTCAACTCTTCTGGACCACGGTGGCTAAAAATCATTACAAATCAATGGCTATTAAACCATCTCAGTACAGTTTATCCTCTTCAAGGGAAAAAAAGCTGGAAATACAAAGAACAATATGAAAAAAGGGTCAAGATCTTAAAAGTATAAGATGAGCAGTGCCGTATTAAGCAGGGATGGTGTCAAGCACTATCACAAGTTCAAAAGAAGTTGACTGCACACATTTCATGAGCGACACACAAAGATATGCTGTTTGTGCAGTTTCATAAAATAAAAACAAATTCTAGCAGCACAAGCAGAAAAGCAGATTTTACAGCTTATGTAGGTGGGTGGGGCAAGAACTGATTTGAGGAAAGGCTGACAACCCCAACCCCTTTTACACATGCTAGGTGTAGGAGAGAATACGGCTCTTTATAGCCCTAGCTAACGTATTTAAGAGGCTTTAGCTATTTTCCAACAATATTTTGATGAGCAATAACCAGAGCAGGACTTTGGATGCAAAGCTACACATTTTAACCTCTCTGTTTCCTTCTCACCCCTTCCTAGATATCTCACCTCTATGCCACCCTTACAAAACCACACATGCTAAATTGCTTGTACAATGAACTATATTTTCTTGCTGCTTAGGAAAGTCACTAAGGGGAAAAACCACCCATGTTGTAAAAGATACAAAAAGAAAGGACTCCGTGCAATGCAGCAAATGAAGAGTTCAGAAGCAGATTTTCCCAGCAACTGCTGGAGAGTGAGAAACTCACAATCGGCATCTCTGCCCATGTGGAGAAGAACCACTCATTAAGAGTAAGAAAGAGCCCTCTTCTGAATAATACATTAGGTTTCACACTTCTCTTAGGATTTTTCAGAGTAGTAACACTTGCATCATTGCTGGCCACTACATATCTTTGAAGTTCTTAATAAATCAACTCAAATACCAGGCTATGTGTTTGGGGATCTCCGCTCCATGGGCAAAGTCTGGGGCCACATTATACTGCATCTCAGTATCAAACACAAAACAGCTATGTGAATGCAATGCAAAGGTGGAACTTAGAACTGATTTGGAGTTTTCCCATCAGGAAATTCACTTTCTGCACAATTTAAATTTTCTGTGGGAAAATTGCACTTCTTCCTTGGAAAATCATTTGCAGTTCATAGATACTAAGGTCAGAAGGAACCATTATGATCATCTGAGTCCGACCTGCACAATGCAGGCCACAGAATCTCACCCACCCACCCCTGTGTAAAACCTCTCACCTATGTTTGACCTATTGAAGTCCTCAAATTGTGGTTTAAAGACTTCAAGGAGCAGAGAATCCTCCAGCAAGTGACCCGTGCCCCATGCTACAGAGGAAGGCGAAAAACCTCCAGGGCCTCTTCCAATCTGCCCTGGAGGAAAATTTCTTCCCGACCCCAAATATGGCGATCAGCTAATCCCTGAGCATATGGGCAAGATTCACCAGCCAGATACCCAGGGAAGAATTCTCTAAGTTCTGCAGCTCCCCCGCCCCCACTTCCCAGCATCCTGCTAAGCAGGCTGTTGGGGAGCCCAGGGAGCATATTTCACTTAGAAAACACTGAAACATCCCAGCTGGGAGCATGTTTTGGTGTTTCCAAAATATTGCAGAAATTTAGATCCAGGTAAAATTTCAAGTCTGTTTTTTTCATCCCAATTTGGGATGGAAAAATTTCCAAAAATCTCAGAAACGTTCACAGAACTGAAAAGCCATTTTCCAGCCAGCTGCAGGGGAAATAGCAAGCATTCAAATGTCAGGAAATTCCAAAAGTTGTTTCCATGATAATTGACTCAGGAGCCACCAATGCTGGCCAGTAAGTTAGTGCAGAATGCCACTGGCTTGTTATTACGTGGTCCTATGTGCCAAGAGTGCATTATACTAATGTTTTGTGGCCTATCCTGGCTGCCAACTGGTCTCTGGAATTTAAAGTGGTAATTTGGCTGCATATAGACCTGCCTACAGGGTCTGAGATCTTCCTGCCTGAGAAGCCACCTCTCACCCTCTGCCATACTGCTCCAGCTGCAATCAGTGGAAGCAGCCAAGTTAAGAGCCCCCTAATTAATAAATTGAGAGGGCCAGTGGCAGAGTGTTTTGCATGAAGGACCCTGTGCACTCTAATTGTTATGTGATTAGCTCTGCTGTGTATTGAGGTTTTCACAATAAAAACCAATTTAAAAAATAAACAATGTTAAAGTAGAAACCACACTTTTTTATTTAAAAATAATCAACTCAGCTAATTGAGAAAATTTCACCATATACCCAGTGCAATAAAATACAAGCTCTTCAGCACAGACTGAACTGGAGAGCTGTGCTTCCAAGGTAATGACCTTAACACTGTAAATTAATTCTAAAGCACAATTGTTTTCAATCTTCATTTAAAACCAACCTTAGTTAATCTTGCTTTTAATGACATAGGAAATGGAAATTCCCATAATAAAATAAGTTATGAATATTTATTATTCTATTTTTACCTGAAAATTGAATAATTCATCAATTAACTTTACGATTAATTATTCAATACAAAATTAATATACTGCAAAATTCTAACATCTTTAGAACCCCATAGCACTTTCTGATAAAAACTAACAGCAGAAATATGATGTGATTATGTAATGTGTGTATATATGGGGTATGTGGAACCACACACACACACACACACACACACGCAGCAGCCTGTCTACACTACCCGCCGCATCGGCAGGTAGTGATCAATCTATTGAGGATTGATTTATCTCGTCTACTGTAGACGCGATAAATCGATCCCTGATCGCTCTGCCGTCAACTCCGGAACTCCACCACTGCAAGAGGTGGAAGCGGAGTCGACTGGGGAGCAGTGGCCGTCGATCCCGCGCCGCGAGGACGCGAAGTAAGTGATTCTAAGTCGATCTAAGATTTGTCAACTTCAGCTACACTATTCTCGTAGCTGAAGTTGCGTATCTTAGATCGATCCCCCCCACACACACACACCCAGTGTAGACCAGGCTGGCTAAGGTTGCTTTCTTGCCTTACCTCTAAATATAGGAATGGACTTGGGAGCCAGGGACTATGTACCCTGGATAAGCCACATTCCTCCCCTGAAAATTTGGCTGCTTGTCTCCTGGGGCAACATACAGACATTTCAAAAATTCATAAACTCACAACAAAATCGTAAGTAAGGAAAGTTTAAGACACAAAATGTTCATTAAGCTAGAATGAAGGTCAAGGGAAAAAATAAGACTTCAATCAAAACCAACCTTAAACACTCAGGAAATTGAGAGATTAGGTTAGACTGAATGAAATCGGGACATTCACAGTTAGAGGACTCATCCTTAGCTCTGTCCTCAGAGCAATGCTCTGAGAAAAAGCAGAAACCCTGAGACAGCCCTATCAATCGGTATCAAAGAGCTTCATCTCTTTAGTAACCAGTAAAGCAAGAGTCCCGTCCTCTTAGTCCTGTAGCAGTTGTGCTGATTCCTGCCCTCTTTGAATATTTTTCTGTGGCTTCTACATGCTGTAATGTTATAAATTATTAGCCCTACAAATCACTTAATGAGGGCCATCGTTTCCCACTTTTCTTTGAGATTCCAACAATTATCCATGTGCCACAGGCTCAGAGCTAGCGCATCTGCAAAGAGATATCAAAGCACTTTCAGGAAGAGAGACGATGGCTAGGCAGCAACAGAGCACTAGAGATGGGCGTGCACAGAGCCAGTTAAAAGCCAATGTTCTGTCATGCACACGCAAGTTGGACAAGTACAGTCAGTATCTTCTCCACCTTCAAGACAGGTGAGGCTACAGACTGCAGGTACCTTCAAACCATTATGAAAACAAAGATGCCAAAGGAAAGATGCATCCGATGAAGTGAGCTGTAGCCCACAAAATCTCATGCTCAAATAAATTTGTTAGTCTCTAAGGTGCCACAAGTACTCCTTTTCTTTTTGCCGATACAGACTAACTCAGCTGCTCCTCTGAAACCTTACAAAGTGTGCGAAAGGAAGGAAGGTGTTCTCTGTACAGCTTTGTGCATTATATAAAAGTGTGAAATAAAAATCCAGCCCTCAACTACTTCTGAACAGTCAGAAATTATAAATTGTTCATGTGCGCATGCACGTAAGTGAGAAATGCACATTCTCCATTTCCAACATCACTTTACAAACCAGACCAGACCTTATTTAATGTATTTATTTGTTATGAACTGAGTCTTGCAAACTTTGTGATTTATGAGGTCAGAATTTATCAATAGGAAACACTACACACTCTACTGTCCTTGTCTATTAAATGAAAAGCTATGCTTGTTTTCCTAACTCAGCAGAGGGAAATTAAAATGCTAAAAATAAACCAGCAGGTAGCAAAACTAAAACTAAATTACCACAAATAGATAGTGACACTGTATGTAAATTGCTATTGATTTGTACGAGTACATTGTAACTGAACATTTTTAGTTTCAGAAATATTAATCACTGCCAAGTCTCACTGCCTAGAAATGCCAGACGCCACCTTCCTAGGCTGCGAATCTCCAACTGGGATTTCCCCCTTCCTTCTCCCCCCGGCCCTTTCATTAGTGCAGAGTACAGCTCACCACAGTGCCAACAGTTTATAAGGAAATGCTTTTTTAAAAAAAAAGAAACCTCAGCTCACAGTTTTGTGAGTACCACAGCCAAAGCACAATTGTTTTGTATGATCTCTGAGCCTGCCCTCCCTCCACACTCCCAGTCACGTCCCAATATCAGAACGTCTTTCAGGTGGTAGTAATGAAAATAAGACTTGAAATGGCAAGATGCCACACAAAGAGGGCAAAGAAAGATTGGAGGGGCAATTTTCCAACTTGCAGGGCCTTAACGGAACACTCAGCTCCCAAAGGAACGTTCACATCGGTACTTCAGCAAGTAACTGGCTGTTGTAGGTGCCTGAAATGTTCATTTAAGTGTCCATATACGGGACATTCACATCTTCTAAAGATGCTTAGATTGAGAAATCAGGGATTGTCTGTCTGGAATTGTGCCTCAATCAAGCAGTTTGGTGTCTACTATTTCTTTGCAATCCAGCTGTATGATCCATGGCTTCTTGGAAATGACCGTGCTCTCTGGGCTTGCCAACAAGGGGGTGAAGCAACATCTAGGAGCTAATGAGTGAAATCTCCACTCAGGACCAGGACTGTGTGGCGCTGAAACTACAACACAAGAATGCAAATCCCACTATAGCCATTTCCTTCAGGATTATCAGAGTCTCAGCAAGGGAAAACCTCAACACGATAGTCAGCAGAGCTAGCAAAAGGAAGTGCCTTTAATTCAGGCTGTTCATCCAAGACCCCTCCTTTCTAGCCTTCAGTCGTTAGGCTTCTACATGCTAGGAACTTAAATATCTAGAGAGACACAGAAAGAGGCAGATTGTTTCCAGAGGAAGGAGTGCCCCTCTTAAATTCCCAAACAATGTCTTTGTTCATAGAAAACACACCAAGGTGCAATGATAAGGCATGCATGGCCAATGAGGAAGAAAAGTAGGTTTGTGTAGAATACTCGGGGGGGGGGGGGAATATTCAAAGCACAGCTATTTTACATGAACTTGTGTATACCACTGCCAAGCTCAACGAGACCTGGCGTTAGCGTTGAGTTTCAGCAGCCTGCTTATTTAAAATCATACATTCTCTCTTATGGGCTGGAGGGGCAGTGAGAAACCCAACTCCTGCAGAAGTGAAATGGCCAAGTATACACTGTATAACTGAACAGCAAACTTTGCCAGATCTTTTAAACTGGCTCTGAAATTAATTTTCGGCTTTTGCTACAATGGCGTATTCTCAGACTGCCAAAGTGATCACTTGGAATGTGGAGCCATTCAGGCAAGTTTGAGACTTTGCCAATGATTGTAGGTTTTATGTCATAAAAAGAATTTGCAAGACATATTAACAAAATACTCCAGCATTGCACTATGTAACCAGGATATGACCATATTAACTGCACAGTTTGAGGAATGTGTTTATTGAAGGGCTTCTCTACACAGGGACACTCGGGAAAATTAATCCAAATTCATTAAAAAGGTGAGAATTTAAAGTGGATTCATCAAATTGCATTAAAACCTGTGTGGACACACTCATTCAGAATTAAAGCGGCCTTAATTTGGTTAAACTAGGAAGACATTTGCAGAATCCCGGTACTAGTTGTGCTATAATGGCTGTAATTTCATTCTGTATCACCTGGTTTATCTCCGTAGCCCATTTTAGCATGCAGGCGGAATTTGCAGAAATACTCTAGGTTTCATTCCTGGCCACTGTCCATGCTGAGTTCTGGAGGTATCTAACAGAATATCTGAACACATAGATCAGCACAGGATTGGTCATTGTCTTTGAAAAATTAAGTACAGTGTTAAGAACAAAGGTTATCGGCAGTTAAAACAGGTCTACCTGAAATCATCCTCTCTGCAGTCCTCACCTGTCAGGCAGCTCTAGTTCCATCAGGAAACACTAATTTGATGGAACTTGATTTTTCTAATTTATGTGACCACAATCCAATCTAAGGTGCACTGATCTGCTAACACACACTCGTCGTTCACGGTTTCACTTAATTCACAAGAGACTGGAAACTCAGAGCGAAGGTTTCTTGAAGAATCTGTATTTTATATTGTTGTTGTGCTGAAAAGTTCATGCACATTTTCAAATCCTGGCCACATCTAGGACTTAAAAGTCCAAGATAAAGACAAATGGAGATACCTGTACTCTGAAAATCCTTTTCTTGTAAACTTAGGTCAGACTCTTCTGTTTAATCACTTTCATTGATTTTTATGTTATAAAAAAGACAAAATAAGTAGTATCAAGCAAAGACAATATGGATAACATAATGCTATGAAATGTAGCATAAAAGAGATAAATAACCCTGCATCAAAGCACAAATGTAGAAGGTAAAATCTGTATTCATCAGTTACAGGAAGAGACACGATTTAATTCTCAATAATCAAACTGCAGTCCTTATAGAGAAACTGGGATCTAGTGGATTGAACAGCTAACTCCAGTGCACGGAGCCTGGGTCTACAACTGCTGCGATTCTAATCCCAATTCTACTGATGTCCCTTTGGTTTTAGCCTGTGGTAAGTCATTTAGCCTCGCTGTGCCTCAGTTTCCTCATGTTGGAAACAAAGGTAATACTAAGAGCTGATTGGGAACTTTTGAACTACACTTTTTTTCATGGAATCATGTCAGTTCTGGGTTTAGGAAAGTTCTGTTAGGATGAAATTTTTGGTCAAAATCAGAGAGAGAAAGAGACTGTCTGAGAACAGTCAACAGCCTAGTGGTCAGGCAGATGCACATTCGAGTCACTGGTCGACATCAGAGCCAAGACTTAACTTCGGTCTCCCACATCCCAGGTGAGCACCCTGACCACGAGGCTATAAAGTCAGTCTTCTACACACTCTTCCCCTTACCTCCCCCTATCCCCCCCTCATTGGAGCTCTTCTGCTTTGTATAAATATTCATTGAACCATGGGGGAGAGAGAGACTGACTCTTATAATCTGGTCGTAGGGGCACTCACCTGGGATGTAGGAGACTCAAGTTCTTGCTCCAAATCAGGAAGAGCTACTGGTTGCAACAAACCTTTCATTGGGATGGTTTTGCAGGTGAGGCATGGGATCCCTGGTCAACAGCCGAGACTCACCCCAGAACAGCCAATAGCTCAGTATCTAGGGCACTCACCAGGGACGTGAGGGATTTGAAGCCGGTGGTGTTATGAGGATTAAAGTTTTTAAACGTGCTTTGAAAATGAAGAGCACTAGAAAAAACAGTAGTTTTAGAATGTATTGAGGGAGAAACCAAGATTGATTGTGTCTGGAAAATCCACTGTGCCACTGAATACCAGGATGCCTTTCACAATGAAAATAATAATTTTATTCCACTTCCTATGGGAATGTTTAGTAATTTTCCATGATTTGCATTTAAATCTAGAAGCATCAAAGATTTTATTAGTGCTACATTACAGTAGAACTTTATTAATTCTCACTAATGACTAGAAGATCCATTGTGGATTAGTTGGCAAATTAACAAGTAAGCAAGCAAATATGATTACAAGAAAACATCAAGGTTACTACATCACCAAATGTACTTTGTTAATTTATGTTGATACATTGTTTAGTTTTAATTAATTAGTTATAATAATCTCCAGTATGTTTATTAGCATATTTTGCAAAAATAACAAGCTCTTAGTTACACAAAACCAAATAACTACAGTGCTGTCCGACATTTAATCTTTATTGACCACGAGAAAGTCACTTTACCATGAGATTTGTGAAATTCATTGATTCATACGTTCAAAGAAACGTCTGGTGTCTCTATGACTCTTTGGAAGATTTCTCATTGCTTCTTCAGTCATTAGGATTCTGTTAATAGACATGCATAAGGCACTTTCTTACCCACAGGTTACAGAGATCGCATACAAACATTAGGACATCCGTGCTCACCATTTCTTTGTAAACACGGGAACTCAGTTGTTTTAACTTATTAATACCCTTATTATAGATAAATGCACCGAATTATTAAATGGAAAACATTAAGCCATGTTGAAACTCCAGGCATGTAGATACGGCCTGAAACCCGGAGCCACCCCCTCTTCTGCCAGCCTGTATATTAGTGCAGTAGAATTATTCCATTCAACACATTTCAGCCAGAGCAAACGCCCCACCCTGAAAGAAGTGTTAGGTTTCCGTTATAAACACGCCCTTCAGACAGCAGAGCTGTGCTACCCAGTGAAAAGGAAAGGGGAGACAAACTGGCACTGCACTTTCCTAAATCATTCACATGCACATTTCAAATTACCTCTGCACATTCCCTTGTGAACACACAGCGTTAGTTGGAGCCAACTCTGCAAAGGGTCTCATCTCTGCGATTCACAACATCCCATTATCGACCTTTCAGGATGAATAGTAGTTCGCAATTAGCTCCTGTCATGTGACATTATTGTATTGTAATGAAATATTGTCATCAATATTCAACACCCAAGAGCCTCACCCTATGATCTTGAACTCCAGCCTTCAGATACACCACTGAAGGTGACATCATGGCTAAGGACCTGCAGAGGACACCAAGTTTCTCTCTTCTGGATGCACACATGCCCCAGGCTGCAGTTTGGACTCTGCACGCCACACTTCTCATCGGGAAAATATCTGACAGAGACAACTTTTTGTGGAAAGAAAACTACTTTTGCAGAAGAGCCACTCACAGCCCCTTTCCCTATATATTTAATATTACCACATGGCTGCCTCCCACTAAAGAAACACAGCACCCAATTACTGAATCACCCTCTAGGATGCAATAAGGACTATTTGTATTATTAGACCATCAGAAAGCAGCACAGACAAGGGTCAACCCCTTCCTGAAACTCTTATACCCAACATCTCTATGAGCACCAACTTCCACGATTCATTTCATAGCGATGCCTCAGCTCACACTACATATCATTTTATTAAGAAACTCTATAAGTGTCAGTGGTGCAATTCATTTTTATTAATTTCCTAAAATGAAATTAGCAGCACCTGTAGCAGCAAACAAAGAATGGGGAATGTTCTGGTTCAGTGCTGGATCGATGTCATTATTCTTTAATACCAAGAGACCTGTTTGTATGAACTCAGCATTTAACTGCACCAATTAATTTCAATATTAAAAAAATTTCAAAATGAACTCAACAACTAATTTAAGAAGGTCCTTGAACAGCCGTTGCAACTTTCCTCCTCATGGGACATTATGCTTTCAAGTATAAATACACAGGAGCAGGATATTGTAATATTAATAGGAAAATTGCTATTTTCATGCATTGCCTTTAGCAAACTAAACAAACCCTTAAAGTCTTAAACATTTCTACAAACACATGCATATTTCTGATGTATTTAATGGTGCTGTATATATCCCCTGACTCTGCTTAATACGCTTTCTGACCACGCAACAGGCTGAGTTGGCAAAGGCTCAATGAGACATCTTTTTGCATTAATTCTATAACTTAAGCTCCCAGGTCAGAAAACAGCCTTTCCAAATGCAATCATTTTACCTATTGTTCTGAAGTCAATGAGTGGAGTCAGACAAATGGTTCACACAGCCCCAAGAAAAAGGTGGAAGCACCCAGAGACTGCAGATTAAGATGCCTGTCACTAGTGATCAAATATAGACCCCCACCCAGGCTGGAGAGGTGTGTGACACTTCACCCCAAGGGAGCACCATGTAACCCCCATATTCATCATTCATAATTGTTATATTGCAAATAAAGCATGCCATGTAAGGTACCATGGGAAAGGTTATGACCTGCTGAAACCCATTGTTCCATCTAAATATGTATATCATTAATACATATGAAGGTATGAGAATTGTGTAGTTTGATTGTCACTAAAATATGCAGTGGGTTTGGGAAGTGCCCAGATACTAGCTCCCCGAAAGACAATAGCAAGGAAAGTAACCAACGCCACGGCAGGTGTCAAAAACCATCAATAGCCATTGTCCAGCAAGGGAGCTACAATGCAATGACTCACCTGCACAAGGCCACACCAGGGGAATTGCTCAACCTGGCCTGGGTACTCAGCAATGCCCCCAGACATGCCTGGATTTGTGTTCTCCAAGCACATGGACTGAAGGTATGAAACAGAACACCAGGGCCCCACGCTTGGCCTTTTCTCCTGACCCCACCTATGCTGCAAGCAACAAGGACACTAAAGACTCCAGAGGGGACCAGCCCAGGTTTCAAGGGAGAAACCTTTGTCCTATGAACTGCAATATCCAGTGGGGTGAGAAAAACTGCTTAATCTAGATGTTGCCCAGTCTTATAGGGTTGAGAGTTTAGACTACGTGCTTATATTTTAATAACCACTCTGACTTTTTGCCCATCACTTAATCTATCTTCTGTGATCAGTAAACTTGTTTTACTGTTTATCTTTACCAGTGCGTTTGCCTGAATTGCTTGGTAAATCTGCTCAGATTTAGGCTGGTATATAGCCACTTTCCACTGATGAAGTGGTGAACCAATTAATAAACTTGCATTGCTCAAGAAAGGGTCTTGAGCAGTGCAAGACGGCATATTCCTGAGGTACAAGGCTAGGAGCTGGTGGGATTTGGCTGGTGCCTCTCTGTGAGATTCATGAGTGGCTCTGGGAGCATTCATGCAATCCAGCTGGGTGTGTGGGGCTCCACATGCATTTGTACTGAGTGATAACAGCACTGAGAGGGGTTTGTTGCTTGTCACTAGCAAAGCACTGAGAGAGACAGCCCAGGCTGGAGAGTTAAGGAGGCGCAGCGGTCCCACAGTCACAGGCTGCACCCCAGGGATCCCATCACAGTGTTCACCTAAAGTTCCTTGGCAGAAAGAACCTGAACTATCAGCCATTGTAGGAATACATTTGAGTCTGATGGAACTGAGCGCCCCACCTGTAACACCACATGTGCAACAGCACATGAAATTTCTCACCTCTCAATCCTCACACACACCCCATTTTGATAACGATTAATGAAGAACTTGTTTAATAATGTACGAGGATGTTAAGGCAGCTTGAATGCTTGAGAAGTGGGGGTGGAGAGTGTCCTAAGTTTAACAGAAGTTGGCTTCGGACTTCCCAAAGAAAGCCACCCTTCTCTGTTCTTTAACTGTTCTTCTACCATCCTCCTTTGTCTAAATCCTCCCCTCAGCTGTGAGCTATTAAACATTCGGCGAGTTAATTTGTACTATTTGTTACGGTCAATAGCCATTCTTGTATCTTACTATAATTTCTGCCCCTACTAATTACAAAGGAATATGATGCCAAACCAAGCAAACTATCAAAGATTCATCTTGTGCTGTGTCTGCTGTTACCTCTCTTTGCATTTGCATTTCTTGGGGACATACTCAATGGGAGATGGAAGAGGCACACTCTGGCTTTACAATATGCTCTTGTCTGCATTAAGCATTGTTGGGCTGCTCTCCAGGCAGTGGTTAGCACATTGAACTTCAGAGACTAGAAGTGGAAGGGCCTCACTTCCACTTACTCCGGCATCCTCCCAGGAAAAGCACCGGAGTTCCTTGTATTATCTGGAGGCAGGTCTTGCCTGAACATAGTTCATTATTCCTCCAAAAATGTGTTCTGACGCCAGTGACCCAACAGCCTAGTTGTGAACAGGTGTGAAAATGCACTGGGTTTCTCACAACTATACAGCAAGAAAAACAGAACTTCAGCACATCCTGCTGAGCTAAACCTCTTGTGACTAATAAACCCTTGCTCCATTCATTGGCAGTGAGAAAGATACTGTAATTTAGAAAAAGCAAAAATTTGGTTTTAGATAATACCCCAGAACTTTATACACTCTCCTTAAGCACAATTTCCTTTTCTTGTTTTCAGTCGCAAGTAGTGTAACTTCATGTCTCTTAACATAATAAAATGATCATCAGGATTCCACATCAGGAAAACATCTGCAGTCTTTAATTTATTGTATCAGTTCCCGGAGGGTTGCAGAAGTTAAACATTTATGGCAGTTAGAAGAATATATAACATTTACTGCTTAATAAACTGCAAACATGCCTGTTAATTTGGCTTTTTGGGATCTCCTTGCTGCCAGACACTTAACCCCAACAAGAAACATGCCAAAATACAAACAAACTTAGAGTCTGCGTTTTAAACAGGAAAAGTGCAAGGGATTTTTTTTTTTAGTTTCTAACTAACAGATTAGTGACAGTAGGGAGCATTGTCAAGATAAATAGCCTACAACCTTCACTCAACAAAGCCTTTTAAATGCATTCATCTGAAAGGATACAATTAAATGTTAAATCATCAGGTTAAAACTTTTACCTGTCAAGATTGCAGGTGGTCTGTTTTTAATCAATCTGATTTAATTCAATAAAACACTCATTAAGTCAATTAATGAGACTTCAGTGTCACAAGCTATCAAGCATGACTTGGAGTTTTCACTTTGTGCCCAATGAATTGATTACCAAGTCAAGTCATCAGTGAAAATAAATCAATGTACATTTTCACAAGCTGCAATATTAGCAATGTTACCTTGTTTTAGGGGAAGTCGTTAGCCATTCTTCATGCTTTTCAAATGTTATTAAATAAGCTGCAATTTCCTGAAAAAGAAAAATGTGCAAAAAAGAATTAACTTGCATACTAGTTTTGGAGACTTGAAAGTTTCACAGAACAGAACTTCTCTAAATCTGCTCCACCCTCAAGTAGGATACTTTCAATCCTGCCTCCGCTGCCAGATCCTTGACTTTAAATCCAGTTTGAAAAGTCTTCTTTGTACCACTTGGCGCGCTACAATGATGAAAGCCTTTGGCTGGAAAGGGCAAGTCTATAGTGAGGACCAAAATATTTCAGCCTTTAAAACAGAAAACATAGGAAAGTGCTTCCTATCCCAAATGCCATTCATTTAAAAACAAGCAGGCAACAGGTCTTCACTTAGTCACACTCAACACTCTGTGTTAGGGAGGCCTCTGCCATGGACAGAGCCATCTTTTAAATCTTTCACCCAGGCAGGAGAAGTTGGGTTTTGTCAGCTTGGATTCTAAGCCCCAAGCCCCCAAAGCCAAACTGTGTAAAGATTAAAAGGAAAAAGGAGAAATACATTAAACCGTTCCCACCACAGAGAAAGCACTGATAACTTCATCTACTGTGCAGTTCCTCCAAGCTCTGCGCTAAGTCAGAAAGGTTAAGGGCATGATGGTGAAAGCATGGGCACCTGAAGGTAAATTAAATATTTACACACACAACATCACTGCAGATAGAATTACAGATTTATTAATAATTTCCATGAACAGCCAGTGGGTGACATCACCGTAAGTCATTGCTGCCACTTGCAGGCATGATACGGCCCATTACTTCCAGATGAGAACTGATTTGCTCACAGGAAATTGGCAGAGTCTGTAAGTTAAATTAAGATGGTGCTGGTTTATGCGTTTCATAAACCTCAAATTACTACAAAAACACCAAATCAACTTCCTTAAGCCTGATAAAAAAAGCTGCTGAGTAGGAATTATGTATCAGTTTTCAATTCGAAGACTCAAAACTCCAACTCTGGGACAGTGCTGTGCAGATGTGCATTTTATGGAGAGGAAGACACTAGACCTAGCTCACAGCATCTCTTATATAGCACTGGATTAGTCACTCCCCACCTTCAGATGTGACACACCAGTCCATTCCTCTCCTGTTTTCAGAACATAGGAATTGCCATATTGGGTCAAACCAGGGGTCCATCAATGCAGGGGAAGTTGTAAGAAACCCACTAGTGGACAATTATGCAATACCCTTCCCGTAGAAGACATTTCTTCATAACCTTGTCAGTTAGTAGATGGTTCATGTCTCGGAAATAGGTTTTATCTTAGCATGCCTGATACAATTTTGGATCATCTCACTGTCTTATGAGTATCTAATACTTTTTAGAATCGTGCTTAGCTCTTGAATTCTACATCTTGTGAGTGAGTTCAACAGGCTGATTGTGTAATGTGTAAAACAATCTCCTTTTTTTATTTTTAAATCTGTTGCTCACAAAACGCAGGCTATTCTTGCCATTGGTCAGGTGACTGAGCAGGAAAGATATTAACAGGATGATTTAGGAAGGGAAGAGGAGTTTCTGGGCAGCCCGGAAGGGGGGGCAGGTTCACAGCCTCGGCCCAACAGGGGATGTTACAGACTACAGCAAGGAATGACAAATTCTGTGGGGGAATATGCTGGGCTCCACTTCATCCTTCATGACTTACAACTGTAGCATACTGGCAATAGCAACACTAGAGCGAGCATTAGAACTGCCGAGTGTGCAGACTCACTATGGGGACCTGCATGTCGCCAGAAAACCCTCCAGAAAGAGCCTGTCATGCTCTAACCCAGGACAAAAGCCTCTCCTCCAAGGTGCCACAAGTCCTCCTTTTCGCGGATACAGACTAACACGGCTGCTGCTCTGAATCCTCCACAGGTATTACTCCAGCAGAAGAGACGGCACCAGTCCCATTCATTTGGCTTTCACTCAGACAGAGCACGTCCCACCCTAAGCACATCACACCATGATGCACATTCCAGTGCCTTCCCATCATTGCCACCCCCAGCAGATAGTATAACTCCTCCTCGTATATCAGTGTCATTAAACCATCCGGAGAGCGATCCAGCCACTGTGGAACAATTCCACCCTAAAGAGGCAAGCACTCTAGAGAGACTTGTAGAAATCTAGCAATCAGTGATTGCTCCTGAGCTAAAGTAGAAGATGGCAGAAGTCCCATTTCCCACATACTGGCTGTAGCAGTCTGCTTCTCGGCATACGTCAAAATTATGTCTGAATATCTAAGACCGTCTAGACTCCTACAGACCGACAAGGTGAGTGAGGTAATATTTTTATTGGACCAATTTCTGTTGGTGAGAGAGTGTCTTTCGAGCTACTCAAAGCTCTTCGTTTGGGAAAGATACTCAGGGTGTCACAGCAAAACACAAGGTGGAACAGATTGTTTAGCATAAGTAGTTAACACACATTTCAAGAGACCATTCAAGGTCTGTTTGGAACCAGCACACCCCACATTACCGTTGTAAAAATTTCCAAGAACTTGAGAGAGAAAAACACAAACTGCTCCAATACAGGAGGTTCTGCATGAAAGCAGCTTTGCTTTAGCATTTCTTCCCCAGTGTCTCATGTCTATAGCCTCTACCTCCCACTATTTGCATTAGAACTGTTAGAATTTTCATAGAATTGTGTGCAATGTTATTTCCAATGTGCAGAATAGAAACAGGACCACTGTTGCCTACACATGATTTTACAGCAAGTCTTGCAGTATTTGGTGTGTTTCTTAAAGCCCCAGCTCCTGGAATCATGTGAACGAGAGAGAATCTTAGCATTCATTTCAAATATAAAAATAATATTTTGGCCCACATGCTTGGGTTTGGAAATACTGCAGGACACAAGTACAATCACCAAAAGAGGGAAGCTATGTCTGGCAGGGACGGTGGGGGTGCACCACCCCAGTGAGGGAGGATCCAGCCTCTCCCAGACGTGAGCTGCTGCCCAACCACCAGCAGGCATGAAGACTACCAAACATGGAACCCAGTCTGGGTTGGGACTGTAATGGACGTTAACAGAGCAGCAATGACTCAGATTAGCAGAGGGCTAGTGAGGTGGGGAAGGCACATTTCCAACAGAAGAGGGAAAAGGGCCCAGTGTTGGAATGGGGCTAACGGGGTTCGCTCTGATGAATATACTCTCCCTCAGCACAGTTTTATGGGATAGGTATAACTCATAAGGGTTAATTTTCTGATTGGGGTGGTGCAGAAGGGTGACATGACTCACCCAAGACAGAACCAAGTTTAGAATTCAGAAGATGCTTGCATCCTGTCCTGGACTCAGGCCACATCTCTCTCACAATCCCCACAATATATTTCTTATTCATACAAATTAAAGCAGTTTCCCCACACAGATTTGCAGTGCAGGATACTGCATATCCCAATGCATGAACAGCTTCAGGAGTAAGTCAGCTGCTGGACTGAGGGTCAGGAAAACTGCGTTCAGCTCCCAGCTCCAAAACTGACTTGCTGTGTCACTCTGGGCAAGTCGAAAAGGAGTACTTGTGGCACCTTAGAGACTAACCAATTTATTTGAGCATAAGCTTTCGTGAGCTACAGCTCACTTCATCGGATGCATACTGTGGAAAGTGTAGAAGATCTTTTTATACACACAAAGCATGAAAAAAATGGGTGTTTACCACTCCAAAAGGTTTTCTCTCCCCCCACCACATTCTCCTGCTGGTAATAGCTTATCTAAAGTGATCACTCTCCTTACAATGTGTATGATAATCAAGTTGGGCTATTTCCAGCACAAATCCAGGTTTTCTCCCTCCCCTTCCCCCCCCCCCACACAAACCCACTCTCCTGAAGCCGTCACCTTCAGCCCCCAACTAAAACCCCTCCAACGCATTATTAAGGATCTACAACCTATCCTGAAGGATGACCCAACCCTCTCACAAATCTTGGGAAACAGGTCAGTCCTTGCCTACAGACAGCCCCCCAACCTGAAGCAAATACTCACCAGCAACCACATACCACACAACAGAATCACTAACCCAGGAACCTATCCTTGCAACAAAGCCCGTTGCCAACTGTGCCCACATATCTATTCAGGGGACACCATCACAGGGCCTAGTAACATCAGCCACACTATCAGAGGCTCGTTCACCTGCACATCCACCAATGTGATCTATGCCATCATGTGCCAGCAATGCCCCTCTGCCATGTACATTGGTCAAAATGGACAGTCTAAACGTAAAAGCATAAATGGACACAAATCAGATGTCAAGAATTATAACATTTATAAACCAATCAGAGAACACTTCACTCTCTCTGGTCACTCGATTTCTGAACTCAAAGTGACTATCCTTCAACAAAAAGGCTTTGAAAACAGACTCCAACGAGAGACTGCTGAATTGGAATTAATTTGCAAATTGAATACAATTAACTTAGGCTTGAATAGAGACTGGGTGTGGCTAAGTCATTATGCAAGGTAACCTATTTCCCCCTTGTTTTTTCCTACCCCCTCCACGACGTTCTTGTTAAATCCTGGATTTGTGCTGGAAATGGCCCACCTTGATTATCATACACATTGTAAGGAGAGTGATCACTTTAGATAAGCTATTACCAGCAGGAGAGTGGGGTGTGGGGAGGTATTTTTTCATGCTTTGTGTGTATAAGAAGATCTTCTACACTTTCCACAGTATGCATCCGATGAAGTGAGCTGTAGCTCACGAAAGCTCATGCTCAAATAAATTGGTTAGTCTAAGGTGCCACAAGTACTCCTTTTCTTTTTGCGAATACAGACCAACACAGCTGTTACTCTGAAATCTGGGCAAGTCGTCTTTCTTCAACTGTGAATTGGGAGTAACAATGCCACATGCCTGTTTCTGAAGAGCAACGTGGACCAAAAGCGCTATCTGTGTGAGGTATTGTTATATGGAATCCCAGTCAGAGCCTCTCATTCTACAGCAGCCACTTGTTGCTTAACGCGGGTGCCCATTTCAGCTTGGTGAGATGGAAGCATGGGCATTGGCAACAGGGCAAGGAAGTCCAGCTGCCATTTTTAGCATGTCACTTGTGCTGTCAATATTCAAAGAGAAAAACAGCAGCACCCAGACAATATCTGTCCCTAATATTGACATTGCAGGACATACTCCCCTCAAAGTAACCCGCAGGATTCTCTGATGGGAAGGAGGCCAGTGCTAACAAAGTAACAAACCCAGCTCAGAACATACTTCATAGTGTCTGGGAAACCGATAGGGCTGGTGTGTAAAGTGAGCTAGAATGAACAAGGCAAAAGAACATGAAGGCAAAAACACTTTATCTTTGCATCATTTAATCTCCACGGCTTGGATTCAAATCCCAACCAGCCACATGAACATTTTTATTTTAGTTTTTTGTTATAAATTATGTCAATGCCTCTCTGCTTGCTGATTGATAGGCTGCACGGCATGAGAGACTGTTTAATTCAGCACAGAGCTGTATCCTGGGTATAACTACAGTACCGGTAAAGGCTCAAACCACTCAATTCAGGACAGGCTGCAGAAAAAGCTGCAAATGTCTTTTCAGAGATATTTTAATGATCACTGCTGTTCCTGCCAGCCTAATACAGGATGTGCTACAACAAGTTTAGAGGGATATTTTTTACTCCTGTTTCTTTAAATTATATTGGCAGCATTAGGAAAGGGACTCATGATGATTCACACAGAATGAAGACGTGACCAGCACATGCAGGTTCATAAATCCCCACTCTGATTGGAGCCAAGTTAGAAAAAGATCTAACCAAAGCACAAGAGCCAGCGACTCAGACTCTAGCAAAGGTTAGGCTGTTACCTGCCATAAATCCAACCAGCCATTAGGTGTCAAGCTGGATCTACCATAAACACACCCAAGAGAACATTTCCTTGTGGGTAAATAAGGGGAGTCTTAAAGATAGTTGCTCTGAAGTTAACAAGAACTCTCATGACTCCCTTCCTTTCTGAATGCTGCCTGCTAGGCCTTGAGGTGCCTGGCTGTCCCTGCGTCCCAAGTGACCTGTCTTCTCCTTCCATCTCCCCTCCTCAAGCTCCTGGGTCTTCGGTTCGCTGCACAGGTGCAGCATCTCCTGCTGCCCAGCGATCAGCCACACGACAGCCATGCTGCAGAACGGCACAGCCAGGCAAGTCGCTGATCACTCCCTTGGGGTGGGACAACCGCAAATAGGAACTGGCCTGGCCCTCTGCCCCGAGTCCCCAACCCGGATGGAGAGCTTCACATTCCTATGGTTAGGGGCTGCCTAGAAGTTCTCTGGACTCACATCAGGGCGTGACTCGGTACAACGTTCAGCGATAGAGGACGTTACATGGAATCTGGAGTCTCCTCCTGGCTGTGACCCAGCCAGTCGACTACTACCGGGTCTGCCTCCTACAGCCACATTCTGCTCTGCCTGCCACATGGAGAATCCACAGCTCATGCAGCCATTCTGGACTCCAAACACACTGCTGTCTTAAAAGCTGCACACTTCTGGTTCAGATCCCACGGTGTCTTCTGTCTCACCTAAGCTCCTCCTGGGGGCTACAGATTAAAAACACTTGTAGAAGGCACGACTGGTACGCTATTAAAAACAGCCTCTACAGTGATCCTTTTGATTCCCATCGTCTGGAGCTGCTTTCAATGGAAAAAAAAAGAGGGAGGCTGCCACTTACTAATTACAACTGTTCAATTTAAGAGAAGCAGCATCAAAAATGAGTATTTAAAAAAAATGGATATGCAGAGTGCAAGTATTAGAGCTTTTCATGGGCTGGATGCAAGCGCTGGGTTCTCTCAAATGGTGCCTCTAGGTCTCACTGTGCCCCAAAACTCTAACCTGCGCTAGTCCAATGAACATCTCAGCTGCACAGTGACAGAACTGCACGTAAAAATGTACGAAATAACCAACTCTTTTACAGAACAGTGAGACGCAAGGCTTGACTGTGACAAGTTAAGTAAAATGCTGGAAATCCCATTAAGGATTTGTCTTAAGTCACACAAGCTGGGAAGGTCATAAGCACAAAACTCTCATGGAAAAGGAGAGGATTCGTAGTACAGTATTTGCATAATTAGACTGTCCAAAAATACCATGCAAAAATAAAATATTCCCCCCTGGAATCCAGCTTTGGCAACATGAAGTGTTGGCAAATGTGCGACCAGTAATGTTCTCTCATTCAGGGCATCATGCTGACCCACGCACCCAGCCAGTCCAGCTGCTCCGATTTTTCTTGGCTAACTATTCAGCACGAGACAATGAATGTGCAAAGGAAATGTTGTTTAAGCAAAGGTTGACCCCCAAATCCATTTGAGTCAGTGTAAGGTGGGGCAGCCATATTCTCTACTTTTTTTTAGGGCGAAGCAGCTGTGAAAATCTGCTACAGCCAACTCTGCCTACAGGTCACAATTATGCAGCTTCCAACACTGCCTTGGGCCCAGGGCTTTATTTGTAAGGACAGAAGTGCCAGGGCTGAAGCAATTTTTTTTACTTTCGTAACTGATGCGGCAAGCCCAGGGGGCCAGGGACATGAACTGCCAAGCCCAGAGGTGCCGAGGCTCAGCCCTGGCACAAATTAAACACTGCTTGGGCCAACACAACCACTCTAGTGTGCTCTTGTGCGGGTACTTCTCTGCCTCACAGGGAAGTCGCAAGAACAAACGAACAATTTATTATATTAAGTGCTTGGAGGCTGCGGTGACGACCAGCATTGGGAAGTTTATATGTAAATGTGGAGCCTCATTACTCAAGTTTCACACCAAACGTGAGCTATTCAGTCCCTCCAATGTTCCCTAGGGAGCTTGCAATCCAACACAGCGTGGGGTGACAGTGCTCTGGCACCCCATCCATGAGGATGCACTCAGATGTGTTTATTGCGCAGTTCTGTGTCAATTGATAATCTCTCTCGAAAAAATAAATAACTAAGTCTCTGTCAGCTCTAGGTTTTCCTTCTCAGGGAGATTTGGATAGCGGTAACTAGTCAGAAAGGTCAGTGAAGCCAGATTGAATGTTATATTGCCTCAAATTAGACTCAAACATTTGTAGTTTATTCTCCAATGCTTTTGTAATAAAAGTGTCTACAGACTACACAATCCAGAATATTATGTACACACAAAAATGGGTCTTTCGACCATGAGATGATAAAAAAAAGGTCTTTATGAGAGTTCTATACAAGAGTTTTATCTGTATGGTACCAAAGCTAAGGGCGGGGGGGCAGGAGGGACAATGCTCTCCAACCAGCTGGCCCAAGCATCTGCTAGAGCTACAAAATGCAATTATATTACTCCCAAACGAGACGTAAAAATATCTTGTTTCCAATACTCTTGGTTTTAAGACTGATACTTAATGTCCTTTGAGTATTTCAGTGGTGCCAGATCTGTGTTATGAACTTTATTAGAGTTGTGGGAATGTCATGTTAATAACTTCTGACCAACATGTTTACACTACAAATAAATTCTCCCAGAATCCACTGCATGACTCATTTTACAAACAATTATTAGCCTGTATTTTTAAAACAATTACTATTGCAATAGATTTTAGCAATGCCATTCATACATGAATAAGGGAAGAAGGCTGTGCTGAGGTCATGAATATGCCCCCTCATTATTTCTGATCGGATGCCATTTAAAATGCAGTGTCAAAATAATGTAGTGCAAACCCCCCCAAATCCGATTCCTGGAACAGCTACACTGGACACAGTCTTGGAGTAGGCAACAAATGCTGCACTATTACCAACCGGTCAAATCAGATGAGTAAGTGAAACAAGCACAAGTTCTAAAACTCTGACAATGTGCAACTAAACGAAGATGGAAGTTAGGTCTACGCTGCAATTAGACACCCGTGGCTTGTGCGGGCCAGCTGACTCAGGCTCGTAGGACTCAGGCTAAGGGGCTGTTCAGTTGTAGTGTGGATGTTTGGGCTTGGGCTGGAGCCCAAGCTCTGGGACCCTCCCACCTCATGGGAATCCAGACCAAGCCACTACACAGCAATTAAACAACCCTTAGTCTGTGCCCCACAAGCCCAAGCCAGCTATAGGTGTCCAATTGTAGCACAGACGTACCCAAAGGTGACTGGTCCCCAAAACCATTAGCTCTGAATATGCACAGTATAATGCCTAGTAGGAGATACGCTTGCATACCTATTGTGTCATGTCCTACATGCACCAGGTTCAAGGTGCTTCATTTTCAGTTTTTATTTTGTTTAAAGTTTCCTGGCAATTTAATCTGCGTTTGTAAACCCCACCCCCCCAAAAAAGAAAAGGGTGGGTAAAAGGGACAAGGTAAAAAAAATCAGTGCAAAAATTAACTTCAGTTTTCTGGATAAATATATATCATGGGATAGGACGATAGAAAAAAAGCAATAAATGAAGTAAGTAAAAGCAGTTGAATGCTGTGGTTTATTTCATGAACAGTATGTGCACATGCATGTGTGTGTCTTCCACCACACTGCCTTACTTTAAGAGGCTCCCATTTACACTTACACATTCACCTAACAGAAGGTATTGAATTTTCCTAACTGTCAGTATGTTCATGTACTTGAGTGGTCTAAAATTTGCATATGGAGGGGCTGGGGGGGGACGGGACAGTAAAAACTGAATAATAGTTTTTGTAAAACCCAGGAAATTTTAGGTCAAAATTAGTAAAAACTGAAAACAAAGGGGTTTGCCCAGGTTATAGTGTGCACCCAATCCTACGCGCTAATGGAAAGCGAGCCCTAGAATGGAATGGAATGACCAGCACTGGAGGAGGAAAGCAGAGCTTCTGGAATCTGGATTCATGGTCTGTTCTAGTACAGAACCCTAAAGAAGCTATTGGCAGATGGCTTGTACACACAGGCATTTAAGGAAACAAATGCCTTCATATAGAGATGGATCAAGCTGGTTCAAACTCTAGATCCCTCCAAAGCAGGTGTGCTCAGTGGGTCACAGATAGGGCAACTTGCCCCAGGCAAAAACCTGAGGCAATGCTGCCATAAACCAGTCCCTGTAGGCATGAGAACATCAGAGTTCAGAGGCAGAAGCCCTTGTGGCAAACCAATGTCAACAAACTCAGCTTGGGGAGGTGGAGTGGAGGAGCAGAAGTATTGGAGGCTAATGGGTCCTGTCATAAATATAAAGGGAAGGGTAAACACCTTTAAAATCCCTCTTGCCCAGAGGAAAAACCCTTTCACCTGTAAAGGGTTAAGAAGCTAGGATAACCTCGCTGGCACCTGACCAAAATGACCAAAAAGGAGACAAGATACTTTCAAAGCTGGGGGGGAGGGGGGGGACAAAGGCTCTGTGTGTGTGATGCATTTGCTGGGAACAGAAAGGAATGGAGTCTTAGAACTCAGTAAGTAATCTAGCTAGATGTGCGTTAGATTCTGTTTTGTTTAAATGGCTGATAAAATAAGTGGTGCTGAATGGAATGTATATTCCTGTTTTTGTGTCTTTTTGTAACTTAAGGTTTTGCCTAGAGGGATTCTCTATGTTTTGAATCTGATTACCCTGTAAGGTATTTACCATCCTGATTTTACAGAGGTGATTCTTTTACTTTTTCTTCAATTAAAATTCTTCTTTTAAGAACCTGATTGCTTTTTCATTGTTCTTAAGATCCAAGGGTTTGGGTCTGTGTTCACCTGTGCAAATTGGTGAGGCTTTTTATCAAGCCTTCCCCAGGAAAGGGGGTATAGGGTTTGGGGAGGATTTTGGGGGGAAAGATGTTTCCAAGCAGGCTCTTTCCTTGTCATATATTTGTTAGATGCTTGGTGGTGGCAGCAAAAAAGTCCAAAGGCAAAAGGTAAAATAGTTTGTACCTTGGAGAAGTTTTAACCTAAGCTGGTAAGAATAAGTTTAGCGGGTTTTTCATGCAGGTCCCCACATCTGTACCCTAGATTTCAGATGTGGGGGAAGGAACCTTGACAGGTCCAAAGTCACACCCGGACCTACCCATCAGCCTACCTGAATATTGCATATTTAACATCTTCCCTCTCCTCACAACAGCTACCTGAGAAAACTATGGGTCTAAAATTTTTAGATTAGAAAGATAAAATCTACTGTACCACTTCACCTCTACACTGGAGTCCTGGGCTTGCTCAGTGTATCTCAGCAAATTCAATGCTGAATGGATTTTTGTACATTAATGTATTAATAATGTACGTTATTTTTATCCTTGTATATAGATACCTGCCCATCCAGGAACAGCAATTTTTAAAACAGATTAAAAATGGGCACGTAAATATAGCATGTATAATAAGGTGTATTGAAGACTGTGCTGAAACCGCAAGCTATGACTTGGAGTGTGTGGAGGGTTTCCTGGTCCCGCTTGCAGGCTATGATGCTTTGTAGCAAAGTGTCGGGGAATGGGAGCAGTATGGTGGGGGAGGAAATATCCTTTATTGAGCAGAGAGACAAATTTTGAGCCACACAGAGCTCTTCTTCAGGTCCTGAGACCTATGTGGCTCGAAAGCTCATCTCTCTCCCCAACAGAAGTTGGTCTCATAAAAGATATTACCCCCCCCCACCTTGTCTCTCTCATACCCTGGGACCGACACGGCTACAGCTACACTACATACAGTGACAGGAGAGGTAGCCGCACTCTGTCTGCAGACAGCTCGGGGTAAGAGGGGAGTTGTGCCTCTGTCTGACAGAGCAGCCTCTTTCCCTCCCTGTTTCTGGTTCTTGTGTGTTGTCATTTTCAATACTAAGTAATAAAACAGGTTTACGCTGCAACCTTCAAGCAAAAGTATTTTATGTTTTTACCAACTTCTTTGTGTGTATGCCATTTACATAACAGCGTGTGCATGAGGGATGCAATGTTCACTGCATTCTTGATTACCGGGGCGATTCTCTCCTCGGGTAGCCAGTAAATAAAGATGCCACACACCTACCACAGAACCCCAGCAAAACGCACCTCTCCTCAACAGATGAAGAATCAAACTGTTCAGAAGTTTGTACATCAAGGAATAACAGAGTGCACTAAAGGATGCTAGAAGATTTTAAAATAAATTCAGCACCTACAAGTTTTCACACAATACAGCTTTTTCAGTTAGGGTTTGGTTTCCTCTTCACCATGTTTAAAGTGGGAGATGCAAATTGGTTTAACAAACAAGAGGCTTGCTTCCCCCTTACTATGTAGAGGTCAGGCATCTTTTCACAATCTGGAACCCATTAGACAGTTTTCTCGTAGACTGAAGTCCATAGGTATGCAACGAATTTTTGAAAGCCACTCGTGGGGATGGATTCGGCCATCAGACAAGTGTGCTGCAGAACTGTAGCCAAACAAGTATGTGTCTTTTCAGCATGGTCACTCAGGCCCCCTTGCAGCATTAATCCCCACTGTGATCGTATGAAAGACAAAAGATCAATTCAGTCTCAGAGGGATAGATCTTTAGACAATTCTAAAAGTATAATTCAATTCTTATAAGAGGATAAAGGAAGGATTCACATCAACTAGGATAGGAGTTCCCAGGGGCTTTCTGCTTAACATATTAGAGGCCAATTTCCCTCATTCAGAGGAAATACCTTTGGAGAACAAGGAAAATCTCCCTCACAAACCCAGACAAATTAAAGTCTACAATGGAGAGACAATCAAGTCTCCATGCTGCTCTTCATGCACTAACTAAAGCCTCCACAGTTACAAAGACTTATGCATTAGGAGGATGCAAACTGAAAAAATGGGATAACAAAACAGGACTTATGCAAACGGCAGAAAAGGCACCCTTCCCAGAATGCTCATCTTTATAACCAAGAGGAGTAGATCAGTATGTAGCCACTTCATAAAGCCCACTTGAAACTGCAAGGTAAAAAGGAGCAACATAAAGCTATTCTGAAACTGGATTCTGCACTTTCATCATGGAAGCATCAGCTAAGGTAGGTCGCTAGTTGGATGGCTGGTTTGGAAACAGACTACTAGGAAAACAAGAACAAGGGCCAAAGTAACTCCCATCAATGTGATTCTCTCAAAAATACCACTAGGCTCCTCAAAGCAGTCACTGCATCCCCAGTGCAGCCCAATTGTCTAGGTACTCTATGGCCTGGCTTTATGCTAATTTGAATGGAGCATCGATTTACAGTGCCAGGACAAGCCACGGTCCAGAAGCAAAGAGATTAATGATGACGACCCAAATGGTCTCTCTCCCACACACACTCACATGTGTGTGGGTTTGTGTATTAATGAATCCCCCAGAGTGCATTAAAACAACAATTACTGCACAAACAGAAAACGTTTCACATCTAAAAAAAACCCACAACAGCGGAGCAGACACAGCTCCACCACTGAGAGGCACCACGCAACTGCCAACTCTGTGTTGGCTGTGCCCAGGCTGGACGTGTTTTACTATCCAGAAACATACCTTTCAAGGAGTTACTAAATCATATAAAATGCCATGGTCTAGTCCAATATAAATTCCATAATTTCTCCCACCCAATGTAACTGAATCGATTTCACTTTCTCCTCATGTACCCACAGCCAGATACCTAAAATCTTCACACAGCCAGATAACCCTTCATCACAGTGCGTTTCAGCAATGATACAGCGCATCATTTTATTATGTGGCAAGGGTATCTCCAGCAATCTTAGGTATGCCTGTCACAAAGGAAAGAGATCAACACATACAGGATTACCATTAAACCTAACTCATGTACTAGTTTGTAAACGATTCCTATTGTATTTACAAAGAGCATTTTCAGTTATTTCATGCAACTAACATATCTACAACCACAAATTCAAATATGAAATAGAAAATCAAAGTAACATTTCATTTAAGGAGAGTCTCTCAACCAAAGAGCCCAGGAGTCGTTCTATTCAAACGACTCTACATTATGTAGAAGAGAAACAAGCAAAGATTCATATTACAGTTTGACACCTACGTGCCAACTTCTGTCACTACATCAGTAACAAGAAGCTGGGAAAGCTCTTGTCTGCAACCTCACAAATTGTAGAGCTAGAAGAAGTCAGTGAGCCAGTGATGCTTTGCAGTACTTGGAGTGAATGCTCACCGCACAAAGCCAACCAAAAAGAGGAGTGCCCTGACAAACGGCCCTGTTGGAATCAATGAAACATGCAGAGAAAGTCAACACGACTGGCACAGCGGCAGAAAACTTGAGGCTGGACTCTAGATACAAACAGTGTTCGGTGTATTACATCTCATGGCATTTGTGGTGGGGAGCAAAACAACAAAACCAATATATTTGAGGAGGATACGCCACAAGAACAAACATCCCCCACCAATGCACATGCCAGTCATCTCATGTATACACCATACAGCACCAGTGCCCACACTGCATGATATGCCAGCAGAGGAGACAAACATCTGGCCCATGTGAGCAGTAACCCTTAATCTGCTGTTCATTGGCCGATGTGGGAGGAGATGGTGGGTCTAAACCCAGTTCCCAGTAATACAAGTGTCTACATGACAAAAACCCACCAGCACAACTGCCACTGTCTGGCCTCCTGCTGCTGGCATTCAGCAGACTGGTCAGGGACTTTGAACTCCCTTGTCACTCCTTGGAGACATCCTAGGGGCATATTGGCAGATGTGGTGTTTATCGCTGCTGCCCATGCTGTGGATCTGTGTTCTGTGAATAAGACAGGCCTCCCGTTACCAGGGCTGTTTCTTTTAAACGTATCCCCGGTTCTACTGTGAACTGAGTGACAGGTAAAAGAAACTCAGGTGTGATTTAACTAAAGAACCCTAGCTGCACAAGCAGCTGGCAGATGTGTTAGAATAGTTTGCTGGCATTAAGAGAGACTCCAAACAGTCTACAATGAAAGGAGATCTCATAGCCCCAGAAACTCAGCCACTAGCAAAGACAAAAAAGCCCTTTCTCAACTTTACGTCATAACCCCACATCCAATAAAACTAATAAAAACAGAGAATTTGAACATTAATACATCCAAGATACAAACTAACAGAAGCCATTGATCAAAAGCTCGTATCTCTTCCCCCAGCTGACAGCTCACTGGCTCCTTCACACCCCAGAATGGAATCCCATTATCTACAAAAGAAACTAAATCCCAAAAGCAGATACACAAACAAAAGAAATGTCAAAGGAAGTCCCATAAGATAAAGGCTCCACCCTTCAAGCCTTTGCTCTACCAGAAGTGTTGAAATGCAAAACAGACCAATCCCAGCAATTAGAAATATTGTTAAACAATAAGCCCGAGGAGTCAATGTTTTAGAAGAGATTGCACAAAACACTGCAGGCAAACAAACATGCCAGGCCAGGGGCTCCTTGGTAGTGTCTCATGCTGCAGCAGCCGCTTAAAGGAAAATGTTGGAGCCATTTCAGGACAATTTGAAGGCACACAATTAGCATTGGGGGAAAGTATTAACTGAATTTCTCTTGCAGCCAGACCTAGCCACTTTTTCCTAAAGCAGGTAAATACCTGAGCCTTGATGGCAAGGCAGGCTGCGCAGTATTCCAGACAAGGCAGGAGGGAAAACAGTCCCCACTATCACTCCCAGAATGCTGCCATCCCCTGTGCCTTGAGTGGGAGCTGGACCCAGTTCCATACATCCCCAGCCCACACTCATCTACCCAAATCCTCCAGCCAGTCATCATGAAAAGGGACCTACAAAGATATTTAACTTCTTTTTCCTTCCTTCCAACAGCAGCCAGTCAATAAAAGATATGAGTGTGAAAGTACGTGACGATGGTACTGGGAGATCCATGCCTGCCCCTTGAAACAAAAGTCAATCAAAGAAATCTTGCGGAGCGGGTTTTTATGCAGTATATGTTCTATCAAACACATATAAAGGGATTTGCTCTTCAAAGGTTACTATAAAGAGAATCAATGTTATGAGAAAGAAATTTATGTTCTTTTTGTCACATTGGAAAGAAACATACACCAAAAAGGAAAAAGCTAACTGCTTAACGTGATTAATAGCCGCAAAAGACTCCAGAGGCTTAGCTGTTTCCATTCTAAACCCCCATTTTACAGGGGACTTTAACTCACACTTAGCTGGAAGCTGGCACTGTTGCAGGTCATTAACTCCAGTACAATTTCTTTACATACTTCATTAAAATCAGTGCTGTTTTTATCATTCAGAAATTAAAAACAAAAACCCTAAATTCTGGATAGTGTAAAGCCATTTCTGTTCAGAGTTGGTTTTTGCAGACGGGCAGTCTTTAAAATGGACACTAATCGTTTCTGGCAGCTGGGAAGAAACATGTTTTGGAGACAAAACAGGCAGCTGGATTTGCAGCCTAGCTGCAGAACATGCATAGGGTCTGGCCTCCTCGCTTTCAGTTCATCCACTGGGGGTGCTGGGGGGGCGGGGGTTACATTTTGTTAAAAATCTTTGTCGGCATCCATGCTAGATCATATGCTTGCTGCAGCACACTCTTCCGACACAAAACGCCGTTGTTTCAGTAGGAGTTTGAACAGAAAGAAACGTCCATGTATCATGGGCACCGTCTTATAAGGATACATGCCATTTGCAGGTAGGTGTCAGAACTACAGGTAGGATATTTACTCTGCTAAATGCAATAGATTTCAATTGGATTTTGTTTCGGAACTGTGATGCTGATATCAAAAGGGGCCCTGGAGCATTACAATATTCATGCAAGGGCCTAATACAGTCTGCAAATCAGAACGGTTAGTTGACACCGTACCAGATCTAATGGAGCTACGAACAGGGAGTCACCAGCAGAAAGCTGGTGGTGGGTTCCACCCTAAATATTTAACACCAAATAAATCAATAAAAAAATTTTTTTGAAATCATAGTTATGCAGAGGGCTTGACCGAAACCAACGAAATCACCCAGAACAGCAAAGTCTTTTGCCCCAGGCCAGCCAATGCAGGACTGTTCCTTACAAAGCTTCCTGGCCTTCTGAATGTTTTTACTTTGCTTTCTGACCACAGAACTGTCTGTCTGCAAGAGGTGAATTACAAATGAACCCAATCATATTTGCTAGTGCTTTCTCTGGCACAGTTTTAAGCGTCCCATGTAATGAGATGATCACTTCCTAGCACATATGACCATTAGGAGATTTTTCCTATTATTTAACTTAAAAATTTACATTTTCTTAATTCCTTAGCAATTGCTCCTAGCTACACCCTTTAACAATCCTAATTACACAGTGGCAGCTTTAACAATGAATTTTCTAGCTTTCTTTATGGCTTTTAGTCAGGTGTTAATATTTATCATAGTTGGTGTTTTTATATTTTGATTCTGATGTAAAACAAACAAACAGATATTAACATCTTGTACCAAGCATGGCATGATGGGTTTTTATCCAAGGGTATAATGGCAAAGTTGTAAACAACATAGTATAAAGGAGAGCAGATTTCCTAGCAGAATAATTGATCCAATCAGACTGAACATAAATAATGTCTGAAAAGCATTACTGGTTGTAGATGCCATGTTCAGCTCTTTGAGCTAAAGAAATGTGCTGGCAGACCCTGCTTGGAGATAGTGGTAACACACCCATTGGAAATGGAATTTTTCTGCATTCCCATTATTATTGGATTAGATGTCTTGTAACTTATGACACAAGGCAACCCAGTGTTTCCACCTCCGTCTGTTCAATGTCACGTTTGTTGATTCTTTATAATCTATTCCTACTACATTGACGTCTTCTCAATGGTTCTTCTATATAAATTTTTTGTCCTCCTCTTTTCCATCTTCCACCAAGTGGTGTCCAGTTTAGAGCTGGTCTAGGAATATATATAATCTTTTAATCTGTACAACATGTCCAGTCACTTCAGCCATCTCCCTTAATCATTGTCTCTACAGCCTGTTGGCCAGTCTTTTGAAACACATCAGCAATAGTTACTTTAGTGGACACCAAGTATTTTCCGCAAGCATCTCTCATGGAATGCATTAAGTTTCCGGTCATGGGCTTCTAGCATTTGCCAGGTTTTAGAAGTGTGTAACTATGTGGGCATCACAATAACTTGGTTCACTTTATCGTGTTTCTTGTGCGAATCGCCACATTTTTCAAAATATTTGCTAGTCTCTAAAAAGCTCCTCATGTCTTTTCAATTCTTGCTTTCATCTCCTTAGGAAGTTGGGTATCAGCATTGGATATACAGACTTGTTAACTATGCTTCATCATTGATTACATCCGCATCCTCACTGCAGACCTCTCTTTCAACGATCAAGACTTATTTTCTTTGGGCGGATTAATAATCTTACTTTGGCAACCTCACATTTGACGTCTGTGGTCCCAGGAAAGATACCTGTGAAGACCTTGATGTAGCAAGGCACTGCTGTGGACACAGTAGCCTCTCACCCTCCAGCAAGAAAATGCTTAGAGATGATGATGATACAGCAAGGGTGAACTCCCAAAGCTTCCAGAAACAGACTGGCTCTCCTATGCACAGGAGTCTGCTACACAGAATGGGAGCAGTAAAGCCCATCCCTCCTCACCTCACAGAGGCTGTCCCACAAGGCTTTGACCAAGACCAGGGGAAACCTGTGAGCAAGTGCCCAAATCCTAGGGGATGAGGGCCATGTATATAACTAGACAGACAAGAATGGTACAAGTAATCACAGCACGAGTTCAGAAAACATGTTCCTTTGCTCTAAAACTCATCAAGTGGAAGCAATGGGCTTGTTCTGATAATGGTCTTGACTCACTAATTCCCTTCACCCCAAGTCCCAGTGACCCCAGCTGGAGTCCTTACAAAAAAATCAGCATCTTGAGGATTTAAAAGAACTCAGAATGCCGAGAACAGCACACAAGGGCTTTCCCAGTCGTACTGAGCAGAACATACAAAAATAAGAACGGCCACATTGGGTCAGACCAATGGTCCATCTAGTCCTGTAGCCTGTCTCTGGCCAGCTACTTCTGACAGTTGGAGGTTTAGAGACACCCGGAGCATGGGGTTCTGTCCCTGACCATCTTGACTAATAGCCATTGATGGACATGTCTGCCATGAATTTATCTACTTCTTTTTTTGAACCCAGTTATACTTTTGGCCTTCGCAACATCCCCTGGCAACGAGTTCCACAGGTTTGAAAAACATACTCCCCAGGAACACAAGTGCAAAACCCAGATGGACTTTGTTCAGAGGTGGGTAAATTGTGCTCCATGCAGATTACTTATGTGGATCTTCTGGTTGAATCCTTAACAGCTGAGACCCACATATGTTGTGTGTGAACATTAGAGATCCCATGGGCTTTTTGGCCAAGGCAAACCCATATGCTTATCAAGCTTCCCCCTCCTCTCACTCCTGTGCAGAGCACCGGTTGCCATCCCGTCCAGACGTGGCTGCACACTCAGAGGGGGTGTCCATAGAGAATTGCTGCCAGGAACTCCCTTTGGGCAGGGGGAGGCAAGGAAGATGGTGGAGGCGTTTCCTCTCCCGAAGAGATCTGCCCCAGCCCGCCCAACCTGTGCCCCCCAAGGTGAGGGAGGGGTTCTGCAAGGTCGGAGTGCACAACACCATGGAGGTCACTCTGCCACCTACTTTGTGTCCCCTCCCATGCAGTGGCAGGGGGGCAGCACAACCTGGACAGTACCTTCTCTTACCTTCCAGCTTTGTCTTCCCCTTCTCCTTGGGCATTTAGGAATCTAGAAGTGTTTCTCAGACACACACATTTCTAGTCAGGGCCAGAGATGGAACCTGCCTCTATTCTAGCACCTTTTGGGCTCTTGACTATTTAATTCCTGACTTTGAGGCCTTCCCCCTCCCCAATGGCACCCCAGTGTAACAGGCCTGTGAGCAGCGGGTGATATAGGGAAAACAAGATTCTCCTCCTCTATGGTGCAGAGGGACAGATAAAGCTAGTGACAGAAGTTAATGAGGTTAATAATTAGTTCCCAAGGGAGTCTTTGCAGGTAGATCAATCTCTATTCTGTGCTTCCCCTGTTCCCTATCAGCCCAAGTTCACTTACTGTGGCTTAGCCTTTGGGTGCTCACTTTGTGTCCCTCTCTGATCAGAAAGGAATGGCCTCCAGGAATCTGCCATGACAGTAAGAGCCTTGCCTGAGTGAGAGAAGCAGACAAGCCCTAAACAACCTTGCAGGAAGATTTCACAGGTCACAACAGTTGTGGACTTGCAAGGTGTGGTGTTTCACCCTCGGTGTTTGTAGCCATGGTCTCTATTTCTGAGCAGTGCTGCAGTTCCTGATGGATAAGCCAATGCTGGGAGAAGGCAAACATTTCAATGCACAGTACCAAGGTTAGGAGGCTGGAGTTACAAGGGTGTAGACAGGCGAGCACTGTGTTCAGAAGGCAGCTGGGCCCCAGTTCTGTGAATATTCTACTTTCTATAATTACCTAACTCTTATCCATCCATCTTATCCATCCATTTTTTTTTCCAGCTGGAAAAAAAAATCTCAGCAAGCAACAGAATTCAATTCCTGTAGCATTACACAGGTACTGAGTTACTGCACCCACACCAGCTGCTTTGAAGACAGTGCCGACACCAGAAACAAGAAGGAAACTGACTACAGAGAAAATGAAGGCAACGAATACAGCCCTGAGGGCTACAGCCAAAATCCTCCTTGTGCAGCTTCACAACTCCTGGGAACGAACAGACCCAAGTCAACGTAGGGGCTGAGCTGAAGAGGTAGAAGGCAGGAAAACGTCATTTTCAGTCCATTGCTCTGGGTAGGAAAGTGCTATTTGTTCTTCTAGGATCTCCACGGAGAGAAAGCGCGCTGTTCTGTAGCAATGGGACATTAATACGGCTGCATTGCACATCCGTCAGGCACAACAGTACTGCTCTACATAAGAACGGCCAGACTGGGTCAGACCAGTGCTCCATCTAGCCCAGTGTCCTGTCGTTCAACAGTGACCAGCGCCAGGTACTGCAGAGAGCATGAACAGAACAGGGCAATCATCCAGTGATCCATCCCCTGCCGTCCAGTCCCAGCTCCTGGCACACCCAGAGACAGGGGCTGGGACCCTGACCATCTTGGCTAATAGCCATTGATGGATCTATCCTCCAGGAACTCACCTAAATTCTTTTTTTAACCCAGTTACCCACCTTTGACCTTCACAACATCCCCTGGTAACAAGTTCCACAGGTTGACTATGCATTGAGTGAAGTATCACTTCCTTGGTTTGTTTTAAACCTCCTGCCTATTAAGTTCATTGGGTGGCCACTGGTTCTTGTGATATGCAAAGGGCTAAATATCACTTCCTTATTCACTTTCTCCACACCATTCATGATTTTATAGACCTCTATCATCTCCCCCCAGAGTCATCTCTTTTCTAAGATTAACAGTCCCGGTCTTTTTAATCTCTCCTCATATGGAAGCTGTTCCATACCTCTCATCATTTTTGTTGCCCTTCTCTGTACTACTTCTGTACTTTATCTTTTATGAGATGGGGTGACCAGAACTGCATACAGCGTTCAAGGTGTGGGCGTACTACGGATTTATATAGGAGCATTCGGATAGATAATAAAAGCAGAAAATCTTTTTCCTAATGGTTCCTAACATTGTTCACTTTGACTGCTGCTGCACAAGCGGATGTTTTCAGAGAACTCGTCACACCAGTGGTAACAGCTAACTTAAGACCCTCTCATTTTGAATGTAGAGTTGGGATTATGTTTCCTACTGTGTATTTTTGAATTTTCATGCCTAGTCACCCATTTTGTGAGATCTCTTTGTAGCCAGCTTTGGACTTAACCATCTTGAGTAATTTTGTATCATCTGCAAACTTCGCCGCCTCACTCTTCACCCCCTTTTCCAGATGATTTATGAATATGCTGAACAGCACTGGTCCCAGTATAGAGCCTCACAGGACCCTGCTATTTACCTCTCTCATTTCTGAGAACTGACCATTTATTCCTAAGCTTTGTTTTCAATCTTTTAACTATTTACTGACCCATGAAAAGACCTTCCCTCTTATTCCATGATTGCGTACTTTGTTTAAGAGCCTTTGGTGAGGGACTTTGTCAAAGGCTTTCTGAAAGTCCAAGTACACTGTGTCCACTTGATCACCCTTGTCCACATCTTTGATGACACCCTCAAAGAATTCTAGTAGACTGGTGAAGCATGATTTCCCTTTACAAAAGTCATGTAGACTCTTCGCCAACATACTATGTTTATCTGTGTGTTTAATAATTTTGTTCTTTACTATAGTCATAGGCACCAACTCTGTGGGTGCTCCAGGCCTGAAGCACCCACGGAAAAAAATTAGCAGGTGCTTAGCACCCCCAGCAGCCAGCTCCCTCCTCTCTACCGGTGGCCCTGATGATCCACTCCTCCCACTCCCTCTCTCAGTCTCCCGCCCATTGCAATCAGCTGTTTTGCAGTGTGCAGGAGGCTCTGGGAGGAAGAGGGAGGAGTGGGGACAGGACATAGGAGGAGGCAGAACTGGGTAGGAAGAGTTGGGGCAGGTGTGGGGACGTGGAAGAAGAGTTGGGGTGGAGGCAGAGCCTGGGGTAGAGCGGGGGGTTGAGTACTCCCAGGCCCGGAAGAAGCCAGTACCTATGACTATAGTTTCAACCAATTTGCCTGGTACGGAAGGTAGGTTTACAAAACTGTAATTGCTAGGAAAGCTATGGGAAAGCAGGGGCTGCTGAATACAGAAGCTGGCCTGGGGTTGTGTGGGCTAGGGATAACAACAGTTCAAGAGTTAGGCTAAGTCACAACTGGAAATGTTTGGAAACCTGTGGCCCTATTTGTGCCCATCACATGCGTGCCACATCATTCAGCACTATTAAGGCAGCATGGGATGTGCCTGCTCAAGAGAGGCCCAGGACTGGAACAGAAGGGGGTCTCCAGCATCAAAACACACAGGCAGAGGTAGGGCAGGATGTGCTTCTCCTGGGAGAGGGAGTGGGAAACAGGAGTTCTTCAAGGACCAGTACTAAGGTGCACTTGTCAAAGCTATCACAGCACCTCCCTGCCCTAGGGATGAGTCAGCCACAGTCAGCACTATCCTCCTCCTTTTTGGAGGGACCAAAATTTCCGCCTAAAGTCAGACTCCCAAATCCCTCTTTAGGCAGGTAAGTAGAAGAGGCCTGATTTTCAGAAGTACCGAACACCCACAGGTCTGGTGGAAGCTGGGACCGGCAGGCATTCAGCACCTTCGAAAATCAAGTCACTTTTATTAAGTTACTTCTTGATCTACCTTTTGGTCTAAATTTTATGGATCCAATTGCCCCAATGCACTAAATTCACACACAGTTTTTGTTGCAAAGAAACCTTTTCTAGGGCTGTGTTAGTTTAGAAATCCAAGAGTCTGAGAGACCTGGAGGGGGCGAAGAGAAAAGGCAAAATACTGAGGTTGAACTGTAACATTTGGGTTTAATGGCTGGCTATTAACAGACTTTTTAGAAATGCATAAACCAGCTTGTGTTCAGTTTTGCAGGAGCATTGCTGCTAATGAACATGCAGTATTCATAAGCTGCTCTGCAAAGTACATCACCTTGTGAAACTAGCCCCATTTATGTAAAAAAATGAAAGATTTATCACTACTTGAAACACGAAGTCATTGAAATAATTAAAAAAAACAAAACAAAACACAATAAAAGTTTATGATAATATAAACTGTACTTTAATGTGTATTAATTCCCCTAATGATTTACTGTATATGTCCTACAGGGTCAAATCAATGTCTTTACAAAAAAGGCAATTAAACCCTATTCATTCTATCTTTCTAGTGAGTCTATTGTTTGCTTTTGTCTCCTATCAAACCATGTCAGTTGCTCTTTTCCCAAGATTACAAACAAAAGGCAGCATGTCACCATCAAGGTCAGAAGAGAAAGACCCAAATCCTGCAAAATCCAGCTTCCTGCATTCATGCTCCCTGCTTAATTGCAAAGTGTGTGAAGAAAGAAGGGCCCCCAAAGTCTCCTAACATCTGACTAATTGTTCACTTGCTATCTCCTCTCTTCCACACTCAGCTGTCCTTTCCTAAACCTGTTTCTCCATCGGGTGTATTTGGCGAGTTCCCCCAAAGACTAAACAAGTTTCTGCCACACTAGGCTTTGGCCTGAGGTGTTACTCGTCCCTTTTTAAACTCTTAGGCCCACACAACACACTCTTTCTAAAAGCTCAAAGAAACATTACAAGAAGAGTTTTGAATCAACTATAAACAACTGCCATCGGCAGAAAACAATCCCCCAAATCTTAATTGATAGTCACTTTAAAAAAAAAAAAAAAAGAGGATACTTGGAGAGAACACATCAATGCCCTCCCTGAAGAAAGTGTTAATAACCACGATCAGTTCAAGCTGTGATTGTAACAGGCTTTTAAAACATGAGCCCAACACTGCTGCAGTAGCCAGGGCAAATAGGGTGCTAGCCTGTATCAGCAGAAGGATCGAATACCAAAATGATTAGGGGTCTGGAACACATGACTTATGAGGAGAGGCTGAGGGAACTGGGATTGTTTAGCCTGCAGAAGAGAAGAATGAGGGGGGATTTGATAGCTGCTTTCAACTACCTGAAAGGGGGTTCCAAAGAGGATGGCTCTAGACTGTTCTCAATGGTAGCAGATGACAGAACGAGGAGTAATGGTCTCAAGTTGCAGTGGGGGAGGTTTAGATTGGAAATTAGGAAAAATTTTTTCACTAAGAGGGTGGTGAAACACTGGAATGTGTTACCTAGGGAGGTGGTAGAATCTCCTTCCTTAGAGGTTTTTAAGGTCAGGCTTGACAAAGCCCTGGCTGGGATGATTTAACTGGGAATTGGTCCTGCTTTGAGCAGGGGGTTGGACTAGATGACCTTCAGGGGTCCCTTCCAACCCTGATATTCTAGGATATGATTGAAAACACGCAGACGAGCACATTTGGACCTGCCTTGACTCCCACCCAGCATGGTCTGGTCCTATGCACCGTCCCACGAGGAGACCGTGGCCTTGGATAGGAGACAAATCCCAGGATCAAAGCTGTGACTGAAGGTGGAAGGTGTCGGGCTGCTGATCTCTGGAAGAGGAGACTCTCAGGTGAGCTAAAAAGGTCCATTAAGTGGGAAGAGATTCACTTTTCACAGTAGGGAGGCGGCCAGTAAACCGGGGAGTCAGCGCACAAGTATTCAGACTGGGACTGTGTCTTCCTCTGTGTAGCACCCAGCACACCAGGGCCCTGACCTCATCCAGAGACCACAGGCAGTACCATCGTACAAGTCACAAGAAGCTCAGAGTCAAGCAAGTACAGTTACAAGTGGAACTCTGGCAGGACACAAAGGGTGAGAACATTATGGAGCAGGTTACTAGGGAAGGCAGTTAAAAGCAAAGACTCTTCAGAGACTTCAATTTGAGAGGGAGAGAGGTTTATGGGTCAGACAAAAATGTCAGGAAATGGGTTTACATCTTCAAGAGCCAGAAGTCTTGGCCAGATCAGCCACAGAGAGGCCACACTGACTCCCAGGAGAAGTCAAAGCTTCATGAAGTGGATGGAAAGCTGCTCCTAGGACCCATCAGTACAAGAGTCACTCACTCACTCTGAAGAAAAGCTTAGTTCCTTAACCAGGTATGTTTCTGGTAGACAGAGAAGTCTTCCAGTTTCAAACACGAAGCTGAGGCGCCAAAAAGTGAATAGGCCAGAAAGATGCAGCCACCCTCTCAACTGTAGAGATGTGCTATGGCAGGGGTTCTCAATCTTTTTCTGAGCCCCGCAACATGCTAGAAAAACTCCACAGCACACCTGTGCCACAACAACTGTTCTTCTGCATACAAAAGCCAGGGCCAGCATTATGGGGTAGCAAGCAGGACAATTGCCTGGGGTTCCAAGCCACAGGGGTCCCCACAAAGCTAAGTTGCTCAGGCTTCAGCTTTCTGCCCTGGGCCCCAGTGAGTCTAATGCCAGCCCTGCTTGGTGGACCCCCTGAAACCTGCTCACAGCCCCCCAGGATTGAGAACTGCTGATGAGCAGTTCTCAAACTAGGGGTACATGCACCCCTGGGGATACACAGAGGTTTTCCAGGGGGTAGATCAACTCATCTAGATATTTGCCTAGTTTTACAACAGGCTACATAAAAAGCACTAGTGAACTCAGGACAAAACCAAAAATTTCATACAAACAAAATGAGAAAGTAAGCAATTTTTCAGTAAGTGTGTGCTGTGACATTTTGGATTTTTGTGTCTGATTTTTGTAAGCAAGTACTTTTTAAGTGAGGTGAAACTTTGGGGTATGCAAGACAAATCAGAGTCCTGAAAGGGTACAGCATTCTGGAAAGGTTGAGAGCCACTGATCTAGATTATGCTGAATCAGTGACACGTCCTCTTCATTATTTACCACTGCCCCAGTTTGTCATGTGCAGACTTCATCAGTGATGATTTTATGTTTTCTTCTGAAGAACCTATATTTAAATTAAGCACTAGGTGCTTTGCTGAACCAGGATGGACGAATGCCTAAATGCATTACTGAAGCAGGGACCTAGAGTGGATGATGAACTTCTTATGTGTCAGGGAATCCAGGGCAGATTCATGTCTTGTGTAGCGTGTGGCACCCGGTCAACTGTGCAAGTGGTCGCCTCTTCAGCAGTGCTTCCTGATCTTAGCAAACTATTTCCTGAGAGGAACTGATATATGTACATACTGAATTTTGAATGCATGAAATGAGGGCAAAATGGCAAATGACTAACGCCGAGCTGTTCCCAACTGGGCTCAGAAAACACCTGCATCTATAACCCCTGAAATCCCAGCTTTAATGGCTAATGGAAATTCAGTAATTGTAGCAGGAGTTATGTTGAGCTGTGTTCAGTCATATATACACAATCCTCGTAGCTGTCAGAACCCATCATTGGGAGACTTTAGATTAAAGGGAGCAATTTATTACAAAGTTGTTGTAATGTTGTCTCTGCCTCTCATTATTCTCTTGGGTTTTCTTGCTTGTTGTTTAACAAGTGAAAAAAAAAATCGGAATGTCATGCTAGTGAAAGGTGTCAGACTGACAGGCCTAGGGGGTGATGTCTTGGATTTATCCAGAGCTCTCAGGGAGGCAAAGCAGCTCTGCCTGAGCCATTCCTTGTCAAGATACCATATACACTTGTATTGCCTACTGAAAGTTAGTATCTTATCTCACATCACTCTTGCTTGCCTTTACTTCTCTCAGTAATCTTGTATTGAAATAACAGCACTGAGCATACTGTCGGCTGAAACATGACATTATAACGTGATCAGAAAATTTCAAGGTGCCAAATAAGGATGCCAGACTAGGAGGTTACAATGGCAAAAGAACTAGAACCACAAATACATCACCTCTTGCATCGATGAACGGATACCGGATGCGTGATACCTACTCAGAGTTACAAGGACTGGCAGTGGATAAGCTATTTTAGAAAGGCCATGAGAAGCCTACAGGTCTGCCTATGAGTTCCCCTGTCTGCAGGGAGATGATCTCCAAAGCTAAACACTGCCCTGAGGGGGACATAGGAACAGAGCTCTCAGTGTAGGCATTTATGGGGTAACCATCAGCACAGTATCCAGCTGCTGCCATCAGATGGAACAGCCCACCCCAAAATTGAGAGTGGTTATTGAAGAACATTCAGGAGAGCAGCAGAGCAGGGCAATATGGTTTCAGATTCCAGACAGGATACTTTGGACACCAATTAGTCTCAAGAATGAAACTGCCATACTCAGATCAATGTTGGAGGCACAAGAGAACGAGAAGTGCTTCTGTGACTATGCTCTGGGAGCACCCATCGCTACATACACTCTGGGATGAGCTAATGTTTCTTGTCATCTTTGGTTGACACACTAATATAGATGTGAGCATTGAGACTGTCACCTGTAGAGACAACAAGGCTGCAAATGCAGAGGCATAATTTGAGAGAGCAATAGTTCTTCTCTGTACAGCTCTGGTGTGGGCTAAGATATAGAGTCCAGGGGTCCTGGGCATGAGGAAATGTTAAACTCTTCATACAGTTGGGCCAATTCCCCTCCCACTGACACCAGCATAAACCACGAGTAGCTCCATTAAAGTTAGTGGAGTCAAATGGTGTAAGTGAGAGAACAAACAAACGGCCAAAGTACATACACCTTGGCTACGAGAAAACTGAAGGGGGCACACACTGTCTGCAAGTACCTGAGAAACCAGCACCAGCGAGGGAGAAGAAATGTATTTGAGAGCAGCAGGGAAAGGAGTAAAGGGAAGTAGTGCCAAGACTAAAGGGTGAAAACACAAAGGGGGATGTTTAAAGTAGATATCAAGGAAAACTCCCTGGACAGGGAGATCCAGGAGATGGTGGAATAATTATCCTAGGGAAGAGGTACAGGACACTGGCAGGGAGACAGACTGGATAAGCCAGCCAGCAGAGCAACCGTTTCTAAATGAGCTGTCTGGTCATTTGTTTTAAAATCTGTTTTAGCCCCCATCTGATATTGCATCTGAGTCCAGCCAGTGCAGCCCTGCCACGCCAGCCTTCAGCCCTGCCTGGCCACAGAGAAGCAGGCACCTGAGTAACCACACTAGAAAGCGGACAGTATTACACCAAAACACTTCAGAAACTTCCTGTTGCTAAGGAAACATTAGCACCAGAACTTCCAAAGCCCTTTGATACAGCTCCCCCACGGTGGGCTCTGTGCCTCTGCACTGCTGTGGCCTGAGTCTATAACTGGTGCCATGATATATGGCAGACACGAAGGCCAACACTGGATGTTGGCCAAAACTACCGCAGAACAACGATTTTAATGTCCTTCATTGGAAAAGCTGGCTCCAGTTTGGATAGAGCTGGTGCTACAAATAAATCCCATTTTATACAAACAAGTGGTATGGTCCATTTAAGATGCAATGACTGGGAAAATGCCTAAAGATCCTTGGTAAGAGGACCAGATGTCCCCGTTCTTTGAAGGGTTAAAGTGTCCCTTTCTCCTGCAGCTGCAAATGCCTCTGTTTTCTTGATTTACAAACTCAGCTGTGCTCACTGTGTACAAAATGAACACCAAAGAGGTTAGTTCCCTTTAGAGTCAGTCATGGGACAGCAAGAAGAATCAGCCATCACACAAGAGGACAGCATTTGAAGGCTCTGCCCATGTGCTTTTTATAGAGGCTTCTATCCAGATGTAGGTTTCAGAGGGTAGTCGTGTTAGTCTGTATCAGCAAAAATGAGAAGTCCTTGTGGCACCTTAGAGACTAACAAATTTACTTGGGTGTAAGCTTTTGTGGGCTAAAACCCACTTCATCAGATGCATGGAGTGGAAAATACAGTAGGCAGGTATAAATACACAACACATGAAAAGATGGGAGTTGTCTTACCAAGTTGGGGGTCAGTGCTAACGAGTCTTTTCAATTAAGGTGGAAGTGGGCTGTTCTCAACAGTTGACAAGAAGGGGTGAATACCAAGCAGGGGAGGGGGAAATCACTTTTGTAGTGCTAATGAGGCCAATGTAATCAAGGTGGCCCATTTCAAACAGTTGACAAGAAGGTGAGAGTATCAGCAGGTGGAAATTAGTTTTTGTAGTGACCCATCCACTCCCAGTCTTTATTCAGGCCTAATTTGATGGTGTCCAGTTTGAAAATTCATTCCAGTTCCCACTCTCACAGACCTTGGGAGACAGGACAGTACCCCCAACCTGAAGCAAATACTCACCAGCAACCACCCACCACCCCAGGAACCAATCCCTGGATCATACCCCATTGCCAACTCTGTCCGCATATCTATTCAGGGGACACCATCATAGGACCTAACCACTTCAGCCACACTATCAGGTGCTCGTTCACCTGCACATCTACCAATGTGATATATGCCATCATGTGCCAGCAATGGCCCTCTCTCATGTACACTGGCCAAACCAGACAGACAGTCTCTACGCAAAAGAATAAATGGACACAAATCAGACATCAAGAATTATAACATTCAAAAATCAGTAGGAAAACACTCCAATCTCCCTGGACACTCAACAACAGACTTAAAAGTGGCAATTCAACAAAAAACTTCAAAAACAGACTCCAACAAGAAACTGCAGAACTGGGATTAACTTGCAAACTGGACACCATTAAATTAGGCCTGAATAAAGACTGGGAGTGGATGGGTCACTGCAAAAATTAATTTCCCCTGCTGATACTCTCACCTTCTTGTCAACTGTTTGAAATGGGCCACCTTGATTACATTGGCCTCATTAGCACTACAAAAGTGCTTTTCCCCCCCTCCCTTGGTATTCACCCCATCTTGTCAACTGTTGAGAACAGCCCACTTCCACCTTAATTGAATTGGCTCGTTAACACTGACCCACCACTTGATAAGGCAACTCCCATATTTTCATGGGCTATGTATTTATACCTGCCTACTGTATTTTCCACTCCATGCATCTGATGAAGTGGGTTTTAGCCCACGAAAGCTTATGTCCAAATAAATTTGTTTGTCTAAGGTGCCCCAAGGGCTCCTTGTTTTTATCCAGACGTAGAAACTCTTCAGAGAATCCCTCGCACGAATACCCCTCCACTTCATGCCATGAGCTATCCAGAGGCTGGGCTGGTAAAGTTGAACCCCCAGTTACCCTGACTCTAAGTAGATACACAATGTCTGTGGTTAAACACTTCATCAGATACAGAAGCACAGACAGGGCTTCACCAGCTCTGGAGAACTGAGCCATTTGTGGCAAAATTCACTAAGTCTCTGGTCCCAGATGAAGCCTGAAGGGCTATCGAATTCCATGCAGCTCAGTGTCTATCTGAATTTCAGCTCCTTTCCCCCCCCCAACTTCACCACATTTCCGATAGGCTCTTGTATCTCAATAAATGCTGCTTTGTTCCCAAAGAGCAACATGTATCAGGTGTTCCCATCTGGCCTCTGTTTCCTTTCTAATATAGGATCGCATAATATACATGCATGTCAGTTTAGATTATCTACTTTGTTCTACTGTAATAAATTGTTAGTTTAAAAATAAGCCTGAATTCCAGACTATTAATTACCATGTGTGGAATGGAAGCGTTTCTTTGAGGATTTTACTATACTGTTACTGATGGTTGGGATCTCTTCTAAACGAAAAATTATGAACTTGGAAGGCCTCCTTCTAGGCCACCACTACCACCACCACTGTCCAGAAAGTGGACTTCCAGTATCTAGCTCCATTCTCTTGTCAGCCTGACATTAAAATATAAATTCATGTCAATTTTACCTGTGGTTTCCTCTTAATTCAGTTCCAGCCATTTTCATTTTCCACCACAGTCTTCTCTGAGGGAGCGGAGGGCTTCCCCGCACTATCACAGTCATTAATATTCTGGATATTACAAACACAAACTCATCTGTATGTCACATGATGGAGTTCTTGCTACTTTGCTGAGCATCATCAGAATAAAAAATGAAATGCAATTTAATTTGATCAGGTATTTAGCCTAAAATAATCAGAAACCACAGAAAAGGATGACACTTGTTAAGCTGCAGAGAAAATGGAAAGCAGGAGAGAAGCAAATAAGGTTTCTCATTAGCCAGGAGAGAATTAGAGTCAAGCTAGTGTCAGGCTTTATGCACATCTGTCAACAACACACAGCCTTTTAAAATATAAATGCAATTTTCCCCTGCGGTTAGCAGTGCTCTTATTTAATTTTATTTTTGTCACTGTAATGTTTCCTAGCAAATTTTTTAGTCTAAACTTTGACTGTACTCTCTAAAAGGGGCCGGGAGGCAATCAATACACCCATCTTGCAAAAAATATATAAATGCTTATTTCACTAGAAACTTGCACTGGTGACATTCTGAGCTAGAAAAGTGAGCCACTTTTAAAGTTGGTGCTACCTCCTTGCAAATTTCCACAACGTGATATGCTGCTAACCTAACAAAATCCAGACTATGACGACAGGATTTGGGGGATTTTTTTGGGGGGGGGGGGGAGAAAGGGGAAGGGAGGCAGTTTTAAAATAAATGCCCATGCCTCTATCTTCCAAGCCATGAATTTTCTTCTAAAACCTCTGTTTAGACCTTGGTGTATTAAACTAGACTGTTCAAAGGTCAGATTTCAATACAAAACTGAATGCAGAAGTAGTGACAGATTTCCTCACACACATTCCTTTACATTGCGCTGTCTAACTTGATGGCCCCCATCCCAAACAAAATAACCACACACACATTAGACAGACCCTTTTTATTCCATTGTACAGTGAACGCAAGTAGGAGTTTCTAATTTGTCATTCTCATCCACCTATCCTAGTTTCATATAAATACTCCCAAATCAAATCATGTAATTGCTAAAGCCACACATAGAGATTGGGGAAACAATAAAAACTTAAATATATTTCTAACATTCAGTCTACATTTTAGCAATAGATTCCTATGTGAGAGATACTACAGGTAGAAAGGAATACGAGATAATACACTGAAGCAAAACACTGAATACAAACTAAGGTATTCCTGAACTCTGGAAACTGACTTGAGTGGCGCTCTCACTTTGGCAGTGAAGTCAATTAAGACAGGGCTCTGAATTACACGAACACTAGACCACACACTTTGCAAAGACATGCATAGGAAGAGAAATGCCACCTTCAGTGGCACTAGTTAGGAAACTATTACAAGGGCTCCTGATCTTCATGCTAATGTGAAGAATGATCATCAGCTGGGGTAAGAACAATTTTTTTCCAATGTGGGATATTTTTGCACGATAAGGTTAATTACAAGTGGGTTTACATCATCCTCATTGGCCACAGCTGGAGGCAGGATGCTGGCACAGATAGACCAATGGTCTGATCTGGTACCACAGAAGGTGGAATACTGAACTGGACAGACTCATGGTCCAATTTATTAATGCCAAAGCCAGGCTGCCTGACTAAATGGACAAGTGATATGATCTGGCATGGTAGGAGGCAGTACTCCTGGGTTTTATTCAAGGCCTCTATTTTCAATGGCTTATAATTTTACTCCAGAAAACTATCTTTTGGGTTGAAATTTCTCCTATTGGCTCAGACTCCTGTTGAATTGAGATCAGGCTAACGTGATGATACTCCCTGGGAAGATTTTCTTCTCCCAATTGAAGAGGAGGATGAGGAAGGAGTTCAGTACCCAACTCTGAGCTGCAGGATGGCACTAGCTAACATGTATAAATCTTTTCAAGGTTGGAAACCACTGTATAAGGGTTATGAATTATCATTAAATGGATGTAAAGTAGTTTTTAATGAACAGCTCCATATTTAGTTACCAAATTCTTTTAAGTGTGTTGTGCTTCAATCTTCCTATCAATCAGGCACCACGCCTGCAAAACTCAGCACTGGTCAGACTGGCAGGGCTCTGAGCAGGTCACTGCTCCCTCCCCGTGTTGTAGGCTGAAATGGTTTATTTTCTAAGCAAAGGTTAGTGAAGCTAGGAATGGTGCAGTCTGGGTTTCAGGATCTATGGACCAGGCCTTTTGCCTTTCTGTCTGTGGTGATGAAATGCTGTAAATGAACATAAAGTTCTAGATCTTATTCATTTTACTTTTATGTGCAACAAAGGCTGTTTCCAGGGGAGTTCTGTGGCTACTTTTCATTGCTTCCATGCCCGCGCGGACACCAGCAAGACGTTTTTATATTCTATTAATTAAAATTCCCTCATTGTAATAACCACCCAAGGGAGCACCACTCACTTGGGATGCTCCTTCCACCCAGAGAAGTCCAGGCTGCCAGATGCAGACAGAAAACCCCACTCTGCTCTTCCGTGCCTCTGCTACTAAATGGCACTGGAACACACACGATGCTGAATGGTCAGAAAAGGGTGTGGGCCGCTGTAGCAATACAAAGCATGGAAACAATTTCCATATAAATCCTCAGCAGCGTGGCACTCACTTCACTTGGCTCCATGCTGTCGAGAAGCCAGGGCACTGAGAGCTAAGGATGGAACTCCCTTTAGCTCACCTTGCTGCACAGCAGTAATGCGGCAATCACCCAGCATGATGCACGGACACTTCAGCTTTGACACAGCACGGAGCGACAAGCACACAGAGACACAGACTCCCTGGTTGTTGGGAATGAAAAGGGACCTTGCCAAGTTGCATAGACCCTATCTTTAGATAATTTAATAACAGCATCTGCTTGGATCAGGCCTTTGAGTGTTTCCTTGTCACTCCCCCATAGCCTCTGACAAAAACAATCCCCATTTAGTAAGCAATCCCAAAGCATCAGCAAGGAAACTGCTCATGGCAGGCACGCCCTCTGCCCAGCATCTATGCAATGAGCCTTCCCCCATACTCATGTGACCTGCTGGCTGCCCAACTAAGGGGGATTCCTATCCCCCAGAGAAGTAGGCATGAGTCAGTACCCTAGCTGTGAAATGCTCCCAGCCCTCCATTCCTCTGCTGAAAGGAAGATGCAGCAGCCAGTCACTGCCAGTGCAGCCCGAGGGCCAAAGCACAAACTCAAACATCTGCAGAAGATAAAATACAGCAGCTAGGCAGATTTTATCATACACCTGGATTCTGTTTTGCCATCATAGAGAGCTATACTTCTAGGTCTGAAGACTTAGAATAAAGAATTATTTTGAACCAGTTGCAACAGCTGATCATTTACAGAGCACAGCTGAGGGGAGAGAGAAAAATCCGCTTTCAAGTCAGTTCAGTCAAATTAAAAAGTCGGATTCCTACAGTGCAAAGTAAGGAAGAGATGGGAAACGGGGGGCGAGGGAGCTGTTAGGTTCCTGTTGTCTCTAAGTCCTGCTGGTCACACTGTTGTAACATACTTCTGTTCATTGTTTCCTATACTCATACCAAAATGGGTCATTTTCACACTTCAACCCCAGGCTGACCTTTCATTTACAGCTATTTCTGTTGCAGAGTCTGCATAGACAGTACATTTATTTTGGGAGTAATACCTGATCTATAGGTATTCATATGTAAGTGCCAACAAGGGAACGGAAGACACAAGTTGTTGCAATGATATAATGTGTTTATCATTTTATAGACACACACCCACACCATTATGTGAAATACAACCGTCTTTCATGAGACAAAGACACAGCAGGTGGATGATTTTACGACACGCTCTGTGCAGAGCAGGCATCACACAGCAGTGACGGGGAAGACTGCTAAACACTGAAATAATGAGAGTAGTAATGACAAGAAGGCTGTGACCAGCACGTCATGCCATGTGTGCTGAAGAGCAATGGAGCCAGGTGGCAAAAGAAAAGAATTTGTAGTGACAAAAAACACCCAAGGATGGGCCAGTCTGAGATGCAGATTGGCAAGAGTTCCTGACTAGCTGGAAGACAGACAAATCAGAAAGGCTTGCGAGCCGGAGCCAAGAGATTTAGGCAGTGCACAAGCCTCTTGTGGGGCTTTGCAGAAGATGAATTTAATGGTGTGCTGGGCCAAATTCATTTCTGGTGTAAGTACTTCTACCAAAAAGTATCACACCAAAAATCCAAACCCCAAACAAACAGAAACCCAAAGAGCATCCTTTCTGGTTCCTTTCCCTCAGGGAGCAGGTTTCTGTTAAGCAGAAGATTGTGTGTCTTGTGTCACAAAGGCTAATCTAAATCTCTATGGATTTATCAACAACCCTGTGATTCTGAAAGTGGTTTATGTCCTCCAGGGAAAAAGGAAGCTGGTTCCCTAACAATTTCAATTCAGCCAACTTGTCTTTATATAGAAGGCAACAACGCTTTATCGTCTCTGAAGAAGTTTATGGTCTGCTGACTGACACATGAAACTAGGGTAACCACAGCCATTTGTGGGGTTTCTATTTCATATGAGATTAGCAGAGATATGGCAAAGACTTTGAAACCCCCCAACTATGTAGTACTTAATAATAAGCCTGCACCCTGAGAGAGCACTGTGAACTAATAAACCCTCACAGCCCTCCTGCGGGGGAGGTAGACACCCCTACAGAATAACCCAGAGTTCAGTAGAGAATGGCAGCCTCTTTTAACAGTCCCAGAAAAGGAAGGGATACAGGTTGGTATTTACAAAGGGGCCTAAGGGAATAGGGCACTTATGCCTCAGGCTTTCAAAGGCGAGTAAGGCAGATAATTCCCTATTAAATTTTGCACAGTGGTTCAAAAACTGCCACAAAGAGAACTTGGGACTTGGCCTCTCCAGCACATGCTCCTTTCCCCACATCCTGATGCTTCTCCCTAAGGCCGAGAAAGAGAAAAGCTGTGGGAGATCGCTGTCGGTGTCCATTACCCACAGCCTCTCAGCTAAGACTGAGCCTCTTAGTTTAAGTTGTAGAGATGCAGGTTTTTAATTCTCGTGATTCCTCAGTTCAACACCAGGAACCATCAAGATGGCAACACAGAGTTTAAGATTTCAGTGATTATGGTTGAACAGTTTGCGAAAGCCTGAGCTGCAAGACACAGACCATGTGAAAACCTGACTTGGGAGACGTATCGCCAAGAAACAATAACTCAGGGCAACAGCCTGACCCACGCAGACAGAACACATGTTCGGACCCAGGCCTGCAGCCCACACACAGCCTGACCTGCAGAGCTATACCAGCTACTAGACACAGGTTTGATCTAGTGCCTCTGACACTTTGCGGGAAGGCATGAACCTTAGGCCTAGAAGCCAGATTGTAAATGTCTCTGACAACACCTAGACCATTTTCCTGAGGGCTCCTTACCATCCCTGGAGGAGCCACGAGAAACTCTGTACCCCCTTTCCTTCTACCCTGCCATCCTCCAGGCCTTGGGCTGCCACCTTGCCCAAGTGAGCTCCAAAGGAGACCTCAGACCCAACCCAGGTCGCTCCTTAATCAGTCCCAGACGTCACTGGATCAAGGTAATCATGCCCCCATGACACCAGACACACGACACAGCTTTGTTCGGAATCGATAATAGCAGAGTCTCACCACTGAAGTGCACACTCTGGCTGCTGCTTTAAACCACAAGCCATTCTGGCTCGCCTAGTGCAGCCCACGCACCTTCTGGGTGTGGTGTCCGTCCCATCTAGGGGCACCAAGACCACCTAGAGAGAGAGGCATTAAGGAGTCTGCTCTACAGCCTGAGCGAAGAGCCAGTTGGCTTTTAGCTCATGTGGCAGAGGCTCCCGCACTAAGCTCCCAGAGGCCCCAGCTTCGATCCCACCCACCCGCGACGGCAGTCTGTCGGCATTACAAGTGGGGGCTCATCCAGGATTTCAACTGCAAAGTCTCAGAAGCTCGGGATGCACTTCCTCAGCTAGGGGAAGCATGTAACCCACACGCCTCCTGGGTGTGGGGTTCTGTCCCATCTAGGGGGACGGAGACAACTAGAGAGAGAGACTGAGTCTGCTCTACAGCCTTAGCTCAGAAGCATCTGGCTTTTAGCTCATGCAGCAGCGGCTCCTGCACTAAGCTCCAGAGGTCCCCGGTTCAATCCCGCCCACAGACGACCAGGGTCTGTCGATGTTACATTACCTCCTCTAGTCAGACAGCGAGTGAGCATTTCCCCACAGAACGGAATTAACTCCACCTACTCAATGTAACTCATTCAGCATTTACGAACAGGTGAGTAGGCCCCACTTTGAGCACCCCCTCTTAAAGGGAATGTGCGCACTCGCTTTCCCCTTTTAAGAACATGGCTCCCACTAGAGGTTTGAAGAATGCTGGTTACCTAAGCATCACACTTGTGACAAAGCACAGAGTGCAAGTTTCCTGCATGGCACCCACAGACCTCCGGATATTCTCAGCAAGCTAGCAGGCACAGCCCCTTGCTAGCCTATGCAATGAGAGGCCAGAACTGGGGAGTGAACCTAGGTCTCCTCCATTGTAGCGTAGCTCCAATATTAGGCTCCCCAGCCCAGGGACCCAGTGTGTCTGACCACAGGTTGGAGCCAGATCTCCAGCACAGAGGAAGAGAGGCCCTTGCAATACACCTCTAGTCTGGTTCAAAGCACTCAGGCCCCAACCCCGCAAACATTTATGTACATGCTCAACTTTGCACATGAGAAGAACTCCACAGCACGCAATGGGATTATTGGCATCTAGAAAGCATGTGTGTGTGTAGGTGTTTGAGAGATCAGGGCCTTACAAAACACAGTCCCATAGGTACAAAGAGCTTTCAAATAGCAATAGAAAGACTCAACACTCTCCAATCTAGGAAAACAGAGGGGACACTGGGTACTTAGTCATCTGATCATTGGACTAACAGGCTAACTCCTCTAAGAGGTGGGTTTGCACTCTGACCATTTCAGCCTACCACCTGTTTTTTCTCCAGTTTTGGGCAGGAAAAAGAAAAGGCCTTAACTACCAACTTTCAGCCCAGAAGGGAATTTTTATGACCAGGTTATAAATAGGGGTTCATAACAGAATCACTGACAGACCCTTAACCATACTTGGGTGAAGGGCGCTGGTATAATAAAGACAAAGCTGTATTTCTGTGAACAAATGTCAGCAGAACGTTAACTCGCAGCACCAGAAAGAGAGGGTTTCTTTAAAAAAAAAAGAAACATACAACAGCATTAAACCTTTGGGCAAACAACAAAGAGGGACAAGCTGGACCCGAACTACTCTGCTCAAAATTCTCTAGCCTTCCAGTGCCGCCTGCCGGATGTCTGACACTTCTTCTGTCTAGAAATCCACCCTCCAGTAAGATTACCAAACCTTGGCTCTGTGCTTACTAATCTCATGGCGCCGGTTGCTCAGTGCAGCATTGGGAAGGGGACCCACTGCATTTGTCTGGATATTTTTTTACGAGACACACCTAGCCAAAATATTCATAGCAACTTTTCTTTTTGTCAAACACAAAAGTTACCATTCTTGAGTTCAGAAAATCACCCAACACCACTGTGGAAAGTGACACTCACAAACGAAAGCAGCATGGAAAATTCGACCCACTCCAACCAATATTAGAACTTGGGTCTCCTGAGCACCAAACCACATGCTCCTCTTCCCTTCTGGAACTCACTTGTGTCATCCTGGTTGTCATTTCATAAGTAGGGGCCTTCTGACTTCTGGGAACGCTTTTCAGATTCATGACATTTTGGGGATGAAGTGTAGTGCCAAAAAATGTTACACTGATTTTCAAATGTTCTCCATCGATTCTCCTGGCTCTCATCTAGAATTGGGGGTTGCTTTTCTTTGCTTTTACATCCATACTAAATGGCACAAGTAATTTTCATTCACATTATTCCCCTGGGTCACAGGGTCCACTCACCATGAGCAGCACTTCCTGCCAGCCATCCTGGGGATTAGCTCTGCCAGCTTGTGCTCTTCCTCTGGTATTGTCTCGCTCCGCTGCCCCCCGCTCACTCCAGCGTCTGCAGCTTCCTCTCTGTGGCTTGGCCCCCGAGCCAGGTCACTGAAGTCCTCCCCTTCCAGAGGATTCACATTCTTCCCAGGCCTGCTGGCTGGCACCTCCAAAGCCCTTGCCACTCCCCAGTGGTTAGCAGGGGAACCCAGGCCCACTCTCTACTCTGTGTTCCAGCCCAGGGACCCTCGAACAAGGAGCCACAGTCCCTGTACAGTCTTACCTCTTGCTGCTGTTTTCCTGGGCTTCCCCCATCTCTGGGTTTGCCAGCCTCCCACTCCCTTTGTGCAGCCTTTCCCAGCACCAGCAGCCCCACTCTTTACGGCCAGCTACCTAGTGTTCAGCAGGCCCTGCCTGTTCCTGGACAGGTGAGGCTGTCCTTAATTAGCTGCTTCTAGCCTAAATGTCCTCTGCTTGTAGCCTAATTAGTTGATTGGGCCCTCCTGGCCAAATTCAGCTCTTGCAAGGCTAGTGTGGGGAGTGCACCCTCACACCCTGTGATGTCATAAACTAAAGGAGAGTTTCTTTCTTGATTAACAAACCCGACAGTGAAACTCAGGCACACAGCTTGCTCATTTTCAAATTACACAAATTTCTCTAGAAATTACATTATTCTGCAACAAAGCCGATAGTTCACAAAGCACAGAATAGAGCTGGGTCCTGATTGCTGAAGTCTAGCAATACACATTTCCTGTAATTTTTTTCCTAATCAGAAACTAACAGCAGATTTACAATTAATTTTGGTTGCTTTAAATGCTTTAAGATCCTTAGCATTTGAAAATAAGCTGCAAAGCTTTTATTTGCAAAGAGAAAAGAGGCTGTTTTCCTTAGCAGGTAACTTCTGACAAATGGCACACAATGGAGGGGAAAGAACATTAAAAAAAGATGAATAGAGACCCTGGCTGGCTGCAATAAAATTTCAAACCATGCAATTCAATGTTGCCATAATTTCACAATGTACAGAAAGCTGGTGCCAAACAAAGATTCTCTCTCTTTCTTCTTCTTTCTTTTTATAAACCAGCAGAGGAACTCAACAGCCCTACTTTCCTCTTCTTTCCTTCTGCAAATGCCCCAAACCAGGATATTTGCCTATCAAAGCCAAAATATCAAAGATCTTATATATATGACCACATACTAATGTGGGATTCATTTTAATTTTCCCTATAAATCTGAGAGCAATGAAACATTATAGCAGAATGTTATTTCATTTGGTTTTGTAATTCGAGGTACCTGAAAGTCAGCATTCAAATTACTGAATTCCCTTCCCCATTGTGACTGAATTAAAGACAAAAATAAATTAAAACTTCATTTTAAATGTATTTTTCTAATTGAGTAAGGGTACACCAACTAATCTTCTACCTAATTAGATGAAAGCTAGATTTTATTATCAATATCTGAAGCTAACTCTAATTGAATCATTTACAGTCATTGCTGTACTGAGACTCACTCCATTCCCTAGAAGAGAAAGACAGCAATGATTGGTCTGTGTGCAGCATTTTACAAGAGCTCTGTTATTTGTCTTTATTCCCTGTGTCTGAAATTTACACTAGCCCCAGTTTCCTTATCCCCTTGGGTGGAAAAAAAGGATAATTATAAAATCTAAAATCTGTGCTTAATTCCTTCTCATAAACATCATCTTTCAGGAGTAAATGGGAGTTTCACCGCCATAAAAATTAAAGAGCTGTTTGGAAAATGGTGATCAATAAGCTACCAGCAGGGTCAGTGCTGGTAGCTGAGGTCCAGTGTCAATGCATAAAGGTCTTTTCTAAAAGCATTTAGCACGGGTAAAATGTGGCTGATTGACAGAACTGGTGCCCTCTGTGCAGCTGCAGCATTGACACTGGCTCTGCAGGCTTCCCCAAACCACCTCCCTGACAAGGAGAGCCCAAGGCTAATCAGAGAGGAGCAGCTCATTCCCCAGGGCCTAATTCAGACCTAGATCTCTCCACCAAGACAGTCAGCCAGGGGCCAGTTAATGATATCCGTGGTGGAGTTCTGTCCTGCCCCACTAGGAATGGGACAGTCGACGCCACGCTGTTTAGGCACTTAAATTAGTAGGACAGACAGACACAGGCCACCAGATAACTAAACCATGCTGCCCGATGGCTCTCAGACAGCAATGACTTTCAGATACTACTGAACTGGGCAAATCTGAACCAGTCACCTAAAGGAGGAAAAAGAAAAGGAGGACTTGTGGCACCATAGAGACTAACCAATTTATGTGAGCATAAGCTTTCGTGAGCTACAACTCACTTCATCGGATGCTGTAGCTCACGAAAGCTTGTGCTCAAATAAATTTGTTAGTCTCTAAGGTGCCACAAGTCCTCCTTTTCTTTTTGCGAATACAGACTAACACAGCTGCTACTCTGAAACCTAAAGGAGGAAAGGCTCCACATTCCATTTTTCACCCCTTGAGCAATCAGCCAGCCTAGCTACTGTGCAAACACCCTTCCGAGGGTTTATTATTTAGATGCCACTTTCTGAAAGCATACAGAACAGCAAATGACAAATATTCTGGTTTCCCAGGATCTCCGTTGCTGCTAATTCTCTATGGAGAGAGGGCAGAGAAAGAATCATAGGAAAAGAAACCCAATGCCCTTGAGAGAAATATGGTATCCAAGAGCATGCCTGAGACACGCTGATCTAGGAGACTCAGCCAGCCAGGCAAGGGGAGAATATGGACTCAGAGGGGACAGGAATGAAATGGGAGCTTTTACATTATTAATTTGGTACTTTTTTTCCTGACACAAAAACATATTTATTTCTAGGCCTGACAACATCCATTAGAGGCTCAAACCACAGCTGTTGGCCTATTAACCTAGCGGATAAAGTATCTATCTCTGTCTAAAATGTTCTTTAATATTTTCCCTACCTACTGGTCTATTAACAGCTACCAATTCATTCACTAAGTCTTGCCCAATAGAAAATAGATTCCCAATCATTTCAAATTTAAATCTCCCAAAAGAGACAAACCCGTGGTACTTAGACTACTAGCTGGCTCCAAATAAGAATACATGAAAAATGTATTTGGTCCTAGAGATCTATGTTTCATTCCTTCCATTTACACAACAAGACTAGAGTCTAGATTTCAAATGGCAGGATGTTTTCATTAATAACAATGTATTACTAATCATCTGTTAAAGGTCTGTGCTCTTAATTTAACAGGAAAAACTGAATAGATTGCTCTTACAGTTTCAATTAAAATAACATGATGTCTTCAAACTGATACCTTAATTAGACATTATAAAATGACATTTAGAAATCCTGAGTTCTGATGAAATCATCTGACTGTGAAGAAGTTTCACAATAATGTCATTGCATCAAGTACTCCTAAAATTAATATTCCTTAAATTCTGACTGTTGAGAAGTTACAGGGTCTGGGGGGGTTTCTATTTAAATAATCAGTGATTGCTTACGCCCTATGTGCATTTCTTATAAGAATAAAATAAAACAACAAAGTAAATCAGACAGCCAATACTGGTGAATGTACACAAGAAAACTTACTAACCTCGAACACATGACAATACCTCATAAAGAAGACCTGAGTAAACAGGCCTTGCAATATATGCCACGAATTTTAAAAAAAAAAAAGTACCCTCAGCAGCATGCAAGACATATGATAGATCCCAAAAGCTCAGCATGAACACTTGGACTTCATCCACCATAGACCTTGCTAGAGCTCGAGACATAACTAATAGTGTGAACCAAAGGCTTGTGAACCAGATTAGGCCTGGCCCTGGCAAAATAACAGCACACTAGGTGTCGGCTAACCAAGTAAGCACAGTCCTGGCTGGAGAGGATGGTACAACACCCAGAGTTCTCAAGTAACTACACGAGCGCATTCTTAAGAGATGATACAGGAACACACCAACCCCTTGAAGATAATGAGGGAATGACAGGGTAATGGATATGGATTTGTGTTCGAACTAGCAGGTACAAGGAGAAGGGTGGTAACTAGCAACGTCTGGAGCGTAATACGTACCTTGTTTGTGTCGATGTATAAAAGGAGACATTATAGAAGGGGTAACTTCGCCCTCACTGAGGGGACCGCATCCTGGGGTGCAGACCAAATGGGTACCTTGTTGCAGGCATACCTGTGTTCGGGCACCTGTACCTACCAGGGTGCTAGGACCCTGCTTTGTCGACACTGAACCTGGCCAAGCGCCTTCGGCACCAGACCAAGCCTGTGGACAACATGGAGGGCTGCTGAATCAGCAAGCCGCGCCCTCTGCTCGCGCAGCTGTCACCAGAGCGCCAAGGACAGCAGCCCTGAGCAGCTGTACCAACATTCCTCAGCACTTCACAACACGCACAACCAGCCGGAGCCCAGCGCAGCCTTCACACCGCTCCCAGGCCTGAATCCTGGCCGGCAGGGCCCTAAACAGGAGGGCTCTAGGCCTTGCCAGAGTGACAGCGACACTCTATAAAATCAGAAGGTGAGAGAGAGGATGGTGATCGGGCAGCTTCCTGACAACACTTTTCCGGAGATGCAAATATCTATTTCAAAGACAGAAGGGACCATTACGACCACCTAGACCAGCATATTCCAAAGTGGGCAGCGTGTCCCCACCCACAAGAGCATGGCGTGGACTAGCTAGAGGTAAAGGGCACCTAACAGTGACAGTGCAGATTTCCCTGCTGACATAGTGGGACAGATGATCTAGTCTGACCTCCTGCATAACACAGGCAATAGACCCAGAGATTCTTGCTTCTAGCCCGAGCACCTGTGGTGGAATAGAGCATAACCTTTAGGAAACGATCCAGCATTGATTTAAAGACTCCAAGTATTTGGATTTGAATTTACCACATCTCTTGGTAAGCTGTTCCACTTGTTAATTATGTTCATGGTTTTAAAATTTGCATCTTATTTCCTCTTTGAACTTTGCTTACTTCAATTTCCAGTCACTGGTTCTTGTTTAAAAAAATTCTTATTGTCTTTTATCCTCTTGGCCATAGATTGAACTTTTTCTAACAACTGCCTCGCTCTCAATAAACAAACCCACCACACTGCTTAACACGAACCCTGCTGTAACACAGTCCTGCCCTCTCTCCATGGAACACGCACACCGCTTTTAACAATCACTTCCTCCAGGCCACTTCATGACATTAGCATTGTCAAGAATCACCAACTGCCTGCATCACCTCTCCAGTTCCCCACAGGAAGGAAGAAGCAGTCACACACTATTGTGGCAACACGTGAAAGAGGCAGATACAGAACTCCGATATCCCCCTACCAAGCTGCTGCGGAGTAAGCCCTGGTCTGCACTTAAAATTTAGATTGACAAAGCAACATCACTCGGGGCCTGAAAAAAATTACACCCGAGCACTGTAATTAAACCAACCAAACCTCCAATGTGGATGCAGCCAGGCTGGCAGAAGAATTCATCTGTGACTTAGCAACTACTGCTTAGAGCGGTGGATTAACGACAGCAATGGAAAATCCCCTTCCAGCAATGCAGGAAACAACCAGGCTACGGCACTGCAACAGCAGAGCTGCCGCGGTGCCATGGCGCACCCGTAGCATAGACATGCCCTGCCTCTCTTGCGCTAAATCCAGGGAGAAGCAGGGATTTGCGAGAAACTCCACCAGCTCAACATTCTTCCTCCCTGGCACAGAAAAGCGTCCGGAAAAGCAGGCTGGCTCTCATAGACCTTTCCTCAGGGAGGCACAACTGCATTTTTAAAAATAAATTCAAACATAAAATTCAAAATTAATTATTCCATTATAAATGTTTCAAAGAGCCTTGCTGGGACAGGGCTTCTGACCTTCTGCCCATGGGCTTTCCTCAGACCTGGCAAAATCATTTTTTAAATCACACTTTAAGCTGAACTTGTTATTAAAAGCCTATTTTGGGAGGCTTTAACTCACTAAAAGGAAAACATTGATGTTAAGCCACCAAATTTCCTAAAGCCCAGTTCAGAGTCAGAACTATGCTGACAAGACTTTATTTTAGGTCAGCATAGTGGTCACAGCTTAAAACTATGTTTAGCCCCTATCATTCTATCCCAAACATTTATAATGTAGGAAGGGAAAAATGAACTGCTCTGCTCCCGGAACTCGAGATGGTGGAAAGTCACTGGATGAAAGGCATAACTGAGTTTCACTAAAAAGACAAGAAAATGTGGGGAGAAATTAAACAGCAAAACCAAGAATTATTTTAACGATTCACAAATATGATGCTATTAATGCAGAATGTTAGGAGCTTTTAAAAGTAGGGGGGGAACCTACATAAAACTTCAAAGAAAAAGTAGGTATGGGGTGCAAATTTCCTTAAACGCCATGTAACAGTATATAGATACTTTGGATCAGTGTGCGGCGAAGAACACGTCCTCCTCGACTCCCTCCGCCTCCCCCCAAACTGCATACGAACTGGACAACTTCTCAAACTGACGATCACTGAATGCATTTACTTCTACTGCATGACTCACCATGCACCCAGGAGTACTGTTCTCTCAGGGTAACTCACTCTTTCTCATGTTGTTTCAATATTACAGAAATTCAGGTCTAAAATACCTTAATAGAGGATATTCAACGACCAACATGGAATTTTAGAGTCAGCATTTCTGGCAATTTCTGACATTTGTATAATGACCCACAAAGAGTTTGTTACAGCTCCAGTAAATTGCAACAGAACAAAACAAGGAAAGGCTGAAAGACACCAAAATTAACCAAGCTCTGTTCAGCAATGTTTAACCATACGGAAACAAACCCCAGAGTTATTCATAATTCTGAACAAAACATTAGGGTTGTTCTTTCAAAAGTTTACAACTGAACATTGACTTAATACAGCTTTGAAATTTTACTGTGAAGAAGACAAATGCTGCTTTCCCTGTATTTTTTGAGTACTTTACATTTAACACAGCACTGTTCTGTATTTGCTCTCTTTTTTGTCTCTGCTGCTGCTTGATTATGTACTTCTGGTACCAAATGAGGTGTGTGGCTGACTGGCCAATTTGTAACTCTAAGGTTCTACTGTACAATAAATTTTGTAAAATATACACCTACACCCCACATAAATTAACTACTTGCACCCACAGAGCCAAGTATTATACCTGAGCCTAGACAAGTGCTCACACCTACAAATGGTCCCACTGAACAGAGTAGGACTACTCAACAGCATATTTACTCACATCCTTCAGTGTTTTCAGCATCACACCCTACATAAGCCAGTATCCAGTGGGATTTGGATGGTTTTTATCTTTACATTTAAACAAATTCCTAAACTGAAGGACATTCAGTAACAATCTGTTTTGAGGGATACATGATTTAGATAATGGCATAGAGAGTACACTCACAAAGTTTCAGAGGGATTGCCGTGTTAGTCTGTATCAGTAAAAACAAGGAGTCCTTGTAGCACCTTAGAAACGAATACATTTGGTTCACATTTGGGCATAAGCTTTCATGGGCTAAAACCCATGCATCATTAGATGCATGGAGTGGAAAATACAGTAAGCAGGTATAAATATACAGCACATGAAAAGATGGGAGTTGCCTTGCCAAGTGGGGAGTCAGTGCTCATGAGGCCAATTTATAAAATTTGCGGACAATACCAAGCTGGGAGGGGTTGCAAGTGCTTTGGAGGAAAGGATTAAAATTCAAAATGATCTGGACAAACTGGAGAAATGGTCTGAAGTAAACAGGATGAAATTCAATAAGGACAAATGCAAAGTACCCCATTTCGTAAGGAATAATCAGTTGTATACACACAAAATGGGAAATGACTGCCTTGAAAGGAGTACTGCAGAAAGGGATCTGGGGGTCATAGTGGACCACAAGCTAAATATGAGTCAACAGTGTAACGCTGTTGCAAAACAAGTGAACATCATTCTGGGCTGTATTAGCAGGCATGTTGTAAGCAAGACATGAGAAGTAATTCTTCTGCTCTACTCTGGTTAGGCCTCAACTGGAGTATTGTGTCCAGTTCTTGGTGCCACATTTCAGGAAAAATGTGGACAAATTGGAGAAAGTCAAGAGAAGAGCAACAGAAATGATTAAAAGGTCTAGAAAACATGACCTATGAGGGAAGATTGAAAAAAATGGGTTTGTTTAGTCTGGAAAAGAGAAGATCGAGAGGGGACATGATAACAGTTTTGAAGTACATAAAAAGGTTGTTACAAGAAGGAGGGAGAAAAAGTGTTCTTCTTCACCTCTGAGGATAGGACAAGAAGCAATGGGCTTAAATTGCAGCAAGGGAGGTTTAGGTTGGACATTAGGAAAAACTTCCCAACTGTCAGGGTGGTTCAACACTGGAATAAATTGCCCAGGGAGGTTGTGGAGTCTCCATCATTGGAGATTTTTAAGAGCAGGTTAGACAGACACCTGTCAGGGATGGTCTAGATAATACTTAGTCCTGCCATGGGTGCAGGGGACTGACAAGATGACCTCTTGAGATCCCTTCCAGTCCTATGATTCTATACAGTTGATTCTTCATTCAAAGTCTCTCGAGTTGTCCACAAATCATCACATGAAAACAGTTTGATGCACTACAGACATCCCCTATTGTGAATATTAAAAAATACAAAAAAAGAATTCTAAATCATTTCCTCACGTGCTGCATGTTGTTAGTGTTTGAGTTACAAAAGAGGCCTCCATTGCTAGTTTAGAAGAGCAGCTTAATCACTACAAAATATTCCAAACATGCAAAAGAGAAAAAAAACAATTCAATAAGGGATGCTAATTAATGTACTGTAGATATGTTCACAATAGTTAGTAAAAAAAAATTAATTATTTTACATAACAAACTAGAATAATTAATCAGTAAAGCTACTAAAGAGTCTCTCTGCACTTTGGAGACCCAACAGGCAAACACTGTAAAGAGACTCCAGTCTGCTATAGACGGCTTAAAAAATAAACAAGAGTATTTAATTTTCAACAACATTCCTTTCTATGTAAAATTTTTATCAATGACCTGAAAGAAAACATAAAATCATCACGGATAAAGTTTGCAGATGACACAAAAGTTGGGGGAATGGTAAATAATGAAGGCTGGTCACTGAAATAGAGCAAATCTGCATCACTTGGTAAACTGATCACCAGTAAACAATATGTATTTTAATATGGCTAAAATAAAATGTATACATCTAGGAACAAAGAATGGAGGCCATACTTACAGGAGGGGGGACTTGATCCTAGGAAGCAGAGACTCTGTAAAAGATTTGGGGGTTGTGGTGGATAATCAGTTGAACATGAGCTCCCAGTGGGATGCTGTGGCCCAAAGAGCTAATGCAATCCTGGGATGCATAAACAGGGGAATCTCCAGTAGGAATGGAGAGATTCTTTTCCCTCTGTATTTGGACCTAGTGCAACTGCTGCTGGAATCCTGTGTCCAGCTCTGGTGCCCACAATTCAAGAGAGATGTTAATGAATTGGAGAGGGTTCATGAGAATGATTAAAGGACTAGAAAACCTGCCTTATGGTGACAGACTCAAAGAGGTCAATCTGTTTAGCTTAACAAAGAGAAGGTTAAGGGGTGACTTGATTATGGTCTAAAATTATCTACTTGGAGAACAAATATTTAATAATGGGCTCTTCAATCTAGCAGAGAAAGGAATAACACAATCCAATGACTAGAAGTTGAAGCTAGACAAATTCAGAATAGAAATAAGGTGTAAACTTTTGACAATGATTGTAATGAACCATTGGAACAGTTTATAGATTCATAGATACTAAAGTCAGAAGGGACCATTATGATCATCTAGTCTGACCTCCTGCACAACGCAGGCCACAGAATCTCACCCACTCCTGCGAAAAACCTCACCTATGTTTGAACTATTGAAGTCCTCAAATTGTGGTTTAAAGACTTCAAGGAGCAGAGAATCCTCCAGCAAGTGACTCGTGCCCCATGCTACAGAGAAATGCAAAAAAGGGTCTTGGTAGAGTCTCCATCACTGGCAATTTTTATATCAAGATTGGATGTTGTTCTGAGAGATCTGCTGTAGGGATTATTTTGGAGAAGTTCTCTGGCCTGTATTACACAGGAGGTCAGACTAGATGATCACAGTGGACCCATCAGGCCTTGGAATCTATGAACTCTTCATCATTAATTCTGTCAAAAATGAAAGTCTTTTTCATTGTTCATTTTTCAAGGGGAGCCAGATGTGAATATCATGTTTGTGTCAACTTCACTGTGGTAAAAAGCTAGGCTTTTGGACTAGAATAGTTTATTTTATTAAGAGGTTTAATTAATTTTCCTTTTTTCCCAACACACCTATCACAGTAATTGATAGGTCTAATAACTTAGAGCAGGGGTGTGCAAACTTTTTGGCCTGAGGGCTGCATCGGGTTTCTGAAATTGTATGGAGGGCCAGTTAGGGGAGGCTGTGCCTCCCCAAACAGCCAGGCATGCCCTCCCCGCCCCCCCCCCCACTTCTTGCCCCCTGACGGCCCCCCCGGGACTCCTGCCCAATCCAACTCCCCCGTTCCCTGATGGTGCCCCAGGGACTCCTGCCCCATCCACCGCCCCCTGCTCTAGGTTCCTTGACCGCTCCCGGACCCCCTGCCCCTAACTGCCCCCCGCCGCCCTATCCAACCCCGCCCTCCTTCCTGACTGCCTCCCTGGGACTTATGCCCCATCCAACCACCCCTTCTCCCTGACTGCCCCCGGGCCCCAAGCCCCTAACTGCCCCCTGCCCCTAACTGCCCCACACCACTTGTTACCAAACAATGCATGGGAAAACTACACATTCATTAAAGACAGGTTTCAGAGTAACAGCCGTGTTAGTCTGTATTCGCAAAAAGAAAAGGAGGACTTGTGGCACCTTAGAGACTAACCAATTTATTTGAGCATAAGCTTTCGTGAGCTACAGCTCATGCTCAAATAAATTGGTTAGTCTCTAAGGTGCCACAAGTACTCCTTTTCTTTTTACATTCATTAAAGTTTCCTGGGCCATATTATTTAGCTCCGCAAATCCACCATCCCAGAGAGTGGGAAACTTTTGTACCTGGGTCTTTCAGAGGTCTCTTGAACATACTGGGACCTTCACAGAAGTGCTGAAAGCCACAATCTTGAAATCAGATTCACGTGGGCAGAACCCAGAGCCCATGAAAAGCCAAGAATCAGGCCCTAACATAGTCACTGTGTAACACATTGGGACCATGCCAGAAGACCTCCTACCCCATTTTTTATTAAAAGCTCAAGGAGTACAATTATTTTTAATGCTAACTCACAGTTTGATACCAAGAAAAACACAGTAAAGTAGGTTTTAATTATTTGTTGCACATAAGGCAGAAATACAAATAATTGCAAAATAGAAAATACAAAAGTAAAATTGTAATTCTGAACTTCAATTTCATTCTCATTTTTTTCTGTAGGTCTCCTGCATCCCTGCTCAGTAGTTAAGGGAGTGAGGCCGTGTCATTAAGCACCATTTAGTGACTACCTCATATATTTGTCTTTTTCAATCAAGGAATCAGAACTGAGAGTATTTAGTCTTTTTGGCTTAATTTTTTTTTAAATATACAGTGAAGTTAATTTAAGTTGGAACACACCAGTAACTGAAGCAATACTGCAAGAAGTTTCTGCGTTATTAATTTAATCTTTTTCCCCTATTTGACTCAGGCTTAAGTACCACATCATCAGCAAATGCTCTGAGTTTAACTTTTTTTCTATCAAAAATCTAAACTGGAAGCATTCAAAGTCACTTGATTTACATTTTTTAATGGAAAGCGAGAGTTGGTAACAGGTGAGGAAGTACTTAATGCCAAACCCATATCAACAGCACAATCCCATAGCAGATATTAGAGAAAATCTACGGATAGGAAAACCTGAAAATCTATTTACATTAACTTCTGTCAATATGAATAGGCGCAGCCTTTCGTGAAAGGAATTTCATATCTAGAATCGAAGACTTTGCTCCCATAATGTTCAAATTTGCTATTCATATCTCCACCTTCAGAAAGCCCTTTTCATTAATAAAATAAAATAATAGCAATAAGCATATAAATGGTATCAGATTTAAAGAGATGTGGGATTACTATTTATAGGAAACTACTGTACACATTTCCAAGTAAGTTTTATACACAAATTTACTTAAAGTCAAATAGATATACATTTAAATCAGTTCTAAGAATTATAGCAAGGCCTGGCTGGGAATTCCTTGAACAGCCAAAATTCCCATTGGGGTCACTTGGTCTGATTCTCATTTACACCAGTGTGCAATTATAATTTCCTTCCATCTTAAGGCTCCCTTACCATGCTAGTGTTGTGCTGTGGCCTTACTGTAAATCAGAATCAGGCCCACAGAGCATAACAGAATTAAGTCAGGGAGGGCAAGATGCAAGTTTTGGCTGCAGGATTTGACCATTACTCATACAGGTAACATTATAAAGCCCTTATCTTGCAAACACTTAAGCACGCGTGTAAATTTCAATGGGAGTCGAGTTACACAACGGCTTTTGTATTTGCAAGACTGGGGCCTAAAACTCAAAGGCAATCCATCAGACACTTCAGAAATTGAGTATTTTAATAACACTGATTTAACCAAACAGTGCCTGTATGTGAATGTATGTTTGTGTATGAACACACACACACACTGTAATAATTATACACACACATACACACACCCCCACGCACATACACTTCAGTGTGTATTATGTACACATATGCATATATTATTAGGGGGAAAGGTCCTCCGGGGTCTCCCTTTAACCCCCTCACGAAACATAATTCTTGCACTGACGCTCCTTGCAGAGATTTATATGTATAGTTTGATAATATGTTGTAGGAAACTCTTGGTGTCTAGAAATGTGGGGATTGACTATGTTCTGGGAAACATTAGGTTTTGTTATTGCTATTTTACAGTCTGCCGCTGAGAATAGTTGGCTAAGAAACTGTAGAATTTTCCTCTTTCTGAATTTCAAAGAATAAAATTTATACATTAAACCATTGCTAATGTAAGACTGAGCAACATTTCCTGTAGATTGCTGTTCTCCTGTTTGTTCTGCCAACAGCTGAAACAGCCCTCTAGAGTCACAGGAAATATATTCACCTTTCTCCAAGATCCATCTGTCCCAAAACCATCTTCCATGTGTAACACAAGCAAGTAGCTTCAAATCAGTCACATCAAGATACTGTGGGGTAGTGGTAATTATCTTTTTTTAATTGCTAATTTCATAATCTTAAATTACAGCTCAGCAGTACTGTGGTATTTTAAAATCTGAAGCTGTAAGAGGCCTATAGATTAGGTTTTAAATCTCCAAAAAAACTTTGCTTCCTCTAGCAAAAAACCTCTGTCTTGAGGAGAAAAGACCAGGAATGAACAAGACAACCATAAGGAATTTCCAACAGGCACCTGCTGAGACACTCCAGGCAAAGCACTGCCCTCCCCCTCCCCGCCCCCGAGGGTCAATTCCCTACACTGGCTCTCCAGCCAATATCAAGCAACCCTAGCTGCTACCTGACTGGGTGTGTCTTCCATTCTGAGTGTGTACTTGCTCAGGGGGTTAAAGTCACAAACCTCACTGCATGCCTTCTCATGAGCTAAAATAATATCACGTGGCCCTTGGAAATAGGTCTAGATAAGGGACTGTCTCAACAGTCCCTACTCGACATGCATCGCTGTGCTGAGATGTTGAATCTGTCCTCTGGGAAGGAAGTTAGCGCTAGCCCTTTACACTGTCAAGAGACCCTCTACCCAAGGTAATGAGAGACCAATGAGCAGCAAACAACAATAGTTCTTTCTCCTCTTGGGGCTGAATGGGTCACAATAGGGTGAACCTGGCTTTACACTGCATGTCTAAGCTGTGGTACCTTTTTAGGAAGCAGGAGACACTCTTCTAGTTCTCCGATGGTTAACCCCAGCCTCCCTGCCATTCTGAATTGTCTGCCAGAGCAGCGGCCCCACCTCTGGTTCATTATTGAGGAGTGAATTTGCAGCCAAGTTGCAGTCACACTGAGGTCTGGTGTTGTAATCCTGATGTAGGTAGAGAAGAAATTGGTTTCTCTGCCAAAGGGAGTGCTGCACCACACCTTGTGGCCTGTTTGGGAGAGACAACGATCCAGCTATTTCTGCAGCGTGGAGGGCTTAGCCCTCTGCTTCTGCTATCAAAACACACCACCACCCAGACACAGGATTGCAGGAATGGAAGGTCAGAATAAGAGTCGTAGCTAGGAAACACAACTCATGTCCAGACAATCTTCTCTCCTCCATATCAATGCTAAGGAAGGGACTATAGCCACTCCAGACCCTGGAGGGTGGAAGAAAGCTGACAGCGGCATACAGAATAAAGGGGAAGGTTATGAGCACTGCTACACTAACAAAATCCATACGGATTCTGCATGTCCCTGGAGAGGTTCCATCAGTCAGGCTCAGAGAACTCTTAAAGAACAGAACAAGCCAGAAGACAAAGCCATGGCTCAGATGAAAGATCTAAAACTAAATAACAAATACAGCTAGAACCCTGCCATCAGGAGCGACTCAGACCTGCAGTATGACTGCCAAAACTGTCCTTTGGAGCATTATGCTGGGAACCAGGATTTCTCTATTATTACCAGTTTTTATTAAATTACTATCAATGTATTTAATTCTCAGGATAAACACAACAATAGTGTAATACAATGAAATATCACTCACTGACCCAATTAGCTAGGCTACATTACTGACAATGTGTAACCTCACCACACCCACAAGTCCAACCCCACTGCCCCTTCCTCCTCCTCTTTGGGTTGCGCTAGTCACCGTCGGCACAATATATAATGCAACACAGCACTACTGCGTCCAGGGCTGTGGAGCAGAACACTTTATTCTCAGCTGTAGCTCACGAAAGCTTATGCTCAAATAAATGTGTTAGTCTCTAAGGTGCCACAAGTCCTCCTGTTCTTTTTACTTTATTCTCATACATTCATAGACTCCAAGGCCAGAAGGGCCACTGTGATCATCTCGTCTGACCTCCTGCAGAGCACAGGCCAGAGACCGGCCCCACAATAATTCCAAGAGCAGAGCTTTAGAAAAGATCTAATCTTGATTTAAAAACTGTGAGTTATGGAGAATCCACCACAACGCCTGGTAAAGTGTTCCACTGGTTGGTTACTCTCACTGTTGAAAATTTACACTTCGTTTTCCAGTCTGAATTTGTCTAGCTTCAACTTCCAGCCACTGGAAAGTGTTACACCTTTCTCTGCTAGATTGAAGAGCCCATTATTAAATATTTGTTCCCCATGTAGCTGCTTACAGACTGCAACCAAGTCACCTCTTAACCTTCTCTTTGTTAACCTAAATAGATTAAGATCCTTGAGTCTATTATTATAAGGCAGGTTTTCTAATCCTTTAATCATTCTAATGACACTGCTCTGAACCCTTTGCAAATGTATCAACATCTTTCTGGAATTGTGGACACAGGAACTGGACACACTGTTCCAGCAGCAGTTGCAACAATGCCAAATACAAATGGAAAATACCTTCTCTGTTCCCACTCGAGTCCCCCTATTTATGCGTCCCAGGTTGCATTAGCCCTGCTACTGGACATGGCATCACACTGGGAGTTCTTGTTCAGCTGATTATCTATTGCCACCCCCAAATCTTTTTCAGTCACTGCTTCCCAGGATAGAGTCCCTCATCCTGTAAGTAAGCCTGAATTCTTTTTCCTAGAAGTGTACATTTATAGGGTTACCTTATTTGAAGATTCAAAAAAGAGGACTTTCCACGGGGGCGGGGGGGGGAGAGATGGGGAGGGAATTTGCTCATGCTCCCCAGCCCAGCCCCGCCCCAACACCACCCCTTCCCCAAATCCCTGCCCCAGCCCTGCCTCCTCCCCTGAGTGCGCTGCATTCCCCCTCCCCCCCACACTCCCAGCTGCATGAAAAGGCTGTTTCGTGGCACAAGCACTGGGAGCTAAGGGGAGAAAAGCGGGCACTCTCTCGAGTGATCAGCGTTCACTCTCTTTCTTAAACGATCAACTCTTCTTTGGGGAAAAATAATAATGGCAAAATTCTGGACGTTTTTAGATATTGAAAAATTCCTCCCGGACGGCGATTTAAGAACCAAAAAGACGGACATGTCCGGGAAAATACGGACGTATGGTAACCCTATATATTTACATGTAGCCATATTAAAATGCATATTGTTTGGTTGAGCCTAGCTTACCAAGCAAGTCAGTATCACTCTGTATCAGTGACCTGTCCTCTTCATTATTTATCTTTCCCCCAATCTTTGTTGCACCTGCAAACCTTATCAGAGATCATTTATATGTTTTCCTCAAGGTCATTGATAAAAATGTTAAATAACGTAGGGGCAAGAACATATCCCTGCAGGACCTAACTAGAAACACACCCACTAGATGATTCCCCTTTAAAATTAAATTCTGGGACTCGTTAGCCAGTTTTTAATTCATTTAATGTGTGCCATGCTAATTTTATATCATTCTAGCTTTTTAATCAAATGTTATTCAGTACCAAGTCAAATGACTTACAGAAGTGTAAGTATATTACATCATCTACACTATTACCTTTATCAAACAAACTTGTAATCTAATAAAAAAAATCAAGTTAATTTGACAGGTTCTATTTTCCACAAACCCATGTTGATAGGTATTAATTATATTACCCTCCTTTAATTCTTTACTAATTGAATTCTATGTCAGTTACTCCATATCTTGCCCAGGATCAATGTCAAACAGACAGGCCTATAATAACCTAGGTCATCCTGTTTACCCTTTTTAAATATTGGCACAAGATTATCTTTCTTCCACTTTTCTGGAACTTCCCCAGTGCTCCAAGACTTAGTTCTAAAAAAATCAACATTAATTGTCCAGTGTGCACCTTAGTCAGCTCTTCTAAAATTCTTGGATGCAAGTTATATGGACCTGCTGATTTAAAAATGTCTAACTTTGGTAGCTGTTGTTTAACATCCTTCTGAGATGCTAGTGGAATGGAAAGAGTGATATCATATCATATAGCTACATCATTTTTTCCCCAAACGGAACAGAACTTTTTATTGAATATTTTTACCTTTTCTGCATTATTATTGATAATTCTACCATTTCCATCTCTTAATGGATCAATGCCACTGTCAGGATTCTTTTAGTTCCTATTGTACTTTAAAAGTTCCTTATTGTCCTTCAACTTTACTGGCCATAGGTTTCTCCTTGTGTCCCTTTGCTTCCCTTATCAATTTTCTACAGTTCCTAGCTTCTGATTTATATTTGTTGCTATCAGTTTACTCTTTCTTCCATTGGTTATATTTTTTTTTATAACTGCCTTCACTTTCCCTCTAAACCAGGTCTTTTTTAAAACCAATACAGCCTTCTTCCTCAAGAGTATGCTTCTGGGCTAAGTTAATGTTCTCCTTTTCTTCCTCACATGATCATTTGGAGACATCATTCTCAATTTAGTGCTCCTAGCAAGGACTTTGTTTCCCACTGCTCCCTGCAAGAGGAGAAATCAGAGGAAGGGGACCAGAGCCATCAGGTACTGTTACATGTTAAATTGCAGTGCTAGTTCAAAATAAAGCATTGGCTGGAAAAGAAGGCTTCAGCTCATCAATGCAATGTTCAACAGAGCCTTCTTGCTGGGTGTAGGTGTCAAAGAGTTTGGGGGAGGAATCAGGAGATAAAGATGCATTTGTGCTAAGTATTTTCTTTTAAAACACTCATTTCTGTGTAGTCAGCGGGGTCAAATCCGCATTCCTCTGGACTGCAACTTTCCAGTTCTCTAGGGTAATACATCAGCATGTCTAGTCCAGCTCACCCTTGCTTCCCACTAGTCTGGCTCCAAATAAAAAGCCAGTTGTTTGTACTGATTTCATATTATTTGAAAATATCAAGGCTTTCTCAATTTGCATTTATCAATAAGGAGACACCAACAAACCTTTCCACCAAAGAATTGTATGAGGATCATTAATAGGAAAATGTCCATTGTAATTGTTCCTTTCTGCATATTTTTCACTGCAGTATTCTCTAACATAATAATGTTCCATATTTCTGCAGAACTGTCTTTTCAGCATGTTTTCACATTATGCTTAATTTTATAAGAGTTTTTCAGTCCCACATAACGACACAGTTCAATGCAAAATCAGATATAAATCTAGCTTAAGAGACTCTCAACAGCAATTCATTTTAAACAGTAAATGTTAAAAGATTCTGTCTGTGATTTATGTTTTCTTTTTTTTATTTCAAAGAGGGAATTAAAATGCTTCTTAAAAGAAAGATGCACATTAAATCATGACAAAAACTATGTTAGAGTGATGATGCTGGTCTGACTCGAAGCCACAAAGAAAGGAAATTCAGAGACAGGGCTGAAATATATGCTTTCCATGCCATCCTGCACCCAGGTATTACAGAGCAATCCTGCACTGACTGCAGTGGGACTTACACACATGATCCCTATTATAATTAGTGTGTGATGATATTTATTGGAGTGTCTGTGTTGCATGCCCACCCAGGTGATGACTAAATACAGTGTTTCTCAAACTCCAAATCCCGCTGTTTATTTGTCAACCAGTAAGAATCACTTTAAGTTATTGGCTAATGGATTAGTTTCTCTTTTGTTTTTTGTATAGAATATTTTTAAAAAATAGATGCTGCCTCTGGGATGTATGAGCTTTCGATTGTAAAAACTCCAAAACCACTGTTTAAAGAGTATTTAGACTATTTTTAAAAGGATATTACAGTATGCTCCTGATCGATGTAATGGATCAGAGGGGCCCATTATAATCCATTGTATATGCACATATTAAGATAATTTTTAAAATATGTATTATTTACAGGATAGACCACAATGACTCCAAAGGATCTATTATAGTCTGTGATGCAAAACTGTATTTAAGACACTTTTGTTACAGTAAGATGGGTGTACTGAGTAAATAACCTGTGTACTATAAATTGTCTAAGCGTGCACAGGAATTACTGACTCAATCCATCGCTTGGAGATGGTAAAAACGGTCTGAGCCAACAAACCCTTCACTCATGTGAACAGTCCCCTGGTATCACTGGAACTGCTTGTGTCACTTGGTGTCAGCAGCATCAGGCGGTTAGCAAAGGCCTATTAAAATGTATACAAAACTAATAAACAAAACATGGAGCAGTCTGCTGTAATTCCAAACAGTAACAAACATTTTCTAAAATACTGAAGACACCAAAAGGGTCTATAGCCACATTATGGATTATTGGCTTCTGATATTGCTTTGTAAAGATGGAAAAATCGGTACACCCGTAGGCACAAAACTGTGCCCAGAATTCATAGCCTTGTCAATGTTTTGTTCAGAATTTACAGTACATATACTTAGCAGATTTCAGAGAAAGCTGCTATTAGAGTAACTCTTTGACACTGCACAAAATGCTTTGGCAAGGTGACAAACTCCTACTCAGAGGTACACAGGTCAGTTCTGGAAAATAATCAGTTTAAAACTCTTAGGATTATTGACATTTGTTTTCTTGTTGGTACATATTTAGGGGGGAAAAATCAAGTAAAATATAAACTAGAGAGAAAACCAGACGGACACCAAACAAAAACAAAATCAACTGAGGAGAAAAACTTGCCTCAAAAACATTCTTGTTTTATAATCCCTTGAAAATTACCATAGTTGGATCTTGCTAGGATGATTTGCTCCTCAAAAGCCCATCTGTTATGAGGCACTGAAAGCTTCTTCGTGAACTTTTTGTAGGGCAACAAATGTTTCAGCAAAGTGAGGGAAACACAATTCTCCAGCATTTGACCACACACAACTTTGCTTTGCCTGAGAGATAAGCTGGAGGAGGTAACATCTTTTACTGGACCAACTTCTGTTGGTGAGAGAGACGCACACAAGTTTTCGAGCCGCACAAAGCTCTTCTTCGGGCCTCTGCTTTGCCTGTTCATTAAGGTCCCTTCAGGAGACTTTGATGCTCAGACCTGAACGTTCTTCAATTAGCTGCTGTGATAATTAACACCCAAACATCCCCCACAAGTTCCCTATGGACATTGTAATAAAATTTCAGGTCTTCTGCTGCCATTTTTCTTGATCATGAAACTACGTGACTAAAACAGAAAATAAACAAGTATGCTATCTTTTCCGAACATCTCTCCAATTAATCCAAATAAATCTCAGCCAATACCAGATGTGTCAGTAAGATAATATCAATGATCTAAAAGGTCTTCTTACCTAAAACATTATAAACGATCCCATTACAAAACCACTTAAGAAATAAGTCTTGCATCTAGTAGACAGAGGACTAGGCAGCTAGTGACCAGAGAGAACAAAGTCTAGAAATACATTCAGATTCCCTGTTCTTCTTGAAAGAAAGCTGTATTCAATTCAGCTTACAGGGCATGGAGGTGGTAGCCACAAAATGGGAGACTCTGATAAAGAACTAGCTATTTAGAATTGATGCAAAAGAAGAAATTCCCATGAATAGTAGGATTAGGATGAAGCAGATAGTCTAGACGTCCTGTGATAATGTTTGTACTTTATAACTCAAAAAGCAAGAAAATGTCTTTGTTATTGAATTAGTTGGACTAGATCATATTTCCTTCCATTGTCCATTATTCTGGAAAGAGGAAAATGGCTGAAACTTTTGCATGATGTAGCAAAGCTTTCAGCCCTGATAGTCTTTTTCCTGATTTTTTGCTTTACAGTCAATGCATATTTAAGATGAGACTGCAGGATGAGATGATATTCTGGTGATCAGTGTTAAAGCAACTACTGCTTCTTTCCACCTGACAAATCACACCACTGTGCCACAATCTTTTCAAACTATGATATGTGACTAGAACTGATTCTTATGTCTTCCTTCTCCTCCTCCCCCCAATTCCTCTCTACATGCCCCCTCCCTTTCCTGCTGGTAATAAATACATTTCTCCTGAGATCTGACACATGAAAAGTTATTAGTTTTTGTTACACTGTCCCTGGACTAACAGGATCCTCAGATTGCCAGTTGATGTAAATGTGCATCAGGATAGGCTAGAAAAAGATACAGAAATGAGAGTAAAGAATAAAAACATTAAATGGAAAGTAAAATAGAATCTGGCATCTATTGATCTCCAAGTCATTGGAAAAAATACAACAAACATTTAATTTGTCATTTTTCTCCAGACCCAGTGGCCCTCTAAGAATGTTTTCAGGCTGTTACATTGATTACAAATATTTAAATGCCACATGTGTATTGTTATTGATCTTCAACGCAACATTTTAATGCTAATGTTCACAACGTTAACAAGCATCTTAGCAGTTATAGCAGTGGGCTGCCTGGTTTGCTTTTTTAATTGTTATTGAGTTCCATCCATATTGCTGTAAAGTGCCTAGCAGCCTTAGAAAGGGAAGTCCTCTCTTTAGATGCAGAACAGGTATAGCATGGGCCATGGTAACGACATGGCCCCCATCACCAGACCATCCATGCATCTGCCATGCAATTAAAAACAGAAATAACATTAAATCTTTTCCCTAAGTTTTCCCCTTTTTTCATTTCATTTAGCACCCCCCCACCCACCCCACGTCACAAACACGCTGTTTCATTGTGTCCTCCCCTGAGACACTAAATGTGTTCAGCTCTGAGTCTTTCCATCCAAGTCCATCCCTCCAGCCCCCAGGTAAATTTTGATGAGTTTTCAGGATCTTTCTGCTACGTGGTGCCCCACAGTGAAAGCAGCACACCCCAGGCAGGTAGAGAGGGGTTTATCCCTGCTGGGGTGAGATGCCAGTGTACATGAAGCTCAAAGCTCCATTGTCCTCTGTTACCTCCAAGCACGTTGCACCCCCTTATTGCCCCTCAGTCAGTTTCAGTGCCACTACTTCACAGCTCTCTGCCGCCCATGAAGAATGGGTGCTTTGGATTATTTTTCCTCAGCTGAATTTTTTAGCAGATTCTTATTTAATTCTCTAGGACTCCTCGCATTTCCCATGTCTCAAAGGGTATTCACAACTCATCCTGATTTCATATCCTCTGTGGGAATTTTACTAAGGGGCAGTTTAATTTTTCTTTCAGATCACTAGTGAAGATGTTAAAGTAAGATTACAGCCTAACACTGATCTCTGCTGCGTACCACCAGACACCTTCCTTCAACTCAATACATTGCTGTTTCTATTGGTTATGGCCTCTAGTCAACGTATACTGAATATATTTTGAAGAAAAGTGGCAAAGAACGTGTTTAATAAGTCAGAACGCATTATTTCTGGTACCCTGGGGCAAAAGGATATATTTGAGCTCCAGTCTATATTATTTCATGTCCCAGGTACAATCCAGCAAATCATATTGTAAATTCAGCTGTTTGGCTCTCTTTCTTCATTTTAAATCACCATGGCTCATTAAGTTTTTCCTCCATATTTTACCTGTGATCATTGTTGCTTAGATGGAGTTGAGAAAGAAAAACCCTCCCAAAAATTGAGCTTCAAGCGGATTGCAGGTTTCTGAATCTTGCCCAGTGCTGTTAGACTGCGGTTTACAATGCCTGCATCCGCATTGTAATCTAGTGAATCCGGAAATTTTTAGCAGCAATGGCAACTACAGGTCAAGTCTCTGGAAATAGCCAACAAATGCTGATTAATGCGCAGGACTGGTTCCTGTGCAACCCACTACGCACCCAGCTGCCATAAACCTGTCCTCTCATTACAATTTTGTTCAGCACATAAAATGAAAATATTTCTGGCCTATGTAAGTAGCAGGCTGTGAATATTAAAGCAGCCCTGTATTATTAATCCAGTACCATTAGTCTTAGGTAGTCACAGTGGAACTGACCCTCTAGAAGGAATTCTTCTTGCCATCCATTTTTATTCAGAATTACCCACACTGAAAACTCACCCACTACCTGTGAATTATTTCATTTTAGTAAGGAAAACAAACAATATAAAACCCAGAAGAACTTCAGGGATCCATAAATTCTTTGCAAGTTATTTTCAAAGCTCTGAGATGTGATTCATATTTCACTTACCAGGAAAGATTTTTGCTACCCTTACTTCTAAGAAGAAGGTACAAGCACTTAAGGAACACACGATCTTTCCAATTCTGAGCATCATTAGGCAAGCAAACCTTTAAAATGAACTGCCCAGGGCTTCCTGGATGTGCCCTCCAAGGAGGGTTAACCAGACAGCATGCTTGAAGTACTAAATTTCTGGGGGGGAAAACTGCTGCATGAAAAAGTTAGGTTTAAAATAGTCAGCTGGAGATTGCGATGGGTGTAGAAGCCCTTTGAGGCTAACCAGGCAAATCCCCATAGGCCACAACCTCTACTTCCACCTCCAATACTATAGTGGGATGAAGCCCCACACACTTTACAAAAGGAACTAAGCTTATACAGGACAGTGGTGGAGGCTCAGAAAGCAATCTACAGCTCCCACAGAATATGAAGATTTCAGAGTTTGCAAGATGTGAAGATGTTGAAAATATGAAAGTTTGCAAGCATCCTTTGGAAACCAAGACTGGGATGAATCAAGTACTTAAAGAAATAGAATTTCTTTTAGCTCCTCCCTGCCTTTGTTCCATTGATAAGATTAGTGTCCACTGACTGCTAATGCAAACCCTACCACGGGATAATATTTAGGACTTTCAATATATAACACCTGGCCTCTTCATTCATTCCTTACTAAGAGTTTGGGGATGTGGACAGGTGTCTCCTACAGACAAAGATGTAACCATCTGTCACTGGTGATCTAAAACATATTTTTAGTTCATGTCTGCAGAACTGAAACAAACCTGCCCACAGTAACGCCATCCTCATTCCTAAGCAGGATGACCTGCCTGCTGCTTCTCTCGGGGACAATTCATTTTAGTCTGGAGTCCTAATGGGAACTTTGCTTCAACATCTCTTTCCCCAGGGCTGGCTTGCTGACTCCTACTGTTCCAACAGGATGCCCCATCACACCTGACACAGCGGGCTGAGGTATTGGGTAAGTGTCTGGGTAAATTAACTCAGCATTTTCTTGGCTATGTCTTATTTTGTACTGCCAGGACATTTCACAATTTTAAACAGTGACAGCTAAAGAATAACTGCCAGCCATGTTTTCAGCTACCTCGTGTTTTATTTGTAAGCAGTGTCAGGATGAGCTCCACCCTGACATCTGGTGGTGAGGTGTGGCAAGTTGTGGAAAAGAACTTCAGGGGCCGATCTCATTTGCATAGGCACACCCAGCCCGCCTAGAATGAGGCCATAGCTGCCCAAATGGTCACTTTGGCTGCTGTGGGATCCCCAGTGTCTCTGTTATTGGGGCAGGAAGAATAAATTGTTATTACCCTGATTATGGGAACTGTGCTGGGAACTGTACGTGGCCTTTTGTTATGATGGAGGGACTCACCATCAACTAAGTGGCACTCGCTAGGCAAGGGTCATGGGTTCCAAAACTCTGTGAATGGAGAGAGGCTGGGGACAAGTATTAATACTTGGTGGCCTGGGCCCCTTGGTGAGGGCCTTACATGCTAATTGCACTTCCTCCTCTCTCCACGGTGGACTATCAGAGCTAATTTTGATTCTATGAGGAGTCTAGTCACAGGCGCTGAGCTCCCTTTGGGCTAAGGGTGCCCCAGCACTGAGGCTCCCCTACTACAAGCTGACTTCACCAAAGAGCTGAACTGCCTAAGAGCTGAAATCGCTGAGCGTCGTGTTAAGTCGCGGGGGAGCCTGACGATCTATGGTGGAGCCGTTTGCGGGACGGCGGGAGCGCCTCGTGGACAGGCTGGTGGAGCCGTTCGTAGGACGGCGGGAGCTGCTGGTGGGACGCGCAGCAGAGCAGTCTGTGGGACAGCGGGAGCTGCTGGTGGGATGTGGAAGAGTTCGTGGACTGGCTGGTGGAGCAGTTTGTGGGACGGCGGGAGCTGCTTGTGGGCTGCAGAGCGGAGCCGAGCGAAGCACTTCGTGGGGCTGCTGGTGGAGCGGAGCAGAGGCCTAAGGAGCTGTGGGGCGGTCAGCGTCAGATCATGTAAGGTGCCCCTCACCTCTCTCTCTCCCCCTCCTCCCCCCAGGTTGGGAGGTAAAGCTCCGCAGATAAACTTTCGAACTCTGGGGCTGCCCTGACCAGGGACAGAGACTTTTGGGTCATTGGACTTTTGGGACTTTGGGGGATTTGGGGTTGCTGGACTCAAGAACCAAAGGGAAAAGGGCATGCCCCAATTTGCCTGGGGTGGGTTTTTTTTGCTCATGGGTTGTGTTATGAATCCGGTTGGTGGTGTTTCCCCAACATAATGCCACATTGTTTCTCTCTGTTATTAAAAGGCTTTTTGCTACACTCAGACTATGTGCTTGTGAGAGGGAAGTATTGCCTCTTGGAGGCGCCCAGCGGGGGTGGTATACGTTTGTCCCAGGTCACTGGGTGGGGGCTCGAGCCGGTTTGCATTGTGTTATTGGAATGGATCCCCTAGATACTGAACCCGGCCCTTGTTGCTGCCAACTCGGACAGGCAGAAGGGTTACATATTAAACAGTGTAGTAAGGGCTAATAGAACTAATATTTTCCAAAAGTTAAGCATTACATACTATTTCATGGTTCTTTACATTTTTAAATGGTAGATGTTGGTTATTGTCAGAAAACATATCTAAACATCTGTCCACTGATGCTTCTAGCAACATACAAAAGTACAAGAGCGCTGATGGCTCCAGCGGTGAGAGACTTCACAGGATCGGGTGATCAGTTCCAGTTCAGCAGGGACCCAGCTCCATCCTGTGAGATACCACTGTCACATTTTTCATTGTCAGAGCAGTGCTGGAACACCATTCATCATGACCATTTTCAAAACTACCCACATAAATTTCAGAGCTATTCAATTTGGCCTGGGATTTATTGCCCTGAAAGGATTCTGCAGGGGGCTGGTTGGCTGGGGGGTTGTGCGATGTGTTGTTATTAGTCTCATGCAGCATTGTTTATTAGCTCAATGTACAAAACGAACTTTAGAATGAAGGTTGCCAATGAATTTCTTCCTAAATATAGAGAATAGCTCGATATGAGATGTAGCGAGTCTGCAGCCTGGCCACAGTCACCCCCTCCCCACCCGCCTGGGGAGTCCAAGACTGCTCACAGCAAAGCAGGAGGCCAGGACTGGCTAGCAAGAACAGCAACTACCATGGCATAACACACAAACACAAAGCTGTGGGGAACAGCCCGCAGCTGACCCACAGCCTGACTCACGTCCTGCAAGTCAAAAATGAGGGAGGGTCTGGCAGCACAATTCCCTAGCCACCATGGCAAGGCCAGGACCATAGCATCCCCAGGAGCCCAGGGCTGATAACTTTTCCAATTTTAATCATTACTCTTGTGAGGTTTGGTGGTTCACTTGAAGCCCTGGCTCCTGGAGCTGAGTAATCACCTGATTTTCAGCTTCCACTAAAAAAGAAAGCAAGTTTCCTGCTCACCTGGTTATGGAGCAAAGCTTGAAAATGTGCAGCCCAAAGACTCAAAAGCTAGAAGACAAAGACAGATCCAGAACTGACTAGGATTTACACGTCATATTCAGCCCAGGTGCCCAGCACACCTGTGCCAGTCAGGGGCTCCCTCCCCTCCACTCAACACTGTTTCCTGCTCGGTCACAGCAGGGTCAGGGGAGCTGGGTGTCCCCTCACCTTCTGCCATTTCCTGCTTCAATTCCAGTAGGCACCGTGGCTCCCCCTTCCCCAAAGCTCTGTGTACACCGCAGGCCCGGGGGTAATGAGGATAGATTTTCTACTAGTGGCCGAGGGGATGATTTGTTGAGGGCTTATTTTTAATGCACTGGCTCACATGCACACACCCACCTTTCTTCCTTACAGACAATGTCATATACAGAGAGACACTCTCTTGTGCGCACACACGCAGCTTTGTTATATGTGACAGGAAAAGTTATAATTAAACCTGTTTGCAAACAGACAATTGACTGTGGGAAGAAGTCCTGCCACAGAAATACCATCCTTACTGAAGCTCAAGCATTGTTACATGTTTTGTTAGTCACATTAAAACAATAAAATTTTAAAGTATAAACCTAATTATAAGCACTGGCTTTCACCCAGACCATTCATGTATCTGTCCTTAGAAGGCCTCATTCTGATGGTTCTTTGCATTTAGTTATTGAATTTTAATCTTTAAGCTCTTGGTGTTTGAAAAACCCTTTTAAGCAGCTCTTTGCCCTAATTGGTTCCAATTTAAAGCCTTGATCCTGGAATGAATTACTTTTGAATTCAAACAATGTATTTTCAACAACAACAAAATTGCCTGTTATAAAAGCAAAGTGTTTTTACGGGTAATATTGACATTAACGTGCTGTCAAGACACAGCTATAAAAAAATACAAACCAAAAAACCTTGCTTTAACCTATTCCATATCCACTCCCTGAAGAGGGCCATTGAATACCCATTAAAGTAACACTCCTCAGTCTGTTTCATGCACAAATTATTTCTTTAATGCCAGTTTCATCAATTATTTAAAATACATAAAATCATTTTTATACTTTGTTTAATAATAGGGGGAATTTAAAATCTCGTCTGTAAAATATATGAGAACAGCCATCCCTGCTCAAAAGGGAACTCACTGTGGTAAACAAATAGAGTAAATTTTATTTGGTAAATACCAGGTTATTGATAGAAATTATATACTCCTGCAGATTCCTTGATGGTCACATTTAGCAGGTGCATATAATCTGCATGCTGGTGCATTACCTGTGCAATTCTGTAGGTCGTACAGTAACATCACACAGCATCTCCAGTTTTATCACAAGGTCATTTGAGGTCTGCCATGAAATCTCACGTTCTCTGATCAAGATTCCAGTTTATTGAATACAGTAGAGGACATTACCATGAGATTGTGCAGTTACTGTCAAATTGCTTCTTGTCGCCACTACCAGCAACTAGCCAAACACTATGTGGCCATCACCTAGTAATTAAACAATTCCAAGAGCTCATATTGAACTGGTTCACATTAAAACATAACATTGAAAGGGAAGACATCAAATGAAAGAGGAAGTATGGCCTGTAGGGAACCGTCAAAGCCCTCTGAGCGTAATGTCCAGCCAAAACATTTTTCTCTATTCTTGAAACGTCGGTTCTCCAGGAGTAAAAATGTTTGGTACCAAGAGAAAGAACGTGTTCATGAAAGTTTAACTCCTTCTATCTCTGAGAAGAGTCATCTGACTTTTGCAGAAGGATGACATCAATTTAGTGCACAACACACCCTCTAATAGCCAATACATCCTAACGGTGGGGTTTCACCATTGCATACTAAGTCCTATGTTTCAGAGTAACAGCCGTGTTAGTCTGTATTCGCAAAAAGAAAAGGAGTACTTGTGGCACCTTAGAGACTAACCAATTTATTTGAGCATGAGCTTTCGTGAGCTACAGCTCACTTCATCGGATGCATACCATGGAAACTGCAGCAGACTTTATATACACACAGAGAATATGAAACAATGCAGGACAGTGGGGTGGGAGGAGGTATTGTTTCATATTCTCTGTGTGTATATAAAGTCTGCTGCAGTTTCCACGGTATGCATCCGATGAAGTGAGCTGTAGCTCACGAAAGCTTATGCTCAAATAAATTGGTTAGTCTCTAAGGTGCCACAAGTACTCCTTTTCTTTTTAAGTCCTATGTTGTTTAATATATTTATTAATGATCTGGAAATGGGGGGCAGTGAGGGGCAAAATTTACAGAGGAATTAGTTATTTAGATTAGTCAGGACCAGAGAGGAACTTCTGAGAGATTTAAACAAGCTTAGTGAAAGAGCAACATGATGGCAATTGAAATTAATTGTCAATAAATGCAGAGTAATGCACATTGGAGGGGAAAATGTAAATCACTCATACACCTTAACGGTTCTAAATGAACTGTATCAGCCCAGGAAAGGGACCCGGGCAACACTGTAGACAGCTCAGTGGAGACCTTGGCTTAACGTGCAGCTGCAGTCACAAAAGCAAAGATGATGTTAAGATGGATAAAGAATGGGATGGTCTCCTAATATCGAGAATATAATGCCTTTATATACATCAGTGGCTTGGCCTCAACTGGGTACTATGTGCAGTGCTGGTCACGCCATGTCAGAAAAGATCCTGCAGAACTAGAGGTGATCAAAAAGGAAAGATCAGAAGCATCAAGGATCTGGGGAAAGAACTCCCCCAGGAAGAGAGATTGGGGAGACTGGGATTGTTCACCTCATGAAAAAGACAAGTAATGAGAGGATGTCATTAAAGTATATAAAAAGAATAAATGGAACAGAGAAGATAGATCATGAACTTCTGTTCTCCCTGTCTCATAGCACAAGACCAAGGGAACACCCAATGAAATTAAAAGTGAGAAATTCAAAACTGATTAAAGAAAATACTTTTTCATGCAATGTATAATTAGACTGTGGAACTCACTGCCACAGGAATGCCTCAAGGCCAAAAACATAAGATTCAGAGAAAGGACTGGTCATCTCTATGGATGCCAGGACTATCCAGATTTACTGTAACAATTCTGTGGAAGGGATATTAAACCTCATGCATCAGGGCTTAAGCCAATCTCTTTTAGACACCAGGATGGATTTTAGTAGGGGGCACAGTTTATCTACATCTGCGCATCACTGCAGAGTTCTTTCTCCTTCCTCCGAAGCACCTGGTATCTGGCACTGCTGGAAATAGGACACTGAACTAAATGGAACCTCAGGTCTGATTCAGTCTGGCAATTTCTGTGTTCTCCAACAGAAACTAGTGCAGCTTCTATTCTTTGTTACTGCCGTTAATTTTTTGGTTTAAGAAATACAATTGAAAATAGAATCAGGGTGTTTCAGATTCCTTCTTGAACAACATTAAGCTATAAATTACAGTCCCTGCTGCAGAAAAGCTTGGAGGCCTTTAACCATTTTAACATTTTTCTCCTTTACATTTTCTGTTCTCCCAGTCTGGTATAAAAACCATTATTCAGAGTCAAGGTGGGAGTTAAAAGGAGAAGAGTCCATTCTACACCATATGTGCCTCTTAGTACAATAATGCATTTACCTTTCCTACTCATTCCTTAGCACAGAGCGATGCTTGTGGCAGGAGCCATACAAGTGCCCAACATGATGTGCTGCACTGGCAACGATCTATGGCATTGGATCAAAACTTCGATCTAGTCATCGCGGATAAAACGGCACAGTAAGTGATGTCAATATTTTTAACCTCAAGGAGGGTAAACTAAGTGCATGGGAGCCAGTAACCAATTCCAGATGATTTTTCTCCGATCAGGAGAACCATAAACAAGCCAAGATCTGTTCTTTATGATGAGTTCCAGGGTAATAGGTTACAGCTTTCAGAAGGTTAAAAAAATACACACCAAACTTCAAAAGACAGAATATGGTGTCAGTCACTGGGAAATCATTTTAAAAACAGATTTCATTTTCTCCCTGGGATTCTTTTAATTTCACTAGACAGTTTGCAGAGTGCTGGCCACTTATACAAAAGAGATTTAATGAATTACTAAAATGCACTTCACTTAAGGAAAAGAAAATCCCATATTAATTGAGCATAATTGAGAATTCAACCTTGCCACTGTTTTGATTATGAACTGCAATTTATAGGTAAACAAGCAACTGCCCCCTCCCGCAGTTGCCTGCTGAGAACAAATTGCATGGTCACCTAATGCCTATTAATGTTCTCACTATTTGTATGAAGAAAACATCAAGTTTTATCTCTTATTTTCCTTTCCTGTAGTTTTTACTGTCTTAACCTGTCCCCAATTTACTCTGTAATTGTTCTACAGAAATGCTAGCTAAGGGGTCTCTGGGATACAGTATGCAAACTCAGCACCCATTAGCGCTGCTAATATGGCTTACAAGGCTCAGACCAACAAGGGAACGGACCCCTTAATATTTATGCAATATAGAACTGTTCATTTTTAGAGAAAACATCTCATACAAAATATCACAGAATGAGAGAGACAGATAGCAACAGAGGAAAGGAGGGGGAAGTGAATGGGGAAGAGGGTTTCAGCAGTGGGGAAATGAAGAGCCCTAAAGAATCTTATTCCTGCTGTAGAATTCTATAGGATGGCTAAAAATCAAACCCAACAGAAAGGGTCTCTGTTGGAGTCTATGGGACAGATCCTCAGCTGATATAAACTGCTGTAGCTCCATTCACTTCAATGGAGCTAGGCTGATTTACACCAACTGAGGATCTGGCCTTACAGGTTTTTGAAGTAATATCTATAGAACCCTATTTGTTTAATGTTTATGAAATTGCCACAAGATGGCAGGCTCCCAGACCTGACACAGTTCCTCTCTTGAGTCATCCTGATGTCAGATGCCTGAACCCTGTTTGAAGTTACAGTGTGCTCCTGACTCATGTTAGCTCCTGACTCATGTTAGCTGTTAGTTCCAACTCGGATACAAAAGAAGGGTTGTGTATCTCCCTGGACAGAATGACCTAGGGTCAGTGGTGCTGGAACTAGAGGTCCTGGGCGTGCTGCCGCACCCCCTGGCTTGACAAACACCAAACGCATGGTTTCCATCATCAGGACCCACACTATAAAAATTGTTCCAGCCCCCCTGACTAGGGTCTGAGAAAAAGAGATGGAGCAGGGAAAACGCTAAGAAGGAGAAGGCTTATGCCAAGGTGTATGCTCCATTATTGTTAATGTTACCAGTTAAAGCCAAACCTGAGGAGAAGAGCAAGTTTGGCCTGTGTACAACGTGTGGATGTTCTTTTCAGAGCAGGGTGGGGATGACATCTGCTTGCCTCATTCTACAGGGCTTGTCCATAAGGAGTGTGTGGGAGTGAGTGCTTCAGGAACATAGACTTGCCAACCTGTTTCAGGGCACTGGCCCATCGAAGCCAGTCCCCTCCCTGGGATAGTGGCCAGTTGGCTTATACCTTGGAGCAGGAAGGGTTAAGATCACTGGATAAACATACTAATGTTTGAAATGTTCCATGCAACCAGGAGGGGACTGTAAGGAGACGTAACAGTGATGGGGAGCTCATAAGGGGGAGCATTACCATGAGAAAGGCTGGGGAGAGCAAGAGGCGTGGGAGGCACATCAGTTGTTGGCTGGTCTTTAGGCAGGATTTGAAGAGGGAGACTGGCAGGTTCTTTGACAAGGAGGGAGAATTCCAAACGGAGAGTGTCCCTGACTGTGGAGAAAGAGAAGCAGCGTCCGCTGGCAGGGAGTAGATGGCCTTTCTGTGGTACAAATCCATGAAGCATTTTCAGTTGGATTCAGAGTTGGATAGCCAGCCGATGTAAGGATTGGCCCAGGAAAAGGAAGCTAACGTAGCTGAGAGAACCGCTTGCTGCCCCAGACACACCTGCTGAATGGAATTCAAGGCCTGCCTCTGGGCAAAAGCCTTCCCATAATTACAGCCAAAAGAACAGCCTCGCAGCTCCACGCTGACATCAGGTTAGTGAAACACCACAAACAATGCGTGCTCCTTCCTGGAAGAGACCAGGCTACAGACGCAGGCGTATGGATTCTCTGCTGCTTTCCGTAGCGTTGCTGGTTCTCAGTCACCACTCTGACAGGTGCCTCAAAGAGATATGCTATCGTATAGGTCAGTGCTAGCATTCATCTTCTAGAGAAGAGGCCACTCTAGCTGCAGCATTCTGGATTCTGTCAAGTTTGGAGAGTCGGGATTTAGGAGACAGGAAATGATTAATGTGTGATTAAAAGATTTCAGCAGAGGCTACAGTCAAAGTTAGGACCAACTCGGACGATATGCTAGAGGTGGGGATAGGTGACTTACAGAGAAAGGAAATGGGAGAGGAAAAGGAAAATTTGGGACCAAGGATGACTTCACGTCTGATTTTTATACTGTCCTGTTGGCCTTCCAGTGAGTGACAGCCACCGCCACCCCAATGTGCTACAGGGCAGTTATCAGTGCGAGTGATACACAAACCTGTACATATGCATGTCTACATACAACACAGAGTCATTGTGCTGATCAGTTCTGCCTTTTATGCATTATGTAACAGCACAGTGGAAGTAACACACAATAAAACAGAACTCTAGCTTTTGGAACTGCATCCTAGTATATGTACAGTAGAACTCAGGTTGGATTTATTTTGTTCCCAGAGCAGTTTTCAGGAGCACTAGGTTTGTGAACCAGCCCTGCTGTGTTGTGCTTTGTCACTGAAGAGCCTAAAGGACGCAGAGCAAAATGAGTTCACATGATTTCAGGGCATTGGGATTTCCACAAAAGGAGAGCCTGTCTCCAAAATGTACACGGCTGAGTGAACTGCAAAACACCCTCCAGCCTCCAAGGCTATTTATATCATCATCACACCAACCACAAACTGTTCTTTGCAGCTTTCACAAGGACTAGTTGAAGGATCAATTCCAATTCAGATTTCCATATGTGCAGAGCTGAGGCAGGTTGTGGGTACCCTTCAGGAATTTTTCTGTTCTATTACAAAGGAGCAGATTGAAATACTTCTGGAGACAGGCTGCAGCAGCAGGGAAAGCACCCTGTTCATTCCTGTGGCTCCTCCTCGTGGGACTCCACCCCAGAGTCACTGGGCCAACATGCAGCTTGAATCCTCTCGACACTCCGGGAACAGGCTTTATTTTAAAAGCTGTATTTTAAAGGAAGAGCTGATACCCTCTTGATTTCCACATTCAAGTAGCAGCAAGTGCTCCTTTCAAAGCTCTGTCAAAATTTGGTTCTTAGTGTAATCTTTATGATTGTCTGCACTTTTCCTTTTTATAAGACTAGTTTATGTGAAGATTTACGCACCCCGGTGGGCAGAGGCCTTTTGGATTTCAGAACACATATTTACTTTGAAATACGTAAACTTCTGGAAGTGCCCCCCTCTCATCTTATTTAGTCAAACAACAGGTACCAAGCTCACCAGAGAGCTCTAGGCAGGCAGAGACCTTTGCTTGTGGCTTTTCATAAGCTTTTACTAACACTTGGGTTTAAAACTGAGATGTTCGTGTGTTATGACATGGGGAAGTTCTGAGAGCACAAAAAGTGACAAACGTGCCTGGGTTAGTGTCATTTAGCAGCACTGGAAAACACAGAAGGCCCTTTTATTGACCACAGGCGTTCCATGGGCACTGCCCATCGCCCTTGGGAATGTTTCCTTAATCAGCTAACAGCTGGTTCGGCAGGACTCTAGCTGGTCTGTAGAGCCTTTCAGGCTAATTCTGTCAAGTTCTACCGAGAACACAAAGCAGATGGGAAGTGACTGTTAGGCTTCAGGATACCCTGTCCTCAAGATCTCAAGTCCAGCACCATTGTCATTACTTGTTGAAGTTATTCTCAGTGAGCTACCAAATTAGCAAGGTCTCACTCCCCTAACTGTAGCGGCAGAATCTCAGGAGCAGCCCAGCTGTTACAGGGTTCTGAATCCAAACTGGTTGCTGTCTGCTCTTACCCATGTGTTCCAATAGCGTGATGCCCATTTATAATTTGTTTGGTCCATTTGACTAGGTCGGAGGTAATAGACAAAGCTATTTTTCTCTACTCTCACCCTGCAAACTAGCACAACACAAGAGAAAAGGAAAGATGTGTAGTTTGCAGCTTCACACAGCTGCCAGCAAGACAGGCTATATTACAGCAGTTGCTTAGACAACCCATGGAAAGCACTTCCAACGTCACCACAAACATTGCAGTGCAGAAAGTGGCCCATCTTTGTCAAATCAAACACACAGAGGTGGACAACACACTCACAGAAAGCATTGATCCCGTTTCCTCGCGCCCTCCCCAAAATACCTCCTCACGCCTGAGTTATCAGTGTGACAAAACCCAATACACAAGCAGTGACTTGCCCTCCCAAGTCAGAAAGGAACAACCATCTATTATCTTGGGTGATGGTCTTGGCCCCAACTTATGGAAACAAACACCATGCCTGGATGCCAAGGTCAGAATCCCATCTCCAAGTTAGCAAGATCTGTCTAAAGAAGGTGGATTTTCAGCCCCTCAAAAGCATACTCCCTCACACTGCCCTTTGCAGCAGTATATGCTTCCTTACGCCTGGCCTCCTAAATGGCTTGATACTATGGACATCGGTCACAGAATTCCACACACAATCCATCAGACGTAAAGGGCCTATTTTGGCCTCCATCTCAATGTACATCTTTCCTCTGTGCCTCTGCTTAAGAAGATTTATTTTCAAGCATTCCCTGGAAGCGAACCTCCCCCGAATACCAGACACCTACAACAGCACACTCACCCCTTCTTGTCAACTGTTGGGAATTGGCCACATCCACCCTAGTTGAACTGGCCTCATTAGCACTGACCCCCCACTTGGTAAGGCAACTCCCATCTTTTCATGTTCTGTATATTTATACCTGGCTACTTTTTTTCACTCCATGCATCTAATGAAGTGGGTTTTAGCCCACGAAAGCTTATGCCCAAATAAATTTGTTAGTCTCTAAGGTGCCACAAGGACTCCTCGTTGTTGTTTTTTTAGTCCGAATATTTGGTCACAAGCTCAGCTAGGTTTGGGAGATAAATCAAACGCACTGTAGAGTGCAGCAAGGACCCTGGCTCCCGATTACATGCCAGGAAAGGAGCCACTCATCTCATCTCTGCAGCAGGCTTAAAAAAAACCCTAATCAAGCAGTGTACGTAGGGGAGCTCAGAGCTGCTCTCCTCTTTGGTTCCCAGCAGGATTTGCTGGAGGCAATCGTGATACCCTGCAAGGATTAACCACACGCACTTCCAGAGCAAACAGCACAGCTGAAACTGACAGCATACTCAACGACACAGAAACAGATTACATTCTGGTGTCTGCTTTCCTTGGCCCTTCCGCATAAAGGGAGAGAAAAAAGCCACAGAAACCACATACAGGACATAAAGGGAATTTCTGCCAATAACCTCTAAGTATTAATTTCTATATCCCAAAGGTAATGGTGCTCGGAGGCCTTGGGCTTGGACAGTGCTACACACTATAAGCACACCCAGGTCTGGATTTCTCCCTCATTGTGCTGCAGCTAGGAATTTTCCTGGCCAAATATACACATTGACAAAGTAAAATAAAAACAGTCACACACAAAACCCTAAATAGGAAGTGTTTTAATTAAATTGTAGTGACCTTTCATAGTGATTTGTATGGTAATTAATAGAAGCAGAAATGAACTCTTCTGAGGGGAACGTCTAGAGCCCCTACTCTCCCATAGACATTACTCATTCCATTCCAGACCATCACAAGCCTACTGGATCTTCTCAATGGTCCCAGGTTCCTGGCCATGAGAACTGCAATGGTTATTATTAATTGACCATCACCCCAGTGCATCATGCCTGGTTAAGCATTGATTCTGCTTGTGCAGTGGGGCCCCATAGTTATGAAAACTCACCTCCCAAAGCATCCTGAAACAAGAGGCCCGGGAAATGGAAATCAACTCCCTTCTCACAATATATTTTATAGTGCACGGAAGCCTCTTCTCTTCAGATTTACACTGAACAATTTATATTTATTTCTCCCAGTTTTATCCTTCAATTCCAGTGCTACATTTGTTATACCTTGTATTCTGTCATTTAATGTATGCAGATTATGTTAAATATTTCATTCATTAAATAGCTTGAATTATTATTGAATTGTACCTTAAGCTGTGCAAAAAGTTAATTCTTTCTGCACTTATTCAGTAATGTGAAATAACTGCCTTAAATGAATATTTTACGGTTTGTGCTAGACAGAACATTTATTAGCAATTCTATCCCTTTTAGAGTTATTCATTTAAGTGGGCTCCAATGCATTATGAAATTTAAATTATCAAGATGGAATGATTATTTTTTAAAAGTTAGGTATGATTCAGTTCCAGCAGCAGAGAGCCAGAGAATCTTCCGAAGGGCCAGGCATAAATCATCCAGGAGAGTATTTATTACATAGACAGGAGTTCAAAAAACTGCTTTTGGTGCAGATATATGTTTGAGCACATCCAGAATCTGCATTAAATCCAAACAGAGCAGCAGGCACAGCGGTAACATTCTCTTGCCTTTGGTTTGGGTTTCTTTCAGGGTCTGTGTTCTGAGGTTCTGCATTAATAAAGCTGTCAGTGTTTATTGTTCCACCTTCCCCCAAATCTGGATTTTGAGGGAACTAACAAGGATTTTTAAAATCCAGTGGAGGTGACTGGAGCAATTCTAACTCTTTTAGATGCCTGGCACTTACCCAATGAGGTGTACAGAATGGCAGGCTGCCATGGAAGAGAAGAAAAGCATTTGGCTTCAGATATGGGAAGCGCAGGACAGCGCTCACCTCTCCAGCACATGTGATAAAGTGGCCCATGCACGTCTGCTATTTCAGTGGAGCCTTGTTCGAATACCTGTAAATACAGACTAAAGGCGTCTCTCACCAATGTGATGTTTGAAACATCTCTGCATTTACTGGGAGGTGAAGGTTATGTCAAGTGTATTTCAATGAAGAATAAAGGCTCTTTCCATTCAAAGAAATGGGATGTCATAGTAACAGGAAAATCTGTGGGGATTGTCCAAGGCTACCTATTGTTCCTTTATTGATTTGCACTGTGTGATGGGAGGCTGGGAGCTGAACCCTATTTACAGGTGTAGCACGGAATTAATTGCCAATGGACTGCACAGAAAGCAGAGGGCCTTGTCTGCAGGGACTGAGTTTGTTCCCTTGCATTGGGTTAGCTGGTGGAGGAAGCAGGTTAGTATCTCCACGGGGCTGGAATGCTTTCCAATCTCTAGCTTTTCAGGAGACCGCTGCTGTCCCCTCCAGCTGGCTCCTGTCTTTAATGTGCATTTGTGGCACGGACCCACTCGTGCTGTGCCTTGGGTAATGGGGATACTCTCGCCTGCCCAGCACTGACTGACACAACTGCGTTCACATGTGCAGTAAATGGCATGACAGACACACTGCACCTCTCACGTGTACGAATGAGCTAGCTGTGGAAATGTGCATAGCACAAGACTGGCCCCTCCCTGAAAGATTTAATTGGAAAGCTATAAACTTTTGAAACTTGCCTTTCAATTTCATCTCCTCCTCCTAGGCTCAGCTTGATTCTTTAAAGACAAAATCATCACCAGCTGGTGGGACTCTGATACTGAATCATCCATGTACTTACACCACATTCACCACCTCCACATCCAAGCACCTCCTCCCCTGAAACTATCCCTACTCCCTTTCCTGCCCCCCCCTTTAGTCCCATCTCCAAATCAGACATCTCCCTTCTCCTCTCCAGCACCAAGCTTACAACCTTCATCCTACCCTCTGATTCCCTCCTTTCTCTGCATTCAAAGATTCCCCTCCCCAAAATCCTCAATTGTGAGAAAGCAAATTCACTTGTCGGCATGAAAAGAAACTATTGAGCTGGACGAAGGCAGCTGTTTAACGTTGTGTTTCACTGCGACCCCTCATCTTCCCCACCCCTAACTGCAGCACAGCTTTATTGGGCCCTAAATCTAGGTGAGATCGGTAGCTCCTCTGGGGAGGGACTTGCCATTTCTCTTTGCCACACACACCTAAGTCATTATAACAGCAACTTTGTACTTTATATAAATGTAAAACATCTATGACGAGAAGCATAGGATTTTGGCATACCTACTGGTAGTAGCATCACAAGGATTAAGGTTCCATCATTAACCTATCCTGCCCCGACCCAAGGATTTACACAGATTGGCGGCTTCTGAAAACCAAGACTGGCAGACAGGGGCTAAGTACAGGAGCAATTGTCTATCTAGCCTCTTTTTTTTCCCTCTGACTAATCCATTTTTGCTATTAACTAAAACAACAGAATGTCATCTTATGCGATTCCTTTGGAAATTAATGTAGGTTATGCTCCCCAATTACAAGAATCCCTAACTTTCAATTTAATTTTATTTTTGGCCTTTAAGTTAAGGGAAAGCAATGGGAAAAAAAGATTTGAGAGCTTTTTCGTGTTCTCATAATTTAGAGGCAGCTCAGCTTTGTAAAATAAAATGATGTGTGCAATAGTCCATAAGATGCCCCAAGCCCTTTGGGAATTTAATAAAATAATAAAATAAATAATAATGACAATGATTTGAAATGACAGGGCTTTAATGTTGGAGAACTGCTCCCTCCTGTGTACACCGTTATCATCCATTGCCTCACCAAGACGCGTTTAGTAAATGGTGTAATTACAGAGGAAGCTCGGTAAGGACAGGTGTCAGAGGAGCAGCCGTGTGAGTCTGTATTCACAAAAAGACCAGGAGGACTTGTGGCACCTTAGAGACTAACCAATTTATTTGAGCATGAGCTTTCGTGAGCTACGATGAAGTGAACACAAAAGCTTATGCTCAAATAAATTGGTTAGACTCTAAGGTGCCACAAGTCCTACTGTTCTTTTTAGAGGAAGCTCGAGTTATTTTCAGCATCACCCTGAGATAATGCAGCAGCAGCATCACCGGTTACCACAAGGGCATTACTGTTTTTAATAAAGGGAACAGGTTCTGGGTGACGCATCAGTACAGTCTGGCAGCTCTTACTCCCAAGGAAAGTAATATGGGTTATCACCAGACATTTTTACATGCAAGAACACCATGCTGTGACGGGGTGTCAAATATATTCTTAAAGCTGTGGAAATGTGTGATCACATGGCAGTTCCAGAGCTCTATATAGAGAACTTCATATTAAATATAATGTCCTGAAATCCAGAGAAAGCCCAACAAACAACTGCCTCTAAAGACTAGGCAGAAAGACCTGTATCCTGACTCATAGAAACATAGACTATCAGGGTTGGAAGGGACCTCAGGAGGTCCAGGAGGTCATCTAGTCCAACCCCCTGCTCAAAGCAGGACCATTCCCCAACTAAATCATCCCAGCCAGGGCTTTGTCAAGCCTGACCTTGAAAATATCTAAGGAAGGAGATTCCACCACCTCCCTAGGTAATGCATTCCAGTGTTTCACCACCCTCCTAGTGAAAAAGTTTTTCCTAATATCCAACCTAAACCGTCCCCCACTGCAACTTGAGACCATTACTCCTCGTTCTGTCATCAGCTACCACTGAGAACAGTCTAGATCCATCCTCTTTGGAACCCCCTTTCAGGTAGTTGAAAGCAGCTATCAAATCCCCCCTCACTCTTCTCTTCCACAGACTAAACAATCCCAGTTCCCTTTGCCTCTCCTCATAAGTCATGTGTTCCAGTCCCCTAATCATGTTTGTTGCCCTCCGCTGGACTCTTTCCAATTTTTCCACATCCTTCTTGTAATGTGGGGCCCAAAACTGGACACAGGACTCCAGATGAAGCCTCACCAATGTCGTATAGAGGGGAACGATCACGTCCCTCGATCTGCTGGCAATGCCCCTACCTATACATCCCAAAATGCCATTGGCCTTCTTGGCAACAAGGGCACACTGTTGACTCATATCCAGCTTCTCATCCACTGTCACCCCTAGGTCCTTTTCTGCAGAACTGCTGCATAGCCATTCGGTCCCTAGTCTGTAGCGGTGCATGAGATTCTTCCGTCCTAAGTGCAGGACTCTGCACTTGTCCTTGTTGAACCTCATCAGATTTCTTTTGGCCCAATCCTCCAATTTGTCTAGGGCCCTCTGTATCCTATCCCTACCCTCCAGCATATCTACCTCTCCTCCCAGTTTAGTGACTCAGGCTCACCAATAACATATATCCAGAGTTATGTAGAACCTCACTCCTGAGGTCAGGGAAAATATGCATTAAGGCTGGGATTAGAAAAGGGCTTCTCAAACTGGTGGTTATGACCTCTCAGGGGGTCGCAAGGTTATTACATGGGGGGTCACAAGCTGTCAGCCTCCACCCGCAAGCCCCACTTCGCCTCCAGCATTTATACTGGTGTTAAATATATAAAAAGGTGTTTTTAATTCATAAGGGGGGGTGGGGGTCGCACTCAGAGGCTTGCTGTGTGAAAGGGGTCACCACGACAGAAGTTTGAGAATCACTGCATTAGAAGAACTATAGTCCTGCATCTCCACAAATAGCAAAAGGGGTCCAATGCCGGAGCCATGGCAGAAAATGAAGACAGGCGACGCAGCGAACTGACAGCGTGTCTGGCTATTTGTGAGGCAACCCTCCCGCAGCAGCGAGGCATTCCAGCTATAGTTGTTCGGAGAGGGAAGGCCGGCCCAGCAGAGAGAGGACATGGGTGAGGAACTCCATTCTGTTCAGTCCACACACAGACAGAGAGATACACACACACACACACACTACCCCCCCCCACCACCACCAGGGGCAAGAATCCCCCTTCGCTCATGTTTGCTCTCGCCAAGGTTTCAAATGGCCTCTGCCTGCTGAAGCCTTTGGGCTGAAAATCCAGCCTCATCCTCCTCAAATCACCACAGCATTTCACGCTTCTGATTTCTCCTCCTCCACCAGCTCCCTCTCCTCATCCTCCCACCTCCCGTTAGTGACTCTTCCTCCACTCACAACTCTGCCCTTGGCTGCTGCCATCTCCGCCTCCGTCTCTACAGGCTCCCTCTGAACCTCACCCCTGCACAGATTCAGCTATTCTCGCTCTGCTGGTGACTCATAAACCTATTTCTCCCCACTCTTGTATCACAGTGGGACTCTCCAAGGTCTCTCTTTGGATGCAGTCATCAACTCAAATTTACCATAGCTAAAACCAAGCTCCTGGGCTCCTGCACTATTGATAACTCCATTGATCAGCCTGTAACCTGGGGGCCATCTTAGACTCTTCAGCCTCCTCTGATACCCAGCCCGTCCTTCTCCACAATAAATCAGTAATTCTTCCCTTCCTCTCTGCCCACACATCCAACATGCTTATCCACACTCGGATCATCTCCCATCTTGACTACAGCAGCCATACCCTCCCAACACCCCCACTGCCCCCTTCAGACCAACTAAGAGACAGCCACGAAAACTGCCTTCCTCTCCCATTGATGTGACTGTGTCATTCCCACTCTTCCGAGTCCCTCCACTGGCTCACCCTTCTCCACGGGAACAAGCATCTTCTCATCTTCAAGGCTCTGCACAAACTCTACCTATGAAGCTCCTATTGACTCTAGGGGGATCAGGACCTTGCTCAGGATGCCCTGTGATCAGAGTAAATGGCAAATCTTGGGCAGGGATTTTTTTTTAAATAAATGTGTCACATCTGAGAGTTCAGAGAAATCATTGTTCAGAAACAGTGGACTGTCTAGATAGGAAACCAAATTTACGAAAATGAATTGTCCACTTCAGTACAAAGTGTGAAACTAAAGATAATGGACTAAATGTAGACAAATGTGTATTTCAGACACGTGTAGTGTACAAACACACAATGAATCTGCATACAAGGCAAAGTCTATGCACACATCATACACACACATGCAATTCCTCGCTTACCTCCAACAGAGATGGAAGTCATGATTCTCTTTCCAAAGGAAAGCAGTCAGCTTTTAACAAATATCGGTTTCTGTAAAGCTGCAAGGAGCCCCTGCGAGTTGTCAGAGGAGAGGATCAGGAGACGAAGAAGAAAACCACTATGCTATTGAACGCCATGCTGATTCTCAAACGTGTTCATCCAAGATGATGGCATGTTAGTCATCTGTACATTACATTAATATGCAGCAAACTCAGGGTGAGAGGGAAATTTCTTCACCCATTTTAACCACTCTGTGACAGTTAAATATAAATGTGTGAACTTCCAAAGTTAAAGCAGTTATCACCCATTAAAAATAAATATCACTTGAATGACAGCATCAGCATCCAAATAAAGTCCCTGGCCAGTGACCCAGGAAACTTGGCTCCCTTCTAACCATGGAAATATCTACCAGAATGAAGTGGTTTACAGCCTCACTGATGAGCAATAATAGAGCAGATACCTTTAACCACGAGTTCTCATAAATCTTGTCTGGGAAAAAACCTTTCAATTTCCTATGGAAATATGCAAAACAGACTCCACACTGTAAATCTTCCTTTTCGGCTCTAAGGAGATAAGTAGGACCTATTAACCTTCCATGTTATTTTCAACTTCATTATTTGAGCTGACATGACAAGAGAGAGCGGTGACGGCTCTTTTTGGCAGAGTGCATGTAAATCGCTTTCTCAAAGGAAATTACTTCTCCAGGCTGAATGTTATTAATCTAAATTCTCCGTTAGTCAAATTGTTGCCCATAATAAATATGGAACAGGTTGGGATACTTATCTCCTATGGCACTCCATTCCAGCTGCATATTTTCTCCCCTTATCCCTGTTTGAAACTGTCCTTTCGAGAGATCTATGTGAACAGCTTGTATTTCAGGCTTAGGGCTCATACATACTACAGCTGGGCAAGTCTGTCTATCCCGCTATCACTTCAAGTCCAGGAAAGCCCACTAAAGCCCTACAAGGATTTGCAATCTTCTGAAGCAGGCAGTGCTGATAGGGCTGCCCTGGGAGACTTGAGGAGAGTCTGTCTCAACAACCACTGCCTCCCACCCAGGATTGTTGTGCTATTAAATCAATTAACTTTTCACTTGAACACATCTATATTAACTGGTTCCCTATGGGCATGCTCCAGCCCCCTTCGTCAGCCCAATATCAGGGGGGTTGTTGCAGTAATTGATACAGTGGAATTGATGCAGAACAAAACTAGGCTTCTTTTTTTTTAGTCAGATGCCCCTGAAAAGTCCTCAGGAACAGTCTCAAAAGCACTACTTTGTGGCTTCATGCCCATGTGGTGCACTCCAGCTTGAAGGGATGGAAGTGCACAGACCTTGAACATTTTGACATGAACTAATTTGGGGAGCCCCTTATTAATTAGAAAAAGGATGACATAATTTCTAGGTGCCTTGGCTATGCTGGCATAACCCTGTAGTGTAAACACAGTTTACAGAGATGAAAGGGGTTTTTCCATTGTGTTAGGAAAACCATTTCCCCAAGTGATGGCAGCCAGGTTGACAGAAACATTATTCCACTGACCTAGCTACATCTACACAGCTTAGGTCAGCATAGCTACCTCGTTCAGGGATGTGGATTTTTCACACCAGAGCAATGTAGCTATGTTGACCTAAGTGTTAAGTATAGACCACGCCTAATAGTCCATAACAGTCCAGTAATACCATCCTCTGCTGCAGCATTCCTGCTGTATTCTTTGATTAAGCCTCCACTCTCCACCCTCTCCCATCACCAAACTAATGGTGAAGGGCAACATCACCTATTACTGATGAGAACAGAAGGCTCGAGGGGGTAAGATACAGTAGAACCAACTTCCCTGAGGCAGTTTTCCTATAGGCTGCAGTGAAGTCAAGTTGTTCCTCTCGGGGCCAAATGCAGGTGGGGAGCTATTTTAATGATGCTGAATACTGTACTGAAGTGCTGAATCAATGCAATATTTCATGCAGTCCCAGGAATGGGTTCCTCTCTCCATACCCTTATCTGCAGTCTGTGTTCCAAGAGACAGATGCCAGAATATGGTTACATATCTTCAATATTCGCTTATGTTGAATATGATGCTCTGGGAAATAGCCCAGACGTGGACACACACTCGTTCAGACTAATACGGTACTTACTCACACACACAGAGCCGCACCTGCTTGCGCACAGAGCACAGTTTGTAGTGAACATGTTTCTGTATTGTATGTAAATTAAGCGGCAATCACATACATTTGTTCATGAACATTGGCCTAAAGGTTACTGGTCAACCCATAGGCTCATACAAAGAAGAGAGTTATAGAAGCTGGGCTATGACGAGGTGCCCCCTCTTACTGAATAAGAGAGCGGAGAAGCCATGGGAACACGTGAGCCAGGCTAAAAGCATTCACCTGTTTGAAGACCAGGAGGTGCACTAGGCAGGAGGCCACCTTGACCAACTACTAGAAGGGCATTCAAAGTGTGAACGCCTAAACGGGAGAGCTCAGTGTTGGGCATGCAGACACATAGGAAATGTTGCTCCAAGAGGAGCTGCTCAGCTCCCCGCCCCCCAAGTGCCAGGGGCAAGGGTGGGGGGGAAGGTCTTCTGAGCCTCTCCAAGATGGAGCCTGGACTGTTTTGAGACTCTTCTGCCCTTTTGACTGTCTGTGACACTGTGTTCACATAATAGAAATCTGTGCATTGCCTGCTTTATTTTTCAAAGCTTCCCCCAAGCTCATCATAAAAACCTTCCAAGTTAGTCTGTGAGGATCAAAAGGGCCAGTGCTTCAGAGCAGGTATCCATCCTCTTGTCTATTGCCATCATCCAAAACAGTCAAAAGAACAAACCTTGTGAAACTGACTCAGCAGAAACCGCAATACATCTCCCCGGTCTCTGAACTGATCCACACTCAGTCGTCAGGGCTAGCACTGAGGGGCTAGGCCTTAAGAGACTATGGACCACATTCTCAAAAGGGGTCTGTTATCCCACAGCTCACTTTTGAACCCGCATTAGTCTGAGCTCAACAACAGAATTTAGCTGGGATTTGTGAGCACAATCTGCTGGATACTTAAATTCTGTCATCTTCCCTGCAATCAGCTGCACTCCCAGTTCTGCACAAAGCAGAGGCTGTTTTGGTTTAATTTGTATTAATCTATATTCAAAATACAAAACAGTTTGATATGAAGGAAAAGGAAGAATTGGTCTGGAGAAACATCTGTTTTGAGAACAAAATTATTAATCATCACAGTTTGGAGTTCAATTTTTTTTTTTTGCCAAATGAGTTCTGATGCTTAAATGTAAATTGTCTGTTGAGCAAAAGCTGACTCCTCAGTGCAGAGACACAGGGAGAAAATTTATAGTGCAGACCCAATTCATTTCAAATTGCATGCCTCATTTGTGTGGGTTTCCGCATAGTTAAAGCGGCAAACGTTCTGAAACCATTTTTTAGAGTTCACATTCTTTCCAATATATATTAATGTAACTAGAGAACTTTTCATGTAACGAAAGAAGTGTAGGTTAAGCACCAGGGGGTGGAAAATCCATAAAGGGGCAGAGCAGACCCAGGGAGGTACAGCTAAAAACTAGAAATTCTACATATTTAGCAAAATCTTTAAGGATTTATAATTTCAGAGAATTTTTATTTGCGCTCTATTCCTACACTTCACTGAAAGAACCAGCTTATCACCAATAAAGATTTTCATTAAAAACACTCAGAAAACACCTGTGGTTTTTTGGTTTTTTTTTTTTGCCTTCCATAAAAATACACAATTCCTTCTGCTTAAATAAACTACATTGTGTTGTAAGGGCTGGGATATAAACATGTCTGTGGTTACAACCACACAGAAAAGTATTTTCTATGCCTTTAGGGCCTGATCCTGCCATCCATGAGAGTGGAGCATATTCAGCACATTGCAGGCTTGAACCTTGCTAGGTAAGTGGGCACACAGCCTCATCTGTAGCATGTGTATGTGCAAAAGGCCTGTGGTATTATTTACGTGAAACAGACATTTATTTCAAACTGCTTCCTTCCCCCTTCCCTGCAATAGGCTCCAACAAGTCTTAGTCTCTCACACAGAAGACTGCAAAGTGCTGTTTTGTGTCTTCTGGGTTTTTCCAGGGTAATTACAAAAAGTTTAGAATCTATTCTGGGTGCTGTAGTTCATTAAATGAATTTCCATCTGTGTCTCCACCACCTAAGAAGTATTACTTTGTACAATACTTGGGTTTTTATTGTATATAAGTCAGATTGTTAATTTGCAGCATGCAGCACTGAAAGGATCATTTCAATGGGAACTGATTATGGGTAATGAAACTGGCGCATTTCTGATGCACTTTTAACACTTGATGGATACAATATGGGCTGCATTGTGTGAGCACCAGCTTGTCAAAGCATTTCAATGCCATGGCCATTCAACATGCTGTGCATTACACACACACACACACACACACACACACACACACACACACACAAAGCAAGGAGGAGCTGTATATGGTCCCATTAGTGCCTAGCTTTTGTTTTTAAGAAATAAGGAGCCCACGATGCAATAAGATGCTCGGGCCACTGGAGAAATACTAAAGCCGAACTGAGGTGATGGATAACCACAGAAACCATTTACTGCAAGTTGCACTCCGACACCATGAGCTTGACTCACGTTATACCAGCAGACACTACACGGAGAACACAGATGATGAGCAGAGCAGAAATCTGGTTCTCTGGTGGCCAGGAGATGTATAATTTCACTCACTCTCTTCCATGATTTCATCCAGGTGTAAGTTGGATGCATTGTGGGACTGGGCTGGTCTTAGCTGGGGAGACTGACGGAGAAGAGCCTGCATGGCAGCCAAGTGATGTGAGTGGACATGCAGTATCCACTGCTCCCACGGAACCTGGGTAGTTCTAGAAGGGATTAGGGGAGCTTGGTGGGGAGGGAGGTTTCACTGCACTGTATTGTAATTGGCTGAAATCCTGACTCTTGCCCTCCAGGGACTGATAAAAGACACAGACAATTCATCTTTTCATTCAGTCCAGGCACTGGGTCTGCACGGAGATGCAACGTCACCTCCCACAGAGGAGACAGCAGGCCCAGAGCACGTACTTGGAACTGGACATCTGAGCCCTGCATTTCGCAACACATATCCCCGGAGCCTCCACCTTGCCCTTGAATCTCGGCAGTGACCGCGCCTTGACCACATACCTCCTGGGGGACTCTGCTCTGACTCTAACCATGTCTAGGAATCATTTATCAATTTCAGGAAACTCCAGGTGAGTGATTTCAAAATCACTCTTCTCCCCATTGCTCCTGCCCATGAGTGCGTACAAATAAGCAAGTCCAAAAGTGATATCCCAGCAGACAAAACCTGTCACGGTTGTTTATGCTTCATGTATCCACCAGGCTCTGGCTCAAATGCTGCCCACCCCTGCACGCTTACCATAAAACCTCAAAGATCCCCTTAGTAGCGTCATTAAGACCTAAGTGACTAGTGCCTTCTGCAAGTGTCATTCTTTGAATGGGTCTGTCCTTCAGATAATACATAAAAAGAAAAGGAGAGACCTGATAATATCAGTATCAGAGAACGTCTGATAATAGGTTAATAGGTAATAGGTCTGGTAATAGGTTACCTTGCATAATGACTTAGCCACTGCCAGTCTGAATAGAGACTGGGAATGGCTAAGTCATTATGCAAGGTAACCTATTTCCCCTGGTTTTTTCCTCCCCCCCTCCCCCCAGAAGTTCTTTTTAAACCCTGGATTTGTGCTGGAAATGGCCCACCTTGCTTATCATACACATTGTAAGGGGAGTGATCACTTTAGATAAGCTATTACCAGCAGGAGAGTGGGGAGGGGGGAGAGAAAACCTTTTGTAGTGGTAAACACCCATTTTTTCATGCTTTGTGTATATAAAAAGATCTTCTACACTTTCCACAGTATGCTCGGATGAAGTGAGCTGTAGCTCACGAAAGCTTATGCTCAAATAAATTGGTTAGTCTCTAAGGTGCCACAAGTCCTCCTTTTCTTTTTGCGAATACAGACTAACACGGCTGTTACTCTGAAACCTGAGATAATACATAAAACTTCTCATCCTCAGCCTTACCGCCTGCCCTGGGTAACCCCAGCCCCTGTGCAAACACAAAGGCACACAGACTGTCCTTGGACGGGGATCCACACAATTTGCTGCAGAGTTGCATTTCATGGGAGTGGGGTACACTCCTAGATAGAGCACTGTATGCTGGGACCTACAGTCACCAGGGGCTGCACTTCTCTATGAAAGAGTAGGAGGGCACCGAGGCACACCTGATATGCTATCTATGCTACCCCTTTCCCAGTGACTGCAAACACACTTTTTTTTTCTGTAATGTAATGAAACAACCCTCTCACCCCACCAGGTACCACAACAAGGGTCTGCTTCAGAGCCCTTAAACCTGGGGACCCATTTCTGAGCTACATTCTACTGGGCTGTCAGGTCTCTCACATCCCAAAGGGAAAACCACGTGGCTCCATAACCTCTCTCCACAGAACAAGAGTGTCACATGAGCTCTCACTAGCTCCATTCCTGAGCCCTCAGTCCCTTTTGTATATTTTATCATATTCCACAGGAATTCCATTCCCAAAGGCCAAAACTTCCTAACTTGGGAGCCTAAGGTTCTGACACCTCAACCCACAGGCATCCAAATAAGGGACAGAGCTGATGATCACCCACAGTCCCCACTACAGTCGCGAGTACCTCTGAAAATCAGCCACTGTTTAGGTGCCTCAGGATGGTTTTAGATGCCAAACTTTAGGCTCTTAAAGCTACAGCAAAGTCCCCGTCTCTAATAGCAAACTTGAACTTCTCTACACAGCTTGCTCTGTTTGCAAGAGTTTCTTTAAACAACCATTATGTCAGCTTGGACTAAATATGTCTTTGGAAACAACCACCTCATGCAAATCAATGTCGAAATCCAAATCTGCCAAACAAGGCACCAGAGAGAAAATTTCCACTTTGGCTACCAGCAATTCATGGTTTTTAACACTGCTGCCACAAGTAACTCTTCACTAACAAGCCTTTGGCTCTTTGAGCTGCTAACATAGGCTGGCAAATATCAACAGCGTAAATGCAAGAGAGCCTTCTGCCAAGATAAGCTAACCACCGCCATGCACAAAGTACATCTCCTACTTTGCTCTTAATGTCTTTAGAAGGGATTACTTTCTTTCCTGATTCCCTTGCTCTGAATGAAAAAACATTTGGTGCAGAAAGAGTTAATCCACTAGCAGTCATAGGTTAGGGGAAGATTAACTTCACCACATACACAGAGGTATAGAGAGCATTCAGAGCATTATAAATCCACGGGTACAGAAGGCCCTTTTCCTCATTTGTTCGTCAGCCATGTGTGAAAATGTTAATGAAGGGAGCTATAATCTATGAGAATTTCACTATTAAAATTTAGTTCACGTCTGAAGGCTTCTGCTTACGCGCAGCCCATTGTACATCAATCCTTCCACTGTGCTGCTAATAATAGACGTAATTGCCTTACTCTGTCTAGCCACCTTCACCCTGGCAATTCTGAGATTTGCTGGAACTGTTATTGTAGAAATTATTTTCATTCTATTAACCTGGAGTTTTATCATATGTATTCTTAAAAGAAAATAAAGGCAGAGAGATTGTACGTGTGCATCTACTCCCCGATGGAAGTATCGCTTAAACCTAATGTAATGACAACACTGAAGTAAGGCGATATGGCACCTTCTTTTATTGAAAATCTAACCTGGGTTCACATTAGAAGCTGCATAAAGCAGTTCCCTTCCCCTCCACAATGGCATGTTTTGTTCACCAGCTGGCTTAATGTGCATCCTATTTTGAAACACTCTAAATTGTTTCTGGGGGTAAGGAGCTGTACAGATAACACAAAGGAGGTATTAGTAACTAAGTTTCAGATGCTGCTGTATCACTTAACTTTGGGATGTTGCTTGAAACAATCATCTTTTCTCTCATCCATTAATCAACATTTACTTTTCTCTGAAAGTAACAGCAGAATTTCTACCAAACAGTTATGGCTAATTTAAATCTTTTAGGGTTAATATTAATGAACTGAAAATGTTCCTGCACACTTTCTATTTACAGACAGTACACCTGGGCTGGTACCGAGCAACTGGCTCTGGTTTAAAGTAGGAAAATCCTTAGTCTTGGCAGATGCTTCTGGGAATCAGGATCAGGGAAACCAAATTCTTCATATCATTCAGCAATGTGAAGCTTTGCTGTATGTTAGGGTGCTGGACATTCAGATGATTGATGCAAACTAATGTGCCATGGAAATTAAACCCTATGAATCTCTCAAATTGGAAACAGTGATTTTCTTAAGACTTCAGCTTTTCATTAAGATTATTTCAAAGCCCTTTTATCCACTAAACATTCAGGACCAATCATTTACTACCTGAATGTTGGTTTTCATAATTATTAGGCATAATAATAAAGTTCTAGCTCTATTTAAATTTATCAGGACACATTCCCTCCCCCTCCCCCCCCGCACATACACCCCCCCCAACAGATAAATAATAATTATAAAAATAGAAGGCAAAATCCTCTCTAATGAGATCAGTTCCATCTCCACTGAGTCACTTGATGCACCCCATGTATTTATAGGAGAATATTGATGGAAACAGACAGAGGATGTACAGTAAGAGATGAGAAGTGCCCCCAACAAATATTGACTCGTCTCATATAACGAGGTTATTAGCTTCAGACTCCTGAGCAAATGCATGTGACTGAGGCCAAGAAATAAACTCATATTGGGTATGTCTACATGGCAATTAAACACCCACAGCTGACCCATGTCAGCGGACTCAGGCTCGCAGGGCTCCGGCTGTGGGGCTATAAAACGACAATGTAGATGTCTGGGCTCAGGATGGAGCCCGGGCTCTGGGCCCCCTTGAGGAGGGAGGATCTCAGATCTGGGACTCCAGCCCAAGCCCACATTGCCACAAGGCAGTTTTATAGCCCCATAGCCTGAGCCCCGCAAGCCTGAGGGCTTGTCTATACCAGCACTTTTGTCGGTATAACTTATGTTGCTGGGGTGTGAAAAAACCATCCCCTGAGCAAAGTACGGTACAGAATTGCCCAAGTGGACGGCGCTAGGTCAGTGGGAGAGCTGCTCCCGCCACTCGTGGAGGTGGTTGTGTTATGTCAATGGCAGAGCCCTCCCCCTTTGGCAGAAAGCAGCTACCCAAGCGATCTTACAGCCACGCACTTAATTGGTACATCTGTGCCACTGTGAACTCTCTCGTGTAAACATGGCCTGAGTCAGCTGAGTCATATCCTGTGTATTTTGGCAGGAGACCCCTGCGTCCAACTTTTATTGCACTCACCCAAGAGCTAAGCCTGCCCGCCCAGACGAAGCCTACCCATGCAGCCATGCTTATTTAAATGTGTACTTTCCCACCCCGATTCATAAATTCTAAGACCAGAGACCACTGTGATCATCTAGTTCTAGTCTGACCTCCTGCATAACACAGGCCAGAGAACGTCCCAAAATAATCCCTAGAACAGATCTTTCAGAAAAACACCCAAACTTGATTTTAAAATGGTCAGTGATGGGGAATCCACCACGACCTTTGGTAAGCTGTTCCCAGGGCCGCTGACAGCAATTCCGGGCCCCAGGCAGAACAGTCAAGGGGCCCCCACCCACGCACAAGCCGTGGACATTCGGGCAGTGCTGCTCCTGCACTGGCTGGTGCCAAGCGAGCTGCCGGCTGTGCTGCTGGGCATCTGGCACAGCCAGGGCTTCCCCAGGCCCGCCTGGTAGGGTTGCCAACTGTAAGATTGCACAAACCCAAAGACCCTTCCCCAAGGCCCCGCCCCTGCTCACTTCATCCCCCCTCCCTCTGTCGCTTGCTATTCCCCAACCTCACTCACTTTCACCAGGCTGGGGCAGGGGGTTGGGTGTGGGATGCAGGCTCTGGGAGGGAACTGGGGTGCAGGAGAGGGGGAGGGGTGCAGGCTCTGGCAGAGAGTTTGGATGCGGGAGGGACTGAAGGGTGTGGGCTCTGGGAGGGAGTTTGGGTGTGGGCTCTGGGCTGGGGCAGGGGGTTGGTGCTCATGTCGGGCGGCTCCCGAAAGCAACCAGCACATCCCTCTAGCAGTGACTCCTAGGTGGGGGGCCCAGGGGGTCTCTGTGTACCGCTGCCTGCAGGCACTGCCCCTGCAGCTCCCATTGGCCAGTTTCCAGCCAATGGGAGCTGCAGAGTCAGCACTCAGGGTGGGATCAGCGCGTGTCGCCCGGGCCCCTGGGCAATTGCCCCCTTTACCGCCTCCCCCGCCCCCCTCCGCAGGCCTGGCTGTTCCAATTCTTAATTACTCTACTGTCTAAAATGTGTGGCTTATTTCCAGTCTGAATTTGTCTAACTTCAACTTTCAGCCATTTGATCCTGTTGTACCTTTCCCTGCTAGATTGAAGAGCTCATTATCAATTATTTGTTCCCCATTAAGTAATTATAGACTGCAATCAAGTCACCTCTTACCCTTCTCTTTGTTAAGCCAAATAGACTGAGCTCCTTGAGTCCACCATCATAATGCATGTTTTTCAATTCTTTAATCATTCTCACGGCTCTTCTCCAAACCCTCTCCAATTTATCAGCATCATTCTTAAATTGTGACCACCAGAATGGGACATGGTATTCCGGCAAAATACCAGTGCCAAAAAAAGAAGTAAAATAACCTCTCTACACCTACTCCAGATTGCCCCGTTTATGCATCTCAGGATCACATTAGCTCTTTTGGCCACAGCGTCAGACTGGGAGCTCACATTCAGCTCATTCTCCACCACAACCCCCAAATGTTTTTCAGTCACTGCTTCCCAGGATAGAGTTCCCCTGTGGCTTCTATTCTTTGTTCCCACATGTATAGATTTACGTTTAGCCTATTAAAACACATATTGTTTGTTTGTGCCCAGTTTACTAAAAGATCTAGATTGCTCAGAATCAGGTGACCTGTCCTCTTCATTATTTATCACGTCCCCAATTTTGGGTCATCTGAAACCTTTATCGGAGGTCACTGATAAAGATTGTTAAAGAGATTTGCCAAGAACAAATCCCTGAGTGAACCCACTGGAAACAGACCCGCTCAGTGATGATTCTTCATTTACAGTTACATTTTGAGCCAGTATTTAATCCATTTAATGTGTGCCATGTTAATTTTATATTGTTCATTTCCCCACCAATATACGAACTCTGCCCCCCATGCATACCATCAGTTCTGACAGACCCCACCAAACACACACATCCCACTGAATAAGGCTTGGGCTCTTTCTCCATACAGCCCCCCATTTAATGCATTTGAAGCTTCACTCCTCACTCCAAATAACTGCTGACGGCTCCAGGACAGACAAGAGACTCTAGGCCTCCCAGCTTCTCTTCTGCACCAGTGTTCCAATTATAAACCCAAATGCTCGACATTATAGATGGATGTGTAACCTCGCAGAGCCTGCACGCTCTCTTGGCTCCTCCATGGCTCTTCTGGAAAGGGCCATAGGATTGTTCGTGCTCAAGGCCTTGGGTTTCCTTACAACAGAAGGGATACCTCCTGTAGCAGAGCACCATTTCGCAGCCACTGCTCAGTACTAGAGCTAGCCAAAAATGTTGTGACCGGGCGTTTTCCACTAGAAAATGCAATTTCATCAAAAAAACCTTCTGTGGGAATGTGTCAATTCTGATGACATTTGATTGACAAAAATGGCAGAAGAAAGCATTCTAATAGCGCTGCATAGGTCCGTTTTCACACTGGGGGAACAGACTGTTTTGATTTTTCATTTAGAAAAATATTTTATATTGTAACAAATTTTAAAAGTCCAAATCAAAGTGAACTGACCCGAGATAATTTTTAATTGTTTTTGGGAAATTTTCAAAATCTGCTTTCACGCCAATTCAGAACAAAAATCAAATTTGGCAGGGAAATGTAGTCCCGGCGCTGCCCAGCTCCACTCAGTCCAGATTTAGAAGCAAGAGCGTCACTTGCTGAATCGCCAACACCACTTTCTACAACATCTGAATTTTCATTGGCGGTTTCCCATCCATACGTTAACTAGGGTGAACTCTGCTTAGATGTGACAAACTCACAGCCCCTCCATCCCAACAGATATTATATGAGAGAAAAACCCAGTCCTCAAAGATAGCAAAGCTCGGGCACCTTCAGAAAGACAGGCACGTAAAAGAGAATGCTGTTATGAGGTAGTGATCTGAACTGTAATACAGAGCATACTCCAAATCAGTAGCAGTCAATCCAAATCCAGACCACCAGATGCTTTGGAACAAACACTGAAATCTTTTTATTTACTTCTTATCATCATCATTATTGTTACTTTTTAAAATATTTTCTCTGGAGTCTGGACCTTGAATATACCTTGACAAAAAAATAATGGACTCCCCCTGCTCCAAATCCTCCATAACTAACCACATGGCCTTGAACTTAGCTTCCCAGCTGAGCCTGAGCTTGCAGATTGACAGAACCTCTCCAGCTCGGACCTGCCCTGCGTCACTCCAGCATGCTCCTCTCTTTTTATACTAGGAAAAGCATCATGTAAAGTAGAGCAGACCAATAACTTCTGAGGTGCTGATGAGAATCCATGTGTTGCACTCAGACAAAAAGTACCACAGCACAACGCACATGCTGCTAGGAGTAGCTCAGCAATACACACCATACAGTGCCGACTGCAGGGATGACAACACCGCCCTAATACAATTTGCACTCAAACCAGAAACAGATCATGGTAGAAAATGCGTGAGGAACAGGAGCAGCAGTAATATATCAACAGCAACCTCAGACAAAGAACACACATTTCTGTTTTGGCACAGAAGTGAAGGAGAAAGGAAAAATACAATAAAAACCAAGACATGCTCTCAAAAAATTACACCACTATCACAGCCTCGTGATTTTTAATTTTCCTCTAATTTCAGGACTGCAGCACTGATATAAAAATCCCTATAACTGTTTTAGGGAGATGGTAATGGTCCTATACTAAAATAATTCAACCAACACTATAATTTTAGTACCACTATCAAAATGAAATAATGGCTGTTTACTATGTTACACCTTTCAAATGACCTTCATTTGAATACAAATTATGGCTTGAAATTCTAAAGGCTGCCCTATTTCAGCAAGCAGCACAATGAGGATGTTTACCCAGGGTTTGCTCTTCCATTAGATTTCCCAGCATAACCACACATCAAAAGGATTTCTTTCTTGGGAGCTGCTGGAGACTCACTTGAAGCCCCGGTATATATTTGAATGGTTCTGTCCAGTAAAACAAAGAAACAGAAGGTGATGGAGCTCTCGGATGGGGGCCAGGCAGATCAAAGTTAATGTACCTTGCCCGAGTGAAAGTCCTTCACTACTCCAGGCAATCAGAGGGATCAGCAAATTGAGGAAGCTTTCCAGTAGAAAGGAATAAAGTTCTAAGCGATAGCTACAAGCAGGGCAGAGTGATGGGCAGCACAGCATCTATCTTCCATGCTAAAAACCTCTGCTGGGCTCTTCAATTAGGACAGCACGAGCTCTGGCTTTCCTTCTCCATTTAGAGAGGACATTTTATCTGGCAATATTTTAGCCCTAAATATTGGGGCTGTTTCTGTTCATCTCTCTCTCTTGGACAGGGTGAACGATGAACATTATTTTGCTTCTGGGTTAGCTCAGAGAAGGAATGTGATGTATGTAACATGAACACAGCTACTGATGTAAGCAGTGTCAGGATGAGCTCCACCCTGACATCTGGTGGTGAGGTGTGGCAAGTTGTGGAAAAGAACTTCAGGGGCCGATCTCATTTGCATAGGCACACCCACCACGCCTAGAATGAGACCATAGCTGCCCAAATGGTCACTTTGGCTGCTGTGGGATCCCCAGTGTCTCTGTTATTGGGGCAGGAAGAATAAATTATTACCCTGATTATGGGAACTGTGCTTGGAACTGTACGTGGCCTTTTGTTACGATGGAGGGACTCACCATCAACTAAGTAGCACTCGCTAGGCAAGGGTCATGGGTTCCAAAACTGTGTGAATGGAGAGAGGCTGGGAACAAGTATTAATACTTGGTGGCCTGGGCCCCTAGGTGAAGGCCTTACATGCTGATTGCACTTCCTCCTCTCTCCACGGTGGAATATCCGAGCTAATTTTGATTCTATGAGGAGTCTAGTCACAGGCTGCTGAGCTCCCTTTGGGCTAATGGTGCACCAGCACTGGGGCTCCCCTACTACAAGCTGACTTCACCAAAGAGCTGAACTGACTAAGAGCCGAAATCGCTGAGCGTCGTGTTAAGTCGCGGGGGAGCCTGACGATCTATGGTGGAGCCGTTTGCGGGACGGCGGGAGCGCCTCGTGGACAGGCTGGTGGAGCCGTTCGTAGGATGGCGGGAGCTGCTGGTGGGATGCAGAGCAGTCTGTGGGACGGCGGGAGCTGCGTGTGGGCCGGAGCGGAGGAGTTTGTGGGGCAGCTGGCGGAGCGGAGCGAAGCGAAGGCCTGTGGGGCGGTCAGCGTCAGATCATGTCAGGTGCCTCTTACCCCCGTCCCATCTCCACCCAGGTTGGGAGGTAAAGCTCCGCAGATAAACTTTCGACCTCTGGGGCTGCCCTGACCAGGGACAGAGACTTTTGGGACTTTGGACTTTTGGGACTTTGGGGGATTTGGGGTTGCTGGACTCAAGAACCAAAGGGAAAGGGACACGCCCCAATTTGCCTGGGGTGGGTTGTTTTTGCTCATGGGTTGTGTTATGAATCCGGTTGGTGGTGTTTCCCCAACATAATGCCACATTGTTTCTCTCTGTTATTAAAAGGCTTTTGCTACACTCAGACTATGTGCTTGCGAGAGGGAAGTATTGCCTCTTGGAGGCGCCCAGCGGGGGTGGTATATATTTGTCCCAGGTCACTGGGTGGGGGCTCGAGCCAGTTTGCATTGTGTTATTGGAACGGATCCCCCAGATATTGAACCTGGCCCTTGTTGCTGCCAACTCTGACTGGCAGAAGGGTTACACTTAGAACATGAGGTTGAAGAACCAAGAGAGAAAACACTGAACAGGATCAGCAAGACAGAACCCACACATGTGGCTTATTTTAATTTCGGTAAAGACCCTTTTCCCTGTCACAGAGCACCCTGCAGTACAATGCATGGTGGGGGCTGTGTGATCGGAAATAGCCCCAGAGAACCTGGGATTTTCTCTTTCCTATGTCAGACTCTATGCTGGAGAAAGCTCCATGTCCAGGGGACGGGAAGACTGGGAGGGCAGCTTGGGTTGGTTCTACAAAGCGCCTGTCTCAAGCCTCACCTACATCTGCCATTCACTTTTCCTGACCCATCTCAGCCCTGAGCTGCCCTGTTCCTAGTGCAGAGACTGTTTGAGGTGGATGCTGGACAGGACAGTTAAAAGACCAAAGGAATAGTCCGAGACTCAGGAATACTCAACTGGACATATTCACTTACTACCGGGATAACAAATAGTCTCTCTTGCTCCTACAATTATTTTCTAGATTCAATCCCTTCCCATCCCACCACCAGCCCCCTCACCTACACCGTGAGTGAGCTTCCGGGCCACTCTATGTACAGAATGAAGGGTTCCTCTCTAAATATCTGCAAATGAAACCTCTGATGCAGGAGTCCCAGAGGCTGGCATTGTACCAGACCAGCCGCCCTCCTCCCCCACCCCTACCTCCACCCCTTTGCTTCCCCACTTTAATTCTCCACCCCCACCTCCAGTTACCAAGAGCTGCTCTGCTCCTGCTGAGCTCAGAAGCAGAGTGGCAGCCCTGAGAAGCTCAGGGGATCTGAGCCTCAGTGTGCACAGGTGGGAGGGCTGAAACGGAGGCTAATGTGGAGCCCTGGCTAAGGCCTTGTTAACTCAGGCTCTTACCTGAGCGTTTCCCCAACTCAGCTCTTGTCCACCCACAAAGCCCTCTGGCTGAGTGTGATTGTGCTTTCAACTTCAGCTACCTGGCTCATGCTGGGGCATAGTCTGAAGCCTGAGCGGTGTTTACACTCAGGCTGGTGACCCATCCACTTTGCAGTGAGAACCCAGGCTTCACCACTTTCGTGCCGTTAGTCCTCCACTGCCACCAGACATCTTCGAGACTCACAAGGGGGAATGCAGCCACAGCATGGATCTAATCACTTGGATCTGGCCTTGTCATGTGGCTGCTCACACCTGGGCTAGGCTAACCTGGGTGCCAATAACCCAAGTTGACTCAGCAGTGAAGACGCATCCTAACCCAAGTTCCACCATTCAACTTGCACTGAGCCTTTCATGTTTGAGGGTCCCAGGCCAGGCACAGACAGCGTGGTGGGGCACAGTTCAGCAACGAAAGGCTGCTATGCCAAAGAAGTGTACAGGAGAGAGTCAGCACAGGCACCAGGAGGCCCTCCAATACAGGGCACAGCACACAGGACTGTGCTGCATTGCTAGGAGAGACCAGGGAACCGCGAGGCAGGCAGAGTTGGTGGCCGACGGGGCATAAGCAGGAGAGTAAGGGCAATGTCCAGGCAGGAGCAGAGCTAAGAGAGGATGGGGAGCTGGGGTCAGGTGTGGAAGCTGGTGCTGAGTGTCAAGGAGGAGCGGCCCAGGTGAAGCAGTGGGTAGTGAAGGCTATTTTGGCTGCAGCACACTGGAGAGGTATTATCCTGGCCATTCACAATCGTGATCATAAGTGGGACCCGCACTGCACCGAGGTGCTGGGGCACTTGTAAGCAAAGAAGTGGCCAAGGCCCAAAATCCTGCCCCTCCTCTGCAGCCTTGGCCCAGGGCAGCTAGTGACAGCTCCAGCTACATAGAAGAGAAGCAGGCGTTTGTGGCCTATGCAGGGGTAGCTTTGCTCTGGGGAAAGCCATGATACAGGCCTTTTGGCAATTCTCCTGCAGCTAGGGAACGTTCCTGCTGCAGGGGCTCCTACAGCAATGAGGCTACAGTGGCAGCATCAGAGAGAAATCCCCAGCATGCAGCCCAGCCAGAACTCCACAAACGCGTGAGGACTGGATAGTGCAGCCCCTGGAATACGCTTTTGCAGCCTTTCCTTAACCATGCACTCTCTCCTTGTGCTAGCTGGCCCACACAGCCAGCTGCTGCCCACTTCCATCTGACTTACTCTTCAGCAGGCCCAGAGCCTAGTCTATTAGGTATTTACAGTCAGGACACTTGGTTGGGAAAGCCAACGGCTCCTCCAAGGCTCTCAGCAATGTCACTCAGCTGATCAACTGTCAGAATATTTCCATAGGGTCTCCTTGGAGAATCAGTGCCTCATCTTCATCCTCACAATACACTTTATCTTGAAGGGGGCCCTAAATTCATGCACAGAGAATCATCCTTCCCCATGTCACACACCTACACATCCTGGGTCAGGCTGCAAGCTCGCATCTGTTGACAGCTATCACTGTCAGTGTCTCTGTCTAAAGGTTAGAGCTTGTTTGAATGAATCAGCAAGAGCAGATGTCACAGTATAAGATAATGTATTCAGCTGCAAAGAAACCTGAAAATAGAGAAATTAAGGCAATCTTAATTAATTTAAATTCCTCATTTATCTGCCTTTAATATTTCGTCTGATCACTGCTTAGGAATATTATGTTGAAGGCAAAAGAATGTCAGTATCATTTAATGGCCATTCCTTTTCCGAATTCTAACCACTGCTCTGCGCCAAACAAAGACAGGAACAAGGATTATGGGATCATTTAAAATTGTACTAAACAAAACTCCAGAAGATCTATTGCAGGGCTTGCCACAGTCCAGGCCTGTTCAGCAGGGAATGGACTGCATGCCTTATTCCAGCTCATAATTCCAGGATTCTAGACAAGACAAAGAATTAAGAGGAATTAAAAAGAATGAAATGAGGAAACTACATCAGTTTAATACACCATGGGCTACTGACTCAGTTTTGCAATGGGGAGATATTATGCGTTAGTAAGACTAATGCATTTTTCCTTCCATATCTGAATGCCTTACTGGCCTTCTCTAACCTGCACAGGAAACCTTGCATTCTGCGACTGTTTTATGTAAGGGGCAGTGACAGCCCAGCCCAGTGCAGGTTACAGAACTGCAGGTGAGGGGATGAACATGGCATGGGACAAAGAGCCTACTCCCCAGCAGGAAGCTATTGGAAAGAGCTTTACAGGCTGATAAAGAGAATAAAAGTTTAACTTTTAACAGATACACACACACACTTTTTTAACGGCAATGATTTCTACTTCTTAGAGCCTGTGAAAAACTGAATTACCTTGAGCAACATTCATGTAATCCAAAACAAACACTCCAATCAACTTGTAGCTTTAGACAGCATTTAGCAGCCTTCATACGCATTTACTAAATATATAAAATGGGAGCTGGAGCAGAATGCTTTGAAGACTTTGGGAAACAACCACCAGGGTGTTATTTTTCATGTTCCATATTTTTATTTGGATTAGGACAACTGCCTCTTTTCAAGCTTTTGCTTCAAGCTGGAGGAAGAAACACAAAGCTCTCTGAAGCTTGAAGGGTTTTTTCCCCTGAAACTAAAAACTTTTAGTAGCAAAGAGACCAAAAATTATTTTACATGGGACATAATTAATCAATGAAACTCACTATCACAAGATATCATTAAGGCCAACAGCTCTGTAGTTGGAGACTTAGTAACTCAGCTAGAGGTTATGGGCATACTACAGGATGGGTGAGTGAGGTTCTATGGCCTGTGATGTGCGGGAGGTCACCATGATGGTCCCTTCTTGCCTTAACATATATGAGTTTATGATCTTAGCGGGATTCTCAAAAGGATCCAAACTTATGTGGATAATGAGAACATCCACAGTTATAGCAGATAGGATAAAAACATTTAAACGGCTTAAACCTTCTGTTTCAGTGTTTAAACCAACGGACAAAACAGGAGTTAAGAAGAAAACCTGCAATTGGCAGATTTCAAAATTATCCATCACAGGATTTCCTGCACTTCCCTGTGAAACATCTGGTGTTGGCCACTGTCAGAGGTGTGATATTGGACTAGATGGATCACTGGTCTGATATCATATGGCAGTTCTTATATTCCCTAACACAGGGGTTCTCTGCAATGCCTGTAGCCCTTACCAACCGACGGAATAAAGGTATGAGCTCAGATTTTTTTGAAGACAAATTTGTGTCCATTTGTTAGTATCAGTCATAGCAGCCTTTAAAGTTGTTTCATTATTGTGCTGGGAATCTTAAAAGAAAAGGTGTCAAGTAATTGTTAATGAAACAACAAATAAGCTTGTGTATCCCAACCTAAAACTGTGTTTCAGACAGAGGCAGACAGTAATGTTTGATCTTTGCGCTTTTAAAGATGGTTTGTAAGTGAAAAGGCTTTCTGTAAAATGAAGCTTCCTTCTAGGCATCAGAAGCTGTATTACAAACTGCTTCTCTTCTTGGGACAGGCCTCAGGACAATATGATTGCAAGGACATCCTTTCCTAGAAGCTAAAAGAAATTCACATTTATTTGCTGTCCTACAATTCCCAGAAAACAAGAGCACATCAGGAGAGGGGAACACACAGGATACAGCAATCAACACTTTGTGCTCTGAAAGTGTCATTTGCTAACGTTTTTCAAAGATTCTAGACTGTGCAAAGCCCAGCTCAGGGCCACTGTAATACAATATGCAACAACTGCCAGTAATTAAGGGCATCCGACTAACCAGGGTTGTGTTGCACTCTGAGAATACCCGACACTGCCACACTGACCTGAGACTTCCAAACAAGCTGATTTCGGGGGGAAGACTGGGACAAAAGAAAGCTGACGTCCATAAAAAAGTGACTGTTATTGCCATTTGGAGGTCAGATACCATAGTGACAAGTGGCTTAAAACTATTTACTGTAGATACTGTCAGTATTCGCCAGCAGTTACGAGGGGGATCTGGGAGATGATCGCAGGTGCTGCTCTATTCAGAATAGGAGAGACCAGTGGTAACTATGATCGGTTAGTGTTGATTTTAGTGGCACCTACGATAACTTCACCTCCCCCTCCCTCAAGCAGCTCCCTCACCAAAAAATAGAATCTACAAAAATTGCATGTAGAATGTATCCAGCTCATCAAAGCTATCTTTCAGAGAGGACGGACCTACCTTCTCCAGCTCCATGTGTGCACAGCGACTTGGGGGAAATGGGAAACGCAGAAGGCATGGTGCCTTTGAAAGCTGCGACCGTGGTTTCCTTTCTACTTTCCAGTGAAAAGATTCATTTTTAAAACTTCCCTCTTGTGCTAACCTGTTGATTCTGAGAGGGACTGAGGGATGAGTGCAAACAGCAATTGCTTGTCTGCTAAGTTCCATGTCAGAACGCAGCTTATATCACCAACATAAATGCAGTAAACGCTACACTTGTCCCCCCAGCATAGACAAGGCCTTGTTAGAACACTCCTCCAACTCCACTGGCTAACAAACACGCAGGAAAAATGCTGTCTGTGAAAATATCAACAGTCCTGGCCCTTCAAACACAGAAGGGGCCACTCCATATGCTTTTGGTGGAGAATTAATGAAAACAATGTAGAAAAGCATTTATTAAAAATTTTCAGATCTTCTTACGTCAAACCAGCAAAAAAATGGCCACAAGCCCAACTATGGTTTCTTTATAGTTTGCTTTTGAATCATAGAATATCAGGGTTGGAAGGGACCTCAGGAAGTCATCTAGTCCAACCCCCTGCTCAAAGTAGGACCAATCCCCAATTTTTGCCCAAGATCCCTAAATGGCCCCCTCAAGGGTTGAACTCACAGCCCTGGGTTTAACAGGCCAATGCTCAAACCACTGAGCTATCCCTCCCCCCCGAGGGATACCTTACAACAGTGAGGGCCAGCCTCATGCCTACCATATAGCCAGAAAGGTAGTATCTTAAGGATCAATTGGCTTTTGAGACACCCCTAAAGTAATAGTAAAATTACTGTAATTGCTCTATTTACAAATTTGAGCGATATTAAAATTCCTTTAAAATTCCATTTTCATTTCTAATTAAAGTTGCTACAAAGTAAAAGCAATCTGGCTGCATGGCACACACTGTACTTTCACTGCCTTTTATAACGAGAGTGCTACAAAGGGAAAATTTCAACGCTCCAAAAATGTGGAGTGTCTATAAATACTCCCACCCCAAGACACCTTCATGTAATTACTCACAAAGAGTGAGGAGGAGGCAAGCAGAAAAAACCCACATTGTGTGCTTTTCTTCTCCAGGAGACACTCTCACTAGTTCTATTAATTACTTTCAAGGTCTTCTCTCCCTCTCTTTTTTAACCCTTCGACACTCCCTAGAATAATAAGTGTTACAGGAGCGTGGTGACTAAATAACCAGCTGACCTAAAAGAAATGTGAAAAGCTAGTGGAAATATTCAGAGTCGACTTAAAAACAGAACAGAAATCACAGGGCACTTTATCAAAAACCAGTCTCCTCTGCATGTAAAAAGCTGTTCAAGAACAATCTCCAGCATTGCAAGGGAAGAAGAAAATATAAATCAAGGTTCACAACAAAGAGGAGAGCAACATCAAATGCAGGAAATCACTGAAAACATTAGGCACAGAAGCCTCGTCCTGATTCATCAGGGACACAAGCCCCACAGGCCATGTCTACATGGGGATAAAAGCCCTGCAGCTGGCCCGGGTCAATTGACTTGGGCTTCAGCTCCGGACTGAAAATGTGCTGTGCAGATGTTTGGGCTCAGGCTGGAGCCCGAGCTCTGGGACCCTGTGAGGATGAAGAGTCCCAGAGCTCGGGGTCCAGCCTGAGCCAGAATGCTGTGGCCCGAGTCAGCTGATCTGGGCCAGCCACGGGGCTCTTATTCCTGCGCAGATGTACCCCTAGACAGCAACCAGCCTTCAGGAAGTTATATGAAGTTGCCATTCACCAAAAGGTGTCTCTCAGGGACACCCAGTCAAGGCGCTAGCAGAGGTGCTAAGAAAAAGGGGAGGCGTGAAACTGCTACACACAAGCAGAGTGCCTGGATGCTTGAATGAGGAAAAGAATTCTGTGTGAAATAAAGATAATTGCCTGAAAAGCATGTTGTGGAAATCAGGTGGATCCCAAGGAGGCCTAACCCAAGTGAGCTCACGTCAATCCATCTCCAAGAATGTTATATTATTGAGGAATAGTGCACAATGGGGTGGGCTCTTTCCATTCAGTTTTATGGCTGATTCCAAGAAGATCACTCCCACCCTCCAAGTGTATCCAGGATTGAAAGAACCAACTTTCCCATATTACATTTGACAAACCATTAGAACACACGTAGTGTCAGGTCAGGGAAAATCTAACTACAAGCTCATTAACAGGTCAGTCTTTAAAACTTCTTATAGATTCCTTCCTGCATTTTAACCAGACCCAGCCATGTCCCCATTGTCAGACATGAAGGCTGAAGTCTTTGCAACTCGCATACCTCTGCTTCAGTCACCTTCCGTGTTAACTCACTCCATAACCACTCATCCTGTGAAGACCACCACAGAGAGAGGAGGTTTGTGCCCCTTGGCATACAGGCATTCTGCCCAGATTCCCCACTGACTCCAAGCTTTCCAATTTCCACACTGTCCCTTGTCTCCTTCCCCGCAGGGTGTCAAATTTCTCTCCATCCCATTTCTTAATTTTGAAATTCCTGTCACCTCCCCTCAGAGTCACTTCCTTCCCAACAGGAATAAGCCCATACCAGTGATGCCACAGACGATGCTTCACCTGGCGCTGCAAGCCTAGGGCACGCACAGCAGAATATCATACATGTGTAGGAAAGTGTCCCACTGTCATAGACCAAGAATGATGAAAATTTGCTTTAATTTGTAACTTTAAAAAAAAGAAAAAGAGCAATGATTGGCCATTACAGCCAAATACTGAAGGCCAATGGCAAGGTCCCTGGGCTGCAGACACTTCCAGCAGGACACTAATGGCCATGCACAGACTGAATGACAGGCCCATCACTCATTCCTGGCACAGGGGCAATGGAATCCATATGAAATTCTCTTTCATAAGAAATACAAGTTTTAAATGCATCTCCGGGAATAATACAAATACCATAGAAGTTAAGACAGTGTCCAATCAAGAGACATTGGGGATGACTGTTCAGGGTTTGTTTTAATTTAGCGAGAAAGACCAAGGAACACTTGGTATAGACATATCTCCTTTGATATGAAGAAAGTGCTGTTTGCCTCTACGGCTTCTTTGACTCCACCTCCGAGAGCGTGGGTGTAACGTTTCTGCTGCGCCTAAGCCCAGGAGGGCAAGTGACTACGCTGCTCCTGGGGTCTGTGTGGATCGCTTGCTCTGATCAGAGGATGGCAGTCTCCTAGCAGGTCTGCGAGGCCTCATGTGCTCGGTTCTTTTGACACACAACTGCACAGCAGAGTCCCGGCCTCTCAGAGAGGATTCATAAGTGGGCAAAGCCTGAGACATCTCACCAAATAATGACAAAGCATAAATTCAGGGGAATAGCATTAAAGTTCTTATTCCACTCCCTGTAGTCTGCAGGAGATGGAAGGAGGGAACTGGACTGTTCCCTCAGGATGCCGCCCGGGCCAATCAAGAGACCATCAGGGAGCACTTCAAAGATCAGTTTCTCGGGTACGTAAAAAGAAATGTAAATGATTGTGAGTGAGCTTCTGTTCGTGGTTGCACTACTGCATTATGCATGACTCCAGACTGCTCCAAAGAGGAACAAACTGCACAGCCTTCCATTAGCGGTTTGCAGATTTATGCTAAGCTTTGGAATTTATTGGTGTTATTTAGGTTAATGTAGAAGTATTTTGCATATTTAGAATACAACATTTGTTACTACAGTGATGTAATGTCTTGATGTTACAAATCAACCCGGATTTCTGTAACGTTTGCAGATTCACATTATGGAGATGACAAGTTACAGCACCTGGGCACTTAGTTGGGTTAAGTTCATTGATGTACCTTGGCTAGTTTCACATTCTGTATGTGGATGATGCCCATCTCATGGATTACCATCATTAGAATCAACTGAGTGGAAAGTGACAACAGAAAGGTGACCTATGCCCACACTTTTCATACAGGCTCCCTCTGTTATGAAAACACTGTCAAAGTGAGTGTTCTGTCCCCCTCCTCTGCTTGGTTCACTTGAGGAGAACTAATTACTACTCTTAGCAGCTAACGCTAACAAGAGTTACTCCTTACACTCTTTGCTGCGAGGCTGAAGATCCTGGGTTCAACCCCAACTGGCAGACACTGCAGAGAAATGACATCCAGCAACTCCTCCAACGTTGGCTTCCAAGAGGGGGAATGCAGAAGAGAGGCTATGAATATGAGTGCAGGATGCTGCCTCTCTGATGACACTTTTATGTTAACACCATGGCTGAGATAGACCTGTCAAAACTAAATCTAAACCTGGAATAATATCCCTCTGCAAAGGCCACAGGCTGACGTCCTTCCTCACCCTCACTCTGGGATGGCCTCTGCACTTCTGAGGAGTGTTAGGGGATATCAGATGTGTCACTGATTTGGGGCCAGGAGGATTTCTTTCCATGCACCAGAGCTCACCGCACCAGGCAGCTGGGCCTCAAGAGATCTGCCCTCACATGGCCATTTGATTGGCTTACTCCAAACTGGGCTGTTGCCCAGCATGCTCCATTGACTCTTCTCCATGGACCTTCCTCTCCTCCTTATTCTCTACAAAAATTCACTTCTTTCTGTTGGCCTCCTGCCCCACCCACCACCTGTGACACCCGCATCTGCTCGCTTTCCAGACTCCATCCCTCACCGTTAATACAATCACTTCAAAACAATTCCCTAGCAAGTCACCAAGTGCAGAACACTAAGTAATTCCCAGTAAGTATTCCTAAGTAATAAGACTCTTCCCATCCCTATCCTTTTGCCGGTTCTTAAATAATATCACTGCGTGCTGATTGCATACAGGAAACTGAGCCTTTCCTGAAAAGCATGAAGGGGTTTACTAGGTAATTCTATTTTTGAGTATAACTTCAGTTAAAAAACAGTTTCTTAAGGAAAGACAGAGGGTGAGGAAGCACCTTCCCTTCTGTTCTCTCTATAGCTGGCTTATTTACCCTACAAAGAGGCTGTCACTCAAAGACGCTGTTTTGAAGCCTACATTTGTGTCTGGCATTTGGCAGGAATACTTTCAAAACAATTTTGATTTAATTGTGACAGTCAATTATTCATCTGCCTAAAATATTCTGTGAGCATGGAACAACTGAACTATAAACAATTTTACTAGGAGATCCTGAAATAACGTGATTCTCCTTCATGAGGACATTGTTGAGAAATAACTGTTTTAAACAAAGGATGTTTTATACAACATCTGAAAACAAGACAAATTCATCATTAAAAATTAATTTTAGAAAATTACAAAGTCTTGCTAATGGACCCTGTGTTAGAGCCTCGCACATTATTTCTAAGGCTGAAGTGAGCAAGGGCATTTAAAACCCATTTTATTGTATTTAATCAAAAATTGAAAAGATAGAGATAAATATCACTGGACGCTCACATTTCTGCTTAGCACAAATTCACAGCAGAACTACAGATGTATTCAGATCTGAAATCCAGGTTAGCTATGAAGAGAATCCACTGAATTGAGTGGTCTTGTCAACTTGTCACAAACTCTCCTCTTTTCACTTTGAATCCCTTCATTTGCTTTATTTTTAATGTATTTTGTTACTTAATAAAATGTCATTTTTACTTGTCACATATACACTGGAGGCTCAGTCCTGCCATCACTTCCAGGAGATGCACAGCACCTTGCAAATGCACCGCATGCCAAATAAAAAAAGCCACCAAATTCAAGTTTCTCCTTGTCTGCCTCCAGAGCCTGGCCCGTTTGTGCTCTTTGACCCTCATATGCGGTCGGAGGCCACTACCTTCACTCTGCAACTATTTTTGATCATTATTAAAATAAAAACCAGGCTTTAATATAAACACATCTAGGAGAGAGTACTATAACACACATATGTATCCAAAGCTGATATATAGACATGATTATAGTTAGCATTAAAGTTCTGATAAGACTAATAGACACTGAAACATGGATCATCCTTGTATGTGGTAGGCCCTCTGAATGCTAAATGGGGCTTTATTGTGTCCCAGAATCCAATAGCAACATGTAGAAAGGTAATTCGGTATATTCAAAATCTAAATTAAATGTGACCATTGCATTGTAACTAACCCGCACAGGTTTTCTGAATATTGGGAAGGCTCTTTATAGATAACTAGGACAAGTTTCCCAGTTGTGTCATGCTGCCACCAGCAAGGTAACAGGCAGAAGATGGCTTTGCATCAACTGAAAGAATGAAATGCTCTTTGTTGTCAGATCAGGGGGTTTCACGGTTGTTAGGACTCGTTCCTCATTGTAAATTAGCCAATTTTTTATTTTTTAAACAGGATCAGAGCACAGCACCTTTTATCCTGGAATTCCCCTTTACCCCACATTTGCAGCAAAGCTTCTCCATCTCTTGGGCAGCCTCTCTATACACAGAGAATCGGCAAGGTCTATACAATGGCCAGCATATTTATGACCTTTAGAAGAATTACAAAAATCATCATCTTGGACTAATCAAAAAAATCTTTTGGGGTTTTAAATTAGCCATGCGAAAATCTATTTGAAATAGAAATAGAAGATAGCTATGCAGAAGCATAAAGAAAAGCTATCGTTTGGAAGTATTCCTTCCTGCTACACCTGAGGTTCCACGGAGTTCATCGTGTTGAACAGTGTTTTCACAATAAGTGCTTAATATGCAATAAATTATAATCATATTAGGGTTTGCTCAGCCACTCGAAAGAAGAATAAACTGAAGGACTAAGGGCAAAGTCCCTTTTGTGTGCTTCTAAACTTCAGCACTTTCTGTGCAATCTCGCATTCTAACGGCCCACCTCAGGGGCAGGTCCCGAAAAATAGCCCAAAACAACAGCGCTACCTTTGAAAACCAATTGACATTTTAAAATTAGGTTTGAAAAGTAAAATACAAAAGAGGTAAATCATCATGTTAGCATAGAATCATAGAAATCAGGGTTGAAAGGGACTTCAGGAGGTCATCTAGTCCAATCCCCTGCTCAAAGCAGGACCAATCCCCAACTAAATCATCCCAGCCAGGGCTTTGTCAAGCCTGACCTTAAAAACTTCTAAGGAAGGGGATTCCACCACCTCCATAGGTAACCCATTCCAGTGCTTCACCACCCTCCTAGTGAAAAGGTTTTTCCTAATATCCAACCTAAACCCTCCGCCACTACAACTTGAGACAATTACTCCTTGTTCTGTCATCAGCTATCACTGAGAACAGTCTAGAGTCATCCTCTTTGGAACCCCCTTTCAGGTAGTTGAAAGCAGCTATCAAATCCCCCCTCAAATTCATAGAATCATAGAACCATAGAATCATAGAATATCAGGGTTGGAAGGGACCTCAGGAGGTCATCTAGTCCAACCCCCTGCTCAAAGCAGGACCAATCCCCAATTAAATCATCCCAGCCCTACGCTTTCCAAAAACTTCCTGGATTGTCTATGCACCGCTGTATTGCCCTCCCAGCAGATATCAGGAAAATTAATTCTTCTCTTCCGCAGACTAAACAATCCCAGTTCCCTCAGCCTCTCCTCATAAGTCATGTGTTCCAGTCCCCTAATCATTTTTGTTGCTCTCCGCTGGACTCTCTCCAATTTATCCACATCCTGCTTGAAGTGTGGGGCCCAAAACTGGACACAGTACTCCAGATGAGGCCTCACCAATGTCGAATAGAGGGGAACGATCACGTCCCTCGATCTGCTCGCTATGCCCCTACTTATACATCCCAAAATGCCATTGGCCTTCTTGGCAACAAGGGCACACTGTTGACTCATATCCAGCTTCTCGTCCACTGTCACCCCTAGGTCCTTTTCTGCAGAACTGCTGCCGAGCCATTCGGTCCCTAGTCTGTAGCGGTGCATGGGATTTTTCCATCCTAAGTGCAGGACTCTGCACTTGTCCTTGTTGAACCTCATCAGATTTCTTTTGGCCCAATCCTCTAATTTGTCTAGGTCCTTCTGTATCCTATCCCTACCCTCCAGCATCTGTAGTCCTGTTTCAAACAGCAGTTCTTCCCATCATTTCTCAGCCTAGAAACTTGACTTACCCATCTTTAAGAAGCCAGATTTGCAGACACTGTATGGCAGATGTATGAGCTAAATTCATTTGTCAAATAATGCACACATACATGCAGACAAAGTTTTGAAGTTAGACCAAGATGGATGCAATCTTGGAAGCTCTCTGCACTTCATTGCAGGCAACAGAACACTTGCCTCCAAAAAGGTTGGCAAGTTTTCTCTCACCAAAACATATGAGGCAATTGCCAAGTCTTGCTTCTGTCTACGGGCATTGACCTACCTGTGTCGAAATAGAAAAAAAAAAACAATGCTAAACAAAATGTAATTACCAAATGAATAGTAACATTTTCTTCTGGCAAATTATGGGTAATTCACTATGTGACAAATAACTGCTCCCTGGAAATGAACACCAGAAATTCTTCAACGCTTAGAAAATGAAAGCCCTTTGGAAGCACAGAGCTGCAGTGAATGGGTTTAACTACTGGTCCTTTACAAGTGCCTCCCTCTATGTCCAAAGAGCAGTCGTAGCAGAATCCAAGCACTGAGACATGTAAGATCTCTTCCCTTCGGCAGCGCCATCTGACGCATGGGCAAATTCCAGCAGAGGTTAGTTACCATATGCATCAAGCACTCAAGCTATCTCTGTGCCTACCCTGTGAATGGGCTGATTTGGATTTACTGGCTGCCTTCCCCAACCCAGCATTCCCATGAGGAGTTTGAATGTGTCTATATTTCTTAGGTTTCAGAGTGGTAGCCGTGTTAGTCCGTAATTGAGTGTCCAGGGAGATTGAAGTGTTCTCTGACTGGTTTTTGAATGTTAGAATTCTTGACGTCTGATTTGTGTCCATTTATTCTTTTGCATAGAGACTGTCTGGTTTGGTCAATGTACATTGCAGAGGGGCATTGCTGGCACATGATGGCATTGGTAGATGTGCAGGTGAACGAGCCTCTGATGGTGTGGCTGATGTGATTAGGTCCTATGATGGTGTCCCTTGAATAGATAGGTGGACAGAGCTGGCAATGGGCTTTGTTGCAAGGATAGGTTCCTGGGTCAGTGGTTTTGGTGTGTAGTGTGTGGTTGCTGGTGAGTATTTGCTTCAGGTAGGGGGGCTGTCTGTAAGTGAGGACTGGCCTGTCTTCCGAGATCTCTTCAACCTCCCTGGACTCTCAATTACAGATCTAAAAGTCGCAATTATTCAACAAAAAAAATTCAAAAACAGATTCCAACGAGAAACTGCAGACCTGAAATTAATTTGCAAGCTGGACACCATTAAATTAGGCTTGAATAAAGACTTGGAGTGGATGAGTCATTACACAAACTAAAGCTATTTCCCTATGCCAATTTTCCCCCTACTGTTACTCACACCGTCTTGTCAACTGTTTGAAATGGGCCATCCTGATTATCACTACAAAAGTTTGTTTTCCCCTGCTGATAATAGCCCACCTTAATCATTAGAGTTGGTATGGCAACCCCCATTTTTTCATGTTCTCTGTGTGTGTGTGTATATATATATATATATATATATATATATATATATAATATCTCTTCCTACTCTATTTTCCATTGCATGCATCTGATGAAGTGGGCTTCAGCCCACAAAAGCTTATGCTCAAATAAATTTGTTAGTCTCTAAGGTGCCACAAGTCCTCCTTGTCGTATTTCTTAGCAGCATCTTGTCAGGCCTATGGTGAGGTTTTGGCTGGGAGCCCTTTATATGAAAAAAAGCTTTCCATGGGAGCTGCCCTTTAGGACACAGTGTGGTGTGATGGAGTCAGGAGGGCAATATCATGCCTACTCTTTGCTATGTAAAATAAAAATAAAAGGCTAAATAAGCCTGCAGCGAGATTCCCATACACAATACAATTTGTTGCCAGATTGTTTCCTGCACAGGAAGGGAGAGACACTTCTGAGTCCCTTGTGAGCCTCTCACAAGGTGAAGCATTTCATGTGTCAAGTCCAAGGTAATACCCTTATTATAGGATCTGTGGGATGGGTCCCCAGGCAACTCTTGCAGCTGCACAGCCGGTGGAACAGGAGACATTTAAATATTGCTTCGCTCCTGCAGACAATGCTCACCAATGCAAGGCAGGTGAAACTGCAGTTCACATGCTGTCGTCTTTTTTTGGCAATTCTGATTTCTCCAGGCATGTACTTCAGGTTTTAAAGGTCATGTTCCCTGTCAGAGGAAAATCTTTCGACATGACTTTCCACAGAGAGAGTCTCCATTTAGAGGCATTTAAAACAGATGCAGGCAACCCCCAAAGAGAAGAGTTTATAGGTCAGGCAGAAACCCTCTTGTAAATCACACTCCCTTTCTACAGTGACAAACTCAGGAGAGGCCACTAGACCTTCTGCTGAGAATCACAGCAACAGCTCGGACCTGAGGCTGTGCTGCCCACACCTTCCTGCTATCTCCCTTTGCATCCCAATCTGCCCCTCTGCCCAGCGGGAGGCCCCGGCATTCCCTGGGGCCAGCATAGGGGGCTTGACTTGTTCAATGAATGAGAGGCACAGTGGCAGTCCGTTCCGGGGAAGCGTGTTGTCAAGGTTCCTTCCCCACTCTGAACTCTAGGGTACAGATGTGGGGACCTGCATGAAAGACCCCCTAAGCTTATTCTTACCAGCTTAGGTTAAACGCTGCCACCACCAAAGTGTTACACAAAGAATAGGGGAAGTGCCCACTTGGAAACGTCTCCTCCCCAAAATATCCCCCCAAGCACTACACCCCCTTTCCTGGGGAAGGTTTGATAAAAAGCCTCACCAATTTGCATAGGTGAACACAGACCCAAACCCTTGGATCTTAAGAACAATGAAAAAGCAATCAGGTTCTCAAAAGAAGAATTTTAATTGAAGAAAAAGTAAAAGAATCACCTCTGTAAAATCAGGATGGTAAATACCTTACAGGATAATCAGATTCAAAACATAGAGAATCCCTCTAGGCAAAACCTTAAGTTACAAAAAGAGACAAAAATAGGAATATACATTCCATCCAGCACAGCTTATTTTATCAGCCATTTAAACAAAACAGAATCTAACGCATATCTAGCTAGATTGCTTACTAACTCTTTACAGGAGTCCTGACCTGCATTCCTGCACAGGCAAAAGCATCACACAGAGAGAACCCTTTGTTCCCCCCCGCCCCCACCAGCTTTGAAAGTATCTTGTCGCCTCATTGGTCATTTTGGTCAGGTGCCAGAGAGGTTATCCTAGCTTCTTAACCCTTTACAGGTGAAAGGGTTTTTCCTCTGGCCAGGAGGGATTTAAAGGTGTTTACCCTTCCCTTTATATTTATGACACGTGTACTGCAGCTGCCTTTACCTGCGTGTTCTGTGGAGAAAGACAGACCTCTCGGCGTCAGGGCTCAGCCCAGCACCTTTCACTGGAGCGCAATCCACTGTCTGTGTTATTCTTTATAAAGAAACATCCAGTGAAGATCCAAGAAGAGAGATTTTTCCCTTGGAGTGAGGAATGGAGGGAACCCTCAGGACTCCAACAGGATAGGCAGAATCCAGGTAAATATCCATCCTAAAGACTAATTACCAGTCACCTTTTAAAATACTTCCTTGTTTTCCAATTAAAAGGGAAATAAAGTACCTAACTCAGACAACCTTAATCCAATAACCACACATTGTTACCCATCTCCATTTTAAAATAACTTAAATCAACAGCACAACCCGCAGGCGATTTTAGAAGAATTAAAACCTGATTTTACACACACACAACTCAAATACTCACGCTAAGAATCTGCATGCCTCTGTCAGTAAGTATCATGAATAGTACAGAAGAGGTTAATAGAGCATTCCTATTCACCTTCTCTTGCAACTCAAGAACAAGGAGACATACAACAAACTGAAAATCAATAAATTTGATGCTGATAAAATAAATCATTTTTACAATGCATAATTGTCCTGTGGAACTCATTGCTACAAGATATCACTGAAACCAAGAGCTTAAATGGATTCTAGAGAGATGAGTCATAAGGATAATGAGAACAGCCACAATTACATTAGATAGCATTTTCTTTTCTAAGGGACATAACCACGCCTGCTTCAGGCTATAAGCCAACCTCTATTTGATGGGTTTAGGAAGAACCATCTCCTTTGGGAAGGTTATTTCTTTATAGTCCAACACCGGGTTTCTGCAATCTTCCCTGAAGCATCTGATACTAGCCAGTGCCATGAGGAGAATATTAGACTAGATGGATCCAGGTCTGATCTGATTTGGCAATTCTTCATCGGTTCCTACACACAAACCGCACCAAGAAGTGGAGTACACCATATGGCCCCATTATAAGACCTATTTTGCCTCTCTCACTGCCATTGCATATTGTCCCTCTGTTACAGACAAGTATTCTGCAGCTGAATCAATCTCTGAGGCTTCTCGATTCCTTCACCTCCATCTATTCACAGACTCCAGATTTATTATTACCTTTTGTGTAAGAAGCACTGTCGTAGTGCTTTCCTGCACCCAATTCCCCAATCTATAAATTGTGCTGTCCTCTTGCTTTCATGTCCTTTGAAGTGTTAAGAATTTACTTGGATCAATTTTATCAGTCTGCTTAAAAACGTGAAAGAGGTCATCACAATATCGTCTCCTTTCCAAGGAGAATAAACCCAACTCACCCAATCTCTCGCAATCGCTTAAGTCCATGACACTGCAGGTCATTCTAGTTATTCTGTGCTACAGCTATCAAAAGCAAATACAACATTTCCCCCCAAAATTATATTCTATTTCTAACAGGAAAATCTGAACTGATCATTCTGCAGAGGCACCTGCAGGATCCCAGAAGGTTAGAAGTCTCAGCCCCAATATGCAAACTGTTAGCATTTATTTGTGACTTGCAAATAAGCTTTTCAAACAAAGCTTCTCCTAAACTGTAATTTTCATTCCTTAAATAACATCATGCAGCCACTACCACGGGTCACCCAGGTTGATAAATTTGGGGCTGCCCCATGTTGGATGATTCAACACTAAAAATAAAAGGAAAAACAATCAACTGGAGTGCAAAATAGCTGGAGAAAACAAAACCCTGTGAATAAAGGCTGGCAAGCGTACCTATCAGGGTGCCATAGAAAGAGTCAGCCCAGCAGATGTGAGCAGGAGAATCTCCCTCAGCAAAAAAGAAACCTGTGTGTAGGTGGGAAGGCTTTTTCCTAGCTGAGTGACACAGCCTTTCCTTTTCTGATGCTGGGAATGCCATGTAGAATAGAGATTGGTCTCTATTTCCTCTGCAAGTCACTTCTGTCTGCCAGGCTAAGCCCATAAATCAAGAGAATTCTCTAAGCATACTTGTTGGAGTAACTGATGGGGCACCAAGAGCTCTGAGCAGAAGAGGAGATGGCACACAGCTTCTAACCATGAGCTGGAAGATATGTAAACAATTTGCATGAGAGACATCCTGGGAAATTCTATATGGTGAGAATTCTCTTTGCCATCCAGACAAATGCCAATCTGTCCAGCTCCCAAGTTCTGAGGAGCCTTATTTCTCTCATAGAGCTTCAGCATGCAGTGACCATGGAAGACACTACAGAGGTCATGTCCTTGCAGTAGGATTCTCACAAGGCATGAAGCCAACCCAGGTAGTAAGCAATCCCCAATGTCTCTTTTTACCAGTTTACAGTCAGTCTCACAGCACTGTGAGTACACTGACGGGAATTAAGCTGTTTGCACTTTCACTTTCCAGTCCAGGATGGCACCAAGATGCCCCTCAGAGATGAGTTCTCGCTGCACTGTGTCTCCTCTGCTTCCATGGAGAAATCCTCACCACCTTAGCTTTGCCGTTGCTATGCAATGAGCTCTTGCACCTTACAGGTCAATCATGTGAATGGAGAAAGGTCACATTCCCAGGACAAACACAAACCAACCAACAGCTCCATCTTGCTTATACTTGTTTTCGTTATATCATCTTGTACCCTAAGAGGAAGGCAGCTTTGAACCCTCTCAACTTCAGGGATGTTTCAATAGGTGCTAGAACACCCACTGTTGTGAATTAAAATCCGTTACTTTCATTACACATCTGAAAATGAAATTTCCAATCGAGTTTAATATAGATCATAGTTAATTTTGTAACACAGAAATGACTTCAGTGTTCCTGGAGTAGAAGCGTGAGGCTGACCTAGTGAGAGCACTAACCTGAACACACAGGGGATATGGAATTTTAATAGCATCCCAGCAAAACCTGTCAGTCCTGAAATCTGCACTTCCAAACTAACAATTTCTTCACAAACCTCTATTCAGTTTTAGGTTTGTACTCGCAGGCAACAGGCACTTACTAAGCAGAACTCATGGCAAATGTAAGGAGATTTTGTACAGACTAGAACAGTCAAAACACTGACACACACACACCGACCTTTTTATATCGCTGTGGTCATGGGATTTCAATCAGTGGCGAATCCATTCAGACAATTAGTTCTAGACCCTCAACGCTTATCACCGGCTCTGCATCTCCTTCCATGTCAAATTCACACTCCTTCGTTTCACCTTCAAGGCTCTGCACACCGCTGCTCCTGCTCACTCCTCAGCAGGTCTGCTGCACCTACGCGCAGGCCAGGCACTCTGCTGACCCCACTTCCCTTCTTGCCCCTTTTCAATTTTTCTCCCAGACTGGCCCCTAAGCCTGAAATGGCATCCCCGCAGCCTCCATCCAGTTCCCATCCCTCCTCAGACAGCTGCCTTCTACCCACCTCTCCCTTAGTCCCAGACCAACACCCTGTGCACTACAAATAAAAGTCACTTCTTGTTGCGTGAACTTCTCCCACCTTGCCCAAAGTGACCTTCCCCTGCATCACATCAGTTCTTATCTCACTCGGACGGTTAGGTCTGTAGGGCATACCACAAAGCTATGCCACTGTACTCAAATGTTAAACAGCAGTTTCAGAGATGAGCACTAGAGTCCCAGGGCCCAGTGAGGTTTTAGGTCTCAGGCCCTGAGAGCACAGGTGGAACATCCAGGGGATAACTATCAGAAACAATGGGAACCGTCAGATATAGACGTCTCGTTCTAACATGCCAGAGCTGGCTCCAGAGGCGAGAACAGTCACAGGGACTCTCAGCCACAGACCCCTGGGAAACTGGTGCCAACGGAACATGAGAATCCTGGTGCAAGAGCCAGCTGCAGGAATGGGACTCGGCCATCTTTTGGCACCTTGTGAGGGGAGGGACCAGGCGGTGCTCCGTGATACTCACCAGATACTCTTTTGTAGTAGAGAATAGTCTTTTAAACAGCAACCCAGCTAATGGTACAGGCAGGGTATTACTGATTGGGGCCATCAGCATGAGGGAAGGGAACAGCAGGTTTCGGTCTCTGAGTGACCAACTCTTCCTGATGCTAGTTAAGTTGCACGTTACCCCACGAGCAGTCCCAACGAAACCAATGAGACCATTACAGAGCAAGGCAATCTTCGGCATGAGAATCTGGCACTTCAGTCAGTAACTGCCTGACTTCTCTGAAATTACAACTTCACTGAAAACGTCCGCCCACCCATTTGCAGGGGTTTGTAGCCATACAGGCTACAAGCCATAGGGCTCAAGTGGGACTCCAGTGATGTACAGGCCTCGTGTGCACCATCTGCCTGGGGCTGAAATGCACCTATAAGAGCAAAATACCAGCAACATTCACAACCTGCATGTTATATCATGTAACCCATTCTCCAATAAGATAGGAAGCAGCCGCTCTGCATCACATCTAGCTGCAAAACCAGCCTTGTTTGGGAATAATTCCTCCAAAATTTCCATTATCAGACAATAAGAATGAATCTCAGGGTTAGTATAAACATTCAGATATGAAGATCAAGTAAACATCGGTTTGTTCATCTTGTAGTTTAAAAAAAATTAACACACTTTCAGAACTCTCTAAAGAATTGCTGATGTTACTTTTGAATTCTTGACAGCCAGGATGATGTCAAAATATTCAAGGTCAAGAGACCAGCATGGTTCTAGGCAATCTGTACCTCTTAAAACAGTGACAAATATGTTATTTAATTTTAATGAGCTTTTTTGCATCTCAAATCTAATTACAGCATTATCAAGTACTGCTTTGAACTGCAGGTGGCTTCTCATTACTTGTGCTAAGCCTGCCACAAGCATTTTTTGTGAATACTAATAACTGCTTAATTTTACTACAATTATATTTAAACTCTCATGCATGGAATATGCTATATTCAAAGTCTTTAAGGGGTTAATAGTGTTGCAATGTTGTTTAATTAACACAAATAAAAACTGTACTTGGCCACCTGCCCCCTCCATTTCGACTGGCAAAACACAGGGGAAACCTGTTGGGGCACAACCCAGAATCATGGATTCCCAGGCCAGAAGGAACCACTGTGATCAACGAGTCTGACCTCCTGCATGGCACAGACCAGAGACCTGCCCCAAAATACTCCCTAGAGCAGATCTTTTAGCAAAACATCCAATCTTGATTTAAAAATGGTCAGTGATGGAGAATCCACCATGACACTTAGTAAGTTGTTCCCCTGGTTAATTATCCAGTTAAAAATTTACACTATATTTCCAGTCTGAATTTGTTCCAGCCGTTGCTTCAAGTCAACGTGCTTCAAGGAGGCGTTTAAGAAATCTATTTTGTTGTTAAGCTTATTGCACTACTTCTAATGACCAAAGTTTTGCCGAAGTTCAACAGTGCAGTTAACAGATTTTCTGGGTGAAAGACGCACTATAATGGGACAGCAGTTTAAGATTCCTGTGCAATACTCATAATTCTGGGGTGCAGACAGGTCAGTGCACAGACTGTGAGCAACCGGAGAAAGGTAAAAAGGAAGAGCAATCTGATGCATGTCCAGATGTGTGTCCTGTGTGCCATGGGACTCTGTGCCCTTCAGGTACTGAAGCTTTTGGGAATATTTTGAAATTGCAGGGAAGCAGCCAATTAGAGTTTCAGACAGATGCATGCATTGTGGGAGCCTTGCACTTTGCTTTTATTTTGCAAACTGCAAGGATAAGATGGTCTCTCTGATAACACAGTTTTTAGGAAGGGGAGAGGGAGCGGAAAAGGTGGCAAGTGTTGCATGAAAGAATTATCGCATCCCTATGCACACACCCTCTATTTCATTATGACCTAAGTGGATTATCTCCAAACACAGAGGTATACTTTTTTTGAGTTATGCTCACATAAATTAGCATGCTGTCCACAATCAGGTTGCTCTGAGGGGAAGTCTGGAACAATATATTGGGATATGCACAGATCTGCTCCTCTTCAAGAGCAGACAGCAGGGCTGATTTCAGGGGCAGTATTTTTCTCCATGTGAACAGTCCCAATATTTACAGTATCACTTATTTCCCGAGGAAGTGCCTGAGTCCTATTAATAACAAACCTTACAAAGTCAAAGCCAATATGACAGCAGAGGAGGACAGTGTGCTTTGAGGTTGCAGGGAGATCACTTGCCCTTTTCTGGCTATGTCTACACTACCACATATGTCCCTCCGGGGTGTGAGAAAAAACACACACACACCGAGCAACGTGAATTACATTGACCTAAGTGCTGGCGTGGACAGTGCTCCGTTGGCGGGAGAGCTTCTCCCCCTACCATAGCTACCATTGCTTGTTTGGGGTGGATTAATTAAGTCAATGCAAGATCTTTCTCCCAACACCGACACAGCTGCATCGGTACAGCTGTAAGCTCTCTCGTGTAGCCACAGCCTCTGTATGATTGTGAGATGGCACCTAGAGTCCTGTGTTATAATAAAACTATTTTGCCTTCCATCCAAGGAGACCAGCACAGAATTATAGAAAGGCAGGGCTGGAAGGGCCCTCGAGAGGTCATCAAGTCGAGCCATCTGCGCTGTGGCAGGACTGAGTAAACCCAGACCATCCCTGACAGGTGTTTGTCCATCCTGGTCTTAAAAACCTCCAGTGACGGGGATTCCACAACCTCCCTTGGAAGCATGTTCCAGTACTTCACTACCCTTATCGTTAGAAATTTTTCTCTTAATATCTAACCTAAATCTCCCTAGCTGCAGATTAAGCTGATGACTTCTTGTCCTACATGCTTTACCAAAGTCATTTTAGTCTCATATTATACTGTCCTGACAAGTAACATCTCCCAGTTTTAATACTAAGGGACTGAGGTTAAATCACTTGCCCAAGGTGACACAGGTAGTCTGAGGAAATCCACCAATTTTTTGCTTCAGACTGATCTGCCAAGCCCCAAATCTGCTACCAGACTCTGATCCCCTCCCACATGCTGAGTGGCACCATTTGATTCAGCAAGAGTACGGGTGGTGCAAGGCACTGCCAGACATGAGGAAGAGGGGAATCAGTGTCTGGCCTTCTGTACAAAAAAAGCGTATAAACGTTATTTTATTTGCTATTGTAATTTATAATCGCATATAAAATAAAATAAATTTTGAAATTAAAAATATAAATGTTTTGTTCTGATGAGGTCAAAATATTTTTTTTCCAAAATGGAATTTGGTCAAAAGAGACACATTTTGACAAATCAACATTTTCTGACAGAAAAACACTGTCAGGTTTTTTTTTCTTAAACTAATACCAGGCGTTTGATTTCTTTCCTCCACGAAGTGCAAAAGATGCTGGCATTACTGTTAAAATTGCTTTTGTTTAGACGATTGTCAGGAGGCTGCCCAGAATGAAATGTTTTCTTCCTATTGGAAAACATCTACCTTCTTTTAAGCTGTTTTGTGAACAAGGATTCTGTGCAAATGGTAATGAGGCCCTAGCACTAACTTTACCTCTTTACAGCATGAAATGCAGAGAAATGGATTTCTAAAAAAATTCAACCACCAGCCATTATGGGTCCAATCCTGTGCACTCTTACGCATGTGAGTAGCTTGCTGCACGACTTTAGTAGAGCTTCTCAATGCATTTGTATCAGTTTTTAACAATTTTATGAAAACTTCAAATTACAGTCATTTAATTTACAGTCATGAAATATTGCTTTTAAAATCTAATCAGAGTTTAAAACATAGCATAACCAATTTAATATAAACTGCTCTTTATAATTAAAAATAAATATGAAGCATTTAAAACTCACATTTCTAGAGCTTTATCACTTTCCCTTTCACCTTAGCTTCTGGCGATTAAACTAAATCATTGCCCACTTCAGAGTTTGCATCAGCATAAATCCACTTTATATCTACATAGCTGTAGCTCCCTCTCCATCGATAGTGACTGTGTGATTAGATTTTGGCTTCCCTCAAAGAGAAGATTACAGTGAAGTGGGAAAGGATCCCTGATGCTTGTCAAATGGATGCTCTGGTGCCAGCTGTCCCACAACAAGAGAGAGAAAGTTAATGGCCCAACACTGAGCCCTTTGTTTTTATAAGAGAACAAGCGGTTTATGACAAAGAACAAAGTTTCTTTTTTATGAGGCTATTCTTGGTGCTCCTTCACCAAGCCCATTAAGTCTAGTTATCTCTTACAAAACACGGCCACACAGGTACCATTTCCACAGACAAGTTCATTTAAGAAAATTTATAGCCTAATTGTGCAGCTGTTGCCTTCCCAGTCAGTTCTAAGAGATTGTTACACAAGCACTGTCGTAATTTAGTCATGTTTTCATCTCACAACTATACTGTAATTACTGTTAACAGCAAACAGTAAACAAAAAAGTAAATATGACACAGCCAAAGACTGTGCTAACAAATAATGAATCAAACAAGTGTCTAGAACAAGTGCATTTATCAGAAGTCCTGCCTATTAGTACGGTAAAGTTGCAGCATGACAATGGGAAACTTCAGCCCCCTGCCAGGTGCTGTGGCTACTAATTACATTTGCACCCTGAAATATTTGATTTGGGGGAACGACATTTCCTTCCCAAACTCTAGGCCTGCATAGATGGAACAATAGACACTGCTCAACCCTCCCCACCCCTCTGTACGGGGTAGATTTCAGCCCGGGTGAAGGGGATACAGGCACGTTCAGCAGATAACTGCACAGCCTCTGTGACCCATGCTGTGTCTTTTAGAGCAGTGGTTCTCAAAGCCAGTCCGCCGCTTGTTCAGGGAAAGCCCCGGCGAGCCGGATCGGTTTGTTTACCTGCTGCGTCAGCAGGTTTGGCCGATCGCAGCTCCCACTGGCTGCGGTTCACCGCTCCAGGCCAATGGGGGCTGTGGGAAGGGTGGCCAACATGTTCCTTGGCCCGCGCCACTTCCCGCAGCCCCCATTGGCCTGGAGCAGCGAACCGTGGCCAGTGGGAGCCGCGATCGGCCGAACCTGAGGACGCGGCAGGTAAACAAACAGGCCTGGCCCGCCAGGGCTTTCCCTGAACAAGCGGCGGACCATCTTTGAGAACCACTGTTTTAGAAGAATGAGTTACGGGAGAGTGGCTGCCCCAAAGGAACAGTGCACTTCACCCGTGGGTCACCAGTGCTAATGCAGCTCGGAGCAGCACCGTGCACAAGTTGTTCCTATCCGACGGCTGCAAGGCCGATGTGAAATTGGTTGGTGGACCTCGCTCCAGTTCCTGTTGGACTGGTGTACACAGCACAAGGCGGCCATCATCACTGGCTCCTGTTGGCAATCTGAGGAGAAGCCAAGAGCTGAATGGATCACAGAAACTGAACAGGCCTGTCCCTGTAACAACTACCCTTCCAGGTCAGCGCTCAGGCACTTGGGCCAGGCAGGGCAAGCAAGCTTGCACTTGTGCTGCCTATGCTCTGCCTGTCCCGGAGCTGAAAGGAAGTGCTCATCAGCCCGGCACCTTCCACCAGGAGCAAAGCCACTGACACATTTCAAAAGCAAGACCAAACCACACCAATATTAATTTGCTCTGTTTAAAATCTCAGATGTTGTTTTCTCTCAAGAGGAGAGGGACCTGGGTGCTTTCAGGTTTTTTTATACTAGCCCTTGAGATAAAATAATGTGGCATCTTGACAGAGTATCTCTGGAAGAGAAAACAGCCAAATCACTATTGCAACAGCTTTCATTTACAGCAAATCAAACACACTGGGCAGACGCTGGTCCCTGGGGGGAGTTTTCACAGGGAGCGGCCTCCATTTCTGGGGGTGGGGAGAGGCAATCCATGCCTGCAGTGTGGCACAGAGAAGAGTGTGTTTCAAATTTGGCTGTGACTGACAAAGTTATTAGAGACTCACTTTCTTCCACTTGTACCTCCAATGTCTTTTGTGCATGCAAAAACAATCAAACCTGGACCACATGTATGGAGGCCTGCTAAAAGGTCTGCTGGGTCTGAGCCTCTGGAAATGTCGTTTTTATCATGGAATGATGGAAATGTAGGGCTGGAAGTGGCCTCAAGAAGCCATGACAACCAGCCCTCTGCACTGTGGCAGGACCAACAAAACCTAGATCATCCCCAACAGGTGTTTGTCCAACCTGTTCTTAAAAACCTCCAGTGATGGGGATTCCACAGCCTCCCTTGGAAGCCTGTTCCACAGGTTAACCAGCCTTATCTCACTGTGGCTACCCACTCTTCTACAGAAGCCTCGAATCCACAGCAGGCCCTCCCTCCTCCTTCACAGACTTTCCAGAGACTTTCATTCAAGCAGAACGTGCAATCCTAATTGTTTCATTACAGTTTTATCTGGGCTCCTTCCCACCTCCAGGTAAAACCTGTCATCTCAATGGATTGTTTCATGGCTCCTTAGGTGCTGCTAGTGGTTTCTGAACTATCCTATTCTCTCGTGGCCATGTACATTCTGCAATTCCCCCTTGTAGCTCCAGTCCAAGCACGATGCACGTACACCATCCATACCTACAGGCACTGGTTACTCTGAACCTCAAATTAATATTAGTATCCACTTAGAGCTGGGCTCAGAGGAGGAATCCAGAAGAGCTGCGTTTTACTAGGGCAAACTACAGGACAGTGATAAACACCCTTCTCCTCTCCCAAGTCTCCCCTGTGCTCAGGAGTTGCAGAAAATCTTTAGTCTCGACTTTGCATAACGACTTTCCTTTATTGAACTGCTGGAGACATTTCCCCAATTGCAACCTGCCGGTACATTTTCTGGGGGAACCTTCCCAAGGGCAGCCATGTTGGAATTACATTAAAACCACAATACCCCTACATTTTACAAATAGATTCTTCGATGTTGACTAACAAGAATTGCTTGCTGCTAACCATCTCCTCACCTATCAAACATATTACCCTGGGGCAGGGCACATTCAGAAGCAGTACAACAGGAGGAATTTGTAATTCTCTGTGACAAGATATTGACCCCTGTGTCTGTCTTTGAATGGAAGTTAATTTTGCTTGTCCGTTTACTGTCTTTACATGTATGTATTAGTTGTTGTACCTTGTCAGTTGCAGTGAAGCTCATTATAGTTTGTTTCTGTTCACAGTCTACAGCTGTAATACTGGGACACAATATAATGTTCCCTTGGTACTCGGGAATAACGCAGTACACCACCACTAAGACCCCATTGTTATGGGACAGAATCACACCTGCAGCTAGTCTCTAGTTACTAGAAAGGTACGTATGTGTCATTTTTAAATACTAATATTTTACTAAAAATGTCCCAAGCAGAAAGAGCCCCCAGCGTCTCCAACCCCCAGGCAAAGAGGAAAGCCTATCTCGGGAAAACTTGCTATTACCACATCACAGAAGGGCTCCAGGGCCCCAACAAAGCAGAGGCCGGTCACAGATTCAGCCAGTTTGGGCCCCTCCACCCCCCCCAGCTGCCCACCAGACTGTTGTGAGTGGACCCAAATCTCTGGATCCCAGGCGGCCATCTGTTTTCAGCAAGGGAGGCAGGATCCCCTGCCTCCTCCATCTCCCACACAGTGACTTGCTTCTCCCTCAGTCTCTTCCCCACTTTCCCATTTCTGTCCTTGACTAGTCTGACCCCTTCCTTCTTCCTACCCTGACTTCCTGTGTTTGTGCCCCAAGTTCCCCTGTGTGATCTTGAGTCTTTTTATATTTCCCCAACCAACACTTGGCTTTCTTCCTTCAGTGTTTCGATAGCTTTCCACTGCTCTCCTTTCACCCCCTCCCTCCAGATAGAAGAGGAAGTAACTTTTCCCAGCTTGAGCAACCCCCCTTAGCATACCTATTGTCCATTCACAGCACCATGTTTAACTTTACATATTCCCTGTCATCCCTGGTCTGGGGAAGACACGACACGGTCTTGCCGGCTCATGGTAGATACACATACAGAGGCTTTCCATTATACAGCAATTTCATGATACAATCTCATAATATCAACCAGAATTCACAAGTTGTACAGACAGAGCTCCAAAATCATCACATGGCCTTGCTGTACCAGGCACTGTGCAGACTATAGTAAAAGGGCCTCTCTGCCTCAAAGACCTTACAATCTTAGCTGAAGAAAAGATATAGCACGTGGGTGAAGGGAGGAAAAAAATGGAAGTGAAGGAACAGCAATACAAGCATGTTGTTTCACAGACAACAAGTAAACACCTTTCTTTCTCAGGTGCAGACAACTCATCTTCCTCCCTGGGCTTGTTCAATTTTTTTATTATTATTATTTTAAACTTTCAGGCATCTCCCTTGCACTCGTCACGCTAGTATCTGAGGGCCTATCACATACTAATGGACTTAGCCTCACCTCCCTTCGGGAGGGTAAGTGAGTGTTTGTATCCTGTCTCTGAATTTCTGTCTGACAAATGTAAAACAGTATTTTCTGGTTTTCTTAAAAGAAGCTAAAGCGTAACACTGTTTGTTCAGCAGTTACCATAGTCTAGCGCTCAATGCCATGCTGCAAAGGGAGGTGGACGCTGACAGGAAAGGAGCACCTTTCAGTTCATATGCAAGTTTTGCAGAGTCTAATGTTTGAAAAAGTGAATAAATTGAACAAAACAAATCAGATAATCTTAGAAACATCGAAACAATATGCACTGAAACACTGAATGCATCCGATGAAGCGAGCTGTAGCTCACGAAAGCTTATGCTCAAATAAATTGGTTAGTCTCTAAGGTGCCACAAGTCCTCCTTTTCTTTTTGCGAGCACAGACTAACACGGCTGTTACTCTGAAACCTGACACCGTATAGTTTGCCTCTCCTTGGCTTTGACAATACAGTAGCCTATGAAGAGCTCTCACCTATGAAAGAAAAGAAGATCCTTTCAGAACATGCAGATCAAAAAGTATCAGCATCTAAACATATTCATAGCGCAGTTGTTTAAAGTCATCCACAACTCTGAACAATGGTAGTAACCGTGCAAAACAGAGCACAACAAAAAAGTATGTAATGGTGTTTTATCTAGTCCTGTTACTGACATTCCTCCAATCATTTCTCTGGGGGCCCACAAGTAGCCAGCTGTCCCTGCTGACCAGGACACACAACTAGAGACACGAAAGTCAGAGGATAAACATCCCCAACAATGGAACTTTTAAGTACATGCATTCTTATTAAAATTATATTTTTTGAAAAGGGCCATGTGTGAATTACTGTAAGCTCCAGACAGCAGCAGAGAATTATGCAACAACATGCATACGATATGTGCACCCGCATTACTGTCAATGAAAATCCGCATTTGTCCCTCGGCAGTTTCCACAGACAGGATACTTCTGTTATCTAGGAGTTATAGTCTTATTAATCCATTCATACTAGTTGTCCCCAGCAGTTACCAATAGCAATGAGCTTCCCACAGGAAAATAACTCCTGTCCTCAAAGAGTTAAAAAAGTAACAGCATAGCAGCAGGTCTTGATAACCCTTTTGCAAGGACGTCCACCGCCTGACAGCAGCAACAAGAGCAGGAAATCTGCACTCAGCATTGTTTAGGGTTAGCTAAACAGAGACGGTAGAAGAACTCATTTTTGATAGCACTCTCTGCAAGGGCTTGTCTACACTGGAAAAGCAGCACTGGTTTAACACAGGAGGGACAGCTCCGTGGTTTGAGCACTGGCCTGCTAAACCCAGGGTTGTGAGTTCCATCTTGAGGGGGCCGTTTGGGATCTGGGGCAAAAATTGGGGATTGGTCCTGCTTTGAGCAGGGGGTTGGGCTAGATGACCTCCTGAGGTCCCTTCCAACCCTGGCATTTAGGAATTGATCTAACTAAACTAGTGCAAATCCCTAATGTATATGCATTTAGCTGATTTAACCCTCACTTATATTGATTTAGGTTAATTTGGATTTACATTAAGATAACCTGATTTCAACAGGGTCCAACTGATTTAAGTGCATGTACTTTGGGAGTTTGCACCTGTTTAACTAAATCAGTTTAGCTGAACAGGTTAAAGTTTTCTACAGTAAATCAGCCCTAAGACATTCCAGTTTACCATCACTTAAAACCGTGTGTGGCCTAGTGCAGGACTGCACCGTTTGTTCCACTGCCATGGATTTCTGAGTAGGATGGACAGCACCGTATGTGGCGATGTCTGCTTTTCAGATGTTGGAAGAGTCAGTGTGATACACTGTTGCTCGATTCTGGGCGTTCAGCCCATATCCAGTCAGCCTGGCTGAAACACTCATCATTCCTCTTCCTGCTGGTTAGAAAAAATAACCCCCTGCACCCATCCACATTTGAAATTCCCACCTTTTGCACTGTTGGGCCAGACTTCACGCACATGGTGCCAGTCTGCTGCTAGAGACACCGAAAGGTGTCTGCGCTGTCCGTGGGCAGGGAGCAAAAGCAAGACAGCCTGTGCCAGAAGAATTCACCGCTGGTCTTCAGAACCACTGTGTGTGCCCGCATATCAGGCTTTCCCAGATCCCTCTGTTTTTAAGGATATCTTGATCAGATTTTCTAGGTGCTTTTCCAGGGTCTATTTCTAAGGACAGAATGAAACCCTGGCTTCACTTCAGTCAAAGGAACATCCACCAGTGACTTCAGCAGCTCCAGGATTTCACCCAGAAGCTTGCAAGGCTGCTGAAGCCTGTCAGTTTTTCATAAGAGGGAACGAAAACAGATCAAGTGTCTGGGAGCTGGGAAACAAGGGCTCTGACTTGGCAAGTCTGATCTCTGGTGAGAAGCAGAACCATTTCCCACAACTGGCATGTACAGCACCTCCTCACAGCGACCAAGCTGACTAGTCAGAACAAACGTAACAGCAGCCAGACTGGGTCAGACCCATAGTCCATCTTGCCCAGTAACCTGTCTTCAGCCTTGGCCAGGACCAGCACTTCAGGGAGAAGTGTACAGAACAGGGCAATCAGACTGATCCACGCCCATCTTCCCCTCACAATTTCTGGCAGTCAGAGGTTTAGGATTCCCCCGACCATGGGATTGTGTTCTTAACCATCTTGGCTAATCGCCATCGACAGACCAATCCTCCATGAACTTAACTAGTTCTTTTTTAAACTCAGTTACACTTTTGGCTTTCACAACATCCTCGGCAATGAGTTCCACAGGTTAATTGTGTGAGAAAGTACTTCGTCATGATTGTATTAAACCTGCTGTCAATTAATTTCACCAGGAGATCCCTGGTTTTTGTATTGTGGGAAAGGGTAAATAATACTCTATTCGCTTTTTCCACAATAATCATGATTTTATAGATCTCTATCATACCCTCCATAATTTCTTTTCTAAACTGAACAACCTTAATTATTTTAATCTCTCCTCAGATGGAAATCATTCCATACCTTTAATCACCTTTAATCATCTCTGAACTTTTTCCAGTTCCAGTATATCCTTTTGGAGATTGGGTGACCAGAACTGGATACAGTATTCAAGGTGTGGGCACACCATGGATTTTATATCTGGTGGCATTATATTATTTTATGTTTTATTATTTATCCCTTTCCTAATAGTTTCTAAAACTCTCTTGGCCTTTTTGACAATTGCTGAGTATTGCACTGAAGTTTTCAGAGAACAATCCATAGTGATTCCAAGATCTCTTTCTTCCCACCCTTTGTTTCTAATCTTTTAACCAGTTACTGATCCATGAGAGGATCTTCTCTCTTATCCCATAACTACTTACTTTCATTAAGAGTCTTTGGTGAGGGACCTTGTCAAAGGCTTTCTGAAAATCCACGTACACTGTATCCACTGGATCACCCTTATACACATGCTTGTTGACACCCTTAAAGAATTCTAATAGATTAGTGAGGCATGATTTCCCTTTTCAAAAGCCACATTAACTCTTCCTCAACACATTATGTTCATTTACGTGTCTGATAATTCCATTCTTTATTTTCGTTACTACTAGACTGTCCGGTAGTGAAGTTAGAGTCACCAGCCTGTAATTCCAGGATTACCTCTGGAGCCCTTTCATATTAGCTACCTTCCAATCATCTGGTGCACAGGCTTGTTTCAGTGATGTGTTACATACCACAGTTAGTAGTTCTGCAATTTCACAGTTGTTGCAACACACTTCAAATACAGCATTTGTTTTGGCTGCCTGGCCCTTGTGTTGCTCAGCTGAGCGCCTCCCCAACAGTCAGTGAGAGAGGGCTGTAGTACTTTAAACAAGACAGAGAGGTGAATGGATGTCAAATGAACTTGTGTTGTAATAAAGATATTTCTTCCTGGGCTCAGACAATGCAAGATTCAAATACCTTCTGGCTCTGGAATGCAAAGCAGTTTCTTTTATGGAACTAGTTGGCAAAACCAGTTCTATTATCCTCCCAGGAGCTGGCTAATAGGCTGCAAGAGCCATCACTGCTTCAAGACAAATTAATGGCCTTGCAAAACTGTTTAAAATTTATTTGGCTTCTGCACTGGCACATCACAAATTAGAAGAGGTACTGCACTCTGAATAAGCACATCCACCGACTACCCTGCCCAGCAGAGCCTCGCACATGGGTGCATCAGTGCCTGAAGTTCTTTTTCAGGACAGTGCCATGGCTTCTCAGATGTTTCACCCTTTCCCTTTTTGTCACTTTTTCAACTTAAAATTCTCTTTTCAGTTCTTGCCTTTTTCATCATGAGCTGGCAGCAGCCCCCAGGCAGGACTGAGGTCATTGGAGTGCAACAGTGCACTGCAGGCGTATGGATGGACAGACACAGGAGCGATCAATGGCTCAAGACTGTGCAGTCATTGATCACTTGGAATACATTAATGCACGATCACACGCTCTCATTGGGTCTTCCCATTTCCCATCACCCCCATGACTTTGCAGAAATCAAACAGCGAGTCAAAACAATACAAGGACTGTGACATCAGCCTAACTATGCTACTTTCCTGCTACGGAAAACTTGATTTTTAAAGCTGATCCCTGGAAGCTCCTGAAAACACCATGATCTGTATTTACCCTAGTACAAGAAAGCAAGAAGATTTGCTGAGCTGAGGAAGGATAAAGACAAAAAGACTCCACTGAGCTGAAGGGAATGTGTCGTTGCCTCTTTGGCAAGTATTCTTGCAGTGGTGCAACAATGATTTTATTGTGCAATCTTGTATTTTAATAGTCAATTGAGGGGACTTAAAATTCAGCATTGCACATTAAAATCTCTACTGCAGAAATACTAACAAGAGCTGCAGTCTTCAGAAAGCAGCACTCACTTAGATGGGAAGCAGTTTTATAGAGCACAGAGATGCCCAAGTCACCTTTCTCACTCCCTTCACCAGGGTTGCCATCCCTCTCTCCTCTCAAGCAAAGGTGGGTCTCAGCACTTTGAATGCCGCTGTGAACGCCTGCTGGAAGCAGTGAGGCACTTCGTCTCAGCCATGAGAGACAGCCCTAGGAACAAGCTCTCTCAGGCTCAGGGTTGTAAGATGGAGTCACCCATTGATCTGAGAGAGGCAAATTCTAGTCACTAAACACATTTTGCTAAACTACCAATTGTAAGAGTTGACCTACAGTATCTACAGCTGGTCCAACTCAGCAGCCCTTCCTCAGGCAAAGTGCCCATGCTCCTGACACCAGGGTACGCTGGATATTGTATTTGGGGAGCAGGAGTTGCTTGGCAGTATATATTTTTAAATTTGCAAAAGTATTGCAAGGTTCTAAATAGTATTTAAATTGTGGAATGGCAGAAGCCTTTCAAATATTCACCACCCTATACAGCAGGGGCGGGCAAACTTTTTGGCCTGAGGGCTGCATCGGATTTCAGAAATTGTATGGAGGGCCAGTTAGGGGAGGCGCTGCCTTCCCAAACAGCCAGGCGTAGACCAGCCCCCGCCCCCATCCGACACCCTCCCCCCCACCCCGCTTCTGGTCCCCTGACGTTCCCCTTGGGACTCTTGCCCCTTCTAAGCTCCCCTGTCCCCTGACCACCCCCAGACCCTAACTGCCCCCCGCTGCCTCATCCAGCCCCCCTTCTCCTTCCTGACTGCCCCTCCGCCCCAGAACCCCTGCCCCATCCAACCACCCCTTCTCTCTGACTTCCCCCAGAACCTCTGTCCCCATTCCCTGACCTCTGACCGCCCCGACCCTTACCCACACCCCTGGACTCCCCTGCCCTCTATCCAACCCCCCTCCCCGCCCCCTTACTGCACTGTCTGGAGCACCAGTGGCTGGTAGCGCGGCTACACCAGGACAGGCAGCCCTGGAGCCAGCCACGCACCGCACAGCACCGGGTCAGGCCGTGCTGCCCCAGGAGCTCGCAGCCCAGAGCATTGTTCAGGGGAGGGGCCGGGGGCGAGCTTTCCCGGCCAGGAGCTCAGGGGCCAGGCAGAACGGTCCTGCGGGCCAGATGTGTCCCACGGGTCGTAGTTTGCCCACCTCCGCTATACAGGAAATCCTCTCTGCACCGTCAACTGTGAGTTACCACACACTCCCATGAGCGATCACACACAGCCGCATGGGAATTCTTTGTTAATACTGAGATTAGCTGCTTCTCTTGGTGTGGACACCAGTAGAGGTTTGCTTTTTAGCAGCTAAACTGCAGATGAAATTTAAACCAAGTCAATTCCGCAGCTCCCCTCTCTTCTGGCTTGGATGACATGCAGGCAGGAGCAAAGGGCTCTTCTTCACAGAACATGTGTAATACAATAAATGTAACAAAAATATTCCTGCTTAAGTGTTCCATTATTACAGTAACTGTTCATGGAATATTTTCCAGCCCCAAGCACCCCGAGCACAAATGCCTGTAAAAACAGCAGGGGACAGAAACCAGCCATTCAGCCCAAACTGGAGAATGTGCTACAAAGTTTCAAGGATGAAGCAGGGCAGGAGAGAAAGGAAGAGTTCAGGAGTGCTTTAATGCTTTGTACAGATGGCATGATACCCTCAGCCCTCTGGCACCAAGGGAAATTGCACAGCCTTCAACTTAACCACAATAAAGAACATTCCTATCAATCTAATGTTGCCAAAAATGCGATAGATAAGAGCTAAAAGGGCTTTGCCAGCCTTTGGCTTGTCTCACCAACTGCACTTGTGTCCTAAACAATAGCTTGATACTCCCTGACAAGCAAAGTCAAACCACTTCTTCTATACTCTTTCCATGCAATCACAATCACCTTTTATCCTAAGACTAGTGCAGTCCCCTTAATATTCTCCATTCAGAGGAACCCCCAGCACAGGACCCATTGTATGCGGATGGGGCACTCACAAAATGAGTGGGGTATTAGAAAATGGATAAAAGCAAAATGGCATACTAGGCCCTTGTATCTTAATACAGAAATAGAGCTGTAAATGTCAATTGGCTACATCATGCAGGGATCCTTACCTGAGAAGGTATAAATTATTACTTTCAGCTTCCTTTATAAAGCAATAAATGTCATATCTATAAATGTAACTTCCTGCCGAAAAACAGCAATTTTCTAATAGAGCCTCAATATTTCTGGCGGCACACAGGACAAACTGGATTTCTAGGAGTGAATGTCACTCACTACCAGTGGCTTGTGACAGCCAGTCAAAAACTGGACCAGGTTCAAAATTTCTGCAGGTTTTTTTTTTAAAACTTAAAATGCCTTTGCTGAAGCAAAGGTATTTTATTTAATATTGCCAGTTAATCCCTTCCTTTTAATTATACATGTTCTGCATTATAATTATGGCCCTACCAAATTCACGGCCATGAAAAAGTCGCCACGGACCATGCAATCTGGTCTTTTGCATGCTTTTACCCTATACTATACAGATTTCATGGAAGAGACCAGCGTTTCTCAAACTGGGGGTCCTGACCCAAGCGGGAGTTGCAGGGGGGTCACAAGGTTATTTTGGGGGGGGGTCGTGATATTGCCACCCTTAATTCTGCGCTGCCTTCAGTGGAAGCAGGAGAGCGGTGGCTGGTGGCCGGGCGCCCAGCTCTGAAGGCGGTGCCTGGCCAGCAGCAGCGCAGAAGTCAGGGTGGCAAAACCACAACATGCCACCCGCGCTGCTGCCGTCAGAGCCGGGTGGCCGGAGGGTGGCGGCTGCTGGCTGAGGGCCCCGTTCTGCAGGCAGCAGCGCAGAAGTCAGGGTGGCGATACCGTGCCAGGCCATCTTGACTTCCGCGCTGCTGCTGGTGGCGGCTCTGCCTTCAGAGCTGGGCTCACGGCCAGCAGCCGCCGCTCCCCAGCTGCACAACCGCCAGCAGCAGCGCAGAAGTCAGGGTAGCCGTACTGCAACCCCCCCATAACCACCTTGCAACCCCCCCCAACACCTTTTTGGGTCAGGACCCCTACAATTACAACGCCATGAAACTTCAGATTTAAATAGCTGAAATCATGAAATTTACTATTTTAAAATCCAATGACTGTGAAATTGACCAAAATGGACAGTGAATTTGATAGGGCCCTAATTATAATATAAACAGAACTTTCCTCCAATCCTGCAGATTTCCCACTGGAAAATTTCCTATCATTTAGACTACGATGTGAACAATCAGTTTAGCATATTTAAACTAATCATAAATTCTAAAGATAAAATGGGTAACTGGATTAGTCATAGCGACCGGATTAGTCATAGCTATCTCCGAAAAGACAGAAGTTTAGATGTTAACAATGTATCTTTGTTTAGCAGAAGCCCTCTTCTTGTGCTCTTTTGAAGAACGTCCTGTCTTTGACTGCATTATCTAAACAAAACTGTGTAAATAACCCAACAGGGATGAGATGTTTCAGAGGAACAGCCGTGTTAGTCTGTATTCGCAAAAAGAAAAGGAGTACTTGTGGCACCTTAGAGACTAACCAATTTATTTGAGCATGAGCTTTCGTGAGCTACAGCTCACTTCATCAGATGTTTACCGTGGAAACTGCAGCAGACTTTATATACACACAGAAATCATGAAACAATACCTCCTCCCACCCCACTGTCCTGCTGGTAATAGCTTATCTAAAGTGATCAACAGGTGGGCCATTTCCAGCACAAATCCAGGTTTTCTCACCCTCCACCCCCCCACACAAATTCATATACTCACCAACAACCACATACCACACAACAGAACCACTAACCCAGGAACTTATCCTTGCAACAAAGCCCGTTGCCAATTGTGCCCACATATCTATTCAGGGGACACCATCACAGGGCCTAATAACATCAGCCACGCTATCAGAGGCTCGTTCACCTGCACATCCACCAATGTGATCTATGCCATCATGTGCCAGCAATGCCCCTCTGCCATGTACATTGGTCAAACTGGACAGTCTCTACGTAAAAGAATAAATGGACACAAATCAGATGTCAAGAATTATAACATTCATAAACCAGTCGGAGAACACTTCAATCTCTCTGGTCACGCAATCACAGACATGAAGGTCGCTATCTTAAAACAAAAAAACTTCAAATCCAGACTCCAGCGAGAAACTGCTGAATTGGAATTCATTTGCAAATTGGATACTATTAATTTAGGCTTAAATAGAGACTGGGAGTGGCTAAGTCATTATGCAAGGTAGCCTGTTTCCTCTTGTTTTTTCCTACCCCCCCCCCCCCCAGATGTTCTGGTTTAACTTGGATTTAAACCTGGAGAATGGTCAGTTTAGATGAGCTATTGCCAGCAGGAGAGTGAGTTTGTGTGTGTATGGGGGTGGGGGGGATGTGAGAAAACCTTGATCTATGCAGGAAATAGCCCGACTTGATTATGTAAAGAGTTGTCACTTTGGATGGGCTAGCACCAGCAGGAGAGTGAATTTGTGTGGGGGGGTGGAGGGTGAGAAAACCTGGATTTGTGCTGGAAATGGCCCACCTGTTGATCACTTTAGATAAGCTATTACCAGCAGGACAGTGGGGTGGGAGGAGGTATTGTTTCATGATTTCTGTGTGTATATAAAGTCTGCTGCAGTTTCCACGGTAAACATCTGATGAAGTGAGCTGTAGCTCACGAAAGCTCATGCTCAAATAAATTGGTTAGTCTCTAAGGTGCCACAAGTACTCCTTTTCTTTTTGCCAACAGGGATGGAGAGATAAACACATACATCATCAGAGGAACAACAGAACACACATGATGGATTTAGAGCTATAGGAATTCCTCTTTTCTCTCTCTGAAGTTTACCATATTCTCCTACCGTTGATTTCTCTCATGTCAGACCTTCTCCCTCGTGCACACACACAAGGTGGATATGTAGATAGAAACACAATTCTGTACCATATTGATAGATAGTAGATAACCTTGATAGATAGGGTGCATACCATGTTCACTGACAAATGCCACATAGCTCTTCCTGGAGAGAACTTTTGTTTCTATACATAAGGGTAAAACCTTTGTTTTTCAAGCTGCAAATGGTAATTGTTATAAATATTTTAAAATAATCACCATTGTGGGGCATCTGTGTACCTTTGGGAAGCAGTATGTTGAGAGGGGGACATGTATGTGAAGGCAACAGGGTCTGCTTTAGTAATTATCTCATTCCCCAATTCCCCACTCCCACAGACTCTCCTCTCTCATGACCACACTGGTGCTTCTCTCCCATCTGTAGGCCTCCATACGAAAGCAAAAAGAAAAGGAGTACTTGTGGCACCTTAGAGACTAACCAATTTATTTGAGCATAAGCTTTCGTGAGCTACAGCTCACTTCATCGGATGCATACTGTGGAAAGTGTAGAAGATCTTATTATATACACACAAAGCATGAAAAAATACCTCCTCCCACCCCACTCTCCTGCTGGTAATAGCTTATCTAAAGTGATCACTCTCCTTACAATGTGTATGATAATCAAGTTGGGCCGTTTCCAGCACAAATCCAGGTTATCATACACATTGTAAGGAGAGTGATCACTTTAGATAAGCTATTACCAGCAGGAGAGTGGGGTGGGAGGAGGTATTTTTTCATGCTTTGTGTGTATATAATAAGATCTTCTACACTTTCCACAGTATGCATCCGATGAAGTGAGCTGTAGCTCACGAAAACTTATGCTCAAATAAGTTGGTTAGTCTCTAAGGTGCCACAAGTACTCCTTTTCTTTTTGCGAATACGGACTAGCATGGCCAGGACTCTTCCCTAAGAGATTCAGAACATACATTTGCTCCTGTACTGTTGCCTCTTATTGTTTTTACTTGCAGATTACTCACCCCTGGGGAGGGGGTGAGGAACGCACCTCATTTGACAGGTGTGGGCCACATCACTTAGGCCCAGATTGTTAAAGGTACTTAGGTGCTGCTGAGCTCATTTTCAAAAAGTGATGTAGGCACATAGGAATGGAATTTAGGCTATTATGTGACTAAATCCCTTTTAAAAATAAGATTTGGACTCCTAAATCATGTAGGCATTGCAATACTGAGCACAATGCCTTAATACCTGTAAAACTCTGGGCCCTAATACTCAACTGGAAGGTGCTAGACTCTGGTCATGACAGCAGTATAAGAACCAACGCTGACAGGAATAGACAGACTAGTATGGCCGGTGGGCTTGGCTATGTAAAAAACATATCGAGACGCATGGAGGGTCTCACCACCAAATACTGCAGCCCAAGCCCAGCACTGTACTAAGTCACCCAAGAAACGTGAAATCTATATGCAGCATGGTTTCCTTTGTGAGCTGGGTTTTTGGTATGTCACCTATTTTGTTGGATCATCCCTGACAAGCTTCGAAGAACTGGTGTTTTTTTAAAGGAGGATTTGAAATGGAGGTTGCCAGCTCCACCGGGCAAATCATGAGGCAGAAAAAAAATAAAATAAAATAGGCTCAAAATCATGAAAATTAAAACAAAAATAAACCACACTTCTGGCAAACGCTAAGTAGCAAGTGACCCTCCCCTTCAGTGTGTGAGATAATCCAATGTGAAATATACCCAGATCTCTCTCTCTCTCACACACATACACACACAGAGGCCAGGCCAGGATGGGAGGGGACACACCCTAGAGCCATCCTTTGCCAATCCCAGACATCCCCTTGGAGTTGGGGTTGCTAACTTTCTAATTGCACAGAACCAAACATTCTTTCCCCACCCCCTTCCCTGAGGCTCCACCCCTGCCCCAAAACCCCACCGCCCCGCTCACTCAATCCCCCCACCCTTCCCTTTGTCGCTCACTCTCCCCCACACTCACTCGTTCACTTTCACCATGCTGGGGCAGGGGTTGAGGTGTGGGAGGAGTGGGTGGGCTCTGTGAAGGAGTTTGGGTGCAGGATGGAGCTCAGGGCTGGGGCGGGGGTTGGGGTGCAGTGTGTGGGAGGGGATTTGGGGTGCGGGCTCTGGGCCGCACTTGCCTCAGGCGGCTCCCAGAAGCAGTGACATGTCCCTCGGCGCTGAGGTGTAGGGGTAGCCAGGCGGCTCTGCACAATGTGTGCTGCCTCCGCCCGCAGGCACCGCCCCCACAGCTCTCATTGGCCATGGTTCCTAGCCAATGGGAGCTGCAGATCTGGCACTTGGCGTGGGGGCAGTGCACAGAGCCCCCCGGCTGTGCCTCTGTCTAGGAGGCACTTCCATGGAGCTGTGCCGAGCCAGGTAGGGAACCTGCCAGCCCCGTTGCACCAACTGGACTTCTAACTGCCCAGTCAGAGCCACCAGGGTCCCTTTTTCGACAGGGTGTTCCAGCCGAAAAATGGACATCTAGCAACCCTAGCCTTGGACACAGTCTGCAAGTTCACTCCCCAACCCAATGAGCAATGCCTCTACCTCCCCTGAGCACTTTTCCTCCTCCTGTGCTAGCAGTTGAGCTGGGTGGGAAATGGAAAACACTGGCTGAGAGTTTAAAATTTTTTCCATGTCTCGAATCAGGCCAAAAAGTCAAAATCCCAAAAATATTTGTGAACCAAAGACCCCATTTTTTCCCCTTTCAGGTCAACTGAAACATTCCATTTTCACTGTGACCTTTTAAAACCCCTTTTCCCAGGCTAATTAGCTTAAATTTAGAAACAGAAAGCCATTTTAAATCAGAAAAGAGGAATTTTTCCTTTTGAAAATGTAAAAATAAAATCAACGATTTCAAAACTTTTTTCAATGTTTTTGTGAGTTTGGGAATTCATTGAACCCATCCCTATGCTGCGAACAGCTTTGGTGTCCACAAATAGGCATTTTTTCAGTGGAAAACATTAGTCAAAAAACTCCTTCGCGGTTCTAGCTATTGTCACACCTCGCCCAAGCGGATGGTGCAGGGATCCCAGCATGCCTCCCGTGAACATTTCTGTGCCTTTGTTTAAAAACCTCCATGTTTTCTTGCTCCTATAATTTTGTTCCTTTTTCATCTGGGTGTTTAGTAGCTGCTTGAGCAGCTTGCTCATTCCAGGAATTGTTTGGGAGAGTCGTAACTGCTATTTAATTCAGTAACAGCAACAGAAGTACAATCACCGTCAGAAATGGGTCTAACCAGCTATTAAACAGCATATTGGGTCTGATGCAATATAAAATACATCCCCCATTTCTTGTAAAATCTGTTCAAACAGAGAGACTGGATTCTTTCTAAAGTCCCGTCTCAGAAACCTTGGCAAGAGTACCTGAATGCCTCCCTGATCTGAACTGGATTAGAACCACAAGACAGATAGAACAGCCACATCAACGCTAAAGGAGCATTTTTGCCAGGGTAACCTCTTCCTCAATAACTAAGTTCAAAGGACACGCAACTGCTCTGGAAAGATTCTTATAGCTGCAGGTACATTAGGGATAATTCATCACTGGTTTAATTTCTTTTTAATGTTAAACTGAGATGTTTGATTTTCATTAACACATAACCGACACAGGCCATATAATAACTGCAAAATATATTACACATATAAAGCATACTAAACTTGCACAGTATGGTATGTAGTTTTGTATTAAAACATAAAATGCTTAATAAAAATTAATGTAGGAGGAATGTGTAGCTATCTTCATTTGGAAATTAGACTTATGGATGCCTTCTGCTGTAGTTCCTCTGATGAACCCGTAATGATGTGTTTCATCTTTTCTGACCTTGATACAATCTGTAATTCTGTTTATGAAATGTCCGCTTCTCTTTTAACAACTGTAACCAATTATTACCATATGATTGTTATAATTATATTTGCCTGCACATCATAGCTATTGCTGTTGGTGTTACCCTAACGTCATACTGAGCTGAGATAAAAGGGGATATATCCAGAGATAATTATAACTGGATATTTAGTTTGTTGTCTTTGACAGACCAAGGCCCATAAGACATTGGAAGAAGGTGAGGGAGGAGCTTACGTTAATAGCTATAAACAGCTTCTCCAGTGAATACTGAGCTGACAGGAACATGAGGTTACAATTCAGGGTGCTGAATGTGACGGGCTGGAAGTGAAAGTCCCTGTGTTGTATAGGTTCCCATTTCCCTCCACTGAACATGAGGCTTAAGAGGAAAGGGATCTCTTCTCTTGCTTGTTGCTTTGTCAGCTGCCATACTGCAGCAGAGGAGCAGCCATGAGACCACACTAGAGTGATTTACAAGTAATTACCGCCAGTGTGCTTGGCCCTGACTACAGCAGGATACAGAAGACAATCCCCACTTCCCTGGGGCCCGTAAGATAAATAGACTGATAACATGAGATGTGCCCAGAAGGACACTCTGTCTGATTAGCATATTTTTGGTGATGAATGGGTGACACTTTCGTTGACCTGGGTCAGTGGCTTTGTGGAAGGAAAAGCAGGGAGTGGGTGCAGTGAGCAGAAATTTGAAAAACAAGATGGGCACCTGGCACGCTGGGATGGGGGTAGGGGAGTTCCAGGTGTATGTGCGCATGGAAGGAAGCACGAAGACAAGCGTGTGCAGTGAAATGGGTAAGAAGGTGCACAGAAGAGGAGTGCAAATACAACACTAATGGGTTTAATACAAAATGCATCCCAGAAATCTGCACACAGCTGAATAACCAATGAGAAGGGATAGAGAACCAGAAGCACAGGGCAACGGAGAAGAGACGTTTCCTGGGGAGACCATCGGGTTTCCTTTCCCTCTCCATTTCAGTGATACCCAGAGGTTGTTCCAGATGGCAGCATGGCACAGGGGCCTTTGCATCCGCTTTGGTGAAAATCCAGCGAAGTCACAGAGGAGCTGGGCTGGGAGCATTGAGGAGTAGAAGCAGAAGGAGAGAGACAAAGTATGTAAAACAGGCTGGACAAGTCCAGGGAAGACAACCTGCCCCTGGAGCCTAGAAGGAGCACAGAGGCGAGAGGAGCGGCAGGATGACTCTTCTTCATGCGTGCAAGCCAGTGGCAGCAGTATTCTGCACTTGCATCCTGGGGGAGGCCCAGTAGATGGGTGTCGGAAGTGCCAAGATGAGAGATGAAGCCAGGCAGGGCTGTAACACAGGAAGTCAGTGGAGACAATGACCATCAGGCTTGCAGATATTCTGTACAGTAGGTGAAGTGGGAGGAAAAGGGGGTCTCAGAGCCAAGGGTGGTGATAATGATGCTGTGACGAGTGGGAATTTTCTGCAATATTTTTATGAGTGGCATGCATGACAGTGACTTACTTGACTAGGGATTTCTACCCCATGGGCTCAGAAGAGTTAAAATGCTCCTGGGACAGAGGAGACATGCAGTGTGTGTGTCATGTAATGGTTTCTGGTGGAATAAATGGGTCATTAGAGGACTGGCTGAAACCAACCTCCATCAGTGGAGGAACTGAACAACAAACAATTAACACCTAACAATGGGAAACTCTGGCAGGTGACGCATACGACTTCAGCATGGCTCTGCAGGAGGTGGAGTAGGGGCTCAGAGATGTCAGAAGGCTGGGATAAGAGTTGGCTTTTGGAGACACTCAGCAGCTCTCCCCTGGGGCAGACAGAAAGAAGGAAAGAGCCAAAAGGGATTCCACTGGCACAGGGAGTGGGAGGGAAGGAACACACAATTCATCAAGCAGGGCTTAATTTGTAATGAAAGCGGTGCCATGGCTCTGAACTCGCACAAATTAAGCCCTGCCATCAGGGGTTTCATTTTAGCAAGGAGGTGCTCCCTACGGTTTTCTGTACTAGGCTTGATCCCATTCCCATTGAGGACAGTGGCAAACTTCTATGAACTACACATTAGGCTCAACACTTGTTAGCACTTGTCATTGAAAAGATTTGTCATATTAGCTTGGTAGTTTTGAGAAGGCTGGAGTAGCTTGGTCTCCTGGAATGCTGTCATTGGCATGGATGGTCACCTGCCAAGAACCACATGACTCACTCCAGATCATTCCTCAAAAGCTTTGTAGGGTAGCACCTCTGTTCTAAGGCTCCTAGAAAGGCTGTTTACAGCGCTGCCTTAGGGCTACATGTTGAGCTGCCGCACGTTCAGCCATCATCTGGAAAAGCAGGTCTGAGTATAAATGCTGTGAAATGAGGCCAGACTGTTCAAAGTCGGGGGCCTAAAGCACAGCACCTAACCCCAGGGCCTGATTTTCAGAGTCAATTCCCCTAAAGGACTAGTTTCAGAGTAGCAGCCATGTTAGTCTGTATTCGCAAAAAGAAAAGGAGGACTTGTGGCACCTTAGAGACTAACCAATTTATTTGAGCATAAGCTTTCGTGAGCTACAGCTCACTTCATCGGATGAAGTGAGCTGTAGCTCACGAAAGCTTATGCTCAAATAAATTGGTTAGTCTCTAAGGTGTCACAAGTCCTCCTTTTCTTTTTCCTAAAGGACTAGTTGCCCTCTGACAGGGCCTAATTACGCATTTAGGTGTCTAAATTTTAGACACCCCATGTCTGAAAATTCAGCTCTGTGCCACATTTTTCTCCATATAGAACTTTGCAACATTCTCTTTCCAGTTATCCAAAACCAAAATTCCTAGTGAGTTATTGCCTCAACCCCAACATTAGCCTCTGCAAAGCAATCCAATCCAATCCAACTCAAACGTAGTTTTACAGGGATTGTCTCAGAACGGCAAAATCAGGGATTATGGGATTCTACAAAAGGCTGCCCCCAAGGAGGAATATTTTTCGTTCCGAGGATTTGGGAATTTATTTTAAGAGGAAAATGCCACTCTTTGGAGGCTGACCTCTAGGAAAGAGAGCTGGTCTCCCAAAGACATTTACTGATCCATTGATAACTGTCATCATATCCAATAGCAACAGAGCTGCCATACCCCCTCAGAAAAACCCAACTCCGCACCAGGAAATGTGTCCCAAATTGAGGTTGGCAAAATCAGACAGACAGCCTGAGCTTGAGCTGTATGTGCACGAATGAGAAGTATATTTATTTGGGCTTAGAGGGGACATGTTAAATTTTATTTCTTGTAAATGTTTTGCTCACAAAGCAGGAAGTTGCTACGAGTCAAATGGATCAGACAATTAAGGCGCGCAAACATAATACAAATCTGCATTTGTTCAGCTGCTTCTTAAAAGAGTTCACCATTTTCTTTCTCCCACAACTCAATTTACTCAGGGAGATCAGGCTCTTCTCCAGATAAGCACATTGACTTTAAAATAAAATGTGTGCCAACAGCTGCAGCACGGAGACTGAAGCAGACAGAGATGTGGCAGTGAATGATAATTAAATTCACTTTCTTCATCCCTCATTTTTTTACTGCAGGTGCCAGCGTAATAAATCTCGGCTTGACTCTTTTGTCAACTGGCAGTGAACACATTTTAACGTGAAATCTCAGGGGATGAATTAAGAGTCACTTGGCCTTGTAAAGGAGGGAGGGTTTTACTTCTAACCTGCCAAGTAGGCAACTCATAGCTTATTGGTTTCATAATATTTTATTATTTTGATGATACATATAGGTGATGCTATATTTCAATTCACTACCGTACACTGACTGGAACTCAAACATTTCCACCATCCTTTGTAAATAAATATTTTTCGTAAACCTTTCCGATATTTTGCAACTTTTTATTTTTTAAGCAAGTAGCCACTTCCGTACTTTACAGTGAAGTTAGATTTAATCTCTTTGTACTTCTTTCCCTAACCAGCCCCATTCACAGATCCCAGGCACAGTTACAATGGGAGCATTGTGTTGACAAACATGACAGAGGAATATTTTGAGAGAAGGGGTGGAACAGGTCTGTCCACGTTCACAAGGCAATTTCTGAGGGTGGGAAATTAGACCCATGATTGCTCACATAGCTTCGTTGGCTTGACAAATTAAACCTTATTATTTGTATTGTGATAGTACCTACAGCCCCACTCTGCTAGGCACCGTACGCACATGCAAACCACACACAGGGTCCTGCTTCAAAGAGCTTACAATCCAGGAGAAGCGGTGCAGAGGGAACGCTGCACAACTCCTTGCCTATTTCAGGAGACAGATGCATCATTGCTGTAGGTTCTGATTCTAGTTCAACCACCACGAGGGCAGCAGTAACAGGGTAATTTATTTTTATTGTTGCCGATTTGTGTGACCAGCGCCATACAGGGGTCGGCAACCTTTGGCCTGCGGCCCACCAGCGAAAGCGCCTGGCAGGCCGGGCCTGTTTCTTTACCTGCCGCGTCTGCAGGTTCGGCCGATCGTGGCTCCCACTGGCCGCGGTTCGCTGCTCCAGGCCAATGGGGGCTGCGGGAAGTGGCGCAGGCTGAGAGATGTGCTGGCCCCCGCTTCCTGCAGTGGCAAACTGTGGCCAGGTAAACAAACCGGGCTGGCCTGCCAGGGGGCTTACCCTGGCAGGCTGCAGGCCAAAGGTTACCAATCCCTGTTCTAGAAAGAAGATCCACAATAACCTTTTCCTTATAACAACTTAACTGCTGGACAGGACCTACAAGACCATTGGTCACCTTCACTGCCTTTCATTTTGGTAAAGTGCTTATGCTCACACCATTACATTTGTGCTACTTTTAGATTTTTAAAAACTGAATACAACAGCGTAAAATTAAAATAGCACATGTTCTAATTAGACAGTGCAGGCTTAAAGCAAGTTAGTTTGCTTCACTATGTTTCAAACTCCTACGTTCTTACGTTCCTTTATCTCAAATAATAACATAAGATTTCCTCATGTATCTTTACTTGTGAATACTTCAGACTAAAGCAGAGGCAGCAGAAAGCAGCTAAGAAAGAAATTTAAATTCTGAACAGAGGCCAATGGCAGTGGAAGCTTAGCAAACTCCTGTTTAGCACACATCACATTTCAAAGGAAGTGAGTAATACAGGAGGCGAAGCACATACAGATCTCAACTTGTAAAAGGCCAAATTCAAACACTTAGGAGCTCACAAGCTCAAGAATAGTCAATATTTTCATGACACCCCCTCCCCCCCCACCCAAATGAAAGCATTCTGCAGTGGTATAGAACTGGTAGCAGGGGCCATGCTAATCTGGATCATTGTGGTAGTCACCTGTTAATCAGCATGAGCTCTGGAAGCCACTCTTCTGCCCTGAGAGCCCTCAGGAGACTTTTTTATTAATGATTATTATGTTAATTATAATGGGACTGAAGGCCACACTCAAGATCAAAGTCCGATTGTGCCAGATGCCATAAAAGTCAAAGACACAGTCCCCCTCCCCAAAATGCTAGGGTGGGATTTTCAAAAGTATCTAAATGATTTTGGAGCACAAGTCCCACTGACTTCTCATGGGACGGAACTTCTGTAAATTCCATCCTCTGACAATAGACAATTCAGAAAAAATCAGAAATTAGATTACATCCAAGTTCAAATGATTTTCCAGGAAAGTAGGTTTATCATCTCTGGCCAAAACAGCTAATGGAGATACTATACGAACAGCCAAACAAAACCAAGACCTTATCAAATCATAAAACCTTAAAAGCAATGGCTGTGTCAGCTCAAAACAAGTAACTTCATCTATAAAATACTTAATCTTCTGGAGTGAAACAAACACTAATATGCAGTTTCAAGCCAAGATTAGTTACTTGGTACACACTTAATTTGAAGATCTTTAGAAAAGAGAGAAACTAACATGTTCTTGAATAAATGTTGTAATCTCACATTAATCTAATTTTTCATTCTGCAATTTACTACTGAAAAGTAATGAATAAGGATTTCTTCACAAACAGCCAGATAAAGAGCTGATTTTAACAACATTTGCTATTTTAAAAGTGGGCCTGAATTTTTTTCAGTGGCAAACGCTAGCAATTATTCAATGTTTACCTAAAAAGCACAGTTTAGCTGATTAACCCCATGTTCCCACTGCAAACTGTAAGAAGTATCTTGGTAAAAGTTTAATTATTTTAAGGTAAAATATCCAGGAAAATTCAGTAAGAGATTATCAGATTCAATTACATTTTCTTTGTAAAGCAGTACTCATATTATCTATTGCAGTACCACAGATAAGTTCATTTGGCTGGGAGTTTATGTTCTCCCTCTACTATTAGGTGAGATATTTGTGACTGGAGATAGGTTGGCTCTGTTCTAGCCTTTTGCCTGAACCTGCAGAACAGAGTTCATAGTCTTTGCAATGGAATTGACTGTGATGTGACAAATGCAGCTTCATGGTCAAGTCTGAGCAAGTTTGTAATCACTTGTACTTCAATCATGGCCAAGTGTCTCAACAAAAACTCTGAAAAACAAATGAGGTGCAAGTGGTAGTGTTTAGATCTGGAAATTTCCCCCAATATGAAAAGAAAACAAAACCCAATAAAGTTGTGCCCGCTTTGTAGCATGTAACTATATGACCGTCCTATTCTTATTGTTACATCAATAACCTGTAGGTCAGTAGTTCTCAATCGGGGGTCCGGAGCAGGTTTCCTTCGAGCATGGACTGGGACTGCGCTGTGTATAAAACACTGCTGAGCAAACTGTCTGCTAAACCCAGCAGCATGTAAAGCAATAAAAGAACCATTCCAACTTGCTCAAGTTTATATTTTACCATGGTTGTATTGGGTAAAATTACAGCATGACGAGGACAATAATGAAGTTATTTATCTCCTAGCCAAACTTCTGCCTTTTGGCCTCTGCTGCACACAGGACGTCCCTCTTTTCTCCCTCAGGATTGTATAGAGAGCGCTGCACATTCCAAGCTTCCTGGTGAGCAATTAAAAAGATTGTCAACAGAATATTGTCTCAGGGTAATGGTCTCCTGATGCCAGGTAAATGCCATTTTGAAGCCAGGTCATTTTTCAGATATAAACATTGCAGGAAAACCAAAGCATTTATTTGCAATTGGGACACATTCATCCTGTAACAATGTTCTGTTCCACTGACTTTTTTTCTATTACAGCAAATGATTAATGATATAAGCTCTGTCACTGTTTGTGATGAATGCTGGTACAGGAAAGTTGCAGTTGTGAGTGTTATTTTAAAATGCTGAATTTTTATTGGCTTAGAGAATGGACACATTCTGTGCCTCAGCCACACACAATTTAGAAACAAAATACAGTATTTTTATGAATAAGCCAGTCACTGATTGTCTTGGCAATTTTTCACTGGTCAGTCAGTAAGAGGATTTCATCTAGCAGTGGGACTGGCTGACACCAATTTCATCTGGAAAAATTACATGCAGAAGCTTTGTTCTCAAGTGTAATTGTGACTGGTGCCTATAAAGACCTATCTGGAAAAAAACACCCACCCAAGTGGAGCAGGCTTTGATTTCATCACAACTTTGCTTGAACAAGAGAAAACAAAACCAATGTAAAAAAAAAATTATATTTTATATATATACACACACACACCCCCCAACAAATTCAAAAATTAAATTAATTACAATAATTACAAGTCAGAAAATTAAATGTAATAAGTTTTTAATATGCCCATAAATCAAATAATTGTAAATCAAACCCATAGTGCATCAGCAGCATCATTTCCCTTCAGATATATGTAAATTGTTCATCATTCATATTATGGAAAATGGTAAATGGGGAAGTCTTACAGTAACTCCTCTCCTTTCTCAGTTGGACTAGGTTCCTGGCATCTCATATCTTAATTTGATCATCTTTATTAGCATCCTTTCTTGGAAAATATAAAAATTCAATCTAAAGGATACTTGGGTAAGAAGAAAAAAACACACCCCAAATATAAAGCAGTGCTTATTTTTCCACTCAAGATTTTTGAGAATACGAATTAGGAACACCTCTAAAATAGATCTGAATTTATTCAATTCTGCAGATAAGTATAAATTTGAAAGAAATCATAGACACAGATAATGTCTATCTCCCCACCCTAAAATGACCAGAGAGGACTGCAGTCCATAGTGAACCAGAGGGCTAGTTTGATGAAGTATACAGGTTATAAGCCACAATTTAGATAGTGAACAGGAACCACACCTTTACGTACAGAGCAGAGCCCACTGTCCGTGCCTAAATGATAATGGAAAAAGTGGGATGGATCCAATCAAGTGGCCAAGTGTTTATCAATATCACCTGGCATTTAACTGCATCTATACAGGGCCAGGAACCATGTAAACTTGGTATTACCAACTTGGTTCTGTCTGAGGGCAACAATTTTAAGCATTTATGAATTAAGCAGTTCATACTAAGACCAACAAAAATTCATTTCCCATTTTAGTGTTTACACCCTTTAAATACTTAAACTGTTACTCCCCATCTCTCACCACAGGTCATAGTTTAGGCAAGCCATGCAAAGCACTATTTAGCTCTTTCTTCAGCATCTTGGCTGCTATTCCCTGAGCTTCCTCCAGTTGGTTTAAATCCTTCCTATACCGAGGTGTGAGAAGTATTCTGGCAAGTCACACCACAGCTGTAGAAAAGGGAACAGTTACCGCCCAGCCCTGTGACAGCACACTTCCCTTTACAAAACAGGATACATTTTAAAGTGTTCCTAGCATGAAATTAATTTAAATTCTACTTACATGACAGACTGTTAGACTCTCTTGGGTAATTTTTTGCTTTAGTTTGGTTTTTGGTGCAAATTATTTAAGGTACATACATGTTAAAAGTCAAACTACATAAGTAGGTCTTTACCCAATAGGCCTAAGCAGCTGAAAAGCTCTGAATAGGCACTTTATAAGCCTCCATTAAAAAGGTTTTAAAAACAGTATCTTCAGAAAGTTTAATTGACTTTAACTTTGTCATGAAAGAGAAACTCTAATGTGGAAGCTTTTGGTTGAGTCACATTGGCCTTACCTCTGAATTCTCCAGTCTCTTTCATTTCATAACCTGTTCCTCACCAATTCTGTTTTGTTATCTGTACCAGAGAGGAGTTTATTAAGGCAGACCTACCGTACATCTTCATGGGAGCTAAAGGCAGGCTCATAAATTCATATCAAATGCCAGTTGGAGCTAGACAAACTGTTTCACAAGAGTGGGCAGAAGGACTTGGTTCTGCAGGCAGCCAGGCATTGTGCTTAGCAGAAGCAGGATAACCACACTCCCTGGACAAGTGTGCGCTGAGCAGTTTTAAACGGACCTACCACACAGTACTAGAAGACAGGACTCAAGTGCTCCTGTGTCCCCAGTAAGAACCACCACCCAGGTAGTACCCAGATCCCGCCATGTGTCCTGGAACACAAACAGCCTCCTTGCAGGGTTCAGCTCACAAGCAAGGGCTATACACACCAGAACCCGAGCACTTAGTTCAGCGCAGGGATGATCTCAGTCTGGGGAAAGTCCCAACGAAACGAATGGCAAGGAATACAACAACGCCCACCTTTTCCACCCATGTCTTCGCCAAGGCTGTTGAGGAGGAAGTGGGCTGATGTGGACATATTTATGTGCCGATTATGTGACATTTACCCAGAGCAGTGAATAGGTGCCTAGAGTTGTATTTTAAAAATCCAAGTGAATAATAATAATATAATAGATAAATAGCATCTTATCTTGCCAATATTTCACTAGTACGCAAGTGAAGAGACTATGAAGCTGAAGTGTCTGAGCACAAATAAAGTGCAGCAAGACCTTTGTGTACAGAACCAAGTACAGCAACTACTGGCTGAAGCGTTAGCATTGTTGGGCAAGCAGACCAGCACCATGCAGAGCTTTGAAAACAAGTATAGGATGCAGGCAGCAACTGGAGACCAACAGGAGCAGAATATGGATCTAAGGGGTCTAGAACAGAGATCACCAAATAAAACCCCGTAGAGAAAAATCACAACTCACTTAGCCAGTGTGCCGGAAACCACACCACGGCAGGACGCCTGTATTTGGGTAATGTTATTTGCTTCTAATCGAAGCCATGTAAGGTACAAACAGATACTACAGTGAGGGCTTTGCAAACAATCATTTGCCAAGAACAAATGAGCTGAACCAACAGGAGATGCAAAAAACCAAACACAAAGCACAAAAAAGCACACAACCACGACTAGTAAACAATCAGTCCTGTATTCTGTGCTTATCCCAAATGCTTCTGAGGCCACAAACAAAAGGTTGGATACTGTATCAGTGTCACAGCAAAACAGAACATGCATGGCTCGGCCTTTGAAAGGGATTCTGGGGTCAGGCGTTCAGCTTCCACTGAAAGTGAATTGAAGTTGAGTCCCTGATACTTTAGGCTTTTTTTAAAATCCTAGTCTAAAAGTTTAATGGTTCATGACCATACCCAGAAGCTCAATGGCATCAGCCTACTCCATCTGTAAGGCAGTGGAAATAGAACTCTTCAAAGAACGTCTTCTGTTCCAAAACCAAAGCTCTCTCCTTGTGTGATAAACAAACAGCTCCCCTTATATATAACATTGAAAACAGAGTCTTATAATAGAAAGTGTTAGGCAACCTTAACTGTGTGTGTCCCTACCGTATCCTTTGCTTATAACCATATATATTCCGTTATGGAGGATAGTTACATTTAAAATCCATTTTGTTTAGACTATGGCAGATTTAGCTTTTTTCTTTTCTCTTTTTAATTTAAATGCCCATTTTCAATCTTGTACTTGCTAACATAGGTGAAATGGACAAACCAAAACATATTGCAAAGCAAATGCTGTAACCGGCAGAAGAACACTGCTGTTTCCTCGACCACTCAAACGTGTCTTGACCAATAACACTGATCTTATGTATCAGACAATCCCTATCACAAGAAGGAAAACCAAAGACTGTCAGTGTGTGTGTCTGGTGATGAGCATATGGGGAAGTGAGAATTTTGTGAGAATATGTCACAAAAACCAAACCCAAGAAAGACCTCATGCCTAAAACTCTCAGACAAGTTGTGACAAGCAATATGATAGAGACACACGCTCCTTATGTGCCAGTGATTTAAAATTACCATGAAGAATTTAACACACTAGCAGTATTACAACTTGGACTTTGTTTCTTCTGTCATTGAGCTTCTTCAAAATTTAAAGTTTGAAAATGGGATAAGAAGAGATGGAGGACACCAGCAAGGAAGGAAGGAAGAGCAAACGGAAGTCAGATATCTCATTAAAATGGAGACGACACTTTGATACAGTGAAAAGCAATCCTTGAACAGTTTTCTTGCCATGTTCATTTCCTGGAGATCTGTAAACTCTCAGGACTAGGTGACACTTACTGTATGATGCCAGCATCCACCAAACAACACATCTTCACCAAAAAAGCATGAAGTGTAAATTCTGAATTTATCACACATGAAAGCAGAAATAGCAACATTACTTCCCAGCCCAATTCCCTGTAGCTGTCACATAAAACGTTGCCCGGGGCGGGGGGGTTGGGGGGGTGAATAGATGGAATTGACTGCATCAGACTGGCAGGAAAAGATCTCATTTTAAGACTGCATTAGTGTCCCATTAGCAGGACTACATATATTCTCATCCCCTACCTTCTATGGAGTAAATGTAACTACTCCCAACTGCCCTCGAAGAGCCATCCTGGGAGAACATTGAGCTTAGGAGGTCCACAGGACTTCAACATGGCTCTGTTCAGTTGGTGATACTTCCAAATGGAAGTTTACAGGCAATTTATATAGGGGACTTTCAACGAGAGCTGAATGCTTAACTGCCCTTTGTACCTTTGAAAATCTCCCCTATAGTTACCTAAAACAAAATAATCGAGAAGACAGAAGTGTTTACAAGGGCAGTGCCTCACACGATCAATTATGACCTCAACTGTACATGTATTTTCAGAGCTTCATTTTGAGGTGCTTTGTGATCAAACATTTTTCATCAGTAGGGTGACCAGATAGCAATTGTGAAAAATTGTCACAGGGGGTGGAGGGTAATAGCAGCCTGTATGAGACAAAGCCCTGAATATTGGGACTGTGCCTGTAAAATCAGGACATCTGGTCACCCTACTGACCAACGATCTGAATCATACCTTGTCCTTTTACAGCCATGAATTCAGCCATCCAAGTAAACAAGAAAGATGCAACCAAAAGGACTGGAGAGGAATATCCCTTTGCCTCCAGATTACTGCTTAAAATCCCACCCTGGCTGGTAGTGGCCACAAACTGCTGGTAGTTGGGTGTCTGATAGGAAATGAATTGGAGGGAACGCAATCCAGTTCCTAGTGAGCAAGTGTGCACAACAATAAATAAATAATGGGTATTGGTCCCCTTGTGGACAATCCCAGGGAAGACGCATGGGACTGAAATGTTCTTTCACCCTCTTGAGCAGGTACCTCCTACGTCAGGTTAGAAGCATCTTAGAGTGAGATATTAAGGAAGGTTGCTTTGCCCCTGTGTGTACTGGCCATAAGGATAGTTGAACCAGTGCGAGAAGGATTTCACCTTAATTATTTATTTTATATAAAAAGACAGCAGTTTTGCACAGGTGCTGACTGAGCACGTATAAATTAATGCAGCCTCTCCATTCTCCAGGTGTCACTTTCATAACAGAATGATTACTGTTTATGGTGACACTGAGTATAATAGCAACAAGGATGAATCCTTTAACTTGTTAAACATCTAATATACCATGTTACCTTTTGCTTTATTATAGGCAGACTAGTAATGATGAAAATGCTGTTTGCAGGAAAATAAAAAAGCCTATTCCCTAATTTGTGATGCACATACAGCTCCTAAATACCAGTGAAATCTGAGTTGGTAAAATCAGGATTCAATAAAAGTAGAATATGAAAAGTCTTATTAAAAAAAGATGCCCTTATTAAATATTCCACTCTAGTTTATGACCCTGTTTGCAGTGCTATGTAAACACAGATACTGTGAGATGGATTGAGGGGACAGGATGACCTTTTTGACAGTGACATGCTATAGAAGAATGCAGACGATTCTGGTAGAATAATTTTTTTACAGCTCAAATATAAATCATACAAAATTCCTATTTCATTCATAAAAATGAAGAAGAAAAATTTCTCCTATTAAAACACTTTTTACATCCTGCTTTTTGTTTTAAGCAACTGCTAGATTCTCCAAAGAGGAGTTTTAAAATGTGTCAAAACAGATTAGCAGCCTCGGCGCCACCAGGAATAAACATTCCAGGAGCCAAGGAACAGTCTGTGTATGATTTGTAATTTCTGTCTTTGAGCTGAGTCTTTTCTATTTTGGAAATTGAAAAGACCCATGATCTGATCCTCAGCTGGTGTCAATCAGCACAATTTAATGGAGATATGCTGCTTGACACCAGCAGAAGACCTGTCCCCAAGACACTAATAAAAATAGCTCCTAAGAAAAACTTTATCAGCAGTTGTAACGCTTTGTGACATGGGTAGTTTATAGAATGGAGGAGGATCTTGCAAGCCCCGATGACTTTTGTTAGCCAGCTAGATAATTCCAGACTTGTATCTGTGCAGTTCTGGTTATCTTTAAGAAATGTGAAGCTGCCACAATGAAAAGAATAAAACATCAGACACCCTGAATAGTCACTGCTAGGAGGTTGTTTTCAAGAGAGAAAAAACTGAACTCCAAATTATTGTTTTTGTTGATTAATAAACTGTAATAGAGTTGCAGATGGTGTCATTTGTGAAAAAAATGCTCAAGATTATTCACTAAAACATGACTATGAACAACAACAAAGGGACTACCTTACTTACCAGCAAGTTGATTATTCGGAGGTATTTTTTACTCTTACTATTTCTGTTATACTCTGTGGAAAACCTCCAGATAAAAAGGAAGGCTAAAAACCATGCAATCCTTCCAAGAAGCTTTAACCATTTATAGGTTTTCTGTTGGGGAAAAAAATTAAAAAGTGACACACTGCTTTAGTTTAAACAAAAACCCACCCCAGCCTTCAGAAGAGATTGTGGTCACTTGAGGACAAAGGGTGAATCCATAAAGTTATAGCAAATTATAGTTACAGCTCATAACTTCTGTGTACAATAAACCTCTATTTATTTCAAAATCCCTCTTCTCTCAACCTCAGCTCTGTGCTCCAGAGTTTAAAAACAAACAAAAACATTGAACGGAAGATATTGATTTCCCTAAAGCATCCGAGACCCACAGATTTGTCCTGTATGCTGGAGTTTCGGGATGGAGGGACTTTTTTAATGACTAATTTAAGATTCTAAAATGCAGACGATGCATGCGACAGGGCAAGATGCATCTGCGCCTCATGCATGGAAGGATTTTCCTCCTAGAACAGACATGCAGCCAAAATAAAAAACAGGCAGACGAGAGTACAGCTGGATTCCCGAGGGGTTCAGGACTACATAAGAACACAAGAACGGCCATACTGGGTCAGACCAAAGGTCCATCCAGCCCAGTACCCTGTCTACCGACAGTGGCCAATGCCAGGTGCCCCAGAGGGAATGAACCTAACAGGTAATGATCTAGTGATCTCTCTCCTGCCATCCATCTCCACCCTCTGACAAACAAACAGAGGCTAGGGACACAATTCCTTACCCATCCTGGCTAATAGCTATTACTGGATTTAACCTCCATGAATTTATCCAGTTCTCTTTTAAACCCTGTTATAGTCCTAGCCTTCACAACCTCCTCAGGCAAGGAGTTCCACAGGGTTGACTGTGCGCTGCATGAAGAAGAACTTCCTTTTATTTGTTTTAAACCTGCTACCCATTACTTTCATTTGGTGGCCCCTAGCTTTTATATTATGGGAACCAGTAAATAACTTTTCCTCATTCACTTTCTCCACACCACTCACGATTTTATATACCTCTATCATATCCCCCCTTAGTCTCCTCTTTTCCAAGCTGAAAAGCCCTAGCCTCTTTAATCTCTCCTCATATGGGACCCGTTCCAAACCCCTAATCATTTTAGTTGCCCTTTTCGAATGCCAGTATATCTTTTTTGAGATGAGAGGACCACATCTGTACGCAGTATTCAAGATGTGGGCGTACTGTGGATTTATATCTTCAGAGAACTATCCACGACTCCAAGATTTTTCTCCTGATTAGTTGTAGCTAAATTAGCCCCCATCATATTGTATGTACAGTTGGGGATATTTTTTCCAATGTGCATTACTTTACATTTATCCACATTCAATTTCATTTGCCATTTTGTTGCCCAATCACTTAGTTTTGTGAGATCTTTTTGAAGCTCTTCACAGTCTGCTTTGGTCTTAACTATCTTGAGCAGTTTAGTATCATCTGCAAACTTTACCACCTCACTGTTTAACCCCTTCTCCAGATCATTTATGAATAAGTTGAATAGGATTGGTCCTAGGACTGACCCTTGGGCAACTTATGTCCTTATGTTTTAAAGGGACTACCCTTTAAAAGCCAGTAGACTGGGTTATCCAAAGAGATGGCAAACCAGACATTTTCTGATGACGTGTGATTCTATCTTCTTAATCCCACTGCCCTTCAGTAAGGCCCAGAGCTGAAATCCTTACTATTACACATTGATCTACATACCTGTGGTTATTATTGTGCTTTACCAAATTATGCTTTGATCTGATACCTTTTAATTACATTGAAATTGATTGAGCAGTTTTAGCAATGACTTCTCAATATTTGTGCTATTTTTAAGGAGGTTGAATGCTGTTAAATTAAATATTGCGCACTTAACTGTCAATAAAAGCTGACTGTGAAAAATAACAGGGAGCAGAGTCTGAACACAATAATATCAATGAGCTTTGATGCAAGCTACTGGGAAAACACACGGGCAGCCCTTGCATCTAAGTGTGCCACATAACCTCAACCATTGACCCCTGCTTTATGGAGTTTCATTTCACTCTGGCCTGAATGTCTACATAAGAATCACTTTTCTTTTAAGCATAATTCCTAACCACATAAAAATCTATTCAATAATTTAAAGAAACAAAACCACAATGTTTAACACTTGTTTTGTGAAACTGCTGTGTTCTTATAACTTGAAACCTTACTGGTCCTAAGACACAATATGAACAATTAAAAGAAATCAATCAGAAAGGACAAGTCAAGAATGGACATATGAATATCTGCTTGTTATATTTTCTTTAGTAGCAATACAATGTTATGTTAATCTACAGTATGGATCAAATTGTTACAATAAATGGGTTTAAATTAATGAAAGTCCTCTAAGCAGATAAAGTCTAGCAAAACAATAATCCAGATATTTTAAATATTTACTTGAGACGTCTGAACAGCTTCTACAGGGGAAAATACTGTCTAAAAATATCTTTATTTACCTGAGATATCTTTATTTACCTGAGATTTGAACAGCTTTGGGCAAATAAAGTATGTTTTATTATGCTTCCTAAGAGATTTTATTTTTGTTGAAGGAGGAAACACTGAGTACCATTTGAATTTTTTTTAATTACATGCAAAAACCTTTCAAATATTTATGTCACAAACTAAAGAAATGCAGGAAACACAAAGAAAAGGGCCCTTTGTCCCTAGTTCAGGATACTGAGCTCTTCTATTTTAAATAATCATCTTGTTTTATCTACCTTCATTTAAACACACCAATTAAAAATGCATAACTTTTTAATTGATGCAACAGAGACCACTGGCAAGGTTATTACACTGCCGGCCGCGACTTCAGCCTGACCTCATTTCTTTATCAGTGGGGTAGAACGCATCTAAAATGGAACAATTTTATTTTGTTCTGTATACTGCACCCTACAGCTACTTGTCATTTGATTTAAGGTCAGAAAAGGATTTCTGTCTGTTATGGTGGGAATAATGAAAAACAGGCAGAAAATCAGTTTCCAAATTTTTTCTCTCTTCAATGGACAACCCAACAAATTAGTAACAGAAATACAGATAAAGACGCTTAGTGTTTAAAACCAGAAAGCAAATTATTGGGAGAAAAAACGGCTGTGACTCCATGTGCTGCATGGATCAGAGGGGTAGCTGAGTTAGTCTGGATCTGTAAAAGCGGCAGAGAGTCCTGTGGCACCTTATAGACTAACAGATGTATCGGAGCATAAGCTTTCATGGGTGAATACCCACTTTGTTGGATGCTTTCGGACCCACGAAAGCTCATGCTCCAATACGTCTGTTAGTCTATAAGGTGCCACAGGACTCTTTGCCTCGTGTGCTGCATGTTACTGGAGTCAAAACGATAGCACAATTCTTTGAACACAGTACTGTACTTAAGACTATAGAGCAGCAAAGCCTGTTTCCTAGGACAAGGGCAGGACAGGATTAGTTACAAAACAGGCACCAAACATGGTTTATCAGCAGACAGGAAAGTCCTGAAATGCTCTCTAACTACCCAAGCGCCCACAAGCATGGCTCAACAAGCAGAGGAAACAGGGTCGGTATTATTCTTTTATATCCTACCCTGAGACACTAATGGGTTCTGCAGCCCTTCTTCTTAACTGGGGACTGGATTATTTGAGCTGCAGATAGATGTCACTAGGGAATATAACCTGCAGGAAGGGTTAGCTCTTCCTGACTTCTTCCTCACCACCAGGAGGATCTTCCACTTTCTTTACACTTTATTCCTCACCTCTCAAATACCTCTCTCTAACCAAAGAGAATTGGACCGTTCTCCTCTCCCTTCAGAGACCATCATCGCTGCTCCTTAACAACAGTGGGGTTGGCTGGAAGGAATTCCTATTGTGGGAAATGAAGTTTCACTTGGAATAAGCATTAGAGTGGAGATTTTCAACTCTGACCAAGGGAATTAGTCACACCATTTCCATTAGTTTCAACAGAAGTTGAGACTAAATCCACTACCTGGTTTAGAAAATCATAGAATCATAGAATATCAGGGTTGGAAGGGACCCCAGAAGGTCATCTAGTCCAACCCCCTGCTCAAAGCAGGACCAATTCCCAGTTAAATCATCCCAGCCAGGGCTTTGTCAAGCCTGACCTTAAAAATCTCTAATTTCTCTAAAATCTCAACCTACAGGATTATTCTTCTCCTGTGGAGGAAGAAATGTAAATATGGGATGAGAAAATAAAATCCCAGAGTCCATCCCAACCAGATCACTGATTAAAGTGATGAATAACACATTCTTACAAGTTCAGGCTGCTTATGCCAAATGGAAGGAGTGCTCTGAAACTCTCCATATTTGAGTAACTATGACAAAATTGGACAGATTGGTCCAAATACCTCCCCCTGCTATAACTCCACTGAATTACACCGGTGTTCAATTGATCCACAATGTTTAGAAGTTACTCAGTTTAACATGCACGTTTGTGTTTATTTGCTCAGGATGAGGCTCTAGATTATGACAACACAAATGTCCGTGAGTTTTCCACATGCCAGAGTACTTTGGTTGCTTTCTAGTGCCATTTTCGTCCACAAAGCTTTATGATTTGATCATTAGGAAACTTTGATTGCTGTGACAGTTTTGGAGACTAAATTATTCCTTTCACACACTACTTAAGGGAAACTGGCTATTTCTTTTTTATCCTGTAAAGGTCTATATTATATATTATATTACTGACCAAACATGAACAAACATCTCCATGTGTACTCCACCAGGAGAAAGCTATTCTTCAGTATCTCTACTCCGACCACTAGCTATTTATTTATAAGGAACCCCCAGCAATATGACCCCTCCTCGGCACTTAAAGGCAATAAACTTTGAATTTCACAAGTAATTTTTCACAAATATTTCACTTCAGTTTGTAATTTCATGTTTAATGGACTTCAGGACATTGGTCTGTTTAAAAGCATTTTAGAGCATAAAGAGTTCCATAAAAAAGGGTTAAATATAGGTAATGGTCAGTCCAATAACAGGAGACACACAATTGGGTTTGAGATTTTAAAAAAAAACCAACAACTCTTTCATACAGTGACATTACTAACTTCACAAAGTTTATGATTCAAGTACTGAAGTACACAAACAAAAGAAAAACTCATCTGTTAAATGCTTGACAAGAGCTTTAGTTTAAAAATGTATTTCTGCAATTTTTTCATCTCACTGCCTTATGTAATTTTCCTGTTGCCTGCCATAACACCTACTATTGGAGTAGTCATATTCAGTAGTGGACCTTCTTGCTAATAAGCATGGGCATGTGGTTATTTATAACTCCAGATCTGCTAAGGCCAGTGGTTCTAAACATAATTTTTCTTAAGAGCAGCAGAAGCAGTTTTTAAGAGAATTAACTATCCAAACACTATATTACTACTATATCAAAGGAGATGAGAGTGATACCTTAAGTCACGCCAATTCTTACAATTTTATTTTGGGTCCCATGGGGAGCTGTGCTACTGCATATATATAGCTTATTTTTTGGACTACAGCAATATATTTGCCTGAGAAAGGGATTCAAAATATTAACGAAAGCAGCAATTTATCCAAAATTGTTTGTAGACAAGGCAGTGAACTGCTAGGAAGCATGTGCCCATCAGAACATCACAAACTACTGCATAATAGCTGAGCTTTGAAAACCAGCCACCACATTCATTGCAGAGGAGAGTGAGCTGTGCATGTGATTTCTAGAATGCTATCATCATGGAAATTTTAGCAGGTACATACATTTACTGTGACTTTTAATGGCTTCTTAACATGAAGAATTAAGTGAAAACAAAACACTTAGCCCTAATCCAACATCCCTGTTCCCAGCCGTCTCGGGCACAAACCTATGCCAAGGTGACGGCCTTACATGGGATTTTTCAAAATGCTCAAGTGACTTGGGAGCACTATTCCAACTGACTTTAATTGCAGCTTGCATTCTTAAGTCAATTAGGTACGTTTGGAAATCCCACATGTGCTCCATTTTAGAAGGGGTTTGAGATCCAAAAAGTACCTCCAAATTGCAACCCTCTTGACAAAAAGATGAGCAAGCTCCCTGCATACTGTGGGGAGAAAAACTTTCCCTACTTCAGCCTCACGATTCTCCATGCATAGCAGCATCTCATCTCATTCAGATTAAGCTTCAGGTCAGTTTGCTCGCCCACAAGTGACTGTCTCAGCCAAACACTGGGAATGCAAAGACCTAGCTCCATTTAGGTCTGATAAAAATGAGAAAGATCTATGGCCCATTCATGTACTGCTCACATCTCCACGAAAAGCCCAGAAGCCTTGCTATAGGCCCACACAGAGACCCCAGAACCATGCAATACTTCACAAGACCTCCCTCATGGCCAGAGGAGTGATCACTCCAACCGTGCTCTGGGATCCCGCAGTCAAGAACGAATGGAACTATACCGGAGCAACATCATCCACTCTAGTTGGGTTCCACATATGCACCAGCAGGGTCTCCCAAGTACAACCCCAAGTCTTCCCCACTAAACCATCTTCTCTCTCCTTTTTCTGGCTCCTTTTCCCTGTCATTGCTCCAGCAGCAAGTCTCACATTCTTTTCTTCATAATAACCACAGTTAGAAAAAAAAAAAGGGGGGGGGGGAATTGTTTCTCTCACACACACAAAATTGCTAACTGTCCTTTCTCTTTTAACCTGTGACCCTTCTGGTACCCAGAGAGAAGGGCAATTTATCTAAGGCTGGTCCTCTCTGACCTAACATCCGTGCTGCCAGACCAACTCCGAACATGAAGAGCAATATCTCTGGCAGTTTAATTCAATTTAGATTACACAAAACACATGTATTCTATGGTATAAGAGAGGAAAATACCTATAGAAAATAAGAGGTTGTTAAGCACACTCCAGGGTGTATATGGCTCATTATTTTCACCAGCAAGAGACACGAAGAGTCCCCTCTACAGAAGGGGATGTTCCCCACTCCTTTGCCCAGATTCTTGGTTAATCCCAATCCCCATTCTGCTTTGCAGCTGTTATGACTAAAAGACTTCTCAATGGATAGATAGTGGAAAGCAATTGGAGATACTTCAGACAGTATTCAAAAAGGGTTAGTCTGGGTCAGGTCCTTGACTCAAGGACTATGCGCTTCTTCGGGCTAGATTCTGACTCCATGTCTGTGCAAGAGAGTAAGGAACAGTCAGAAAAGCCCTTACCTGTGTAAGAGCTAATCCAGATCTTAGGTCCAGGCACATAAGAGCAATGGGGACTATTCAGTTGTTGACTCCTTCGCTGGAGCAAGTGGTCCGGGAGGAGAGGGAAATGGGTGGAGCCTTTGCTCCCCCACTTCCAACTCAGTATATGGGGGAACATTTAATTAACTTCTGGTTCAGGTTAGCAGTAAGATACCAACCTTTCAGGAGCAGGGAGGAATTGACTCAATGGGAGGTCTCTGAGGCACAGAACCTTCCAAGGCTACTCCTTGCTGCAGTTGAAACATCAGCCCTCAAGCCAAAATCTAGCTCCTCAGTGTTTTCCTGTCTCTACTGCACCTCCCTAGAAGCAATTGCTTCTAAATTAACATGTAAATAAATGAATGTTGCTTACTGTTCAGTGAGTGACTGGGGCTTTCCCCACCATTCTAGATTAACAAAATACAAAATTAATCATCATTGAAGGCCTGGTTTTCTGCAGGCAGTATGGTGCTGCAATCTCACTAGGGGTGTGGATAAGATTCCCCAATAGCTTGCTGAACAAGATTCCATTAAATCACATTAAGTATCAGAATTGTTGCCACTAGCCAGTCAGGAGCATTATTTCTGTCATTTTCCAATAAGACAGGACATGGCTGGCTGGGCGGGTGCTGATTCTGAGGCTCAGTCTGCCCAGAGATCAGATGATCTGTCAAGAGTCAGGACATGTTTCGGGGAAACAGGAAGAAATAAGCTCATGGTATCATTTCAGCTACTATAGAAGCATATGTGACCAGAAAGGTAGGTGGCAGTCACCATGCCTGTAGCAGGGGCGCACTGTAGCTGTGCAGAGTCTGGATGCAGAGGGACTGCAGAGCCAAGGAACTAGGAACTTTTAGACCTAACTTATCAAAGGTGACGAATGAATTTGGGTGCCCAAGCTGAGAGAACACCTTTGAGAATTAGTTGGGCACCTCGTAATCATGTCACTTGATAATTGAGGCTTAAAGTAATTAGACCTCTTTTGGAGTATGTCTTCAATTCCCCTTTCTTTTGCACTCTGAACAAGCAAATATGGGCCAGGAATAGCTGGGTTGCCCACGTACATGCTGCGGAATTTCAAGATCCATTCACAAAGCGAAATGGATCAATCAACACACAACATTTGCAAGAACATACCAGTTTGCTGGGGCGAGGGGGAGGTGTTTCCCAGTGGGAAAAGGACAAAGTATTAAAAATGTAATGGTAAAAAGTAACAAGGGCAGAGAAAGTCATATGTAAACAGATGCCACCTTTGGTGGGTCATTTAAATTTTGCCTGCAGGGTATATTTACAGCATCCTCAGCAAAGATAAAGAAGCCCAATCACTTTACCTTAAGTCAGTAAAAGGGGATTCAGGCATGTGAGTGGAAGGTATATTTGGAAAGAATGAATAGAACAGCAACATTGGAAAGATTCGTTACCCAAAAGATTTGCAGCTGCTTGTAGACCCAGTGGGAAGAGGACAGTTTAAGGATTCCTGTTATTGTGACTGACCTAAAAAATTAGAGGAAAGTGAGAACAGCAATAAGTTTCCACCCCACAGATTTAGATCTCAAGGTACAGAATTTTGTTTCACCTGAGAGGGCCAGAGGCCTGTTGAATTTGATAGCTGGGGAGCAGGTGCATGCAGCATGGTACACCGCCACAGGAGAGACTCGAACTAGAAGCCTCATGGTCCCAGCACAGCAACTCTACTGCATGAGCTCTGAAGAGACTGTCTCTCTAAGCCAGTGGCACAGCGACTTCTAGGTCACTTCTGCCTAGCTTGTGACTGAGAACAGAGTCATGCATATGCAGTACGGTAAGCAGCTGTGTTTTGTTTTTAAATGAGAGTAAGCAGGTCCATGTGGGTAAGAAACAAGAGAAAGGAATCTGATGTGAAGAATTTAGACAGTGATTCCAGGAGAGGAGAATCATAGAAATGTTGGGCTAGAAGGGGACCTCGAGAAGTCATCAAGTCCAGCCCCCAGCACTGCGGCAGGACCAAGTAAACCTAGACCAGCCCCTGACCCGTGTTTGTCTAATCCGTTTTTTGAAACTTCCAATGATGGGATTTCACAACCTTTCTTGGAAGCAATTCCAGACCTTAGCTACTCTTATAATTTGAAAGTTTTCCCTAATATCTAACCTAAATCTCCACGGGTGCAGATTAAAGCCCATTATTTCTTGTCCTATCTTCAGTGGACATGAAGAACAATTGATCACTGTCTTCTTTATCGAAGTCCTTAACATATTTAAAGACTTATCAGATCCCCCTTAATCTTTTCTTAAGATTAAACATGCCCAGGTTTTTTTTGTTTTTGTTTTTTAAAACCTTTCCTCATTTAACCCTTCTAAAACCTTTCATCATTTCTGTTGCTCTCCTCTGGACTCTCCAACTTGTGCACAGCTTTCCTAAAGTCTGCTGCCTAGAACAAGACACAGGACTCCAGCTGAGGCCTCACCAGGGTTGAGTACAGCAGGATGATTACCCCCAGTCTTACAGACAACACTCCTGTTAACACACCCCAGAACACTAGCCTTTTTTCCACAGCTGCATCACGTGATTGACATATTCAGTTTGTGATCTACTACACCGCGCCAATCCTTCTCAGCAGTACTACCATCTCCCCGGTTATTCCTAATTCTGTAGTTGGGCATCTGATTTTTCCTTCTTAAGTGAAGTGCCTTGCACTTGTCTTTATTGAACTTTATCTTGCTGAATTCACATCTATTCTCCAATTTGTTGAGGTCATTTTGTGTTCTAATCCTGTCCTCCAAAGAGCCTGGAACCCCTCCCATCTTGGTGTCATCTGCAAATGTTATAAGCATACTCTCCACTCCATTATCTAAGTCATTCATGAAAATATTGAATTGTAGCTGGACACCACTAGATATAGCCTCCCAGTTTGACAGTGAACCACTGATAACTACTTTGTGAATAGTCTTTCAATCAGTTGTGCACCCACATTATAGTAATTTCATCTAGACCACATTTCCCTAGTTTGCTTACGAGAATGTCATGTGGAACTATGTCAAAAGTCATACTAAAAATCAAATTTATCCCATCTGCTGCTTCCCCCTATCCAGTAGGTCAGTAACCCTGTCAAAGAAGGAAATTAGGTTGGTTTGCCATGATTTGTTCTTGAAAAAAATCCATGCTGGCTATTCCTTTTAACCCTATTATCCTCCAGGTGTACAATCAGTATGTAAGCAATAATGTGTTCCAGTATCTTTCTGGGTATCAAAGTAAGGCTTGCTGGTCTATCATTCCCTGGGTCCTCTTTGTTCCATTTTTTAAAGACAGGTGCTACGCTTGCCCTTCTCCAGTCCTCTGTGACCTCACCACTCCTCCATGAGTTCTCAAAGATAAGTGCTAACATTTCTGAGATTGCTTCAGCTAGTTGCTTAAGTCATCCTTAAGGATGACTCATCAGAGCCTGCTGACTTGAATATATCTAACTTATCAAAATGCTCTTTAACCTCTTCTTTCCCTATTTTGGCTTGCATTCCTTCCCCCCTCTTTAATATTGTGTTGAGTATCTGGTCACCATTAAGCTTTTTAGTGGAGACTGATGCAAAATAGGCTTTAAACCCCTCAACTTTCTTGATACCACCACTTATTAGCTCTCCTTCCCCACTTAGTAGAGGGCCTATGCTTTCCTTCATCTTTCTTTTGCTCCTTATGTATTTAAAGAACCTCTTCTTATTGCCTTTATGTCCCTTGCTAGGTGTAAATCATTTTGTACCTTAGCCTTTCTGATTTAAATGCAAGCGTGTTAGAGCAAGAAAGAAATTTTACTGTTCTAGGCAGTTTTTGGCATGGTCCTTGAGGGGAAAAAAAAGGAAGGTTCTTCTACCTCCTAAAAAGAGGACAAATTAAAGGGAGGGTTGAGGTGTGAGGATATTAGCACGTGCATTACCTCAGGGAGTTTGAGAATGTTATATTAGGCCAGAGGGTACTGGTGTCATGTCACCCATGAGAGCGTAATTTTTCCTTCTTCTTGACCTTAGCAGAACACAACCAAATATGAACTCATTTGTTTATACACAGAGAGGAGCCACTGTCACATTTTCAATCCATTCAGGTTTTTGAGACATGATTAGGAGACGCAGTTTCATGGGATTCTTTCTAAACTGCATTGCTAAAAACAAAGCCATAAGAGAGAACAGTTCCTATCCGGAGTCCATTTGTAAAAAGCAAAATGTAATACTAAAACATTTACACTCCACAGTTAACTACACTAGAGAAGCCCTGGGCTCCAATGCTGGTTTCAGATGTTTGATTCTGCTAGGAAAAGTTTTAGCTCAAAGACATTTTTTTAATTAAGAGGCACATGGGCATAATATACATTTAAGTCCGAGGAAAGCAACAATGTATCATAAAACAATTTATCTTTTTGGCTTTCTTAGCATTATGCATTAAATTTGATGTGCATTTAATAAAATATATTCTGGTATTTGTTTTGTAAAGCAGAGGAGAAAAAAGCCATCAATCCACTGATGCCCTGTACTTTCATGATATTTCAGCTTCTTGTGCATTAGGGGACACATCAATGAGAAATATGGAATGTTTTACATTGCAATTAGAAGCAGGCCAAGTAATAAAGAATTAAAAAGGCCGGCATCCTGCCTTCACTACAGCTTCATCCATGCTACACTGTCACACCTTCTAAAGAGAGACAAAATCTTCTAGTGTAGACAGAGCCTAAAAGATGAGCACAGATAGAATGCACCAAAGAAAGTGTAATTTAGGCCCTGATTACATTAACTTTCTGCATGTGAGTAGCCTCCTTACGCTCTCTCTTTTATCTGTTGCAAGAATGGAAAAGGCAGCATTCGATGGATGATGGGAGTTAGCGTGACAGAGGCTCACAGAAACAGTGCGCTTTCAGAAGTGATTCGAATGAGAAAGGGGCACAGGCCTGGATCACTGGGATTGGGATGTCACTCGATTTATACAGGTTGACATGGTAGAAGGTATAGAGACCAGAGTGAAAAAAGGAGATACCTAGTCTGCAATCCTGCAAACGTGTGCAGTACTCACCTAATCAAAAGGTAAGCAAATGCGTTAAGTATTTGCAGGATCAGGGCCTTAGTTCTAAGTGCAGTTTAGATGGGGACAAAATGTAGCAAGTACTAATCTGTCCCAAAAAACACTCACACAAACCCATCCTCTAGACTTTTACTACAGAACGCACAAAAACAGGCTGAGTGCCTATGTGGTGAATGCAACTTGCCAGACTAATGAGCTATTTATAGCACACAAGCCCTTACATAATTAGATCTCAACAATTTACAGTACAAGCCTGTACACAGCGTCATAATCTATCCAGATATGATCACCTGCATTAATATAATAGTTTTAAATGTTTGAAAGCTAATGCATACATTAAAACCAAGGATTACAATTACTGTATTTGAGCCTTAAGCAAATGAACTGTATAGCACTGTTCTATACTAATGAGAAAAGCTTTGTACACTTGTACACACACACACACAAAATAGGTATTTTCTCCCAGGTCATTGTATTTAAAGCATTTAGCTTTTGTGGTTTTGAAGGCCACTCCTTTACAAAAGTATATTTGTGTCCTTTGGAACTCAGCACAGGTGTCAGTGTTTCTACAATGTATTCGACATCTTTCTAGAATCATGAAGCACCACTTAAAATTAACTGTAGGCTGCACAATTCCCAGTGGTTTACCACAAGGAATTTACTTAGTTATTTTAAATTTCTGTAAACAGTTAAACTGTATGTACCCACACAATTGTGCTACCATTTTAAATCAAAGTAACACTTTTTGATTTGCAGTCATTCTGACTGGACATAGAAACTGTAGGTTGTACATAAAAGCTATTAAACAGGATGAAGTTGACAAATGCATATCTCAAGTTTATTTTTTCATATTAAAGCCCAGATCTGAATTGCCAGTTTTGAAGTTAAAGTAAAAAAGAAAAACTTAAAGAGAGATCCAGATAACTTTCCAATGCATTAGTGCTTAAAAATAAAAGTTTTTTTGAACTTGTTCCTGATAGATGCTTTTAGCAATTTCTATGAAAATATCTCTCAGGGGGAAGTACTTCTATTTACATGTATTTGTATGGCAAAGACCAGAAACAATTTCAATATCTAGTGCAGATGCCAAGCCTCTCTGCTTTTTTAAAAATAGCCTGGATCAGTTTTAACAATTCTCTTCCCACTCTGAAGAACCCTGTTCAGGTCACCACAAAATGGTGTCTTTTCAGCGTTAAGTCATTTTTAACTTTGAAATACATTGAAATCTGGAATAATTTTAATTCCATTTTACTTTAACCTCCTACCCCAACCCCCAAAGTACAATTTCAGCTGCACAATGAGCAAAAGTGGATTCTAATCCGATACGCATATGGCCACTCCTTTTGATTCATGGTCTCTTGTATTCCCCTAGCTATGGGATGTCATGTCCTTTATTTTCACTGCAGCATACCAGGAACACAGAAGAGATTTTCATTTTCACTAGTATTACTCTCCCTGTTAGCACCTTGCAACACTTTGTAGCTAGTACTTATTCCCTGCAAGCAGACAGGTTTCATACCCCATAACACAGCAGCACATACAGAGTAGGTTACTATAGAGAATACCTGCTTTCCAGTATTTGTTTTTATTTAGCTTCCTCGGTGTCTTAAACAACAGTTTGAAAGCAGGACTGCACTTCAAAACAAATCAACAGAAACTTGCCCCTAGCTTTCTTCTGAGCAAGCTGTTGCAAGGGCTTATCTTGTTATTAGGACTTTCTATCCTTGCATCTTGCTTTCCCTTCACTGGGCCTCTCTGCCTGCTACCTACACTAAGCGGGATTTAACAAGACCCACCTGACATGACAGCCTGGGTGAATCAGCAGAATAACTTTCTGCACCTGCACACAGGTAAGATTTCTCCTAGTCCCTTTAAAAGCAAGGCCACCGTTTAGGAGCTCTTCCTCACAAGGCCCAGAGCCTTTTCCCAGTCACACTCCCTCTTGGTTTTGTTTCTTGCTCATTGATTACTTGTACATACATTTCATTCAGCTGCTCTAAAAGGCGTGTCCCTCTCCCAGCAACACATCTTAATTGATAACACACTGTAAATGCTTCAGAAGCTGATTGCCATTCTCCTTGTGCTTCCAGGCTTCAAATCTTGACTTCAATCTGATCGCCTAGACAGTTCATATAAACAACAAAAAGCTGTAGTATTAGCACTCATGATGTGCAACTGACACAAGGAATCCTTCCCAGCTTGAAAAAGTTTCTATTTATACTTGCCCTAGACTTCCTCCTCTGTAATTTATAACCCAGCATGCTAGTTTTCTTAGCCATATTCGCTTCCTGCAGAATTACAAATGGGCCATACTGTAAGACAGTGTAAATTAGTAAATTAGAAGACAATAGACCTATGGCAGTCTACACAAACTGAAGATCTGCTCCAGTATTTCTGAAGTTTCACAGACAGGTTTAGATTCCTAATCTCAGAACAGCGTCACTGCCTCAAATAGGAAGCAAAATGTCCCCTCCATTTGTTTACACAAGGAAAGCAACAGGTCTAGTGGCTATAGCAGTGGATCTATGGGGTTTACTCAAAACTTTAAAACGGACTCACTGGGTGGGTTTGGATGTCTCCCCCATCTGTAACATGAGGATTTACCCACCCCTTTGTAAAGCAGTTAGAAATAGTTTGATAAAAAGTTCTACATAAATGTAAGTTAACACCCTGTGAAAGCTTCTCTGTGTGTGTGTCCAGTAAGGCAGAGCTAGGATTACATTAGATGTTACTGCAGAGAAAATGATTTATTCAGTGATGGAAGAGGGCACGGGGCTTACACACCAATGAAAAAAAAGCTCAGAACTCAGATTAGACACTGGGGTTGGCGTGTGCGCCTATTGCTAACCTGTGGCGGGACAATGGAGCCTGCATGGGGTGATTGCTTGCACTGCTTGTGGCTGGTGGTGTCGGGGAGCTGACCACTGGCAGGCAAACACAAGACTTCCTCACACTAAGGGCAGGTGGTGGTAAGGTGCCCCACTTTCCTGGGTTGCCCTAAGTGACAAAATATCCCTGGCCGGTTCACTGACACACCAGCAGCTCTTGCTGCTCCTACAATCAAATTCATTCCACCAGCCATCTTCTTGCTCTAGCAATCAAGATGTTTTCATGGATTTGGGACCTTCCAATAAGAGCAGAGGGTTACGCTGAGCAATCCACTTTCGCTATCACCTCCAACTAAAATCAATACAGATCGATAAAAGCAGTTCCACTCTCACAGCTCTATAACCAGAATATGGAGCGTTGCTTTTTTTAAATGGAAAAAAAGTTAAGTGTCCACAGGTCTCAAGAAACAAATGCAGCTGATAAATTAAAAAAGGAACCCTCCATCCATTCCACAGGGCTGAAACACAACACTTTACAAGTTCATTAGAGAAGGAAATGGGCAGCAATCTTAATTTCCAAATAAAAGCAGATCTTTATTGGAAAAGGGACTAGTGCTTCAAACCTTATCTTCCAGGCTACAAAAGGTTTTAATTATAGCATTCATATAATCTCTAAATGCAAACCTTTGCAAGGAACTGTGACTAAAACCGTAGGCACTAGTCATAAAATTTCAGCAAATGCTTTATTTAAACAACGTTAATAGGGCTATCCCCCAATTCCTCATAGTCACTGGCATGTAGAGAAAGGAGAAATGCCTTGCTGATAACAATGAAAAAAAGATAATGAAGACATTGCACAACACAGCATTTGGTATTCTTTCCAGGTAAGATATATCCATTCCCTATGTGCTTACATAAAGACTTACCTGAACCTTTTGCTTAGTTGCCATGTGATTACTCTTCCCTCCCCAAAAAATCAGATTCCACAATCACTGGGAGCCAGACGTTTTTAGAAATAAGGTAGTAATATTCGGCAGTCTGAAGCAAGAATGTTAGAGAGTTTAATCCCACAGACTTGAAAGTAAGATAAACAGTACGAATCCAAAACTGAAAAATCAATGCAGCCAGAGAACAGAAATGATTCAGACATGAATGATCCAAATACTTTGGTGGCTAGAATCGCATTATTCCTGTTTGTATGCAAGGGAACGACAAAGAATGGAAAAGTGCAACCTCGCCTATACCTAAGTGTCAATAGTTTATAAATCAGTTAACCATTTGTAAAGTTTGTAATTTGTGCCACTTAATCTCTTCTAAGTAGTGGTTTATGTTTCCAGTTAACTACACTACAGCCAGTGCAGGTTATGTGGCTCAGTGGAATACTAAATATACCTCTCTTTTCAGAAACATAAGGGAGCGTCACATTTCTGAAGCCTGGCCCTCTTATCAACTTTCCCAAAATTCAATTTACCCACCCAACCACACACACATTAATTGTAAATGGGTTCCACGACACAACCTCTGAACACTCCCTGCCGATCTCACAGGGGCTGTGAGGATATGGAACAGTAAAAAGAGTGTCAAGTAACATTATACTCAATAGCCGAAATGCACTTTTCAACCTGTGCTATAGCACCACTGCAGCGGTCTGAGGCCTATGATATGGTGTGTGCCAAGATCATGCCCCATGGTCATTCACTTTCCAGAGACATTCACCTTAGAACATATACATGCCCACACACACAGCAGAACTTGCTGGCTGTTATACAATGATCTGTTATGTTGACCTCTGGCATGAAATAACTTGACTCACTGCCTGTAAACAAATGATCATTTGCCTTCCCTTTTTACAGACTTCAGCAGCAATGAACTTTAGCAGGGTGTGTAACCCATGTCAGAACTGTATGGGGTCTTTCCCCAGTCCCTGATTTGTTTAGATGCATTTCCCCAGGTCTGTGACTCTGTCTCTATACGGCTGATCATCACAGTAGCTGAGCAGCTACAATCCCCACCTCACTGCCAATCTCAGAATAAAACCACGTGATTCAATTTCTTCTCCCCTGTCCTGAGACAATCAGGTGGATTTATTTTCTCAGATGATAATTCCTTTGTCTCTCTCTTTCTCCTCCTTCATTGTAATTTTTGTTGTGGCTGTGGAAAAGCAAACTGAAGATATGAGTTTTACATGTTAATCTGAAAGCACTGCAACACATGGCCATTCTAGCCATCTTCAGAAGAGAATTCCAGAGGCCTATGACCTACTGACTTCTTAAGACGCTAATAGGCCTAATAGTCTGTCTTCTGATGGTAGAAATACATAAAAAACGGCAAATGATAGTACCCTCAGATAAAACTTTTCTGAATATTCTGGAATTAAAACAAAGATGGAGGGCTCCTCCTGTAACTCTGCACTCCACGCAGTTAGGGCATCAGCTGCATATAATGAATGCATGGCCAGCTAAGCAGCAGAGTAATCAAAAACATTTTTGAGTGCCCCATCAATCTTCTTATCCATTGCGTCTCTAGGGCAAAACTGCCTTCTCGGAGCAAAGATTTGCTGGAGCCTGAGCAACCTGATGGATCTACTTGTATAGAGAAACAGAGAATGTTGTACCTTAGGTAATGTATATAAAACTTTGCCATGTTAGCAAGAAAAGAAAATCTGGTTTCCTTAATTCCCAGCGCAACTGCAAAGACAGTACAGTGAAGTGAATTAGCAGAATTCCTCAACCGTATTATTTCACAGACCACTGATAGTTCTTCCCACCCGCTATTTTTTTTTTTTTATTAAAGGGGAAAAAAAAGCTTTGGACAATAGAGAAATTTTGCCCTATAAGCCTGATCCTCTGCAATTGTATTATCTTGAGCTGTGATCTTGCATCAAGATCTCACAAGCTAAATAAGGTCAAGCCTGTTCCAACACTTGATGAGAGCCCCTGCCAGGAAAACCTGGATGCTTCACTTCAGAAGGTGGCATTCTTCCCCTGAAGATAGTACTAAACGAGCACCCCAGTATGTTATTCAAAAGCAAACAGAGGCACTGACCATGACTCCTCATTTAAAATCCAATGGCACTTGGGGGGGCAGGGGTGGAAACAGTTTTACCTATCCATATGGCACCTAACAGCACTGTGTTTTTACCCATTACAGTATTTCAGTCTCACCTTTCGCCAGGCTTTATATTGCAATCTGAACTTGATCACTGCTTAAAATATTATACAAGTTATCCTGTAAATGTGAACTGTCATTTCTATTTAAAAAGTATTCCCATTTTTGAATGTATATGCTGAAATACTTAAAATAGCTAACCCATCGATAAAGCTTAATTTAAATAAACGCATGTTTTCACTTTATTGTAAATATTCTTGTGGATTAAATAAGGGTTCAGCTGCAGCCAAAGTAAGTTAAACGTTTACTTTCTATTAAAACATCTAAATCATATGATTAAAAACCTGTTTTACATTTAATACAAAGGAACGTTCAAATCAGCACAGTAACAGCTTAACTGGTATTTAATGCCAAGGAGTTCTGATGTTGAGAGGTAATCAGTTTATGGAGGGAGGGATTTCTTTAAACTCCTAAAAAGGGGAAAATACACACTTGAACAAATCTTTTAATTATAATATTTTCTAAAGAACTCCTTCCAAAGCCTTTTTCCTGTCAAGTCTAATAGGCTTTCTTTAAGAGACAGCTCTTGCCCCAGATTTACTGGTAAAATATTTTTACTGTTTCTACTTAGTGTTTTGCTTGTTAGTTTTAGATGCTTTTTCATTTTTATTTTATTTAAGAGGATAAAGGGGAGTTGTGTATCACAGGTGAAGGTTCTATATAGATAACAAAGGTTCTAACGACAGTTAAAATACTGTGTTAAATGTCACCCAGGCAATGTGAAAGTTTTTATGTACAGAGAACAAGTTTAAATTATTAATGACCATACACACGGTCTTGTGCTACCAAATGGTAACTGGTTATTGCTGAGCAGAAATTCACTGTGGAGTAGATGCAGCTTCCAATTTTACATAATCATATAATCCAAACCCATTTATCTACAACAGGCTGTAATTAACTTAAAATTCATAAACGTAGGTGAAATGTTTGATTTTCGTTATACAATTCCTTTAATAAGACAAAGCTCACACATCAATATTTATCACCATCCTTTCACATTATTGATTAACTAAACCTCATGGTTATTTGTCCCATCAAAAGGCTCAAGTTGTACAGTTTAAAAGTGAGTGACAACAACCTCCCCCCCACCACAATATAATGTAAACCTTCTTATCTGCTGGAGGTGGACTTTTATCCAAAAATGTGATATCAGAAAATCACGTAAAGAAACACATGTGTACCCATACTTACAAGACCATTGGTGAATTCTCCCTGGGAATTACCAGGATGTACAAGGATTTTAGTTGCCAAGTTTAAGAGCGATGTGTTCTTATTTAATGACTACTAGATTAAAAAAAACAAGATAGAGTAATCATGAAGGTCTGTCAGTTTATCTAATGGCTATTCAATGAAATAGCCAGAACATGTATCCTTTGGGGGGGAAAAAATTAGTTTCAATCTTTACATTTATGTTTGAGCAGTCTTCCAGATTAACCTCTATTTTGGTTTTAATCCTTTGATTTTTTCATGAGCAAAAAACTGGTCATCACCAGAACTGTGAAGTGCTCAGTAAAAGATGTCCTAGTTGAGCCTAACATATTACGCTTTGTTTGGAGAAAGAATCAGATAGAATCCATCTGTTGGACCCAGTGCCCTGACAAATAACACTCACTAACAGAATTTAATGGGTTCTGTCCCAGAGAGATGAGGATTTAGAGTGGGCGTATCTGGCTTATGCTGTATACAAAAGGCATCTTCTTTAGTTAGAAGAAAAGGAGTACTTGTGGCACCTTAGAGACGAACAAATTTATCTGAGTATTTTGCGAATACAGATTAACATGGCTGCTACTCTGAAACCTGTCATTATACTTTAGTTATAGTAAAGTAATAACCTTGTTTCTACCAATTCTATCAATTAAGAAGAATTAAAGAAGGTTTACTTTTTCTCCCTTCAACTCAGGTGAAACACTTCATTTCATTTTGCTTCCTAAAACATTTCTGTATGGTTTTTACTCACAGCTGAATGGATTTACAGCTTATATTTTGTGTGTTTATTGTAAATATATAAAAACAAAGATGATGAGGTGTGAGCAGATATAAGGAGGGTACAGAGGACTGCTGGTGACAAACTGAGACCGAAACTCTCTTGCCTGAATTAATCAGGGGTGGTACAATTGATCATAAACAGGAAGAATGATAGAACCTGTAGGATATTTTGCCAGCTTCCACCCAGGTGTTCCTAAACAATCTTACAATTTCAACTTTTTGCCTTCCATACAGTCAATTTGTCATGTATCTTATATCATTGTGCAGGGTCATCAATCTATTAACCCAGGACCTAGAATTCCAATCCAGACTATTCTCAAAAGACAATGAACATATTGTACTTTGTAGTTACTGGAACTCAAAAGCACTTCCCTTCCTGTCAATAGTAACTGTTTTGTCACAAAGGTCCAGATCGTGCCAGTAACATTTGCGAATTACTTGCCTTACCAGCACCCTCCCCAAGGAGGTCTGGTGCCCACATGGAGAGGGAGGCGACAGAGTTGAGCAGGCACAGGAAACATCCGCCTCCTCTTTTTAGCAAGCAGAGATCAACCAGGAAAGATAATTCAGCCTAAATTTAATTTATCCAATGATCAGAGGCAGAGTTTGACCTCTGCACTTTTCATCACAACTGCAACCTAAGACTGTTTAAACAATATATGACCTCTGATATTACCCAAAATTGTCAGTATCTCAAGTACAGAAACAGACTGAATAATTGAAAAAGTCATTACTGAGGAATATGGAAGCTTCTGCTATTTGGTTAAAATAAGGGGAGAATATGGTAAATTTAAACATTAAAGGATAATGTTGCTTGTGGTTATTTCTAATAATGATTTTCAAGAGAAATTGGAAAGTGACTTTAAAACTTTAAGCATAAATACTTGGATGGATTTGTGTGTGAATGTGAGAGAGGACTGACTCTTAACTGAAATTCTTTCCCTGGTAGTGTTTAATTAAAAGAAATTATTAATTAAATATGTTAATTTGAGAACTAATTTTGGTGAAAGTATTTTATATGATTATTTTATACATATACAAACACTGGAGTGACTGATATTAAATAAGGTTCTATCTTACAGCATCCAGAAAAAGCTTCTGCTCAAAACAGAGAGGACAGGGTTCCAGCTTTGCTGTAAAACTGACTATTGTCAAATCTACTGTTAGATTTTATTACTTTTCTCTTCCTGATAATGGAGGAGAGATAAACAATGCTTTTGTTAAAAAAATCGGACTTTTATTTAAATGTGTTTTTTTAAAAATCCTATCTAAAATTAAATGTGAAATTATGACAATATAAGTTAAGGCTAGGGTGACCAGAAGTCCTGATTTTATATGGACAGTCCTGATATTTGGAGCTTTGTTTTTACTGGCCCACTCCCTGTCCCGATTTTTCACACTTCCTCTCTGGTCACACTAGTTAAGGCCTAAATTTCTTATATTAAAACATTTAAATTAAGTACAAAAATATTAAGTAGTACATGTTTACTGCTAAGTTTTAAAGATAGTCAAACCACTGAACCGATAGAAGTCACCTAAGAACCAGCTGAAGTGCTAAACCAGCTTTTGATAGCAGAAACCTCTTCTATAGGTGCAGAGAATATTTTCTTCAGTATGAATATCTTCTTTAGACTGAGACAGCAGAGAAGTACCAGATTTACTACTGTTATCATTTAACAGAACTACCCCTTTAACTCAAGTGGTAGAGGTCTATGCCACACTGAAGATCTTGGTCCTGGGTTTAAAACTCACCAAAGAACTAGGCAGGAGATTGTAAGAGCCCAACATGGTTCCTTTATACCTCAAACGCTTCAGACAGGCTTTTTCTAACAGGAGTATGGAGTACAACAGGAGAATCTATCAAATTCCCCTATAGTGGCTGGTTCATTAGAGGATAACAGCCTACTACTGCTAGCTAAAAAAGCTTCAGTTTGAATGGTAGAGCCTTATGTGTAATACTTTAAGTTCCCTGTCATCACACCATTTGAAGTGTTCCTTTCCAACTCCCACCAGCAAAGAGGTTAAGTTCATTTATGTGACTATTAAAAAGGGGGACAAGTCAGTTTTTAAAAAAAGTTAAAAGAAATGTCAAGTATTACACATCTGCTTCTCCCATGCTGTTCACAATTTAACTGTTAATACTGAGACTAGACTAAACAATAAAACCAAACGTAAAGAAGAAATTGGTAATAAATCCAAGTAAAGGCAAGGAACTAAAATTTGAAGAACTGAGCAATTCTATTATCCCAATGCAAAATGCCCACTAACTTTCAAATATTGGAGGATTTTGTACAGATGGTACACCAAAACACCTAGCAGAAACTAAAAAAAAGTTGCAAAATCATTCTTATATTTTCATGTGTTACAGAAATGAAGTTAGACTAAAATTGCTAAATTTTCATTTTGCTGTTAATGAAGATAACATTTTGAGGTCCATAGGTGTACATATTTTATATTTTTAATACAAGACAACTCCTTAAGAGCTTAATCATAATAAATACAGTACCTAATGCTTCTTGGCATTAGTGTCTTTAGGGGCCAAACTGTGTCTAAAAAAAAAGAAAAAATGACAAATCAGTAAAGTATAGCATCAGTAATATTCATAGTTGGATTCCGAGAGGTCCTAATCCATGGTTTTACTTCAACTAATGCCACTGCTGCTGCACTCTTATTTAGCAGTCTCTTGCAGAAGGAATATTAATTTGTGCCTTGAAGACTACACTGGTTTCCATTTGTTTTCAGGTGCATTTAAGGTGCTGGTTTTGATCTAAAAGTCCATTACAGTCTGGGTCCTTGCTATCTTAAGACAGGCTCTCTCCTTGTGGTCCATCAATGCAACTGACATAGGTTACAGCATTTCACAAAAACTTCCTAGCTTTGTACACCTGGAGCATGGTCTTCTCCGTAGAGGACTATCTACTCTGAAATTTACCTCCAGTACATTGGTCAGACAAAATTCACTTTTTGAGCTTTGTAGTGTCTTTGCAGCATGACTGAAGGTGTAGCACAAGGAGGTTTGGGATTCTGTTTTGGTGAGAGGAGGGAATCCTTTGAACATGTTCACTAATTGACAATGTATCAGCCTACATTGTTCCAACCTGGGAAATTATCTATGGCTTTGGAAGCTATGATAGGTACTTCAAAGACAAAGGGAAAACACTGATAAAATCAGGGTTAGTGTGGGCAGGCAACTGATCTGCTGCACTCACACAACTATGCCAGTGCATCTTACTACTGACCTGCCACAGTCATTCTTCCAGTTTCTCTTTGATTAACAGAAAATATTGTCTCTTTAGGTACTTCTATAACCCTCATCACTATAACTTCTGCCAATCTAGGTCTAAAGATGTCTAGTAGGAACTACATGAGACTACTCTATGGCAGTTCATATGTGATTTAAAGAAGGTTTATACTCAGGTCCCTTGAAATTAAACAATTTAATTTAAGCCACTTGTTCTCCCCGCTTAGTCCCCCAATGGAAGGACCGCCCCAACAGCAAGTGCTACACGTTTACTTGCATTCTCAACAATAGGAATTCTGAAGATGTACAAGATTGATTGTATCTGCTAAAAAAATCAAAAATAAGATGCACAAGATTGATTTTAGCAGATATAATCAATCAAAAATAAATTGTCACATGAGGATCTCAGATTATACATATGACAAGTTCAATTCAAGTGTGAAAATTGAATTAAAAATTACCTTTCTCTGATGTTGGTAAGCGTTTTCATTTTATCATAAAGATACTGTCAAAACCGTCCTTCATAAAGTTCAAAAATTACAGCAGTAAAATAAGCATAATTTTAATTTCTGATTGAATTTTCCATTTGTCATTCATATACATCCCCACATATTTTAATTAGAATTGGAAGAAAATAAGGAAACCTGCCCTACAAGTAAGCTCTCCTTGTTAAAGTTATGCTTATTGGGCTTTTCATGTAAATACAACAGCCCAAAAAGAAACATTAAACTGAAGACAGAATAATAGCACTAAAGTGAGACAGTAGATAGTGAACTCTTATGGACAATTTAAATCCTGGCTCTCACTCAACCCCGGCCTATTTTAGCAATCAGATCAGACAATCTCTTAAAACAGAATAATCTTAATGAACAGCCAAGTACTCCTCCTGCATGGAGGAAATCTTCAACAAATAGGACGCAGGAAAGGAAGATATACTAATCAAGAGGCACCACTCGCTTGCCTGTTGAATTGGATATGGGTGGGGACATGACCGAAATCCACAAAAGCCATTCCAGTACTGGGAATTAAAGTTTATGAAAAGTGATCATGTGGGGATAAGAGATGGGGAAGTACAAAAAGATTTAACTCTAAAATGTGGTATCTATTCAGGAGAATCCAAAGGGGTAAGAAACAACCTGTGGGAACTCCAATGAGGCAACAGAACAGAACACATTTACTGCTGCTCTCAGGTCATAGAATTCATGTTCAAAGGATTGTTTTTCCCGGTGTGGTAGCCTCTCATCTTGAACTGCTATTACACACCACTCATTGTCCTCACGGTCAGAAACTGCAGCAGCATCTGTGGCGGCAGCAGCAGCAGTTTCCGGATGAGAAATCTCCGTATTTACCTTAAAGAATATCAATTCTTCTTCCAGCATTCAGCCTTGCTTGGAGGTTAGTAAAAGCATTCCCAGCTTACACAGGAAATGTGTTTTAATAAATTCTGAAAAGGAGGGCATCTTAAATACTGAACAGAAAAAAAGTTATCTACCTAGTAATTGTAGTTTTTCCAAGCAGAAAGAAAACAGATTTGCACTTCTACAAGGGCATGCCCCTTGGATCAAGAACCCGCAAGAAAACCAGGGTTGTTTGAGCATGTATGCATTTCTCTCATGACACCATATGTTTAAAGGGACTCCATGTTATACAAGAAGCATGGGCCCTAATCTCACTTCAGTTCATTTCCATTGAATCAGAACCTATTCTATAGACTCCAAAGTGGGGAAAGCGCATGGGGGTATGGATCTATGCTGTCAAACTAATCAGAGCTACAATTACTACGTTAATAACCTTTCCTTCTCCTTCAAATATTCACAGCATAAAGGACACTTGGGAGATAAATTAGCAACAACCCCAGAAAAGATGAGTCTGTGGAAAACTATAAATACAAGGGTTGCAGAACTGCTCTCAAATTGGGCATCAGATATGAAAAACAAATCATGAGTAATGCTGTGTCGAATGTATGAACTCCAAGTACAAGTCATGCTGATTTGAATGAATGAAGTATATCTAGGTCAAGTAGCAGAGGCTGCTCACAGAAAGTGTCCTTCCGTCCCAGACATACCCAAAACATCACAACAAGTTTGTATACAAAATGTGGTCCATTTACACAATTTCTGCTAAGAGACTATGCGCCTCTTGGCTCTGGAATGACGAAGGCTACCATGGGGAGAAAAAGGGAAAAAGAGGATGGGTCCTCTGTTTTCTGAGAAAGATGTGGAGGACCTGAAGTTCTCTTCTGGAGTTTAACCAATATTCCCATTTCAACACATAATACTAGGATTGTAAAAAGACATAGGAATAAGTGTTAAAATTGAGGAAATATAATGCAGTAGACATTATCACTACTTCAAAGTGCAGTTCTATTCTGAAAAATAACTAAAATAATAAATGCAGCTGAAGAAGTGGGGGTTTTACCCAGGAAAGCTTATGCCCAAATAAATCTGTTAGTCTTTAAGTTGCCACTGGATTCCTCGTTGTTTCTGTGGATACAGACTAACTCTGCTACTCCTCTGATAAAATCATCAAGGGATTCTATTTGTGTGTCTCAATAATCCTACCTATTCTACAGGTTAAAATATTCTTATTTTCTAACGACCATCTCTGCCAATTCAGCCTGTACTCTGAGAATGAAGATATTTTTTTCAACATTTTTAGTGATAGATATGAAACATATTTAAGGTAATGTGGTTGAACACACACATAACTAATTGGATTTTAAGTAAACAATTCTGTTGATGATGCACAAAGAATTGAATCCAGCTCAGTCACTCTGGGCTGTATTGGCTCTGCGATGCCTTCTTCTCTGAAGTAAATAGGTACAATGGAATACAGATATGGAGCATATCTGTAAGACAGGGACACCTTTGTAGGTTCACTTTTCAGATTTGAAAATGCTGCAAAGGTTTTAGCATCTTTGGTGGTTCTCAATGTAGTCTCCATTTTCAGCAACGGATTTCAGCAATGTTTTAGACCTGCTTTTCTTCACAGGCCAAATGGACAAAAGCAGTGAGCTTGGAGGGTCTAGTTTGCAAGAGCTCAAACCTCCAATCAACAGCTCACTTCAACCCTAATTTTAATTATAAACTTTTGTAAGTATCAAACCAACCTCAGAGAAGGCCTAAGTACATTTCAGTGTTATTTAGCAGCTTCAGCTGTGTGCAATTAAAACTTTAGCATTAAATTTCGAGAATAAAATAACGAGACACACTTAAAAAAATAAACTGTGCTTCAGTGGACCATGCTTAGTAGATTTCATAGGATCATTTACAAGACACAAACGGATTCCTGCTAAGAGCCATTGCTAGTATCCAGAGTTAATGCAAATTGCTTTAAATGTCAACATCTTTTAAAAAGAAAAAAACAAAAACAAAAACAAAAAAGTATTGTGGCTTTAGGATGTTCCTATAATATTGACGCCTCTCGCACTGATAATTCTGAACTCTGTCAGTTCACAATATCACAACTGCACCAATGCATCACCAGATTAAACAGATAGCTGTTTAAATATATAGCCTTTATATCTGGGATGAGAAACCAAAACCTTAATCATATCCCAACTTTCTAACTACTTGTTTTTATATTACCGCAGAAGTAAAAGGAAAAAATCTACAGAACAATAAATGAAATATTAAAAACTGTATACGCTTTTTATTATTTTATGTTCCTTAAAATAATATATTTTAAAATGTTCTCACAATGGCATTTTAAATTATTAAAATGCGAGTAGGATAGAAAGAAAACAGCAGACGAAATGCAGAGAAATTCCTACTGATACTGATAATTACTGAGGAAATGCAAGTTAACATTTAAGAAATACAAAAACAACAAAATAATAAGTTAGTTTTAAGTCTTCTAAGAACATGGGTAGAAAACGTAATGCACTATACAAAAAACGTACACAGTTAAACTTAAAGAAAATGAGAACAAGGAGAATTTTTACACTTTATTTTTACAACAAATGAATTTTAATACAAAAATGAAGCTGGCATTATATAACTTTATAGATAAAAGGAACATTTATATATTTGGGGAAGTCGAAGAATGTTACAATTTAAGGTGATGAAATGTTACAGCTTGCACACAAAAATTAAAAAATGAAATTAAATTAAAAATGAAATGGTTACCAAGGTAATGCAGGTCAAGGGATCAAAGGTGAAGGGTCACACATTATTAAAAAGAAATCCAAAAGGACGTCTGCATCAAGATCTCTGCAAAACAAAGGAGCTACAGTAAGTAAAACTAATACCTTTCATGGAATCAAATCAAAGTTATTGAAAATAGCCTCTTTCCAAACTGAATACCATAAACCGTGTGATGTTGGAAAGTGTCGTAACCTTTACGTTGCTATTAAGCTCCATTTTTAGTCTTTAACGCCACTGCCTTTTTAATCTCCTCCTAAAGTGGCTTATATACAAACCTTTCCATTCAAAGAAATATTTAAGAAGGTTTTGCTCCTAAACTTAAAAAATGTTCTTATTAAAAGTCAGGAAAACTAAAGCAACACAGATAGGCCAGCTTATGATCCCACTGTTTAATCTATGACACAAAGTCAAAGAAAGCAGCAATTATAATCATACTGATAACAATGCTGATCAGGGAACCCATTATTTAAAAAAAGATAACTGTCAAATGAGTTTTGATACAAGTATGTTTAAAATTCATTTTCAGTGTAAAAATTATTCCCTTATTTTTAGTTTTCTTTGTTCAGCATAAATACAGAAATATTGTAGTTATTGACACATACATACAAGAAATACTAAAATCATAATGTACCAGTTAACACCACAATAAAATAGTCCTTTAAATGTGATTTGCAAGACAAAATTCTTTCCTGCTAGAATTTCAATTACATGGAAGCTATAAAGAATCTTTGGTATGCACTCTCAGTAACTTAGTCATTCTCTTACTGAAATTATATAGAAATGATAAATGTACATTAAGCTTACATCATGCCGTAAAAGCAGCAACTTTACAGGATTAAATTTGTGTTTTCCTTCCACTATATTTTTTACATTTCCTACAATAAGCTTCAAGAGATTTTTATTTCTTTGAGAGAAATAATTTCAAATTTGGAACAAATCTAGGTCAAGAAATCCAGCCAAAATTTACACATAATTTTAGCTAAAACAAGCTAGGGACAGCTGACCACCAATGATACAAAACAATTCAGTTTAAAAAGTTAATGTTCTACAGCAATTGTTTAATTCTCTCTTCAATTGTGCCACAAAAATGTATTATTAAATAGGAGTTCTCTTACCACAGAAATCAGCTGGAGTGTCAAATTCTAGATTACTATCATACTGTTACTATCAGATTTAGTACCAACTGGCTAAATCTGGTGCTAAAATAATCCCTAACTCACACTGGGTTATAACTAATTAGTTTCAAATAAACTCCTTCATAATGATCAACATTTAACCACTCTTTTCCAATTTTCCATGCTAAAGTTAATTCTATACAAACCCTCTATTTCAATTCACATTTGATTCTCTTGTTAAAATATAATCCCGAACTATCTGTACATTAAAAACAGACCACGGCCAAAATGTATCTTATGAGAAGGGCACAAAAGGAGATCTTCCTAGCTTAAAGCAACCAATGAAGAAAAACTATATGTGAGTAAAACTGATGCTTTCCTCAAATTAGGTTTTAATAAAATAACTTGCCATTTCATGGATTGGAAACAAATTAGTTGGTTGCTTAAGACTACATTTCTGAAAAACAAGAGGTGGGGTGGGGGGGTTGTTTTGTTTTTTTTGCGTAGCTCTTGGAATGGGAATGTAACCAGCATTTCATTTCTACTGGAATGCTAATCTCATATTGAATCTATCATATATGTATTCACTGCTAGGAGGCATGCAAGCAATTTTAAATGTTATAGAAAGAATCAATACGCCATCACAATGTCAGTATGAGCCGTACAATCCTTTAGAGGCAATGTTATTTATAGTGTTCTAGTCTTTGCATGAAGTAAAAACCCAGGTAAGTAGCATAAGCATGATAAAGTTTCTGACTCATCTCAGTAGATGTGCTATCATTGTGAGAAAAAATTGAACACTTCAGATGAAGTACTATGATTAAATATATTTGTTTATGTAATATTCCCCAGCTGCGCACAGATTCCAAACAAAAAGTATAAATTAAATTTATATGATAAAATTTTAAGAAGGGAGGCAGTTAACAGCACAACGAACAGTCTGCTATGGATATTTTTGTGAAGCAATGTACACACAATTTAAAATAATTGGTATCTTTGTTATTTGATTCACCTGCCATTTAACAAGAAATGGTTGATTAATAAGCATTTATTTTAAACTGAAAGATTTTAAGACAATCTATCTTCTTGAGAATGAAATGAAGTTCTGAAGCAGTAAGCCAGAAACAAGTATTTAACTTGAAAATAGTTTAGCAGTTACAAACGGGTAGACTTGACCTCCATAGAAGCTACTCTATAAGCAGCGGTTCTCAACGAGGGGTATGCATACCCTTGGGGGTAGGCAGAGGTCATCCAGGCAGTACATCAACTCATCTAAATATTTGCCAAGCTTTACAATAGGCTACATAGAAAGAACTAGTGAAGTTAGTACAGACTAAAATTTCATACAGATGAACTGTTTATACTGCTCTATAAACTACAGACTGAAATGTAAGTATAATATTTATATTCCCAATTGATTTATTTTATAATTATATGGTAAAAATGCGAAACTAAGAAATTTCTCAGTAATAGCATGCGATAACACGTTCATAATTTTATGTCTGATTTTGTAAGCAAGTAGGTTTTAAGTGAGGTGAAACTTGGGGTACACAAGACAAATCAGACTCCTGAGGTACAGTAGTCTGGAACGGTTGAGAACCAGTAGTTTTCAATCTTTTCCCATTTGTGGACCTCTAAAAAATTTCAAATGGAGCTGTGGACCCCTTTGTAAATCTTAGACATCGTCTGTGGACACCCGGGGTCCGTGGACCACAGGTTGAAAACCACTCCTCTAAACAAATTTAGATGGCACTATTTCTCAATGAGATAAGTGCAATAAGTTTACAACTTCCTTTACACATCCTACAATTTCTATATACGTATAAATTTCATCAAAATAGTTTGCCCATTCAATATCAATAGAACTTTAAGAGCCTAGGTCATTTTTGAAAATGGAACGTAGGCCGTTTGAAAATGTTACCTAACATCTTAACAAGGACTGAAAAATCAACTCAAAGTGGAAGCTAAAAAACAAACCAAAAAACCCTTTCTTTAGGGCATATTGAAGTTGGTGAGCCAAGCCATCAATTTCTGGGCAGTGAAATTAACAAAAGGTCTGTTTCACAGATGCTATTCACTACTGGAGTTAATCAACATTTTTGAAGGAAAAAAAAATTTTTTTTTAAAGATTGTTTTTGAGAAAAGGCTAATTTGGTGAAAATTTTTTTAAAATTTTCAGTTTTTCTCCCCAGTGAAAACTAAAACATTGTTGGGCTTTTTTTATTTGGTTTTCCTCATTTCCTTTTTCAGCGACAAAATGGAAAAAACAGAAAAAAAGAGAAGAGGAAAGGTTGAACCAAGAGACTGAAAACCAAAAATGGTTTAAAAATGCCCTCCAAAATAAGTTATTTTAGAAAAGTTTGAAGCAAAAGTTTTTGAATTTAAATAGAATCTTTAGGCAACATTTTATTTCTTTTTCAACCAACTATTCTCAACTCTCAGGTTTCAGAGTAACAGCCGTGTTAGTCTGTATTCGCAAAAAGAAAAGGAGTACTTGTGGCACCTTAGAGACTAACCAATTTATTAGAGCATAAGCTTTCGTGAGCTACAGCTCACTTCCTCAGATGCATATCGTGGAAACTGCAGCAGGCTTTATATATACACAGAGAATATGAAACAATACCTACTCCCACCCCACTGTCCTGCTGGTAATAGCTTATCTAAAGTGGGATACTTGCCTTGCCTACAGACAGCCCCGCAACCTGAAGCAAATACTCACCAACAACCACATACCACACAACAGAACCACTAACCCAGGAACTTATCCTTGCAACAAAGCCCGTTGCCAATTGTGCCCACATATCTATTCAGGGGACACCATCACAGGGCCTAATAACATCAGCCACACTATCAGAGACTCGTTCACCTGCACATCCACCAATGTGATATATGCCATCATGTGCCAGCAATGCCCCTCTGCCATATACATTGGTCAAACTGGACAGTCTCTACGTAAAAGAATAAATGGACACAAATCAGATGTCAAGAATTATAACATTCATAAACCAGTCGGAGAACACTTCAATCTCTCTGGTCACGCAATCACAGACATGAAGGTCGCTATCTTAAAACAAAAAAACTTCAAATCCAGACTCCAGCGAGAAACTGCTGAATTGGAATTCATTTGCAAATTGGATACTATTAATTTAGGCTTAAATAGAGACTGGGAGTGGCTAAGTCATTATGCAAGGTAGCCTGTTTCCTCTTGTTTTTTCCTACCCCCCCTCCCCAAGATGTTCTGGTTTAACTTGGATTTAAACTTGAAGAGTGGTCAGTTTGGATGAGCTATTACCAGCAGGAGAGTGAGTTTTTGTGTGTGTATGGGGGTGGGGGGATGTGAGAAAACCTGGATTTGTGCAGGAAATAGCCCAACTTGATTGTCATGCACATTGTGTAAAGAGTTGTCACTTTGGATGGGCTATCACCAGCAGGAGAGTGAATTTGTGTGGGGGGGTGGAGGGTGAGAAAACCTGGATTTGTGCTGGAAATGGCCCACCTGATGATCACTTTAGATAAGCTATTACCAGCAGGACAGTGGGGTGGGAGTAGGTATTGTTTCATATTCTCTGTGTATATATAAAGCCTGCTGCAGTTTCCACGATATGCATCTGAGGAAGTGAGCTGTAGCTCACGAAAGCTTATGCTCTAATAAATTGGTTAGTCTCTAAGGTGCCACAAGTACTCCTTTTCTTTATTCTCAACTCTGTATGCATTAGTGGAATTGACAAGATGCACTTAAATTTCACACATATGCTTGATAACACTATCAGCTTTGGTGGGGAAGAAGTGCTTCAAATGTCCTTTGTACCAGTGTCTAGATAGCAGGAATCCACGATCAAAACCCCGAGTAGGGTCCAGTGATGATGCTCTGTTGGGAATCCCAGCATCTTCCCCACTCCAAAGGGCCAGGACAGGACACCAGGTTCCTCATGATGGTGTTGCCTATCAATCTCACTAGTGACCCTTTTTCCCTCTCTCCTGAGCACGATCATGCTCCTTATCAGGCCATGGCTGACAGGCATATATCTCTAGCTAGCAGGTGTCCAGTTACATTTTCAAGTTCTGTCTTTTAGTAATACAACCAAGATAGTGCCTCTAAAATCAGCTGACCAATCACATCTGTTTCTCACATGCAAGTCCAAAGAAGACAGCTGATGTGGCAATTCTGCTTCATCCCAATACCCAGTCCACCACTTTTTTATATTAAAAAAAAAAGAGAAAAAGGGAAAGAGGCTGAAATGCTATCAGATGGTATTGATTTTACTGACATGTTCATGAGCAGTGGTTACCAGGGCAGATCATACATTCATTTCAAACTATAACTGGTAGGCCTAGCCTGAACTTGCTTTTATATCCTATAATTAGAAAATTCAACATAAACACTCCATACGGTAAGATTCTAAAATCATTCATTCCCCACAAGAAAATGTACTTGCGCATCAACTTTAAAAAAACTTGCATATAGGCATTCCTTAAGCATTTTTAACTGATTTCAATTTTATAAAAGATATTTTTAATATACATACACATTTTTGGAAATAACTTAAAAATTTCAGCAAAAAGTGTTTCCTAGCCTGCAGCAGTTTACTTGCATAAAACTAGCTGATAGGACTAGACAGCAGAATTAATTAATGCCCTAGCTTTTCCCTTCTGAAAGATGCTAGTTTCAACTCATGGCTTGACTCAAAGATTAAAATTACTCTGGTAGTCATGTTTTGTCAGCTTTTAGTTGAATGAGATAGAGGGGAGGTGGTTGTTACCCAAATAATGATTAATTATCTCAAGATATAATGTTGCCATACAGGAAAACTAGGTTTGAAAGCAACTTTAGAAATCTTGGGTTAATAGAGAGGAGAAATCTTCCAAGGCAGCACACTACGGCCTGAGTTCTGCTGTTCGAAAGGAGTGTCATATTACCTCACCTATCTTAGCAATCTCGGTCAGACATTTATTTTGATTTGTATACATATTCCATAAAAAGGAGGATCTGGGTGCTCCCTGACACATTTAAAACATGCAATTAATTATACATATAGATTACTCTAAGAACCCCCTTCCTCTCATACGTAACATTTAACCCAGGAGCTGAAAACGTATTTTAGATCTTTACAATCTCCCACCGGTCCTCGCAATCCCTCACAGCTAAGGGAAGACAGAAGGGTCTTTCCACATGCCCTGAAAGTCAATAAACTGGAAGCGGGGGAGGGAGAGGAAGCGAGAGAAATAAGCGAGTTTCAAAGTGTGGGGTTCTCCCAGAGAATGCCTTGCCAACTGGCCCCTCTCACAGAAGTGAAGTTCCAGCTCAGGAGCTGCGGCTGATCACAGCAATATGTTCACAAAGCCTGAAGAGGAGAAGTTTCAGAGGAGCAGCCGTGTTAGTCTGTATTCGCAAAAAGAACAGGAGGACTTGTGGCACCTTACAGACTAAATTATAACTAAATTTGTTAGTCTCTAAGGTGCCACAAGTACTCCTTTTCTTTTTAAGAGGAGAAGATGACTCATTTTGGTTCACTTCTTCATGTCTCATCAAGGAATACAATTACATTATGTATCAGACTACTGGCATGCAGAACTCTATAATGGTTACTGTAAGGGGAAGCCTTAATACAGAAGCCTGAGCCCCAGCCAAAGAGAAAGATCTCAGCAATGAGCACATTTTTTAAAAAAAGATTTACTAAAAAAGCCAAAACTAACCTTTCTTATTTGGCGCACACAGGTGACAAATGAAATTAAAGAAAATTCAAAGCCATTTTTAAATTAGCACATAAGTATTTGAAAATGTTAACTAGCAAAAAAAATAGCTGCAGAAAAAAATGTTACCCCTAATTCATTACCCTGTTCTGTTCTTCATAAAATATAACATTTTCAGGATTCACTCCTCTTCTCCAATATACAACTACTCCCAAAATATACCATCAAAAAAGAACACCTAATCAAAGAAAAAAGCATTTAATATATAGCTCAGTGGTTTGAGCATTGGCCTGCTAAACCCAGGGTTGTGAGTTCAATCCTTGAGGGGGCCATTTAGGGAACTGGGGCAAAAACTTGTGGATTGGTCCTGCTTTAAGCAGGGGGTTGGACTAGATGACCTCCTGAGGTCCCTTCCAACCCTGATATTCTATGATTCTATGCAATATCAGTATTTTTAATGTGCAAACCCATTCTTTGAAGTGTGTGAAAACTGCTGGGGTGTATTACTTTAACTTGAATATTACAATAAATATCTTGCTGATCCACAGGGACAAAAAGCGGTAATAACTACTATTACATCATATACTTGGGCCTCTGACATGCATAGCACTCAACACAGCATTAACGTGCAATGTGAGTTGTACTTTGCACTGCGTTTTACAAGGAAAATGTTTTCCAACAAAGTCAATTTAAATCTCTTTTTGCAAGGGACTAGCATATATAAGCGCAGATGAATTGATTCACTTGTCAAATTAATACAAACTGAGGATATTACATTTTGTAATGATCAAAATCCCATCTTTTCAATCTCTCTCACACTATTTTCTACAGTGAGTATTTTACACGGAAAATATTGGGGGGGGGAGATATTTGGAAAAATGAAAACTAAAGTCGAAAAAATTAATACAAATAAAACTGAAGGGTTTGCGCATTTAGGTTAGTCTTTTACAAAAAGGACTATTGAGAAAGTGTTATGAATTTGCTTTCTGCAAAGAAAGCTAACAGCAATAAACACATTTAGAATGTAAAAAGCAGTACACTAGTATAAGACTAGAACCATTGCAAAAAGAGAAATAGAAAATTCCCCCTCCCCATCAATTTTTCAAAAAAATCTACTATGAACAGTATCTGGAAAAGCCAGACTCTAGCCCCTAATGCTTAAAATTGTGACTATGGATCAAGTATCTCCCTAGCTGCAGGACACACCAAGCCCAGTGACCATGCGGCCCGCAGTGTCCATCACTCTGATCCTTGTGGCTCTGACAGTCCTGGCAGACTCTGCTCTAGCTCAACCGACAGAGCCAACCCTGTCCGAAAAGTTTGAGAAGTTCCAGAACAGGCTACAGGCCTTTGCTGACAGCATTGCAGATAAAACCAAAGCTGCTTTCCAAGAACTGCATCACAGCAAGTTCAGCGAAGAGACCCGGCACTGGTTCTCTGAGCAATTCCAGAAGATAAAGGAGAAGTTCAATGAGAAGTTTTCCAGGGACAAATCTGACTGAGAGGAGATTTTTTTCTGCAGAGCTCACAGGCAATTCCTGGGGTACTGGTCCCATTGAAGAGATGATGCTGGGAGGGGAACCCAGGGTTGGCACCCAAGTTCCCGTTTTTTATTGCTTTTTTTTTTTGTAGCCATGAATAAATGCTCATTGCCTTAAAAAAACAAAAACAAACAAAACAAAAAGGATCAGGAACAGAAGCCCCCGAGGCATAAAATAAATATGTAATTACAGCCCTGTTTAGGCTGATCTTTTGTGACTTTAGGAAAATGCAAAGCTTCAAAAACCCACTTGCTCAGGGCAAATGAATTTCTGGACAGGAGAGTGAGCAAAACAGCAGGCTGCAGAGCTTCTTACTCAACATGACCATCACCTGAGAGCAAAGCAGCCTCTTTGTTGAGGATACTGCTCCCTTCCCAAGCCCCTGAACTTCTGTCAGTACACAAATCCTAGCACCCAACTCACAAAAACATGGCATGTGCAGAGGGTGAGGGCAGGGTTTGAAGTGGAGGTCCCACTCACGAACCGGTGGCTGTTTTCCAGCAAGAGGTGGGCTGCAGAGTAAAGAAACCGGGAGCAAATGTAGATGGGTGAATGTGTGATGAGATCACAGAGGGAGACATTGAAAAGAATGGAAATAGGACTAGAGACCCAAGTGTCTACCCTGCATTGCATCAGAGGAAACGAAGACTTTCTGGATAGAGGTCAGCGTTTGGTACTGCAGCCACAGCATGCTGAAGAATCTGAGAGGACAGTGCAGAACGGGGAAGAAAACTGGCCGCATGTGACCTCCAGAAGAAGAGAGGAGAAGCCCGTGTACCCACAATGCAGATAGAGGAAAGAAACTGTTTTCAGGCTCTCTGCACAGGTACTACGGTAGAGAACGGTTTGGAAGAGTTGTCTGAGGGAAGAGATCAGAAGGAGACTGGAAGGCAAAGGATGCATTGTCCTAGGGATGGGGGTTCCATGACCACCACTCCCAACAGGAGGAGACGGGTGGTGGTCAGGGACTCCCTCCTAAGGGGGACAGTGTCATCCATCTGCTGTCCAGACCGGGGAACTCGAGAAGTGTGATGCTTGCCTGGAGCTAGAATTCAGGATGTGACTGAGTGTCTGTCGAGACTGATCAAGCCCTCGGACTGCTACCCCTTCCTACTTCTCCACGTGGGCACCAATGATACTGCCAAGAATGACCTTGAGTGGGTCACTGCAGACTACGTGGCTCTGGGAAGAAGGATAAAGGAGTTTGAGGCGTAAGTAGTGTTCTCGTCTATCCTCCCTGTTGAAAGAAAATGCCCAGGTAGGGACCATCGAATTGTGGAGATAAATGAGTGGTTACGCAGGTGGTGTAGGAGAGAGGGCTTTGGATTCTTCGACCATAGGATGTGGTTCCAGGAAGAAGGATTGCTAGGAAGAGATGGGATCCACCTAATGAAGAGAGGAAAGAGCATCTTTGCAGGCAGGCTTGCTAACTTAGTGAGGAGGGCTTTAAACTAGGTTTGCTGGGGGATGGTGACCGAAGCCTGGAGGGAAATGGGATACCAGGAGGAAGCACAAGGAGCAGGGTGCAACAGAGGAGACCTCCTGATTCATACTGAGAAAGTAGGCAATCGGCTAGTTATCTTAGGTGCCTGTACATGAATGGAAGAAGCCTGGGAAACAAGCAGGAAGAATTGGAAGTCCTAGCACAGTCAAGGAACTATGATGTGATTGGAACAACAGAGACTTGGTGGGATAACTCACAGGACTGGAGCAATGTCATGGTATAAACTGTTCAGGAAGGACACACGGGGGAGAAAAGGTGGCGGAGTTGCAGGGGTGTAATCAGGAAGGCCAAAGCATAGTTGGAGTTGCAGCTAGCAAGGGACGTGAATGGTAAAAAACGGTTTCTATAGGTATGTTAGCAACAAGAGGTGATCAGGGAAAGTGTGGGATCCTTACTGAATGGAGGCGGCAACCTCGTGACCGATGATGTGGAAAAAGATGAACTGCTCAATTCTTTTTTTGCCTTGGTCTTCACAGACAAGACTACTATGCTGGGCAGCACAGTATGGGGAGGAGGTGAGCAGCCCTCAGTGGTGAAAGAACAGGTTAAGGACTATTTAGAAAAAATGGACATGCACAAGTCCATGGGGCCGGATCTAATGCATCCAAGGGTGCTGAGGGAGCTGGCTGATGTGATTGCAGAGCCATTCGCCATTACCTTTGAAAACTCATGGTGATCTGGGGAGATCCCGGACAATTGCAAAAAGGCAAATTTAGTGCCCATCTTTTAAAAAGGGAAGGAAAATCTAGTGAGCTACAGATGGTCAGCCTCACCTCAGTCCCTGGAACAATCATGGTGCAGGTCCTCAAGGAATCCATTTTGAACTACTTAGAGGAGAGAAAGGTGATCAGGAACAGTCAACATGGATTCACCATGGGCAAGTCATGCCTGACCAACCCAATTGCTTTCTATGATAAGATAACTAGCTCTGTGGATACGGGGAAAGCAGTGGACATGATATATCTTGACTTTAGCAAAGCTTTTGATACAGTCTCCCACAGTATTCTTGCCAGCAAGTTAAAGAAGTATGGGCTGGATGAATGGACTATAAGGTGGATAGAAAGCTGGCTAGATTGTCGGGCTCAGCGGGTAGTGATCAATGGCTCCATGTCTATTTGGCAGCTAGCATCAAGTGGAGTGCCCCAGGGGTCTGTCCTGGGGCCGGTTTTGTTCAACATCTTCATTAATGATCTGGATGATGGGATGGATTGCACCCTCAGCAAGTTCACGGATGACACTAAGCTGGCGGGAGAGGTAGATATGCTGGAGGGTAGGGATAGGGTCCAGAGTGACCTAGACAAACTGGAGGATTGGGCTAAAAGAAATCTGTTGATGTTCAACAAGGACAAGTGAAGAGTCCTGCACTTAGAACGGAAGAATCCCATGCTCCGTTACAGGCTGGGGACCGACTGGCTAAGCGGCAGTTCTACAGAAAAAAACCTGGGGATTACAGTGGACGAGAAGCTGGATATGAGTCAACAATGTGCCCTTGTTGCCAAGAAGGTTAACGGCATATTGGGCTGTATTAATAGGAGCATTGCCAGCAGATCGAGGGAAATGATTATTCCGCTCTATTCAGCGCTGGTGAGGCCACATCTGGAGTATTGAGCCCAGTTTTGTGCCCCCCCCCCCAGAAATGATGTGGACAAATTGGAGAGAGTCCAGCAGAGGGCAACAAAAATGATTGGGGGCTGGGGCACATGACTTATGAGCAGAGGCTGGGGGAACTTGGCTTATTTAGTTTGCAGAAGAGAAGACTGAGGGGGGATTTGATAGCAGCCTTCAACTACCTGAAGGTGGGTTCCAAAGAGGATGGATCTAGGCTGTTCTCAGTGGTGGGAGATGACAGAACAAAGAGCAATGGTCTCAAGTTGCAGTGCAGGAAGTCTAGGTTAGATATTAGGAAAAACTATTTCACTAGGAGTGTGGTGAAGCACTGGAATGCGTTACCTAGGGAGGTGGTAGAATCTCCATCCTTAGAGGTTTTTAAGGCCTGACTTGACAAAGCCCTGGCTGGGATGATTTAGTTGCTGTTGGTCCTGCTTTGAGCAGGGGGTTGGACTAGATGACCTCCTGAGGTCTCTTCCAACCCTCATCTTCTACGATTCTATTATTCTATGAGAATATGATAGGGCATTGAAAGTTTCTGGGGACACGTGGGAGAAGCAAAGAAAATGTAGAGTAGTAGGTAGAGAAGGGGCTGAGCCAACATTTTTTCTAGGGGCTCCAGGTTGACAGGTCTTTGTGAGAAAAAGGATTCCCTCCCCAGTCCCTTTATTTCTATAGTTGGGTGAATTCTTTAATACCAAGAGATTTAGCTGTCTATTCTATAATGTTACTCTTAAATCTTATTTTCCATTTTTGAATTTTCACTGTGCGTTCCATCTTACATCTATATCTTACTAATGCCTTCTATCTCCATCTGGAATTCTCATCCTCCTAAAACTGAACAACTGAGCATAACTACTATTAAAGTATAGAACAGAAATCCCAGCTGTAGCCTATGTTCATAAACCCATTTAGGGACAGCTTACTTTAATAATGGTATATAGCTTTTAATGGTACCCTGAGTCCTCCCCATAAAACTGTACTGACAAAAACATTACTAGAGCCAGAAAGTAATACTAGAGGAGACAAGCATGTTCGGAATTGTTTTATTAAACAAATGCCCTCACATTCAAATGACCTCTTCAGTGTACTCTCTATAAAATAATGAAAATAAGGAATGACACTTCCCTGATTAGCAGACACACAATTTACACTTGTTTTCTGAGCAATTAGTTCATAAACATAATTTGGGATGAATAAAATTATAGTTAACTTTCAATTCAGAACTTGCATCGTATCAGACCAGGGTGCTCCTTTACAATATGCACCAGGAGATGAAGAGACCAAACCTCTGGAGCAGCAGAAGCTTTCCTTGAAGAAACTGCATTCTTCCTTTACAACTGATGACCTTATCTTATGAAATGCATCTAATTCCATTTCTGTATATGCTTTTTATTACATCGATATCACACTAGATAAATGTTTTTCTATGACTACATTAAGATTCTGAATCTATAGGCATACTGCATCAGTCACTACTGAGCGTTCATATTTAACCAGGTATGTACAAGTCTCACTATAAAACCAACTCGGGAGAAAAACAGCTGAACAGGAGGATCTGTAGTGCATAACTTTTTGTGAAATCCAATTATAGGTAACTATTCTATATGTATGTATAAATGAATAAGGACACTTACTCTTCACAAATGTACAACAAATATGTCAACAAAGTTTATATGCTTTCTTCTGTGGTGCAGATTAGCTATTTTACGTACAGACAAAAATACCAATGAAAATGTGATTTTAAAAAAAAAATCAAGATAAGACTCCTTTACACACTAAACAAAAATTTGAATTTTTACTTGTAAATTATGTTTCTATATCTTTGGTGCACCAATCTGTGCACAACAGGTCCTCCTCTATTTCTTTTTCTCTGCAATTTAACTGACATTTCTGCCTACCAGGTGATGACATCAAGCAACCCAGTAGTTCCTAACTAGTATATTATATTATCTTGTATATCTGGCTACTTATGTGATTAAATCACATTCAAATATTTCTTGAAATTTAATTTAATCCACATGCCCTATATACAGATTTTATAACTCTCATATACTGCTAATGCAAGAGGATTTACTGAAGATATTTCATTGAATTAGGAATATGTTTCACAAATGGTTTAGGGCAGGGGCGGGCAAACTACGACCCGCGGGCCACATCTGGCCCGCAGGACAGTCCTGCCTGGCCCTTGAATCCCAGCCAGGGAGCCTCGCCCCTGGCCCCTCCCCCACCATCGCCCCTCCTCTGCAGCCACACCGCTGTGCGGGCAGTGCAGCTTGCGCCCGCTCACCTCCCATGCTTTCAAATAAGCCTGTCCTGCGGCTCTGAGCTGCATGGTAAGGCTAAGGGGACGGGGGTGGTTGCATGGGGCAGAGGTTCACCCGGGGGGTGGGGAGGGGTGGTCAGGAGACAGGGGGCATTGGATAGGGGGTGGGGTCCTGGAAGGGGGCAGTCAGGGGACAAGGAGCAGGGGGGGTTGGATGGGTTGGGTATTCTGAGGGGGGCAGGCTGTTTGGGGAGGCAAATCTTTCCTACCCGGCCCTCCATATCGTTTCACAACCCCGATGTGGCCGTCGGGCCAGAAAGTTTGCCCACCCCGGTTTAGGGTCATTCTACAGTTGTTGGCACTGCTGGCTCAGGCAGTCTGTTTCTGAATCAAAGACTGATGTGCATGACCTCAGCGCACATGGTATTCTGTTCTTCCCACTGGAATAATCTCATTCATACTGATTTCCTACATTCCTTGTCTCCCCAGGTAAGATACTATCATGGTCCTGTCTCCTCCTTAGGATAGCTCAAACAAAGTGGCTCCAAAAGGGTGTACTTCACCCTCAGAGGCTCAAGTCTAATAGCAACTTCCTGCCTTTCTGTCTGCAGAGGAAATGATTGCCAGGGTTCAGTCAGATGTCATCACTTATGTGGCTAATCTGTGCAGTCCCAGATGAGGATGTGATCTAGGAATAGATATGTATACCTGCTCTGGATGCTTGGGAGTACAATTATGGCTATGCATATCTTTTGTAAATACCTTTGAGGGAGGAGGATCATCAGACCAAAGAGTAGAAACTTGAATTAGTAGCACTTTGAATTTCACACAAATCTTAGGAAATTTTTGAGCCACAGAAAGGTGAGAACATGTGAAGATGCTGTCTTCAAGTCTACAAACATCAGATAAAGTTCACATTAGCCCCCCAACTGGTTGCTAGCCAGGTGGCTTCCATTCTGTATTTTCACTGTCTGGCAGATTAGCTTAGGTATTTCAGAGCCAGGATACCTAAGATTCTGCCCCATTTTTGAGTAACACAAAGAAAATTGATTTAATTGACTGGAATCTCATGTGGTGGGGGACAAACTCTGTTTACTGAAACTGTAATAGTCAACAGCTGATCTCTATATAAGAGGAGCTCATATGGGAACTGCTTGAAGTTCTTCTCTGTGAGATATGTCCTTCAGAGATCTGTGCAGATTCTAGTGTATAACCCTTTATTATTTTTAGGACTTGTTTGTCTGTGTAGCAAGAAGAGGGATAATCTATCATCACTCTTAACTGTTAAACAATAGAATACCAATTGAAATTTATTAAATATTTTTGGATATTTGTCTACATTTTCAAATATATTGATTTCAATTACAATACAGAATACGAAGTGTACACTGCTCACTTTATATTATTTTTATTACAAACATTTTCATTATAAAAATGATAAAAGAAATAGTGTTTTTCAGTTCACCTCATACAAGTACTGTAGTGCAATCTGTTTATCATGAAAATGCAACTTACAAATGTAATTTTTTTTTGTTACATAAGTGCACTCAAAAACAAAACAATGTAAAACTTTAAAGCCTACAAGTCTACTCAATCCTACTTCTTGTTCAGCCAATCGCTAAGACAAACAAGTTTGTTTACATTTACGGGAGATAATGCTGCCCACTTCTTATTTACGTCACTAGAAAGTGAGAAAAGGTGTTTGCATAGCACTTTTGTAGCCAGCATTGCAAGATATTTATGCGCCAGCTAAACATTCGTATGCCCCTTCATGCTTCAGCCGCCATTCCAGAGGACATGCTTCCATGCTGGTGACGCTCATTAAAAAAATAATATATTAATTCAATTTGTGACTGAACTCCTTGGGGGAGAATGTATGTCTCCTCCTCTGTTTTACCCACATTCTGCCATATATTTCATGTTACAGTAGTTTCAGATGACTCAGCACATGTTCATTTTAAAAACACTTTCGCTGCAGATTTGACAAACGCAAAGAAGGTACCAATGTGAGATTTCTAAAGATAGCTACAGCACTTGACCCAAGGTTTAACAATCTGAAGTGCCTTCCAAAATCTGAGAGGGATGAGGTGTGGAGCATGCTTTCAAAAGTCTTAAAAGAGCAACACTCCAATACAGAAACTACAGAACCTGAACCACCCAAAAAGAAAATCAACCTTCTGTTGGTGGCAGCTGACTCAGATTATGAAAATGAACATGCGTCGGTTCGCAATGCTTTGGATTATTATCGAGCAGAACCTATCATCAGCCTGGACACGTGTCCTCTAGAATAGTGGATGAAGCATGAAGAGACATATGAATCTTTAGTGCATCTGGCATGTAAATATCTTGTGACGCCGGCTGCAACAGTGCCATGTGAATGCCTGTTCTAACCTTCACGTGACATTGTGAATAAGCAGCAGGCAGCATTATCTCCTTCAAATCTAAACAAATTTGTTTGCCTGAGCGATTGGTTGAACCAGTAATAGGACTGAGTGGACTTGTAGGCTCTAAAGTTTTACATGGTTTTATTTTTGATTGCAGTTATTTTTTTGTACATAATTCTACATTTGTAAGTTCAACTTTCATGATAAAGAGATTGCACTACATCCCAAAATATTTAAACATATGGTATTTGATTATCATTTAATTGCGCAATTAATCGCAATTATTTTTTTTAATTGCGCAATTAATCACGATTAATATTTTTAATTGTTTGGCAGCCCTAGCTGTAAGATTAAAAAGAATAGGGATTTCTAGTCAAAGGCCTGTGTTGGCATTCCCCCTGAGACCTCTTTCCACTTGGCTTCCCAAGTACTCAGTTTGACTCCAAACTTCATCACTCAGGTATTTTTGTTTGGCTTACAGCAAAGCTACACATGTAGTGCCAATCTTTAAAAAAGGGAAGAAGGAGGATCCTGGGAACTACAGGCCAGTCAGCCTCACCTCAGTCCCTGGAAAAATCATGGAGCAGGTCCTCAAAGAATCAATCCTGAAGCACTTGCATGAGAGGAAAGTGATCAGGAACAGCCAGCATGGATTCACCAAGGGAAGGTCATGCCTGACTAATCTAATTGCCTTTTATGATGAGATTACTGGTTCTGTGGATGAAGGGAAAGCAGTGGATGTATTGTTTCTTGACTTTAGCAAAGCTTTTGACACGGTCTCCCACAGTATTCTTGTCAGCAAGTTAAGGAAGTATGGGCTGGATGAATGCACTATAAGGTGGGTAGAAAGCTGGCTAGATTGTCAGGCTCAACGGGTAGTGATCAATGGCTCCATGTCTAGTTGGCAGCCGGTGTCAAGTGGAGTGCCCCAGGGGTCGGTCCTGGGGCCGGTTTTGTTCAATATCTTCATAAATGATCTGGAGGATGGGATAGATTGCACTCAGCAAATTTGCAGATGAAACTAAACTGGGAGGAGTGGTAGATACGCTGGAGGGGAGGGATAGGATACAGAAGGACCTAGACAAATTGGAGGATTGGGCCAAAAGAAATCTGATGAGGTTCAATAAGGATAAGTGCAGGGTCCTGCACTTAGGACGGAAGAATCCAATGCACCGCTACAGACTAGGGGCCGAATGGCTAGGCAGCAGTTCTGCGGAAAAGGACCTAGGGGTGACAGTGGACAAGAAGCTGGATATGAGTCAGCAGTGTGCCCTTGTTGCCAAGAAGGCCAATGGCATTTTGGGATGTATAAGTAGGGGCATAGCGAGCAGATCGAGGGACGTGATCATTCCCCTCTATTCGACATTGGTGAGGCCTCATCTGTGTCCAGTTTTGGGCCCCACACTACAAGAAGGATGTGGATAAATTGGAGAGAGTCCAGCGAAGGGCAACAAAAATGATTAGGGGACTGGAACACATGACATATCGGGAGAGGCTGAGGGAGCTGGGATTGTTTAGTCTGCAGAAGAGAAGAATGAGGAGGGATTTGATAGCTGCTTTCAACTACCTGAAAGGGGGTTCCAAAGAGGATGGCTCTAGACTGTTCTCAATGGTAGCAGATGACAGAACGAGGAGTAATGGTCTCAAGTTGCAGTGGGGGAGGTTTAGATTGGATATTAGGAAAAACTTTTTCACTATGAAGGTGGTGAAACACTGGAATGCGTTACCTAGGGAGGTGGTAGAATCTCCTTCCTTAGAGGTTTTTAAGGTCAGGCTTGAGAAAGCCCTGGCTGGGATGATTTAACTGGGAATTGGTCCTGCTTCGAGCAGGGGGTTGGACTAGATGACCTTCTGGGGTCCCTTCCAACCCTGATATTCTATGATTCTACACTGAGTTGATCAGACTCAAAGGCAGGGGGTGGAAGCAGGGTATATCACAAATCCAAAGCTACAGAGAAAACCTCTTCCTTTATATACATTTACACATTACATTGCTTTACACATTTTGGAACTGGCCTGATTACTTTGTAGGAACCAATTCCCATGCAGCAGTCTGTCTATACATGATTCAGGCTTTGTCTACATTGGCAAGTGAAAGACAAAACTTTTGTCGTTCAGAGGTGTGAAAAAAATCCCCCCCGAAAGACAAATGTTTTGTCGATGACCAGCGCTGGTGTGAACAGCGCTTTGTAGGCAGGAGTGTTCTCCTGCAGACAGCGCTAAGGCCGTTCATTGGGGGTGGACGTTTTTTGTTGGCAGGTAAGCTCTCTCCGGCCGACAAACAATGGCTACAACTGTGTGCCTTTTAGCAGCACGGCTGTACTGGGATAGCCATGTCACTAAAATCTGTGTACTGCAGACACAGCCTTACTCTTTACCTCATCTTATGTTCCAGGCTTATTTGTTCATTGCTATTTTGTTCATTATAAAAGATTCCGTGGGTGTTCCCACTTAGCTAGCTGAGACATTCTGTCTCTTAGCTTACTGGAAAAAGAAAAGGAGTACTTGTGGCACCTTAGAGATTAACAAATTTTTTTTGATATGATGTCCTTCTGTGTGCATTTGTAAAGAAACATGTCTGTCTGTATCTGTACGAGTTTTTTCATGAAGTTGATGGATTTCCACTCCATACGGCTAAATTCAGCGCCTTGCATAATGACAGGTTTCAGAGTAGCAGCCATGTTAGTCTGTATCCACAAAAAGAAAAGGAAAGGTGCCACAAGTACTCCTTTTCTTTTTGCGTATACAGACAACACAGCTGCTACTCTGAAACTTAGCTTACTGGGGCATTTACCTATCTTAGTTAGCACAGCCATTCTGTTTCTAGGCTGCTGATCTACTTACCTCCCTAATCTGGTCTCCCAAGACATGAGGCCTCCCCTCTTCCCCAGCCCAATAACTCAGGTCAAACCAGGTCTACACCCTGAAGTCACAACATCCTGTTCTGCTGACATTTATGTTGATGATGATTTTGTGGGTTTTCAAAGTTTCCTGCCACTTAGCTAGTTTTGGGGAAGGAATTCACTTTGCAGTTTTCCCTGAACATTGTCTTCCAAGTGCAGACACAGAACTGATTTCTAGAGACAGTGTTCATGACTATCAACTTCTAAGATACTGAATGGCATCCATATGTAACAAAAGAGATGGTAACAGAGATTTTGTTGAGCAAAGCCTGACTCTTGTTCTGGGGATTCAGGTGTGTCCCCAGAGCTATATGCGCTCTGAATTACAAATAAGGAAGGTGGCTCTGCCCATGCACAACATCTTATTAATGAACCTTAAATTTTTTCATTGTTGATATTTTTAGATGAAGTTATGGTCATGATAATAAAAAGGTATACATCTTCCTAATCTTTTGGAAAGAAAGTCTCCTTCTATAGGCAGTACCGTCTCTTCAACTCTTGCTAATACTCAGTGATCTTAACAACTTACAAGGTTTGGGTCTCCCTTGCAGAAAACAACAACAAATAACAACAATGTATTCCTTAAAGAAGGAGAAGCCTTAAAGAAGGCTACTGAAAGAATTAAGGCTCTCATGGCTGGCTACAAGCCAGCTTTCACTCTTGCAGTGATATAAAAGCTCATCAAGGAGCAGACAGACAGCAGAAGAGGTTATCAAATGAAAAGGAACTCCTGGACCACAGGAACCTGACTCAGGTTGATGGAGGATTGGAATCTGATATTTAATGTAAACTTCCAGGAAGGCGGTTAAAAATAATGCTGGACTGGAGGTGAAGAGGAGCCTTTGAGACAGAAAAATTCTTCTTGTAAGGACCAAGTCTCATGCCTAGGGGAAAGAGGGTAATTTATTTAATATGACTATAAGTTATAATAGTAGCTAAAACCAGGAAATAGGTAGACTGAAATGTTTTCATTAATGCAGACAATCCTTTCAAGAATACACATTCACATCTGAAGAAACAGCAGCCATGTCTCTCCATCAGACACTACACTCCCTTGTAAAATGAATGGCAGAAAGTGTACATCGTCATCATCAAGCTAGTTCACGGCACTGACAAATACCATGTGCCACCAACACCGCTTTATTTGCATGAAAATAGCTCTTTGCCAGTTTCAGCTTTAAGTTTCAAACACGTGAAAATTACCTTTGGAGAAATTATTTTTTAAAAGTGATTTTTAACTTGTCTCCCATTAAAGATACTAAACACTATTAACTTGACACTGATAAGATGTCATCATAATGAATCATAAATAATCAATGAGTTATTTATAATCTTGTATACGAGAACAAGGACAGCAATTTATTCTTTCCAACTCTAAGTCTACAAATTCATTCATTTTAAATATAAGAGGAGCATATAATGCACCTCTGCAAATTAACTTTTTATAGTTGTGAAAGAATTCAAGAGACAAATAGAGTAAGGGCCCAATACTGCAAAACTTTATTGTCCAAGTCATTCTTTTTTTTGCAATTTTCTAATCCTATTAAAACCAATGGAACTACATACGAGTACATTTGAAGGAATGGCTAAATTTGTAGCTTCTCCAGGACTCAGGAATACCTACTGATGTAGGAAGCTTTATTCTCAGACTGCTACAGAAAGCGAGTTTAAAGAGCCGGAGTTTTTCATTTAATGTACAATCATTTTAGCTGAATTTTAGCAAAACAAGTTCTTCATGCATTTACAAAATGCTAATGCAACTCCCCCACCCCATTCCCCCCCCCAAAAAGAGATAGCTATTTTGGGGGGCAACATCATTCTTTTTTGCCCAAGGCCACTAGTACATTTGTCGGCTTTATCAGTTTATTCAGAAAGTGGATTAACTACTTGGTAAATTATGTACAATAGCACCTCAGTGTATGGTAGTAACTAGACTTTCATAAGAGAAATACCTAATACAAAAGAAAGGCCAACTGAATACTCTCTCACAAATCTAGATATCAATTCCATTTTAAACTGACTACTGGAAAGAAAACATTTCCATACGCTTTCATTAATTGTAAGGTGCTATTGAGAACTGCAAAATACAATTAAGGGGTAGATTCAGACTGAAAAAACAGGCACCTCAATGAATGTATGCATATACTTACACTTGATATGTATGCTCAAAGACTGAATGAGACTTTTGGCAAGAGATCTTGTCACTAAATTTAAGCAAACAAGCTTCTGTAATTTTAAATGTATTTTCTCTGTATCATTTTAGATGTAGTTCACTAAAGTCACAAGACATTGATTCCAATATCTTCGCTGCACGCAACTACAAAAAACATCTTTTTTCAAAGTAATTTTACTATACAATCATCATCATGGTCATATGTTAATAAAGCGGAGGATAAGAAAAATTTCCTATAAAATCCTTACTTCAAAGAGTGCATCATAAAACATCAGTTATTAATGCTTTTATATGTTTCAAGATAACCAAGAGAGACAATATTTCAATTGTTTGAAATCAGAGAGCCTGCTCTGGATATTTGCTAATTTTGTAACCATGACTGAGAAATATACAGCAGGGCCATTAGTAGCAAATTTTGTATGCAATAAATTTAGAAGAGCATAGAAGAATTTCAATATAACCTCCTATAAGTAACCAACTTTTGTCAGTTCCTTGATAGGATTTACTCTAATGAAGGTGGAGCAGAACTGTATTTTACACCACCTTGGGATTTTTTGGGGGATGGTGTTGTGAGTTAGGAAGCTGTCTAATAAGGCTGATCTTTTGTATAGTTTCACTGTACTCACATGGTTTGCCACAACTGTCAGTTTTCAGAAGCAATGAGAAGCATCACAAAGTCAGCCCTAAAGCTGCACAGAAAGATGCTCAGAAGGAGAATATCGAGAAGAAACCTCCAATTCATTCATGATGGGCAACTCTCACACATGTAGGGTAAATGGAAATACACCTTTACTTGGTATAATTTTCAGATCGTAAGTCTTCTGCTATCCTATTTCCCCTCTGATGAATTTCAGCTATCCAAGAGATTCCAATACCCTGTGGCACGTAAAGGAAGTTTTGTTGCTACCACGTAGAGCAATTTTTGCAATGGGGGTCACAAATCCAAAATATGGGCTCTTCTCAATGTGATAGTTCCACCTAAGTCAAGCTTTATACCCAGCTCTTCCCTTAACAGAACAGGTTAACTGCCTTTGCAACTAGCACCTAAACACACAACAGAACAAGCTTCTGGATTGCTGGGACCCTTGTAGAAGACCCATTTACAAGGTAGGAATGAAATTCCTCTCTCCCTTAGGAACATGGGCTATGAGTAACTGAATCACAAAATCATGCAAGATTGGCACATGTGAAAAGGAGAAATAGGTTGACTTGGTCTACAGTTCTAGAATGTAACGGACAAACTCAAGAAAGCACTTAATTATACATTATAACAATGTGAGCATGTGTGGATTGTGGATCACTTCGCAGCCTGGCAAAGCTTCCCATTCCATCCAGGAGTAGGAAATACCCTTGTAGAATGAAACAGGAGACTAAATGAGCATGGCAGCCTTTCATCTACATATGCTTCTTTGATACACAATGGTATCAATTTGGCTATGACTGAACAGGAGACCTTCTGATCTTTTTACATCTTTTAGGGACAGACTCTGTCCCTAATTAAGCAAACAGAATGTTATGGTCCTAATTATATCCAAAGTGTGTCTTGACAAGTTTTTGGATATAAAGGGCCAATGAATTTAAGTTCACTTTAAGGAAACTTCATAGTGAAAACGGAAATATCTGTCCATGGTCTTATTCTTAAAAGAGAAGGATTAAGGAGAAAGAGCAAGTGGCTGAAAAGAACTTGAATCTGTGAAGGACCAGATAAAGTCCAAAAAGAAACCAGCCACAGTCCAGCAAATAGACTCACAGGAATTCAAACTTTACTGACTAAAACTTCTTCAAAGCCTTACTCTGCCACATGGTGGTTGCTTCAGGTCAGTGGAGGAGAGAAATGTTGGAAAACTGGTTTCTGCTCCATTTCTCATGGTTGCAGAATTCTGTCCAAAAGGGTTTGAGAAGAGGGCTACTTCCAATAGACAGGCTCTTGCCCTAAGAGCAATAATTTGGCAAATAAGAGTGTCCATTAAGTCATCTTTTGATAGCCAGTTTTATTTACTCATTCTCCAAGAAGCCCTCAATATTTTACATAATTCCTTTAGGTGCAGTTTTGGAGCACAGAGAATTAGCCCCCAAGGTAAGAGGTCTGGGATTTAAGGAAGGAGTGTTTTTTTGGTTGATGCTTGATATGACCAAATATTTGAGATCCAACTACATTATAGATTATGGATAACAAATCTCTTGCTTGCCTTGACCATTCCAAGTAACTTAAGTATGGGAGAAGATGTGGATTAATATGAGAACTGAAAGATAGATAAGAAACTGGTTAAACGGGAGACAATGGGAGACAACTGTACAATAATTCATGCTGAAAGGTGAACTCTCAGCCTGGAGGGAGGTTATCAGTGGAACTCCTCAGGGATCAGTCTTGGAACCAATCTTATTTAGCATTTTTATTAATGACCTTGGCACAAAAAGTGAGAGTGTACTAATAAAATCTGCAGATGACACAAAGTTGGGTGATACTGCCAATATGGAGGAGGACCAGAATAGCATACCAGATCTGAACCATCTTCAAGACTGGAGTAATAGAAATGGGATGACACTTAAGAGTGCAAAGTGCAAGGTCATGCACTTAGGGATAAGTAACAAGAATCCTTGCTATAAACTAGGGACTTATGAGTTGGAAGCAACAGAGGATTGGAAAGATCTGGATGTACTGGTTGATCACAGGAGGACTATGAGCCACCAATGTGATGCGGCCGTGAAAAAGACTAATGCAATCTTAGGATGCATCAGGTGAGGAAGCGTTAGTACCATTATACAAGACACTGGCGAGATCTTATCACGAATACTGTATGTAATTCTAGTCTCCTATGTTTAAGAAAGATTAATTCAAACTGGAACAGGTGCAGAGAAGGAGTGATTATGATGATCAGAAGAATGGATGAGGATGATCAGAGAATGGAAAACTTACCTTATGAGAGGAAACTCAAAGGGCTTGGCTTGTTTAGCCTAACCAAACCCAGGCTGAGGGGCAAGATAATTGCTCTCTATAAATACATCAGAGGGAGAGGAATTATTTAAATTAAGCACCAATGTTGGCAAAAGAAAAAATGGATATAAACTGGCCATCAACAAGTTTAGGCTTGAAATTAGATGAAGGTTTCTAATTTCTGACCAAAGTTCTGGAACAGCCTTCCAAGGGAAGTCGTGGGGGCAAAAAACGTAACTAGCTTCAAGATTCAACTTGATAATTTTATGGAGGGGATGGTATGATGAAAGTGCCTACAATGGTATGCAGCTGATCTGACACTGCTAGTAGCAAATATCCCCAATGGCCAGTGATAGGCCACTAGATGGGGAAGGCAGAGTTATTACAGAGAATTTTTCCCCAGGAGCCTGGCTGTTGGGTCTTGCCGAAATGTGCAGGGTACAACTGCCTGCCATATTTGTGGTAGGGAAGGAATTTTCCCCCATGTAAGATTAGCAGAGTCCCTGTGAGTTTTTTTCCCTTCCTCTGCAGCATGGGGCACGGGTCACTTGCAGGTTTAAACTCGTGTAAATGGTGGATTCTCTGTAACTTGACGTCTTTAAACCATGATTTAAGGACTTCAGTAACTCAGCCAGAGGATAGGGATCTATTACAGGAGTAGGTATGCAAGGTTCTATAGCTGCAATGTGCAAAAGGTCAGACTAGATGATTATGATGATCTCTTCTGGTCTCAAAGGGTCTACGACAAGAAAGATTACAAAACTAGCTAGACTCCCCACAGTAAATGGGAAATAATGTCATTCAGACTCAGATTCCTGCAATGCAGCTTGCCATGGAAAACAGCAAAATGCTAACTAGAGTTATCTTTAAAAGTATCTTCAGTTTTGCCTCCAAAAATTAAAAAACAATTGGGATTGTAATTAACTTTTTTCAATTAATATGCAGGATAATTCCCTTTGAAGACTTCCTAGTTGAAGCCTACCCCACATGTGCAAAGCAGGGGGGAAATGCTTATTTTTTCTTACTTCAATTCTCTACCGTACATGCATAGAGATTTGTTGGAGATGTTTTCAACATTTACTACAGTAGTGTTTTGTGCAGTTCTCTAGTAAATAGACACAGTGTATTTTGGTAATATGGTTCCTTTATTATTATACAAAGATGCTTAAAGGATTATTTTGATATTCAAGTGTAGTGACATCCTGCTTCCCCTCCCCTCCCCTTAAACCTTCCCCCTCCCATTCTGACTCGTTAAGGGGAAGGAATCAAAATACAGCTTAATGTCTTAAATAACATCCATCATAACTAACAAGGTTAGCTATTCACGGTGAGCCCATATTGTGAGGTGGGACCAGGGGGAAGGGCAGTCACACCCCTAGAAAGTCATGGCAGCCACTGGCTAATGGTGACCCTCTTTTGTTGGGGAGACAGCCATTAGTTAATTCCCAGTTAATTCTCCACCGTCGCTTTCTACTACCACTCACAAGCCTAAGAATAAATCAGCAAATGTTTCTATTGTCATAAATTTTAAGTTATGTCAGTTCAGATAGGCAAATTAAGTCCTGTATAACTTACTTACCATTGTAACAGCAATTAAGAATCCCATACTTTTGGGATCTTCTAAACTGCATTATTTTCTGAATGTCTTTTTTTTTTTTAACACCCCTGTGGATGATTTATGGAACAGGATTCTACTTTATAATAGTAATTATGACTAAGGCTCCGTGTTGGTCACGAACGTCAATGAAGTCATGGATCCCGTGACTTTCCGTGACCTCCGTGACTTCTGCAACAGCTCAGTAGTGCGACTGGCCCGGGAGCTGCCTGAGCAGCTCTGGCAGCCTCTGAGCCAGTCTCAGGCCCTCCCTGCTCCCCAGCAGCAGGAGTTTGGGTGAGGACTCAGGGGTGGGGATTGGGGTGCAGGGCGGTGCTTACCTGGGGGGAGCTCCCTCAGCTCCTAGCTCCAGCTGCCTCTGCCCCACAGGCACCACTGCCCCAGCTCCCAGGGGCAATGGTTCCCAGCCAAGGGGAGTTGCAGAACCAGGCTGGGGGTGGAGTGGAGGCAGCACATGGAGCTAGGAGCTGGGGTCGCTGCTTCATAGGAGCTGGGTAGGGAGCCTGCCCCAGCCCCACCAACCCCCCTGCAGCACCCCCGTGGGCCACACCAATACCTGCAGTGCCCCCCGGGCCATGTCCCCCCCCCCCCCGAACACCCATGACCCCCTCCCCAGCACCCGCAGTAGTTCCCCTAACTCCCCCCGACCCCGAGTACCCACAGCGCTTCCCGGGGCCACGTTCCTCCAGCACTCGCCCCCGAGCTGCCCCAGCCCCAAGTTTTAATCAGGGGGTATATAGTAAAAGTCATGGACAGGTCATGGGCCATGAATTTTTGTTTACTGCCCGTGACCTGTCCGTACCTTTTACTAAAAATACTCATCACTAAAACATAGCCTTAATTATGACTTGTTGGGTTATTTGCTGACAACCTATTTACAGTTCCTAATAACCGCTTTTGTGCTTAAATATTTTAGATTCCTTTATAAAGTTGAAAGCACCAGTGCACTGCATTGCACCTCTCCCCTATCTTTCCCTTCTCAGAAACTGCATCCCATTTCTTGTCTCTCTCCCAGTCCCCACGTACACTGGGATCCTATTTTCAGCCTCCTCTTTCAATGGGCTTGGCTTCACTAGAAAATTAACATGTTTGAATATAACTGTGAAGACTAAAGTTACATGACACAATGTTGGGCAATACTGTCCAGTTAATTCAGACCAGGGCAAACTGTGTTCAGCATTATGTGAGCTAAAAATCACAACCGACATGACGCTGAACGTGATTTGACCTGGAGTACACTGACTGGACAGTCAATACATACCTCAACAGATAAGTGACAACTTTCGATTGCTATCTTCAGAGTTGCAGTAATTCAAGAAGCACCTGAACACTGGGATGAAAAAGACTGGACATAAGCTGAGGTTCTTTACCATGCAGGGAAGAAAAGGTTAAATATGAGAGGTACTGCTGGATTTTGTTAGGAAATTGAGAGAATCTATTTCTATGGGAAAAATTTAGTATTCTCTACAGTCAAACTGGTTTGTCAATCAAAAAACTAACTTCAGGAGTTTATAGCACAGTGTCTTTGGTATTACTTAAAGAAAGATGCACAGACTACTTGTAAATATCACTGTTTCTTGAACACATGGCCAGTCTATGGCTCTGATGTTTCCTGAAGAAGATAAATCTCTCTGTGGTGCATTCAACTACGAAGACAGCTTCAAGAGAGCTTTTTCTGTGATTAACAGCAGGTATCCCCAGCTTCTGTCAACCTAATGAGCTCTGCTAGGAAGAGACAGGAAGACACTCTACATGCCAAGAGGCACAGCACCCCTGAGTACTGATATTTTAGAAGCCACTTCTTCCTCGTGATGCTCCATTGCACCTCAGTAGATTACCTGATTCAATAAGAAGTTAGAGTTTGGAATACTTTACATAGGGCTGTTAATTAATTGCAGTTAACTCAAGCAATTAACTCAAACAAATTAACACAAGAAAATTAATTCCGATTAATCGCAGTTTTAATTGCACTGTTAAACAACAGAATACCCATTTAAATTTATTATAAATATTTTTGGATGTTTTTCTACATTTTCAAATATATTTATGTCAATTATGCTAAACATTCATATGCCCCTTCATGCTTCGGTCACCATTCCAGAAGACATGCTCCCATGCTAATGAAACATGAAGGGGCATACAAATGTTTAGCACATCTGGCACGTAAATACATTGCAATCCTGGCTACAGCAGTGCCATGCAAATGCCTGTTTTCACTTTCAGGTAACACTCTAAATAAGAAACAGGCAGCATTATCTCCTTGTTTGTGTTAGCAACTGGCTGAACAAGACGACAGACTGCATGGACTTGTAAGCTCTGAAGTTTTACATAGTTTTATTTTTGAATGCAGTTATGTAACAAAAAATTTCTACATCTGTAAACTGCACTTTCATTATAAAGAGATTGCACTATAGTACTTGTCTGAGGGGAATTGAAAAATACTTTTTCTTTTCTACAGTGCAAATTTTGTAATCAAAAATATAAAGTGAACACTGTACACTTTGTATTCTGTGTTGTAATTCAAATCAATATATTTGAAAATGTAGAAAACATCCAAAAATATTTAAAGTGTATTCTATTATTGTTTAACAGTGCAATTAAAACATCAATTAATCACAATTTTCTTTAATCTCCTGATTAATTTTTGTAATAGTTTGGCAGCCCTAACTTTACATGATAAACCAAACTTTAAAAACCATAAGACTAGACTGAATACAATGAAAGTTATACTTAATATATCTTGGATGTTATCAAATGCCATTTTATATGCCTTTACCAACAGGCAGTATACAATTAGTCAAAGAAATGTTCTTAGGAGATTACAGAGCTGATTTAGTTTGTGTAATCAAAATACTCCAGCCCTGTAAGTACTGGCTGTTTTACATAGTTGTACAAGATTTTATAACACTAGCCAACTTGCTGTTTCCACAAACTACACATAACAAGGAACGATCTGAGTAACTTCATGCTTTTCACTAAGTTTGAGTTAAAAGGCATAATTGAGTTATATAAAAGATAGTAAAAAAATACCTCATTTCTTGTAGACACTCTGAAGAATACTTTTGTTTTGTCAGTGTTTCAGCATCTTGACTAAATCCCATTTAAGAATATTGCCCACCCCAAGAACATTATAAATTTTGTACATTACAATGGGATAGATTTGGTCACTCCCACTCATCTTGATTAGTATCTAACTCTGAAAGTAGTTATATGTAGCACTGTGGTTATAGCTAAGGTTCAGTGAGAGTCGGCCTACATGTATTTTTGTTTATTAAAACACCGACATTACAAATATCAAGTCTTGGTTAGATTTGTGTTTAATGTGATGCAAATTAATCAGGGTTTTCTTTTTTCCCCTCAATTCGCCAAACAATAACTTTTCTATGGATTTTCCATACTTATGTATTTATAAGAAAAGGTAGCTTAAAAGCATTTAAAATGTCTTGGGAAATTATGTAGCAACTGGTGATTTTACTAATATAACTAAGTATTACAAAACACAAGACACTAAATTCAGAAAGGGCTACAAAAATAAGCAGCTGTAAAAAAAAACTGTCACAGAGGTCAAATTAAAAAAAATAAAATTTACAAGGAACTTTTTCTTCACTGTAAAATATAAAAACACCATAAAGTTGATTTTAAAATAGATGAGATTTTGGTAAGTAAATCTATTTCCATCATTTTAGTTAAAACTGAATAATCTGAAAGCAAATCTCAATATAAGTTTGTAAGCATTTTAAAATACCCCACTTCTCTAACTGCTTACTACATTTTTCTGCAAAACCCCAGTTTTCAAAAAACCTGTTTGTCTATGTACTGAACATTAAATATTTGAGAAACTGTGTTTTGGTCTTTAAAATTAAGTTACGTATCCCAAAGTAGTTTTATAAGAGTACAAAAAATACATTTACAGAGTGAGGAGAAGATAATCTACAACAGACTAAACTAATCTTTGGTTGTGTCAAGTACTTACAATTCACAATGTTCTTTCAATAACAGTAATTTTATACAATGATATGGAATCAAGGCTTAGTGAGAGAATCAGTTAATCCTAAACAAGAAATATAACAATGTCGAAGTTTACTTAATTCAGAGTAAGAACCACGGTCAGGGAGAAAGGGACATGATCCCCACTTTCACTGTTCTCGTATCCTACTGATTTTATTATTCATAGTATATAATCTAGTGCATCTACGCAGATATTTAAGACTGTGTTCTGCTGAAGAAAATTTAATGCTGCTAAACTTAATTTAGGCAGAAGATTCTCTTCTCTTGGTACATGGTATAATACAGGACACGCCACTATGACCACCCATAAAGGTCAACCCTTTAAATACATTCACAGATAAACTGAAACCAGTTCAATATACAATGAAGTTAATGGAAACCATGAGCCTTAATCCAAGGGCAGAATTAGTCCCTTGGCCGCTGCCACTGAATATCATCCTTAAATCACTTGTGATGGTCTACGGTAATAACCTTTTAGAGGTAACAAAGGCACAGATGACAGTGTCACGGTCCACATCTAAAAGACTAAGCTAAACTGATTCTCCATTGACAATGTAGTGCTGAAAAGATTATGATAATCACTTACAGTAATTGTAGCTAAAATTAATTTTATTGGCAAATAGTTTAAGACATACCTGCATCCATTATACCACAAGTACTATTAAAAGATTTGAACACAACTCCAACAGTGACTGACACATGCCCCACATTCAGACAATATTCCTCAATCTCTTCTCTTAGCCTAGTACACCTCATGAGCACCAGAAAGACAAATCATATTCCATACACCTTCTAGTTCACCCCATATTCAATCATTTTCCCCTCAAACTTCAGTACTGTGTAACTTTACCCAGAATTCCTATAACTATAGATGCTATCTGCATGAGATATTATAATTAAAGTTTACAATGTATGTGCACAAACGACAGCATTATGTGAAGATTTTTGTGATATTCTGGTATGAATGACGTGACGCGAAAAAACAAAGTTTACACTTTTTAATGGCTTTGTCATCCAGAGAAGTTTCTGAAATCACCAAACTTCTTCAAAATAAAATACTGTTCTAGTGCTCCAGCCACGTTAAAAGTTTTACTTGCCCAAATATTTCCCGAAAACCAGCATCTTTTAAAATCATAGGAATTGCTACTAATTCATGCTTTGTTGCAAATATAAATGCTATCACAGAAGAAAGTCAATTAAAAAAAGAAAATTGTAATGACTAAGTTGCAAAATTACAGCCCAATTCATGTGAGACAACGCATATGAAAGCATGATACTTAGCACTGCTCTAGAAATTTTTGATGGCAATTAAAAAATAAAAACCCTGACCTAACTAACCTTATTACAATATTTTATAAATTACAATTTGCAAGATCAAATTTATATTTGAGACAAAAAGTGATAACATGTTTGCAACTTTGCTAACCAGGTTTTTACAAATTAAGATTTTTGGTTTTGTGCTTGAGTGACCACCTGCTGTCATGTACATTTTGTTGGTACATTTTTAGTTAAAATCTTTTGAAGTCTGGTACAAATAATTGATTACAGTGATAGACAAATTTTAATTATGGTATCCACTAAAATATTTGTGGTTTTTTTTCCCCCACAGGTATTATTTGAACAACCAATTCAGATCTAAAACTATATGGAGGGTACTAAGATATAACTTGCACCCTTACTGCCTAAGACTCAATAGGCAATGGTTTACACACAGACTGCATTTTAAGTTTCAATTTGTACCCCTAAACAACTGAATATTAATGGAATGAGTACATTTCTTGTCTTGACAACAACCACAAAAATCCTGTTTTGGTTAACAAGTTACACAGGCACAGTCAGAGAATCACCTCCTGCTTTGTTTTTAGAACTGGGCTGCAGGTCTGAAATACCTTATTTGTCGCATCCTCTACTCTTAACAAGGGTTTCTCAGAAGTTGCTAAGCTAGCTAAGTCTCAAATCCATTTTGCAAGGAGGAATAAGTATTGTTTTACTGCTAGGAAATCTATCATTATCCATTTTAAGAGTAATTTCACATTTTCAAAACAATACTGTTTAGTACAGTACCAAAGCCATATCTTCATTAAGTCCTGACAACAGTAAGAATATTTAAATCAGACACATGTAGAGTTTAACTAAGCCTTTGAGAAACACTGCAACATATACAAACAGAACAGACTCCTGCCAAATTAGTCAGCATGCTCATTCTGTCTTTTTGAAACAAGCACAATTCAAAGCTCATTAAATAACACAAGCCTCTCAGAAAGTGAGTCAGCTTCTGTTAGATACCAAAGGTCATGGGTTTCCATATTAACAATTTCACCTACAATATTTCCTGAGTTTTCTTGAAGAAAACAGCCAATAAGCACCAAGAAAAGTGCAATCAAAAGACAAAAAAATTGCTACCTCATTAGTGTTCCAGCGGTGCCTCTCTTTTGGTAAACTTGAACATTTTGGTAGACATTCAAGCAGCTTCTTAGGTAAAAAGATTTTTACATGACTGCCATTGCTGTTCCCATGATCATCTAGAAGGAAAAAAATACATATAATGCATGTAACATGAGGGGGGAAATTGTTATAATAAAATCAAATTAACAAGACCTGAAAAATCCACTCGCCTACTTGCCACTGAGGAGCAGGTAGTTTTCCATGGCAAGTGGCAGTAGGAAAACCAGTAAACTTTGGGAGAATTTAAGATTTAATTTTAAAAACATTAAATATCTATCCCTTATGATCATGAAGGTAACCTTCTGAATTTCAACTGAATATAAACTGAAGCAATGCCAGCTTTCTAAGGCCTGGTATCCATTATAATCGTGCCAATACAGTAATGTTGCTGGGGGTATCACTTTTGGCAACATTTTTATAGCAGCAAAAAACTGCTTTTGCTGGTATAGTGAGAGAAACAAGCTGCAGAGCTTGAAAGTTTGTCTCTTTCACCAACATAAGTTGATCCAACAAAATATATTATCTCAAACACCTTGTCTTTCTAATATCCTGGGACTGACGTGGCTGCAACTACACTGCATATTTGCTGGTATATATTATTTCACTCGGGGAACTTATATATAAGATACTCTGGAAAAAAGCACTTTTAAACTGCATCTATACTGGGAGGATTTGCCAGTATTGCTATAACGGCAAACCTCTTCTAGTATATACCTGGCCTAAATCTGCAGACATCCCCAGTACCTCTTCAGCTACCGAAACAGTTTTGTCAAGCTGCAGCAGAGTAAAAACTCAGTCTTGTCAACTTCCACTAGCTAGGGAGATCTGAGAGAAGTAGATCATCTGACCACAATCAGGTCAGTTTCATTCTTCAGCCACTTGGGAAAGCACACACAGTTCCTTAGGGCAGAGCTACACTACCACTTAAGTTGATTTAACTTGCATCGTTCAGGGGTGTGAAAAAGATACCCCCTTGAGCGATGCAGGTTACAGTGATCCAAACGCTCGTCCATATTGGTGCTACTTCAGCAGGAGATGTGCTCCCATCAGCAGACTGTGTCTTTACCAGACACACTATAGCAGCACAGCTGATGTAACGGTTCTAGTGTAAACTTGGCCTCAGAGTACCCAGAGGGCTGGTAGTGGGGGTAGAGTGATGGAAAGTCTTTCCCCGTGCATTAGTCAGAATGGGAAAAGGGTGAGACAAAAATTAGCCTTTCTCCGGTAACCACAAGGGTCGGGTCTTCAAATTTATTAGCAGAGTTCAAGGCAACTCTAGTAGAAATCCCAGTACTATTAACATTTTCAACAACAGGCACAAGTTTTGTTAGTTCTATCTCACCCCACCCATTTCTCTTCTAGATGGTTTATAGAGTAAGAATAGTCAAAATAGGTATAATTGTATATATGTTATGTATGTTTTTTATATACTGTATGTACCTTTTAAACAAACATCAACTTCCCAACAGCCTTTGGCTCATATGTATATGGTAAATTTTTCAGACCACACATTTATAAAATACTAAAGATTTGTGTTTCAAATATCAGTCCATTTTATTTTCATAACACAGAAGCCAAAATGATGTTAGTAGTCATTTTCAAAGTTTGCATAAGTGTTCTCAATTCTTTTTTCAATTACAAACACGCACTCAACATTTTTGTTTGTTTTCAGCCTCGGAGGCCACCCCCATACAATAGCTGAAAAGATACTCATGCTGCCCTTGTGTAAACCCCCTCCCCCGCCAAGACTCACTTTCTCCAGAAGGTCCTCAAACACTAACCTGCATGTTTGTTGTAGCATTGTGACCCCATGAGTGGTACTGTGAACTGGCACATGGGGTTGCAACATCATTCACCAAATTTGGGCCAACTAACTGGACCCCCCTACCAACAAAGTTTTATACAAACAAACACAGCTGAGAACCTATGGTACATATATAGCTACAGTAATCAATAACAAATAAAATGAGAAATACAGGATTAGAAGGATTTTAAAATCACTTTGGAAAGCAGAACCTGGGTTCAAGCTAGCAGCTGAATATCCCAAGTATTTTTAGGGCTTGATTGTGCTCTCTTTTGTGAAGTACAACAATATGCTTTCTGTTAGATCAACTGCTCATGCAAGCACAGCATATTTTATACGATATGCAGTGATGCGTGTGACAGACATGATCTGCTCTGTAATAGTTTATGACTACTGTGTGTTGGCCAGGTTATTGGGATGTTTACTCCTTAACTATACAGAGTTAAATCAACAGGACTGTTGGGAAAACAAGCAGGAAGGGAAAAATGACTCAAGCTAGGCCATCCCCCAGTAAACAATCCAGAGTGGTCAACAAACAATGCCTGAGCTGATTCTATCTCATGACTCCAGTCAAGGTGCAAAACCTGTTTTGCCACACAGGGCAGTCCTGGGAACTGAGAACAGCGAAAGAACTCAGACTGGGTAAAAAGACATTCTTTTCCGGGGGAGATTAATTGCTGCCAGGGAACTGTTCAGGCTGACACCCAAGACCCACTAGTGTCTCTCAAATTAGACCATCACAGGATGGTAGAGCTTTAGGTAAAAGACATGCATGTGGATAGTTTTAAAATCCTTTTCTCTCTATGCTATATTCCTATTGTTAAGATTAAACAATTCTTTGGCAGAAGGCTGTCTGGTAGGGTTGCCAACTCTGATTGAAGCTATTCCGGGAGATTCTCTCCTCTCCCCACCCCCCTTCCCGTGACTATGTAATGTCATTTTCTTTAAATATCCTATTTAAATATCCTCCTGGATTGCTTTCAATAGTTGCCAGGACTTTGATGCCAATTCCCGGAGACTCCAGGCCAATCCTGGAGGCTTGGCAACCCTACTGGTCATTATGCTTAACACTGGTCATAGACTCCCAAAGGGAAGAACTGCAGGTGTCAAACCCAGTTGGCCTTGCTGAGCAAGCACAGTCAATGCACAGTGTACTGAAGCCAGTGCAAGAGTGGGAAAACAGAGAAATTCCAACTCTAAGAGAGGTGAAGGCACAAGGCCAGATACCTGAGAGGGTGCAGTCAGAGAGACCAAAAAAGAGATAGGGTGCAACTAGGCCTGCAATCAGGACAAAGTGCAACTGAGAGAGCAAACTAGATCCACTGGATCTTTTGAGTTTAATTAGATCTCATGATAAACTCCACAATAAACATCTACTCTAATGAGTCATATTCACGCAATTAGCAACCATGTACATAAACTGCTGATCTCCAAGAGTAACACTCTTATGGCCCTTTCAGGGTAACTTATCTGAGTGCAACTCTCAGCATGAATAGTGGTTTCACTTTGGGGTTTGCTCTTTTCTACAAGAAATTGGATGTTACTGGTTCATGCTGTAATGTCAAAGCCAAAACAGGAAAGAATTTTCCCAGTCTGATATTATTCCAGGATCTAGTACTTGCTATCCTATGTCTTCTGAGATCTTATTTAATGCAGTTTTCTGTACAAATTCACTTGTACCAATTTCCTTGGAAAAGGATATAGCCAAAATTATAGGAATTATTAAGAACCTACAAAATATAAAATGAGAGAATAAATTCTTTAAATACTTGAAGTTTTCCTTGGTGAATAACCAATCTCTCAAGACTGAAAAAATGTTTCTGGTGAAACTGACTTCTGTAAATAGCGATCTGAGAGGGGCAAAGTTTGGCAGGGTACTAATACAACTTGCTGCTTTGGAACTGTGCAATGACTAGGTATAAATACTTGATAGGCCTCAGATCTTAACCCTTCAAATCCACATACTTAAAAACAAAGGGTTTCTCCTCCTATTATACTTCGTGAATGGAGATCAGATGAGGCCTACCAATTATGCACCCCCCAGATTTAAATTAAAAGGAGTCTTGGTGACAGGGCACTTCCAGACCAAGGCCCTTGACTCTCCAGGCACAGTGCAGAGCTAAAGCTTATTTTCACATTTTTTTTGTTTGAGGGAATATTAGAAAGGATCTAAAGTTAATTTTCCTTTACAGTAATGGGGTAAGAGAGAAAGTTAGAATCTATTTGATAAACCGGGCTCTAAAATTGCTTTTTTGAATATTGCATATGCACTGGGTGCTCTGACAAGCACACTTAATAACCAAATAAAGTTTAAGAACGACTAATGAGGTACACATTCAGAACTCCAAAAATGGCTAAAGCCAACCCTAAAACCACTCAGCCAGACCATTTCAAAGGGTATGTCTACACTACGAAATTAGGTCGAATTTATAGAAGTCGGTTTTTTAGAAATCGTTTTTATATATTCAAGTGTGTGTGTCCCCACAGAAAATGCTCTAAGTGCATTAAGTGCATTAACTTGGCGGAGTGCTTCCACAGTACCGAGGCAAGAGTCGACTTCCGGAGTGTTGCACTGTGGGTAGCTATCCCACAGTTCCCGCAGTCTCCGGAAATGAGATTCAAAAGTTCACGGTTCTTTTCCTGTCTACCTGGCCAGTGCATCTGAGTTGAGAGCGCTGTCCAGAGCGGTCACAATGGAGCATTCTGGGATAACTCCCGGAGGCCAATACCATCAAATTGTATACACAGTACCCCAAATTCGACCCGGCAAGGCCAATTTAAGCGCTAATCCACTTGTCAGGGGTGGAGTAAGGAAATCGATTTTAAGAGCCCTTTAAGTCGAAAAAAAGGGCTTCATCGTGTGGACGGGTGCAGGTTTACATCGATTTAACGCTGCTAAATTCGACCTAAAGTCCTAGTGTAGACCAGGGGAAAGTAATCAGCAGCATGGAAGTGGCTGCCATCCTGCTTTACCACACTGACGACTTATGAAAAATCCATTTCAGGGTAGGGCCTAAAAATGGTCCAGCCATCCAAATAATAATACTGTTGCATGAGATGACAGCCAGATTTGATGACCTCCAAAACAGATTTAACCTTGTTGAATGGTAAGTTTGACCAAATGGCACTGAAGAGAACAAAAAATAGTGTATTACTTTAAGTGATAAGTATATGCTTCCTCACCCTCTCCTAAGCTCAACATTCATTTGCTAAATGAGCTCACCTTTTAGCATTATCCACTCCTATTACCTTAGTATTTATTATCCTATGATCTAAAGAGAACACTTAAGACATCAAGTAAAGATGCCTCACAGTAGCAGAAGCTAGACAGCAGTTCTAAGCATAGCAGATGCCACATAATGAAAAAATTCTTCATGTCTGATAGATGATGGAAATCTCACCCATTCAACTTTGACAAGAACTGTGATGAAGTTAACATGAAATTGATGGGAAAAGGCATTCTGTGCCACACTGAGTAAGCTCCTATAATAAGGTTAAAGTGGTTTGTTATCCCATAAATACAATGGAAAACATACCCTAGCAGATCATGTTTCTTTTCTGAACAACATGTACCTACCATGATAACAGCAAAGAAAAAAAACCCAACTTTTTCTTGCGATATCTCCCTCTAAATTCTATGGAGTACAGCCACCCCTTGAGATACTAACTGACAAACAATAATCAAAGTCACATGCACAAGTACTGAAAATAAGGCCCTGAACCTATAAATGCTTAAGCAGGTATGTAACTTTACCTACAGGAATAGTCCCATTAACTTCAATAGGACTATTCATTAACTTAAAATTAAGTATGTGCATAAGCATTTGCCATATCAGGAACAAAAACTGTATCTGTACTACAAACTTAGTGACATAAAATATTTGTCACTTCAAAACAAAATTTCTTCAGCATTAACAATGAAAAGTTATTTAGACTTCCTACACATTAACAAAAAGTTAGTCACTTGTTTTAAAAATATATATAGGCCAAAATGGTAAAAAAAAATAGGAGCCTAAAGTTAGGTTTCCTAAACTCATATTTAGGTACATAAGGGTGGGATTTTCAAAAGGACCTAATGGGACTTGTGCTCCTAAATCACTTTACTTCAATCTGCAAATCCTGAGAAGTATATCCCCTACTTGAAGCTTTAAGAACATAAGGGTGGCCATACCGGGTCAGATCAAAGGTCCATCCAGCCCAGTACCCTGTCTGCCAACAGTGGCCAATGCCAGGTGGCCCAGAGGGAATGAAGCTAACAGGTAATGATCTAGTAATCTCTCTCCTGCCATCCATCTCCACCCTCTGACAAACAAACAGAGGCTAGGGACACCATTCCTTACCCATCCTGGCTAATAGCCATTACTGGATTTAACCTCCATGAATTTATCCAGTTCTCTTTTAAACCCTGTTATAGTCCTTGCCTTCACAACCTCCTCAGGCAAGGAGTCCCACAGGTTGACTGTGTGCTGAATGAAGAACTTCCTTTTATTTGTTTTAAACCTGCTGCCCATTGATTTCATTTGGTGGCCCCTAGTTCTTATATTATAGGAACATGTAAATAACTTTTCCTTATTCACTTTCTCCACACCACTCACGATTTTATATACCTCTATCATATCCCCCCTTAGTCTCCTCTTTTCCAAGCTGAAAAGCCCTAGCCTCTTTAATCTCTCCTCATATGGGACCTGATCCAAACCCCTAATCATTTTAGTTGTTCTTTTCTGAACCTTTTCTAATGCCAGTATATCTTTTTTGAGATGAGGGGACCACACTTGTACGCAGTATTCAAGATGTGGGCGTATCGTGGATTTATACAAGGGCAATAAGATATTCTCTGTCTTATTCTCGATCCCTTTTTTAATGATTCGTAACATCCTGTTTGTTCTTTTGACTGCCGCTGCGCACTGCGTAGACATCTTCAGAGAACTATCCACGATGACTCCAAGATCTTTCTCCTGATTAGTTGTAGCTAAATTAGCCACCAACATATTGTATGTATAGTTGGAGTTATTTTTTCCAGTGTACATTACTTTACATTTATCCACATTCAATTTCACTTGCCATTTTGTTGCCCAATCACTTAGTTTTTGTGAGATCTTTTTGAAGTTCTTCACAGTCTGCTTTGGTCTTAACTATCTTGAGCAGTTTAGCATCATGACTTGTGAAAGTTCAATGTATATCAGAAGGTGATACTGGTTGCAAAATCAGCACAGGCAATTTGCTTATCACTTTTGTTTGAATACGTGTGGTTTTTCAGCATAGAAGAGCATTTTAAGCGTGAAATGTCTTACTAGGAAAAAAGAAATCTATATAAAACCTGAAATTCTACTAACAATTAGTACATTAAACAAATGAGTACAAAACCATAGCAATTTAAGAGTATGAAATGGGAAGTAAAGAACTAAGAACTAACTGGGAAAAACACTGTTGCAGAGAAGCCCCCCCAAAAATAGAAGAGTCAGGTCTGGCAGGAAAGAACAGGAAATGCTGGGAATGAGCTGAGTGACTGGTGGATCTTGCCCACATTCTCAGGGTCTAACTGATTACCATATGAGTCAGGAAGGAATTTTCCCCCGGGTCAGATTGGCAGAGACCCTGGGGGGTTTTCACTTCCTCTGCAGCATGGGGCATGGGTCACTTGCAGGTTTAAACTAGTGTAAATGGTAAATTCTCTAACTTGAAGTCTTTAAACCATATTTGAGAACTTTAGTAACTCAGCCAGAGATTAGGGTCTACCACACGAGCGAGTGGGTGAGGTTCTGTGGCCTGCAACGTGCAGGATGATAACGATGGTCCATTCTGACTTTAGTAACAGTATCTGAGAAAGAATATATATTACAATTTTAAACCTAACCAGTGTCCCTTAAGTGACTTGCCACAAGACGTCAGGTCATGTTAGTATTAGAGCTGAATGAGTCTTTTATTTAATTTTCTTTTTTGATATAGGAATTAGACACAATGCTCCTGTCAGATAATTTCTAAGCTATTATCTTAAAAAAAAAAATTAGTTTTCAGTTGCCTAATTAGCTCCTGGAATCATGGTTAAAGATCACCCTCCCCAAAATCTGAAATGGTACCCCTGTGGGCCAGCACAGAATTTGCCCCCATGCACGGCCCCATTGGCTTGACTGGAGGTGCTCCCCCAAATACACAAGTCAAACTATGCCTAAGAGCTTTGCCCTGTTAGTACTCTAAGAAGCGGGGGCTGGAAGGGGAGAGTTTGGGACAAGGCCTTTCAGCTACAGGCCAGGTAATTCAAAGAGTTATTTTCTAGCCCAAAGTACATTTTGAAGTACAAAAATACAATCCTGTTTCTTGCTGCAGCAACAAAATTTGGTTTAATTTCAAAAGGACAATGTCCTCTTTCTAATATTGTGTTACAACTATGCAGTTGCAAATCAGCTAATACTGTCACAGCTAGGCAGTTTAATTTGTGAAATGCATGAAAGCAGAATACGTTACTTTGTCCATAGGAAGTTCCTCTTTCCAGATCTCTTCATAAGATGAAACACGAGATCCAATAGTTTGCCACCTCATTTAACGTAATTTACCATATTCACTAAACACCATTTCAGGTTTACAGATTTTTAAAATACTCTATAATTTACAGAAAACATCCTTAACTTGGGCTCAAAATATATTTACACCCATGGAACATAAGACTTTTGGAAAGGAAATTGCAAAATATCTTAAGAAAGATGTGGTCAATGTGGAGCTGCTATGTTATCTAGGAATTCTGATCTGTAATAATTACCACATGTAACCTGATTAGCAAGATAGTCACTGTATAGCTACATTGGGCTTTCTGTACAAATGTATCCATTTAGCTTAATCGGGAGCTGTTGGAAAAACAGAAAGGCAACTCAATAGCTCTAAATAAGCAGTCTCCCAACAAACCTTTGGGGACAATTACAAGACAATGGCTTAGTGAAGATGCTATTTCCAGGCCCCAGCCAAAACTACACAATTGTTTTTCCACGCCTGGGAGCCTAGTAATGGACACTGAATGGGTAAAAGGTCTCTAGAGAGAGGGAGCTAGGGCAGTTGTCAATCTGTGGAGGAAACAGACTGATACCGACACAGAGACATGTCCTGCAATAATGTCTGAATAAGCTGGGGCCTTCCCCAAGTTTCTAGGTGGATAATAAGCCTTAGGTAAAACAGGAATATGTATAGACTGTTTATTGTTTTAAGTTCTTTTCTCTGAAATGCTTTAATATTAAACAAACAATACTTTGCTTTAAGAAAGCCTTTTGGTCACTGGATGCCACTTGTTATAGCTCCTGAGGAAGAGAACTGCAGGTTCTGAAGTCAGATCTACCGATGTAACCAGTTAGTAGTAGGGTACTGCACCCAATGCCCAGTCTGCGAATGGGAAAATCACACTATTCCTACCCAAAACAGGTGATTGCCTACAGGCCTGAACGGGGGTGCACTCACAGACAGCAGAAGGGATCAGAAGTGCAACTAGCCCAATAACTGACAAAAAGATCTCAACAATTCATATAAAAAGCTAGATTTATTACAGTGCTTATTGACTGGTCCACTGAATACACTGTAGCTAGACAAAAATCTGTATCAAATGTATGCAGGGTAAAAAACCTTGTACTTTATTATGACAAAGTAGATTTGGAATCTGGGACAGATGATGGTATCACAAAGGGAACTGAAGCTTAAAGAGTTGTGGAGATCACCATCGTCACTCAAGTTTCCTTTCAATAATAACTAGCTGAGTCTTTACAGGCAAAGCTGCAGAAGAAACGGATTTTTATGCTTGATACACCCACTCAATTTACAGGTGCCAGATTCACCAGACTACAGCAACCTCCATTCACATATGATCAACCTCCATTCACATATGATCAATGTTATCACTCCACACAATGGTCTATTGATAAAAGGCAAAATTAACTTTTCTACCTGTAACATTTTGATTTCTTCTAGTATGTATCCACACTCAATGAATATTTCTGTTCAACCCAGGAGAATGAGCTCAGTGAAATGAACAGAAAAGGCAAGTGTGAAGTGATCAATCCCTTGTTGTCCAGTCCCACCATCTGGCAGTCAAAGGCTATGTGGCATCCAGAGCATGGGTTTCTACCCTGACCATCTTGGCTAATAGCCATTGATGGACCTATTGTCAAAAAACTTAGTTTTTTGCAGGGGATGTTGTGAAGGCCAAAAAGTTCCAAATGTTGACTGTGTGTTGTATGAAGTAGTACTTCCTTTTGTTTGTTTTAAACCTGCTGCCTATGAATTTCATTGGGTGACCCTGGTTCTTGTTTTATGTGAAGGAGTAAATAACACTTCCCTATTCACTTTCTCCACTCCATTCATGATTTTATAGTCCTCTATCATGACCCCCTTTAGTCATCTCTTTTTCCAAGCTAAATAGTCCCAGTATTTTTAGTCTCTCTCTCACATGAGCAAAAGAACGGCCATACTGGATCAGACCAAAGATCCATCTAGCCCAGTATCCTGCCTTCCAACAGTGGACAATGCCAGGTGCCCCAGAGGGAATAAACAGAACAGGTAACCATCAAGTGATCCATCTCCCGTTGCCCATTCCCAGCTTCTGGCAAACAGAGGTTAGGTATACCATCCCTGCCCATCCTGGCTAACACCCCTTTATGGACCTATCCTCTATGAATTTATCAAGTTTTTTTTAACTCTGTTATAGTCTGGACCTTCACAACATCCTCTGGCAAGGAGTTCCCCATGTTGACTGTGCACTGTGTGAAAAAATACTTCCTTTTGTTTGTTTTAAACCTGCTGCCTATTAATTTCATTTGGTGACCCCTAGTTCTTGTGTTATGAGGAGGACTAAATAACACTTCCTTATTTACTTTCTCCACACCAGTCATGATTTTATAGACCTCTATCATATCTGCCTTTAGTTGCCTCTTTTTCCAGGATGAAAAGTCCCAGTCTTATTAATCTCTCCTCATAAAGCAGCCATTCCATACCCCTAATCATTTTTGTTGCCCTTTTCTGAACCTTTTCCCAAGTCCAGTATATCTTTTTTGAGATAGGGCAACCACACCTGCACACACTATTCAAGATGTGGGTGTACCGTGGATTTATATAGAGGCAATATATTTTATCTCCTTCTTAATGATTCCCAACACTCTGTTCGCTTTTTTGACTGCCGCTGCACATTGAGTGGATGTTTTCAGAGAATTATCCATAATGACTCCAAGATCTCTTTCTTGAGTGGTAACAGCTAATTTAGACCCCATCATTTTATATGTATAATTGGGATTATGTTTTCCAGTGTGCACTACTTTACATTTATCAACATTGATTTCATCTGCCATTTTGCTGCCCATTCACCCAGTTTTGTAAGATCCTTTTGTGGCTCTTCACAGTCTGCTTGGGACTTAACTATCTTGAGAAGTTTTGTATCATCTGCAAATTTTGCCACCTCACTGTTTACCCCTTTTTCCAGATCTTTTATGAATACGTTGAATACGACTTGTCCCAGTACAGACCCCTCGGGGACACCACTATTTACCTCTCTCTCTGAAAACTGACCACCTATTCCTACCCTTTGTTTCCTATCTTTTAACTAGTTACCAATCCATGAGAGGACCTTCACTCTTATCCCATGACAGCTTACTTTGCTTAAGATCAGTGGTTCTCAAACTTTTGTACTTTCATATAGCAAGCCTCTGAGTGCGACCCCTCTTATAAATTAAACACACTTTTTTATATATTTAACACCATTATCAATGCTGAGGCAAAGCGCGGTTTGGGGTGGAGGCTGACAGCTCATGACCCCCCATGCAATAACTCATGACCTCTTGAGGGGTCCCAACTCCCAGTTTGAGAACCCCTGCTTAAACGCCTTTTGTGAGGGATCTTGTCAAAAGCTTTCTGAAAATCTAAGTACACAATATCCACTGGATCTCCCTTGTCCACATGCTTGTTGACCCCCTCTTAGAATTCTAGTAGAATGGTGAGGCATGATTTCCCTTTACAAAAACCACAGAATCACAGAACTGGAAGGGACCTTGAGAAGTCATCTAGTCGAGTCCCCTGCACCCATGACAGGACTAAGTATTATCTAGACCATCCCTGACAGGTGTTTGTCTAACCTGCTCTTAAAAGTCTCCAATGATGGAGATTCCACAACTTCCCTAGGCAATTTATTCCAGTGCTTAACCACCCTGACAGTTGGGAAGTTTTTCCTAATGTCCAACCTAAACCTCCCTTGCTGCAATTTAAGCCCATTGCTTCTTGTCCTATCGTATCAAGAACAACAGTTTTTCTCCCTCCTCCTTGTAACAACCTTTTATGTACTTAAAAACTGTTATCGGGTCCCCTCTCAGTCTTCTCTTTTCCAGACTAAACAAACCCTTTTTTCCCCCCCAATCTTCCCTCATAGGTCATGTTTTCTAGACTTTTAATTATTTTTGTTGCTCTTCTCTGGACTTTCTCCAATTTGTCCACATCTTTCCTGAAATGTGGTACCCAGAACTGGACACAGTTGAGGCCTAATAAGCGCGGAGTAGAGCAGAAGAATTACTTCTTGTGTCTTGCTTGCAACACTCCTGCTAATCATTCCAGAATTATATTCACTTTTTTTTTTTGGCAACAGTGTTACACTGTTGACTCATATTTAGCTTGTGGTCCGCTAGGACGCCCAGATCCCTTTCCACAGTATTCCCATTAGGCAGTCATTTCCCATTTTGTATGTGTGGAACTGATTGTTGACTTTCCCCCAACAAATTATGTTCATTTATGTGTCTGAAAATTTTGTTCTTTACTATAGTTTCAACCAGTTTGCACAGTATTGACGTCAGGCTTACTGGCCTGTAATGGTCAGGATCACCGCTGGAGACTTTTTAAAAAATTGACATTACATTAGCTATCCTCGAGTCATTTGGTACAGAAGCCGATTTAAATGATAGGTTACACACTACAGTTAGTAGTTCTGCAATTTCACATTTGAGTTCCTTCACATCTCTTGGGTGAAAGCCATCCAGTCCTGGTGACTTATTACTGTTTAGTTTATCACTTTGTTCCAAAACCTCAATGACACCTCAATCTGGGACAGTTCCTCAGATTTGTCACCTAAAAAGAATGGATCAGGTTTGGAAATTCCCTCACATCCTTAGCCATGAACACTAATGCAAAGAATTAATTTCATTTCGCCGCAATGGCATTATCGTCCTTGAGTGCTCCTTTAGTATCTCAATCTTCCAGTGGCCACACAGGATGTTTAGCAGGCTTCCTGCTTCTGATATACTTAAAAAGTAATAGCAAAATGTTTTTACAGTCTTTGGCTAGCTATTCTTCAAATTCTTTTTTGGCCTTCCTAATTATATTTTTATATGTCATTTGCCAGAGTTTATGCTCCTTTTTATTTTCCTCATTAGGATTTAACTTCCACTTTTTAAAGGATGCCTTTTTGTCTCTCATTTTATTTTGTTGTTTAGCCACAGTGGCACTTTTTTGGTTCTCTTACCGTTTTTTAATTTGGGGTATACAATTAAAAGTTGAGCCTCTATTATGGTGTGTTTAAAAAGTTTCCATGCAGCACACATGGATTTCACTTTTGGTGCTGTACCTTTTAATTTCTGTTTAACTAACCTCCTCATTTTTGCGTAGTCCCCCTTTCTGAAATTAAATGCTACAGTGTTTGGCTGCTGAGGTGTTTTCCCCGCCACAGAGATGTTAAATTTAATTATATTATGGATTACCAAGTGTCAAGGTTCCTCCCCCACTCTGAACTCTAGGGTACAGATGTGGGGACCTGCATGAAAAAACCTCCTAAGCTTATCTTTACCAGCTTAGGTCAAAACTTCCCCAAGGTACAAAATATTCCACCCGTCGTCCTTGGATTGGCCGCTACCACCACCAAACTAATACTGGTTACTGGGAAAGAGCTGTTTGGACGCGTCTTTCCCCCCAAAATACTTCCCAAAACCTTGCACCCCACTTCCTGGACAAGGTTTGGTAAAAAGCCTCACCAATCTGCCTAGGTGACTACAGACCCAGACCCTTGGATCTTAAGAACAATGAACAATCCTCCCAACACTTGTACCCTCCCCTTTCCTAGGAAATGTTGGATAAAAAGCCTCACCAATTTGCATAGGTGACCACAGACCCAAACCCTTGGATCTGAGAACAATGAAAAAGCATTCAGTTTTCTTACAAGACGACTTTTAATAAAAATAGAAGTAAATAGAAATAAAGAAATCCCCCCTGTAAAATCAGGATGGTAGATATCTTACAGGGTAATTAGATTCAAAAACATAGAGAACCCCTCTAGGCAAAACCTTAAGTTACAAAAAAGATACACAGACAGAAATAGTTATTCTATTCAGCACAATTCTTTTCTCAGCCATTTAAAGAAATCATAATCTAACATGTACCTAGCTAGATTACTTACTAAAAGTTCTAAGACTCCATTCCTGGTCTATCCCCGACAAAGACAGACCCACAGACCCTTTGTTTCTCTCCCTCCCCCCAGCTTTTGAAAGTATCTTGTCTCCTCGTTGGTCATTTTGGTCAGGTGCCAGTGAGGTTACCTTTAGCTTCTTAACCCTTTACAGGTGAGAGGAGCTTTCCCCTGGCCAGGAGGGATTTCAAAGGGGTTTACCCTTCTCTTTATATTTATGACACCAAGAGATCCAGCTATAATCACTTCTTGGACAAGATCCTGTGCTCCATTTAGGATTAAGTCAAGAATTGCCTCTCCAGGACTAGCTGCTCCAAGAAGCAGTCATCTAAGGTGTCAAGAAACTTTATCTCTGCATCCATCCTCAGGTAAAAAAAAGGGGGGGGGAAAAGCTATTTTCTGCTGGTCCCCCACCCTGTACACAAAGATATTTGGAGGAGTTGCTGTTTTCTCTGCCCTTTATTAGAGCTATCTGAAGACTTATGAAGCACCCCCTGAGATCAGCCCTTACTGTTGGGGGCTATCCCATGGATCACTGGGTCTCAGGTTGCTGCTGCCAGCATTCAGTGTTATCATACCTAGTTTCTCAGGAGCATTGTAGCACCGGGATTCTAGTGCTGACAGCTAGCTAAAAGGTAGCACCAAGAAATGCACCTCTGTTGCACCTGAAGAAAGTAAGGTATGTAAAATACTTTTAGTCATAAAATAATATTTTAAATTGCATAACAACTTTTAATGGCAGCAACACAGAACAGTACAGTTATTAAATAGTGTCAGACTCATGACAGATTAATATTCGTTTGAGGAAAACATAGTGAAGAGCAGTGACTAATGCTCAGGCAAATATTTTTCATTCATTTCCAATCAAATATCTTGGCGTTGCAAACTTTGTAACAAAATTTTTTTGTTGTTCTAATTTAAAACGCAAATCAAACACCAGACAATTTATTAAATATGAAATTGCTACTGATACATTCAACACTTCTACACTTTACATCTTCAAAATACTTCACAAATGTTAACTCAAGCGAACCACCACCAGTATGAAGTAAGGATATATCACCCATTCTATAGATTAGGAAATGAGACACAAGTAAGTGATCATCAGCCCAAATTCTGAGTACATGGCACAGAGACAGTTTCCAGAGTGAGGGTTAAGCTTCACCAGACAATCTTGCCCCATACAGCATAAGTGTGCCTACTATCTTCATATTTTTTCCAGTCAGGGATATGCTTTTTTACTCCAGCCAAGCCTCCCAGTATAGAGGCAGTTATACTGACTTTTTGGCACGTAGTATAGTCTAGTCCTGGCCACAGCTCAAAAACCTTTCTAAGACACAAACAGCCTCTATAGAAAACTAAGAAAATATACTAAAATAAAACAGCCTACGAGTTCTTGTTGTGATTCATTAAGAACATCAGCACATTTGAATTCTATAAACAATCTTCGTTCAAAAAATATTTGTTAGTGAGACAAAAGCTCAAGTGAAATTAATATAAAGTTCATAGAAAGTTCTGTATTAATTATACACTGTAAACCCTTTGCAATTTTATGGGCTTGTTCATGCTCCTTGTACTTCATCCTCCCGAGGGAGGCAACATGGACCATAAAACTTTAAAGCACACAATAGCAAATCACAATGAGCCTTTCTCCTACTATCCCCCCACCACACACGTCCTTTTTTACTGGTTCTTAAATTGTCTGTGATCCAGAAGGTGGATACGGAATTCTTGACAATTTAACTGCCAGAGTTTTATCAGTGCAACGTGTAATTTCAGAATACAAAAATGGGTCGATATGTGTTGCTCAACTCCTGATTTGCCTACAGTTCTATAGCATACAAACAAACAGGATAAGCCTATAAAACTCACAAATATATCAGTTTTATAAACCTAATTTTCAACAAGTAATAAATAAAATTTAAAGAACATCAGTTTCTAAACTGCACCTCAGCATGAAGGCAAAAGGAGTGAAAATTTTGCAAACGGGATGTATAACATATCAAAAAATTGAACATTGAAATAAAATTTAATCACCATATTTGTGTATTTAAATTTACGTCAAGGGCATCCAGATTTTTCAATGGGTGTCTTTAGAACAAAGCTGAAATACACAGATAAATAACATTATCTAGAAAGTGATTCCATCAGTGTAATTGTACCTAGGTATTCGGGAAGGTAAATCTAACCATTGCTGTTTGAAGTAATTAGCAGTTGTTGACATATTAATGCATTACTTAAAAATTAATATTTCACATTTCTTCACAAGAAAAATAACCCATAAAGTCTGTTAATGTTTTAATGTGTTGGGACCACTATAACATTCAGAGATTTTCAGAGGATTTCCTTCAGTATTTAAGAGCACAAATCCCATTGATGCTCAGTTGGACGTGTGGTTCTAAATCCTTCAGGATCTTACCAAGACCCCGCCTTAAAAAATAAGAAAAGGAGTACTTGTGGCACCTTAGAGACTAACCAATTTATTAGAGCATAAGCTTTCGTGAGCTACAGCTCACTTCATCAGATGCATATCGTGGAAACTGCAGCAGACTTTATATATACACAGAGAATATGAAACAATACCTCCTCCCACCCCACTGTCCTGCTGGTAATAGCTTATCTAAAGTGATCATCAGGTGGGCCATTTCCAGCACAAATCCAGGTTTTCTCACCCTCCACCCCCCCCACACAAATTCACTCTCCTGCTGGTGATAGCCCATCCAAAGTGACAACTCTTTACACAATGTGCATGACAATCAAGTTGGGCTATTTCCTGCACAAATCCAGGTTTTCTCACATCCCCCCACCCCCATACACACACAAACTCACTCTCCTGCTGGTAATAGCTCATCCAAACTGACCACTCTTCAAGTTTAAATCCAAGTTAAACCAGAACATCGGGGGGGGGGGGGGGTAGGAAAAAACAAGAGGAAACAGGCTACCTTGCATAATGACTTAGCCACTCCCAGTCTCTATTTAAGCCTAAATTAATAGTATCCAATTTGCAAATGAATTCCAATTCAGCAGTTTCTCGCTGGAGTCTGGATTTGAAGTTTTTTCCACCAATGTGATATATGCCATCATGTGCCAGCAATGCCCCTCTGCCATGTACATTGGTCAAACTGGACAGTCTCTACGTAAAAGAATAAATGGACACAAATCAGATGTCAAGAATTATAACATTCATAAACCAGTCGGAGAACACTTCAATCTCTCTGGTCACGCAATCACAGACATGAAGGTCGCTATCTTAAAACAAAAAAACTTCAAATCCAGACTCCAGCGAGAAACTGCTGAATTGGAATTCATTTGCAAATTGGATACTATTAATTTAGGCTTAAATAGAGACTGGGAGTGGCTAAGTCATTATGCAAGGTAGCCTGTTTCCTCTTGTTTTTTCCTCCCCCCCCCACCCCCCGATGTTCTGGTTTAACTTGGATTTAAACTTGAAGAGTGGTCAGTTTGGATGAGCTATTACCAGCAGGAGAGTGAGTTTGTGTGTGTATGGGGGTGGGGGGGGATGTGAGAAAACCTGGATTTGTGCAGGAAATAGCCCAACTTGATTGTCATGCACATTGTGTAAAGAGTTGTCACTTTGGATGGGCTATCACCAGCAGGAGAGTGAATTTGTGTGGGGGGGGTGGAGGGTGAGAAAACCTGGATTTGTGCTGGAAATGGCCCACCTGATGATCACTTTAGATAAGCTATTACCAGCAGGACAGTGGGGTGGGAGGAGGTATTGTTTCATATTCTCTGTGTATATATAAAGTCTGCTGCAGTTTCCACGATATGCATCTGATGAAGTGAGCTGTAGCTCACGAAAGCTTATGCTCTAATAAATTGGTTAGTCTCTAAGGTGCCACAAGTACTCCTTTTCTTTTTGCGAATACAGACTAACACGGCTGTTACTCTGAAACCTGTTAAAAAATAAGGTCACCTTTAAACTCAATCTTCGAGCATTTCACATTGATTTTCCAAAAACTGACTATAAAAAGAGTGAAAAACTTTACAACATGACTTCAATTTATCACAGTAAATTTATATAAATTTATCCTAATTTTAATCATTTGGATTAGTTTAGACTTAAATCTCAACTTTGCAAGTTCCCTATAGATATGAAGCCCTCTTTAAACCCAAATAAATCTATCTACATTCTTCCAATGGTGAAGACCTGAGATAAATCAAAACCAAATTACTGGACACAATTCTACCACATTGATTATGTTAATATCTAACTCTATATATGGTTATTTCAGTAAACTCAGTATAATTATTGTTTCAAATTGCTAAACTTCCATGGTAACTAATTTGATCAGTAACTTGGTATCAAATAATACAATTAAAACACCACTTATCACTGTTTTGTTTAGCTCCTTGAACCATAAGGTTATTGTTTAAATTAGAAACAGATTATGGTTCTTAAAAATAATCACAAATTATTGCATAGAAAAATTAAAAACATGTGCAGAGCTGAAAAACTGCTGTAATAACTGTCTGCCCTTACACCGCAGGGCTGGGGAACAGAAAAGAAATACACTATATATAAAATATATAGAAAAAAGGGTTTATTTGACTGCATACATATGTTGGATGTCATATTGATGCAACAGTTTCTATGTTTAAACCACATCCATCAAAGAAATAGCCCCTTAAAAAAAGCAAACTGGCCTCTAACACCAAGGTTACTTTTTCTGAGCAAACTATTTTCATATCAATTGCATATAAGCTAACCACCAAACATCAAGGTATTTCACAGTATTAGTATTTCACAAGATAAAAAGATAATCATATAAAAAGGCATAATAAGTTCAGATATTTAAACTTGCCCTTTTTAGCAATTTTACTTTTTTTTTAACTTTTGCAGGTGTACTGCTAATAAATGTAACTGACAATCCTGGACACCAATATATAGGCTTAAAAAGTCCACTTGCTAAATCACCCAGGACAAGTAGGAAGCTTTCCAGGGTGCATACCATCAGGATCTCCAGAAACTAAGCTTTTATTTTTAAACAATTAGATCTGTAGTCCTTATGGTTGCGAAGATAATGTTCCAAACATGAACGAGTGTAACTGATCTAACAATGCCTTCTTAAGTCTGCAGACAAACTGTTCCAGTACCTCTGCTGCGGCTCCGTTTTCCTATGCTGTGGTAGAGCAAAAACTAACCAAACTTGGCCAGTTCACAGAATTTCTGTTAAGAATCTGGTGAATAATAATCAGATCAGTTTAATTAGGCGGCTTGCTTGGGAGGGTTATGAGCAGTAGCAGAGAAAAGTCAACACCACCGTTCACTGGAGGAGGCTTTGAGAGGGTGGGTAAAAGTATGGGTAAATACCGCAGCGAAAAAAACATAGTAGTAAGAGTATACATACACCCCCACCTCAGTAGCCATGAGTCTGGAAAAGGGCTAAAATAGAAGAGCCCCTCAAACTCTCATTTTCATACAAGTCTGGAGGTTCTGGAGTAGGAGGTGGTGCACTGAGTGGTTCATAGAATCATAGAATATCAGGGTTGGAAGGGACCTAAGGAGGTCATCTAGTCCAACCCCCTGCTCACAGCAGGACCAATCCCCAATTAAATCATCCCAGCCAGGGCTTTGTCAAGCCTGACCTTAAAAACTTCTAAGGTCAGGCTTGACAAAGCCTTGGCTGGGATGATTTAATTGGGAATTGGTTCAAAATTATCAGATACATACAAGCCAGATGGTGTCCCTGACCTGCTTTTGAAGGGGGGTGGCTTCTCATTTGGGTATTGTGCACAAACGCGTCTGCCCCAATCCCAATTTTTCTCATCAGTCTGCAGCTAGTATGTTTAGTCTTCTAGTTACTAGGTATCTTGCAAAACCCTATGGTGGCCAGGTCAGAGCTAAAGACACCAACAGGATATGATAGAAAAGTAATAAGATACAGAAATTTTGTGACGGGAGGTGGGGGGGAAGAATGGAGAGGGAAAATGTATTGGAGAAGGTATAGTACAATGTGGGATAGGGTAAAGAGAGAAAAGATGGGAGTGAAAGGCCAGAGAAGGAAGAAAGGAAACAGACAAGACAGTTTAGGACAAGACATGTCATGACCTATTTATGTGAAAGCCAAGAAAGGTAAGAAAGTACAACAAGCTATGTAACTACTAACGATTTGCCATATATATATATACACACACCCCCATTGGATCAATGCCACAGATATTCTTGAAGTAATTTAACAAAAACTTGGTGGCGTTCTACCAGATTTATACCTGTTCAAATACTACCTGGTGAATCTATCATTGGACCAATATTGTTAAAATTTGTTGAGCAATATATTCAAGTTTTTTTTTTGTTATTCAAATTTTACTTAACAGAAATTTGACACATTTTACAATTAAATGCAGTATGCAACAAACAACCAATTTATGTTTAAATTGCAAGGGGGTGATTTCTGGGGAGGCCTGGCAGCCCAGTACTTTTCTCCCTGGTTAGTATGCTTATCCCTCAGTTAGCGGTTGCCAGGTACTGTCCAGCAGATGTAATTTTTTTTACAGTGGCACGCCAGTTCTGATATAGTAAAGGCTAACGGTCTTTTTCTGTTTAAAGGAATAGTCTCCTAGTTCCCTCAACTCCACATGGTTTCTCAGATTGCCTTGAAATCTGGTGTGCCTCATGAGGGTGTGATGTAAATTAGTGATCCAAAATTTAGGTCATTTGAGTAAACATGTGCAGAGATATTGCCCCTTGAAATAAAACAGCTTTTATTAAGGTTGACAGATTACCATATATTTTTGCACATACACTTGGAGCTCAAATCAGGGCTCAGACTGGGCCCCAAAAGGTTTCAGTTGTTCAACATTTACTCCAGCTAGTCCACGGCACCCACTGTCTCTTTGGTGAAGCAGTAGTGGAAACGTTATTCATCCAATATTAAAGAACACTTTTCAAAAGTTATAATCACCTGTGACATCAAAAAGCATGGACTATTGTAGAATTTTCAGACAACTCAGGTAAGGTAAGTATTTTGACAATGGTTGTTTTAACAAAGGTTATTTTATTACTTACACTGTGCCAGAAATGTACTTGATGCTTTAAAGACATGTATCAAGATAAGGTCTCTGCCCTAAAAGAACACAATCTTAATAGACAAAAAATTTGGCAAATATTTACCATTTGTAAATAAATGTGCATCAAAGGAAAATGATTGCATAGATGTGTTTGGCATGTCTTAGGTTTGTGTTTTGTTTTTCCCAAGTAAGCTCACCCACTATACAAATGAATAATGACATTAAACTACTTTGATAATTTCAAATCAGTTCCAAAATAAGCCTTTTATTTTATTTTTTTTTTCCTGCTATTTTAAATCTTTCATAGTCTGGAATCCACACTGGTGGGTCACTGTGAGTTAAATGGAATTATACTGAAATGGAATGGTCTCAGAGAACAGACACGCTGGACAGCTGCTAACCCACAAATGAATGGCAAATCCTCACACCCTGACTGGCTAAAGGGATCTAATTTGCAAGTTACTTCTCAGGTAGAAAGTACACAAATCCTTGTGCTGTCTGGCTACTGTCCTCATAAGGACAGTACCATATACTGACAAAAATGCTACTTCTGTTTCTCAAGCCCTTGATCTGTTATCCCATTCAACCACTTCTTTCAAACATACTGCCCTAGAGGAAGGTTAAGCCACAAATATATAATAGAGAAGTCCTGTTTACAAAGAAGTTGCACTGGTTTAACTTCAATTGGTTTAAAAGTAAATTTAGTTGAAGCAAAGTACAGCAAACATATGTGTATACACTCATATCAATTTAACTTTCACCTGTAAATTATGGATATAAACTGATCCACGCACAAAGTTGCACCAGTGTAACTAAATAATTTATTTTAAAATCACACCTTTAGTTAAACCATTCCCTAACTTTAAATTAGTCTTGTGCCCCAATTGTCTGAAGTGTCCACCTCTTGTCTCATCTTCAGCTTGGATTTAAAACTCTGAGGCAGGGACCATCTTTTTATGATGTGTTTGCATAGGGCATATCACAACAGAATTCTGATCCATGATAGGGGCCCCAAGACACTACTGCAACACAAAATAACTATCGTCTATTCACAAAGCATTGGAATAATTGCATCTGGAATATTATTCTGTCTTCTGGGCACTCTTTACCAATAAAATAACTCACTAGAAGGAGAGTTCAGAGAAGAATGATAAAAACTATCAGGAAGATGGAAGGAATGACTTGTGAAGATTAAAAGAACTAAATATGTATATTTTACCTAAGTGACGATTGTAGAAGAGCCTACAAATAGCTAAAAGGTGTTAAAACCAAGGAGGAGGAGACACTGTTTTGGAAAGATATATAACTAGGAATAATGGGAACAGGATGAATTGTATAAATATACTTTAATATTCCAATAGTATGTACTTCTACTAAGCTGCTGTAGTACAAGTAATTATCCAAAGATCTCATAGCATTTACAGAAAATAAAGTCAGTCAGTCCTTACACTCTGGCAAGGAAGGGAAGCATTAACTTATTTTACAGATGAGGAAACTGAAGCGCACACAGGGTAAGAGAGCACTGGAAGATTTTTTTCAAAAATATTTGTAACCTTTTCTAAAACAATTATTTAAGAGTGTTAAGATGTTAAATAGTCTATAGTAATTGATTTTAACTATTTGGCACTTACTACCAACTTGAATAAAGAAAATGGGCTAATCAACTGCTCTTTTAGGGTTCCAGACAACAGAATATGCAAAACATGCTGCCAACATCTCAGTTAAATTGGTTTCATTTGGTTTTAAAAATTCATGGAAACATTTCTATTAATCTTAGGTTTTGCAAAACCTAATTTCTACAAAAAACAAAATGTGTTTTTTCCTTTTGTCACTCAGGAAAATCTGTTCTCATAACTCCAAGTTCTATACTGTAATCACTAGTCCATAATTCCTCTGAATAAACAGAGAGAGACTCCAGATTCAGCAATCTGAATGGAGAATCCATCAGGAGAGAAAGGTGTAGTTATCCATACAAGGACAAGAAGGTGAAAGGCATCAATTCCCCATAATAAATACAGTTTTGCTTTTGATCTTCCAATGCCACAGGTTTTCCCCAATAAACACTTAGCGTATGCATGCTGAGTTGGGAAAGGAGTGGTTTCTCAAGCAGCGCTTCAGGAACAGAACTGTAGGAGTATTTGCAATGAAGAGCACCATCTCAATAGGCATCACTAAATGTTTTAAATTTAGTGCTGATGTACAACAAGGAGGATGAAGGAAAGGAAAAGAAGGAGAAGAAAAAACAAAACGAGTGAGGCAGAGTTGTGAAAAAAAACAAAAAATAAAAGATGTTGAACAGAAGACACTCTTAATTTAAACAGTAAAACATTGAAAACAAAGGAGTGACTGAAATCACCTGTAGAAACAATATTTCACAATGTATTTTGTGACATCCAGGGCAATTTCTTGCAATATCTATGAAAAACCTTACTGAATTAAGTTCAAGTAGCTTTGGAGACCATTGTATAAAAAAATGGAAAGTTTATGTATCAAAGAATTGTATTTGACTTCCACAGGGGAGACATGACCAAGGTAAACACCGGGAAGTGTTATGAGCTTCAAAGGAACATCTGAAACAATGTGACACACAAGAATGTACTTATGGAATAAAGTGAAGAGAGGTTTCCTGGGACACCTCTAGGGGAGGAGTAAGCACAAAATATATCCTCCCCCTCTGGTTATGCAAGTCAGCCTTTTGAAGCTTTAGCCTGAGGAGCAGATCTTTGTCTGCTGATCACCTGTTCCATGAGGAAAAGATCAAAGGCCCAAACTGCATAAACAAAAGAATGCACAGTTCATGAGGGTTCTTCTGAACAGGTGTTATAAACCTGCAACCTCAAAAACAAAAAAAGCACTACATCCACCCCAGTTGGTGGGTTTGAAGGACTGAATCCTACCAGAGCCCTTGTTGGGTTTGGATGATCTCTGGTAAGCTTACTAGCAGGTGTGTAGGTTCTTTTATTGTTTTAATATGTTTTCTCGAATGCTTTCACCTTAAAGCTAAATGTCCTTGCTTAGAAAGAGCTGTGTGGTAACTTTTAACTGTGGGAAATGACGCAGTTTATATAGCCTCTGAAGAGAAGGCAAAGCAGGCCTGCTTATGGAGTCTGACTCTCTGGGAAATTCACAGTGTAGACGGGGAATTGTGCAGCCTGGAAAATCCCCAAGGAGGGAGAGAGATGAAGGTCTCCACCCAAGAGAGGTCAAGAATTTCAGAACTCAAAGAGATAATTTCAAAATAAAACTTTTTAACTACTATTGTTAAAATTTACATGTAGAAATAGTATAAAACCAAGGTCTGAGAAAAAACATTAATTTTTAGTGTATTTTACACATTTGAGAACACTTTGTAAATACAGTAAAGCCTCAGAGTTATGAACACCTCTAAACAAAACATTGTGGTTGTTCTTTCAAAAGTTTACAACTGAACATTGACTTAATACAGCTTTGAAACTTTACTATGCAGAAGAAAAATGCTGCTTTCCTTTTTTTTTTTTTTTTAGTAATTTACATTTAACTGAGTACTGTATTTGATTTTTTTGGGGGTGGTGGGGTGTCTCTGCTGCTGCCCGACTGTGAACTTCTGGTTCCAAATGAAGTGGTGTGGTTGGCTAGTCAGTTCGTAATTCTGGCTTTCATAACCGTGAGGTTCTACTGTAATCTGTTTTTCTGGTACAATCAACAGATCTGTTTTCCCTATTGTTTGGGTGGTCTTTCATATGGGGGGGGTGGGGGGGACAACATAAAAAAAGATTACTGTAAAACCACAAACATTGGCTGGAGAACTCAAGGGCAGATGAAGAACCTGAAACTACTTTTAACTCCTTTTTTAAACAGACTAAATTTTAAGTTCATGTTATCCCTTAAAGCAAAATCTGATTAAACCTGCTCTATTCATAGTATCTCAAAAATCTAACTACAATATAAAATCATTCAACAAGAGCCATGAAGTGACTGGGAAGCACATACATTAAGTTAACGCTTCTCTAACACCTAGCAGGTCAAAAGGAAAATAGGAAAGCTTCAGTTATAAGAAGAACCTAGCAGGGTTTTTTTTTTAAATGCAATTCTCACTTACGAGACTAAGGCATACTAGCATCTATACTAGCATTTTTGTTAGAATAACTTACGTTGCTTAGGGGTGTGAAAAAACACACACCCCGAGTGACATAAGTTACACAGACAGAAGCACCTGTGTGGACAGCGCTTTGTCATCGGGACGCATTCTCCTGCTGACGTAGCCACCGCCGCTCGTTGGGGTGTGGTTTAATTATGTCAACTGGAGCGCTCTCTTCCATCAGCATAAAGTGGCTACATGAGCAATCTTACAGTGGCGCAGCTGCACGGAACAGCTGTAAGCTCTAGTGTAGACATGGCCTAACTTTAATATTGTATGGGGACTGTTCCTCTCACCCCATACTGAAATGCTAATTGTCTTCCATATTTTGGAAACAGTGGAGTGACTTCACTTCCTGGATTGTAAATCACATGGTTAATAAGCCTCTGAAAGGGAAGGATACAGAAGGAAGAAGAAAAGAAGTTCAGTTTCTAAATTAGAATTTTATCTGAATTTCAAATTAAGTATTAAACTGTAAACTAAAATTCAGATAAAACTCTACTTCAGAGCATCACAATCTAATTTTAAGTAAAGATGGCAATCTTGTGAATTAAGTGAAAATACACACGAAAGCCCATCAAAGTCAGCAGCCTAGCATTCATGAACAATTATACAATAAACTAGGTTTGTGTAAGAGGTAAAACGTGTCATACTTTCAAGGACAGGAGTGAACTAAGTATTTTGTAACCTAACATTACAGTGAACAAAATTTTATTTTGTTTTCACAATTTACAAAAAGCATCCACCACAGTCTTTAAACACAGAATAATACTCTGAAATTTTAACTAACCTATTGACCAGTATTAACACTGGAAGACTGACTAGTTACCACACTGGTTGCCATCCTCCCAATCCACCTGTGTGAGAGTCAAGAGACAAGCCTTACACCAAGCCCTAAAGCTCTAAGAGACCAGTTACAGTGGACTAGCAGCAAAACCAAGTTCCACAGCACAGCACCATGCACCGACGACACCCTGGCCTCCAGCCCACAATCATTAAATTAATTGTGGTAATCAACAGATCTTTCGGAAGAACAGATATTTATAATATTTTCATGACAACTGATTCAAAACCAGTTCTGTCCAGCAACCACAGTAATTGTTATCCATGATCCAATCTCACCACCACCAGGGCAGTCAGACTCATGTGTTCATCACCTCAAAGGGATTAACAAAGATTAAAAATAGGTATTTGAAATATATTTTTAATAATGTAATCACAATATGATCTTATATCCTGCAAAATTAACTTGGCCAGAAAACTAATGTTCAACATATTGAAAATAAACATATTCCAAAATATACTAGAACAATGAAAGATCAAGTGATGTTCTCCCCTTGGTTGTAAGTATCCAACTAGAATTCTGTATTTTTCTGAACAAACGTTCAGTTACTGTACAAAACTATTTGGCAGTAAATTACTTCAAAACTGTAAGACACTCACCTAAAAAAAAATTCCTTTACCACAATCATCTGTATCCACCTGTTAAAAACATTGCTGATTCTGATTGCCCCTATTTTTTTCCACTTTGATATAAATATTAGGTTGCATAGTAAATATTTCAAAAGCCAAAACCCTTTGACTGCTGCAGACATTCTCCTAAACATTCATTTAGCTGGCAGTAAGGGAAGCAACAGTATTCTAACAGTTACCTTGTCTAGCATAACAGCTCCATCACTATCATATTTACTGAGCCTGCCTGAATTAATAGCTATAAAATCAATAATCACCACCTTGATAATATAACTGAACTGGGACAAGGAGTAAGAATACTAGTTTAACAACAGGCCAGATAATTTTAACACATAGTCACTGTTCTACTGCATTTTGGATATGCCAATTTCCTCAACTATTCAGAAGAATAAAGCAAATACAAAGAAACATAACTGTTTTGCTGTCAGTTCTCTGTTCTTGTTTTTTTAAAAGTGAATTCAGTGCTGGTTGAAGATGCCATGTTAACGTTCTGGAGACTCAAGTCCTCTATTTAACAACAGGAGAGATACAGCACAGGGAGCAGTTGTAATATGTTATTTATTATTTGTATTACCAAAGCACCTAGTGAAATCTGATCACACCCTGCCAGTGTACTTCAATCCTGCCCCAGAAACAATACATGTATGAGTGAGAGGACTCTTCAGTTTCCAAGCCAAGGCAATCAGTGTCCTCTCTTTTACTAACAAGCGCATCCACGGTAATAGGTTTTGGAGATGTGGACAATCGTCCACTTCCAAAAGGCTATCAGATGATAACATTCTTTCACTACTAACCTGAGCTAATTGCACATCAGTGTCATTCTTACTAACAGTCTCAAGGGAACACTGAATGAGAAGAGGTCTGTAGAATGAATTGCCCTCTGATCTTCACAGGAGGGTCCCTTTCAAGTTAGCATGGTGTGGAGAAGCTTGTAATACTGATGCTGTACTAGTGCTGTGGTACAGAAATGGATTTCAGTCAGCAGGGCTGTCAACAGAGCTCATTTCAGACACAAGTAATTCAATATATATAATTAAAAATCATTTTAAAGGTTAAAGAAGGGAATAAGACTTGGGTTCTATACTCAGGCTACCAGCACCACTGTTCTAATACTTGTCTTCATACAACTGTGTTTTTAAATGGCTGACATTTAAACTTTTGAAAGGCAGAGTTTAAATTTCAGGCATTTAAAAAATGAACATTTCATACCTGCATGACATGCATCTGAAGAAGTGGGTATTCACCCACGAAAGCTTATGCTCCAATGTCTGTTAGTCTATAAGGTGCCACAGGACTCTTTGCCGCTTTTATAGATCCAGATTAACTCGGCTACCCCTCTGATACTTGATTTCATACGTTGACTCCTTAAAAATGTAGTACAGAAGTAGGTCAACTCACTGAACTACAAATGTACAGTTGCTGTTAGAAGTACACAAAGAAATTGTTGACTAGCTGAGAATCATCTGGGTTTCTGCAATGGACTTCTCAGTCCAACTTAAATTAGATTACTCAGATATAGGAGTTAATTAGATATACTCAGATATAAGAGTTAACCAACATAATGTAGACGAAAGTAAGGCATTCATTTTCAACATCAAAATCGAAAAGGTCAAATATGGGACATGACAGAGGGTATTTACAATAGCTCTTATGCAGTAGTAAGTTACAAGAATGAGTGACCTTGTGTGTCATTCATCTCAACAGAAGAGATTTTAACAGCCTATAAGAAATTAAAGAAAATACCTGTATTAAACTTAACAAAAAGTCACACACTAGACAGACAAGATGAAAACCCAATTCATTCCAGCAGCTTTAAGGTTAATGACTATTAACCGATATGAAATCACTAAACCTATTACCTACTCTCAATACTAAAACCAGGGTATGTGGGAAAAATGTTACTACACACCCACACAAAATCTTGAAGGGAAAGGGACAAATTAATTGAAGGTTACTAAACAGAAAATTCTAATATTAAAGTCAAGATATAAAGTCCGATTTTCCTCTCATTTACACCAGTTTTATATTGTTTAGATTTTATTATTTCAGTGGACTTAATCATCTACACCAATGTAAGTGAGAAAAAAATAAAGCCCAGTCTATTCTAGATCACAACACACCCGACAGAAGTAATGAATTCAGGAGAATCAAAAAGGATTAATGAAAGATTAAGCTGACAACATACGCCTATTCATTTTACGTATTATGTAATTTAATATTTATGTTGCAGTAGTGTATTGAGGCTCCATTGTGCCAGGTACTGCACACACAAATAGCAAAAAGATAGCAATCCAAGCTACAGTAGCATACAAGGAAAAAATATTCCAGAAGACGCACATTAAGTTAGCTAAAATTTACTGAAAGAGATAAAGACAACTTTCCTCAGGGAAAAGGGAGCACTGAGGAGTCAGTCGTGATGAAGTGAAGAGTATTTACCACTGTCTCCTCAAGGTAGGCTTGAACACAAAGCATATACTTTGTCCATAGCCTTAAATTAGCAGGGTTTATGAAATTATTTTAATATTTATTATCAGGTATTAAGTTAAAGTTAGATACAGTAAATGTAATGTTTTATATTACACTTTGGAAGAAAGCTGTAACCTGTTATTTCCTGTAATGGTAAATCAACTAACTATTTTTCTCTTCCCTCCCTTCCAAAATGGAGGCCCCTACATGGATTACCATTCATTGTTCTATCACAGAAGAACAGTTGTATATCTGTACAGCTCCTAGCACAATCAGCCCTAACCTTCTTGATGCCTTTGGCTCCTACAATATTAAACAATAAATTATACCGCATGCTGCTTTAGCACCACAATTTGTTTTCCTTTTCTGGGCACTGTGGATCAGTTACATTACAAGTTGGTGTCAAATATGTTGTGAAACTATGATTTTGACAAACCTATACAATGAAAAAAAACCAGGAAAATACTGCTCACATGAATTTACTTTGAGCTGTATCTTTAAGGCGTTTTTATGTAAGGGGTTCACATTCTACACCTAACATAACAATGGCCATACTGGGTCAGACCAAGGGTCCATCTAGCCCAGTATCCTGTCTTCCGACAGTGGCCAATGCCAGGTGCTTCAGATGGAATGAACAGAACAGGCAAACATCAAATGATCCATCCCCTATTGCCTGAAGCTAGGAATGGGCAAACAGAAGCTAGAGACACCATCCCTGCCCATCCTGACTGATAGCCATTGATGGGCCTATCCACCATGAATTTATCTCAAAACACAGCATCAACTTCACAAAGCCTGTTCACAGCTTGACCCCAACTTCCAACTTGTATAGTAATTTCAAATGTTGAGAAATACACCAGAAAATCACTTTTGATTTAGAACTCAAATCCTGGCAATCACATATGCATATGTAAATCACAGTAGTGGGAAGCGTATTCCACCATTCAAAAGTAATAAATGGTTATTTTTCCAAAATGTAAAAGCAGCATGTTAAACTCATGAATTTTTCCAATAAACATTTTTAAAAGATCTTATTAAGTTAAAATGCAAATACACCACTTTTATCTGTAAATCTAAAGTGTTTCAAAAAAGGTTATCTAGCATTTCTACTACAAATATCTTAGACAGTACATCACTACCCCCTTGTGGATATGCAATAAAAAAAAATCCTTATCTTGGATCTTCTGTTTTTCAACAATGTATTATATAGAACAACTTTGAGCTAAAGAGTTGTACGCTTTAACTCTTTCCTTCGTGTTTTTTTTCTAAAGTAATTTCAAAAAGCAACTAAGTATGAAATTAACTACCATTTTATGTTATCCACATAACTTTCAATCTCTTCTGGAGTATTCAATAGCAAAATTAAGTTGTCTTTGCCTAAATCTACAACCTAAAAAAGGCAAAAAATACAGAAATACTGTATTATTGAACCCTTTTTTATTTTCTCTCAATATATGATTTCTTATTTCCATCATCACCTGAAAACTATTTCAGGGGGTATAACTGTCATGTCTCTCCCTATGCCCAATATATTTCCCCTCCTACTCTATGGATTCACACTCTTTGCCCACTTCTTTTCATCACCCCCTATTGGCTTGCTCTAATAATAAAACAACAGAAGCTCTAAACCTGACAGGACAGACAATCCTTCCAAAGGGCTGGAACTCTGACAGCACACCTTTTCATTAGCGCCTTTCACAAAATAGTTGAACTGTTCCAATACCTAAAAAATTAAATTATCTATTTGGCATCCCCAAAAAACATGTTATTTATCTTTCCTAATTAACCAAAAGAGTGACATATATATTTGATTTTTATGTATTGACTTTACCATCGTTTAAACAGTGCTGGGGAAAAGTGTGTAGCCTACTCCTCAGGGTGTGTAGTCAGCATGCTCTCCTCTCACCCCGGGGCTTTACTCAGTAAAGGGCTTTGCATGCAACTCATTATGCGAGTTATTGGAGGAGAATGTGCATTTTTGTTTAGTTGCTTGTGCTGGAAAGGAGAGTGCACATGCCAATCTCCTGCTATGGAGTGAGCTGTACTAAGAACACATTAAAAGTTTTGAAACTCATGTGCATATGTATACGTAAGTAATAACATATAGAGAGTAATAACTGTATTTAGTACAGAAAACATATTCACCCTCTCGGCACTCATATACTCAATTTTAGTTGCAGTACTTATGGTGACAAGAGGGGCTGCAAGTGGTGGTGGCCCTTCCCCCTAGGGGTGGAGTACAATGTGTGTGGGGAGAATGTGCATGCTCTGCCGTAAGGGGAGATGCACCACTTTTCACATGGGAGGGTCCTCCTACAATTGCTCTTTCCATGCCACTGGGTAATCTTCATCATCCAGTGAGAAAAGTGTATGATCTGCTGACTCCTCCCCACGGGCTATGCCACCTAGGGACAGCATCTGCCTTCTACATCCCATGAGCAGCACACACCCAGCCCCTTGCCATGAGGTGGGCACAATTATTGCTATGCATATTATGATCCTCCCAGATGTCCCAACTGGGATCAGGGCCACATTATGAGAAGCAAAGCACAAACAGACAGTTGTCCCTGCTCTGAAGAACTTGTAACTCATGACAGCAGTATACATGTCTTGATCCATCCCCATATGGTGAACAGCTTTTTTGTCAAAATGGGTGCACATGCCATGACCATTTCTTTACATGGGCAAATTGTAATTGGCCTGCCCTCCACATTGTGGAGAACTGACCACGTTATACTTGGCCATCTCCTTGAGGGCCAAAATGCTACACCTTGCCTATAGAGGAGTGCAGTGGGTGTGCACCTACAATGTCAGTTGGTGGGATTGGAAGGAAGGTTCCAAATGCCATACTGTAGCATTCCCATCAGCGGATACTACCAACCACAAGCATGCTCAGATTATTCAGTATTTATATTCGAGTAGCAGCTTAATTAGGGCCCCACTGTGACCAGCACTGAAAAAGAGAAAAAAAAACAGTTCCCACCCCAAGGAGCATAATAAAAGGTAAAACAACACAAGATGCAACACACAAGATGGCAAGGAGCAAGGAAAAGATGAAGAGGAAAATTGCAACAACAAAACGCAATAATATAAGCCAGTTATGTGCATGAATAGGTAGACGTGAATTGGTTAATTTTAATAAATAGTTAAAACATAAATAAGTTGCTCCCCCAAACAGGAGGGTGTGCATATGCATAACCTGCCCTTTGCCACAGGTGCGTGTACACAAAAGCATGCCCTCTATTTGCCCCAAATGGAAGGCACATGTATGCCCAGCCCTTCCCACGTACAGGGGGTATGTACATGTGCACATTCTCTTTCACACCCGAAACAGGAGCTGTCTGCCCTATCCTCCCCTTCCTACATGGGCCTCATATATATTGCCCATCATCTTCTCACAAGGGGGTGGGAGCAAATGTTGCCCCGCACTCCCCCGACTGTGGGGCTCAGGATGCCCAGCTCTTCCCCCATGGTGGTGGAGCCTGCATCCCACGCCTTTTCACATGGTGAAGTGAGGAAGTTCATTCTGTATGGCCATCCCCTCCCTCATAGTGAAGTGGTACACATGCCCTGACCAGGGTTGGTGGACACATGCTTTCCCTACCCTCTGAGGAGAGATACTTGGGAATGTACATTATTATTGTTTATTAGACAAAGGTTTCCCCCATGGTAGGGGAAGGGGGGGGTGAGGATGCAGCTGGGTATCCGCAGCCCACCCTCATCTGCATCGTGAGGAAGTGGAGGATTGAGGACCCACGTCCTGCCCTTGCCCTTCCCCCCCATGGCGGAAGGGAAGGGGTGCTCGCAGCCTGCCCTCCCCCCCATGGTGGTCCCCTATGGATCACCCTCCCCCCCATGGATGCCCCCCACCCCATGGCGCGGGAGGGGAGTGGGCGGACGGGGAGCCCCTGGACAGCCCTCACCACCTCACAAGACGGGGTAAGTGGGGGACAGGGTGCCTGTGGCCGGCCCCCCCCATGGCGCAGAAGAATGGGAGAGGAGGAGAGTGGGGGAGAGAAGGAATGGGGGACGGGGTGCCCATGGCCAGCCCTCCCATGGGGAGGAGTGGGGAGGGGAAAGTGGGGTATGAGGAGCCCGTGGCTGGCCCCCCCCATGGTACGGGGGGGAGGGAAGAAGTAGGGGACAGGGTGTCTGTGGCCGGCCCCCCTACAGGGCGGGGGGGGGGAGGTGGAGACGGGGAGCCGTGGCTGGGAGCCGTGGCTGGGCCCCCCCCAACGGGGAGGAGAGAAGAGAAGGGCGGGGTGCCCGTGGCCGGCCCCCCCCCACGGTGCGGGGGGGGGGAAAAGCGGGGGACGGGGTGCCCGTGGCCAGCCCCCCCCACGGTGCGGGAGGGGGGGAGAAGTGGGGGACGGGGTGCCCGTGGCCGGCCGCCCCCCACGGTGCGGGAGGGGGGGGAGAAAAGTGGGGGACGGGGTGCCCGTGGCCGGCCCCCCCCACGGTGCGGGAGGGGGGGGAGAAGCGGGGGACGGGGTGCCGTGGCCGGGCCCCCCCACGGGGAGAAGGGGGGGAGAAGCGGGGGACGGGGTGCCGTGGCCGGGCCCCCCCACGGGGAGAAGGGGGGGGAGAAGCGGGGGATGGGGTGCCGTGGCCGGGCCCCCCACGGGGAGAAGGGGGGGGAGAAGCGGGGGACGGGGTGCCGTGGCCGGGCCCCCCCACGGGGAGAAGGGGGGGAGAAGCGGGGGACGGGGTGCCGTGGCCGGGCCCCCCCACGGGGAGAAGGGGGGGAGAAGCGGGGGACGGGGTGCCGTGGCCGGGCCCCCCCACGGGGAGAAGGGGGGGAGAAGCGGGGGACGGGGTGCCGTGGCCGGGCCCCCCCACGGGGAGAAGGGGGGGAGAAGCGGGGGACGGGGTGCCGTGGCCGGGCCCCCCACGGGGAGAAGAAGCGGGGGACGGGGTGCCCGTGGCCGGCCCCCCCACGGGGAGAAGAAGCGGGGGACGGGGTGCCGGCCACGGGGAGAAGGGGGGTACGGGGTGCCGTGGCCGGCCCCCCCACGGTGCGGGATGGGGGAGAAGCGGGGGACGGGGGGCGTGGCCGGCCCCCCCACGAGGAGAAGGGGGGGAGAAGCGGGGGACGGGGTGCCCGTGGCCGGCCCCCCCACGGGGAGGAGAAGCGGGGGACGGGGGGGCCGTGGCCGGCCCCCCCACGGGGAGAAGGGGGGGGAGAAGCGGGGGACGGGGGGGCCGTGGCCGGCCCCCCCACGGGGAGAAGGGGGGGGAGAAGCGGGGGACGGGGGGCCGTGGCCGGCCCCCCCACGGGGAGAAGGGGGGGGAGAAGCGGGGGACGGGGGGGCCGTGGCCGGCCCCCCCACGGGGAGAAGGGGGGGAGAAGCGGGGGACGGGGGGGCCGTGGCCGGCCCCCCCACGGGGAGAAGGGGGGGGAGAAGCGGGGGACGGGGGGGCCGTGGCCGGCCTCCCCACGGGAGAAGGGGGGGGAGAAGCGGGGGACGGGGGGCCGTGGCCGGCCTCCCCACGGTGCGGGGGGAGGAGAAGCGGGGGACGGGGGGCCGGCCCCCCCACGGGGGGGAGGAGAAGCGGGGGACGGGGGGCCGGCCCCCCCACGGGGGGGGAGGAGAAGCGGGGGACGGGGGGCCGGCCCCCCCACGGGGGGGAGGAGAAGCGGGGGACGGGGGGCCGGCCCCCCCACGGGGGGGAGGAGAAGCGGGGGACGGGGGGCCGGCCCCCCCACGGGGGGGAGGAGAAGCGGGGGACGGGGGGCCGGCCCCCCCACGGGGGGGAGGAGAAGCGGGGGACGGGGGGCCGTGGCCGGCCTCCCCACGGTGCGGGGGGAGGAGAAGCGGGGGACGGGGGGCCGGCCCCCCCACGGTGGGGAGGAGAAGCGGGGGACGGGGGGCCGGCCCCCCCACGGGGGGGAGGAGAAGCGGGGGACGGGGGGCCGGCCCCCCCACGGGGGGGAGGAGAAGCGGGGGACGGGGGGCCGGCCCCCCCACGGGGGGGAGGAGAAGCGGGGGACGGGGGGCCGGCCCCCCCACGGGGAGAGGGGGGTGCCCTGCCCCCCCCCGGCGCAGGGGAGGTCCGAGGGCCGGCCGGGTCCCGCGGTGGGAAGGTGGGGGATGGGTGCTCCCGGCCCAATGGCGGAGGCGGGGGAGGTGGCGCCCTTCCCTCAGCAGCGGCCCGAGAGGGGGGTGTCCCCGCGGCCCGCTCCCCGCTCGGCGGACGCCGGTACCCTGCCCCGCCCCGCGGGGGCGCCCGTCGCGCCCGGGCCGGGCCGCGCCCCCCTCCGCCCGGCACAGCGAAACTTTCTGGCGCGGGGCTGCGCGGCCCGGCCCGGCCCGCGGCGTCGGGCGCCTGCCCCGCGGCTGCGCCCCGCTCCCCGGCCGGGCTGAGGGGCCGGGCCCGGCCCCGCCGCGCTCTCACCTTCCGGCTTGTTTTCGGCAGCCATTTCCCCTCCGCGCGCCACATCCTCCTCCGCCTCCTCGCGACCGGGATCCAGGCGCGCGCCGCCGCCGCCTCCTCCCGCTGCCGCTGCCGCCGCCGCCGGGCCGGCCACACCGCGCGCACCGCACCCACCCCGGGCCGCCCATTGGGGGAGCCGCCGAACTGACACTTCCTGCGGCCAATCACTGACAACACGGGGCGGGCATGTCGAGAGAAGGGAGCCGACTGACAGCCCGCATAACCAATCAGTGAGGAGAAGCGCTGCACTGACACATTCTACAGCCACTCACCAGTCACAGGGAGGATCTGAAAGGGAAAGAAGGTCATTAGCTGACAGTTCCCATAACCAATCAGACAGTGGAATCGTTTCACTGACAACTCTATCAGCCAATCACCGGGAAAAGGAAGCGGGCATTGATGGTGGACACAAAACCCTGACAGCTCTGCCAACGAACAGGAAACGAGGCGCGCTAAACGGACAGACTCCGTAGCCAATCAATGAGTCGAGAGGGGCGAGCCAGGGGACCGCTGATCACTCGGCCTTCTGCTCCGTCTATTGGCTGTGACCGGCAAACTCCTCCTTCTCCTCACGTAACCCTAAACAAAGGCCCTGATTGGCGCGGCCGGGCGGGCAGCGTCCAATGGGCGCCGCTTATTCTGGCTGTGGCGCGCTGATTGGGGGGGCCCAGACGTCCTTCTGCCCGTGGCCCGGCCCTGGCTTTGGGCTTTCGCAGGCCGGGCCCAGGCGGGCGGTTCGCCCCCTGCGGAGACGGGCCGGGCCGGGCCGGGCCGGGGTCGGCTCGGCTCGGCTCGGCTCGCCGCGGGCTCCTCAGGCTCGCTTGGGCCGCGCTGGCCGCAGGCGTCAGAGGGGAGCTGAGCTGGCGGAACGGGCGGGCGAGGGGAACAAAATGGCGGCGGTTGCTGGGCGCGAGGCCCCTGGCAACGCGGGTCTCCGAAAACGTCCGCTCCGCGCGCAGCCCTGCAGGCCCGGCCCCCGCTCCCCGGCCGGCCCCCGCTCCCCGGCCGGCCCCCGCTCCCCGGCCGTTCGCAGGCTGGGGGCCAGGACGCCGGGGCGGGCTGTGAGGCCGCCTGGCGGCGCCAGCGTTGGCCTGAGGCTGGCTGGGGCCCAGGGTCACAGCCCGGGCCCAGCAGCCTCAGCCCCGGTTGGTGGGGCTCAGGGCTGGGGCGGTGGGGCTTGGGCTTTGGCCCCCCTGCCCAGGGCGGCGGGGCTCGGGCGAGCTCAGCCTTTGGTCCCCCCTCCTGGGGTCGTGTCCTGATCTTTGTTAAAAGGGGGTTATGGTGCAGTGAAGTTTGAGACCCCGGCTCTAGACCGTGCTTGTCAGGCGTTTCTCTGACCTGCTCTCCAGCAGTGATGGCGATTCCACAGCCTCCCTAGGCAGTTTGTTCCAGGGCTTAACCACCCTGACAGGAAGCTTTTCTTAATGTCCAACCTAAACCTCCCTTGCTGCAATTTGAGCCCATTGCTTCTTGGCTTATCCTCAAAGGTTAGGGAGAATAATTTATCCTCTTTTCTCCTTATTACCTTTTATGTACTTGAAAACTGTTATCATGTGAAAAGAAAAGGGGGACTTGTGGCACCTTGGAGACTAACCAATTTATTTGAGCATGAGCTTTCGTGAGCTACAGCTCACTTCATCGGATGCATGATCATGTGCTTTCTCAATCTTCTGTTCTCCAGACTAAACAAACCCAGTTTTTTCATAGGTCATGTTTTCTAGACTGTTAATTATCTTTGTTTCTTTTCTCTGGACTTTCTCTAATTTGTCCATATCTTTCCTGAAATGTGACACCCTGAACTGGACACAATACTCCAGTTGAGGCCTAATCAGAGTAGAGCAGAAGAACTACTTCTCATGTCTTGCTTACAACACTCCTGCTAATACATCCCAGAATGACATTTGCTTTTTTTGCAACAAGAATACCATAATGCCACTATATAAATCCAGAAGTATAACTGGGTTTAAAAAAAAAACTAGATAAGTTCATGGAGGATAGGTCTATCAATGACCATTAGCAAAGATAGTCAGGGACGCAATCCCATTGTCAAGGCCACCCTAAACCTATATTAGAAGACAGGAGTGGAACACAAGCATGGATCACTCCATAGTTGCTTTCTTCTATATGGTCTCCGTGAAGCTCTGGTATCGGCAACTGTCGGAAACAGGATACTGAGCAAGATACACTATTGTCTGATCCACGACAGCAGCCTCTTACGTTAATCATGTACTGTTTTTTCCACAGGACCCTGCCTCAGTCAGTGCAGAGGGTGAACAGTGCTCTCTGAATGGAAGTTGCTCAGTATTCATTTTCATACTAGCATTCGGTGTGTGGCCCCTGCCTAATTTACTACAATTAAACCCTGCATCGCGTATAGGATTATTAATTTCCTCGTGGGCTTTTCTCATCATGGACGCTCATCAGCATTGTAGCTTAGTGCTTCGCACATAAATTACTTTATCTTTGCTAAATGTCTCTGAGGTAATTTGTTATCTCTGCTTTACAGATGGAGAATTGATGCACATCCCTTTTATGGCCCAACCTGTAAGGGGTGTGCTGTAATTTTGGGTGCTGAATTTGAGAAATCTAGGACTTTTTTTTTTTTTTTAGTATTTGGCATTTTTGTAGCTCTGTACATATTCAAAACACAACTTCCATTGATTTCAGCTGCAGCTCTGAGTATTGAGCAATTCAGTTAACCCTCAAGTTGGGCATCCAGAAAATGCGGAACACACCATTAGCAGTCACTTGTGACAAGTTTGGTTTAAGTGACTTGCCCAGTATCACATAAGAAATCTGTGGGAGAGGCAGGGATAGAATCCAGTTCTGCAGCATGGCATTTAATTGCCTTAACCATGAGACCATTCTTTCTCTTCCTGCAGTCTCCCTGCATCCTTCGCTTCACATATTTTAACTTCTACAACAAATGAAGCCAGGGTCTTACAGATAATAGCCTTTCATTCACGATACAATCTCATTTTGTACTCTTGAGTACCATTCATCCTATGCACTGAACAAGGAGCGGGTCTTGTGGGCAACACACAATTTGATCATGTAATTAAAGTCTGCATCACAATACTTAGGGGCCAAAGTAAGGTGGCATAGGCAACCTTAATTCTAGCATTTCCTAGCTTTTGAGTGCTTGACTTTGCAAAATTAGTTGTTGTGTAATTTTATGTAATTTCCTAAATTTTAAAAAAGCAAATAAAAAAAAATCCATTAAGTGGAATGATATTGACCCTCCACATGCATCAGTAAGATGATTGGGACCTTTAGATGCACAGCACAGACCTCTGTCTATCACTTGAGCTAATGAAATACTTGGTTGTAGTAATAGATTGTTCTCCTTTATGCGGATAAGCCACTAGATAGGAAGAACTATTTTGCCAGTGGGTTTCACAGCTATTTACTAGATAACAGAGAAATGTACAGACTCAGGAATCAGGCTTGGAAGGATTAGATCTTTATCTGTAAATGTTGGTAAACATTATTGTGATGCTGGCAGATCAGGTGCCAGTTCATACCAAAGCTGCCCGCCTCACGGAACGCTTACAAATGTGTAGCTGGAAACCCGTCTGACTTACCTGTGGGTTGGTATAGTTAAAATAGATATTAGTGTTATAAGAATGTGTTTAGACATTATGGAATGCTCATAGGATGCTGTAGTGTATTAATCCTACTTATAATAACTGTATCCCATTATATGAAGTTACATTGAGTGTTTGCATTGTAAAGTTCTGTAACTGAGTAACTCACCAAACAGGAAAAGCAACATTAATTAAGGTAATGTGCTCCTCCTGCATACAAGATGGCCCACTGAAGGCAAATGAGGCATTATGGCATCAAAGGACAGGAAGCTTGTTGTGATGGCTTCCTCACTCCTTCCAGGAAGGGGAAGCCTACCCATGAACTCATTCCATCACCCAGTGGCCCTGGAACGTTTTTTAATAGTAGGGATGCTGAAAACCAGCCCTCTTACCCTGTCCACAACCTCCCCCACCCCTCCCGAGATGGAGCTGGGAGCAGGGTCGTGTCTCCGGGAGTGGAGGACCCGGACACAGGTAAGGAGGGTGGGGGTGGGTCCTGGAGCGGAGCCCTGGGCGGGGCCAGCAGCTGGGACCCCACATGCAGGGCTGGGAGCAGAGCCCCGTGTAAAACCTGGGGGGTGCTGTAGCACCCCCTGCACTATGCCATCACCGATCAGCTTGGATGGGTGCGGGGGAGAATAAAAATCCCTTAGAAGAAGAATCTACGTCTCTTTATGCTGTCTGGACTCTGAGGGACACAGATTCCTAAACGTAAGCAGGAGATCCCCATGCTGCTTGGCATGAGTCATCCCTAAAGGACATATAGAACTGCTTATTATAGAAGCTTATATTACCCTTTTAAATTTAAGATTGAAACTTGTGTGTGTGTATCTGTTTCCTGTTTTAACCTTGTAAATAACTTATTTCTCAGTTACTAAATCTTTATTTATTACAGGATTAGTTACAGGTGTTGTATCTGGTTTGAGATCTGAGTACAAATGACCTGGGGTAAGTGACTGGTCCTTTGGGATTGGGAGTAACCTAAATATTGATGTGATTTTTGGTGTAAGTGACCATCTATCATATAGTCCAGCTTGCCTGGGGGCAAGATATATTGGAATGCCCAAGGGGACTGTCTGTGACTTAATGTAAGACCGTTATAGTGCTTTAGGGAAGTGAGCTGTAGCTCACGAAAGCTCATGCTCAAATAAATTGGTTAGTCTCTAAGGTGCCACAAGTACTCCTTTTCTTATTACTGTGTTAGTGAAATCTAATTATAGAACCTAGAACCAGTTTGGGGTTTCTGCCATGCTTTTTGATAGTCTGCCCTGATGTTGGAAGCCATGGTTGTGAGCCCTTCCAGACAGTGTGACAATCAGTTCCACCACACACACACAAACCAATGAAAAAAATATTTCCATCAATAATAATCATCAAAATTTACAGACAGGCAAAGTAAGAAAAATGCTGTTTCAGAACTTTAGTGTTTGATTTAAGGATACTTACTTCGTATATTTTGACATGTGATATTGGCAATTTGTGCTTTAACAGTTATACAGCTTTATCTTTTTGAATCTCCTTGTCTACTGTTATTAAATACATATTGAATGATACCTCCCACTGACTGACCCACCCATAATTTCGTGCAACTGTGAAAATTTAAACAAGTAAAAATAGAATAAAACATAAAAACAAACATAGATATCTGTCAAATTATAAAACAATAAAAATCAAATTCTGCCAAGCTTAAACGTACCCTTTTAACATAGTTCCTGGGTCAGGTATTATTTTGGTGCAATACTGTTTACAAAGAATATATGCAAAGGCCTGTTCCCCTGAACACAGTAGGAATCAAACAGGAGTCAGTAACTTTGCTCATAGTTCCAAGCCTCTTTCCAGTCAGCATTCTGCCTCAAAATATTGTAAGAACACCAAGAGGCTTTCTCTCAGGGACATGTTTCTAGTGCTTCTCTTGTTGTCCGCTTCTGCTGATCCCCATCTCCACCAAAAAATATCCAGCACTCCAGCAGATAGCTCAGCATCTGAGGGTATGTCTACACTGGCAGAGTTACAGTACCGGCAGTTAGAGCACCGCTCAGAGAGCAATGAAGGGAAACCACTGTTGTGTGTTCACACTGTCAGCTGCCTGTGCAATAGCATGTTTACGCTTGCAGCACTTGCAGTGGTATTCAGAGCAGTGCACTAAGGGCAACTATCGCACAGAGCATCTCTTCCTCTTCTGCCACTGAGAGTTGTGGGAAGGCGGAGGGCGTCGCGGAGCATCCTGGGTCCTGTCCCAAAGCCCCGTGATGCATTGCTTCACATCCCAGCAATCACTGTGCTTCCATCCGCATTTGGCGCCATATTTCAAGTACTGCGTGCTCTGCCTCTTTGGTCTGCAGGAATGGATTTTGCACTGTTGATCAGTATGCCGCTCACTCTCACTAACATGTCATGAGTGACAGTGGAGTTATTCCTTAAACTACAAAGGCAAGAGGAGTGCGACATTGATCTCGCCACGCATAGTAGCTATGACACACGAGATTGCTTGTGGCATTCATGGAGGTGCTGACCACAGTGGAACTCCACTTTTGGGCTCGGGAAACAAGCACTGAGTGGTGGGATCACATCGTCATGCATGTCTGGGATGACAAGCAGTGGCTGCAGAACATTTGGATGAGGAAAGCCACATTCATGGGACTGTGTGATGAGCTCGCCCCAGCCCTGCGGCACAAGGACATGAGAATGAGATCTGCCCTGCCATTGGAGAAGCATGTGGCGATTGCACTATGAAAGCTGGCTACTCCCGACTGCTACTGATCGGTCGCTAACCAGTTTGGAGTGAGAAAGTCAACTGTTGGACTCATGTTGACGGAAGTGAGCAGGGCCATTCATCACATCCTGCGCCAAAAGACCATGACTCTGGGCAACGTGCGTGACATTGTGGATGGTTTTGCATAAATGGGCATCCCTAACTCTGGAGGGGCAACAGATGGCACGCACATTCCACTTCTGGCATAAGACCACCTAGCCACCGAGTACATTAATCAGAAGGGGTATTTCTCTCTGGTTCTCTAGGCGCTTGTGGATCACCATGGGCATTTCAAGGACATTAACGCAGGCTGGTCTGGAAAGGTGCATGACACACGCTTCTTTCAGAACCCTGGCCTGTTCAGGAAGCTGCACGCAGGGACTTTCTTTCTGGACCAGAAGATCACCATAGGGGAAGCTGAAATGCCCATTGTGATTCTGGGAGACCCTGACTACCCCTTAATGCAGTGGCTTAAGAAGCCATACATGGGCACCTTGACAGAAGCAACGAGCAGTTCAACAACAGGCTGAGCAAGTGCAGAATGACTGTTGAGTGTGCTTTTGGCCCGTTGGCGCTGCCTATATGGGAAGCTGGACCTGGCCGATGACAATATTCCTATGCTTATAGCCGCACGTTCTAGGCTACATAATATTTGTGAAGGAAAGGGTGAAAGCTTCACTCAGGGCTGGACCGCTGAGGCACAGTGCCTGGAGGCTGAATTTGAACAGCCAGCGACCAGGGCTATTAGAGGGGCGCACCGTGGGGCCATAAGGATCAGGGATGCCAAGTGGCAGCAATTTGAAGCTGAAAGCCACTAATATTTGTTGCTGTGCTTAGGAGTGCAGTGCTTGTAATGCTAGGAGATGATTGTGATTGATGCAGACAAGGTACTGTGAAGGTTTAAGATAATTGTCCATTGCTTTGCAGGGCTCTGTTTGCTTTCAAGTAATAGAATAAAGATTTCTTTCAAACCAACACAATTCTTTTATTAAAAAACAACAACCGGAAGCGAGACAAACAAAAAAACACGTCAGCACTGAGGGGGAGGGTAAGGGAAGGTCCCAAGAGGAGGTGGGGTCCCAGGACAGTTAAAGATTTGTGTATGTCCAGGTGTATCCAGCCTTCTCCTTTTGGAGTACAGTGCAGCGGGTACTGTACTTCAACAGGGCTAAACTGCAGAGGGATGGGTGTTGAGTGCAATGGGTACTGGGAGTCCGCAGTGCCGGACTGTCAGAGGGAGGAGTGGAATGCTGCGGGTACAGACTGGAGCCAGAAGGTTGATAAGAGTGTCTGGGGGGGCACGTGGGAAAGAGCTTTGCGACAGCAGCTGCAAGGGCAGGTGGGCGCGGACCCGCTCGGTTTGCAGTGCTAGTACAGGCTAGAGCGTGTCCGTTTGGTGCTCCATAACGTTTAAGAGCTGTTCCGTGGCTTCACTCTGGTGCGCGGCATTCTCCTTTCGGTCCCTCTTCTCCCTGTCCTGCCACTCCTTCAATTCCTGTTGTTCGGCCGTGGAATACATCGTAACCTCACACAAAAGTCCTCCATAGTTCTTCGTGGCCCCTTTCTAATTCTGTGCAGCTGTTCAGCAGGCAATAATGAAGAGGGTGGCTGGGCTCCCAAGGTCATCTCTGTGAAGCCAAAACACAACATTTTACAGAAGCAGTGTTGTTTGCAACACAAAACACTGATTCAGTGATTTAAAATACAGCCACTATTCACATACCTGTCACTAACTGACTGACCCCAGACAAGCACACATAAGCCACAAGACCCCCAAAATGGTAAATAGCTGCAGGGACAGGGGAAATCAGTGTTCCGGACCCTACTGTACACTGGGCACATGGCTCTTGGGGAGAGCCAGCACTGTAGGGGGGCCTGATAATCATTCCTGTCCCCACATTTTCCACAGGCTGTGTTCATGATGAAAGATATCTCACTGCTGAGGGTGAGCAGGGAATCAAGGGAGGGTCTTCTCCAAGACTGTGGCTTCTGCCCTGGCCCTTATGCAGCTCGTCTGTGTACAGCAATGTTCCCCTCCCCGCAGTGACTGCAGAGTGGCGCAGGAAAGTATCTCTATGAGAGTTTCCTGGAGATCTCTGAGGCAGATTCCTGTGATGTGACGGAATCAACCAACACTCTATTCCTAGGCATGTGGTGGTATGTGCTTCATACAGACGCAAACCTGCTTTCTGCAACCCTCCTGCCAGCAACAACTTGCTTCAGCGAATCCTAGAATCAAATCCGCTTACCAGGAGCCTCCTCTCCTATTTGCACTTCACTAAGATCTGACAGCTGTGACTGGCTAGCCTCCTCCAGGGTAGAGAAGAGCTCCTGGCTGCATGCATCTCTGACCTCCGAGTTGTTCTCTGCCTCTGGGTCCCCCTTGACATCCTTGTCCAAGATTTCCTCCTCCTGGCTCAGTCCACTCTTCACAGGCACACGAGCCACCAAAGTATCCACAGTGGCCTTCGCAGTGGAGGTGGGGTTGCCACAGAGTATCACATCCAGCTTTTTGTAGAACGGGCAGCTCGTGGGCGCAGCACCGGAGTGGCAGTTTGCCTCTCGCGCCTTGTGGTAGGCCTTCCGCAGCTCCTTCATTTTGACCCTGCACTGCAGTATGTTCCGGTCATGGCCCCTTTCTGTCATGCATCGTGAAATCTGTCCGTAGGTATCATAATTCCTACAGCTGGAGCGCAGCGGGGACTGGACAGCCTCCTCTCCCCAAATGCTGATGAGGTCCAGCAGCTCGGCATTGCTTCAAGCGGGGGATCGCCTGGTGCGTGGTGCAGACCTGGCCACCTGGAAAGATGCGCTGAGACCATTGTATGTGTCACCGAGCCAACAGGAAGGGGACTTTCAAAATTCCAAAGGAATTTACGGGGTTGGGATGACAGTTGGTCACCTGAAGGCAGGGCGGTAGGGTTAAAACCGATGACCAGAGAAGCAAGAACAGGCATTGTGGGACATCTCCTGGAGGCTGATCGCAGCACCGTAATGGACCAGGGTGTCCACACCGGCACCGAGGCGCCGTGCCCCCGGCGTGGGAAGCTCGACGCCACTCTTCGGGGTGGGTTTTTTACAGCACTGCAGCTGCGCACTTTCTGCGCACTCAGTGGCTTGGCAGTGTGACCCCTCAGGAGTTGCAGCGCAGAAAGCTGCTTTACTGCGCAGAAACTTGCCAATGTAGACAAAGCCTGAATGCTCAGCTGCCTGTGTTTTGGGTGGTGGCTCCTATTGTTTCAGCTACCTTTCTCCAAAAAGGAGCTTAACTGCTTCTTACATGTATCCTGAATGAAAGGCAGCTGTCATGCCCACCACTTTCAACAAGGTTCACCCAACCTCTATTATAACAATGGATTCAATAATACCCATGAAAATCTGGATACTTGGGGCTCCTCGCTACTAACCTGTTTCCACGTTGAAAACTGTTTATTCCTGTTTTTTGTCTCTTAGCCAGTTTTTAATTCATTACAGATCTTTACCTCTCACCTAGTGACTTTAGTTTCCTTAAGAGCCTCTTGTGAGGGATTTTATGAAAGGCTTTTTGAAAGTCTAATAAATTATATCTACTAGTTTTCCTTTATTCACTCCCTCAAAGAATTCTGTTAGGTTGGAAAGGCATGCTTTTCCTGTATAGAAGCTCTACTGGTTATCTGTATCATGTAATGCCATCTTTAATTATTTTTGCAGCTAATTTACCGGGTACTGAAATAAGGTTTACTGGTCTGTAATCCCTTGCATCCTTCTAGTGCCTGTTTTAAACTAGGTACAGCACTGGTTACCCTCCAGTGTAGAAGCTGATTTTAATGATAGATTATTTGAGGGGGTTTTAGCAGCTCAGCCATTTAATTCCTTCAGAATTCTTGGATAAATACCTTTCACCCCCTGTGATTAATTACAATGTAGTATTTGTTCTAACACCTTCTTTTTGAAATATCAATCTCTAACAGACAAAAACTAGCTCTGGGGAGCTACTGTGGTCTCTCCATCTTGGTAAAAACTAATGCCAAAAAATAGTATAGCTTGTCTGCAATCTTCTTACCAATGAAGTGAGCTGTAGCTCAGAAAAAGCTTATGCTCTAATAAATTTGTTAGTCTCTAAGGTGCCACAAGTACTCCTTTTCTTCTTACCCACCTTGTTTGCTTTTTTAAGTACTCTGTATTTGTGTGTGTCCCTGGTTCTTCATATTTTGTCAAAATAACCCAATATAATCGCTTCAGTTTTAATTATTTTGGTAATTTATTTCAAAATACCTGTCAACAAGTATGTCAACAATACAGACAACAACAACAAAAAGATTCCCCCAGGAGCAGAGAGTTAAAGAAACCCTTACAACAACCCCATTCTAGTTAGGGGGTGCTGGACGAGACTGCCTGGTGCCCCTCAGAGCCCAAACACCCACAACTCACTCCCTCCAGAGCCCAGCTATGGAACACCTCCCGCACCCCCAGAGCCCAGACACCTGCACCCATCCCTCCCACTAGAACCCAGCTGTGGAGATGCCCAGAGCTTTTACTCCCCCCAGCTTCTTTACTGTACCACTAGGGGATGTGATGCGGTGTGGCTCGGCCCTTCCTCACCCTTTGCCAGAGCCGGGTCTCCTGGACCCTCTCCCGTCCCCAGGTGGATGAGGATCAAGCCAGGCAGTCAGAGCATGCAGAGCCTCCATCCCTGCAGGGCTGACCTGCTGCTCACTCCGAGCAGGGCTCTGCAGAGAAGACATGAAATTCTGGGCAGAACATTAATTCTGAACTAATTCTGCACTGTGCAGTGGTGCAGAATTCCCCCAGGAGTACCTACAGGACTACACTGCCAGGCAATCTGCCTGAGAGGCATTTATACTGGAGGCTAGATCCACAAAGGACCCTAGGTGTTGCAATGGTCAGCTTTCAGTGCCTAACTTTTAGGTACCTTGGCATCCAGTGGAATCCACAGCCCTGAGTTAGGTGCCCAGACTCCCTATACAGTGAAAGGGGAGAGTTAGGTTCCTAAGAATGCATCTACAAAAGCCAGCCTGATAAGCAGGGAGCCACCTCAACCAGTCAAGAAATGCCAAGGAGAAGGATGTGGCCTAAGACTCATCTCTCAAAGGCAGGTAGGTAATTTAGGCTTGGTCTATACTAGAAAATTAGGGCAGCATAACTACATTGCTCTAGGGTGGGAAAAGTCCTCACCCCTGAGTGACATAGTTAAGCTGACCTAAGTCCCCGTGTAGACAGTGCTAGGTCAATGGAAGAATTCTTGCGTCAACCTAGCTACTGTCCCTTGGTGAGATGGATTAGCTGTGCCTGTGGGAGAATCCCTCCCATTGGTGTATGGAAATTGTCTGTGCTGTAGCATTTTAAGTGAAGACAAGCCCTCAGTCTCCAGGGGAAAAGGTACCTAAGCTTTCTTTTGTAAGAAATACTATTAAAGGAGGTGGTGCTCCCCCGTATAAACTTTAGCCTAATGCTTAAAGTAGTCCTCTACAATGTGTGAGAGCCGAGTTCAATTTCCCGTCCATCTGATGTAGAGATTTGAACATAGGTCTCCTGCTTTCCTACCAGAGTGCTGCAGCCACTGGGCAAGGGTGGGGGATGACTTCAGTCTCTCCGGATGAAGTGATTCCACTGTGTATAGTAACTAAATAGTCACTGACCCAGAGAGCAAGTGAGAATACCTCTCTAGCCCAGTGATTAGGCCACTCAGCTATGATAGGAGATCCAAGTTCAAGGCCTTCTGGTCTAATTAATATTTACTTATTTATACTCAGTGGAACAGCTTCAACAGGAGAGACTGAGAGAGTCATACTACAGAATACCCCATAGCCCACTGGTGAGGGTGCCCTCCCTTCTAGGAAGGGGGGATCTAAGCTTTTCCACATCAGGTAGAGGGGAGAAATGAAGGTGGGTTTCCCTCATCCTGAGTGCTCTAATCTCTTGGATAGAAATTATAAGGGATGCACCTCCTCTGCTGGCTGTTTTCTGTGGAGTTAGGGGTGCTCTGACAGCATCTACTAGATTGGGCCCTGCATGCAAGAGAGGTGAGGCAGTGCCTAGTTTGACAATCCTGCTGGGGTCTATGTGTGCGGTGGGCACCGAGACTAAGGTGGCTGTGTACACGCTCACTTGCAGAAACTTAGGCACCTAGGGAACTTTACCGGCAGGAATGTAAGTGCCTACAGAGTTAGGCAGCACCTGGGCAAGGGTTTTGAAGGTCTCACTGTCACTTATATTTTGGATTTAGGTGCTTATATCATTGTGTGGATCTAGCTCTGGGTTCTTTCCCCTGACCATGCTCAGCTGCGTTACTTGTTGGCTTTTATGAGGACCAGATGATCTTGCTTTCAACTGATCCCTGGCTTCACAACATCAGCTTAAAGAGGGAATGTTCTAAGATGACACTGGCCTAGTCAAATATTTTACTGTAAAACAGTATGTGTGAACGCTACATTCAGTGAGTGCTCTTTCAGTGCGGGGCACTTTTACTGTTCTAATCTGGAAGAAAGTTTTTCTTGCATGGTTTATATCTAGGTATTAGAGTGTTCTATTTATTACTATCATCCCATTAATGTCAGAAATTCCTGTCATGTTTGGATTCTCTTCTATTGCCAAACATAGTTCATCTTGTTTTACTTTTAGATTTTTTGCACTGGGGTCTAGACTCTTATAATGGTATGAATAAAATTGTGCCTATTTTCGCGTGACAATTGCTAAGAGAGCTATCAGTCTCCGACTGACTCTCATATGCTTATTCACTGTCCTGGACAGTGATTTTGGCGTGTTCATTGGCTGCCACCTCTACATGTGTGAAACTCACATTTTTATCTGTTGGCCTATGTCTGAGTAGCAAAGAGCCACAGAATCTTTAGAAATGTTGTGGATATTGACACATATCAATGCATTATAATTGTTGAAAATGCTACTGGAATTACTATGGTTCAATTAAATTGAAAAAACTTATTTAAGGGGCAAATTAAACAGGCAATCTTAAACAAATCTAAAGAAACAAATTATGAGCGAGACACTCTTGAGCTAAAATAAAAGCAACCAAAGACATTGGAAAATTAATAGAAAACAAGTTTCCTTAGGAAGCGGATATCCCAGAATAGTCTTTGTGAAGGGGTAGTCTGTCCCTTCAGCATAGGATTCCTAGGGGTCAGCCCACCCCTATCTGCATATATACAGACACATATAAGAGATATTGATAGAGGGGACGCAATCCCAGGGATGACTGGTGCTTGGGAGGAAATCCCATCATTGTGTCTTTAAGAACCTGGGGCAAGGCTTCCACTCACTCAACCAATTGTGGGATGAGCTGGGAGAAGAGGACCAACATAACTGGAGATGGCTACTTGCTTAATCCTCTGAGGACTAATGGGGGTGGGGGAAGGGGCTAGCTGAAGAAAAAGCTGGCTAAATTACAAATCAGCTTTCAGGAGGAGACCTGAGGACTCCTGGCTTAAGGAAACAGGAAATAGCTGCCTGAATTACCTAGCCCTAGGAGGAGAGCTGAGGCTCCTTCTGTAAGAAGAGACAGAATGACTGTTTCATTGATAAATACTCTGCTCCAGGAGGAGAGCTGGCTATTCCTGGTTTGAGGAGAGAGAGAGGGACTGTCTAACTACTTGCAACCCAACTCCAAGGAGGAGTTGGAAACTTCTGTTTTGAGAGAGAGTTACCATTTTGAAATACAGCCCCCATTCCAGGAAGTGGGTGAGGGTTTCCTGAACAGGGATTAGAGCTGACCAGGACTCTTATGTGGACACAGAATGGGCTGGACTGAGGCAGCTAATAAAGTGAGTTACACTTTGTAGAAAGACTTAATAAATCAGGCCCTATGAAGGGGGTACATTGTTTGAACCAGTTTCATTTGGGTGACAACTGAAAGGACATGAAGGGGTGCTGTGTGAAATATACCTGCAGGGTCATGAATGGGTGTGCTGGAAGGCAGTATTCCATGACAGTCATAAATAGATATAATGCTAGAAGACAGAGAAATCTAATGCAGAATGTATCACTTAGAGCTGATGCGCAACAAGCTCAAACTCATCCTCCGTTTCTTCTTCAGCCTTACTCAACCAGTCAGCCATCTGGATGGGAGCAAAGGAAGATGGTGGACCTGAATCCATTAAACAGTAAAGACGAACAGTTCTACCTTGAGCAATCTGGGGGTGAAATCGTATCTACAGATAAGGTAGATCTTTATTATCTGGCTATACAAGACAAGGGTTGAATGTGAGTACTGATGGACCTTAATTCCTCATTAGTTCTCTTTTATGAGAAGGGAAGGGCATTATCTTGAATTGTAGGAAGCATAAAAATATTTCTTGAGCCATGAAACCCCATTTTCTCTCTAATGGAGTCCATCTGCTTTGAACTTTCTTGTAAGTTAGACCGGGCACAGCATGCAGCTTGAAGAAGCACTGCTAACATGGCATGGACTTTAACAGACTACTCTAGTTTGTCAATGTTTGACAACAATGTTTGACAATCATGAAGAAAGCAAAGCTCACCCTTAGAGAAGTCTTATTTTGTCATTATTTAATTAATGACAAGAAAAATAAGTCAGTTTCCTGACCCCTTATCTTCAGATTCACCCCTTGAAGAAGTCTTCAGTCCTGAAGACTTTCCCCAAAATGTATACAAGTGCTGTTTTCAGGGACAGTTCTCTTGTCAAAGAATTACAGGAAAAAGTCAGTGTGCTCTTTCGTCTTGTCACTAGTCCATTTTTGTATGCTTGTGGGTGAGGATGGGCACTGGCATGTTACTAATATCTTTTAAACCTAGTTGGATTAATCACTCAGTATGTCTGAGATTTTTCAGACTAAGGCTGAACCTGCCTTGCAGTAACAGAGTCTTCGAGATGGGACATTAAGAACTCCAGTTTTGGCAGAATCAAATCACAATCTAACTTGAAGAAAAAAATTTAAAAAAAAGAGTAAAGGAATTTTTGTCTCCTCTGATTATTGGATAAAAAAAATGCTCTTTTCCTTTCACATTTATCCTTTTCTTCTCTTCTTAACACCTGTTTTTTAGGGTTTGATCGAAAGCCCCATGAAGTCAATAGGAAAGTCTTTTAATTTATTTCAGTAGGCTTTGGATCAGTCCCTTCTGCCAGTTTTACTGCATTTTTACACTGCTTTATTTCCCCTTTTATCTAATAAAAGTGTGTGTAGGCTTTTACTCAACAGAGAGAGCTCTGAACTACTTGTAGAAAAGGATGTTTTATGTTTTGTTTAGAAGTATACACACACTGATACTGGAAACTACTTGTGACATCTAAAGAGTGAATTTTTCTTACAAGTCAGATTTTTTCTGCATTGTTTTCTGTAATTTTTTAAAATAAATATTAAAGGCATTGTTTTGGGAGTTCCAGTGGAGTGCATGCAATTCAAACCGCTTCTGTTCACTCATTAGCTTAACAAAAATTCTTGTATAGTTACTTTATATCTGATAGCAGTTTCTGTAAGTCATTCTGAGGCAAGAGGATTCCATGTTAAACTTGGTATTTAAGATTTAATGTAAGGAAAGTTTGCAGCAGTTTGTGGTGCCTTATCCAAGAACTTTGCCAATTACATCTTTTTTGTATATTGGGGATTCTCATTCTTGAGATATGTAATTCCACCGCAACTTGGCACTTTACTCTTCCTCTCCACCTGAAAATGCACACACTTGATATCCTTACTTTTGGCAAAGAAGGGAAGGATGTTCAGCTTCCTTCTAATGCTATCACTACTGCTTCTCGCATGCCCAGAAGAGTGTCTATAGAGCTATGCCTGGCATCCTCTACAGCAGACTATGCCTTTGAATATCCAAGGTCAAAGAGCAGATTTCTATACTTGGGCATTGCAAGTTATGCCTCAATGTAGGTGCAAAGTAGTCTAAGGATCAGTTCCTGGTCCAGCTCTCTAGAATTGATGTTAGGGAACTTTTGCTATTAGAATGTCTCCAGAAACAAAGTAAATTGTTCTGTCTTTTTAAAAGGGGGAAGATACCTTGGCAGAGCTAGGTATTATTTGCCTGACGGAGTTTTCTCTCCATCTCCATCAAAGCTTGAACAGTACTGGCACTTCTGCCTTCTCAAGCAGAGCTCAGTGTAACTGGACCACATCTAACACCTGCACAATGCAAATGAAGATTGAAACGGTTGTTTCCTTCTAGGTGTGTGACTAAATGCTCAAAAGGGATATTTTTCCTTAGATCCTCAGGAGGATGGAACTTCTCTAAAAGGACCTGTTGGTTTGTTTTCACTGATGACTGAGTCAACCTTTGAACTAAAGCTGGGAACGGTAGTGATGAGTGTCTTCCTCTAAAACAGAGAAGAATATTCTGCAATATGACCTGTTCAGTGTGTTCTGAATGCGACATGAACATAGGTTTTCACCAGAGTCACAAATACAATGCCAACAAATTATGTATTTTCTTGTAACTATTTTGCAACAAGATGATAATAAAACAGCTATTGCTTGAATTTAAATAATTTGCGATCCAGTGACTTTTATCATTTTAAAAGAATCCTGCCAAGTTTCTGCCTCATAGGTTCACAATCATCACATTTCTAAATACAATTATATATTCAAGTATCTTTTAAGGAATGACCCTGTGTGTATGCATGTTAAGGGATTTGACTCTGTCTTAGCCTTATGGGGCAGCTATGTGAATACCTACCTATCGGAAGCTGCAAAGAATTAAGAATTTTGATGTGTCAGAAGCTCTTACTACCACCAGATGAGCAATACAGATTTTGGGGTGGGAGCAATGTAATATCTGTTCCCCTTGTAAAAAATTTTGAGCAAAGTGAAGTATGAAAACATTTTTAAAATACTTTCTTCATTATCATGTCATGTTAGATGTGGCACTAGCTTGGTTAATGGGTTAATGTGATGATTTGGCATAATTAGTTATATACAGAAGTGAAAAGCTGTAGAGAATGCATTCAAACATCCTGCTATGGATATTCAGCAAACCACATGTCTACAGTTGCTATGGCAAGCATCAAAAATCAAAATGATTTATGCAGTTTTAATGGCTACATTGACAACGTTGGAAGCCTTTTTCTTTTGTAGTGTGTGTGCAAAGTTTCTCAGCTGATTTAAAACTAAGGATGCCAAATGTTCTTAAAAATAATCAGTTAAAAGAGTGAACAGACACTTAATTTTAAAAATGATATGATTACAATAAAGCTATATGTAACATTTTATTTTTCCTTTTAAATGAAGCAATACTCGCCTTTTTGTCTGGATATAGAGTAAAAGAGTTAACCAAACGCTGTAGATGTATACATCCCTGGTGGCTTTTTTTGAAAAAATATTACATTTCATGGTACTTTAAAAAGTGCGCTTTCTGTGTGTATTTAATCACATTTCCCAACTTTAGCAAGACAGGGTGAATACACAACGAAACATGTTTCCCTCTCTAAGGCTCCCTACAGGTATATACTCTGCAGATGGCTCTGTCATGCAAATAACTTAAATATCATAGAGCCTGAAATTGTCTTGTAGGAGTTAGAAAAGTATATAAATTACCAGGAACTAAAAATATGGGGTTGATCCCCTATTGGAGAGGATTATACCCTACCTTTTCAAAAGGAAGAACTCAGTAATCTATCATTTGGGTTTTTTCCATCCCTACTGTGATCCTATATAGCGAGGACAGCCAGTGCAACTCCCTTGCCTTCCGTGGAGCCAAATCTGACTCAGTGCTACTGAGCCTACATCATTAAACAAAACACTTTGGACTGGAGGACAAATTATTTCACTGTGTAGCCTGTCCTGTGGGTTTCATCAGGATTTAAACTGGTAGCCTCAATAGTAAACATTTAGTTTGGAGCACACAAAAAAATTAAGTCCTTTAGAAAAACAAAACTAACGTTCATGCTCCTATGCAGTGTTGTAGCTATGTTGGTCCTAGAATATTAGAGAATAATAGCTAATGTCTATGCTCCTGGCATATAGCTGACGGAAACAGTGGTGCTGAATGAACAGCTCCCTGTTTATGCAAGAAAACCAAGAGATGGGAGAAAAATCTAGTAGAGCTTGTTTATTCAATCCCAGTCTAAGACATGAATTGAAACTCCATATTGTAACCAACCTCTTCCTTACGTGGGGAAAATGAGACTTTCTGTAACTCTTCTATAAGTTACTGTTTTACTGTTATCTGCAGGTTAGTCTGAGTCAGTTCTCCAAGAGCATTTGAATAAAACATTCATGGAAAAGTATCTGTGGACAAAATGTTGTAACCTCAATATAACACCTAAAGTTAAGTTCCTAAATCTTTATTTAGGCATCTAAACTACTGTCCTTATTTTGAGTAAAATAAAAATGTTATTTTGAACATCTGCAGCTCCTATTGATTATCGTGAGAGCCAGGATTTCTCAGTACCTCTGAAAAATGAGGATACCTTCTATCTAGATGTCTAAATATGGATTAGGTACCCAAGTTTAAAAATTTTGGCCTCAGACACTGAAAAGAGAAGAATGGGGGAAAAGAAAGGAGAAGCAGGTTAAGAACAGAGGGAAAAATGGAAGGGGAGGAAAGAGTGGGGTAGAAGAGGCAAGAAAAAAGCGATGTAGACTCACATTATAATCCAAAACCACAGTGCAAAAGAATTGACGTACAACACCTTCTGGGGGCAGCACCACTGTTGCTCTGCCCTCTAGATTTATCTTGACAAAAGAACCTCCTCCATGGTAGTCTAGCCTTGTAGTTCAGATTTGCCTATTACCTATTCTATAGACATAGTTAGTACTTAATTGACAAATAATATAATTCCTGTGTTTAAACTAGGAACTGTTGTTACTGTTATTACATCACAGCTGTGCCTAAATGCCTCCAAACAAGATGTGGGCCCCATTGTTTTAGAAATACACATTAAGAGCCATTGCTCTGAAGACCTTATAGTAAAAATATATAAAACAGCTGATGGGGGAGGGAAATGTAGTATTATCCCCATTGTACAGATGGGGATCTGAGGCACAGAGACTAAATCCCTTGCCCAAGGTCACATAGGGAGTTTGTAGTGAAGGACTGAACCCAAATCTCCTGAGTCCCAACACAGTCTCTTAAACATAAGACCACCCTTCTCCATCAGTTCACACATGCAGTGTTTCTTGTAAATCAAACTGAAATTGTTAGATATTTTGCTTCGACAAAAAGAACAGAGATCTCCTCCTCCTGCGTAGATGGGGATTTGTCTAAAATCGTCCTAAGCATTACAATTATTATTTCTCATGTGATGTCAGAGCAGGGAGGCTTGTACTGACAAAAGTGCAGAAATAGTAATGCTCCATGGCTGGAATTGCCCAAAGGGTATCCTGGTTTTCCCCTAAAGATCTTTCCCAAAATGAATGGAATGCTACAGCTCTTTATTTTAAACTGGAAGAAGTCAATCCCGTGTTCTCAACAGCACAGTGAAAATTAACATGTAATATAAAAAAGCTAAGAAGGCAAGAGAACCTTATTACTCTTGTCAAAAATAAAATTTGCTACTGATCTTCAGTCGCTAAGACAGGCACATCAATTATTTACGGATACAGAGTGTTAAATATTAAATATTTCTGCCTGGGACTGTGTAAAGGTAAAACCAGAAGTGTGAACTTGTCCAAATCATAAAAGTGGTTTTGTGGGCCTGGACAGAATACACCTATATGGACTACTTTTCTTTATCAAACTATAAATTGGAAAAAAAATCCGTATGAACTGTTATGTTTAGTGTTTAAGTGATGTGCATAGTCTATAGTTAACGTTTCTCTAAAGGGCTGTTTCTGTCAGGAAAACAATGCACCATATCTTCTAAAAATATAACTTAGCATAACTTTATCTTAATACCTACACCAATATGATGTCCTTCACTTTAGCGTTGTTTACTTTTATGCAAAACTTGGTATGCACATTTGTAAAATTTGATCTGAATGACCATACCTTTCTCTTTCATGTGGTGCTAAAAAATGCAATTCCATACAATACTTAGCAACATTTCAGCATCCTCCAAAAGCTAGTCACACACAACTAATTCATCTCCACTAACCACAAGCACCTGCTTAGAATAACTTCTGTTGACTTCATGGATCGGGAGATGGTCTCGTGCTTACCATGTGCTCTGTAAGATAAGAATTATGCACAAAATTAGTTCTTTTTAATGGATAATGGAATTATTAAAATTAGAATTAACTTTTATGTTTATAGGTTTCAGAGTAGCAGCCGTGTTAGTCTGTATTTGCAAAAAGAAAAGGAGTACTTGTGGCACCTTAGAGACTAACAAATTTATGACTCTTTTCAAATTCGTTGCTGGTTAAGCAGAGGAACCTGCAACCAAGTGTTATCATTTAAACTTGTATAATACCTTTTCCTGTCCAAGCATTTTTAAAAGCTTTATAATAAAAGTAACAGTTAATACACCTGGAGAATTAATGATTAATCAGAATCAGTTAAAAGCATCAGAATGTACATAGGTCTTAACCACAGACACTAGGATGGGATTTCATTGCTGATTCCACAAAACCAGAGAAGGCATCCTAGCTAGAGCAGGACCTGATCAAATTCCCACTGAAGTCAACAGAAAGATTTTCAGTGATTTAAATAGGAGTTTATTTGGACATAAACCACTGTCTAAAGGGACATTTCAAGACTGAGGCCGTGAGGTCTGTCTGTGAACCCAACTGGTGACCATTAGTGTCAGGTGTTATAACCTGTGGAGCTTTCTTAATTTGTCTTTGAAAAATCAGCATAAGCCCCTACAGTTAAGGTGAATCCTGTCAGAACGTGACTGGGTGATCACTATTAGATAAGCTATTACCAGCGGTGGGGGGAGGTATTTTTTCATGCTTTGTGTGTATAAAAAGATCTTCTACACTTTCCACAGTATGCATCCGATGAAGTGAGCTGTAGCTCACGAAAGCTAATGCTCAAATAAATTGGTTAGTGTCTAAGGTGCCACAAGTACTCCTTTTCTTTTTGTGAATACAGACTAACACGGCTGTTACTCTGAAACTTGAACATGTGTCAAATCCAAGGCCTGAACAGGCTGAGTGTCTTATTTACATAACTGATGGATTGAAAAAAATTTACATACTTTAAAAAATGTTATTTAACAACAACCCACAGAAAATACACTCCATGGAGAGCACGATGAAGGAAACTGAAGGCTGTAAGATCACTACACAGCTTAACCTGTATGAAGTTCAGGCTGGTCTAGAACAAAGTTTGCGCAACAGGGCACCACCTCCTTGGTGTGTGCAGGAAGGGTTGGTTAGCCCTACCTGGCTTGCTCCTGGTTGTTAACCTGATTCTTCTACAACTGCATTTTGTTCTAAATGAATATGCAACACTAAATGTTTTCTGCCTTGTTCATTTAAAGGACATGCATAATTTTATCTCGGCTCTTTCGCTTGGAGTCATGCAGATAATAGATTTGACTTTTTACATTGTGCAACCCCTAAAACGCATAAAAGAAAGGTTACAGTGGCATGCAGATAGAAAAGAATTTAATTAATCCCAAAGCGTGCACTTCATTGGGAAAGTATAGCACACAAGAACCCCGTGTTTACTGAACTAGATTCTTAGGGCCATTATACCTCAACCAATGACAGGATTTTTCTCAGAGTTTCATCCCTAGTGGTCACGCAGGCATTCCCATTAAAAATAAGATCTACACAGGGAACAATGACTAAGAAACGCTGAAGATGCTGTTCTCCCCTTAGCAAGAGTAATTGGTGCAATGGCATTTGGAGAAAAATGTCTGACTTCCAGTTCTCTAACTTTTCTTGCTTGTGCACTGACTGCAAAAGCCCACATTTATCAAATGATTATAAATCAATCACTCATCAAGCCCCTTGGTTCTGTGCAATGGATGTTGGTGCAGGAGGGCCAGTAATCCACTTTAGAGAAAGCTACATTATGTCTGTCTGGCTCTCTTAAAAAAAAAAAAAGACTTGTTCTTCACTTGAGCTAATCAGCTGCCAGTTTATGAAAGAAATATAATTTATTTTATTTTTAGAAATAGAATGGTTGGAAACACGTTATGGGGCAGGTATCTCCACAGATACATATTTTCAAATTAGAATGTTCAGTTACAATATTCCTATTTTATCTGCAGCAAAGATGCTTAAAAAGAAAAGGAGTACTTGTGACTCCTTTTCTTTTTATGGATACAGACTAACACGGCTGCTACTCTGAAAGATGCTTAAATGGTTCATAGCAAATTTGTCAAGCGTAAACATTTGGAGCCAACACCTCAAATACTGAAGTGAAAGACTGCTTCGAGGGACTCCTCAATGTTAATGAGCAATGTCTGTAACTTCCTGGAGGAAGTACTTCCAGACTCCCTTTGTAGTAATAGAAATGATTAGTACAATAGGAATAATTGTCACCTTATTCATCTATAAAGCTCCTGTGTCCATGTCTTCTTGGAATATTTTATGTCACACCAAACATTTCCAAATTGGAGAAAGACTAACTGCCCCTCATGTGTCTTGGCAGCAACCGTCTTGTATTTGTGATTGAGGATGAAATCTCCAGATACAATGTCTTAAAACTTTGACTGACAATTTATGGAAGATGAAAGAAATCAGGCTGAACATTAAGATCAAAGTAAACAAATGAGTCATTCACATTTCTTTATTGCATGCTTGTGAGACACATGGGCTACATATGAGCCTAACATCAAGCACTTTGAACAGTTCCACCTGTGTCTGAGCAAGATAATGCACAACAAATGATAACACAGAGATACAAAATACTGAACGAGAGGCAACGAACTGATTCAAGTTTTTTTCCTTTTCGAGTTTCTATCAATCAGATCAGGTCACCTAAGTGATCAACAACAGACCGCTGCCTAGTGCTGTGTTCTCCTGCTAACTCAAAGAAGATAAGCAGCAGCATGACAAGTCAGTGAAAATAATGTATAGATTTCCTTAATGCTTCCTCTAAAACTGCAAGAACTGAAGACTGAGAAAGTCTTGAGAAAAAGGAGGCTTCTGAAAGGCAACTGTCTGTGCAAAAGGTCCCTGTATAATACCACTAGCTGGAGAAAAGAAGAAACAGTAAAGAGCTGGCAACACAAAAAGCTCAAAGATGCCAGAATCGGTGACTTATACAGAAGCCAAATATGGCTACAGCTGAGTATTCCGAACACTGCTGACGTGACAGCACGTGCCCTGATGCTGGAGCTGGCAGAGCCATTGCTGATCATGGCTAGTGGCCATTGGCTGACTGACAGCACGTGCCCTGACGCTGGAGCTGGCAGAGCCATTGCTGATCGTGGCTAGTGGCCATTGGCTGGGTGACAGCAGGAACACCACGTCTTTTTCTTAAATTTCATTTCCCGCGGCAAGATTAGTAAAATTTCTTGAAACTATGTGGAACTAATTAGCAAAATTACGCCGGATACTGAAAAACCTCCTCCTCCTCCCCCAGATACTACAGGTTGTTCTAGTACTGGAATAGTAGAAGTGCTGCGGGCCAACACAGATGCCCTGGCAGACTGCGGACTGGAACAGTGGGCCCAGGGTGCGTGGGGGGGTGGGACGGGGATGGAGGTTAGGACTGAGGCAAATCGGCAGAATGGTGTGGTGAAACTATACCACTCTTGGCCTGTCCGGTGCTATGGGTGCATCACTTTTATGAGATTTTAAAATTTACTTGATTTAGTTTAAAAGGCTCTAAAACTCACAAATGATTGAATGGACTTATACTGGATTATATAAGAATAACTGAAAAATATATATCAAGGCTGCCAATGTATATTCTGAATTTCAGCCTAATATGAACCAGCAAAATTATCAACGTCCCAAAATAAGGATTTATAATAAGTCTCTTCTGTCACTCAATTTTTATTTTAACTGCAATTGCAATCTCAGCTCTGTTGTTACCAAATGTAGAACTGAACCAACACATAATATAGTCTAACTATGCAGTGAATTATTCAAATTATAATAATTTCATAAATCATTTTAAGAAGAAAATTAATTTTAAATAATAGTATTTTAAACTCTGAATAGTTACATTTGTCATGTGACCTAGATCAACATATATTTTTGCACTAAAATGGTACAAGTTAACTATCTCCCGTGTATCACAAAGTGCCTTCAACATAACTATGAAGCACTGTGAGGAGAGGAAAGTGATCAGGAACAGTCAGCATGGATTCACCAAGGGCAAGTCATGCCTTACTAACCTAATTGCCTTCTATAATGAGATAGCTGGCTCTGTGGATGAGGGGAAAACAGTAGACATGTTATTCCTTGACTTTAGCAAAGCTTTTGATATGGTCTCCCACAGTATTCTTGCCAGCAAGTTAAAGAAGTATGGGCTGGATGAATGGACACTAAGGTGGACAGAAAGCTCGCTAGATCATCAGGCTCAACGGGTAGTGATCAATGGCTCCATGTCTAGTTGGCAGCCGGTATCAAGTGGTGTGCCCCAAGGGTCGGTCCTGGGGCCGGTTTTGTTCAATATCTTCATAAATGATCTGGAGGATGGTATGGATTGCACCCTCGGCAAATTTGCGGATGATACTAAACTAGGAGGAGTGGTAGATACGCTGGAGGGCAGGGATAGGATACAGCGGGACCTAGACAAATTGGAGGATTGGGCCAAAAGAAATCTGATGAGGTTCAATAAGGATAAGTGCAGGGTCCTGCACTTAGGACGGAAGAACCCAATGCACAGCTACAGACTAGGGACCGAATGGCTAGGCAGCAGTTCTGCGGAAAAGGACCTAGGGGTGACAGTGGACGAGAAGCTGGATATGAGTCAGCAGTGTGCCCTTGTTGCCAAGAAGGCCAATGGGATTTTGGGCTGTATAAGTAGGGACATTGCCAGCAGATCGAGGGACATGATCGTCCCCCTCTATTCGGCACTGGTGAGGCCTCATCTGGAGTACTGTGTCCAGTTTTGGGCCCCACACTACAAAAAGGTTGTGGAAAAATTGGAAAGAGCCCAGCAGAGGGCAACAAAAATGATTGGGGGCTGGAGCACATGACTTATGAGGAGATGCTGAGGGAACTGGGATTATTTAGTCTGCAGAAGAGAAGAATGAGAGGGATTTGATAGCTGATTTCACCTATCTGAAAGGAGGTTCCAAAGAGGATGGGGCTAGGCTGTTCTCCGTGGTGGCAGCTGACAGAACAAGGAGCAATGGTCTCAAGTTACAATGTGGGAGGTCTAGGTTGGATATTAGGAAACACTATTTCACTAGGAGGGTGGTGAAGCACTGGAATGGGTTCCCTAGGAGGGAAGGAACCTGCTTCCTTAGAAGTCTTTAATGCCCAGCTTGACAAAGCCCTGGCTGGGATGATTTAGTTGGGGATTGGTCCTGCTTTGAGCAGGGGGTTGGATTAGATGACCTCCTGAGGTCCCGCTCAACCCTGATATTCTATGATTCTATGATAACAAGAATTACAGGACCTACTGTATGGAGCACCTAATGTGTAGGTAATTTATCAAGTGGAAACAAAATACACTGTGCAATAATGCTCAGATAATACTCCTATGGAGTAGAAGAGTTTTTCTAATCAGAGTGGGGCAATTTGTGCTGTAGCATGGGGTAAAACAGTAACTCCCTGGAGGAATGAATTTGACTCATTTTGAATGTTACATGGAGGGTATGGAGGAGAACACAAATACCCAGTTTTCACCCATTACTACATCCTAAAATCCTACGGGCTATAAATGGAACATAAGATCTGCATAAAAATTAATATATGTTCCTCACTTCCAAAGCAGAATATGAGGCTGGTTTTATGATTAAATTATATGGAGTCTGAAAAAGGCTCCTTGCAACTAAACGCAATGTTTTAAAGTAGCAAGATAGATCTGAGTATATATTCCAGTGTTCATTTTATGGCTGTCAATCCATTCAGCTGAAATGTTCAAGACACTTGATGGGTTTACTGGGTTATACCACACTGCAGCACAAATTGAACTTTCATGGGAAACTACTAAATCAGCAGAGTTTCAGGTGCCAGAGGTCACCAAAAGGCCAACAATTCTCTTCCCAGATACCTTGTGTGCATATTGAGCTATTGGATTTTTCAGACTTGCTGGTAACACCAAAGCTGAAGAAACTACCTCTGACATATTCAAAACTTCACTAGCAATCTCTTTCTAGGAGAGAATTGATGCTGAAAGGAGAACTTTGAAGGGACTGTAGACTCCTCTTGTCCCACTTCATGCAATGCACCAGGCCATGCATGGGCTGAAAATAGTTTCACAAAGGTGAAAAGTTACAGCTGGTAGCTTAACTATGACAAGTCCCCCATTGGTTCTCTGGTTTGCAAAGAGGTCTACCAGTAGACTGGACCCTTACTATTTACACATACCAAGCCTTTCACCCCTCAGTCTGTCTCTCTTGCTACCCATCTTTGCCCTGCACTCCTGCTGCCAAGAAGAGATGACACACAGGGTGACAGCAAGCAGATAATTATTACACACCTGGAATATTTTCAAGAAGAACTTTTTTTGCTGTTGACTTTTGTGAGATGAAAATATTTTTTCCGTAAGTAAGCATGAAAATATTCCAAGGAGGACTACATGACTAATAAGGATGTTCTTGCTTCCTTTCAGTTGTCTCAGCTATTTCTGCGGCCATTGGATGCCCATTATGAAGGCCCTTCCACTATATGGTCTTCTGCAGGTGTGATTAAATCTGCTTCTTATTTCTTAATCCCTAAATGAACCATCATGCCTCAGTTATAAAGATAATTTCTCAGAATTAAATGGCAAATAAATTATTCCATTGAGTAAAACAAAAGGGTTTACATAAAACATTATTTAAAAAAAGAAAGAAAAGTGTCAGAGACATAAAAATTAATTTTTACTGCTGTTTTCAGGCCAGTTCTAACATTTTATACTGTGCGCAGCAGATACTCATTACTAAGTCTGATGATGGCACAGTGGAGCAGTGCACTAACCTTTTTTCCTCTGGAGGCTTCCATTGGATACAAGTGAAATGAGTTTGCTGGCCTCATCGCCTAGTTGCCTTTTTGTTCCCATCACAAAATGTCACTAAGCAATGTCATGATTGTCAGCCTACTGAGAAAAGGGCCAGGCCTGGAATTAGAAGGTGCACTGTCAGAGAGAGGCGTGTGTGTGTGTTGCAGATCAGGAGCGAGGGGCACCAATGTGACTGAGTATGGAACTGAGGAGGGTATTTTTTGAACGAAAAACTAATTCTTCCTCATTTGGGTGGTGGCATCTCAGCTGAAGAGCAGAAGAAATGCAAAAGGAATGGCTACAGTGTATTGAGCTATGCCCACCTGCCTGAGGAGGAAAGGTGACTACAGTGTCTGGCCAGACGGATGGGGCAGATGAATTCTCCAGCGCTCCAAAAGAAGCTCAGTTAATTGTATCTTTTATATTCCTTACTGCCCCTCATTCCCTCAGGAGCACTGTCATTTCTGGATTTGTCATCCTACCAGTCACATATGAATTCATCTTGTTTTTTCATCACTAAAATGAAAAGGTCCCATAATCTTCCATCTGCAAGACAGAGGAACACAGTGAAAAGAATATTTTACTTAATTTGCTTTTTCAAATGTGAAGACCATCCCTCCCTGAACTGCTGTTTTTTGCTAGTTGTGTCCTCTGCTACACATGCATTCAGTTGAAATTCTCTGATCAGCCTCCACTATGTTGGTTCCAGGCACTAACCCAATATTTACCAGCATGCAGCTGAAAATGCTGTCAATATCCTCTGAGATCTCCCTGGAAGGATGGAGCAATCAGGGCCTGTGTCTTGCACAAAGAAATGACATGTGACATGCAAATGTCTTTCCTTTTTTTTTTTTTAGTCCTGAATTTTAAAATCATACTTTATTTCTATGAGACAGAAGCAATAACAGTGCTCCAGAAAACCAGACTTTACTTACAGTTAAGAAAGACAAAATGTCATATCACAGATGAACCAAATTAAAAAAAAAATAGGCCTACAAAGTCTAAATGAAAAATCAATTTGCTCAAAAAGATAATGTGAAAGATTCCCAGGGGGCCTGGCAAATTTTGGAAGAAAAAAAGAGACTATATTTTATGGGAAGAGATTCAATAACCATTCCTTTTCCATAAAGCTAGTGATGGAGGACTGTCACTGCTCCATAGACACACACTGCATATGTCAGGATAATAGTAACAGGAAATCAATAGCATCTTTTATATCTGAAGAGACATTCTCTCCATGGACTCCTAATAGCAGCAACTGGGACCAAAGAAGACCTTTACTAAAATTTGGCAGTCAACATTAATCTTGGTGATAGGACAATGGGTAGAATATAACTCTAGATCTTTGGGGTTTTTGTTTTTTTTTAAAGAAAGAACTCTGATCAAAGCTTCACCCTTCATTAAAGCCAAAGAGCCCCTAGATAACACTACATTAACAGTGTAACGATGTCTCACCCTGGCACTCTCCCTGAAAGCCCTGTCCACATACACTTCCTCTCTGGTTGATGGCTGTAATCATTAGGAGCTAGAATCTTCATCAGGTGGTAATCTGACATCTTGGACAAGCTCCGCAGAATTTATGGGATCTTCTAGTTTTTCCCTCCATTCATCTGAAGTGGAACTTAAGTTAATATTAGCAAAAATACTTTGTGCAGGGGCTATTTTCCAATGAAGAGTGGAGGTGTCTAGTTGCTGAAATAATCTGCTAAACAAGGCCTATTTTCAGACTCCAGATCAAATGCTCTTACCATGTATACAAGACCAGAGCAAATGGTTCATCACAACTGTCCACTAGTTCAGATGAAAGTTGGCTGGAGGAAGGGCAAAAACTTGTTATCTTTGGCTCTTCAGCAGCAGAAAGTGGATAGACTCTGCTGAGAAGCCTCTCTGCACAGTAAGTCAGGTCATTAAGACCACAGACTGGCACATACATGAATGCTTTTTTCTGCTTAAGATAAAAGTGAGCCAAATTATGGATTTTCCAGGCATGGGTGCAGAACCCTAGTGTCTCTGAAAACCCTACACCACCCCTCATCAGCATTCCAACATGCCTTTATTCATGATCACGTAGTAGGATGGCATTGTGCCTGCTCTCAAGTCGGTCCATTTCACCTGGGCTTAGATGCCAAGGACTTTGAGAATGGGGCTGATTGCAGAAAGTTCCTCTTCTGTGACAGTACTGGCCCAACATGATGCCTCTCTAAACAGGAGGGCTCCCTTTATCACCTTTCTCATTCTCACTTGGTTCTATCATTCTGCTCACTTCACCCTGAAAACTGTCCCTGTCCTCATCCACCAGACACTCTTCCTCTTCTTCAGGATCTCTCCTTAAAATCAACCACTTCATACCATCCTCCCCCTTTCTTTTTCATCATCAGTAATCCTCTCCTTCTCCTGAATGGCTCTTGTAGGTCATGATGATTTACCTTCATTAGAATTTAATCTCTTTGGGGGCAGGGAACATGTTTCTTTCTATCTGGTAGAAAGTGTCATAGCAATGTATGGCTCTAGATTAATAATGATGATGATGATATCTGTTCTTTATAAGTGGGTCATGCCTAATCCATTGAAACATACTGGCATGTACCAGCATGTAGAAAGAATTTGAAGAGTGAAGGCACTGAAGACATCAATGTTCCATGGCCTTTAGAAAACTGTTGGAGCTGCAGCAGAAAACTAGTAAGGCTACTTATAATATGGAATCAGAAATTAATCTCCTAAACTAGGAAGGCTTGGGAGAGGCAATGTGAGGGGTATGCCATGACTGAGAAGAGTAAGGATCTACTCAGCCAGGAGTTAATTCCAGAGTTGTATTTCACTTGCTATAGCTGATGGCATCACTAACAAATCACATAGAACAGGGAGCTGCTTAAACACTATATCCTGAACTGAAGTTTTGGAAGGTCAGTAGAAAGGAAACATCAAATATCTTTTTTTAAAATGTATTAATTTGTAGTTTGCAAGTCTAGTCTTCTTTCCTGATATTAATTTTGGCTCTTGAACAGCTTTTTGTATTCATTTATTTAGAAAGCATCTGAATTCACCCCTTAAGCCATCGAGATCCTGTGTTCATGCATATAAAGAACGAAGGAAAAGTGTAAATAGATCTGACCCAAGATGGGATGGCCTTCAGAATTTCCCATGAGATATCTGTCAATCTGTTGAATGCAAAACAATTTCCTACAGTGGAAAGGGTCAGCTGTGTAATTAGTGACAGTGTCTTTTAGCAACATGTTGGAAAGATCTGAGAGAGAGAGAGAGAGAACTCTCAGTAACTTTCTGTCACTAACATCCCTAAGGATCATGTGATTCCCCAGCCACGTTAGAAAAAAAGCATGACTGTTACTATCAGTATAGGACAAAACTCTCTGGGAAATAGGGTGCTGCAATGGCAATTCAAAACCTCAGAACTTTAGTCACTATTTTTGTGTTTTAGCACAGACCAAGTCACTCTAAAATCATATGGAAAAAATGAATCTAGTAGGTGTGCTGAGTCAGGAGACGTGTATTGCTAAATAGTTGGATGACTCCTCTGTAGTGAGGGGAAATTAATTAATTCTTACTGGATTTTCCTGAAAATGTGCCTTCATGGAAAGCTTGCTCTGAATTGAGGAACTTATTTGATTTCAGAGGGGCTTGTCTACACTACCTGCCGGATTGGCAGGCAGTGATCGATCCAGTGGGGGTCAATTTATCGCGTCTAATATAGACACAATAAATTGACTGCTGAGCGCTCTCCTGTTGACTCTGGTACTCCACCAGAACAAGGAGCGCAAGCAGAGTTGATGGGGGAGCGTCAGCAGTGAAGACACCGCGGTAAGTAGATCTAAGTATATCAACTTCAGCTACGCTATTCACGTAGCTGAAGTTGCATATCTCAGATCGACCCCGCGTGGTAGTGTAGATTCCTTCATCAACTGCATTGGGACCAGAAGAGTTGACTTAAGACTGAACATACCTTTTAATTGTTTTCAAGTAAGGCTTCCATGATGGTAAGTCCAAAACAAAGTGGCTGAACTTTGGTGTCGGAAACCACGGCTTCATCTTCACATGAAATCATACTTTTATTAAGTTTTCTTTTAGCACCTGTCTATCTTACAGAGCAGAGCTCTCATTCTAATATAACATACAGAAATCAAGGGACTAGTTATAGGGCACTATGCAGCCTAAAGGGAAGAAAAGCCCCTATTTTGCTTCATGGTATCCTTGTCAAAGCAACAACACATAGAGAAAACAAAAATCTTCCTGTCATTAAGTTTTACAGCAAGTCACAATTTGGTGTAGAGCCCAGGGAGTTGTTCTGTTTGAATTTCATAGGCCACTATACATTGTGACATGAATTTTTCTGTACAGTTCAATATTTTGATGGGACTGCATGGGTGACCTCTGGTGGTTAATTTGCCACCCAAACAGTTGGTTTGTTGTTTTGGAGACCAAACACTGTGCATGCAGATTTCTGCTCTCAGCTTCCTAATGTAAATCCAGTGTAACTGTTGATTTGAATAGAATTACTCTGGATTTTCCCTGCTGCAACTAAGAACAGGATTTGGCCCTCAAATAACTCACCCATTCCTAACTTTTCTGTTGCTGTGGATCTCACTTTCCTTTATATTGCAATTATTCTTTTCCGCACCTTGGTATTCTGTACTGATTGATCAAAGACTTTGATTAGTAATATTATTACATCAGTACAACAAGATCTCTCTCAAACAATTCTTGTAAATCACACATCAGCAGTAGTTTTTGTGAAATAGAGCTTACTTTTGTTTAGAAAAGGCCTTTCAGACTCATCATGTAGTTAACCTAATGGAGAAACAATTGTCCTCTCATCAATGCATACAGCCAACTGTATCAGGAGTGATGCTGACAAGCGACACTAAACATTCCCTTTATCTTGCATGTATCAAAGAGCCCTCTGGTGCTGCTGTCTATCCAGGTATGTATACAGCTCCCCTCACCTTCGAATGTGACAGCCATATGGGACAGAGGTAGGACTGGGTAATTTTCCTCTTTTCATTCTAAACTAATTTTCCAACATGTTCTGTGTCTAGGGAGCTAAAGACAGTCAGATAACGTTGTCAGGCCACCTATAACACAGATCATGCATAGGACAACTATGGCTGTTCTTCCTCCTTTTCTTCTCTCATCTAAAAACTACTGATTTCTAAGAGCTGTGGACCGAGCACCCAAATGAGTTGTGCTCTGCTGGCTTTCACCCCTCCTGGTTTTCACTCTGCTCTCTTTTGCTTCTTACATCATATCCACTATCTGCATGTTTCTCTACCTGCTGGCATTTTTGGTTACTTTGCTGGTAGACAATGATAACAGGAAACAGCTACCTCAACTGAGAAGTGACCAGAAGGGATAAATACACGGAGTTCAAACACTTTTTAAAAACAAAATACCACATCAAAAAATAAATGAGTGAAGTTGTCATCTCAGGAAAATGCACAGTTTAAAACTACCTTCGAAGTTGTGTTATTTTTGTCTTGCTGCGTATTTTAGTGGGACAAAATAAGCTGCTGAGTAAAACCGCCATCGGGACTTGCTCCCTAATCCAACAGGGAGAGAGGTGGATTCCTTCCCATAGGCATATTTGGTTCTATAGTAAAATGAAACCCAACCTCTCTCTTTCTCTTCAGGTTTTTATACTACATCCTCAGCATGATATCTGAGCACCTGCTGTTACAGGTGAACATCTCTCTATTGCTCTAAAGAGGAGATTACCGAGTGACTTAAATGCACCTACACCCTTAAGTTAGAGACACATGTAATAGTAATAGACTGGCATTGGGCCTTTTGACCACTATACATATTTGAAGCTAATGATTTTGAATCACTCTTAAGCAGTTTTTGTAGCCACCCTGTAGTTAGTTTGTTTTTATGTCAGTAAACAACAGGGAGGCAGGTGGAATGGAGACTGAGATACTAATGCTGCAGATTTGCTGGAAGCTTAGAGATTTCCTTGTGAAGATGATTTTTAAATGACCATATTCAGCAAAGTTTTCTGCCCTGTCTCACGGAGTCAGCCTGCTATCCAAGTGTGCAGAAGAAGGGAGAGCAGTCAGAAACTGATAAAAATAGCACTAAATCCCTGTCTTGACTCAATGACAAGAGAATAATAAAAAGATTATAGGTAATTTCTCTTTATGAATTATAGAGAAGGGCTTAGATTCAGCAGTGACACACAAGAGCCTGGACAGATTGCTCAGCTGCCTCTCCCAGTAATGTCACTATCATTCAAAGGGAAACAAATGACCTCCAGGATAAACTGAGTATAGCACAGCAGGGCTGTGAAGCTGTTAAACACAGGGGCAGTTTCCTAAATACCCAGACAGTTTCTATTCTATGAGAGCAAACGGTCTGTGTCATTCTGAATGTGAACAATAAGAATACATTTACTTGTAACTTCTGGTTAAAGATAAGAGTGTGATAATAGATTTCAGACTTTGCTTTACTGCTGTCATATCATTTTCTTTCTGACTATACCTCAATGGGGAGAATACAGCAAATCCGTAGGGCAAGGAACTGAAATATGAAGCTGAGCTTTGTCAGATGTTCTGCTGTGAGGGTTCTTCTGTGTGCTACAAAACTATATTTCCATTATTTCTCCCATTATATAATTGGCTTCTTCAAAAGGAGAAAAACAAAGTCCATCTCCTCAAGATGGAAGTGTATAATAAACACATCTCAGCCCTGGACTAAGTTTATGACTGGCCTTCTATTTATCCAATCACATTCCAAACTGCTCCAGAGCTAAACAACCTATAAAGGATAAAGGGAGGACTGACACTCCAGAAACATTTATCCTGTCTGGAAATTGCGTGAGTGGTGCCCTTGTTGAAGCACAATCTGAGGTTCATCAAAAGATTTTGCCATCCTCCCACCATGCTGCTTCTTAGTGAGTTCCTGAGTCAGGTCTGATGGTATCTAGGGGTTAGGATTCGGCGCTCTCGCCACCGCAGCCAGAGTTCGTTTCCCAGTCAGGGAACATGATTGTGGGGGGATAGCTCAGTGGTTTGAACATTGGCCTGCTGAACCCAGGGTTGTGAGTTCAATCCTTGAGGGGGCCATTTAGGGATCTGGGGCAAAAACTGGGCATTGGTCCTGCTTTGAGCAGGGGGTTGGACTAGTCCCTTCCAACCCTGATATTCTATGATTCTGTCTGGCACGTGACATGGACGAGAAAGCAAAGATGGAGCATAAAGCATTTTCAATGTAGAACCAGCTTGACAGTGGGCAAAGTATTTATTATACTTCAGGGAACCCCAGTCTAAAAATCTGCAAGGGTACAAAAAGGCTCCAGGTACAATAGGGCTAACTGCACTTACCTCCAAGAAGAAGAATGAAAGGAGAGCAGTTAAGTCATGGTAAATACTAGATTTCTCAAGGCAGAACACAACTGCATGCTTCTGTGTCCCCAGTCAGCAATAGTCTGGAGTTAATATATTGAGACTCAGTATGTATATAAAATCTTGCACTTTTCATTTTGCAGATGCTTTACAGACATTTGCTAATTACACCTCACAATATCACTGTGAGCTGGATAAGTATCATTATCCCCATTCTGCGCTTAGAGAAGTGAAGTAACTTGCTAAAGGTCAGAGGAGTCAGTGTCAAAGGCAAGGTTAGAACTTGGAACTAGATTTTTGGTGTGCTACTAACTAGGATATGTCTCTAATAAAAAGCACTAGCGTCTGTTTTAAAAACATGGATCCTAGTTCAAAGTCTACATCTAATTGCTTACATACACCCAAATTATCCTGTCCCAGCATGAAGTGTGTGAATATTTGAGTTCTTGTCCTTACTTTGGTTGTTCCAAAATCCTATAAGGGACTATAATCTACCTTGGACATCACATAAACCAAAAGACTTGAGATCTGCTTCAAGGAGGGCAAAGATGACTTTCCACACTTTCTCTTAAGAAGGACTGAAGTGAAAAGAAATTGATTTCTCCAACCTGCAAGGAAGTGGCTAGAGTTTTCCAGCAGGTGTAGTACAGAAGTGGGGAACAGCAATGGATGTTTGCTGAAGGTTTCTGAGAAACAACATTATAGCAAAATTAGAGACGGTTGGAGAAGTATTAACCAGGTGACTACATCGCTCCAAACTTCTTAACCAGCTTTTCCAGACTCCCTTTTGCAATTGTGTAATTTCCCAGACATGTACATACTTTACATTATATAACAGATGCATTTTAATAATGTTACAAAGGAAGGGCACCCAATTTAAATTAATTAGATTTTGCAATAGAAGTGTGAGGCGTACATATACATGACAATTACCCTTCCAAATACAGGACTGTAGGTATGTAACCCTACCTGAAGCAATTAAATGAGGAAACAAAAAGCGGATGGTGCCTCATCCTCTAGAAAAAGGTGTTTATGAAATACCACGGCTGTACTGAAAACTCCGATGGGAAGGACCTTCTGCCACTTGTGGAGGAGAAACCCAGCAAAAGTCCTCAGGCTTGGAGGAAGGAGCCGGGCACCCGCAACAAGGCAGAGCCCAGTAACCCGACCCGGGGATGAATGACCAGACTCGCCTGGTGGGGGTCATGGATTCTCCATTTACCTCTCGGGGGAGCAGGGGACACAGTCGCTTTTCCTTCCCTCGGGGGCTGCGCCCTGCGGAGAGACAGGATGAAAGCAGGGCCGGGGAGGGGGGAGGACGGGGTCCGGGGGGGGGCAGAAGAGTCCAGGGGCGGGGTCCGGGAGGCCCAAAGAGGCAGGGCTCGGGGAGGGGGGGAAGAGCGGAGACCCTGGGGGGCCAGAGGGGTCCCACAGGCGGGGTCCCGGGGGGGAGCAGAGGGGTCCAGTGGCCGGGGTCCAGGGTGGGGCCAGGGCGGGCCTGCTTGGCTGGGGGAGGGGTGGAGTCCCGGGGGGGCCAGAGGGGTCCCACAGGCGGGGTCCCGGGGGGGCCAGAAGGGTCCAGGGGCGGGGTCCGGGAGGCCCAAAGAGGCGGGGCCCGGGGGGGGGGGAAGGGCGGGGTCCCTGGGGGGCCAGAGGGGTCCCACGGGCAGGGTCCCGGGGGGGGGGCAGAGGGGTCCAGGGGGCGGGGTCCCGGGGGGAGGACCAAAGGGGCGGGGCCCGGGGAGGGGGCGAAGGGCGGGGTCCCGGGGGGGCCAGAGGGATCCCACGGGCGGGGTCCCGGGGGGGGGGGGCAGAGGGGTCCAGGGGGCGGGGTCCGGGGAGGGGTCCAGGGGGCGGGGTCCCGGAGGGGGCAGAGGGGTCCAGGGGGCGGGGGTCCCGGGGGGCGGGGGGGAGGACCAAAGGGGCAGGGCCCGGGGAGGGGGCGAAGGGCGGGGTCCCTGGGGGGCCACACGGGCGGGGTCCCGGGGGGGGGGGCAGAGGGGTCCAGGGGGCGGGGTCCGGGAGGCCCAAAGAGGCGGGGCCCGGGGGGGGCAGAGGGGTCCAGGGGGCGGGGTCCCGGGGGGAGGACCAAAGGGGCGGGGCCCGGGGAGGGGGCGAAGGGCGGGGTCCCGGGGGGGGCAGAGGGGTCCAGGGGGCGGGGTCCGGGGAGGGGTCCAGGGGGCGGGGTCCCGGAGGGGGCAGAGGGGTCCAGGGGGCGGGGTCCCGGGGGGAGGACCAAAGGGGCGGGGCCCGGGGAGGGGGCGAAGGGCGGGGTCCCGGGGGGGCCACACGGGCGGGGTCCCGGGGGGGGGGCAGAGGGGTCCAGGGGGCGGGGTCCGGGAGGCCCAAAGAGGCGGGGCCCGGGGGGGGCAGAGGGGTCCAGGGGGCGGGGTCCGGGGAGGGGTCCAGGGGGCGGGGTCCCGGAGGGGGCAGAGGGGTCCAGGGGGCGGGGTCCCGGGGGGAGGACCAAAGGGGCGGGGCCCGGGGAGGGGGCGAAGGGCGGGGTCCCGGGGGGGGCAGAGGGGTCCAGGGGGCGGGGTCCGGGGAGGGGTCCAGGGGGCGGGGTCCCGGAGGGGGCAGAGGGGTCCAGGGGGCGGGGTCCCGGGGGGAGGACCAAAGGGGCGGGGCCCGGGGAGGGGGCGAAGGGCGGGGTCCAGGGGGGGGGCAGAGGGGTCCAGGGGGCGGGGTCCCGGGGGGGCAGAGGGGTCCGGGGGGGGCTGTCCCTGGGGCACGGACCTCACGGGCGGGGTCACGGGGCTCAGGCGATGCGGCCCCGCCCCCTTCCCAGCCTCTTCCCACCCAACTCCAGAGTTGCGAGCGGACGTAACGGAGCGCATGCGCACTAGAGAAGAGCCCATTCGCTCCTTTCACCCGCGCGCCGTCTTCTTGACATCTGCCCCACGTGATCTCTGCCGCCCGTCGTGCTCCCCGCCGCGCATGTGCCTGTGCGCCGACTCCGCGCCCGCTCGGTGCGCGATACGCGTGCGCACTGCCTCCCGATGCCCCTCCGCTCCGCCGGGGGCGCTGTGGCGGTGGCGCGACCTCCTCTGCCGGCTCTCTTCCGCCCCTAGTCCCGCCCCGGCGCGGGTGAGAGGTCGGCAAGATGGCGGCGGCCTTGGGGGAGGAGGTGCCGGAGAACGAGGACTATTACTCGCTGCTGAACGTGCGGCGGGAGGTGAGGGCGGCGGGCCGCGCGGGCCGGGGCGCCGCGGCACTGGTGGGGGGCGCCGGGCCGAGGGAGAGGCCTGGGGCCGGGACTATGACCCCGGTGCCCGGGCGGCCCCCCCCCTCCGGCCGCTCGTGCGGGCCCGCCAGCGGAGCTCGTGCCTGCCCCCGCCCCAGGCCCCGCCCCAGGCCCCCGCCGGGGCGTCTGCTGGCGCGGGCGAGGGGAGGGCGCGCGGGGGCGGGACCCGAGAGCCGCCCTTCTCTGGCGCTCGGTCCGGGGCAGGCCGGGGCCTGGAGCGAGCGCCCGGGCTCCGCCCCGCTCCCCGCGAGGGCCAGCCGTTCCAAGGCGGGGCGGGCCCGGCGAGCCCGGCCGCGCTGGCCAGAGGCCGCCCCGGCCAGTGCTAGGGCGGGCAGCGGCCTCAGACCCGCAGTGCTGAGTGCGGCCTGGTCCGGGTCGGAGGCAGTGGGGGAGGTCAAGTTGCAGCGGGGGAGGTTTAGGTTGGATATTAGGAAAAACTTTTTCACTAGGAGGGTGGTGAAGCACTGGAATGCGTTACCTAGGGAGGTGGTAGAATCTCCTTCCTTAGAGGTTTTTAAGGTCAGGCTTGACAAAGCCCTGGCTGGGATGATTTAACTGGGAATTGGTCCTGCTTCGAGCAGGGGGTTGGACTAGATGACCTTCTGGGGTCCCTTCCAACCCTGATATTCTCTGATTCTCCCCCGGCCCCGGGGAAGCTGTTCCGGGGTTAGCGCGCCTCCCTGGCCTCTCCAGTCCGAGTTTGTCCCGGGCATGGCTGCGCGGGAAACTGCGGAGCGCCGGCCCGGTAACCCGCCCCCGTGCGGGGAGCGGCTCCCCGCGCTCAGAGCCTGTCTACACTGGCGCTGTAAAGCGACTTTCTGCACTCAGGGCGGTGGTTTTCCACACCCCTGCGCCAGCAGGTGAGAGCGCTATAAAATGTAAGTGTAGCCAAGCCCTAGCTTCAGCTTTCAGCCACTGGTCCCCTTGTACCTTTCTCCGCCAGATTGAAGAGCTCCTTATTAAATATTTGTTCCCCCTGTGGTGATTTACAGATTAATCAAATCACCCCTTAACCTTCTCTTTGTCAAGCTAAATCAATGGTTCTCAACTTTTCCAGATTACTGTACCCCTGTCAGGAGTCTGAGTTGTCTTGTGTACCCCCTGTTTCACCCCACTTAAAAAAACTACTCGCTTACAAAACCAGACATAAAAGTGCAAAAGTGTCACAGCACATTATTACTGAAAAATTGCTTGCTTTCTCATTTTTATCATATAGTTATAAAATAAATCAATTGAAATATAAATCTCGTACTTTTCAGTGTATAGTATATACAGCAATATAAGCAAGTCATTGTCTGTTTGAAATTTTAATTTGTACTGAGTTCTCTAGTGCTTTTTTATGTATCCTGTTGTAAAACTAGGTGAATATCTAGATACACTGATGTACGTACCCCCTAGCAGACCTCTGTGTACCCCTGGTTGAGAACCACTGGGTTAAATAGATGGAGCTCCTTGAATCTATCACATATGCATGTCTTCTAATCCTTTAATCATTCTGGTGGCTATTCTCTGAACCCTCTCCAGTTTATCAACATCTTTCTTGAATTGTGAGCATCAGAACTCGACACAGTAGTCTAGCTGTGCCTGCACCTGTTCCCAGTACAGAGGTAAAATAATCTCTTCTCCTATTCTAGATTCCTCTGTTTATGCATCCCATGATCGCGTTAGCTCTTTGGCCATAGAGTCGCATTGAGAGCTCATGTTCAGCTCATCCACCATGACCCCCAAATCTTTTTCAGTGTCACTGCTTTCCAGGGTAGAGTTCCCCATTCTCTAAGTATGGTCTACATTCTTTGCTCCCAGATGTATATATTTACATTAAACCATTAAAATGCATATTTCCCTGCGCCCAGCTTACCACTTGTTGCACCCAGTTTATCAAGGGATCTAGATCACTCTGAATCAGTGACCTGTCCATTTACCCTTCCCCCAATTTTTGGGATCTGCAAACTTTATCAGGGATGATTTTATATTGAAAAAAGTCATTGAAAAAAGAGGTTACGTAGCATAGGGTCAAGAACCGATCCCCGTGGGACTTCACTGGAAACAGACCCACTCAATGATGATTCCCCATTTACAAGTTATATTTTGAGACCTATCAGTTAACCAGTTTTTAGTATGTTTAATGAGTGTCATGTTCATTTTATACTGTTCTAGTTTTTTAATCAAAATGTGCAGTGTGAAGTCAAACACCTTACAGAATTCTATTGCATCAACACTATTACTTTTATCAATCAAACTTGTAATTTCATTAAAAAAAGATATCAAGTTAGTTTGACAGGATCTGTTTTACATAAATCCATTGTTGATTTGCATTAATTTCATTACCCTCCTTTAATTATTTATTAATCAAGTCCTTCATCTGCCATTCCATTGCCTGGTATTAGTGTCAGGCTGCCAGGCTTTTAATTCCCGGGTCATCCCTTTTACCATTTTTAAAAATTGGCACGACCTTAGCTTTCTTTCAGTATTCTGGAACTTCCCTAGTGCTACAAGACTTATTGAAAAACAACATTAATGGTCCAGCAAGCTCCTCAGCCAAGTCTTGTAAAATTCTTGGAGGCAAGTTATCTCGATGTGCTGATTTAATGATGTCTAACCTTAGTAACTGCTGGTTAACATTCTCTAGAGCAGTGGTCACCAACCTGTAGATCCTGGGAACTCTCCCGGTCAATCGCGATCTCCGGCTGCGGCAGTGTAGCGGGCTGCCACTAAGGCAGGCTCCCTGCCTGCCATGGCCCCAGGCCACTCACAGAAGCGGAGGGCATGTCCCCGCAGCCCTGGGGTCTCCATGTGCTGCTAATGCCTGCAGGCACTGCCCCTGCGGCTCCCATTGGCCGGGAATGGGGGACTCTGACCAAATGGGAGCTTTGGGGGCGGTGCCTGCAGAGAGGGGCAGCGCGCAGAGCCACGTGTCCTCCCCCACAGGGGTGCATTGGCCACTTCCACGAGTGGCGTGGGGCCGTGGCAGGCAGGGTGTCTGCCTTAGACTCGCTGCACCACTGACAGGGAGCTGCCTGAGGTAAGTGCCGCCCGCTGGGAGGCCACACTCCAACACTGAGCCCCCTCCCAGAGCCAGCACCCCATACCCCCTCCTGTACCCCAAACTCTTTCCTGCACCCCAAGCCCCCTGCCCCAGCCCTGACCCCCCTCCCAGAGCCAGCACGCCCTCCTGTACCCCAACACTCTCCCCAGCCTAGAGCCCTCTTCTGCCCCCAAACACCCTCCCAGAGCTTGCACCTCTCACCTCCTCCTGCACACCATCCCCCTGCCCCAGGCTTAGCCGAGAGCCCCCTTCCACACTGCGAATCCTTCGGCCCCAGCCCAGAGCCTGCACCCGCTCCCCAGCCTGGTGAAAGTGAGTGAGGGTGGGGGACAGTGAACAAGGGGGAGGGGGGGGGATGGAAGGGGGTCTTTGGGGAAGGTGGGGCCTCGGGGAACAGGTGTGGTAGATCTGGGGTTGCGCTTAAATTCAAAAAGTGACGTGGGGCATAAAAAGGTTGGAGACTGCTGCTCTAGAGTTATGGAATATGAAGAGTGTTATCACCATATGATGAGACTGCATCATTTCTTTTTTTAATACAGAACAGAAATATTTAGTTAACACTTTTGCCTTTTCTGCATTATTATTGATATTTCTATCACTTCTGTCTAGTAATGGACCGATGCCATTGATGAGATTCTTTGTTTCTAATATATTTTAAAAACTTCTCCTTATTGTCCTTAACTCTGCTGGCAATAGATTTCTACTTGTGTCCCTTGACTTCCCTTATCAAATTTCTACATTTCTTAATTTCTTGTTTATATTTATTACTATCAACTTCCCATTTCTTACATTTGTTATATATTTTTAAATTTTTTACAGCTGCGTTCACTTCCCTTTTAAACCAGGTTGGTTTTTTTAACCAGCACAGCCTTCTTCCTCAGTTATAGGATTGTGGCTTTCTGGACATCTAGCAAATTCTTAATGATTCCCAATTATCATTCACATTTTTCTGTTTAAATTCTTCCTCTCAGGTAAACTGGCTCATAATTGTTTTCAGCTTTTTGAAATTGGCCGTATTAAAGCACCAAGTGTGTGTGTATGATCAGGTCATGATCACTTGTACCTAAGCTACCACTATCTTTTAGTTTTGTGGTCAGTGCCTCATTATCTGTTAGGAGAAGGTCTAATATAGAATTACCCCATGTTGGTTGCAACACTTGTTAAGTTAGGAAATTGTCATCTATAATATTTAGAAATTCCAAGGATGTTTTTATACTGGAAGCATGAAAGCTCCAGCATATGTCATTCAAATTTGAATCCCTGATGATCACAGTTTTTTTTCTCCCTGCACACTGTAGATAGGCGCATAAGGAGCCAGTTATCCTGTTTCCTAGTGTGATTTGGTGGTCTGTAGCAGACACAACTAGTACCCCATCTTGTGCTTTATCTGTTAGGACATTGATTCATAAGCAATTACGATCATTTTCTTCCAAGTTCTCAGTGACACAGACTCCCTCTCCCTGGACTGGTCTCTTCTCTTGCTGCCTACTGTAGGGCCACGAGCACCCTGAAGCTGCTGTTGCTGGCCCCTGTCCGAGACTAGGCTAGAGAGATCCCATGTCTGATTTGTGGGGAGGAGGATAGAATCTACTTGGTCTCTGGGTTAATAAGCATTTTCGTTTCCTCCAATGGAAAAACTAGACTGAACTAGATTCTGTTGCATCTAATTCTGTGCTGGGCCCAATGGAAGATTGGGTCAGCTTGTCAGTGTACATCTGGTAAAGGTGCTTTTATGAATTTTAGATCTATCTGCAACCTAGGTGTAACTGTGTGCGGTGCCCAAAAGAAGGCTCTGGAAAGTGCTTTACTGTAAAAAGAAAGTTGTGGTCTTATTATATTATGGCACCAGGTGCCCAACGCCTTTCTCTGAGTAACAGAATGAAACTGTATGTGTCTTAAAACTAAAGATAGCATGTGTGTACAGCATTGTAAGGTGGTATTGCACACTAAATCCCAAATAAATCAATTACAACTAATAGGGAAACAAATAATAAGGAAACCAAAAACTAATAAGGAAACAAATATTTTGAGTCTTGCCCAAAAGTATGCAATGTATTATGAACTGCATGTTGGTTGATTACAGGTCAAGTTTTTTTCTGCAACATGCCTTTTTTATAGGAATTGGATGAATGCATTTCATCTAATTTAATTATCCAATTTGTATGTAAGCTACAAATATGGTGAATCTCAATTGTATCCTTCTGTGCTAAGCAGCTGTTTCTGTAGCAGCTCTAATAGCTTGTAAGAACTCATACTACCTACTCCCAGCAAAGTTCAAACAACAAACTAGGTTTCTTTTCGTAAAAGAAAAAGTAGGTTTCCTCTACAGCAAACAGGGAAAGATTAAGAATGAGCTCTCAAAAATGGATACTCTCATAAAGAACCAACCTTCCACACAAACTTCCTCGTGGCTGGATTTTACTAAAACTAGACAAGCCATTTACAACGCACACTTTGCTTCTCTACAGAAGAAAAAAGACACTAAACTTTCTAAACTACTACATGCTACAAGGGGCCACAGCAATGGTTCCCTCACCCCACCTAGCAATATTGTTAACCTATCCAACTATACTCTCAGCCCAGCAGAAGCAGCTGTTCTATCTCGGGGCCTCTCCTTCTGCCCCTCCACCCCCACGAACATGATACAGTTCTGTGGTGACCTAGAATCCTATTTTCGACGTCTCCGTCTCAAGGAATATTTCCAAAATACCTCTGAACAACATACTAATCCACAGAGGTCTCCCTGCCAACACTACAGAAAGAGGGATTCTAGATGGACTCCTCCTGAAGGTCGAAACAGCAGACTGGACTTCTACATAGAGTGCTTCCGCCGACGTGCACGGGCTGAAATTGTGGAAAAGCAGCATCACTTGCCCCATAACCTCAGCCATGCGGAACGCAATGCCATCCACAGCCTCAGAAACAACTCTGACATCATAATCAAAAAGGCTGACAAAGGAGGTGCTGTTGTCATCATGAATAGGTCGGAATATGAACAAGAGGCTGCTCGGCAGCTCTCCAACACGAGTTTCTACAAGCCATTACCCTATGATCCCACTGAGAGTTACCAAAAGCAACTACAGCATTTGCTCAAGAAACTTCCTGAAAAAGCACAAGATCAAATCCGCACAGACACACCCCTGGAACCCCGACCTGGGATATTCTATCTACTACCCAAGATCCATAAACCTGGAAATCCTGGGCGCCCCATCATCTCAGGCATTGGCACCCTGACAGCAGGATTGTCTGGCTATGTAGACTCCCTCCTCAGGCCCTACGCTACCAGCACTCCCAGCTACCTTCGAGACACCACTGACTTCCTGAGGAAACTTCAATCCATCGGTGATCTTCCTGATAACACCATCCTGGCTACTATGGATGTAGAAGCCCTCTACACCAACATTCCACACAAAGATGGACTACAAGCCGTCAAGAACACTATCCCCGATAATGTCACGGCTAACCTGGTGGCTGAACTTTGTGACTTTGTCCTCACCCATAACTATTTCACATTTGGGGACAATGTATACCTTCAGATCAGCGGCACTGCTATGGGTACCCGCATGGCCCCACAGTATGCCAACATTTTTATGGCTGATTTAGAACAACGCTTCCTCAGCTCTCGTCCCCTAAAGCCCCTACTCTACTTGCGCTATATTGATGACATCTTCATCATCTGGACCCATGGAAAAGAAGCCCTTGAGGAATTCCACCATGATTTCAACAATTTCCATCCCACCACCAACCTCAGCCTGGTCCAGTCCACACAAGAGATCCACTTCCTGGACACTACAGTGCTAATAAACAATGGCCACATAAACACCACCCTATACCGTAAACCTACTGACCGCTATTCCTACCTGCATGCCTCCAGCTTTCACCCTGACCACACCACACGATCCATCGTCTACAGCCAAGCTCTGCGATACAACCGCATTTGCTCCAACCCCTCAGACAGAGACAAACACCTACAAGATCTCTGTCAAGCTTTCTTACAACTACAATACCCACCTGCAGAAGTAAAGAAACAGATTGATAGAGCCAGAAGAGTTCCCAGAAGTTACCTACTACAGGACAGGCCTAACAAAGAAAATAACAGAACGCCACTAGCCGTCACCTTCAGCCCCCAACTAAAACCCCTCCAACGCATTATTAAGGATCTACAACCTATCCTAAAGGATGACCCAACACTCTCACAAGTCTTGGGAGACAGGCCAGTCCTTGCCTACAGACAGCCCCGCAACCTGAAGCAAATACTCACCAACAACCACATACCACACAACAGAACCACTAACCCAGGAACTTATCCTTGCAACAAAGCCCGTTGCCAATTGTGCCCACATATCTATTCAGGGGACACCATCACAGGGCCTAATAACATCAGCCACACTATCAGAGGCTCGTTCACCTGCACATCCACCAATGTGATCTATGCCATCATGTGCCAGCAATGCCCCTCTGCCATGTACATTGGTCAAACTGGACAGTCTCTACGTAAAAGAATAAATGGACACAAATCAGATGTCAAGAATTATAACATTCATAAACCAGTCGGAGAACACTTCAATCTCTCTGGTCACGCAATCACAGACATGAAGGTCGCTATCTTAAAACAAAAAAACTTCAAATCCAGACTCCAGCGAGAAACTGCTGAATTGGAATTCATTTGCAAATTGGATACTATTAATTTAGGCTTAAATAGAGACTGGGAGTGGCTAAGTCATTATGCAAGGTAGCCTGTTTCCTCTTGTTTTTTCCTACCCCCCCCCCCCAGATGTTCTGGTTTAACTTGGATTTAAACCTGGAGAATGGTCAGTTTAGATGAGCTATTACCAGCAGGAGAGTGAGTTTGTGTGTGTATGGGGGTGGGGGGGATGTGAGAAAACCTTGATCTATGCAAGAAATAGCCCGACTTGATTATGTAAAGAGTTGTCACTTTGGATGGGCTAGCACCAGCAGGAGAGTGAATTTGTGTGGGGGGGTGGAGGGTGAGAAAACCTGGATTTGTGCTGGAAATGGCCCACCTGTTGATCACTTTAGATAAGCTATTACCAGCAGGACAGTGGGGTGGGAGGAGGTATTGTTTCATGATTTCTGTGTGTATATAAAGTCTGCTGCAGTTTCCACGGTAAACATCTGATGAAGTGAGCTGTAGCTCACGAAAGCTCATGCTCAAATAAATTGGTTAGTCTCTAAGGTGCCACAAGTACTCCTTTTCTTTTTTCGTAAACAATGGATCAACAAGAACAAGCACAGCTGGAACTGATATTGCATGCTTTGTGCTATAGGTAGGTTGCTCTTCTTGTTGCTATCAGTTTCATAGTTAAATTTCACTTCAAGGTGATTTGAACCCTGGAGTACCCAAAAAAGTCAATTAATGATACTTCTATGGAAACTTCTATTCAAGGAACTTAATTTTAGTAACATTAACTTATGGGGCTCATGAGGTAGAGACTATCCTCATATTAGAGATGGGGGAACTGAAGTACACAAAGGTGAATTGTCTTGCCAGAGGTTACACAACGAATCACTTTCAGAGCTGGAAATAAGACCCGGTAGTCCTGACTCCCCACTCTACTCTAACCACTGAAATCCTGTCACATTTTTATTACAGTCACAGTTTCGTTTTTTTTTCCACGGTAAACATCTGATGAAGTGAGCTGTAGCTCACGAAAGCTCATGCTCAAATAAATTGGTTAGTCTCTAAGGTGCCACAAGTACTCCTTTTCTTTTTGCGAATACAGACTAACACGGCTGTTCCTCTGAAAAATTTCGTTAGAGTTTCTGATTCTACAGTAGTTTGACAAGATTTTTTGAAAGAAGTGAATAATTAAGTTCTTAAGGACTAAGAGTTGCACCTATGAAACTTTCTTGTTTTAGTTTATTGGTTCATTTAGTAGCAAAGGTGGCCACTCTCTAGTGTGCATAGAAAAGAGATTGTGTTCACTCTGCCTGGGATCTGTTGACTAGTTGTATTGGCAAAAAACAAAGTGCCCAAGATAAATTTTAAATGAGTTCTTAAAAAAAAAAAAAAAAGAAAAAGCTATACATCACAGAAATTCCTATTTAATTTTGAAACTAAGAACTTAATGTACAGCTCTTGCTGTGATATCAGCAGTTATTTTGCTAAAGAAAGATTGCTAAAAAGTTAGAAGGAAAGAACAAACTCATGTTTGATTGCATTAGTTCGGTTACCACCTTTTGTGTGGTACAGCTGAGTGAAAAATATCTCTTCCCAAATCCTAGGCGTGTTTTGTCATTGAAATCACCATGCTGTTAAGGCATTAAGGTAGAAGTGCCTCCTTTCTGACTCTTCATTAGCACTGTGGAAAGCTTCCTAAAAACCTCTTACTGTGTAATGTTTACTGGAAACTGCGTAGTCTGTATTCAAAAATAAGCTGATGGGAAGGAGAATTTCATTGTAAAAACATGACACGTCGGGCATGAATTTTCTTATTGCGGTTATTGGAAATTTTTGTTTATCGCAGTTGTTTAAATCATTCACAGCACTGCCAGCCTCTGCTGACCTGGGAGTTCAGAATGTGAAATTGGACATGCTTTCTATATGGCTCCTCACGTTATGTGTGCCAGGTCCAGCTCTCCATAGTCTGATTGTTTTCCTAGAAGATGAAAATCACAGTTTGTTCCTTACCAATTTTCCTCTTTCTGTTTGGCAGACATTGGTTTGTCCTCTTCCCTCCCTGTGTTTCTAATTAAGCAGAAATCAGTGTTCTGATAAACAGATATCGACATAATCATATATTTCAAATTAACTTCTTTCCTAAAGTTACTGATAACACTGTAGATTATTAAAATAAAAACAAATTATGTAGTGCCCACAAATATATTATTTGCTTTACAAGCATTTGAGACAGGTCCCCCCTGCCTGAGAAAATTACAGTGTAAGGCTCTGATGAGGTGAACACTTAAGTTACTCACATGTGCATTTGTAGGATCAGCATTTTATAAACTATAAACAGACCAGAAAGGGAGGCGGAAATGGAATGCAACATAAGATTGTTTTTCCCCATCTGGATTGAAAGTTTTTAAAAATGGTTTTCCCTTCCATGCCCTGTTCATTTTGTTTAGGTGTTTTAAAACACGTGGCTACTCAACTTTTTTTTTTTTTTTTGATAACCGTTTTTCCTCAAACTGCCTCACCCTCCAGTCCCTCCTCCTCTAGGCTTTGTCCCTTTCCCGGGCCAGGAGGTCACCTGATTCCTTTGTTCTCCAACCCCTTTAGCTATCACCTTGCAGGGGGGAAGGGCCCAGGCCATCAGTTGCCAGGAGACAGAGTGTGGGCCATTTATGTACCCTGGCCCTTTGCTCTGCAACAATCACACCCCCTTATCCCACCACCTAGAGACTTAAGAAATACATAGGGGAAACTGAGGCACCCCTACAGTATTTAGAGGAAACATTAAGAACAGTCCCACTTCATCACAGACCCATTCTTACAACTTTCAGCTCTCTAGTTGTTGCCTCTCTTGGGTGGAGACACACATCTCCCTCTCTCCTGACTGGGTATTTCCAGACTGCATAGATCTCTACCTACACTGTGAATTCCTCAGAAAAGTCAGACTGCCTAAGCAACCCTGCTTTATTTATCTTCTTGGAGACAGGAAACAGTGTAATTCCTATAGTTAAGTTACTACACCTCTTTCTAAGCAAGCACATTTATTCTTAAAGTAAAAGCTTTACTGAAAAAACATTAAAACAATAAAAGAACCTACATGCATGCAGATAAGTTTACCAGAGGTCACCCCCTTACTCCAACAAGAGCTCTGGCTGGTGAACAGTCCTTTAAACCCCACCCAGGGGGTTTCCTGTGGTTACCAGTTCATTACATCTTTTGCTCAGCGAAAGTACAACCAGGAAATCTGTGCTTTACTTTATATGGTTTTTGGGTCCTTGATTTGTCCTCATGTGACAGGTGATCAGCAGATATCCCACCTTGCAAAGCTTCAAAGGCTGAATTTTTGCATAATCGGAGAAGATATATTTGCATTCTGGGAAACCTCTTTAACTAGCAGTTCATTCTTATTTTAGCTCATAGTACTTCCCAAAGTTTATATTAGTCATGTCTCTTTGACAAGTTGCACACAAGCCCACAATAACATACAAACATTTGCATTTTTAAGATCCGCTCCGAAGATACTTAAATTTATTTAAATAAAGTTCAGCTTAATTCAGTAAGGTTTGTCCAGGACATTGCCATATTTTTCACAGGCCCTACAAAAACAAGGGCTTTTTGTGCTTGTTAACATGTTCTTTTGTAGTGATTCGTGAAGGATATTATTCCCAGAGCTGTGCAGATGTCATTAGGGACATACAGGCAGAGATGTTTTTCAAGATGAAGTGCTCTATACCAACTTCAGAGCAAAATGTGAACAGCATGGTTTCAACCAAGCCTTCCCTCAATAGACCCATCAAATCTACAATTTTAAAATAAAGGAAAATGTGAACTGATTCACGGAAGGGGAGAAAAAGAGAGGGATCATCTTGTGTTCACTTTAATCAATTTGTGAGGCACTCAAATATTTTGGTGATCAGTGAAGTATAAGAACACAGAGAGAAACAGATGAGCCAATAGGCCTAGAAAGTCCGGTACATGTTTCTGAGAAGGGCCAATATCAAGTGCTTCAGAGAAAGATGTAAGATGGTGTGGGTTTGTGATAATCCTTAGTTCCTGGGGGAGTTAATTCAACAGTCTCAAACTGGCCTCTGCAGAAGTCCTATGTCCTGTACAAATGAGCTTTACCTATTGTGTCAAAGGAACATAGTTGACCACATTTTTCATCCCACAGCCTTAAGTAGCACTAGCCCAGGCTGTGAGGTACCTTGTGGATAAGGACCAAAACCTTGAATTTGAGATGATTTTCTATGGGGAGCCAGTGTAGAATCATAGAATATCAGGGTTGGAAGGGACCTCAGGAGGTCATCTAATCCAACCCCCTGCTCAAAGCAGGACCTAATCCCCAACTAAATCATCCCAGCCAGGGCTTTGTCAAGCCTGATCTTAAAAACCTCTAATAAAGGAGATTCCACCACTTCCCTAGGTAACCCATTCCAGTGTTTCACCACCCTCCAAGTGAAAAAGTTTTTCCTACTATTCAACCTAAACCTCCCCCACTGCAACTTGAGACCATTGCTCCTTGTTCTATCATCTGGTACCACTGAGAACCGTCTCGATCCATCCTCTTTGGAACTCCCTTTCAGGTAGTTGAAAGCAGCTATCAAATCCCCCCTCATTCTTCTCTTCTGCAGACTAAACAATCCCAGTCCCCTCAGCCTCTCCTCATAAGTCATGTGCTTCAGCCCCCTAATCATTTTTGTTTCCCTCCACTGGACTCTTTCCAATTTTTCCACATCCTTCTTGTAGTGTGGGGCCCAAAACTGGACACAGTACTCCAGATGAGGCCTCACCAGTGCCGAATAGAGGGGAACGATCACGTCCCTCGATCTGCTGGCAATGCCCCTACTTATACAGCTCAAAATGCCGTTTGTCTTCTTGGCAACGAGGGCACATTGTAGGGAGCAGAGGACAGGTTTGGTGGGCTCATAGTAGCTTCTGTTGTTGAGGAGATGCACTGAAGCATTTTGTACTAATTAGAGTTTCCTAAGTGCTGAATACTTCCTGCCCAGATATATCACGTTGCTGTAGTCCTGCCGAGCAGTGACAAAGGTCACTAGCCAACCGAGGTGACAGCAGCATCTGTGACTAATGCTTTCTGTGTGAAAATATAGTGTCAGTGAGGAATCCAAGACTTTTCCTAGACTATGGACCAAATAGACCAATTGCGGATGTCCACCTTCAACCAAAGGAGACTGCACCAAGGCTGCATACTCTTCAAAGGGCTTTCCTCTGCCCACCATCATCATTTGTTTTGTTCAGGTTTAGCATCAGCCAGCTGTTCTTTATCCATGAGCTGATTTTGTCCAAGCACTGGGCCATGTTAGTGGTGGTAGTGTGGTTGTATGTGGTGAAGGACAGGGTAGAGATGTATATCATCTGGCACTTGAGAGCGTGTTGTCTGACCCAAATCGGTGTAGCTGCAAAGCTTCCTGTAAATGGATTGAGAAACTGTTGTATATTGTTCTGGTTCAGCTGGACATGTGCTAAATCTTGGTTACAGTGCTTGGGACAACTGGTACAAAAAAAGATTGAGCCTTACTGCAAGGTGCAGTATGTGCTTTGCAAGCTCAGTGTTCCCATCAGTGATAATTTGCAGTGCCTTTTTGCTTCTTATAAATGGGGCCTTAGAGTTCTGATCAGTTCCTGACATGTCATTTTGTATGAGAACATCAGGACTAAAGGGTTAAGAATATGAAGTAGGGAGCTACATAAATATTTGGGGCCACCAAAGCCTTAAGGGCTTGATTTAGCTACATTAGAAACTCCTCAGTACACACACTATAATTGCAATAATCCTATGTTAGAATGCAGCATGCAGATGAAACTGGACTAGAATGTTATCCAAAGGAACACATATTGAAAGAGAATATTTTTAATTAATCCTTTTTGAAAATCAAAACGCACACATCGTTCTTGTAGTCAGCTTGGTGATAGTGTGAAACGAATTCTAGAAAGGAAACTCAATTTAGTATGGTGTAGCACCTAATCTGAAAATAATAGATGGCCACTGAACTTCACAGTCCTGATGAGAAGACTAAACCCATTCACTAGCAATTTTCTAGTATATAAACATTTAATCTACAATAGATTTAGACCCTATGAAAATGTAACTGGATGATTGAGAGACTAAATGAATCTGTTTAATCCCCAAATAGGGGGACAGTGCACCTTAATTTTGCTCAGAGTTTTATTAATAAGAATGTAACTTAAAACATCATTATTAGTGACTTATGTATCTCATTATAATTTGAAATGTCGTCAGTATTTCTGTAGTGGCTTCAAAGGAGTTATCATTCATGAAATATTGAACCAATGACCTTAGCTATTCACTTATGATGAAAGGCCCAATATAACATTTTAGTGAACATGATATTTATGAAAAATGAAACCGCTCATTTCTATTAATCAATAGCACATTAAGCCATTTATCATTAATTTGATTTTAAAAGGTCATAGTGGAACTGGATATTCCACTCTCTTCTCATCTAGTTTCATTTTAATAGCCAAGAGAGCACAAGGGGATGCAGAAGGAAAAATCACTGCTCTTTTGGTATATTTGCTTTCTTGAGCCAGGCAAGTCTAGAAGATCACCCTACTGCTATCTGACTTGGAAATATTCATATGAAACAGAAGAACCTGAAGAAGAGAGAAGTAGCTCTAACGGCTCACAACAATGGTGTCCATCGCATTTTACATATTAAAATGAACACAGTTGTCAGGTAGAGCCTGACTCTTCGTTTTCTCTTGATCACTTCTGACTTGAGAAAGGGGATTAGGTTGAAGCACAAAATGCTGTGACACCTTTGTTTGCGGTAAACAGCTGTGCAAACCTTAGTAATTGAAAGGCATTAAATGTCAGTGGAATTTAGTTAAATAAATGCCTTTAAAGTGTTCTATAAACATGAATTATTTTTCTTTGTGACCCTTTATTCACATGTTAATCTTTGTACCCCTTCAGCATCTTACCTCTTTGATCCTTTGCCATAGTGGAAGGGTGACCACAGTTACTAAAAGGGAACCCAGCTAATGCTTGTGATGCTGTTACATCAATTGGACTCTGAAGCCATCCCTCCCGCAGAAAGCCAACCTCCTGTCTCGTGCTACACAGTATGAATAACCTAGTAATTCGGTCTTGCTGTCATAATTTTGGAGAGGCAGGAATGTTTTGTTACTCCATTGATTCCTAAAGAGCCATTCAAAATCTGTCTCCACCAAATGTCATTGGAGTGAAGCCAGGCTGTTTCTCAACAATCCAGCGTGGATGCAGTAAAGAAGCAAATTTTTCTTCATGTGTTTAGTGGAATATTCTCATTTTGTTTGTCCTTCAAATTGCTACCGGACTAGTCTGTCTGTCTAGAGAGGATTATGTGCCTGTGAGCTAGGGAGTACTGGTCTTGCTACGTGGGAAAGCTACTGTCACAGTTTACAGCAGAGAGATGTTTGTGGAATTTTATGCTTAACTCTCCAACTTTTGTTGCAGAATGTGGAATGTCCACAGTTTTTTTGTTTTGTTTTTGCAAAGTTGATTTGTGTTTGACGTTTTGGAATTAAAATACAGGAGGGGTCTGGTATGAAACCCTGAGATTTTTATAGTCTTTCTTCAGAGTTGGCTGTAGCTATCCCATGCCACACAAAACTGAAATGGGAACATGCTGGCTTGGTCTAATTAAAATAACATGCACACAAAGGTAATTATTTTGTTACTGGGTCCTGCTTTTACACTCAGGTATGCAAGCTGGTACCGTTGTGACAGCTTGGAAAACATGTCAAATCAAAATTGGTGCTAATATTTTATTATCCCATGTGAAAAGCTGTATTTAAGTAATAAAGTATAATTTCATTTTACTCTGTACTTAGTATAACTAAATATGCTGGAATGTGTCTGATGGATTCCCGTTTCAGGGCTGATTTTGATAATAATGCTTAAACAACATTGTCTGTGCTCTAAATGAATTTTGTTCCTTTTCTCAGGCCTCTCAGGAAGAGCTGAAAGCTGCCTATCGCCGACTATGTATGTTGTACCATCCAGACAAGCACAGAGACCCAGAGCTCAAAACACAAGCTGAGCAACTGTTTAACCTTGTTCACCAGGCTTATGAAGGTCAGTGGAAGGCTTAGATTTGCAGAAACTGTCTTCATAGTAGTTGCTGGATTTTTGATGCTTGCATTGTATAGTCTGGAGAGAAAGAGAGATTCCTTTGTGCTCTTTAAAGATGATGGTTAATTTTGCACTTTTGACTTGGTGCTTTGGAAAATCAGTACTTTGTTTTTGAAACTAGTATGTGCCCAATGAATGGAAAATGAGTACATTAGAAGAGCAGGAGTTGCATTTTGAACTGGGATCCAGTTAGGGTCTTATTTTTTATAATCTCTTATTGCAAGTTATTTTTAATGGGTTTTTACCTGTCTAGATTGCCAGCTATGGCTAAATCACAATATAAAACACACATTTTTACCACCTTCTTATTCTGTGCATTACCTCATGTCGGCCAGACCTCCTGAAAGTCAATTGCATGAAAAATCATTGTGAAAAGTTTATATGAAAGTCACTTGTACGAAAAGTATGCAGTAGATGGGTTTTTGTACATCATACTACAGATTATCACAACATAGAATAATACCTTTGCGATGTGTTCAGTGAATGAGGTAAGGAGTCTTACAATAAGATGTGGAGTCCTTGCCTCATTCAATGTGCAGCTCCACTAAATTTTTCATTGTGCAGTTAACTGTGCAGGATGCTTACTGTGACCCTTCCTTAGCTCTATCGTATATAAATTTAATGAGAAAATGCCATGCAAAATGTGCTGTGCATGCGTGTGTTTGCACATGTCCTAACTTGGTCAAAACCAAATCAATTGTCTCTCTAACAGAAGCACTTTTAATCAGAAAAGTGCTGTTTCCAGGTCAAATGTCAACTTTCGGTCCCTAGCCATCAGAGCTGTTTTTAAATAAATAAGAAGTTGCAAGAATGTTTTTATAATGTAGTAACTAATTTTTTCAATCTCTAGTTTTGTTTAAACTTTTCAAAAAATCTACCTTGAACAGAGACTAGTGCTCGAAAACTTCAAATTGAAAGGCAAATTTAGCTTGTTTCTTTGTACTGAAGGGTCCTGAGTTTCCATTCCCGGTCACCCACTCTGTGTATCCCAGCATGGGTAGAGAAACATACGCTAGGTCTGCTCATGCTCACATGCTAAACATAGCAGTGTGGCCATGGTAGCATGTATGTACCCAGGGGATCAGGTGACTAGCTCAAGTCACCACCTGTCCAGCCACCGCCACTGCTACGTTTATAGCACTAGCTCAAGTAGTAGGATGCATCTGCCTACCTGCACTGGGAAGCACAGTCCCAACTGCAGTGCAGATGTATCCTTGAGGTCTTCAATCCTTCGTGAGAATTTCCACACATTCAAAGGCCTAGTTAAGGACGACATAGCAAGAGTACTTTGCACGTAACGTCTTCCCCTCCAAGGTTCTCCAAGCACTGTACAAACAATGAATTTAACTCTCTCTTAGGTAAATACTGTTGGTATTCCATGCTATTGATGGTGTAACTGAGTGTGCTGGGGTGTTCACCACACACAAAGCCTGAAGGGGGCTAGGTGCGCAAATTTACTGCCTAGACTGCACCTAGAGGAGGAGCTAGGGACTCATTAAAAGGATGAATTAAAGCAGAAGCTCAGCTGGGCCGGAACATAGTATAAAGCCCAGTAGCTGGGAGTAGAAGGAGCTGCAGAGAGAGGGGCTGCAGTCACTGTTAGGGTGATACAAGGCAAGGTAGAAAGTCGCACACAGATATGGCAGTAAGGGATAGGACTATGCAGACCTCGCCTGCTTGTCATAGGGTTCCTGGGCTGGGACCCAGTATAGAGGGTGGGCCTGGGTTCCCCTACTAGCCAAAGGGGAAATGGCACAGTTAAGAGGCAGTGAAAGGAAACACTATTATTCTCTAAAATAAAGACTTTTCACATCACAAATAAAACCTAATTTTGTATCTCGATTCACTGTTTTTCCTAAAAATGAGATTTTAATGGCCAGTGAAACAGTCAGAATGTGCTGGGTGATGAATCTGCGTAGGTGAGACAATTTAGTCTTACCAGATGTGGATCTGCCATCAGGGGCAGATGTACTGAATCCATTTCTGCAAAAGATTTGATTGAAACTGTTTCCCTCAGATTATATTCTGTTATCTGGACTTGACCGATACAGTTTTGTAGTTGTCTGAATTATTGATAGTTATCTTACAACGTTTTGGAGATTTGGGGAGAAGTAACTGAAATGTAAGTGAATTAGGAGCTAGTCGGATTGTTCTGTGGTAAAACTGCTACAGCAGCAAACTTGACAGTCAGTGATTTAGCCTGGAGGAAGGTTAAAGCAAAACAGTGAATAAATGATTCCTTATTAAATCCCAGAGAATTAGCTAAAGAAATTTGGTTCCTGTGTTTTCTGAAAAGTCAGCATTTCTTTCTCCCCATTAGACTTGAACGTGGGTGGAATAGTTTACATCATCCTTAATTAGGCCTGAGAATATATGGAAACTCTCACTTAAAAAAAGAAAAAAAAGCACTGAAGAACTTGAGTGGGTGATGATGGGGAATGGAAACTCAGGATCTTTCAATTAAAAAAAAATTGCATTTTAAATCTTGTTCTGGAAATTCAGAGAGCGCTGACATTCTGCTGTAAACAGGTCAGTTTTCTCTTTGAATTTCCTGGCTTTGTTTGTTATGTGTTGCAACCTTAAACATAAACTGTTGCTTATTCAGCATCAAATGGCTTTACAGATAAGGTTGGGCATTACAAAAGTTAAAACCCACTACCAACAACATATGAAAAATAGTATCTGTAACCATGCCTCCATGGGTCACAACTGAGAATACCAAATTCAGGACAAACTGCTGAGAAATAGGGCACACACACCCCAAGACTGGAGGTTATTCTTCTATGAGATATACCAATCTAGCAACAAAAGTAAACTTCCGTCTCACCACACTGGCTAACAAGAAGTCAGAAAAGCAGTGTCCTTCAGTATTCCAGTCCTTGTATCACCACCAAAAACACTAGACTTAACGATGAGTGGTTATTTAAAACCAGTTTCATCAAACCAAAAGATTCTTCTGATCCCAAAGGACCAGCCACGTACCCAGGTCAATACATAACTCAGATTTTACCCAAAAATCACGCTGTTGCCAATTCTTTAGTATCTAAAATCTAAACGTTTATTCATAAAAAGAAAGAAAGGTAAGAGTTAAAACCCATTAAAGGAATCAAATACATACAATAATTGCAAAGTTATTGGTTCAGGTTTTTAGCAGTGATGGAATAAACTACTGGCTTAAGTCAAGTCTCTGGTTGCTTCCAAATCACTGGAAGGTCCTCAGTCCCTTGGTTAGATGCTCCCATTCGTATAAGTCCATAGTTCAGAGGTTGGAGCAAAAAAGAGGCAAAATGGACATGTTTCTAGTGCCTTTTATAGCTTCTGCCATGTGGAGGGAAATCCATTGTTTCAAACAAAGCACTCAGCACAGCTAGTGGAAAATTACAAGTAGAAGATGGAGTTTGGAATCACATGAGCAAGTCACATGTCCATGCATGACTCACTTACTCATGGAAGGAAATTCCATTAAGAGTAGATAGGCATCTTCCATTGTGAGTTAAGTGTTTTATTAATGGGCCACTTAATTTGAATAGTCCCTTCAAGATGTGCAGGCTAAATACTTCGTGGACTTTACCGCAGGAGCAAATGTTTGAAATCCAGATCTAGAGCCAATACTCATAACTTCAAATACAAAAACGATACATGTATACAAATAGCATAATCGTATTCAGCAAATCATAACCTTCCATAGACAGGTTTAATTCGTACAAGATTTGTTGCAATTATACAACAGTGGTAGCAACAGTGATCTACATGGTCATATTTTAATCAGATAACATCAAAGTACCGAGCTAGGAGAGGTGACTAGCTCACTAATCTCTCCATAGTTAAGATTGAAGCTAATTTTCCATTATAAACCTGATTTTTTTTTTTTTTTTTAAACCTAACACTAATACCTCTCCTTAGCTTCACCAGATCCAAAACAATCCAACTGAAATCTTAGCCAATGGTCGAACTGTTCTGGGAAGCTTAGCGTAAAGTACAGAAGACTTTTGGAATGGATACGTTTGTGGCAGGGGAGTTCACAGATTGAATTCATTTTCTGAAGATTTTCCTTTCTTTTTTGTTCATATTTTGTTCATGTTACTAAAATGGGTTGACCCATTCTCTTGGTGGTTTGGAGTTTTGCAGGAGTTTGAAATTATATATGTGCTTTTTCACTTAAATGATAAATGATATTCATCTGGTTAAATGGCATTTCACAAGGTGTTCATGGCCCAGTACAAATGTTATGACTTCTTCATGGCCCAGGTGGGCATGGCTGTCATGGGTGGTGTAGCAGGCAGAGAACCACATGGAACAGGGTCAATCTGGTATAGTGAGTGGAAGGAAGGAAGCCAAATACTATGATGGCATGCCCCCTAAAAATGAATGGGAGTTTAAAGAAATTCCCAGGCAAAATAGTGAACTTGGAGTAAAGGTCAAATGAATCTGTCAATTCCCCAAAAAAACCTTTAAGGGAATGTTATGGTTTTCTGAAAAATCAAGGCCTTTAAGATGGAAATTCTATCAGCATGAAGGCTTTCTACAGTGTGTATCACTGTGATTCTCTGTTTAAAAAAGAATCCAAAATACTCAGAAGTATGCAAATGCACCAAGATGTATTTTGTAAAAGTAATGAGGTCTTAATAATATGGGACCTTACTACAGTCCTGCCTCTGCTGTTAAATCTTTGCTGAGAAGTTGGGGGAAGCCACCTGGTTTTCTTTTAGTGATATTGGGTGTGTAGATAGGACAAATAGGAATTAGCTGAGGACAGCATTTCTCAAACTTCATTGCATTACGACCCTCTTCTGACAACAAAAATTACTATGTGACCCCAGGAGGGGGTACTAAAGCCTGAGTCCACCCAAGCAGGGGGGCTAAAGCCTGAGCCCCACCACCCCAGATGGACGAGCCAGCCAAAGCTGAAGCCCAAGGGCTTCAGCCCTGCGGGATGGGCCTGTAACCTGAGCCCAGCTGCCCAGGACTGAAGATCTCAGGCTTCAGCTTCGGCCCCGGGCGGTGGGGCTTGGGCTTCGACCCCAGGCCCCAGCAAGTCTAACGCCAGCCCTGGTGACCCCATTAAAATGGGGTCCTGACCCACAGTTTGAGAACTGCTGCCTTAGGAAGTAGCTTTGTGACTAAAAGCATGCTATACTTTCTGTACCAAGAGGAGGGGATGAATAAACCATAAAAGTGTGTGTCTGGACTGATTTAAAAAATACAGACTAATACCTAATGTTGTGTGTGCTGAAACGCCATTCTGAATGGAATTTTGTAAATTCTCCTGCTGCAGTTAGATATTAGTGAAAAACCTCTCTGCTATATTCGTGCAATTGCACCAAAATGCTGCTTCTGGGCTCATTGCTGGAAAAGTGGGTAGGTATCACCATGCAGCCTGTAAAATCAGCCGTGGCACAGTGCTATCGGTGTGTGCACCCAGTGGCAGTATTACGTTCTGTTCAGAATATTTCAGTCTTACTTCATCCACATAGCTGGGATAAGACTTGTGCTTTCTGTTAGCAATTGGTTCCTCCTAAAGCTGCTTCACCAGATGAGTTGAGTGCAGGTGTTCACAGGTTTTTCTTCAGGGATGTGGTCGCTGCTGGGAAAATTATTGCCATTACTCAGCTATTTGCTTTTGCTCCTTTGTGATTGGGATTTTTTATGTTTTAAAGTACTTTAAACCTTTTAGAAAAAACAAATTCTGAAGCTCTGTGAATTGAGATTCAATGCCTGAATACATACAAATGTGCTGTGCTCAACCGATGAAATAGGAAATGGTCCTATGGATGATCGCTAGAAGGTGTGTGTTTCATTGGTCTTAAAAAATATTGCTTCTGTGATTTAAAAATAGCAGATTATATTAATCTGCATGTCTCTGTCAGAGTTTTTGTCCTTTTATTTTTATATTTAAAGGATATATATCTAGTGGATAGAGATGTTAGTGTGTCCTGTGAGTAAGTGTAGGTGTAGAAAATCATTTGTGGAGCAGGGGAAGACGCCTAGTGTGTCTATTTACAGCTGGTCTATAGTATCTATGTTTTTATTTGAAATAGTCATTGATATATTTGCTGGAGTTTTGAAGGAAAGACTGAAAACTGAGTTCTGTACTCTGAGTATGTTTGGTTTTAATTTGCAGTGCTTAGTGATCCACAGACAAGAGCCATTTATGACATATATGGGAGGAGAGGACTGGAAATGGAAGGATGGGAGGTAAGAGAAATTCTTTTCCTTATATCTCACAAAAGGGGCTAAATCCAGCCTAATTTGAAATACTTATGATATCAAAACTATCTATTTGAAGGCACTCTTGTTTAGTTATTTCTACCTCTCACATTGAGAACATCTCGATGGATTTTCAAGTAATGCTTTTTTCTTCTTTTTTGAAAGGGGTATAATAAATCTGACATTCAGAGAGTTCCCTAATAGAATATTACCATGAAAAGCAACATCTTTCTGAGACAAATGTGTCATCGGTGTCTTTCCAGTCCCATGCAAATGTCTTTCATCTAAAACACTTTCACAATCAGCTAGTTTGTGAGATTAAAGATTTCTTGAAGCAGCTGTAAAGTGCTGTGAAAGAGGATTTATCCACTCTTTATCCTCCCCAACACTTCAACCTCTCTGGCCACTCAGTAACAGACTTAAAGGTGGCAATTTTGCAACAGAAAAGCTTCAAAATCAGACTCCAGCAAGAAACTGCTGAGCTTGAATTAATATGCAAACTAGATACCATTAACTTGGCTTTGAATAGAGACTGGGAGTGGCTGGGTCATTTTTTTTATTTACAGCTCTACAACATGCCTAAACCACTTCAGCCTTCTTTCTCAAATCATTGTCTTTAGAGTGTGTTGACCTGTCCTTTGTGGCACACCAGCATTAGTTACTTTATCCCACCAGGAGACACCAAGTATTCTCTGCGGACATCTCTGGAATGCGTCAAGTTTCCTGTTGTGGGCTTCTAACATTTGCCAAGTTTCAGAAGCATATAACTTTGTGGCTATCACGGTGACATTATATAACTTTATTGTGGTTACCATCTTGCGTTCCTGAGTAGAGTACCGTGATACTGCCTGAATGGAGTCTTCCGCATCCAGTCCACTCGTTTCACTTGCTCCGAGAATACTAATATCGAACAGAGTCACTTCTCTGACTGCTTGCCTCATTTCCTACTGTCCCACATGGGTCTCATGTTACAGCATCTGATTTTAGTTTGGTTTTAGCTGTTGGGGTTTCTTGTTCCAGGTGATGAAATCCCTCCTGGTTTTGGTCCACCACCCATCAGCTGATGAAACATCCAGTTTCACAGGAGAAAGGGTTACAGTATTTGTTTAGATTTTGCCATATATTTTCACCAGGGTGCTGGTAGCAGAAATATGGTCAATTTGGAGAAACTGGCACATGTTTTCCCTGAACACAGTTGCCTGGATCGAGAAGATACCTGTTTTTAGCATGGCTGTTTTGCATTTTTTCCTTTGACTTTTAGCCTTCTGATGTATGGTAGGGATACACTTTGTAAACTGAACCTTTCAGTAGGAAGTCCACCCGGAGTCCTTGTATTCATGCTAATTTGCAACGGAAAAAAGCAAATTAAATTTCTTCATTGAATTAAACACACAATTTTTCATCAAAGTAGCAATTTTCGACGTTGAAAAGTCAGGGCATACACAAGAACGGCCATACTGGGTCAGACCAAGGGTCCATCTAGCGTTCTGTCTTCCGACAATGGCCAATGCCAGATTCTTCCAAGGGAGTGAATAGAATAGGGTGACTATCAAGTTACCCTTTCCCCTGTTGTCCAGTCCTGTAATCTGGCAGTAAGAGGCATCAATTAAAGTTCACCCACAAATGGTGAATAGTGATGAACACAAATAAAGAGTAGGAGGACTTGTGGCACCTTGGAGACTAACCAAATTATTTGAGCATAAGCTTTTGTGAGCTATAGCTCACTTCATCGGATGCATAGCTCAGGAAAGCTTTTGCTCAAATAAATTGGTTAGTCTCTTAGGTGCCACACGCCCTCCTTTTCTTTTTGCGGATACAGACTAACACGGCTGCTCCTCTGAAAAAAATAGTGTTTCACCCCCAGCTGTTACAGACTTTAAAAGGGTTTTCATGGATATATTTGAGGCAAAATGGGGTATGATATGTGTAGAACTTTAATGTTTACATTTCTTGATTTTTGTTTAAAAATGCAACTTTATGTTACATTAATATAAGTTCTCATATTTAATACGTATAGATAGTGAAAGCCTCAGTGCAATACTGATTATATGGAAGATCACAACCAGTATTTTAGATTTCCGTTGCTAAATTCTTTCTGGGTCTGTTCAGCTTTCTACGTGCATAACCTAGACACTGGATGTGTAGAGACTAAGGCTATTAATTTTCAGTATCCCAATTACAAATAAGGGCTTGTCTACACTACCGCGCAGGGTTGATCTAAGATACGCAACTTCAGCTCATGGATAGCATAGCTGAAGTCAGCGTACTTAGATCTACTTACTGCAGTGTCTTCACTGCTGTAAGTCAACAGCTGACGCTCTCCCTTAGACTCCGCTTGTGCTCCTCGTTCTGGTGGAGTACCGGAGTTGACGGAAGAGTGCTCAGCGGTCGATTTATCGCAACTATACTAGATGCAATAAATCGACCCCTGCTGGATCGATAGCTGCCCACTGATCTGGTGGGTAGTGTAGATAAGCCCTAAATTACTTAGTTTTATTCCGCTGTTCATCATTGTGTTATGGGCTCTGGTGACTGATATGTAAATATAAACAGTAGTGGATATAGGTGGCCCTTGAGAATCCAAATGAAGTGCCAGGTTGAATATAAAAGAATGAAACAGACCTTTTCAGTCTCGTGAGAACTGGACAGGCCAAGCATTTGAAACTTTGCAGTTAGCCTCCATGCAGGATGTGTCCTGAATTTTAACTCATTTTATAATCTGATGACTAGAAATTGGGTGAACTGACACCTATGGAACCTTTTCCTCTTCCTTACGTCATAAAGAAAATCAGAGAAAAAGTAACTTAAGAGTTCTTAATTCAAACTTGCAAAGGTTAAGCAGCTGGGATTCTCCACAACATATCTCACCCTTTTGGCCTTGGCAAAGCATATTACCTGCCAAACGTGTCTTCTACATAGTTCTGAAAGACAGATTTAATATCCGGGTTTCTGTAAAGTGGTTTTAAAGTCAGCATCGTGCAAGTCCTTCCCATACCTCATGCTTAATTAAGACTTTACCACCAGCAGTTTTTGAAGCTGATATCTAACATCTAATGCCTCAGATTCATATGCAAGGGACCCTAGGAACCTCCTCCACAAAGTTTGGCTTCAAAAGGCTGATCGTTGCCTGGTGGGTTTCCATCAGTTTTTCAAAGCCCAGCTTAACACAGTGCAAATCTCTTTTTGGGGTGAAGGGATGGGAGACTGGCTTCATTGAGATTTCATATATTTTAATTGTCTCTCTGCCCTGTAGAGCTGAACAAATACTGTAACCCTTTCTTCTGTGAAGCTGAATGTTTCCTCAGCTGATGGGTGCCCAAGACCAGTGCATTATGCTTTTAAATATTGGAAGAAAAGGATGCTATAGGAGAGAAGGTAAAAGAAGGGGGAGGAGAGAAATGGTGTAAGGAGAAGTAGAGGAGAAAAGGCAAATGATGAAGGGAAAGTCTAGCGCTTAGGGAAGTCAAGAATAGAAGAATGTACAACAGGGGAAAGACAGGAAACAGAGTAAAAGATAGTGGGACAGTGGGGAAGATTAAAGAAGGAAAACAGAAGTGGAGGGAAGATGAGGTAGAATGGAGAGAAGAGAATAAGGGGGTATGTTTCCATTCTGGTGTTCTATGAGACAGAATATGAATGTGTTATACAATTACATTTTTTGCATGGTTCCTATTGGAATCGGGGTTCACTTTCCACAAAATTCCATAATCCTCTGTGCGTGAGGAGTAGGTGAAGGTGAAGGTGAGGGACGAGTGCTGGAGTGAAATGTCCAACACAGGAATCCGAACTTCAGAGACAGCCGTTCATTTCTGGAAGCCACTGTGTATCTCACTTGAAGCCAGGGTGGATTTGATTTAAATCACTAGTCAGGAAGACTCAATTTAACCATGATTTTCTACATAAAAGTGCATTCTTGTTGGTTGTGATAAACTTAATACATATTCTTTACAACTCAGAGATAGACGTAGGTTTCATTTTTAGAAGGTAAACACTATATATTTTTAAACAGTGATTTATTTTGAAAATTTTTCAGATTAGTTTTACAGCTACACTATATCAGAAAATGAATGATTGTTTGGTTATTTCATTTACCAAAGATAATTGAAGTAGATATTTATGAAGTCGTTGGGAGGTGAACTATCTCCGATTCAGCAGGTTAATCATTAATATTTGGAGGATTTTCTTGCCATGCTGTATTAGGAGGAGACCATTGCCAGACAGGCATTCAAATTATTTTATTTAACTAAAACAACAAAGTTAAGTATTCTGGATTTTTTTTGTCAACAGCAAACATATAATATTTTAACAAAACATACATATGTCCCTCGCTTCTCACATTTATCTCCAGACTTCTTCTCCTTGTCTAGATCTATTCCGCCCCTAACAATCTTCTATTAATTGAACTTTCTGAAACTTTGCACTTTTAGAGAGAGGTAAGGGATTGACTCTGTGTATGCAAATTTGCAGAGGGACAATCGAGTTGAGGTCTGCTATGTCTCACTTCTGTATATTATTTATTTATAAACATTTTTGCTGTTAACAAGCATGTTACCTCTGGAGAGACGAATCCAGTTTGAGAACTGCAAAACGAAGCATCTCCTTTATCTTCTGGACTGAGCACTGAGTCCCACTGGGTAGATAGAAAGATCAACCTAAATAATCTGTTCAGAAGCCCCTGGAACCCCATAAGATTGGGTCCCTCATCCATGAACTATTGGAACTCATCTACAAAACTTTTCTTAAACATGACATGAATATATTGTCTCATACTTTAGAATTAGAATTTATAATCCCTATTCCATGATGAGATATCTTTGAGCTATAATGTGTCTTAATTAAAACTATCTTTAGATAGGTTTTTTTCCTCAAAAAGCATTTTATTAAAAAAATCTGATTTAAATAAAAAAATCTTAAAAAAAAACCCTATCATTGATTTTTATCCATCCTGCTTGAAGCCATGAACTTCCACATGATAAAATTCCAGTATAAGTGTTAGTGGAAGCACTGTTAAAACTGGGTGCGAGGCAGATGAGAATTAGCAGTCTGTTTTGAAAAGTCAGCAGAGTTAGCCCTGTTTCTTCTTTTAAATGAACTATGTGGTTATCCCGAATGTAACTTCCTTTTGAAGATGAACTTCATAATGAAAAATAGGATCATTAGGCACTGATCCTGCAAACACTTACACATGCTCACCTGTAAGCACATCAGTAGACAAGTCTCTCTGAGTCATTAAAATAAATATTTCATTTTGATTGTTAAGATTTGCTGTCTTGGACTGATCTGGTGGTGATAACAGGATTACGTTAGTTTAAAATGTAGCTCTGGATCTCTAAACCCCATTTGCTGCTGGTCAGTTTCCAGGTGGAGTATAAAGTGCTGGTTTTAACCTATTGAGTTTTATGTGACTTGGGACCTCTCTACTTCAGAGAGTTTCTTTCACGATGTTGGTACCACTACATTTGTGATCAGTGGAGGTGATTGAGCTATATGCTCATCTTGGGTATAAATGGAGAAGGGGGCTGCTGGCAGGACACTTTTCATGATGGCATAATCACTTTGAAACTCTCTCTACCCCCTTACATCCCAGTATGTCAGAATTATAACCCGATGGGCACATGGCATATAGACCACCTTTCTCCTAGGCATGTGAGAAAGGAATTGATTGAAAGAGAGAGTGAGAGAGTTCTTCTGTGTGGGGCAGTTATAGGGTTATTGGTATGGTATATGAATATCATTATACCTTGTTGGAACTGCCAGATATATTAGACCTCTTAGTCCTTGTCCTCAAAGGAATGCCTTCAAAAGATGAGCCTGGGAGCTTAAATTGATAACTTTCCTTTGATTAAAAATCAGAGACTCAATAAAGACACTGGATTTATGTTCTCATTGCAACTATCTGTACCCACTAACGCTCATAGTTCTGTAACTGCAGAAGTGTTAACTTCCCACTTCACGTTGAATGGTCTCCTGCAATATGTATTAACGCCTAATGCTAAACAATCTATTCCATCTTGCACTTAGCTGTGACACTCTGAGTACCTTTTCCACACCTGAAAAAGAGCTCAGTGTAACTTGAAAGCTTCTCTCTTTCACTACAGAAGATAGTCCAATAAAATATATTACCTCAGCCACCTTGCTTCTCAGATACCTGAAATACATACATGTGTATATATAGAGAGAGATTTTTCTTATTTGTGTTGTATAGTTTTAATTGTGTAAAAAGTACTTTGGGTCAGGAATAGGTGCTTGAATTATAAATCTAAATAAATAAAGTAATAAAAACACAGTGGCTTGATTTCGCAATGGACACAGGAAAAAATCATATTGTGACAGGAAAGGGGATCTTATCTAAGAAGGGAGTGAAAAGCACTGGAGTGTTCTAAACCCCATCAGAGATTCAGTTGTCTGTGATTGTTGGCTGGATGTTCTATTACCTGTTAACCTTGGTTTCTTAATTCCTTTGTGCACAGGTTGTGGAGAGGAGGAGAACTCCAGCTGAAATTAGAGAAGAATTTGAGCGTTTGCAGAGAGAGAGGGAAGAAAGGAGACTTCAGCAGCGAACTAATCCCAAGGTAAAGTAGAAAACACATCTGGTCTGAAGAATGAAGCCTTAAACCATAGGCGCTGACTCCGTGGAAAAATTGGTGGATGCTCTGCACCCACCAAGGCAGCCAAGCTCCCCCTGCCCCAGCTCACCTTGCCTCCGCCTCCTCCCCCGAGCGCGCCGCATCCCCGCTTCTCCTCCCAGCACTTGCTGCCACAAAACAGCTGTTTCGCGGCATAACAAGCTGTGGGAGGGAGGGGGAAGGAGCGGGAATGTGGAGCGCTCAGGGGATGAGGCGGGGGAGGAGGTGGGGCGAGGATTTGGGGAAGGAGTCCAGTGGGGCAGGGAGGGGGCGGAATTGGGGCATGGACTTTGGGGAAGGGTTTGGAATGGGGGCGGGGTGGGGGAGAGGTCGAGCACCTACCAGTGTCAGGAGACGTTGGCACCTATGCCTTAAACTGATAGACATAACAGGTTTAATGGCTAGAGGAGTGATCTGAAACTAACAGGGTCATTTATTGCAGTTTTTCCCACCCTTTTATAATGCTGCAACTTATAAGGAAATTCAGGGAAAAAAACATTTAGCATGTGGTTTACAGTAAAGTGAATTGTTTTAAAACGTTCTCCTCTATGGAGAATTCATTGTGCTTTCATTGGTGAGATACATGTAGAAGTAAAAATCTTTCTTGGAACCCTGAGAAAACATTCCAAACACAGGAACTTCTGAGTCCTATGCAAATATTCCTAATAAAGTGAAACTCCCTACAGTTCTCTGACAGGTTTCCCCTGTCACAGGTGTGCTGAGATACATTCAAATGCATCTTTGAAACTGAATGAAAGAAAGACAACTGACAAATCAGTTGCGTAGCAGAAATCTTCCAGGTGGAGTTTAGAGAGCAAAATAAAGTGATAAGGAACAGTCAGCATGGATTTGTCAAAAACAAATTGTGTCAAACCAACCTGATAGTTTTCTTTGATGGGGGAAGCGGTAGATGTGGTATATTTTGACTTTATTAAAGCTTTTGATACTGTTTCACTTGACCTTCTCATAAACAAACTAGCGAAATGCAACCTAGATGGAGCTACTATAAGGTGAGTGCATAACTGGTTAGAAAACTGTTCCCAGAGAGTAGTTATCAGTAGTTCTCAGTCATGCTGGAAGGGCATAATGAGTGGGGTCTGCAGGGATCAGTTCTGGGTCTGGTTCTGTTCAATATCTTCATCAATTATTTAGATAATGACATAGAGAGTACACTTACAAAATTTGCGGTTGATACCAAGCCGGGAAGGGTTGCAACTGCTTTGGAGGATAGGATTAATATTCAGAATGATCTGGACAAACTGGAGGAATGGTCTGAAGTAAATAGGATGAAATTCAATAAGTACTCCACTTAGGAAGGAACAATCAGTTGCACACATACAAAATGGGAAATGAATGCCTAGGAGGGAGTAATGCAGAAAGGGATCTGGAGGTCATAGTGGACCACAAGCTAAATATGAGTCAACAGTATAACTCTGTTGCAAAACAAGTGAACCTCATTCTGGGCTGCATTAGCAGGAGTGTTGTAATTCTTCCGCTCTACTCCGCGCTGATTAGGCCTCAATTGGAGTATTGTGTCCAGTTCTGGGTGCTACAGTTCAGGAAATATGTTGGCAAATTGGAGAAAGTACAGAGAAGAGCAACAAAAATTATTAAAGGTCTAGAAAACATGATCTATGAGGGAAGATTGAAAAAATTGGGTTTGTTTAGTCTGGAAAAGAGAAGACTGAGAGGGGACATGATAACAATTTTCAAGTACATAAAAGGTTGTTACAAGGAGGAGGAAGAAAAATTGTTCTTCTTAACCTCTGAGGATAAGACAAGAAGCAATGGGCTTAAATTGGAGCAAGGGAGGTTTAGGTTGGATATTAGGAAAAACTTCCTAACTGTCAGGGTGGTTAAGCACTGGAATAAATTGCCAAGGGAGGTTGTGGAATCTCTCCATCCTTGGAGATTTTTAAGAGCACGTTAGACAAACACCTGTCAGGGAGGGTCTCAATCAGCGTTTCTCAAACTGCGGTCCCTGAGGGTACTCCAGGGGGTCCACGGGCCTCACTGAGAAACTCCTCCCACTCTCTCCCTTCCTCAACTCCTTCCCCTACCTCCCAGCACGCTGGAGAACAGGCTTCCTACCTGCCCTGGCTCCGCGCCACTCCTGGAAGCGGACAACATGTCCCTGCTGCCCTGGGGGACCAGAGGGTCTCCACATGCTGCCTCCGCCCTGAGCACTGCCCCCGCAGCTCCCATTGGCCGGGAACTGCTGGTCTAGATAATACTTAGTTCTGCCATGAGTGCAGGGGACTGGACTAGGTGGCCTCTCAAGGTCCCTTCCAGTCCTAGATTCTCTGATAAACCTGAATATTTTTGGGATCTTGCCAGTAGCACAGTTAGTGTCCATTTTGAGAGAACTTTATCATACTCTTACTACAACAGCTGCTATCCAGTGCATTGTTCCTAGCTCTGGGTCTGCTTGAGCTGTAATAAACTGGTACCTAAATGACCCCCATCATAGCTGAAGCTTAGTTATTTAAATACACTCAAGGATATAAAGTCTTGTGTTGATAACAAGTTTTCATAGCAACATTTTGTGTGTGTGTTGTGGGGAAGATGAAGTCAAACGTGGTGGCCATCCACTGCTTTTTCTCCTCTCCCTGCTGAGGGTAGGAGGACATTCCAGTAGTTTGGGATCCTGATGGCCCTGATGGGTTATTGGCTTGATATCCAGCCACACTTAGCAAGACAAGGCTGAGGAGTATAGCAGAGATTACCAGCTATTGCTGTTTAAAAGCTTCCTGAGCCACATGGTATTCACTTGTTATGCAGTGAAGTAACACAATACCTAGGAGTTAAATCTCTTGGAGCTGCGCTAGCCTAATTTATGCTTGAGGTTTCCCAAACATTACTCAGTTTTTGGCTTTTAAACTATTTTGCATAAAATAACAGAAACCCCTATGTGCCTATGTTTGAAACCGAGGCTAGAAATCAAGTTCTGTGAGGCTTGGGATGTAATCATGATCGTAAGCTTAGATTTCACCCCCTCTATCCTGCTGCCCCTGTGCACACATTTTAAACTCCTTTATTAAGACAAAGAGAATTTCTCCAATTGGATAGAAATCCCTGGATGAGAAAATAACTTCCATTTTATTTATAAATGCCCCCTTAATTGAGAGAAACTTAGCTGTCTTCAAGATGCAGTGTTGGACAAGCTAGCTTGGGGCTGGCAAACTCTGCATTAAGAAACAGTGAAGTGCAGGTTTTGTGTGCTTGGTAGCTCGTAGTGTAACAAGAAGGCTCTTGCAGTGCCACCATCACCATGTTAATGCCCGTAGTCCCAGTGCGCTGATACAGACTAACACGGCTGCTACTCTGAAACCTGTGATTTAACTTGTTTCTTGGGTCATCCAGCTCATCCGCCAAGATTCTACACTGGTGCAACTGCTGTCTTGGAGAAATGATAGTGTTTATATTACCAGGGATACGAAAATATACTTTTTAAGATGGATGTGGGTAATGTTTTGCAGCCCATCAGAGTAGTATCCCTTTAAAAGTTTCCTATGCTTGACAATTCATGCGGATTAAGGTCGTGTGTGAATTTAAAGCACAATAGGTGTTTCAGACCATCTCCATGTGTAGACATTCTTATTCCAAAATAGGAATTCCTTGTTCCTGTTTACTTTAACTCAGAGTGGGTTAAACTAAACAGGAGGAAAGCACTCTTATGCTGGAATAAATCAGGAACAACTGTAGATACTGTTTAATGCATGGAAATAATCCAGTGAGGAGTTAAGGTAAAATGCAATACTGTTTTTTTTTTTTTTTTCCTGCACTTGATACTTTATATTCAACATGTTTAATATTTTGCACTGTTATTTTCCTTGCCCGCTTCATTCTATTATGAGTCTGGTAAATTAATTGCACTATAATACACAACTCTTCTTCTGCACCAAAACTTTACTTTTCTGCACAATTCCGCACCTGTCATAATACTAAAATTATCCAGAGTTCCTTCCCTAGTGTTCTAACTTTGTCTCCTCTTCTTATGGATACACGATGTGGCTTGCTGTCATCCCTCTTAACAACAGCCAGCAGACCAAATGCTGGCTTCAGTGTCTGGACACCTGGAGCTCACCATTACTGTCTCAGGCCAACATGGGCAAAGAGGCAGAGCAAACAGAACATTTTATTAAACGTTTTATTTCTTTAAATCTTTAAAAACAGAAGAAAATATTTATACCATCAATAAGGGGCTTGGTAACTGTCCTTTATTGTCTGGTCTCTCTCTGACTTATTGCGTAATTAGGGAGAGTGGTCACTTTGGATGTGCTATTACCAGCAGGAGAGTGAGTTTGTGTGTGTGGTTTTTGGAGGGGGGTGAGGGGGTGAGAGAACCTGGATTTGTGCAGGAAATGGCCCACCTTGATTATCATGCACATTGTGAAGAGAGTTGTCACTTTGGATGGGCTATTACCAGCAGGAGAGTGAGTTTGTGTGTAGGGGGGTGGAGGGTGAGAAAACCTGGATTTGTGCTGGAAATGGCCCAACTTGATGATCACTTTAGATAAGCTATTACCAGCAGGACAGTGGGGTGGGAGGAGGTATTGTTTCATGATCTCTGTGTGTATATAATATCTGCTGCAGTTTCCACGGTATGCATCCGATGAAGTGAGCTGTAGCTCACGAAAGCTCATGCTCAAATAAATTGGTTAGTCTCTAAGGTGCCACAAGTACTTCTTTTGTTTTTAGGGAGGGGAGTGAGAGCAGTGACAGGGTGTGAGGTTGACTCTAGGTGCCTGTCACTTGTTGTGGTATCATTTCCTCTCTCTTAATATAGGCGTGTGTAGGGAGAACTTGATTTGATTTTACATTTCTCTTTCTCTAATCCATCATTAGACTTGGCTACGTAGAGACTGGTCTTGTGTAGTTCAACTGATGATGTAGCTTCCCACTCCACCTACCCTGATCTGATAAGTCTGCTGCAATGATAAATATGTGTGTCTCGCCTGTCGCTCAGAAAGGACGTTAGCGCTAAATTGTGTCTTTGAGACTTTAGCTGAGATGATATTGCAGCTTGCATTCCTTCCTCAGCTCCCCGGATGTAGCTTTCTCTCCTTTTTTCTCTGCCATATAGGGACAACTAAACACGGATTGTTCTATGAATACTAAGATTTATCTGTCGGCATATCTCATGTTGTTGAAGAACAGTTTATGCTCTGCTCATTCCCATGGGACAAAAACTGTTTTACAGTATGTAATTTAATTTTTCCTTTGTGGCAGTTTTTCTCTGTGCCACCTATGCTATCACTGGAAAATCAAATAAAAATTAACCATAAAAAATTGTGTCAATATACAGGAGTCTGTAAATTATTGTTAGTCCACTGAGCAATGTTTTTCTGTGCCACTTGCCCACAGGCTCACTTTCCTGTTCTTCTCTTCCTCTCCTCCCTACCTTCAGAAGAAATCTTTTTTCTTCTTGCATGTGCTTTGGTCTTCACTGGAGCTTTTCTGCTAATACACAAAGGGTAAAATGGAAGAACTCTTCCCTTTATGGTCTTAATAAAATCAGAACTTCTGTATTAAAAACCACTGGAAATATCTCAAAGCCAAAACAATGGTTTTAAATGAATCCCTAATGTACTTGATGCCCTTCTTTTGTATTTCCCTTGGCGAAACCGAGTCTTCTGGAGATCAGATAGCTCTTTTACCTCAGTCTTCTCTCTCTAGCCTCAACCTGAAATATGGGACAATCAGGAGGCAGATTAGTGAAGCTCAGTGTGGCTTCAGAGGAGCCTGGAGGCAACTGGGTTTATTTTACCGTGAATGTGGGGACCAAAGATACACTCTGAGTGGGAGCTGAGGTGAAGAGAGCACAGCAAACAAAACAAACTGTGCAAAAGAACAGGAGTGACAGCCAGTGATTGAAAACAGGCCCATTGGCTCCTTTGATCCAACCTTAATGATCTCTTATCAATGGCATTCCAACCAGAAAATGGATTCCAGAAAATGGATAAAACTAAAGAAATTGGAAACATCCTTGTTGCAAATCAGGGTGGTTTGGTGCAAATGGATATTCTGAGGAATGTGGGGAACAGACAGGGGGTGTGGGGTTGGTTATTGCCATATAATGCTTCTCTGTGACTTTAGGAATTTGACACTTTTTTCTGGGTGTTTCACAGTAGTTGTGAGCAATAAAAAGTAGAGCTGCAGTGTAAGCCTGAGCCTCTGTGTCCTCCTATAAAATTAGCCATCTGGGTGTTTACAGCAATTGCTTATTGGCATTCTATGGAAATGTCTCTCTAGGCAGCGTTCCTGTGGAATTAGGTAGCACAGCTGTGATCATTTCATAAGAATGCAAGCTATTTTAAAATGTCTAACATTTTATTAGTTCTATAAAATGGTTCCAGCTAAATAAAGCATTTCTAACCAGAAATGTTGAGCAATACCCAGATATAGGCAGTTTGGCAGATTTTAAGTTGGGTTATTTGCTTTTAGAGTTCTGTTTTTGCTTTTTGAGATGTGCTGATGGGTTTGGAAAGTCAGTTACTTGGTTTGAGAGGAAATACTTCACACTTGGAGAGAGCAAATCTCTTTATTTGCCTGTGTCGGAGAATACAGATACTTTGAGGGTTATCCAGCTCCCACCACCTTTTTCTTCACATGCGTCAACTTGCAGGAGTGTTCTCCCTAGGGAACAGGTTTCAGAGTAGCAGCCGTGTTAGTCTGTATCCGCAAAAAGAACAGGAGTACTTGTGGCATCTTAGAGACTAACAAATTTATTAGAACATAAGCTTTCGTCAGCTACAGCTCACTTCATCAGATGCATAGAAGCAAGAAAGAGCGGGAAGAATCTCTTCTCTGATACTACTCTGGGTATAATTAACATGTCTGAATAAATAAAAATTAAGCCATCTCTGTTTTCACTGCTCCTTCTTTTGCCGTTCTGTAGTATTTCATCTTATGAATACTACTTCCTTCTCTGTGGTTACAATTCTGGTTCACAAGCAGAGTACCTTTGCCTTTTTTTGGGGGGGGGGGGGGGCTCCACTGGGATCAAAATTTAGCTTTTTCTTGAGTGCTTTTTCTAGCCAGCAGCTGACTCAGATACTAGTCCGATGCCCACTTCAGTTTGGCTTAAACAAAACAAATTTTGATGGGCAATCTTACAGAAAAAGAAAATAATAAAATAGTTCTAGAAGGCCTACATTAATAATATGTAAAACACTCCAGCTGTCACGTAGCTGAAGATTACAGAATATCGCATGGTGACTGTGTTCATATTGATGTGGAAAAATACCTCATTTCTTCCTGCGCCACCATCTTAGGAGAGGTACAGCAGAAAAGACATGCACTAAACTAGATCCTCCAAAGACATTGTATCTGCATTAGCTTTTAGATCTAAAATATCTCTTGGTGCTTCCACCAGTGTTAGCAATGGCATGGCTGGTGACATTGTAACATTCGTGCCATCTAACCCTGCTTGGAGCCTTGTCTTCAGTAGTACTTCCACCAAAGCTACCACCCCACCAGTGGGTAACAAAATTGGGAAAATTTAGTGAAAAAGGAGTTTTCCCAACCAGGCTACAAAAAAGTGTGATGATCAACTTGGTAGGATACAGGTGATGCTGGAGTTTATTTTGACCACCCTTCATTGGTTGACCAGTGTGTCAGACAGATTTATAGGATATTTTATTTGCATGCTTAATCTATATTTCTTGCCTGTTTTTAGACATAGATTCTGCAGCTGGGTTAATTTGTTCTATTGTAATTTCATGTATTGATTATTTTAATTCCCTTTTAATCAATATACCTAAATCTGGTAGTAGAACGCTGCAGCCATTTCAAAGTGCTGCAGAACACATCCTGGTCCAAATCAAACCCCCTGATTTTATTAATCCAGTTTTAATGACCTTGCACTGTTTCCTTGTGGAATAGAGTATTATGTTTAGGGTTATTTGGTGCTTGATTTTCTGTCTTTCGGGGCTTCTGTCACCAGTTTATCTCTCTGACCTTGTAAGACAATGCCTGCCACACAGATTACTACATTCCTACTCTCACTATTTGATTGTTTCTTGATTTTCTTTTATGACTAGCTGATCACTGATTCACTCTCTCGCTCGCTTTATTCATAGAACTGGCACCTTCCCAGTTCAAGCTTTGTGATTCCCTGGGACAGATTACATTTTACAGGAAGACTCATGATGGAAATTGTGTCTTTGTTGTTGTAAAGCACTCTCCTTGCAAAATTATTTAATTAAAAAGCACCCACATTTTTTATAAAAGGAAAATTATGAAGAGGGAATTTCACTGAAGACCCCTAAAAAACAGGCACATTACACTTATGCAAAAAGCCATTTCCTTTGCAATAATTAGCAATAATAGCTAAGGAAAAGTGGAACATTGCTGGGGGATATTTGTGTCGGAAGAAAGCTTTCACCTAAACTGAGTTTCCTCCTCTTGCATGACTCTGCAGTGAAGACACAATTTTTTCTTATTATCTCAGCTGTTTTCCATAAAAGTGATTGTGACGTCATAAGTGGATGTTGCTTGCAGTCTGAGCTATTATAAAGCTTTCCTATATAGGAGCCATTGCAACACATCAGTAGCAAGCTTGACAAAATCTTTTTAGATTATGAGCTCTTTGGGACAGGGTCCTTGGCATGTTTTGGTTTGGAAAGCACTGCCCTAGCAGATTTGTCATTTCTCCTGGAAATAATAATAGTAAAACATGAGAAGAGAGAAAATAAAAGAGAGCTCCTTGCAGATGAATTCCAGAAATTGCCATCCTTCCTTTCTAGGATGTGTCTACACAGCAGCTGGGAGGGTGCTTCCCCGTGTGGGTGAGCAGATGCCCTAGCTTTGCTCCAGCTAGTGTGCTAAAAACAGCAGTCTGGCCATGGCAGTGTGGGGGGTGGCACGGGCTAGCTGCCCAAGTACAAACCCACTGGACACCCTGGGTACGCGGGTGGCGCCCTCCCAGGTGCTGTGTAAACATACCCTCAGAGACCAAGAAGCTTTGATATAAATAAATGCATTTTCATTCAGACATCTTTCCTTGTTTACTATGTAAACAGATACTGCAACCAGGACCTCATGTACTCTGTGATTCTGTGGCCGTGGAATGTACGAATCCATCCTTTGCTGCAGGATTGTGCTGTACAATCCAATCGTTCACTGAAATAAACGAAAAAAACAAAACAAGTCTAGCCCTTATAATTGTAAAGGAAACTTTCAAACGTCAACAGAGTCTAAACAAAAAGAAAAGGAGTACTTGTGGCACCTTAGAGACTAACAAATTTATTTGAGCATAAGCTTTCGTGAGCTATAGCTCACAGCTGTAACTCATGAAAGCTTATGCTCAAATAAATTTGTTAGTCTCTAAGGTGCCACATGTACTCCTTTTCTTTTTGCGGATACAGACTAACACGGCTGCTACTCTGAAATGAGTCTAAACAGAAGCAGTGATGACTTCCTGAGTCTGCAGACAGCCTGAAACAGTAGCTCTGGGCAAGTTGTGACCTGCTCAGTTTATCTCTGTGGGATGCTGACATTGACATTTTCATAATTAGATTTCAAAATTAACATTGAATTCAGAGATTTGTTTATATTATGGTAGCATCTAGTGGCCTAAACTGAGATAAGGGCCTTATTGCACTGGGTGCTATACATAAACCTAAAAAGAGACTGTTCCTGTCCCATAGACTTGACAATCTAAATAAGACCAACAAAGGGTGGGAGAAAGGAAGTATCAATATCCCAGTTTTAGAAGGGGAACAAGGCACGGAGAAAGGGGGAGATTTTCAGAGGCCCAAATGGAAGCTAGGGTGTCCAATTCCCATTGATTTGCAATGGGAATTTGTGCCTTTGCAAAATCTCCCCCAGATGACTTGCCCACGTTGACAGAGGTCATCTGTCACACTGCTGGGACTTGAGTTCCAGCCTCCACGACCTTCAGCACACGGGCATATCCTGCAAACCCAAAGTGCCTCCTCCACTTTCTCAGGTGCCAAAATTCCCCGGTTGTCCTTGTGTCAGATGTTAAAATTTCCATTTTCCCCCCTAAAAATCTCTCTGATACTGTTGTTTGTTTTCAGTGTAAAAATTTGCAGCATACTGAAAATTATAAATTATGGGACAGCATACAAAATGGAATTTAATATCAAATTAAATAATTGGATATTGTTCTGACTATATTCTTCATTTTCATAGTTAATTCGCTAAAAACCTCCAACTGTAGCTACGCTAAGGTACCACAATGCAGGGGTCCTGCTGCAGAATTAAGATCAATCTTGCTACAGAGTTTATGGGGTCTTGAGAATAGCTGGGAATCCCAAGTGTGACCCCGGTGAAATCCCATCACTCCCATAGGGGAGGGATCATAGAGTTTGACAGATGTATTTTTAATCCCCTCTTTATATTCTTTCAATGGATTCCGTACTGTAGGGGCATTATGTGGATGTGAGATGTGTCTGTCCCCATTGCTTGGTGAGAAGGACATCTGAGTACTGTGTTCGGTCAATCCATAAGGTCTCTATCAGACCAAAGTCAGCTGCATGCTCCTCTAGTATAGTGCATTAATCGGCCTAATACTAGGCATCAAAAATACCCCCAGCTGATTCAGAAGACCAGGGTAATTTAAATTAATCCTGCTGGTTTTGTTCTCTTGTATAAACTTGGAAATCGATATATTTAAATTAATTATATCCGCTCTAGGAAGGAGAAGAGATAAAACTTTCATCTGGTGTTGTGACTTAGACTTAGAGGATGTTTATCTGCACCACACACTCTCCAAGTAAGAGAGAGAGACCATGTCAAGTGGGGCAGTTCTCTGTCTTTCTGGATTTTCACTAGTAGAGGGTTGAATATAATTAAAACTATTCCTGTGGCTTGCTGAAATGAGAGTTCTCAGGTGCATGACCCCCTGCTGAGCCCATTTAAAAGGGAGGCTGCATCTGATGGAATGTCCTGCCAAGTCATGACAAAGGTTCTGATTTTAGGTATCTATATTTTTAAATCCTGAGATGACCTAATCCTGTCTAACTGGGAGAAGTGGCATGGATCTTGTCAGTGTAGTAATATGTCATCCACATTATATTGGAGGATATGTCACAGTTCTCATCATACACCCTGTTGTTGGGGGTTATAACTTGGCCGTAAATATTCAATACCTTTAGAAACCTGATGGTAAGGTTTCCATTTGGGAGCAATTTTATGGTCTTAATTTGATTCTAAGAGTTCCTCCCTGCAATCTCTCTCTATTAAAGTGCTTCCAGCACTGTTTGGAGTACCTAGTTTCATCTAAATGGTGGGTGAAAGGTTCTTGACTTGCCCACACAGTATGACCTCAGGAAGTGGGAAAGCAGTGGAATGGTTATAAATTGTTTTAGAAAGTAGCCTGTATTCTATAATATGCTTATAGCCAGCTTTTCCAAGGCTCTGTCCTGAGTTCTCAGCCCCAGGATACTGTGAGGAGTATTATGCTGGCTCCAGCACTCAGTATATGTGGCTTTAATTTTTAATTCTACTTTCAACCAGCTTGCAAGTGGTAGCCTGCAAATCTAGGCGAGGCTGTGGAGGGCTCTGTTCGATGCGCTATTGCATGAGACGTATTTTTTGGGGAGATGGATAGAGAAAAAGACTCTAAAGTACTTTAAAGCTGACTTTCAAGGAAAGTTCTAACAAAAAAGGTAATTAAAAAGCAGTCGTGTGTTGTGCTTATAAGATTCAAAAACACGTGTATTTTTTAGAGAGACTTTCAGGTGATCAGTCCATAATGCAAGCTGCTCTGAGGTGCTGTGTTAAGAACCCCCTTTCGTACTGAAATTTTGCACTTTACAGCATGCTGCCGTGTGTGCAGATTTAACTTTCTAGTAGGACTCTTAGTTCATTCTTACTGCTCATGTGCAGCTCCCACATTTCAGGATGTTGTTTTCTTTTCTCCTATATTCTCTGAACAGGTGGCTGACGGTGAGTTGTTGGTAGCAGCGACCTCTCTCTCTCTCCTTTCTGGAGGCATAGGGGGTGCTGTCGTTCTTTGATGATGTTTTTAATGGTACCATCTGCTGCTTTGTCTGTGCTTGTATTTGAGCCAGTTTCCTTGCCAAGATCAATAGGCTGTTTGAGAGTGACTTCACCTACTTGGTGGTAGGGAAAATTTCTTGATGGAATCTACTACATAGGCTCATAGTCCAGTGAAATGCATCTTGTGGAAGGCAGGAGCTGAAATATGCTTAAAAAAAAACATTGAGGGACAACTCCCCACCCCAGAATACTCAGTTAAGATAGTATACGGAGCACCTGGCTTCTTGTAATCTTCCAAAGACTTTATATGCAATGAGACTGCTTTAGGTTTGAAACTTTAGATACTGCTGTTTTTCGTCAAGGTGAGTATTTTTACAACTACCACTAGTGTAGAAAAAGAAACCCCAAATACAAATCTGATGACGTCCAAAGTAATGCTAATGAGAAAAAAAATACAGTAATTTTCAGGACTCAATCTATATAGTTAATAATTAGACAAAGGTGAGGACAGGTAAAAGATACAGTAGAACCTCAGAGTTACGAACTGACCAGTCAACCACGCACCTCATTTGGAACTGGAATATGCAATCAGGCAGCAGCAGAGACCAAAAAAAAAAAAAAAAGAAATGTAATACAATACTGTGTTAAACATAAACTATTTAAAAAATAGCAGGAGAAGATTAAAAAAAAGATTTGACACAGTAAGGAAACTGTTTCTGTGCTTCTTTCATTTAAATTAAGATTGTTAAAAGCAGCATTTTTCTTCTGCATAGTAAAGTTTCAAAGCTGTATTAAGTCAATGTTCAATTGTAAACTTTTGAAAGAACAACCATAACATTTTGTTCAGAGTTATGACATTTCAGAGTTATGAACAAGCTCCATTCCTGAGGTATTTGTAACTCTGAGGTTCTACTGTATCTATTAAAAAAAAGCCTGAGTACTGCAGCTCTTCTTCAGATTTATTTTTCATTCATAGATTCGCTTTTTCTTTAAAATGACCTCATAAATTATTATGATGTTACTGGAGTGGGCCAGTGGACATTGAGAGCTAAATAATATCAATATAATAATTGACAAAGGAGGAGAGCGAGAAAAAGCAAATAGAGTCCATAAAAAGCAATAAGTATCAAGTGAATGGCTCATAAAAATATGTGGGTTTTGATGGTTTCTTCAAAAATGTCTGGTAGATGATCATCTTGTTCCAGAGAGAATTACATTTTTAAGTTTAGAAACCACTAAGGTTCAAAAGTTTTCTCTGATTTTTATCCTAAATTTTGAGAAAAAACTAAGGTGAGTAATGTTGATTTTCCTCAGTAAAGAGTAGCTACTGAGTAGGGCCCGACCAAATTCACAGTCCATTTTGGTGAATTTCATGGTCAGAAATGGTAGGGCAGTTGTGGTATCTGCTGCTGCTGACGGCGGCGCTGTCTTCAGAGCGGGGCGGCCAGAGAGCGGCAACTGCTGGCCGGGAGCCCAGCTCTGAAGGCAGTGCCACTGATAGCAGCAGCGCAGAAGTCAGGGTGGCCCGGTCTGGTCTTGCTTCCCTGACTTCTGCGCTGCTCCCGGCAGAGCCGGGCCCTCGAACAGCAGCCGCCGCTCTCCGGCCGCCCAGCTCCGAAGCCAGCAGCGCAGAAGTCAGGGTGGCCGGTCTGGTATTGCTTCCCTGACTTCTGCGCTGCTGCTGGCTGTGCTGCCTTCAGAGCTGGGTGCCTGGCCAGCAGCCGCTTCTTTCCAGCCACCTCTGAAGGCAACACAGAAGTAAGGGTGGCAATACCACATCCCTCCTACAATAACCTTGCAACCCCCCTGTGACCCCGTTTTGGGTTGGGACCCCCAGTTTGACAAACCCTGGCCTCCCCTGTGAAATCTGTATAGTATAGGGTAAAAGTACACTGAAGACCAAATTTCAGTGTGCGCAGTAACCCCTCTGACCCTTGACCCTCTCTGGGCCGGGGCTCTGCAGCCACACATCTCAGGTTTGTTATTTTATGATTTTTATTTTTTTTTTTAAATTAGGGAGAGGGATAGCTCAGTGGTTTGAGCACTGGCCTGCTAAACCCAGAGCTGTGAGTTCAATCCTTGAGGGGGCCATTTGGGGCAAAAATTGGGGATTGGTCCTGATTTAAGCAGGGGGTTGGGCTAGATGACCTCCTGAGGTCCCTTCCAACCCTGATATTCTATGATTTCCATTGGGGGAGGGATAGCTCAGTGGTTTGAGCATTGGCCTGCTAAACCCAGGGTTGTGAGTTCAATCCTTGAGGGGGCCATTTAGGGATGGGGCAAAAATTGGGGATTGGTCCTGCTTTGAGCAGGGGGTTGGACTAGATGACCTCATGAGGTCCCTTCCAACCCTGATATTCTATGATTCATGGTGGAGCCCAGATTTCACAGTCTGTGATGCGTTTTTCACGGCTGTGAATTTGGTAGGGCCCTACTGATGAGGCCTTAGGCTTGCATGCAGAGAAGGACTAGCACATGCGGGGTGCAGTTAAGAACTGTCAGTGCTGTGGGATCTTTTTACATTGTAGTAGAATGTTAACACACTAGAATGAATTACTTTACAAGAAGATTTTCTTGATAGTGCAAATCTATTTCATCTTGAAAAATGTGCATTTTCAAGAAATGTAGGTGGAAGTAAAGCAGGATTTAAACTCTGTCGGGAGTTTGACTACACAGCAGTCTGAATATCAGACAGAAGTTTGAGCAAGCAAAATGTGTCATTTCACAAGCAAAAGGGGAGTCGTTGTGACACCTTAGAGACGAACAAATTTTTTTGGGCATAAGCTTTCGTGGGCTACAGCCCACTTCACCAGATGCATAGAATGGAACATAGAAGAAGAAGATATATATTTTCTCTCTCTCTCTCTCTCTCTCTCACACACACACACACACACACACACACACACACACACACACACACACACACGAAATTGCCATACAAACTGTAAGAGGCTAATTAATTAAGATGAACTATTATCAGCAGGTGAAAAAAACTTTTGTAGTGATAATCAAGATGGTCCATTTAGACAGTTGACAAGAAGGTGTGAGGATACTAAACATAGGGAAATAGATTCAATATGTGTAATGACCCAGCCACTCCCAGTCTCTATTCAAACCCAAGTTAATGGTATCTAGTTTGCATATTAATTACCACTGAAACCTGTCTTCAATTTATGGCTTTTTTATTTACACTTTACTTTTGCTGCTGCAGTTTCTGTCTTTATTCACAATTCAAATTCAACAAAATACTCTTTCTTCATTGCTGAAGTTTGGTAACTCAGGTTTTTAAAAGCGTATTTCGTAGAATATGAAAGTGGGTTACAAGCTGCAGCAAAACCACTCCGCTGAGGTTGGTCATTGGATGTGGAAAATCATCCCATTCTGCAGCTATGACCAGTGCATTTGCAAAAGATGAAGAGCAGCAGAAAAGCATCAGAAGAGTTCTCTATATTGCTAAAAGCAGTGCTCACATACATACAATATCGCTTGATCAATCACACTCTGGAATTTTGTCAAGTGTGGTTGGCACTTAAGCCTGAAATCTCTGCTTAGCTTCCTTTGGCTATTCTGTTTATTCACTTCCCAGAGGTTTGGAGCAGCAGCAGAGTGCTGCAGAGCTTCCCTAGTCACCAACTCTTTGGCATTGTTTCAAAGAGCAGCACAGGGTATGAGAGGATGGAAACTTGAGAAACACTTGTAGACTTTTTTCAGAGTAGCAGCCGTGTTAGTCTGTATCCGCAAAAGAAAAGGAGGACTTGTGGCACCTTAGAGACTAACCAATTTATTTGAGCATAAGCTTTCGTGAGCTACAGCTCACTTCATCGGATGAAGTACTCCTTTTCTTTTTACTTGTAGACTTTGGAAAGCTGATGCACTCAAAGGTGACTTATCTGAGGAGCGTTCCTAAACAGTAGATTTTTCCCCAAGTAAAGTTTGGGAGCAAATGTTTTGTGCTACTGTAAACAAAGTAAAGCTAGTTTCAATTCTATTAAAAAGAAAAGGAGTACTTGTGGCACCTTAGAGACTAACCAATTTATTTGAGCATAAGCTTTCGTGAGTTACAGCTCACTTCATCGGATGCATCAAGTACTCCTTTTCTTTTTGCGAATACAGACTAACACGGCTGCTACTCTGAAACCTGTAATTTTATTATTTACTATTGTTAAAGGGACACCAACTTGAAATCCAGTCAGGTTTAAAAAATTATTTAAAAATGGTTTGGGTACTGTACCTGAGGTGTCCTGGCAATTTTTATCGTTTTACAGTCATGTTTTCCTGTTTTTAAAATGTTTCTCTTCTTTTGCTGTGTGGAAGATCCACTCAAAAAGTAGGACTAGATTATGAATTCTCTTAGATCTTGAAATCAGTAGGCTAATTTCAGTTTTGTCTTAAACCCTTCACTCTGGTTACAATGCATGCATTGGGTTTAATTTTAGCACAACTTTTCTAAATCACGGAAGAAGTTCAACAATCCTAATGAAGCTTTCCAGTAAATACAATGTACAGTGACAGAAAATAGCCTTCTTCTTGATACTTTTGGATTTTCATTCCATCAGGAGACATCAGTATTTAGTTCTCAGAGCAGTTGCATAGCATCTCTCACTTTTCATCACAAATGTTTACATAAACAGTTTGCATTACACGGTGAACATAGTGTGTGCTGCTTCACAAAGAGATAAAAGATTAGAACCATCCTTTCTAAGTCTTGAAATGCAAACTCATAATCAGTGTTTCTCAGATGTGGCCACCAGGGGCTTCTCCTACGGCCACAGCCTCCTGAGTGGTGATTGGGGGTGTGAGGAGGGGAACAGCGGCCCCTTCCCTGAGGCTGGGCCCTGCCCCCTCTGGAGCCACAAACGCTGGAGAAGCAGACAGCCCGGGATAAGTTTCCCATCTCCCTGGGGATGGTGGGGCTCAGGCTTCAGCTCTGGGGTGGTGGGTGGCAGGATGTGGCTGCGTGACAGCAGGCTCCAACCGTGGGGCTTCTGGCTCCAGGATTTGGCTGCGCAGTGGTGAGCTCCATCCCCCAACTGCAGGGCTTCGGGCTCCCTACCCCTCTCTTCGCCCCTGGCCGCTGCTGCCTCCCCAAGCCCCTCACCCATTCACGCCATCACCCCCGCTGCCTCCCTACTCACATCTCCATCCAAGGCTTAATTTGGTTCCTGGCTTGACAGGGCTGAGTAAGTCTGCTGTGAAAAGTGATATTTCTATGTTTGTTAATATCCCCTTTCACTGCCTCCCAGCTAGGTAACAAGTCTGCTTCTCTGAAAAGTGATATTAACAAATGTACAAATAACCCTTTTCACAGAGCAGACTTACTAGCCAGCAAGTCTTAAAAAAAAGAAAAAGAAACAACAATCAAAAAAGACAAGAATGCACAAAGCACCTTATTTGTGTTTCTATTCTGTTTAGGTCCAGTAAAGAATGGACACAACTGTACATTATTTTTATTATTCAGTCTCCAAAAAAAAGCAAACCCTACATAAATAAATTACTGTCATTTGGACATGTGTATGGACATATTTGTTTTTCCTAAAGTTAATTAAGTATTTTAGGAAAAAGTGACATAGCAGCCACCGACAACAGTTGGTGGCCAGACTCTGAGGCCACAAAAATTTGTTGTGAGAACCGCATAAATGAAGGATGAAACACACCATCTTGAGACCTTCAAACACGGTGCCATTTTCCATGCATTTCCAGTATAGATAACTCAGCAAAACAATTGAGTATCTGCACAGATTTAAAAAAGAATTTACTTCCATATATGTGCTCCTGCTGTGTTTTGATTTCTGTAAACATCCAACCATTGAGTTTCCCTCTCACAAATTGTCTTGGAAGGTAAATTTTAATCTCATATACTTGATGGTCTATTGGAAGTGGTATATTTCACATAAGATGGGACGCTGCTTGACACAGCAGCAGGAGAAGATTCCCACAGCCCTTTTCCACTGAGGCAGCTATGTGAGAGAGACAAGGATCTGATTATCCCCTTCACAACTGTGGAATTGACACAATTATTTGTAAAAAGAAAAGGAGTACTTGTGGCACCTCAGAAACTAACAAATTTATTTGAGCATAAGCTTTCATGAGCTACCGCTCACTTCATCAGATGCATTCAGTGGAAATACAGTGGGGAGATTTATATACACAGAGAACATGAAACAATGGGTGTTACCATATACACTGTAACGAGAATGATCAGGTAAGGTGAGCTATTACCAGCAAAGGGCGGGGGGGCAGAAAACCTTTTGTAGTGATAATCAAGGTGGGCCATTTCCAGCAGTTCACAAGAACATCTGAGGAACAGCGGGGGCGGGGGGGGGGGAATAAACATGGGGAAATAGTTTTACTTTGTGTAATGACCCATCCACTCCCAGTCTTTATTCAAGCCTAAGTTAATTGTATCCAGTTTGCAAATTAATTCCAATTCAGCAGTCTCTCGCTGGAGTCTGTTTTTGAAGATTTTATGTTGAAGAATTGCAACTTTTAGGTCTGTAATCGAGTGACCAAAGAGATGGAAGTGTTCTCCAACTGGTTTTTGAATGTTATAATTCTTTGACGTCTGATTTGTGTCCATTTCTTCTTTTACGTAGAGACTGTCCAGTATGACTAATATACATGGCAGAGGGGCATTGCTGGCACATAATGGCATAGATCACATTGGTAGATGTGCAGGTGAACGAGCCTCTGATAGTGTGGCTGATGTGATTAGCCTCTATGATGGTGTCCCCTGAATAGATATGTGGACACAGTTGGCAACGGGCTTTGTTGCAAGGATAGGTTCCTGGGTTAGTGGTTCTGTTATGTGGTGAATTGGAATTAATTTGCAAACTGGATACAATTAACTTAGGCTTGAATAAAGACTGTTCCTCCTCCTCCCCCCTCACCCCCCCACCCCCCGCTGTTCCTCAGATGTTCTTGTCAACTGCTGGAAATGGCCCACCTTGATTATCATTACAAAAGGTCCCCCCCCTCCCCCTGCTCTCCTGCTGGTAATAGCTCACCTTACCTGATCACTCTCCTTACAGTCTGTATGGTAACACCCATTGTTTCATGTTCTCTGTGTATATAAATCTCCCCACTGTATTTTCCACTGAATGCATCCGATGAAGTGAGCTGTAGTTCACGAAAGCTTATGTTTAAATAAATTTGTTAGTCTCTAAGGTGCTACAAGTCCTCCTTTTCTTTTTGTGAATACAGACTAACACGGCTGTTACTCTGAAACCTGTCATTATGCAAGGCACTGAATTTAGCCATATGGAGTGGAAATCTATCAACTTCATGAAAAAACTCGTACAGATACAGAAAGACATCATCTTCCTTTCCAAATGCAAACAGATGGACATCATACCAAAAGGACTGAAGGCAAAAAATCCATTACAATCTACATACCACACAGACTATGCTGACAGCTTGTGCCACACACTCTCAAAGAAACTGCGGAACCACCTGATCAACAACCTCTACAGCAAACAGGGAAAGATTAAGAATGAGCTCTCAAAACTGGATACTCTCATAAAAAAACAACCTTCCACACACACTTCCTCGTGGCTGGACTTTACAAAATCGAGACAAGCCATTTACATCACACGCTTTGCTTCTTTACAAAAGAAAAAGGACACTAAACTATCTAAACTACTACATGCCACAAGGGGCCACAACAGTGGTTCCCTTAACCCACCCAGCAATTTTGTTAATCTATCCAACTATACTCTTAGCCCAGCAGAAGAATCTGTCCTATCTCGGGGCCTCTCCTTTTGCCCCTCCACCCCCATGAACATGATACAGTTCTGTGGTGACCCAGAATCCTATTTTTGATGTCTCCAACTCAAGGAATATTTCCAACACACCTCTGAACAACATACTAACCCACAGAAACCTTCTTACCAAGACTACAAAAAGGAGGATTCTGGGTGAACTCCTCCTGAAGGTCGAAACAACGGACTGGACTTCTACATAGAGTGCTTCTGCCGACATGCACGGGCTGAAATTGTGGAAAAGCAGCATCGCTTGCCCCATAACCTCAGCCGTGCAGAACACAATGCCATCCACAGCCTCAGAAACAACTCTGACATCATAATCACAAAGGCTGACAAAGGAGGTGCTGTCGTCATCATGAATAGGTCAGAATATGAACAAGAGGCTGCTAGGCAGCTCTCCCAACACCACTGTCTACAAGCTATTACCCTCTGATCCCACTGAGCATAACCAAAAGAAACTGCAGCATTTGCTCAAGAAAAAGCACAAGAACAAATCCGCGCAGACACACCCCCTAGAACCCCGACCAGGGGTATTCTATCTGCTACCCAAGATCCATAAACCTGGAAATCCTGGACGCCCCATCATCTCAGGCATTGGCACCCTGACAGCAGGATTGTCTGGCTATGTAGACTCCCTCCTCAGGCCCTACGCTACCATCACTCCCAGCTGTCTTAGAGACACCACTGACTTCCTGAGGAAACTACAATCCATGGGTAATCTTCCTGAAAACACCATCCTAGCCACTATGGATGTCGAAGCCCTCTACACCAACATTCCACACAAAGATGGACTACAAGCCATCAGGAACACTATCCCCGATAATGTCATGGCAAACGTGGTGGCTGAACTTCGTGACTTTGTCCTCACCCATAACTATTTCACGTTTGCGGACAATGTATACCTTCAAATCAGCGGCACTGCTATGGGTACCCACATGGCCCCACAGTATGCCAACATTTTTATGGCTGACTTAGAACAACGCTTCCTCAGCTCTCGTCCCCTAATGCCCCTACTCTACTTGAGCTATATTGATGACATCTTCATCATCTGGACCCGTGGCAAAGAAGCCCTTGAGGAATTCCACCATGATTTCAACAATTTCCATCCCACCATCAACCTCAGCCTGGACCAGTCCACATGAGAGATCCACTTCCTGGACGCTACGATGCTAATAAGCGATGGTCACATAAACACCATCCTATTACTGGAAAGCTACTGACTGCTATTCCTACCTACATGCCTCCAGCTTTCATCCAGACCACACCACACGATCCATTGTCTACAGCCAAGCTCTACAATACAACCGCATTTGCTCCAACCCCTCAGACAGAGACAAACACCTACAAGATCTCTATCAAGCGTTCTTACAACTACAATACCCACCTGCTGAAGTGAAGAAACAGATGGACAGAGCCAGAAGAGTTCCCAGAAGTCACCTACTACAGGACAGGCCTAACAAAGAAAATAACAGAACGCCATCAGCCGTCACCTTCAGCCCCCAACTAAAACCTCTCCAATGCATCATCAAGGATCTACAACCTATCCTGAAGGACAATCCATCGCTCTCATAGATCTTGGGAGTTAGGCCAGTCCTTGCTTACAGACAGCCCCCCAACCTGAAGCAAATACTCACCAGCAACCACACACCACACAACAGAACCACTAACACAGGAACCTATCCTTGCAACAAAGCCTGTTGCCAACTGTGTCCACATATCTATTCAGGGGACACCATCACAGGGCCTAATCACATCAGCCACACTATCAGAGGCTCGTTCACCTGCACATCTACCAATGTGATCTATGCCATCATGTGCCAGCAATGCCCCTCTGCCATGTACATTGGCCAAACTGGACAGTCTCTACGTAAAAGAATAAATGGACACAAATCAGACGTCAAGAATTATAACATCCAAAAACCAGTTGGAGAACACTTCCATCTCTTTGGTCACTCGATTACAGACCTAAAAGTTGCAATTCTTCAACACAAAATCTTCAAAAACAGACTCCAATGAGAGACTGCTGAATTGGAATTAATTTGCAAACTGGATACAATTAACTTAGGCTTGAATAAAGACTGGGAGTGGATGGGTCATTACACAAAGTAAACTATTTCCCCATGTTTATTCCCTCCCCTCCCCCCGGCTGTTCCTCAGACGTTCTTGCCAACTGCTGGAAATGGCCCACCTTGATTATCACTACAAATGGTTTCCCCCTCTCTCCCTTCCACTCTCCTGCTGGTAATAACTCACCTTACCTGATCACTCTTGTTACATTCTGTATGGTAACACCCATTGTTTCATGTTCTCTGTGTGTATAAATCTCCCCACTGTATTTTCCACAGTATGCATCCGATGAAGTGAGCTGTAGCTCACGAAAGCTTATGCTCAAATAAATTTGTTAGTCTCTAACATGCCACAAGTCCTCCTTTTCTTTTTGCGGATACAGACTAACACGGCTGCTACTCTGAAACCTACAATTATTTGTATGAATGCAATAGCAGCCAGCCAAAAGGACTGATTCTCAGGCAGGGCCTCTGTGGCCTAGAGAGGAAAAGGTTTAACACCTCCTAAACATATCCTAAAATGCTACCTTCTTCAAGCACTCCTGTTGATTATAAGAATCAAATTCATTCAATCATGGAACAGAGCCAATAGCATGTGACTTATATGATCAGTGGTAACCAGCTAACACAGCTCAAATTTAGGTTGTTTCAAATATTTCAGAAGAGGAGGTGAACTTCTAGCTCAGTTTCAGAGAAGATTAATTACAAAATCAGTGGGTTGGTTTTACAACATTGAAGGGGGACAGTCAATTCTGAGGAAATAAAAATCCCTCTTCTGTCTGAAAATGTTCTTCCTACTTCTAATTTGTGTAACATCTTAAATAAATATTTTATCTGCTATTGTTATAAAAAACACAGTAAATATTTCAGTCTGTTCAGTTTGTTTATTTTGTGCCTCTGACAATGCTTTGCCATCTCTCTGCATAATCACTCAGTTTCCTGCTTTGTTTGTGGGAGCCTTTTTATACAGCAGAAGTGTGGGAAAACATTTTAAAATGGGCGGGGGGGGGGATTGATGTTTTTAAGTTGTAATATGTCTATAAAGGAGGAGGAATCCTTTAGCTTACATACATTGAACATATTAGTGCTAGGAACTTGTTTTGCTTATCTCTCCCCAGGGAACGATTAGTGTTGGAATAGATGCCACTGACCTCTTTGATCGTTATGATGAAGAATATGAAGATGTTCCAGGGAGCAGCTTTCCCCAGATTGAAATTAACAAAATGCACATATCCCAGTCCATTGAGGTAAAGTGAAATAAATACCAGTGCGAGTATAAAGAAGGTTCTGAGTTAATGAGGCATAACAGCACACAGCACCACAAAATGGAACACGGCTCGGGGGGAGGCGGGGGAGGTTCTCATCTTTATTTATGAAGGGAAGGGATGCAATTACCTGCTTTAGGGGAGTGGGGCGTGGAGATTCAGTTACAGTGGGATCATGTGTTGACACGATCTCATACATTTTTTAGGACACAAATGCCGGAATTTTGGCTCCAGTTTGCGTGCTACAAAGGCTCTGCCTCCCCTGCTAGCAAGTTTCCTTGGCTCGAACAGGCTGGCTGCTGGGCTAAGCCTTGATTTCTCAAACACATTTTCAAAGCGATGTTTAAAATGTAAACACAAATTTCAGGGACAAACACTGGCCTTTGTATTTAAGAATGTGCTCCAGTGTGGGTCCCATCCCCCACCTTCCCAGGAGTCTCACTACCTTGTTACCTGAAACTGGATTTATAGAGTTGGTTGATTTGCCTGGCAGTTCCTGAAGGCATCAGAACCCAAATCCAAAGCAACAGGTTGCACTTCAATAAGCATGAATGGTCAAAGACTTCTGTTTCACTTCTGACCCGAGTAAAAAGGACACTGGGGCATTCATAGAATCATAGAATATCAGGGTTGGAAGGGACCTCAGGAGGTCATCTAGTCCAACCCCCTGCTCAAAGCAGGACCTAATCCCCAACTAAATCATCCCAGCCAGGGCTTTGTCAAGCCTGATCTTAAAAACCTCTAATAAAGGAGATTCCACCACCTCCCTAGGTAACCCATTCCAGTGCTTCACCACCCTCCTAGTGAAAAAGTTTTTCCTAGTATCCAACCTAAACCTCCCCCACTGCAACTTGAGACCATTACTCCTCGTTCTGTCCTCTGCTACCACTGAGAACAGTCTAGATCCATCCTCTTTGGAACCCCCTTTCAGGTAGTTGAAAGCAGCTATCAAATCCCCCCTCATTCTTCTCTTCCGCAGACTAAACAAGCCCAGTTCCCTCAGCCTCTCCTCATAAGTCATGTGTTCCAGTCCCCTAATCATTTTTGTTGCCTTCCGCTGGATGTTTTCCAATTTTTCCACATCCTTCTTGTAGTGTGGGGCTCAAAACTGGACACGGTACTCCAGATGAGGCCTCACCAATGTCGAATAGAGGGGAACGATCACGTCCCTCGATCTGCTGGCAATGCCCCTACTTATATATTCCAAAATGCCATTGGCCTTCTTGGCAACAAGGGCACACTGTTGACTCATATCCAGCTTCTCGTCCACTGTAACCCCTAGGTCCTTTTCTGCAGAACTGCTGCCTAGCCATTCGGTCCCTAGTCTGTAGCGGTGCATGGGATTCTTCCGTCCTAAGTGCAGGACTCTGCACTTGTCTTTGTTGAACCTCATCACATTCCTTTTGGCCCAGTCCTCTAATTTGTCTAGGTCCCTCTGTATCCTATCCCTACCCTCCATCGTATCTACCACTCCTCCCAGTTTAATGTCATCTGCAAACTTGCTGAGGGTGCAATCCACTCCATCCTCCAGATCATTTATGAAGATATTGAACAAAACCGGCCCAAAGACCAACCCTTGGGGTACTCCACTTGATACCGGCTGCCAACTAGACAGGGAGCCATTGAGCCCGAGAATCTAGCTGTCATGGAGTGTGGGGGAGTCCAGGCCCTGCACCCCTCTTCCTGGGATTCACTGAGACTCTCAGCCAGCCAGTAAAACAGAAGGTTTATTGAACAATAGGAACACAGTCTCAAACAGAGCTTGTGGGTACAACCAGGACCCCTCAGTCAAGTCCTTCTGGGGGAGCAGGGAGCTTAGACCCCAGCCCTGGGGTTCCCTGCGTTCCACCACCCAGCACCAAAACTGAAACTAAACAACACCCCCCCCCCCCCAGCAGGCTCCCTCCTGCAGCCTCTGTCCACATTCCTGGGCAGAGGTGTTACCTCCCCCTCCTGGCTCAGGTGACAGGCTCTCAAGTCTCCCATTGAAACTCCCCTGCCACATTCCCAGGTCAACACTCCCCCCTCCCTGCTGCGTCACACTAGCCAAGTTTCTATCCACCTTATAGTCCATTCATCCACCCCATTTTGGTCAGTACTGACCAATAGGAAGAGTGCCACATGCTGAATTATCATGATTACTTGCTGCTTCACTCTGATGCTCCTTAAAGGTCTCCCACTGAGGTATTAATCCAGTGTGACCCTGTATGACTTGTGAGATCTGACAGGATCACAGTGCAAGGTGTAGGGTTGTAAGTATGTTTGCATAAATGTGCAAATAATGTTGTTTTGTGCTGTAAGAGTGCCACTTATCTGTATGCTGCACTCTTGTTTTGTAAAGTTTGACTATAGAACTTAGTCTGGTGGCTACACACAGTTCAAATACCCAGGAACAGGAATTGAGAGAAAGGTAACACTGTTTCAATAATTACATGTCCCTGTATGCTTACAAACTCTCCAATCTCCAATCATGTGCAGTTTTGGCTATGTCCTTGCAATGCGTTCATTAGGTTTTTGTAATTGAGGTTGCTAATAACTCAGATTAATCCACTCACAATAAATTTATTTTCCAGGCTCCACTGACTGCCACAGACACAGCGATACTCTCCGGTAGCCTCTCCACCCAGAATGGGAATGGAGGTGGATCAATTAACCTTGCTCTTAGACGGGTCACATCCCCCAAGGGATGGGGAGAGGTAGGAGCATTAACTGTGTTGTTTTTTCTTCCCACCAGCCTATTTCTAGCCAGTTGTATGAGTTCTTTATCCCCATTTATGCAGTAAGTTGTAAACCAAAATGAAGAAACTGTGCTGGAGTTTGAGAAATCTTGGTTGACTAGTTATTCAGAGCACTGGATGCTACTTGCCTGAGACCACAGACCGGGTTTTTGTTGCTCACATAAAGCTATAGGGAAAACCAACTTGACTCCAGTCAAGTGTGATATAAATAGCTGCAAGCCCCATGTTGTCAGTTACCGGCTCTCTCTCTATGAGAACAGAAGTTAAGTATTACTGAAGAAAGTGGCTTTGATATGAGGCATCTCTCAGCAGAGGGTGTGGTGGCAGCAGGTTCAGCTGAAGATGGCTGCATTCCTTTCTGATCTTTCAGGGCATCTACGTGGCTTGGTTACATCCACTAGGTCAGTTTGATTAGCAGGGTCTGATTTGTTTAGTCAAGAAAATTGTTTAAACCTGCTTATCAAAGGTGAATGCACTCTCACAGAAAAATGATAAAAGACCAAACCACTATATCACTCTGGGGTGAACACTTTTCGCAAAATGATCACTCCATATCTGTCCTTTCAGTCTTCATCCTCAATGGAAACCTGTATGATACCTTCAAAAGAGGAGTCTGGTAGCTTAAATTCATATTTTGTTGGATACTAAAAATCATGGTCTTAATAAAAAGACACTGGATTTATGGATTCTTACAACAATCTGTAACCCACTAGTCCCCTTTTTTTGTCCTATGACTGTGGGGGTATTGGCCACTTCACCTTAAATGGTCCTTTAGAATATGTCTTTATTACTTACGCTAAACAATCTGTCACAGAAAGGTTGAGGGATTTTAGTTTATTTCATCTTCCAGCTTTACAAATTCCCACCTTGTACAAAATCCAAGACTCCTTCCTGTTGCATGTTCCAAGAGCTATGAGACATCAAGATCCAATACTCAGTGACCTTACTCCTCTTTCCTTTTCAGAAGGTGAGGAAGACAAACTGAGACAAATCCAGTACCTTAAATGTGTTTAAAATTAGGGTAACAGACTCCAGCTTGTGATACTTCACAGTCCTAGAAAATCTGTGATAAGCAGTACACATAGGAATCCAAAAGCAATAGCTATAGTGCTCAGTATGACATAAGGGTCCAGTTGTATAGATGGCATCTTTTCAGTCACATGCAGTTCCTCCTCCCATCTATCTCCATTTCCCTTGGGATTTATTTGGAAAGTGAGTTTGTACTTGACAGAGTTTGTCTCTGGTCACTGAACTCTGAATCTGATGGAAAACAAATGACCTGTAAATAAACATATAATAAACCTACTTAAGAGAACAAGGACTCAAGGAACAAGAACTGATTCTGGAATTTCTTCCTATTGAAAGGTAGCCAGTTTAACAACTGTTTCTGCTGATGAGACTGAACAGTGCCAAATTAACATTGAATTGCAGCCTTGAAAGTCACCCAGACTAGTAAATGAAACAGCGAGAGCATTCTACAGACTGCAATACTGTGCTGTAACAGATGTGCTGACAGGGTTTAACGTGAGACTCCTGAGGACTCCCTCCAGTCACATGTGAGATCTATAAACAATGCAGTGGAACAAAATGCAAATACAAAGAAATAAGCATTGAAGCCAAGGACTTGCATCTTCAGAGGGCAGCAGCCGGTTCTTGGATGGCATCACCTATTTCAGGGAATCCTCCTGCTTCTAGCCCCTCTTCACAAGTTTGGGAATGAGGTCCTTTGGCTGACCACAGAGGTAAAAACAAAGTTGGAATGAAAGCTAGTGACAATAGATAACCCCTTTAAAGAAGGAGCTAGTAGCTGGGGGTTCTGCAATGGAGTGTAACCTCTTGTAGTGAACTCTTCCCTGTACTAGCACTGAGGATGTTGGTGTGTGAGTGGAACTCAGCGGTAGGTCTCCCTTCTCTGAGATGGTGCCTCCATCAGGTTGCTCCCAAACCATCTTCGCTTTCAAAGAGGCTCTTGAGCCGCTTCTGTGTACATTGCAGGGCCTGTGTTCCTGCTTTGAGATCTGGCTTGGAAAGTATGGTTTGATGGTTTTTAACACCGTTTGTTTTCCTCCCTTTTTCTTGTCCCTGCAGCTCCTCTTCTAGCTGGTGGTGGCAATGTTGGCACTGGTTCTTAGTTCCACTCGCTTAGGCGATGTCTACATAGCTCCTGGCAGCAAGTCTCCCAGCCTGGGGTGATTGGCTTGGCTTGCAGGGCTTGCACTAGGGTTCAAAAAATAGCTATGTAGAGAGTGCTTTGAAGCTGTGGCTTAGGCTCTGAGAGGGTGGGCTTCAAAGCACTGTCTACACAACTATTTTTTGAGCCCTAGTGCAAACCCAAGCCTGTCACCCCAGGCTGGGAGGCCTGTCATTCTTATCCAGGGAGTGCCACCTGGCAGAAAACCTAGATTCAAGTAAGCTGGGGGAGTGAATAGCTGTTTCTAAACTGTCACCAGCAGAACACCATTCGTTTAGAGATGCAGCCAGCTTCTTCTCTTGAGTGCCCAGCCAGCCTTCACGAGTCGCTATAGGAAGCACTGTGTTCTCAGGATGTTGAACTGCAAAGTGAGACCTAGATTCATAAGCAGTGTCATGGAGTTTGCTAAAGACTCTCTTAGGAACAAAAGCAAATGTGTCCTGGAATTGGAGTTCCTCAAAACTAAAATGCTAATTCCAAATGCAGGTTTGTGTGGTGGAAGTTAATGGACTGGCAGGTTGGGAGTCTGTGAGGATTTCTGTAACACAAGGCACTGCATGTATGTGCCCAAATGCAAGCTCTACTGTGTTCACAGTATGGAGTAATGTATTAAGCATGGAACTGGGAGACAGGACTTCTGAGCTGCTATCATGGCTCTGCGACTTACTTGCTGTGCAGCCACGGGCAATTCACTTTCCCCCCTTGGTGTATGAGTCCCTGCTTGCACTACTGGAACAATGCCTGCCTAGCTACCTCCTGGTGTGTGTCAGGATTGATTTAGTTTGTACAGCTCTCAGATTGTGAAGCACTAGCTATGAATAATAATGTACACTTACTTCTCCTCCATTTGGGCGCAGGGAGAAGGAAAGCTGGAGGGGCAAAGCTATACCAAGCTCAATGTAACGCTGGCTTGACCAGTTTGGGTGAATCCGTGCATATATATTGTTGTGAGTTTCAATGGCCATTAATTTGGAATGCCACCCATGGCCTCTGGAAGATGCGCAGTGTACATTCGAAGTCACAAACCCTAGGATTGGGTTGGCTGGCTTCAGATGGCTTAAAGTCTACGTTTGTTTATTTAAGATGAAGTGTACATCAGGACACTGGACCATTACCTTTAATGACACAAAAAGTTCCCAGTTTCTTAGTACCTTTCAGTGCAAATTGTGCCCATGTGATCTAGCTTGTAGCAATAACATTTAATGACCCAAAGTGGTTCAAAAGGAAAGACCTAAGAAATATTTAATCCAGGCTACAAGATCACTGTCCTGTCTCTGAAATACCAGCTTCCTCTAGAATCCAAGGATCCATATGTTGTTTTTCAGCATTTTGTCATATACTAATCCTATAATGCAGCATTAGAGACAATGGTGTTGTGACTGGGGTCCCAATGGGGACCAGCTATGATTCCTCAATTAGGGTGAACTGCAAAGAACGGGGCAGACAATCCCCATAAAGCTGGTGGATATTCCAATACTTAGATTTACCAAGCTAGCATAAAACAGCTTCTTTATTACCTTACTGGTTACTCAGAAGTCTAAACAACACAGTTCCCTTAAAGACAGGTTTCAGAGTAGCAGCCGTGTTAGTCTGTATTCACAAAAAGAAAAGGAGTACTTGTGGCACCTTAGAGACTAACAAATTTATTTGAGCATAAGCTCCTGAATGCATCCGATGAAGTGAGCTGTAGCTCACAAAAGCTTATGCTCAAATAAATTTGTTAGTTCCCTTAAAGTGATCCAGCCTCAAGTTTCCATCCAGATACCTAAATCAAATATTCCTGAATATCTTATTTCATCATATAAAAGAAAAGGTTCAAACAAGACAGAGAGTATGGTTAAAAGATCAATACGTACAGACGTGAGTTCAGTTCATTGAGGTTTAGATTCATAGCAGAGATGGTGAGCTTTGTTGTTGCTAAGAGTTCCTTTAGAATTCAGTTCAGAGGTTATACTCCAGTGTTCAAATATCATATTCAGGGTGTACCAGCATAACTGGGACCTCAATCTTGCGACTCAAACTTCCCCTGATGAAGCTTAAGCAGTTCTGAGACAACAGAATCAGGATCCAATGATCTTTTATACAATTTCATGTCCTCTTTGACAAGTTGGGAGTTCCTCCGGGAACAAAAGGTAATTAGGATGACTTTTGAAGGAGGTCCATCGCTGGTACTTAGCTAAAGAATTAACATAAGGCAATTTGCTTGTTCTTCCACCATTCACAGTACATTTCAAAGAAAGATGAATACTGAGATATCCCAAGTTTACAATTAATTTAAATGCTAGGATGTTCTTTTGATCTCTGAACTATACATACAGCATAGACAGGGACTGTTGATTACATTGTCGACCCTATTCACACATATGTAAATACACAAACATTATCCCTCCACGTGTCTTTTGAGGGTTATTTATTTTGCAGGATGTTTAACCCTTCTGGTCATGCGTCACAGGTGCTAAGAACTGTAAGGAGGTGTCTCTCTGAGAACCTCCAGATCAGACAGTGGCATGGGGGTAGGAATAGGATGTGGAGTCTTCCAGCTCTCTATCACCCATTCCAATCTGACCTGGGTTGTAGTGATCACCATCTACCTGCTGTTCAGTGGACTCAATGAGTTGGAGGTCTCAGTTACAGGAATATGAAAATTCCTTCCTTGCATATTTTCAAGATATGAAAATATCTTGAACCTGTAAACATCAAAATTTAAAAACGGAAGGAGGCCTCTCAAGGCCAAACGATTGCTTGTTCTCGTGTTGTTTCTGTAGTGATTGGAGCAGGCAGTGTTCTGATTATAATACTCTGACTGTATAATTGGCAGGGTTTTTTTGCTATCGTCATTGAGAGTATACAAATTGAGACCTTTTGTGTTCCTGAGCATAACACTAATAGAAAAGACAGATTGCTAAAGTGAACAGACATGAATGATTTGTGCTATGTTGAGGTATTTAATGTGCCTATAGCGTAAGGCAATGTTAAATAGAATAGACAGTACTGTGCAACTACTGGGAAAGATGTTCCCTTCTAACTGTTTTGTCTCTTATATTTAAACAGTTAGAGTTTGGAGCTGGAGACCTTCAGGGACCTCTGTTTGGTCTGAAGATATTTCGTAATCTTACACCAAGATGGTAAATATAAGAAACAGCTACTACTCTATAGCCCTGTTCATGAATGTTCCAGACTGAAATGCCCTTTCATATTCACTTTGGATTTGTTTATTACATAGAACATGGCAGTCCAATTTAAACCTTACAGAGGACTTTCATATGAGAGAAAATGCTTAGATTTTATTTTATTTTGTTGTTGGTACCATGCATTTTAACTGTACTCTGCAGGTTTTAGCAAGGATTGCGTCCTTTCCCATCTTTGGTCTATATTTGCTCTTGTAAGGAGGTCACACTGCCGGTTTTATGTCCTCACAGTCAATTCTATGACAGTTTGTGATCTCCTAAACACAAGAGTCTGACTTTGGTCCAGAGTCAAGTGTTTGAAGAAACCAGACTGGGAGGAAACTCCTAGACAGTGTTATCTTTAGTCATAGCGGGGGAAAAAAAACCCACACACACACACACGAACCAGAGGGAGCAGCTGGTTGCTCTATGTCAAAACTTCTTTTTCTCCACTTCACCATCCAAGCTCTTAATTTCCTTGAGTGCAGTATTTCTGTTACAGTTAATTTCATGGCAAAAAACAGGAGTTGATCCCGGTTTTAATGGAGGGAGCGAACGGATGCTTTTTCACAACTTTTATTATTCTTTTATGACAGTGGTTATTGCTTTAGGGATTGAGTACTGTGGAGATGGTTGCTGTTCAGTTCTTCTATTTCATCCGGCGTGTGAAGCTTTGCGTACCCAGCTTCAGCTTTATTGAGATGTTGTAACCAGAAGGAGGCACATTTTTCACTTTTTGAAACAACTTTCAAAGGCAACTTCTTCATTTCTTCTTTTGAGTGATCAGCAGGATTGTGTAGCTCAGTAGAAAACAGCCACTTCTCAGGCAGGATTTGTAAGGGAGCAGTCAGTTCTGAGAGCATAATTTTAAAAGTTTGAATTAAATTCCTCGTTTCCTTTTGTTTAAAGAGAACAACCCAGAAATAAATGAGAGCATGACAAAGCATGTGTCTGTGACTGTCTCACATCTGATCCACTGTGTTCAGTGTTGTCACCAGTAGGAGTGTTTGGAGGCAGCAGTTTGCTTATTTTCAAAGTGAACCCAAAGCCTGTGACTCAGTTCCCCTTTTCCACCTGGGAGAAGGGGTAGTAGCTCAATTTGGGATACTTGAGAGAACTAGGGAAGGGTGGTTTGTTTTTTTTCCGTTTGGAGGGTAAAGGAAGCAGGCTGGTATTGGCATGTACAAGTGACACAGGCTCCCAAGAAGGGAACAAGGCTAGTGTAACTAAGCCTCCTCTTAATTATCTGAAAGGGGAGGAAGGGGGAAAGTAGAACTGCTAGACACCTGGGTTTTTCAGAGGATGAACTTGAAGGTCAGATAGGTTAGGAAATAGAGGCTGCTTTGTGGGATATCATTAAGCTGTAAATTACAGGAATGGCTTTCTATGAAGTGGGGAGAAGAGGGAGCAAAGCTCAGGAGATCTCTTTGTCACAAGCCTTATGATGCTGTGCAGAAATAATGCTCAGTGACATTCTCCAGACTCCTGGCCTCTGCATCCAGGGCTCTTCTGGGACTCACATGTGCAGGAGAGGTTCTGACATTAAGAAAGGAGATTAGAGAAGTAATGCACGGTTTGCCCTTTGCCAGGTGGTGATTTGCAAATGACCAGAACCATCCTTTTGTGCAGAAAAGTACAAGCTAGATGCTGACTGCATTTTTGCATTAGAGCCTCTTTCTCATTGGTGACAGTGCTGTCTCCTTCCCTTTGAGCCCTTCTGGTTTTCAGACATCCCATTCTCAGAGCCCAGATTGTGACGTGGGCCCCTCGAGAGCGTACTGCTGCTGCCTCTCACCCTGGTGGTGGGGAGCTGCTGGGCAGCAATAGGAGGCCTCCATAGCAGGTGGTGGTGCTGTTTCCACAGAACTGAGTCCATACTTGTTGCGCAGTAAGCATGAGGCAAGCCTCCTTGCCAGTGTTTGCACTCCTGTTGGGCTGGCCCTAATGTTATCACATGATTGACTGAATTGGGGGCTTACAGTGCTGCCAGTGTCTAATGTATGAACTGATTGCAGCTGATATTGGAGCTGAAGGATAGCGAGTGTCTCTTGAGAGTCCTGCATGCCAAAGCTCCTGGGTGACAGGAGAGTCTCTGTTCTTTTTAGAGAGTCTGTTCTTGCTGCTGCTGATGCTCTCCTTATTTCTTGCAGCTTCATCACCACAAACTGTGCTCTTCAGTTTTCGTCCCGTGGAATCCGACCAGGCCTCACGACTGTCCTGGCACGGAACCTAGATAAGAACACAATGGGCTATTTACAGTGGCGATGGGGCATCCAGTCAGCCATGAATACGAGTATTGTCCGGGATACCAAAACCAGTCATTTCACAGTGGCCTTGCAGGTAAGACTTGGAGGGTTGTTCGTAATGGAGAGCAAGCTCCTTCTTGATATTTGAGCTGCCTCTTATAGTGCCCATTGGAAGGTAGCTTGCCCCTTTTCCATTATAACCTCTGTCAGTAATTTATGTAATTAGCACCTGTCTGAATTTAGTTAGTGTGATGGGTTTGTGGATTAGCCCTTCACTTTGCAGCCCCCTGCCCAGAACAGATGGCTAGTATTGTGGTAGTGAGCTGGAGGACACAGCTCATAATGTTCATGTGCTGGAGATATGGAGAGCAATGTGTCAGGCTTCAGTTCCTTGGGCTGGGAGACTGTTTCATTTCTTGGAGCATAGTTTGTGCTACTTTACTCAGTCCCTTCAGCTGGCTTATGGACATAGCAGTGTTGCCACTGATTTCCATGAAGTTAGTGTTCCTTCCTCCTCCTGGGGGGGCGAGAGAGAAGCAGGAGCAAAAGAGCTTAAAGGGAAGTTCTCAGGTTGGTGCACCCTAAAATTTGTGTCTCTGCTCAAAACAATTTTTCCAACTCCCTTTTTGCAGAATGCATTGAAAAGCAGCTGTTTGCTCTGAATTCCAGCAGCAGATTCTGCCGCTGCACTCTTACTCCTGAATGACACGTTGACAGTCTATGTGATTTCTGCTCAGCAGAACACGTAACCTTCCCCTCAGCATTCCAATGTTTCCAGGAGACACTTGAGAACAGCCTTGATTCTGCCTCTTCTGTGGAAAGCGACACTAATCTTCCTGCCATATGGAGATACTTGCCATTCCTGAATGTACCCGCAAAGTGCTCTGAGCACTGCAATGAGTGCATCCACCCACCCTGTCTGCATGCGTGCGCTTTCCCAGAGTCTTGGCATGAACACTCAACCTGCTGCTCTGATGTGATCACACTAATATAAAGACTTACGGGTCTGGGTGGGGAGCAGGGTGTTTCATAATGGCCCCATTTGTCTGGGATCATATGGCAGGTATCAGTTTTGCTAACTAGTGGTGCCTGGAAATTTCCCAGGAACAGCAATGAAATGAGATCTTAAACCAGCTGACAGTGTCCCTTCAAGGCAGCACTTCTCCAACTGTTGTTCTGCAGATCACTTTGTAAGAGTCCCTCTCTTGTTCCAAAGCCCCGCTCAGCTTCGTTCTCAGTCCCAAGTAAAGGCTTCACAGGGCACAGTCTAAAATTCAGTGAGTGACACTGTGAGCACAGGTGGAGGGTTGTGACATGCAGGTGGTAGCTATTGGGGTGATGTCTACCCTGCAGAAGGGACTGGAAAGGACATCAGTGGAGTACTCAGCTGTGGCTGATACAGCTTGTCCATGAACTTATGCCTCTCTGGTGTTTCAGCTCGGAATCCCCCACTCCTTCATGATGATCAGTTACCAGCATAAGTTTCAGGATGAGGATCAAACCCGAGTTAAAGGTTCCCTCAAGTGAGTATAAGTGGGAATGTTCCTGTGGGGCTTGCATCAGAGCATCTGGCAAGGAAACCCAGTTACTGCTGCTGTACCTCTGTGTAGTTTGTGCTCTGATGCCTGTGTATTTCTTGGTGGAAGAGCTGCTTCCCTTGATTTTTAATTCTCTCTGTTAATGTGACTAAATGAAGGGTCACAGTCTTGGGGCTAAGATGAGTCTTTGTCCTCTTCAGCTGGGGAGATTGTACCTGTATTATTTTGATATCTGTGTATCATCACCAACAAAGCCTTGCCAGTTTGTTACTGTACTAACTGAAAAGGGCCTCCTCCATTTAGGTCCTGTATTTACATAGTTAATCACTCACTAACGAACAGCCCCTAAACACGTCTTTTTCTTGTTCCATATTGTTTCCTGTTTTAATTTGCTGCTATTTCTTCAACGAGTCTGCCTGTGGCAGCTCCACTTCAGGATGGGCATGCTCCTGTGTGCTCCTCGTGGAAGACTGTCACCAGCAGAGTTTGCGCCTGCACCCTAGGTATCCTGGTGCTCCAATGTAAGGGCATAGTGTGGGGGTATGGCCCTGCTGGCACTTCAGTTCTCTCTCAACTACCTGCAGCTTGAGACAGAGCATTGCTGTGTTGGCTATAGTTGGCAACATGGCATGCTGCATGTCTTTTACTTTTTCTTCTTAGTGATTTTCTTTATATATTTTCCCGTTGTTTAGCACACTTTAGCATCCCCCTGTTTCATTTGCCCGATCTGCGTATTTTTTTTCTTCTTGGGCCACAATCCATGGCCTCGAGTAATGGGTTATGTTCAAGACCCCTGGCTTCAAACCCTGCCAGACCTGCCATAGGTCTCTTCCCTGCAGTGACAGACATTCAGGTGCGTCAACTGCCTGGGAAAAACTCACATCCCATCGAAATGTAAGATCTACTCAGGATTTAAAAGCAAGTCTAAAATACTGAAGGAGAACAGACTAAAACTCGTGTTGATGGAGTGTTTTCCGAGACCTGGAAGGTCTGAGTCACGCCCAATACGTCAGATTTGGTTGCGCAGAGAGCTCTGGCCACCATCACTGCTGTGGCAGGAAGCAAAGACTCTGGGGCCCCTTTAGAACCATTCTGACCCTAAAAAAGGAGATATCCCATTCTGGAGAATGGTTTAAGAGAAGAGAAAAGTCACCTCTGGGTCCAGGCCTCAGGAGACCTCACATCCCAACACAGGTACTGCCGAGGCTCTTTCTCGACACTCAAACCCCTTCTCCCCGCCCCCAACCAAGATCCTGGCACTGGCTAAAAAGACAACACTGCGTACTGAGAAACTGTGAGGTAAACAACCTCAAGTGGCATCGGCATTGGCACTGGACTCGGTGCCTTTGAAACACAAGGACTCTAAGGACAAGCTGAAATCATGGTTGGTACCTGCCAGCCAGCCAGCCAAGAAGGGTGCATGGATTGCTCTTACCACCTGACTTGTGGGGGCCCCTGTCCAGAGTCCCTGGTACCATACTGGCTTCTGTTCCATGAGGACTGGGAGGCATCTGAGTCACCATTGCTGAGGGGTCCCCAGAGAGACGCTCTGCCAGTGCTGACTTACCTCCCGGAATCTACTTAACCTCTGGTCCTGCCATTGACATTGGTGACTCGTCCTCCAGTACCATCATGGTCACCAGCCACACACAAACTCTGAGGCTACTGAGAAGGATTTCCAGCCAGTACTGAGACATCCTCTGGTATCATCTAACCAGCCAAACAAGTCTTGGTCTCCAGTATTGATGCCATTATTGGGCCTCTCTGGCCTCCAGCACTGGCACCGGTGGATACGGCGATGACACCTCATCTGATTCCAAGGTGTCCATACAAGGCTCCTCTACTTTCCTGTTCCAGACTCCCTCCCTTGAGGTGCACCCCGAGGAATAAGTTCCAACCGGAGAGATACCTGGCAACCCTGGGATTCTGCCCCCTCCCTTACACTGCACCACAGTGGGGTTATTGGAATCTGTGGGCCCCTGATGGTGACCAGGTATACTGGGTCCCATATTGTAAGAGGGCATGTGAGGATCAACAACCGCCACCCTGGTTCTTGCTCCACAGGAGGATCTCTCAGAGGACCAAGAGCCAGAAGAGAAAGAAGAGAGATTACCTTCCCACAAATTTTCCTTCTCACCAGATGACACTACTGTGCCTCCTTGCCATTTTATGCTGAATATTTATGATTTCAAGGCCTTTCAAGATCTTCTGAAATGGATACCTTCCAAGAGACTTTACAAATTCCACTGGAGGAGATGAAGGATCCCCAGAATTCCCTGTTGGACATCCTCCATTTGTCTGCTTAGGGCAAAATCACCTTGCCCATCAATTTAATTGATGCATAGATTCAAAGGCCAGAAGGGAGGGACCACTGTGATCATTTAGTCTGACCTGTATAATGCAGACCATAGAACTTCCCCCAAATTATTTGTAAAGCAGATTTTTTAGAAAAACATCCAATTTTGATTTTAAAATGGTCAGTGATGGAGAATCCACCACGACCCTTGGTAAATTGTTCCAATGGTTAAATTGCTTTCGCTGTCAAAAATGTACACCTTATTTAAGTCTGAATTTGCCTAGCTTCAGCTTCCAGCCATTGGATTGTGTTAGACATTTCTCTGTTAGACTGAAGAGTCCATTATTAAATATTTGTTCCCTATGTAGATGCTTATAGACTGTAATTAAGTCACCATTTAACTTTTTCTTTGTTGGACTCAAAGAACTCAGTCTAGATAGTTTATCGCTACACTGCATGTTTCTTATCCTTAATCACTCTTGTGGCTCTTCTCTGAACCTGCTCCAATTTAACATCCAATTTAACACATGGAATTGTGGGCCCCAGAACTGGACACAGTTTTCCAGTAGTTGCATCAGTGCCAAAAGCAGAGTAAAATAATCTCTCTCTTCCTACACAAGATTCCTGTTTCTATATCCCAGGATCAAATTAGCTCTTTTGGCCACTGCAACACATTGGGACCTCATGTCCAGCTAATTGTCCACCACGACTCCTTCAGTCTGTAAATAGGGCCTACATTCTTTGTTCCTAAATGTACATATTTATATTTAGATGTATTAAAACACATTGTTTGCTTGCACCTAGTTTACCAAGCGATCCAGATTGCTCTGAGTCAGTGACCTGTCCTCTTCACTATTTACCACTCCCCCAATTTTTGTGCCATCTGCAAACTTTATCAGTGATGGTTTTATATTTTCTTTCAGGTCATTGATAAAAATGTTAAATAGCACAGGACAAGAACCAATCCCTGCGGGATCCCACTGGAAACACACTAACTTGATGATGATTCCCCATTTACAGTTATATTTTGAGACCTATAAGTTAGCCAGTTTTTAATCCATTTAATGTGTGCCATGTTAATTTTATATTATACTAGCTTTTTGATCAACATGTGAGATACCAAATCAATGTCTGTTTGCTGGCCGCAGCCTTTATGGCTCAGCAAATTCCAGCTACCATGCTACCTAAGTGTAAACAGACTGACAAAAATATTATATACCACCCAGAGGCTTGGAGTATATTTTTTTTCTTCCACCCTACACCCAGCTCCCTTGTTGTCAAGGCTGTTAATGAATGCATTTGTCAGGTGGGTATTCAGTGACTCCCCAGCTAAGTCACACACAGTCTGTGTGTGAAACCAACAAATCCCTTCTGGGGTACACAGTCCAAAAATGGCCTCAATTTCCTGCAGCCCTCCCTGGGCTCAGCCTTTAATAGTCCAACAGGGCCCATCGTCGTACCCTCTCCGTTGGCGTCAACCTGCAGCCCTCCCAAGTCTTAGGCCCCTAATTAGTCCAACTGCAGCCTATCGCAGTACCCCCTCTGTTGGTGCATCTTCCTGTAGCCCTCCTGGACTCAGTCTTTAACCAGCCCAAGAGGGCCCATCACAGTACCCTTGCGTGGTCTGGCTAGGTTGCAAAATTCCTTATCTGGAATTGAGCAGCACCCCAAGGGCTTCTTCCCTGGGGAATCTTTGCCTCTATTTGAGTCCTCAGTGACCCCCAGCCTTCCTGCTAAGCCACCCCTCTTGGACTCAGTTCTCTGACCACAGCTCCCCGCTGAGTCAGTCCCAGTGTGGCCCCCTTCCCTGGGGTGCCAGAGTTCTAATTCCTTTCCTTAGGGCATAGCCACTTCCTCCAGTGGCTGGGGGGGTGCAGTCCCACCTACTGCTCCTTGTCCCGACCCAAGGACCCTTTAAGTATAGCAGCCTTGTGCTGCGTCCCTTTACTAATTACTAAAGTTAAGATTTTGTCACAGTTATTTTTAGTAAAAGTCAGGGATAGGTCACGGGCAATAGATAAAAATTCACAGAAGCCTGTGACCTCTGACCCTGACTTTTACTAAAAATAACTGTGACAAAATGGGGCTGATAGGGAATGAGAGTCGGAGTCCTGCTGCGGGAGGGGAGAGGAGGGGTCCAGCTCCCATGGCACCTGGGAGCTCCAGGACTGGCGGCCTGTAGTGGTGAGGGTGGCAGTTTGGTGGAAAGATCCAAAAGAGGTATGTGTGGGAGTTCCATTGTCACAGCCTTCTCCCACAAGGATCATCACCACAGTGCTTCCCTGTTGGGCTGGGGTGCACACTTCCAGGACTTCACAGCTCAGGACAAATGGACCAGCTGAGGAAATCCTTGTTACACTTGCCAGCCCTTCCTTACCCACATCTGGGGGAACCCAGTCATAATAATGCTGGCCAACAGAGCAGCTATGCATTCTATCATTTGGTAAGGAGGAGAAAGATCCTTTTGTTCGGAGTCAGAAAAACTGTGCAACTGGTGCATATCACACCACATAAAGATCTCAGTGGAAAACTTACTATAAGGAAAACCTACCTACAGAAGTGGAAATGTTTCCACTGATCTATACCTCCTCTTGAGTCTCATGTGATGCACATTCTCAATTATCTGCCAAATTTAAAAATCATGGAATTATTGCTGAGCTCGGTTAAGGTTCACCTTGCTGCCATCACAGCTTTTCACCCCCCTATTGAGTTTTCAGTTCTTCAGACACCTGATTGTGATGATGTTTATTAAGTGCCTGTTCAACATTTTTCCTCCTGTCAAAAAACCCACTCCACCATGGGATCTCAGTTTAGTCTTCAATGTGCAGAAGAAATCTCAGTTTGAACCTATGGGGAGCTGATCCCTCCTTCCTTTGTCCCTCAGCCAGGAAGGGTGTTGGGGAGATAGGAGCTCTGATGGTTGACCCACTGTATACGGTGTTCTGTCGTAACAAGGTGACACTACATCCACACCCTCGCTTTCTATCTAAAGTTTCTTCCCCCACTGGTGTTTCACCCCAAGCCTCACTCTTCAAGAGAAGAAATGAGCCACCATACATTGAATGTTAGAAGAGCTCACCTTTTACCGCGACAGAACTGACCCCCTTAGGGCTTCCCCAAGGCTTTTCAGCTCTGTCGTGGAATGAATAAAAGGACATCCATTCTCCACCCAAAGACTGTTGTAGGATGCTTCTTAAGCTGTTACGAAGCCTCGGTGGTTTGTCCCCCTCTTAAAAGGATAGTTTATTCCACTAGGGCTCAATCTCAGAGTGGCCCTACAGAAAAACATCCTGACTCAGATATCTGCAGGGCAGCCACCTGATCTTTGGTACATGTTTTTCCAGCACTATGCTCCTGTGCTTGCTTAAAGAGCTGATGTGGCTTTTGGTGACCCTGTTCTATGATCCATACTAAATCAGCCTCCTCAGCACGCTCCTCCCACACTCAGGATCTCCTGAAGTGAGACCCCTTAGGGACACTACTCAAAGAAGAGTGGGAGGTGACTGACTTGGTATGGTAACTGGAGTTCCTCAAGATGTGTCCCTCTGGGTGCTCCACTACCCCTGCCCCTTCCCATCTGCCTTGCAATCTTGCTAGACTTCCGTGGTTGAGAAGGAATTGGAGTGGAGGCAGTTCTTCCATCCCCTCTGTCCACCCATACACCCTTGCACCGGAGCACAAGGATATCTAGGGCGCAGACATGGACCCGTGTACTCTGCTGACGAAAATCTCTGATCACGCACATCTTGAAGAACTCTAGTTACTGCACAAGGTTGGTAACCTCTCCTTTGTGATACATGGTGAACTACAATAAACAGAATTGGATATTAAAAGTGAAACTGGAGACACTGCTCTTGTCTTATTGTTTTCTGGTTTTGTCATTCTAGGGCAGGTTTCTTTGGGACCATAGTGGAATATGGAGCAGAGAGGAAGATTTCCAGACACAGTATTTTGGGAGCCACTGTCAGTGTTGGTGTTCCACAGGGAGTGTCTCTGAAAATCAAGTCAGTTCAAGATTATAACTGTGATGTTGGTGGCTATGACTGTAACACACATTCATGTGTCTGATGCATTCAATTGGGGCACCCAAGCTAAGGTATTTTAGGCATACTGGCAACAGGAACCCAAAGACTGTGATGCATGTACATGCCATAATATGGAGCAGGTTGCAGCTGCTCTCACTTTTAATAGAGGGATGTGGCCCTCTAAGCCTACTTCTGTTGGAGGCTGAGCATTTCATCTGGCATTAGTGTGTAAGTATGTTAAAAATATCTGAGGGTGCATTCTAAAAATCAAGCTTAGCAAATTACTGTAAGTGGATAGATACTGAGGTGTTTTTTAAAATATCTTCAATTGCATTCCAGTTACCACAACTTTACACACAGGCAAAAATTCAGACCAACCTAGATTGTTAGAGTTAAGAATATATCAGTTTTCCCTAGGAGTTAACATGTTGCAGCTTTCAAAGAGGTACTAACAGAACACTGTGTTGATAGACTCTCATGCAAATTTTGATTTTGCCAGCAGAGGGCGTGACAACACTGCAGAACCTATCCAAAAACACTTAAGATCACAATCATAGAATATCAGGGTTGGAAGGGACCTCAGGAGGTCATCTAGCCCCACTCCCTGCTCAAAGCAGGACCAATCCCCAACTAAATCATCCCAGCCAGAGCTTTGTCAAGCCTGACCTTAAAAACCTTAAAGGAAGGAGATTCCCCTGGTGATAAAACTTCAGATCATGACAAACTTGCTCAAATAAATTTGACCATAAGCATCTGATGAACATTAATATTCTCCTTCCTGCAAGGCATGTGCATGAATATGATCCTTCTTTTGAGAGCATTCCTCTGTTCCTATGTAACCTTGAACGTTGGTTATCTCATGATGTGTACAGGGACCAGTAACGTTCCTGGCCTTATTGGATAGGAATCCAGGAAGCGATGGTGGGGAACAGTGCAGCAGTAGATTCTTTCACAGTAAGCAACTGCTCCTGATTTCCCTCTGGAAGGGGTGATTGTGTCTTTCCCCAATGAGTCTTGGGACCACAAGAGATTCTCTCAAGATTTTTTTAAATAGACCCCAGAACATCATTGCAGCTCCAACCAAGTATCTCCAGAGGAGACACCTGCTCCTTAAAAGTAAGGGCTCTGCCAGGCTTCAGATTTCTCCATTGCTGCTGTTCTGACTGAGTCCATGAGCTCTTCACCTTTGGGTTCAGAGTTCAGACTATCCCACTGCCTCTGGTGGTTGCTGCTGCTGAGTTGGAGCCTACACTGTTGGCCGCCATTAAACATATTTTGTTGTGTGCTTTAGAACTCCAGACTTGCTTTGATAAGCTGCTTTGTTCTTCTTTGTTTTAGGTTGAACAGGGCGAGCCAGACCTACTTCTTTCCTGTCCACCTGACAGATCAGCTGCTACCCAGTGCTGTTTTCTATGCCACCGTGGGACCCCTAGTTATCTACTTTGCCATGCATAGGCTAATCATCAAACCCTACCTCAGGGCACAAAAGGAGAAGTGAGTCTGAGGTCATGTGTTCTAAATACGGAGCTGGGCTCTCCTACTCAGGTGCTTTTGGAAGCGGGGTGGCAGGTTTAGGGGCATTTCTCTGCAGTACAATTGCTATATTGGGAGTTAAAATGGGGAGCCTGAAGGATGATCGCTGTAAAGAATCTCCAACGCAGGCCTTGAAACCAGCCTGATTGAGGTCAGTAGGAGCATTAAGGCACTGACATGGGAAGTGCATCCTTGCACTGAATCGTATTTAATGCCTATAACTAATGTGGTGTTCAACTTCCTCATGTCAGAGAGTTGGAGAAACAAAGGGAAAGTACCGCCAGTGATGTCCAACAGAAGAAGCAGGAGGCGGAAGCTGCAGTAAGTCGTCCATTCCTCTGTCCCCAGTCTTGCCTGTTAGTTTCATCCTTGGTTATATTGTTCCATACAGCATATGCCACACATTTTGTTCTCCAGCTGTGTCCCCATTTTCATTTGCAGAACGCATACCGCCTGCAGTGTTGTCAATTCTTGAGATTTTGAGTGGTGTGATTTTTGCCAGGGCTGGAGCCAGTCTACTGATGATGTGAGGAGCTCCAGCCCTCTTGGAAATTTTAGCCCTGCCTGGGGGAAAAATCCCCTCCCTGATTGGCTGCATTCCACATTTGTCTGCCTCTTGGGGAAGAATAGCCAATCATGACCGCTGCAGCAGCAGGCAGAGCTTTTCCACCTCCCCTCAGGACCCAATGCCATTCTCACAGTAGAGAAGGGGGGCAGAAAGAGTCAAGAGTCTTATGGCAGCTCTGTGTGCCTGCCCTCCCGTCCCCCCGCCCCTCCCCCTTGGTGAGCCACAGGATGTTATTTTTGCTCCTCCCTGTTCCCATCTCTTGCCAGGCAGTACCCAGTCAGAGGGGTGGGGGGGCGGCGGCAGCAGCACAGGAGGAAGAACCTCTCACCGCCCCCCAGCCCAGGAAGTAAGACTGAGTCTTGCCCTTCACCCCAGTGGCTGAGTGTGCTGCTGTCATTGGTGAGGGCAACAGAATACAGAGCCTCCCACAAGCCACAATTGTTGGCAATCTTTCATTTCTGTGGGACACTCTACCCATGGATTGGGTGATCTCCAGACATGGACTTGGAGCCTTCCTGTCGTCCCTAACATTCCCATGCCCTGTGGCCGCAATCCCAGGGCAGTTTGAGGCATTTCCCCCTTTCCTGTGTTTTTGTTCTCATCTTAATTTTCATATTTATGCTCAGGTGAGCTCTGAGACCATGCCCAGGCCCTGGTCTGCAGGTGTCTTCCTAATTCACTTGTCCCTTGTGAGCCTTCTGAGCTAAAGGAAACTGTTCCCACTTGGAGTTCATATCTCTTTTTAAATGGAATCTGACTGCTGAATTTTATTTTGTCCTTTGTGTTGTGGCAGGTTCGGTTAATGCAAGAGTCCGTCCGGAGGATAATTGAGGCAGAGGAAGCCAGGATGGGTAAAAAGTGCAGCATAACTTACTTGTTTTGAAGGGTTTGAGGAGAGGAATGGGGAGTGGGATCCCTATAGAGATTGAAGGGCTGGGGAGAGAAGTGGAAGGTAGGTATTAAAGGTGGGCAAACTTTTTAGCCCGAGGACATCATCTGGGTATGGAAATTGTATGGTGGGCCATGAATGCTCATGAAATTGAGGTTGGGGTGCAGGAGGGGGTGAGGACTCTGGCTGGGGGTGCGGGCTCAGGGGTGGGGCCATAAATGAGGTGTTCAGGGTGCAGGAGGGGGTTGGGGTGCAGGATCCAGCTGGAGATGTGGGCTATGGGGCTGGGATGAGGGATTTGGGATGTAGAAAAGTGCTCCAGGCTGGGCCCAAGCGGTTCAGAGGGCAGGAGGGGGCTCAAGGCTAGGGCAGAGGGTTTGGGCACGGGGTGGGGAGATGCGGGCTCTGGCTGGGGGTGCAGGCCCTGGGGTGGGGCTAGGGATGAGGGGTTTGGGATGCAGGAGGGTGCTCCGGGCTGGGATCGAGGGGTTCAGATCAGGGCTAGGGAAGGAGGTTGGGGCGCGGGAGGGCCTCAGGGGTGCAGGCTCCGGGCATTTACCTCAAGCAGCTCCCAGAAGCAGCGGCATGTCCCGCCTCTGGCTCCTATGCGGAGGTGTGGCCAGGCGGCTCTGTGTGCTGCCCTGTCTGCAGGCGCTGCCCCTGCAGCTCCCATTGGCCACATTTCCTGGCCAATGGGAGCTGTGGAGGTGGCAGTTGGGGCGGGAGCAGTGTGTGGAGTCCCCTGGCTGCCCCTAAACCTAGGAGCTGGAGGGGGGACATGCCACTGCTTCTGGGAGCTGCATGGAGGCACGGCACGCGTGCGTGGAGCAGCCCCTGACCCTGCTTCCCAGCAGGAGTTCAAGGGCCAAATCAAATCGACTGGCGGGCCAGATGTGGCCCGCAGGCCTAGTTTGCTCACCCGTGATCTAGAATCTTAATTCTTTAATGTCCTAGGGTTTACACTTGCAAAGATAATGTTCCAAAAGTGAAGTGAGGATAATTGATGTAGTGACATCTTCCTGAGTCTGCAGATAGCCTGAAATGATCTCTGAGAAGTGGGAGTTGCCACTTTTATGACCATTCTAGGTTAACGCCAGATCTTAATGACAACTGTTAAAGTGGCACTGTGGCTCTACCTTGGGATGGCCCTGGGTGGGGAAGTGTGGTTCGGGGGCTGTTGTTTGTGCCTCAGTCCCTGGGGGAGGTTCACCACTCATTTGATTTGGTGTTATAGGGGATCGGGTCAGTGTAGGAATTTTCCTTACGTCCTAGTTGAAACACTCCTTTCGTTCCCAGGTTGGACTTGGCCTAGCATTGTGCATGATTTTGAAATTTTTTGAGGCAAGCTCTGTATTTGCCCTTCCAACACTGTTTCTTGAAAAGGTTCCCTCAGGCAGTATGAGAAGAATGCTAGGAAAAGGGGTGGGCTGATCTCTTCATCAGCTTCTCTACAGGTACCTGGGGGAGCCTTTTGCCATATCTTTGTTCTTGTGTGGAATGCAGGTTTGATTGTAGTGAACGCCTGGTATGGGAAATTTGTCAATGACAATAGCAGGAAGAACGAGAAGGTGAAAGTCATAGATGTGACTGTGCCCCTGCAGTGCTTGGTGAAGGACTCTAAGCTTATCCTCACAGAGGCCTCCAAGGTATGCAATGACATGTGCTTAATTGCCTTGTGGGTGTTCACCTTTGCTGCTGGCCCTGCATATCTCAGTCCTGCACAACAGCATCCTCCCCTGGCAGAGTGCAGGCAAACAAACCAGAAGTAAACTCTAATCCAGAACAAGTGCATCCACAGAAGGAGCTGCTCTAAAGCACTCTTAAATGATAGGTGTTCATGTTGGTTATTTAAACTCTTAACAAAGCTGACTCTTTTCCTGAATGTCCATGGCTTGTATAGGGAACAGAAGGCCTCGCTCAATTATATTATCAGATATATAATAACTACTGTAGGTGAGTGGGAGAATCAGATGCATTTAGCTAATGTTGGATGTTAAAGGGACACTGTCATCTTGAAAATTACATGTCTGAAAAATTATTTACCTGCTATTGTTATAAATAATGCCTAAAACCACTAGCAGAAAAATTAGAGGGGGAATTATTTTTTTATTTACTTTGAATTTACTTTACCTTGGCTGCACTTCTTAGTCACTTCTGCTGACTTCCCTACACAGTCAGTTTCCCTTGTTGTTTGTGAGAGTCTCTCACTCAGCTGCAGGGGGAGAAAAATACTTAATAAAATAGGAAAATTAAATTATAAAACCAGCCTTTAGGTAGGTGTAATTGAGAGTGTCTTTTAACTTATGTTTTACATTAGTTAGTTGGTGTTGATGGTGTCCCTTGTGAAGGAGACCAGCTTCAACTCCTTTTAAAACTCCCTCTATTGTAACCTAAAAGCACGAGTGGAAGAGCTGTGAGAGTGCTCAGTGTGTTGTTTTTGTTGTTAAAGACTGGCCTGCCTGGGTTCTATGACCCTTGTGTGGGCGAAGAGAAGAGTTTGAAAGTGCTGTATCAGTTTCGGGGAGTTCTACATCAAGTGATGTCTGCTGACAGCGAGGCCCTTAGGATACCAAAGCAATGTAAGTAGCAAGGATTGCTTTCTCCTTCTTTCAGTCACCAAGCCCCAATTCCAGCAGAGAGGACAGGATCTCCTCAGGCCCCCCCACAATTCACTGGGGTGCACTCCACCCCAGTATCTGGCATCAGTGATGCCTTGCTGTTGCTGGTAGGGATGTCTCAATTGTGCAAGTGCTCTTCCAGGGACACTGGTACCATTAGCTCTGAGGAGTTAGCCTGTTCTGGATCAGAGGGGTAGCCATGTTAGTCTGGATCTGTAAAAGCAGCAAAGAGTCCTGTGGCACCGTATAGAACTAACAGACGTATCAGAGCATAAGCTTTCGTAGGTGAATACCCACTTCGTCAGATATTCACCCACAAAAGGTTATGCTCCAATACATCTGTTAGTCTATAAGGTGCCACAGGACTCTTTGCCTGTTCTGGATGTCTCTCTAATGAATAGCTGCATTGTGATTTGGCTAAAGAGTACAAGTCCTTTCTAAACCAGTCTTGGCACCTCAGACTGTGTGCTATCCTTTTGAAAAATTATGGTTTCTGAGTCATCAATCTCTTTCTTTTGATAGTAGGTGAGAGTCTTGCATTCAGTGATTTCCTTTGCTGCTAATAATTCTGTTCTGCAAATGACACTATGGTAAATGTTGCTGAGAATTAGGACATCTCTATTAACAAACATGAACTGAGTCCCTTTGTTCTTAACAGCTCACAGGATTGATGCGGATGGCTAATGTGGTGAGAAAACAGGGTGTCATGTATGGTACCTGAATCAACAGAAGCTGCAAAACCTTCCCCCTGGATTCTACAAGTTTGAAACAGAAACGGAGATGTTTTTATTTTTATGATCCATATAGAAGGCGGTGTCATACCAATTATGTTAAGGGGTAACGAGAAAATCTGCTCTTACAGGTACCTCCAAGGCAATACTGCCCTGGATTGTGGCTTGGCAGCCAATAGGGAACATGGCTGAGAACATGCAGTGCTCTCTGTGTGCCCATCCCCTGCCTGGGAGGTGTGAGAGGGAGAGCCCTAGCTGTCATGTGTCCAAGCCCTTTTTGCTGTGAGTTAACTGCAGCTCATTTGTCCAGTCTCATTGTTTCCTTTCCCTGTCAGCAAGATGGGAAGTGGAGGAGGCTCTTGGCACTCACTTTCCCTCAAGCTTACAGAGTTGGGGTTAAGTTAACTGAAAACAAGTAGCTAATTTAACCCTTTCTGCTCCTAAGGGGAAAGTGAAGTTTGTGGCCACCTCCTAAGAATCCTCTCTGTCAATCTGGTTACTGGACAGAGGATGTGCTGTTCACCCCACTTCTGTATTTAAATGTACTTTTTGTTTAAGGACAAGTATGTTTGGAATGAAGTTCTCTGCTTTTCCTAATCACGTGAACCTTTTTCAGCATGCTTCGATCCAGCTGCTAGTAGCATTTGTTCCAAGCACTAGTACTACTCCAGATTAATTATAGATTATAACCACTGTCCATGTCAAATTAATTTTAATTAATTCCTCACCCAAGGACTGCATGTTGTTTTAAGCGTAGAGATGTGCCAAATAGGAGGAGGAACTGAAAACTTTGAAACAGAGACTGCCACCTGTCTGAGTGGCTAGATTCCCTCGAATAGCCTTAGGATACAATCCCTGCCTGTGATTTACCTGACCTCCAGCGAGGTGCACTCTTGCTCTGCCAACCTAGCTGAAAGCAGCAGGGCTGCTGGAAATAGCTCTATTACGTATCTGGCATCTTAGTACTTTTAGATATTTATATAAAAGGGAGAGTGGTGGCTATTACACAGGCACTGAAACGTAGTTCTACTCTTGGCCAGTCCTGGGTGGGCCTTCATCACTTATATGCAAGAGATTTAGAAAGAAGCATGTATTGACAGAGGCATTGTTGCTACTGCTAATTACTGGAGTAAATAACTTCCTGACATGCATCTTGGCCCCTTATTTCTGTAGTGTAACTGCTGTTCTGTTTACTTATGTCAGTCCTGTCTCCCCCTCACAAGCGTGAAATCACATCAGGGAATTTCATTTGCAATAGTCCTTGTCCAAGAGCAGGTTTATCACAGCTATTCCAGGAAAGCTGATGATTATCTCTCCCCTCCTTGCTCCTACAATCAAGTGCTGCTTGCCAGGTTTTTTATCAGAAAAATCTCACCTTTTTATGCGTGAACAGCGCCTGTTCTAGGAATGCATTTCATTCACTACCATCTCACAGTGTTCTTTGATCTGAAGCTAAGTGTCAGCTGTGCAATAAATTTTGTGTTCAATCAATTTTCAGTTGAAAACTGCCCGGTGTTTCCTTTGCTGCAGATGGATCTTCCACACTTTGATTACGTCACCTTGTTTAAAGCTGGTGGAAGAGAAAACACTGTATTGTCATAATAAATCCTCTTTGAAAGCTGTGGGTGGTGAGTTAGTTATATTTTTATAAATATAAGCTTGGCCTCTTGCAAATCCTTCCTCAAGACCCACTGTGAATGGTGGTTTTTACAGTAAGTTGCTAAGTGATGATGGCTGGGCAGGATGCCAGCATCTTCAATAAAATACTCAAATGTGCATCAACTCTTCCACCTCTCACCAGCTTTTTATTTTAATATTGTATCTTAGTCTCAGATGTAAGCTCGTCTTAGGAAGGAACTGTCTCATCTCTGTTTGTAGGGTGCTTAAAACGATGTTGCTGTGGCTACTGTAACAGAATTTCTCGTAACAGGATTGTGTGGGAATTGAGTGAAGGCTGAGGTGCGAAGTAGTGGTACGTATAAAATAGCAGTAAAACATTTGCTGTTAAGTCATAGTCATTTTTTCTTATAATTAACATTAGCTTAACTAAATGTAATTGCCAGAAAAGTTTCCAGAGTCTCTTCTCATACACCCATATGCACCTGGCATTCTTTCTTTATTATAAAGGTATTTAGATTACAAATGCTGAGGCAAGAAGTGCGGGTTTGGGGAATTTTTTACATGCTATTTCTCAGCCAAGCTTCCTTCCCTAGTTCTCATTTGACCATGTGCATGCTGGGTAGTTACGATGTATGTGAACTTTAAGCTATGCTCATTAGAAACAGTAGTGAGTAGGTTACTCACTATTAAAATACTCTAGTCAGCAGCCTGTCGAACCACAATTCTTGCTGGTAGACAAGTGTTCAGAAAGTCAGGCCCTGTTCCCTCCCAGGAGGCTGTCTGGCCTGGTGTTTTTGCTGCTCCTTTTTGCAGGCCTGGAGCCGCACAAACATCCTCCTCAGTGCCATGCTCTTAACCTTCAGGCGTTTTCGCAGTTTTTCATTTTCCTCTAGTGCCTGGAAGAGTTTTTGTTTTAAGGAAGCACGGTCACTGACAGCATAGCTGTGATCTGAGGTCTGAACTGGGTGCTGTCTCTGCACTGGGGGCCTGGATTGCAGCAGCCAGCCCTCCACTTCTGTTGCCTTAGTTGTACTAACCTGAAAAGAATACAGGGAGTGAAAGTGAGGGATGCAGAGATTGGCTAGATGGGTATTATACAGGGAGACACTATGCAAGCTTCTTCCACAACATGACTAATGTACCACATCCTGAGCAACCCGATTCCAATCCAGGGAGTCAAGCAGAAGCTTTCCTACTAGTCACGCTACTTTGCCTGTCTCTCTGAGACTGAAGTGTCTCCATATTTCCCAGGTTAGGTTTGCATTCTCCCCAATGTACAGTAAGAGGAAGCAATTTGCTCAACACACAGCTAGTCAGTCGCAGACCCAACAATATAATCCAGGTCTCCTGACTCCCCAGTTCCTGCTGTGACCCCTAGAGAATTTTTTTTCAGCAAATTGTATAGTAGTTTTTGTAATGGACAGATATCCCCAAAGCTCAGCACTGAACTCTCTTAACGTGGGACCTTCTGTGTTTGAAGACAAATCTCCAGAAACTAGCAGTGGCTGGGCTCTTACCCAATCCCCCTGAATATACTTCATGAAAACTGAATTATTCTTGAAGCAAGGTCAAGTCACCAAAGCTCAACAGATGCCTGCTCTCCAGTTCTGTAAGAATCTTATTAAGTTTTCAAGACAAGAGTGTAGAGGTCTGCTACAGCCAGTTCTTCTCCATATGAAGTAATAAAACATTCACTCATTTCTGTTTCCCTATCTCTGTAGTGCTTTGAGCTCAGCTGTGTGTAACTGTCAACTGATTTTGCCTAAGATATGAGGTAAAGTGACTAACTCTTACCTCTTCTATTGGTTCCTCTGTTGTACTGGGTTGGGGCTCTTGATGCAGAACAGTTTCTACATCTAATCTCCTTCCATCCTCTGTCCTTGTAAAGTCCTAAAGAGACCAGGAGAATTACCCAACCTCAAGCAGCTCCTATTTTCAACACCCCTGTTGTTAAAGTTTCAAGTGATTTCTGTTCCAGAAGAGACTGTCAGTGTAAATGAGCCATATGCTCCCTTTAGGCCTTCATTTTTATTTCAACATAAAGTACAAAATTACTAACTGGAATTAAAATAGAAGTGATAAGCAATTGGGACTGAAATTTTTAGCTTGCTCTAATGCCATCCAGTGAAAATACTCACTTCACACAGTTTGGCATATTAGACAAGTATCTACAAAAAGGGGGTATTTCAGTGAGAAAGGACCCCAAATCCTAGACAGAATCATAATGTGCTCTACAGCAAAATGCAGCATTGCCCTCAGGTTTAAAAAAAAAAAAAAAGGGATGCAAAAGGCTGGAAGGGACAAATATACCTTAGGCAATCTGGAATCCTCAGCATCAGATAGAGGGCTCTTTTCCTTCCTGATTTGCTATAGTAAGGACAAGGCTTTGAGGTTAGTGTGACGTTTGAGATCCTAGTGTTACTTGTTGCCCAAGTCTGACTCCCATTTGGAAGGCAAACACATGCAACATTCTTGGCTCTCCAAGGAAAAATGACAGCAGTAAAAAATGATCACAGTTCTCAAGACAATGTAATATTGTATCCTTAAGCTTCACACAAGGTTTTAACAAAAACTTCCTCTGTTTGACTAAGCAAAATGGGAATAAGACTGGGTGATGTGTATAGACTCTGTTTATGTAAGATCAGTTATAACTAACCCACAATCAATTCCAGGTGAACTAGCATCCCCCTGAGACCTGGTAGGACCTTCTCCCCCTTTACTTTTGAAAGGGGTAGGACTGTTGGTGTAATAGCACTCATTTCAGGTTTTTAGCTAGAACTGAGGGGGAGAGAACTTGTGGCTACTCTAGCCAAGAGTGATGATCGTTTTGTCTTCTGTAGTATTTAAACTGTTACAGGGATAGTGGAACATGCTTCCCTCATATGTCAGTATTTTAAACGTATATGGTTTGCATGAATAAATGTGTGAGAATTCACTTTGAGGACTAGGGAATCTGTGTGCAGGATACCATTTTTCAAGAACCTCTTTCACAGGTTAGAAATCAGAATCTGTTGTTGCAGCATATTGACAAGTTAAGTGTAAGGAGAGAGGCTAAAGATTAATTATTATTAACAGGAGCACTTAGTATTTTCCCAGCACTGCCAGCAGCCCAAGTGCATTAAACACACGATTAGAGCGGACCACTCGATGTGGCATTTTTACTACTGATTTCAGTGGGAGCAGGCGTAGGTTAACAGTGGTTGGGAATTGACTATCATAAAAATCCATAACAGGGAGTGACTCCTTGACTAATGCAAGGGGCAAAGCACTTGGGACACTAAAGAACAGCTCACATGATATGTGAAATAAAGTGATGCCCTTTGTGAGCAGTGTCAGTTATGTTGTCCCCATGGTACAGAAGGAGAAAGGGGGGAGCGCAGTGGCCAATAAGCTCCCCAGTGTCTCACACAGCCCCATTCACAGCCCCTCCTCCACCTCTCCCACAACCAGAGCTAGAACCCAGTAGGGTTACTGAGCCGCCAGGATTGGCCCGGAGTCTCCGGGAATTAATCTTTAATTAAAGATGGTTATGTGATGAAATCTCCAGGAATACATCCAACCAAAATTGGCAACCCTAGAGCTCGGCCCCCGTCTAGCTCACCCTGACGGTGCGGGGGAAGGCGAAGAGCGTGGGCACGGCGTTGGGCTTGAGGTTGGTGCGGTTGCCGAAGGCACTGAAGCAGTCCGGCTGGAAGTGCTGCGAGCAGAGCACCGTGTGCGAGCTGGGCTGGAAATTGCCACGGCCGATGTTCCCCACCCAGCGCGCCAGCAGCTCGGGCCGGCTCAATGGGAACCTGCCAGAGACAGCGGGGTGAGGCGGCCGTGCCTGGGGGAGGGGCCGAGCCCCGGTACCTGAGGGAAGGGGGGCAGGGAGGGGCTGGTATTTGTGGAAGGGGCCGGGGCCGGGCCCCGATACCTGAGGGAAGGGGGCTGGTACCTGTGGCTGGGGACCGGGGAGGGGCCAGTACCTGAGGGAAGGGGGCCAGGGGGAAGGGGCCCATACCTGTGGCTAGGGGGAGGGCAGGGGCCAGGCAGTATCTGTGGAAGGGGGGTGGGGAGGGGCCGGGCCCCAATACCTGAGGGGAGGGGCCGGTACCTGTGGAAGGGTGGGGGGGGCTGGGCCCCCGATATCTGAGGGAAGGGGGCTGGTACCTGTGGCTGGGGACTGGGGGGGGCCAGTACCTGAGGGAAGGGGGGGCGGGGCAGTACCTGAGGGAAGGGGAGGGGCTGGGGCCAGGCGGTACCTGAGGGAAGGGGAGGGGCCGGGCGGTACCTGAGGGAAGCGGGAGCCTGGGGTCGGGGCCGGGCGGTACCTGTGGAAGGGGGGTGGGGGGCCAGCCGGTACCTGAGGGAAGCCGGGGGGCCCGGGGCCGGGGCCGGCCGGTACCTGAGGGAAGCCCGGGGGCCCGGGGCCGGGGCCGGGCGGTACCTGAGGGAAGCCCGGGGGCCGGGGCCGGGCGGTACCTGAGGGAAGCCGGGGGGCCCGGGGCCGGGGCCGGGCGGTACCTGAGGGAAGCCGGGGGGCCCGGGGCCGGGCGGTACCTGAGGGAAGCCGGGGGGCCCGGGGCCGGGGCCGGGCGGTACCTGAGGGAAGCCGGGGGGCCCGGGGCCGGGGCCGGGCGGTACCTGAGGGAAGCCGGGGGGCCCGGGGCCGGGCGGTACCTGAGGGAAGCCGGGGGGCCCGGGGCGGGGGCCGGGGCCGGGCGGTACCTGAGGGAAGCCGGGGGGCCCGGGGCGGGGGCCGGGGCCGGGCGGTACCTGAGGGAAGCCGGGGGGCCCGGGGCGGGGGCCGGCGCCGGGCGGTACCTGAGGGAAGCCGGGGGGCCCGGGGCGGGGGCCGGGGCCGGGCGGTACCTGAGGGAAGCCGGGGGGCCCGGGGCCGGGGCCGGGCGGTACCTGAGGGAAGCCGGGGGGCCCGGGGCCGGGGCCGGGGTCGGGGCCGGGGCCGGGCGGTACCTGTGGAAGGTGAGCTGCTGCCGGCGGCGGCTGCTATAGCGGTTGCTGCACCGAAGCGCCGCGCACGATTTGGGCATCGCCCCGCGCGTTGCCCCCAACAAAGATGGCTGCGCCCCTCCTCGGACCCCAGTCGCCCCCTAGCGGGGCGGATTTCCCGCGCGGGGGCCAAGCGGTCTGGTTGCCCCCCCGCCCCGGGGCAGAGAGCGAGACTCCGCCCGTCAATGACAGCCTTTCCCAGCATGCATCGCGCCTCTCCTTTCTTTCACGCCTGCTCCCAGCGCCCCTGGACGTCACGGGTTGTGCGCAGGGCAGGCTGGGAGCTGTAGTTTCTGGGCCGCAGGGCAGGCTGGGAGCTGTAGTTCGAGCAGTCGCTGCCCCGCCCGAGGGGCGGGGAGGAGTGGGTCACTCGCGCGCCCCCTGCTGCGCCTGGGCCGCGCCCCTGGGGGGCTCCGCGGAGAAACGACCGCGAGCGCCGGCTCCCCTGCCCCGCCCGTGACCGCTGGGCGGCCCCGGCCCCGGCCCCCTGCGGGGCGGGCGTTGCTTGGTGGGGGAGCGGAGGCCCCCCGCTTACAGGGCGGCAGGAGCTGGGGCGGTAAAAGATTGCCCAGGAGCTTGAGCGCCGCCAGTCCGGCCACCCTCCCTCTGCCAGGCCCCTGGCCGCCCAGCCTGCCCTCAGCCCATCCTCCCTGGCAAAGAAAATACAGCTGCCAAAATCCGCTCCCCCCCCCAAACGAGCTGCTTCTCCCGGCTACGCGGGGCTTTGCCCCTCTGTCCCCGGCCTGCGCGTGCCTGTTTCCGCAGAACCCCCTGCCCCCTCTCTGCCCCCCATGCCAGCCCGACTGCCAGCTTCCCCCTCTTCCCCCCTCCCAGGCCGCTGGCCTCCCTGCATTGAGCTGTAGGCCTTCGCTCCAGGGTCCACTCCGCCATGCATCCAAGGTGCCATCCAGGTCATAAAAGCTGGAGGAGTAGATGGGGACAGATATTGGCTAAAGAACAAGATATGTTGTATATATTTGATTGCATCACCCCCCTCCCCCATTTCATTTGATTTTGTATATTGCAAGCTCCACCTAGCCCTACTGGACACTTATTAGGGCCTCTGTCCCCTATGGAAACAATAGAAGCCTAACTTCCAACCCAGGGAGGAAAAAAGCAAGGAGAAAATGATCACATTAATGGATGCTTCATAGTTTTAAGAAAAAAAGTACCATTTGTTAAAATAACGACCTTTAATGAAAAAATAAAGCTCTGAATTAACTTGTAATCACACATGGATGAAAATGATTAACTCAAAACACATGGAGATGTTTGTTCCATCTACCTAACATTGTAACATGCTGGGGTTGTCAGACACCATCTATTGGGGGGTAAATCTGCAAAGGTAACAGAACAATAGTCAAAAGAGTTAAAAGTAGTCATGAACCTCTAAGAAACAGAGGCAGCTCACTTGGCAGTTTCTTGTATTTCTCCCATAAAACAATAGGAACTTATCCTACAGTGGTCCAGTCGTACTGCAGACATGCTGTAGCCACAAAGATGCCAACACTTGCATCAGGTCAAACCCTTACACAGACTGTGAACAGAATCTTCTTCCAAAGCCTTTTACGTTGCAGCGAAAACAGCAACACTTGCAAACTTTGGTTATTTATCTGGCTGCAGAAGACAGCCCTAAGAGGCAAATCTTTGGCAAACTCCTGGTTCCATTTAGCTTCTGGTAGGTAGTGGAGCTGTTTATAAAACCAGATTTCAATTGCTGCAGCTATCAATCAAATTCATGTTATAGGCTTTTCAAACCGCACCAAGTTTTTAAATGGACAGTAAAATAAAATAGTGCAGTTCTATCATAATGATAAAAAGTAATGGATCTTTTCCATCATTAGGTCCCATCTAATCAAGCCCCTGGGCATTGTAGGACTATGCTATACAATCTGTTCCAGTGCTCTGCGCAGCCTAGTGTTAAATGTCCAAAAGGGGGTCCTTGACACTGCCGGGATGTTTTTCCTGATAAATCAGTATTCAAATAATGTAGCAGTCTGATACAGAGCATCTGGTGCATTGATTCCTGGCAGTTCGATCTTCTTTCATATATAAATGAAGATCAGTTAGTGACTCCCGCTCATCTAATATTCTGACAGGACAGGATATCCATTGTTCATTAAGCATCATATGATTTAGGAGAATTCTCTCAAGAACAAAAATCCAGTTTGTGCAATAAATACAATGTATTCTCACTTTGGTCATTTAAAAGGCCTGCACCTTAGTGGCCTCACGTATCAGTCTTGTTTCCCTGAACCATTCTCTAGACCAGTGACAACTGCGCTCACTGCTCCTGAAAAGGGCAGGCACAAGGTACAAACATTTTCTGGTCCCAATGCATTCCCTTATCCTTGGCAGTTCTGGATTGTTCTCTCAACTGCAATCGACCTTGCCAGTTGCATAGGCCATCTATCCAGGTTGGGCTGGATGCCCTAATGCATGCATTTGCTCCCAGTTGTATATGTGCATCCACCAGTTCAAAGATTATAAAATCTTCCCATTTACAAATCCAACCCAGGAAACCATTAATGAAAATGCAGGTAAATCCAGCCCAAGTACTCAGATGGGGACAGCCCAAATCCAAACTAGGCCTGTCTAAATTCCTAGATTTTAATTTATCAAGGCCAACTGTGCAGCCCAAGCGTTACTTCTGGGCTGGAGGCGGGAAAGGAATCGGTGTCTCTTAAAACAATGCCTTTCAGCAGAGATCTGTGAAATGAGACACCACACAGGGCTGTGGAACAGACTGGATGGGCAGCCCCCGACTTCATGTTTGAGCCACTCATGCAAAACAAAATCATGAAAATGGTTTTAGAGGCCTCAGCTCAATTAAGGAAGAAAACTGACATGGCCACCTCAAGCACACCCCACCCAGAAAAAAAGAAAGGTCTGTATCTCTCTTTTAAAGACAACAGTCCATAGACCTTTGGGAACTAATTGGTTTTACCAGAAACAAAGCCAAATCACAGAACTCAATGGATACTCTCCTACTACCCAGCTGAAGGGGAGGCAGCTCACATGCAAGTTAAACGTGCATTCAAGCTCACGCTGAAGGAGCCTTCAGAAATTCTTAAGATTGATTCATATGGACAAACGGACAGGTCTAGTATTACAATAAAACATATGGCTGTTATTTTCAGACCTCTTCAGAGATTTCTCTCCTCCTGCTCCTGCTTTGGAGGATAATTCTTTTCTTCAGCACCTAGAAGTCTTGCACTTTCTTAGCACTTTCCCAGTGGGATGAAACTGATAGGTGGCGAAAGTATACACTCCCAAATCATCATCCCATTCATAGTCTGAACTGGACAAAATCCACTGAACCTGGGGTGCTTAGTGTGTCCCTGCTTTAGCTAATCAGTCTCTAGCAGAAGTTTTGGCCAGCAGGCCTCTTCCAGCTCTGGCAGTCAAAGACATTGAATACCTTATGTCTGATTACACAGACAGACACTTTTGCCTGAGCAACTGCAGTTCAGAGGAGCTCTCCTTGCCCCCCTGGCTGGAGTTCTGTGTTTTACATGGCTAAACTGCCAAGCAGAATGCCAGCATGGTAGTTCCTCCACTAGTCCAGAAAGCGCCTGCGTGAACCCGTCCGGGAGCGGTTGAGCGGCGAATATCAAACTTGGAGTCCCGGCACTTCTGGCAGACGTAGACCTCTGGGACATTTGATTTGCGGATTTTGGCACAGGAGAGGTGAATCCAGGTGTGACACTCATTACATTCAATCATTGGCCGTCCAGCAAAAGGTTTCATGCAGAAACACGTGACGAGATCCAGGAATCATCATCTGGAAGGAAAAAACAGCAAGTTAAAACTATTACTTCTTTCCTCCTGCTGCATGCTGAACTCTCCCTTTTAGCACAAACTTACTCCTTGGTTTAAAGGCAGTCCCTACAGGCCTGTGATGATTTGCAGAATCCGTCACTGTACAGCCAATGAGTTCTGTTTGTAATTATGAACTCTGTACATTGAAGCCCTTATGGTAAACTGCACTGTGTTCTTGCCTCATAACTTCTTATGCCCAGGAGATGGAGTGGACCCTTCATATCTATCTATGAATAGGTCAGTCATTAAAGACTACCAGCACCTGAACAGATCTTGCCTGTACAGAACAAAAGAGTCACTGCATCCTAGATAAAACCATTTTTCCTCCAACTTCTCTGCAAAAGGTTAGAGTTTGAAGGAATGGAATTTTCCCAGTGGAGGGAACAAAGATGAGGTATGGGTACAGCCCTTTAAAACACAGAGACACGCGCTATCTCAGAGTCAAAAGAAGCTTGGGGCACGAGAAAGCAACAAAGGGCCATGCTTTTGTAACAGAAGGAACTTTTTGAAGGTAAGTACCAGCTAAGGCTGCAGGAAGCTGCCTGCAGGAGAGAAAGATACTCCATATTATGGAGGAGACGCCGTGAGCTGTAGGAAGAGTATCCTGGACACCCTGAAAGGACGCTGACCCAAATCCCAAAGAACACTCAAGAGTGGCGAGAAAAGTGAAGCAGGGACTGGTTTGTAGCTGTTTTTTATTTTGCCTACATCAGTATGTAGAGTAATTGTGTTAGAAACCTTCTGCAAACTGTGTGTTCATTTGCTTCAATGATCATGTGTCCCTGAAGAAGTAAACTGGAAGCCAGAATGCCCCCACAGTTAGAGCTCTAGGCAGGATGTGAAGCAACTGTGGAGTTTCGGGAAAGACAGAACTCATCTCAAGGCCTAGGCAGTTGGATCGCAGAATCTCTGCTTTCAGAAAAGGGTGCTAGAAAGTGAATGTGCACCCTGAAAGTGTGCCTAGAAACAGTGCCTGAACTCTGCTCAGAGTCAGAAAGCTTAAGAGCTCATGGGCCCAGTGCTGGGACCCAAATACAGCAGCCTGGTGAATGTCCAGCAGGAGGATGTTGACAAGCCCCTTCCAGGGCATGCCAGAAGCTGTAGTCTACACCCTCTACTGCCTCCTGCACTTGCTCTAGGACAGAATCTCAGCAAACCCAGAGAGTAGATACGGAAAGAAAAGGGCTCTACTCCCAAACTAGCTTCCAACTTTTTGTTCAGTTTACATTAAGCCTCTCAGAAAACACAGCTTATGGGAAGAAACCCTCACCTCAGAGTCTGGAAAGCTTAATTCAGGTGCTAGGTCACTAAGCAATAAATATTCCTTGCTCTTCTCTATCCACTTCTACCCAAAGATCTAAAAGTGCTTTGCAAACACTAATGAATTTTGTCCTTAACCCCCCCGGGAGACAGATCTGCACTATCCCATTTTATAGAGGAGTTGAGCGCTAACAACAAACTAGATAGACAGATGATAGTCAGATCTCAATCTGACCAAACACCTCACAAATATCTCCCCTTAGCAGGGTCATTTACCTGAATCCACCATAATGTCCTCATCATCACCAATGCCATCCTCGTCCCGAAACACAACCTGCTTGCCCTGCCGTATGACCGTGCGTTTGCCCACGCTCTGTATCTCCATGCCCTGCTCAGAAGTCTCAGGAGGGTACGAGACATTGGAAGGAGTGTCAGAGTCCCATACTGAGCAATGGTCAGTCACAGACTGAGGATCGCCCTGAGATGAGGGACTCATGGGGGTCTCAACACAAGAATCCTCTGCCTCCAGCTTCAGCAGCTTCCTCCCATATTCTTCCTCCACAGGCGCTTCCGTTTCTCTTCTCTTCAGTTTTTCTTTTTTCTGATCTTATCGGTTTGCTTTCGCTCTGGCAGAAAGCTGCTCGGTTTTGCCCGCTGGAATAGGGAAACATATGGTTTTGCTCGCTTGAGCTGACTAAAGCTCTTTCTGCTCTTGACTGGCAGGGAGACAGCAGAAGGGAGGTCATTGAATCGGGGGTCCCAGCTATCACTGTCGATGGTACCTCCAGTACTATTGGGGGGGCTGGGGCTGCTCCTCAAGGGGGTCTCCTAGAAAATATTAAGAGACCAGATGTGAATATCATTTTAGAGTTGATAGTAAACCTCTTAAACAACCACTTATTACACCCACCTTTTTGTAGTGAAAGGACGGGGAAGGATCTATACCTGTCAAAATAGGCTTCCTCTCATCTAACTAAAAATCAGATAATCTCCACTTATCCAGCTGCCATTCAGTCACTAGCCTACATTATTTACCTTCTCTCATCCTTACCTGTGGTCCCGGACAGGTACAGCTGAGTGTTAAAGGCACTAAATAGTTTTCAGTAAAGTGTTTCCGGGAGTCTAGACTCCCAATTTCTTCCAAGTGCTTTGTATCCTAAGCCCCTGCTGGGAATTCCAGCCAAGGAAAACAATAGGCTCATTTTAAAGGTTGTGTGGCAATCTGAAATTTGTGGCTGCCTAGGATACAAAGGGGAGGGGACTCTGGCATGAATACCTTTAACATAATATTTTTACACTGCACAGAAATCATTCACCAATCAAATAATTTAAACAGAAATGGTACTTACTGACCTTTAAACTTTTTTCTGTCCCCTCAAGCAAGACAGGGGTTTGGACTGCCTCACTTTTGATTAAAGAAGGGATCACATCATATTCCAGGAGCCTGAGGAGTACATTTAACTTTATAAGTGTAGGGACATTTGTGGCTCAGGTGGGAGGCTGACAATATCCAGTTACGTGCCAAGTTCCATAATTTGTTTCGGAATATTACAGGCCAGTGGGTTCCTTTTTGTCCCATCAGGAGCTTTTACAGGACCCTACCCTTCACACACATCCACTTTATCTGTCTAGGTATTTATACCATGCTTGTTACTCTGATAACATTTAACCTCTCAACAGCACTAGCTATAGCAACATGAACCTGAAATAAAATAAGGATCGAGTTGCTGCACCATTACCTCTTGTGGGTAGGGAATGTAGCCAGCATATGCCAAAACAAAGGTGCAAAACTTGTTGAAATCTTCCACAGTTCTGTGTCTCTTGGAGCTGGGAGAAAAATCCTGTTAAAGAGACAGCAACCGGAATATTAATATGAGATTTCTGAACAAACCAGCTATAATGTCAAATCAGAGACAGCATAAGGATTTTGTACACATGGATATCCACTTCTGAGATTGATAGTTTCAGAGTGTCTCTTATATAATCAAAATGCAAGAGAGGGCACCTTGGGGCAATCCTGTGATTTAACATTCTTGACAGGGCTTTTTGCTGAAATTGAATTCTCAAGTTTGTCTGGCTCCCCATCTAGGTATTCCCACATGCCTGTCTCCAGCGGTGGTCTCTAACGGCTTTGAGGTCTAATATTGTATTGAACACAAATGACTTCTTTAAAGTCAACTATTAAAGACAGGGAAGAAGCTAACCAGTCACTAAAATAGCAGTTTGGGTTCCGTGAAGGCTGTACACCCTGTTAATGTAACTAATAAGTTAAATTCACTGATTGCTGTTCTCTTTCTAGTGCAAAGTCTACATCATGGCTCCTACCCAGAACCCAAAGCTCCTGGAAACAGCAGACTAACTACACATGGAGAGTCTGCCTGGACACAGAATACTTCTTCAGGGCTTACAGTTCTTTATATTTTTGTATTGAGACCCCAAAGCACTAGCCAATGCCCAGTTTCATGATAACCCTTCCATCCCCACGAAATACAAAAGAATACGGAATATATTTGTATCTAGTCCCAACCCACACTTTGAACTGAACTGTCAAAAAGCAAGACAAACTACTGAGAATTCCTCTCCTCCCTGCCTGCAATCTTCCCTATTTCCCTGTCGGCACTGGACGCTGCCAGAGAAAGTCACTGTCTAAAGAAGCCATTCCTGCATGGGGAGCAGCACTGGAAGCAACAGCAAAGTCTCCTCCATCTGTAATGGGGAGAGGATTAGACAGCAGACATGGGGTGGAAGACTCTGAAGGGGGCCAGATAATTGGACAAGGGGCTCTGACTCCTGGGCAGAGGGGATTAAATCCCAGTGATGGGGGTGCTCAGATGTGGTTAAGAGGGTGCAAGAAATGGCGCTCTAAGAGGGTTTGGAGAGGTGTAGATGGGGATCAGAGCCCCAAATTCAGCAAGGGCTTTCAGCCCTGGGTTCTGAGCTGGGAGGGGCAGCTCTCTGGGTGGGAGTGGTGCTCCAGGCTCTGGGAGGGGGAGAATTTCCAAGGAGGAAGAGGGTCAGAGCCCAGGGTGGAGACTCATGGGGTTTAAAAAGTTTGGTTGAGGGGCAAGGGAGCTGGGAGGGGCAGGGGGGAGGAGGGTCAGATGAAGTGAGCTGTAGCTCACGAAAGCTTATGCTCAAATAAATTGGTTAGTCTCTAAGGTGCCACAAGTCCTCCTTTTCTTTTTGCGAATACAGACTAACACGGCTGTTACTCTGAAACTCCGTGGGGGAATCTCTGAGGGGCGGGGTGCTGGGGTGGGGGGTGGAATCTCTGAGTGTGGTGGACCGAGGACCCCGGGTGGATGGGGGATCCCTGGGGGGGGAAGGGGTCGGGGGGGGATCTCGGGTGGAGGGGGATGCCGGGGGGGAGGGGCTGGGCGGGGGATCTCGGGTGAGGGGGGATGCCGGGGGGGGGGAAGGGGCCGGGCGGGGGATCTCGAGTGGGGAGGGGATGCCAGGGGCAGGAAGGGGCTGGGCGGGGTGATCCGGGGGGGAGGGGCTGGGTGGGGGATCTCGGGTGGGGGGGTACCGGGGGGAAGGGGCGGGGCAGGGGATCTCGGGTGGGAGGGGATGCCGGGGGGGTAAGGGACCAGGCGGGGGATCTCGGGTGGCAGGGGATGCCGGGGGGGGTAAGGGGCCGGGCGGGGGATCTCAGGTGAGGGGGGATGCCGGGGTGGGGGGAAGGGGCCGGGCGGGGGATCTCGAGTGGGGAGGGGATGCCAGGGGCAGGAAGGGGCTGGGCGGGGCGATCCGGGGGGGAGGGGCTGGGTGGGGGATCTCGGGTGGGGGGGTACTGGGGGGAAGGGGCGGGGCAGGGGATCTCGGGTGGGAGGGGATGCCGGGGGGGTAAGGGACCAGGCGGGGGATCTCGGGTGGCGGGGGATGCCGGGGGGGGTAAGGGGCCGGGCGGGGGATCTCGGGTGAGGGGGGATGCCGGGGTGGGGGGAAGGGGCCGGGCGGGGGATCTCGAGTGGGGAGGGGATGCCAGGGGCAGGAAGGGGCTGGGCGGGGCGATCCGGGGGGGAGGGGCTGGGTGGGGGATCTCGGGTGGGGGGGTACTGGGGGGAAGGGGCGGGGCAGGGGATCTCAGGTGGGAGGGGATGCCGGGGGGGTAAGGGACCAGGTGGGGGATCTCGGGTGGTGGGGGATGCCGGGGGGGGGTAAGGGGCCGGGCGGGGGATCTCGGGGGGGGGATGGGGGATCCCAGGGGGAGAAGGGGCTGGGCGGGGGACCTCGGGTGGGGGACCTCGGGTGGGGGTGAGGGATCCCGGGGGGGAGGAGCCAGGCGGGGGATCTCAGTGGGGGGGAGGGGCCGGGCAAGGGCTCTCAGGCAGTGGGGGAAGGGGCCGGGCGGGGGATCTCGGGTGGGGGGGGCAGGGGCCGGGCGGGGGATCTCGGGTGGGGGGGGGAAGGGGCCGGGCAGGGGATCTCAGGGGGGCTCTCAGGCGGGGGAGGGAAGGGTCTGGGCGGGGGATCTCGGGTGGGAGGCGAAGGGGCCGGGCAAGGAATCTCGGGGGGGAGTGGGGGATCCCGGGGGGGGAGGGGCCAGGCGGGGGATCTCGGTCGGGGGGCCTCTCGGTCGGGAAGATCTCGGGGGGGGGTGGAGTCGGGCAGGGGATCTCGGGGAGGACTCTCGGGCGGGGGGGGGGGGAAGGGACCCGGCGGGGGATCTCAGGGAGGGGTGGGGGATCCCGGGGGGGGAAGGGGCCGGGCGGGGGACCTCGGGTGGTGGGGGCCTCTCGGGGTGGAGGATCCCGGGGGGGGGGGAAGGGGCCGGGGGGGATCTCGGGTGGGGGTGGGGGATCCCGTGGGGTGGGGAAGGGGCCGGGCGGGTCATCTCGGGTGGGGGTGGGGCCTCTCGGGGTGGAGGATCCCGGGGGGGAGGGGGATCCCCAGGGGGGAGGGGCCGGGCGGGGGACCTCGGATGGTGGGGGGCTCTCGGGGTGGGGGATATCGGGGGGAGGGGCCAGGCGGGGGATCTCGGGTGGGGGGCCTCTCGGCCGGGGGTATCTCGGGGGGTGGATCCTGGGGGGGACTCTCGGGCGGGGGATCTCGGGTGGGGGATTCCGTGGGGGGGGGGGAAGGGGCCGGGCGGGGGATCTCTTGTGGTGGGGGCCTCTCGGGGTGGAAGATCCCTGGGGAGGGAAGGGGAATCCCCGGGGGGGAGGGGCCGGGCGGGGGACCTCGGGGGGTGGGGGCCTCTCGGGGTGGAGGATCCCGGGGGGGGGGAAGGAGCCGGGCGGGGGTGGGGATCCCTGGCCCGGGGGTGGGCGGGTCCCTGAGGGGGGGAGGGGCCGGGGCTCGGCTGTCGCTGAGGGGCCCCGGGGACCCCTGAGCGGGGGGTCCGGCTGCCGCGGAGCAGGTCCCGGGCTCCGGCAGGAGGGGGCGGGGGGGAGACGGCCCCGGGCTCACCTCAGGGGGAAGGGGGAGGCGCAGGGGTCGGGGTCCATGTCCCAGCGCAGGCGGCCGGGGTCGGGCAGGTGGGGCCAGGGGCTGCCCGGAGCGCGGGCCCGATACCGACGAATCAGTTCGATCTCGCCCGGCAGCGCCGACACCTCGAACCGCCCGGTACCGGTGGGAGGGAGGAGGGGCAGGGGGCGGGCGCCGTGTGAGGCAGAGGGGCTGCCGGGAGTTGTAGTTCCCGCTCCCCGCGAGCGGCTCCGGCGGCGCTCGCTGCAGGGGCTGCCGGGAGTTGTCGTTCCCCCTCCCCGCGAGCGGCTCCGGCGGCGCTCGCTGCAGGGGCTGCCGGGAGTTGTAGTTCCCCCTCCCCGCGAGCGGCTCCGGCGGCGCTCGCTGCAGGGGCTGCCGGGAGTTGTCGTTCCCCCTCCCCGCGAGCGGCTCCGGCGGCGCTCGCTGCAGGGGCTGCCGGGAGTTGTAGTTCCCCCTCCCCGCGAGCGGCTCCGGCGGCGCTCGCTGCAGGGGCTGCCGGGAGTTGTCGTTCCCCCTCCCCGCGAGCGGCTCCGGCGGCGCTCGCTGCAGGGGCTGCCGGGAGTTGTAGTCCCGGAGAGAACTACAGCCCCCAGCATGCCTCCCGCTCCCTCAGGCCCGCCGGCTGGGGGTGCTGCGGTGGCGGCGGCGCGCGGAGCGGTAAGCGCGGGCCGGCAGCGGGTTCTTGTTCCCTTCGCCCGCGGCCGTGTGGGGCTACGGGGAGGCCCCTCCCCTGGGCCTGCCCCCACGAGGGCCTGTCACGAGGCAGCCGGGCCGGCGCGCAGGGGCCTGTCTCTCCGAGGCGGGGCGCGCCACCGGGCCGTGCTGCTGCCCCCGACGGGCTCCGCGCGCCAAGCCGCGCCCCGGTGAGAGGCGCTGCCGGGCCCGCCGCGTTCCCGCCTCCCTCAGACCCTCCCCTCCCCCACCCTGCGCGAGGCCGCCGCTTGATGCCCCGAGAGCAGCCGCGCGGCCCGCGGGGCTCGGGCCAGAGGTAAGCCCGTGGCCCCGCCGGATGGGGCCGGCCGAGGGGGTGATGCCGGAGGAGGGAGACCCGGGGCAGAGCTGTCCGGTCAGCTCGGACTCCGGGAGACGGGAACCGCCGTCCTCCGCTCGCGGTGTCCCGCTGCCTCGTGCTCTCCCGCCCCTCCGGTGTGCGGTTGGGATCCTCTCTGTGGGGCGAGGGGGCGCGGGTCGGGAGGGCTGGGTTTGTGCCAGCGTTCCCTTACACACTCACACTCACTCTCTCACACTCACACTCACTCTCACACTCACCCTCTCACCCACTCACTCTCACCCTCTCACCCACTCACTCTCACCCTCTCACCCACTCACACTCACCCTCTCACCCACTCACTCTCACCCTCTCACCCACTCACTCTCTCTCTCTCACCCTCTCACTCTCTCCCTCTCACCCTCTCACCCACTCTCTCTCACCCACTCACTCTCTCTCTCTCACCCACTCACTCTCTCTCTCTCACTCTCAGAATATTGCCATCGATAATTAAAATGGGCAGGCGAAGCATGACGCATATTGCTTTACCGTTTATCAGAGTTTAGTTTAAGGTTATTTACTTCCTATATTTTGACATGCGAATTGGCATTTTGCGTTTTGACAGCTCGAAAGCTTTTTTTTTTTGACTCTCAGGGCCTGTCGTGAACTAATTGATTCTCCCCCATAATTTTGCACAACTGTGAAAATTTAAATCAACAAAAGGTTTAAAAAAGGCTTAGGAATAAAATCAGTGTTATCCACTGAAATTATACACCGACAGAATCAGATTCTGCAAAGTGTCTCTGGGCAAATTGTTCAGTTAGCTAAAGAGCCTGAGCACCTGCCAGCCAAGGAAAATCTTATTCCAAAATATAATCCAGGATTTAAGGAACACTCTTGTGAGTTATTAATGTATAGATACCTCTTTTCCAAAACGCTAATTAGTTGTTGACCCCTGTTTTATGTGGAGATAATGAGCATCTGTAGCACACAGTTTTCAATAGTTGTTTTTGTTTTTTTAAAGAATTTGACTTTTACTTGTAATAAAAACAAATTAAATTCCCTGTTGTAACCGAACACAAAGCGAGTGGCATATAATAAAATCTCACCAAACCAGTCTCTTGAGAACCATGCCCTGGTGTTAGTAATCTGTGAACAACAAAATAAAGTGGTGCAAAACAGGTTCTTCAGGGTTCAACAGCGAAACTTTAAATTAGAAGGACTTTCTTCAAAGTGTCAAACTAAATCTTCTTGCTCTTTTTTTCCTTAAGTCAATCCGTTTCCTCTGTAGTGGCAGAGTTAGAACTGGGTGTTTTACCCACGAAACCTTATGCCCAAATATATCTGTTAGTCTTTAAGGTGCCACTGGACTCCTCATTGTTTTTCCTTTTCTGTATCTGAAGCTTGATGAGGAGCCCCTTCCTCAGTTTGTTTCTTGCACATTTGAATCCTTTGCCTGTTCAGTAGAAAGGGGTGGGCAGAGAAGAGAGGACACACAAGGAGCATATGATTGATTGCTCACCAAACAAAACAGAGCAGATAGGTCTAATTTTAGACTTCTTCAGCTTTGGCAAACTTTCTCAAAACACTTACACAATTTTTTTTAAGAGCAAATGAATCATATTAGTGTAGTACTAAATTATAACGTTAATGAGGAACAGACACTGAGTCATGTTGCATGTATCATTCAAATTTTATGCGAAATTCTGAGCGGTAAGCTTGTATGATTGTAGCCTTCTGCACTTTAAGTTCCAGACTGTTCTAGCTTTCTTGACACTTCCTGTCTGTGACAGTAATGTGCCGGCACCTACTTAGAGCTGGGAATGCTGCTGCTAATAGCTGTGTGTCCAGCCCATCTATGGGCAAGGAACAGTACTGCCTTTTTGCCTGTGTACCTGCATGTTTGCCTTGCTCTGGAATTTAGGAAATCAGGTGGTGAGTCTAGTAATTAATGTGTAAGATCATCAGGGAGGAAAGGCAGGCATTGTGTGCAACTTGAGTTTTGATCAATAGTTACTGTACAGATATTGTTGAAGAATCCACTCTTGTGCCAAAGTACTTTTGAAAAATAACTTAATTTAGAAATGAGATGTGACAAATATCCTAGTATTTGTTTGTAGAAGACAACTGATTCCTTTTGAGTCATGATGAAAACCTACTTACATTTTTTAAAGAAACACATTATTTCACGTTCTTCTTTTTGCAAATACCCTCAGTGCACTGGCTATGCCATGCTGATTGGAGAGGACCTCTGACCCTGGCTCCATCACAAGTACAGCAACTTTATGTATACTTTAGATGAGAAAGTTTGTGCTGCTGGTCTTGATAAATGACATGGGGTTACATCCTAAATCTAGCAACATCGGCTCAGGTTTATTGCTACTGTCAGCTTTTCTTACAGCTGTCTTATTAGTTGAAGTTCGTTCTCTGAAACTTCAGGATTCAGAGCAAGATAGCATCTTACACCTGAAATTATATGTTTTCTCTGTTAAAGAAAGCTGAGGTAGTCATTGAAAGCAGTTCACATTTGATGTGTATATGGTGGCCTGAAACAAAAGAGCTGGGGGTCACAATAGTGTTCCCACTGTGGATATCAGGATGGAAAAAAAACCAAAACTTTATTAGTAACTGGTCTCTCTGTTGGCAATGTCTGCAGAAGGGTCAATGTTTGAATGAGCCGTAAAGGCTGAATTCCTCTACCCCCTTTTGGGGGAAAGGGGATTCCCCTTGGAACGGAACTTGGGCAAACTACAGTGATCATATGTGTATGAATATGCACAGCTCTGGAAAACCGTATCTGCTAGTTGCTATACAACAATCGTCAAGTGGCTATTTTAATTGTTTTATTTATCTTCTTAGGGTGGTAGAGTAAACTGTGAACCACCAGAGGAAGGTATAAAAAAGTTCCATTTACATAACAATCCATTTTAAATTAGGAAACAAAATTGTACTCTGTTAAATATTATATAGATATCAACACTCAGTCCATGTCTACTCAGAAGCACCACACTTTCCTTTTACTTTACTTTTCCAGGCTAGCCCATTTAGTAATTCCACTGCTTTTCTTCTGCAGGGTTCAATTTCTTCCAGAAAAACTATCAACATATCTGTTTTATGTAACTCTGTAAGATGTTTTCTCTCACTGGTTCTTTTTTAATTTTCTAATTCTTTGGGATTAGTTCAATACTGAGAAAGTGCTATTATTTTAAAATGTTTTTGCTGTTTGACTTGTCTCATTTCCTATTTTGCCAGCTCTATGCAGTCATATCTTCTACTCTGATAGACTTTTCCAGAATACGTTCAATCTCTTCTAATGTGAGACCAAGTCTGTTGCCAAATGGGAGCTGGAGAAAAACTGTTTTAGTGCCAGAGTCTGTTGCATTAATGCAGGGGTCGGCAACCTTTCAGAAGTGGTGTGCCGAGTCTTCATTTATTCACTCTAACTTAAGGTTTTGCATGCCAGTAATACATTTTAATGTTTTTAGAAGGTCTCTTTCTATAAGTTAATAATATACAACTAAACTATTGTTGTATGTAAAGTAAATAAGGTTTTTAAAATGTTTAAGAAGCTTCATTTAAAATTAAATTAAAATGCAGAGCCCCCTGGACCGATGGCCAGGACCTGGGCAGTGTGAGTACCACTGAAAATCAGCTCGCATGCCGCCTTTGGCACACCTGCCATAGGTTGCCTACCCCTGCATTAATGCCCCGCTATCAGTTACCATCATTCTATATATTACCGCTATTCCTCCTTTGGACTGATTAACAATTCCTGTGTAAAGGAGACATGGCTTTCTGTCTTTTTCATTAAATGTATTAAAGACCTCGATCTAAGATGTTAAAAATATGTAAAACATAGCAAAAACACAAATGTCCATAATATTTGATTCCGTTTTCTGCCCAAACCACTTTGCAATATGGTCCACTTAATAGCATATCCTAGATGAGCCCACCACCCTTAACGAACAACCTCAAATGCCTCCATCAAAATCCTCTAGACAGTTTTTCTGCTTTGCTTATTAACTGTCCATTTCCTTCTTTCGGTCTCTTTACTTCAACCTTATTCCATCTGCCCCCCCAATGCTCCCTTTCTTCCCTCCCTTTCCTCCCTTCACTTATCCCTGCCCCCTTCGGTGCCCTCTCTCCTTTCCTTTGTGTCTCTCTCTGATTCCTTCCCAATAATCCCCTCTGCCCCACCCCCCAAAAAATATTGTGGCGGTAGCATGACACTTGTGGAACATCATATTGTTCACTCTGCTGGTTTGTTATATCTCTCTCCTCTCCATGCTTTATCTTTTCTATTAAATTGTAAACTGTTCAGGACAGAGACTGTCTCAGCCTTTGTTTGTGTAGTGCCTAGCATAATGTGGCCCTGATATCCATTAGGATTCCTATCTGAGCAGGGTTTTATTATTATTTGTATCTTAAATTGCAGTGCCTAGTATTTGTAGGAACTTAACTTTCCTTCCTTTAAATTATTTTCTAAGCTTTTGCTGCATTTCAATTAATGTAATAATAAGTTAGTATACTGTTTGTTTAAAGGCATCCTAATTACTTTTGTATCCTATAAGCAATATATTTAATGCTATACATTATATAGGACCCTTTTATCCAGAAAGATCCCAAGATGCTTTAGATTTAGTATGAATAGGGATCACTTAACTCGCCAGAGTGGAATGCAGCAGCCATTGTATGACAGCTGAATTTTCTTAGTAAAGAAAAAACAAATTTAATACACGTGGGAGGATTTTAAAAGACAATGTAAATATGAGTTGGAATTTAGCCAGGACCTTAGGGTTAACACCTTAACTTGTGCAAAAAATGCACAGGCCTTCAATGACTAAAAGTGATCAGGGTCTTGAGCTTGAGATTGCCTTTCCAGCTGACAGTTTCACAGCCCCATAGAGCTTAGACCCCAGCCACCGAGTTGGAGGGAAGAGCATCCCATACTAAAGCACCCATATCACTTCTGCCATCACTTGGATTTTTGCTTTGGCTGCAAATGGTGGTCTCCTATGCAAATATTGACCAGGCCTAATACTGCTTACATATGATACCTGACAAAATCCCAGCCCCAGATGGCATGGATGCAGGACTAGGTAGTGGTATTTATAAAATTATGAAGCTTATGTACATATGCTCTCTCAAACAGGGTGGGAAAATCAGTAATTTAAAAAAGATTATTTAAATCAGATTTATTAAATTCAATACTTTTTTTAAAAAAAATTTGAAGTTACATTGAAATTGACAATCTGTGTTAAATCTAAATTTACTAAAATCTATTAATTGGTTACATTAAATTAAAAAAAAAAGTTCAGGCAATACACGTTTGTTGCCAAAGTTTTAAAGAAAATCAAACCACTGACCTAGAGGAAATCACTGGCTAAGCATCTGGAACCAGATTTTAAGTGCTAAGCCAGCTTTTCATAGCAGTAGCCTCTTTTGCAGGTGCAGAGGGTATATTTTATTTTCAGTTTATTCATCCCGTTCAGTTCAGTTGCTAGCTCTTTCCAAGTTGAGAAGCCGACTGTGATTGAAAAGTCAGAAAAGCTTCTTTTCCTTTTTCAATTTATGATTAAAAATGAGGTATGAGATGATGAGATCTGCTAGATCTAAATTTCTGAAGGACATGGACCCAGATCCACAAAAGTGACCAGAAACAATCCGATCAATTCATTAACTACAGATACTTTGTTTCATCATTTTTAAGTGCCAGACAAGTTTTGATACTTAATTTTTTCTCACATATCCAGCACATTTAAGCTAGTTTTATTTATCTATCCATTTTAAAATGTTCTTGTGCATTTCAAATTTCATGTCCTTTTTGCATCCAAATCGAGCTTTACACAAATCACAAGTAAAAAAAATCATCTGGTAAATAAGAAATGTATCATTCATCATTTAACATAATACAAAATGCAAACATTAATTGGAATAAATGTGTTAAACTATATAATTGCTTACACTACATGTACACACACTTATTTACCCCCCCGGTTAGAAGAAAGTACAAAATTTAGTGTGAGGATTATATCTAGTTGTACACCCATGTGTGCAACACATCTGAGGAAGTGAGCTGTAGCTCACGAAAGCTTATGCTCTAATAAATTGGTTAGTCTCTAAGGTGCCACAAGTACTCCTTTTCTTTTTGCGAATACAGACTAACACGGCTGTTACTCTGAAACCCATGTGTTTATTTCTTACCAAGCAATTAATCAACTTTTTGTCCGGAATATAACTAAAAAGTACAAATGCAAAACAAGATTAAAATCAATTATTTAAAGCTTTGATTTAAATCAATACACCCTGCTCTGTCAATATCCAGTTCAGTCTTATTCTTATGAACTTTAAATCTGGATTCTCTTTCTAAAATATCTATTATGAGACTGAAGTGTAGAAAATACTGAGCAGTTGTTTGTTAGCACGTTATGTAATTCATCTTGCTAAAGCTCCACATTTGAGGAATGTAGGTAGGAATGTTTAAAGGCTGTTCATCTCATCCTGTTTCCCTGGTTTGAGGACAGTTTCCGTTTGATGAACCTTTTATTGCCCCCCCCCTTCTTTAAATTGTTCCTAAGGTTGTTCCATAGTTACTATAGTCCTGCTTAGATCCAGAAAAGAGTAAACTAACTAAGCCATTTTATAATTATATTTATATTTTAAGACATTATTTCATAGACTAGATTGTTAATTAGTCTGTGTAGTATTTAGAATTCTTGCAGAGAGGGACTTCATTTGTGGAGACATTTTGCCACGTGGCTGTAATTATTTGTTAATGTCCTAAGATAGATTCCCATTTGCGGTATGTTGTGGATGTTGAAGCCAGAACAAGGAGGAGTTGCTGTGCCACCCCAAGGCGTCTAGCGTGGGCTTTTGTCCCTTTGATCCCATGAAGACCATACATTGCATTTTGTGAAAGATACTAAATCTCTGTGGGTTGTGTTAGTTCTTGCATGTGCACAGCAGTCCTTGTAGATGAGTATCTGGTGTGAAGGGAGCTATTCACTTCCCTGACTACAGTGGGTGTTTGGAGTGCACAAAGAATGCAGCATCAGGCATTTAAAGGTTTAATTTTGTTACAGTTCTGTGAAAATACTTGTCCTGCAGAATGAATCTAGCAAGGAATTTTAATAGCATACATTTGCAGTGCAGATAGTAGAATGCATACAGAACTCCTTATTTTATTTCCTAAGAATATATTATTATCCCATTTGTAAACCTGCAACTGAGCACTCAAAAAACTCTTACTAGATTGTCAGAGATCCCCAAATGAAGAGGGGAAAATGGAAGGTTTGAATGGGGAAAATAAGAAAACAAATGTATTTGCCAGTGAGTAAGGCTGTGTGTCTGTCACCGATTCTGTGACTTCCATGACTTCTGCAGAGGCCAGTGCAGCTGGCTCTGGGGCTGTCCGAGCAGCTCAGGCAGCCCCTTGGCCAGCCACGCCAGCCGCTACTGGGGCAATCTTGGGCCACCACGCCTTCCCAGCAGGAGCAGTAGTTTGGGTGTGGGAGGGGATTCAGGGCTGGGGCAGAGGGTTGCAGGGCAGGGTGGCGCTTACCTCAGGAGGGCTCTCTGGAAGCGCTGGCATGTCCCCACAGCTCCCATTGGCTGTGGAGCAGGTGCTCGTGGCGGGGGCAGTGCGTGGAGCCCCCCGGCCTTCCCTCCATGCCGGCTGCTTCTGGGGAGCTGTGCGGAGCCTGGGGGGGTCTGCCAGCCCTGCCAACCCTCACCCCCCCCGACCTGCACCACCCCCACAACTCTGGGTTGCATGCCACCCCCATAGCACCTCCCAGGGCTACCCCGCTAATCTTTAGTTAGGGGTGTATAGTACAAGTCATGGACTGTGAATTTTTGTTTACTGCCTGTGACTTGTCTGACTTTTAATAAATATACCCATGACTAAAACGTAGCCTTACCGATGAGTAATATACTTTGATTGCTCAAGCTTGACTTTCTGTATTTTATTATTAAATGTTTGTCAAGTAATGGGATTGCCATTATTGTAGGCAATAGCACGCTTCGTTGATTCTGTTAAAATGTTTATTGCTTGTATGACTTGTACCAGAGTACTTATAAAAGCAACTGAAACAGTATGTGCTGACCTGTAGTTACATAGCTTTATTGTTACAGTTCAGTGAGAAACTGTATCTTGTAATTGAGTTTGTCTTTGCAACTTGTCCATTTTGTGAAGTAAAGTAAAATATTCAATTTTGTAGACTGCAGTGTTTTGCAAGTACAGATTGCAGGTGCTCTCTCTAAATGGAATAAGAAATTCCCCCACTTTTTTCTTCTGTAACATTCCATTTGTTTTCAGTGCCCATTTAAATAACTGTTACTTACTGTAATGTTTATTTCTTCCTTTACTAAATTCTGACAATAACAACCAGTCCCCAAAAGTGTCTTTAGATAGTGGGTTGGGTTGAATTGGAATTCCTCAGAAGTTCTTGTCCACTGCTGGAAATGGCCCACCTTGATTATCACTATAAAAGGTTGTCGTGTTGTCGTGTCCACCCCACCCTGCTTTCCTGCTGGTAATAGCTCGCCTTACCTGATCACTCTCATTACAGTGTGTATGGTAACACCCATTGTTTCATGTTCTCTGTGTATATAAATCTCCCCACTGTATTTTCCACTGAATGCATCTGTTGAAGAGAGCTGTAGCTCACAAAAGCTTATGTTCAAATAAATTGGTTAGTCTCTAAGGTGCCACAAGTCCTCCTTTTCTTTTTAAAGAAATTAGTTGCATTTGAGCAAAACTTTTATTTGAAACGAAGAAAGGCTACTAGAAGTGATAAATTCATGTGCTGTGCGTTTATCCTGCTAACCTTTCTTCTTCCCCAGCGAAGTTTGTAGTATAGAAAATTGAGACCATGTGTGTGGATAAACTGAAAACTACGCGCCAGACCTGTTTTCAAACAATCTTGGACATCCTCCATATTTTTTTTAAAAAAAGGTCACAACTGGTCTTTTCACCTGCCTTGATTTTCAAGTGTGAGGCTCTGCTTGGTGCATCTGTGATTGCAAAGCAATTCTCCAGAAGCAACCCCCTCACCACAGAGGAAAGCTTGCCGAATCCCTGTGGTTTCTACAGAACCCTGTATAAACTGAGTCTCCCTGCTGGGATGGAATCCATTCGGGAGGCCCCTTCCCCCTATTGATGGGAATATTCTAAACTAGAGCAGCTGTCCCTGACATGAGTGTGGGGGGGAGGGGGTGTACTAACCTGTGGGCTCTGCCCTTGATTGCCGCCTAGGCCCATTGGGCTTCTAGGAGTTAAAGGGGTGGATGACCAGGGGGTGGGGGCAGGAGCCACGTGTGGTATGGGCTGGGTCTGGTCCTTACGGGGGCTGTGAGTGCCTGAGAAGCCTCATGCTAACCTGCTGTGTGTTGCCTCCCCCACAGGCATATTATGGAACCAAGCCCGGCAGGAGGAGGTGGGGGTCCAGGCGAACCAGCGCACGCAGTGGCACTGCTGCGGGGTCTGAGTGCACTGCGCTCTGAGCGGAGCCTGCTTGATGTGACAGTGGTGGCCGGCGGCTGTGAGTTTGGGGCACATAGAGCTGTGCTAGCTGCAGCTTCTGGCTACTTCCGTGCCATGTTCGGCGGGTCACTGCGGGAGTCCCGGGCCGAGCGAGTACGGCTACATGGGGTGGACCCTGAGTGCCTGGCACTGCTGCTCGACTTTGCCTACACTGGTCGGGTGGGGCAGCTGGGCCCCGACATCGCGGAGCGGCTGCTGCGCGCCGCCGACCTACTACAGTTCCCGGCCGTGAAGGAGGCGTGTGGCACTTGGCTGGCCCGGCAGCTGGAGCCGGCCAACGCGCTGGACATGCAGGACTTCGCAGAGGCCTTTGCTTGCCCAGCCCTCGCGGCTGCCGCTCACCGGTTTGTGCTGCGCCATGTGGGTGAGCTGAGCACGCAGTTGGAGCGGCTGCCGCTGGCGCGGCTCATCTCCTACTTGCAGGACGATGAGCTGTGTGTGCCCAAGGAGGAGGCCGCCTTCCAGCTGGCACTGCGTTGGGTGCGTGCTGACCTAGCTGCCCGTGCCCCGCTGCTGCCGCAGCTCCTGGCCCACGTGCGCTTGCCCTTCGTGCGCCGTTTCTACCTGCTGGCACATGTGGAGGGCGAGCCCCTGGTGGCGCGTTGTCAGCCCTGTCTGCGCCTCCTGCGGGAGGCCCGCGACTTCCAGGCTGCTCGCTATGACCGGCATGACCAGGGGCCATGTGCTCGCATGCGGCCACGACCCTCTACCGGCCTGGCAGAGATCCTTGTGCTCATTGGTGGCTGCGACCGTGATTGCGATGAGCTGGTCACCGTTGATTGTTACAACCCACGAACGGGGCACTGGCGCTACCTGGCTGAGTTTCCCGAGCACTTGGGTGGTGGCTACAGCATAGCGGCGCTGGGCAATGACATCTACGTGACAGGTAAGGATGGGCACGTTGGATCTGATGCCCTGAGCAGTGTTGTCTGGGGAAAGGGCCACAGCTGGGCATTATTCTGGAGGGAGCCCAAGTCTGTCAAGGGATGGGGGGACGGCTTTAGGTTTAAAGATCAAGGGGCATCGGCAAAGCTGTAGAAGAGGCCAGAAATGAGATCCCTGACTTTTCAAAGCACTAGTATTTTTATAAAAAGTTCCCTCTTTTCTTTGCCATTAGTCCCAGGATGGGCTAAGCATGGCTTGTTTTGGGTTCGCAGAGTAATGATTCTTTGAAATGAGATCTGCCTTCATAATTAGGGTGTCTCTTGCAAAGACTCAGAAACCATTCTGTTCTGCTAAATGCCAGGGGAAATGATTCCTTGGCTTCTGTGAAAATGTTGAACGAGTGTGTTGCATACGTTGTAAGCAGACACGCATTCCAACAGCCCGTTTCAAAGGGACTTTGGCTTCTCCACAGTGCAGTAACACTTTGTTCTGTGTGGAGGCTTGTGTACAAGTCTGTGTAAAGGTATTTGTATACACTTCTATTGTGACAGACTTCAGGGCTCTGTGGTTGGTTCTAAGTACAGGCTAGTGCAGCGTGTTGGTAAACCTGAAATGGTTTTGTTGTTCTGCTTGGGGTTATAAGCTACTTTATGGGTCAGATTTGTTCTAATTTTGTGCTAATAGGCTTGGAACTCAGAGGTGAACAGGAAAATAAATATGTATGCAACTTTATATATTACTTGAGTGTTTGCAGAAGGAACCTCCTGAACACTTTTTATTTTTAATGTGTGGGGTCCATCATCCAGGAGACTCTTCCACTTTGTGCTTACATTAATGTTTAAATGTGTAATGAAAATATTTAGGTTTCCTACAGTGGTTCTTGGTTTTTCACAAATGGACCATGTCTAAAGTTTTATTCAGATGTTTGGCATAAATGCGAGTTTTCATTTTGCAACAGGGATTCCTTTTCTGTAGTTATTCTCGTTTTGGGATGGATTTAGTAGCTGATCTCAGACAGGCAGCTGATTCATAATGACTAATACTAGTGAGTATGTAGACAGCATTTCAGGACACATGTTGGTGTAACTTCCCAAGACAACAGGGTAGGAGTCTGATTTCAGATCATTTTCAAATTCCTGCTGTGTTGAGAACACTTAAGAAAAGCAGAACTTAGAGAAAAGTAAATAACAGGGTGCAACACAAAGTATACCATGTATGCTTGTCACAGAGTCACCAGGTGATGCTCTGGAACAGAAGGTTTATTAGGTGACGGGAACACAGCGTAGAACAGAATTTGTTAGCACAGAAATCAGTGACTTTCAGCCAAGTCCGTCTTGGGGAGTCCTGGGCCAGAAGCCCTGGACTCCCCCTCTTCCGGTCCACCCAAGCAGACTGCCAGCATCCCCGTTGCTCCTCCTCCTTGTCTTTGTCTCACTTCCTGGGCAGAGTGTCATCTGGTTGCATCCCCCTCCTGGGCATACAACGAAGGGCACTGGTCATAGCATATGTTCAGGCAGCTAGAGCAGCCTCACCTGCCCCTAAGGTCTCAGCCAAAGTCACACACCCCTATTCCTATCACTGAGGTATTGGTGCAGCACACAGGGAAACTGAAGCATACTCAATATTCATGCAAAACAGTAAGACTCACATACAACACAAGGGAAAATCCTTACTTCGTCACAGCGCTCAAGGTAGAAACATACCAGAAAGTCCTCTGATACTCTGGACTTCAATGACTCTCAGTGTCATTTAACCTTGGCACAGCAGTGCGTTTATGGTATTGAAGGGCAAAAGTTGTGTTTCTTTCTCTAGTGTACTCCCTGGCTCTTGTCAGTTTGTCAAGTTTAACTATACCAGTTTGCCACTTTAACTATACCAGTATAAAGCAGCGACCTCCCATCTCACCCTCACTCCCAGTGTGGGTGCAGTTATACCAGTGTAAAGGGACCCAAACAGAAATAAGCTATACTGTATGATGTACCGTTTTACCAGTATAACCATGTCAACAAAATTCACACCTTGAACAGACATAGTTATACCGATAAAGTTTGTATGTAGACCCGGCCTAAGTGAACAGAAAGCTGTTCAATCTCTGACTTAACAAAAAGCATGCCTGTGATTTAAGTAATGTCATAAACATGATGATGTGCTAAAATGGAATACTTTTGTATTATTTCTGCATCCAAAGAAAGTCACATATGGTAGTATTCAAAAACAATGCAAGGTTGATTGACCTGGAATTCTGAATGCCAAGCATTTTGTCACACACCTTGTGATTGCTGACTTCTTCCAAAAGTCTTGTACTTGCATACAGGGTCTGTTGTCATTGAAGATGCATGGATAACTGTTTTGTATTTCGCATTACAGTTGTAGCTCAGAGGAAAAGAGATGTAAAGGAAAAGCTTAGAAGCAGATTTTTGTATGAGGCAGTAGTGAAGTGGGGTCAGGTGTCTAAGGTTGTTCTTTAGTTTATGGAGCTTGCATGCTAGATTTGCTCCACTGATATTGTTGTCAACTATTATAGAAGTGTTAGTTGGACTCTTATCAGTACTTGCTGGCTAATTAATCATTGTTGAAAGTTGCTCTGTATTGGGTCACCAGCTCCAAGCCCTCTCATCAGGGATATGGTGAGGGTTGTAAATAGGGAAGGGAGAAAATGGTTAGGAAGTTAGCCAAATCTGGGATACGTGTTTTGAGTTGATAATACATCAGATTTCGTCTGAGCATCACATGAGGGAATCTACTCTGAGATTCTGGGAGTAACTGGGAGACAAAGTTACAGGCCCATTTTCGAAATTTCCAAACAAATTTGAGATTGAGTGGTACCATTAGTCTTAAAATTGTTGTGAAACAAACTGCCATTTTTCTCCTGTACCTGAATATTTTAATAACAACAAGTAGGCTGGGGAAGTAGCAAAATTTGTTATAGTATTGGAAAGTAATAACATTTTTGAATACCTAATAAAGGACTGAGTTATTACATAAAACCCCTAGTCTGTCTTCCTCTCCACCCCCCCCCACAATGGGCTATATTACAAAATATTTACTTATGAAATGTGCTCTCTTCTGTAGGAGGATCAGATGGGTCAAGGCTCTATGACTGTGTCTGGAGATACAACTCCAGTGTGAATGAGTGGACAGAAGTTTCTCCAATGTTGAAAGCAAGAGAATACCACAGCTCTACAGTCTTGGATGGACTGTTGTATATTATAGCCTCAGACAGCACAGAACGTTATGACCACTCCATAGACGCCTGGGAGGCTTTGCAGCCTATGTTGTACCCAATGGACAACTGTTCTACCACATCTTGTCGTGGCAAACTCTTTGCTATTGGCTCTCTAGCAGGCAAAGAATCCATGGTTATACAATGCTATGACCCTGAAACTGACCTCTGGTCCCTCGTGAACTGTGGACAGCTGCCTCCGTGGTCTTTTGCACCAAAAACTGTGACTCTTAATGGACTTATATACTTTATAAGGTAAGTAATAATGTATCCCCCACCCCATCCCACTATAGAATGATTTTTTTTGAGAAATAGTGTAGAAGGATTGGATTTAAATCCACAATTTGGAAAACGGAGGCAATTTTACAAATCTGGACTGAGGAGAAATCTACTTTAAAGTAGAATCCTTGAGTTCTATTGGCTTTAATTCAGTTCTACTATTACTTAAAATACACACACACACACACACACACACACACACACACACATATGAATAAGCTCCAAGAAAATATTAAATTGTACAGCAGATAGCACATGTGTAATGAGATAAGAGAACATGAGATGAAATGGTTTGTTTTTTTTAAACCAAGATTTACCATTATGTGTTGAGTTCTAATGGTTCAAATACTTATCCACTTAAAAAATAAACTGAAAGGCTTTCCATCACTGAAACACTTCATCTAGTGGAGTGTATTGTCTTTGTGCGTGAGCAAATGTACATTAAAAATAGTCCCCAGAAATTTTGTTTTATTACCTTTGGGTTTCCTTAAAGCAGTAAGTTGTATCCAAGATCTTTATTTGCTGCATTTGGATTTGTTCGTGCTCAGTCCAACATCTTGGCTTCCAGCAGCTGTTTGAAGTTATTCCTCTCCCTCTTTCAGTATTCAACTAATATTGAAAAGGTTCTTTCATCAGAATATCTATCCTGTACGCTTGCAGAGCCTGCTTTACTTGCTGTTTTCAGCAGACTGGTAGGTCAAGGTTTAGAATTTCTAACAGTTGAGTAGTTTGCCCATACACACCTCTGTCGGGGGGGTACTGCAGCAGTAGGAAGTCATTGGTGATTCATTGGGTAAGTAGCTGAGAAAATTACCTGACACAGCAAAGGGAAAATTCTTCCTCTTCTTCACCCCCTCCTCGCTTCCCCCAAAAAAATGCTGCAAAAGGGATATTTTTCTGATAATTTATAAGGACAGTCTCAAAACAATAGGTCATATACATGGGATCAAAGGGTGACTTACTAACCAAAGCTGCTAACTTTCAGTTTAGGTGGGTTTTTTCTTCAAGTGAGAATAAAATCTCTCTCTCTTCTTTACAACCAACCCTAGTTACAGTAATAAATATGGCATCACAGCAAAACTAGTCTCTTGGGTTACTTCTGTATTAGAAACAACCTTGAAATGGGAATGCCTTGTTCTTATTCGGACGAGCATGTGGAATCATTCTTGCTCCTGTTTTCCCTCCCAGCCTGCAAGCAGTATGTTTTCACTTTTATTCTTGGAAGTATTTGCCTCATGCAGCACTGTTAGTGACAACAAACATTGTAAACTATGATAACTCTTCTCTGCTGTAACTTGACAGCAACTTTAGGATTTTTAAAGCAGTATCACTAAAAGGGTTGTCTTCGCTCTTCACTTGAATTCCTGAAACTCCTATTAATGCTCTGTTTGAGGTAGACAACAGGTGGAAGAAGAGATCTCTGTGTATTTAAGATGTTTAGAATCTTCAGGTTCATAGAATTGAATTAAACCAGTGTGATTTTTAAATGCTTGACTCCCATGGACCATCTTTCCTCTGCATAGACACCTCTGCTCCGAGATTGTTTCCGAAAGTAGTTCAAACTAAGGAAACTGGTTATGAAGCATGTACCTTGGGAGCCATAAGGAAACTTATTCATTGTTTTTTTTAAATCACAGTGGATAAAAATTGATTTGAAAATATTTAAAAATCAGATTTTTTTAATTTTAAATCTGAGCGGTTTTTTTGTTTAAATTAAATACAGGCTTATTTTTAAAAAATAAACTTTGAAATTGACAACCTATGTTAAGGTCTAAACTTACAATAATATATTAAAACTGTATTAAATTAAAATAATAAGCAGCACATGTTTGCTGCTGAAGTTTTACAGAAAATTAAACCACTGAACTGGTGAAAGTCACTGGCTAAGCACCTATAACCAGAATTTGTTGACATGCTTAATCAGCTTTTGACAGTAGTAGGATCTTCTGCAGATACACAAAGAATATTTTTTTGTTTCAGTATATTCAGATCAGTTCTATAACTAGTTCAGTCAAAGTTAAGGGAAAAAATGTACACTGGAAAAAGGAGAAAAGCTTGCTTTCTTCTTCCAATCTATACATAAAAACTGGTTGTGAGAGGTTGAGATAAACTAGTTCCAAACTCTTGAAGGACAATGAGGACCAGAAATAATCAGTTCAATTCACTAACTACAGATAACACTTTGTTTTCATAAATCAGTAAATGCAGAACATGTTTTGATGTACTTTTTTTTCTTATGTATCTGCACATTTAAGGTAATTTTACTTAACTAATACAAAAATTAAAGTGCTGATTTTTGTGCACTTCTTTATTGAATCAGAATTTCCAAATTGAGCTTGACACTAAATCACAAGTAAAAAATGATCTAACATAATAAAAAAGTAAAATTTAAGAGTCTGAATAAATGTAAGTTAAGCTTTATATTTGGTTAAAGTGTATCAATATAGTGTATCCTCCTGGTTAACAAAAAGAAGCACCAAATTTAGTGTAAAGGTTATATTCAGTTGCAAATCCAATGTTTTAATCATTAACAACCAGTGAGAATCAACTTTCTTTAAGAAAATAACTAAAGTACAAATGCAAAACAAGATTAAAATCCTTGATTTAAATCAAGGTTTCCTGATTGGTGATTAAAATCAAGTATTTAAATTACATTGATTTAAATAAATCCATCCTGTTTTTAACTAATTATAACTATAGTTCAGAAACCTGGATTTTGCTGTATACTAAGCAGACCCTTTCATAAGCCTGATGGCTTCTAAATGAATAGCCATCAGGAGAGGTGGTGCTCTGGGATGTCTGCAAAGACTCTTATTTATTTCACTTTCCTCTTATTTCGAGACACTCTGTTGCTATCGCTTTGATTGGAATAAGCAGATGATTTTGTTTTCTCTGTCATCACTAGAGTGCTTGTCGTAGATTGCAAAGGACATGGTAGTTCTTGGAAAGTCAGTAACAATGTCTGAAAAATACAATACTCAGTTTTAATTGTCTTGGACTCACTTTTCTCTCATTCAAATTTTTAACTTTAATCAAAGGACTTTATAGCCAGAGATTGAATTATCCGATAAAAGATGTCTATACCAATTGAAATGGATTCTAATACAGTACATAGTTTTTACTTTAAATTCAATTAACTTAGTTCTTGAGACTGATTCAGTTAAAATGGAAGCTCAAATTAATTAGTGGTTGAACTAAGTAGAAGATTCTTTTGTATTCTTGGGTAGTCTTCTAACTTCATTCTTGATAGTACTTTCTTGGATTTACTTTAAGTACTGCTATGACTACCCTGACCTTGTAATCTCCAGATTCGTATGCTAGCAAATTGCATTTCTGTGTCACAATAATCCCTCACCTGTTGCTGTCACACTCCTGTCTCATGAGTGGAATGGGTAAAAGAAGCCTTATGGGATTATAGTGCTGCTGTTAGTTCTTCCATTACAGACCTCTCTCCACCCTTTGTTGACACCCCCACCCCGGTTTAAATTTGGCATTGGCTGAAGTCTCAATCCAACATGGATCCTTTTAGTGTTAATGTTAGGTGGGGAGAGGTTTAAGTCACCCCAAAATGTCAGTTATTTTTCTAAGATGTTCTTGTGCACTCGTATCACCAAAGCCAGATTATTTTATCAGGTACAAATTTGCAGTAAATTTATCTGTAGTGGGACCCACAAGTGCAAATTTTATGTTTAGGATTGGCCAGCAGTTATCAGCATAGCACAGTGGTGCTTCTAGGTACTATTTGTAATACAAATAATTTTGCATCCTGTCTTGGGCAGGCACCAGGGCTGAATAACCATGAGGCAGTTGTAGGCAGGGGAAGGCAGAAACACCGCCTGAGTGTTCTGGGTTCATTCTGCCTCCAGTGTATGGGTCACTGCACCCAACTAGGTTGTCCAGCTGGGTATTCTTTTCAAAATTCATTCCACCAGAATTTATTTTTTTAAGTGTAGTTTTGACTTTGGAGAAGCACAGAAGTGCTATTCACATTCTTTGGACACAAGCACCAGTTCACAAGTAGTGAGGAGAATTCCTATGCATAATGATGCAGCCCACTCTAATACATAGCTCTTCAGCACCTGGGGCTATGTAGATCCATTGATTTCTGTGCTGGCCATTGATGCTGCGTTATAGGAGCCACATGTAGGAGTCTGAAGTGTGCACCATATCTCATGTCTTGGTGCAAGTGCAATTTGATCAGTGTGCACATGGGTTTGTGAATGTAACAGGGTGGAAGCAAAAGTGCTAATGTAGCACTTCAGACACTTGGTTGGACTACTTTCACCTGTGCTTGATGAAATGGGGGGAGCCTTTACAGCTCTCTGAATAGTGGTTTCCTTTTTTCTTTTATAGAGATGACTCTGCCGAAGTGGATGTTTACAATCCAATGAAGAATGAATGGGACAAAATCCCTCCTATGCTTCAGGTAGGATGTTGACAATGAGTTCATTTAAAAAACCGTTGGAAACTATAAACTTCTTTGGGTAGGGGAGTGACTTAATTTTTTAAGCACTGACACAACACGAAATAAACTCAGTGAATGCTAACAATATGTTCAGCCATGTACAGCAAAAGGTAGTCCTTGCTTCAGAGCAGTTGTAGTTTAGATAACAAATAGAGAACGATGAAGGCTTGTCTACACTGTGTATTAGTTCACACCAGAAGGGTATCAGAGTAGCAGCCGTGTTAGGCTGTATTCGCAAAAAGAAAAGGAGTACTTGTGGCTGTAGCTCACGAAAGCTTATGCTCAGATAAATTGGTTACTCTCTAAGGTGCCACTAGAAGGGTATAAATTCCAGTGCACACTAGGGTGTCACGCACTAACTGGCCTGCACTAAAAGTTTAGTGTGCAATAATGTAGTATACGATACTACGTTAATGCACCTGGGAACTTTTAGTGTACGCTAGCAGGGTCCACGTGGGCCAGTTCCTCTCCATTGTGGACTAATGCACAGTGTAGACAAGCCATAAGTGCCCAAACCATCATGTGGTGCAGCTGCATAGGTTAGCAGAGATCTTTGTTTGTATCTTGTTGTTTTGTGGTTCTTGGATTATAGCTCCTTTAGTTGGAGTTAATGCTGCTGACCATTTGGCTGGGACTTGTCAGTTCTGTTACAATTGTGTTGGCAGCGTATTACGAGCAAAATTCAATAAGGTGATAGGAAAATCTGTTGGAGACGGTATGGTGTCTGTTGTGTCACCTGCTGGGGCCTGTGAGCACTATACCTGTTTCAGAGCCGCAATTGCCAGCAATAGCAGACGACCCACAAATTTGGGACGATCTGCTAGGCTAGATATCAGCGTACCTACCTAAATGGGCATAATCATATAAATATAGGATTGGAAGGGCCCTCGATAGGTCATCTAGTCCAATGCTCTGCACAGAGGCAGGACTAAGTATTATCTAGACTATCCCTGACAGGAGTTGGTAAAACCTGTTCTTAAAAACCTCTAGTGATGGAGATTCCACAAGCTCCCTAGCTAATTTGTTCCAGTGCTTAACCACCCTGACAGTTAGGAATTTTTTTGTAGTGTCCAACCAAAACCTGCCTTGCTGCAATTTAAACCCATTACTTCATGTCCTGTCCTCATTGGTTAAGGAGAACAATTCCCTGGGTTGTCCTTATTCCCCTTTTTATTGATAGGCACTATGTTTGCACTTCTGCAGTCCTCTAGGATCTCTTCCATCCTCCATGAGTTCTCAAAGATAATTGCTAATGGTTCAGAGATCTCTTAAATATTATAGGATGTATTTCATCAAACCCTGCTGACTTCAAGACATATAACTTGTCTAAGTAATTCTTCACTTGTTCTTTTCCTATTTTAGCCTCAGATCCTACCCCATTTACACTGATATTCACTATGTTGGTTTTCCAATCATTGATAACTTTTTTGGTAAAAACTGAAACAAAAAAGGCATTTAACACTTCAGTCATTACTGTGTTATCTGTTATTGTCTTTCCCTCCTCCATTGAGTAATGGAGCTACCCTATTCTTGATCTTCCTCTTGCATCTAATGTATTTTTAAAAGGTTTTCTTGTTACACTTTAAGTCCCTAGCTAGTTTTATCTTGTTTTATGCCTTGGCTTTTCTGGTTTTGTCCCTACATGCTTCTGTTGTTTTTTGGTATAGTCCTCCTTCGTAGTTCGACCTACATTCTACTTTTTGTATGACTCTTTTTTGAGTTTCAGGTCTTTGAAGATCTCCTTGTTAAGCCAGGGTGGTCCTCTCTAATAACATGTTTTTAATTGTAGGTTCACGTTGGAGGGAGCTTGGCTGTGCTTGGTGGGAAGCTCTATGTCTCTGGTGGCTACGATAACACATTTGAACTTTCGGATGTGCTGGAAGCTTATGATCCAGAAACTCGAACGTGGAGCATAGTGGGACGGCTGCCTGAACCTACCTTCTGGCATGGAAGTGTCAGCATATTCCGACAGTTCATGCCACAAACTACACAAGATGACGACAGTATTGCTCTGGATAATGCCATTAACCTAAACAGGCAGCGCCAGAATCTGCATAATCAGAATCTTAATGAGTTACGTTAACAGTAGAAAAACTTATCTCTATGGTTTGAAGTGAATTCATTACAATTAACCAGTGTCAATTTGGGGGAGGGCAGGAGGCAAACTGGTGCTTGGAAACTCTGAAATGGATTGATCAGTAATTGCAAGCAGGAGGAAATAAAAACCCTGAAAGATTAAAATGTTTTTGTAGGAAGCATAGTTGGCAGAAAGTTACAGGCCCCTTTGGGTGCATTGTCCCTCAGCACTTTTCTGTGGATGGAGAAGGTGCAGCATTAACCACAGAAAAGCTCTGATAGAGAACTCTGGAAAAAAGATATTTTTAAAGAATCACTTGTTACTCAAGCACCACTATTGCAGGCAGCGTAGCGAAGCTTTTGATCAGACAGCTGTCAATAGTACCCTGCAGTCAGCATCTTTCCACATCATAACATTTCATATTTGCCACCAAATTCCATTCTTTGTGGAGGGGTTTATGGAACATAGCAGAGAGGAAGGACCAAAGTTTGCTAATACCAGAGGCTCTCTGAAAGGGGAGAGATTGGTTTGGTAAGATATGCCTTCAGATCTAATACTCCGCTCAGTGCTCCAGAGGAAGATAGACCACTTGCCCAGGTCCTTGCCAATATGGTCTGAGGGAAAATTCCACCCACAAAGTTTGGGTTCATTATAGATGTGCAGATATGAGGATATAAATATCTAGCCCTAAATATGCCGAGAGCCACAATAAAGTTTGGTCACTCTTCATGCTTTCATGAAGAACCTATTAAATTGCTAAAAAGGTCAGTGCAAGGATATTAAGGTTGAGAGTCATGAAGTTTGAAATTTCCCTCCCCCGCTACCTTAAATGTGTGATAAATTAATTGTTAAACCCGTACAGTACTGTAAGTTTTTATACAGAATTTTCATTACTCCAAGCAGCTTGTGCTTTTATTGGTCCTTACTAGAAAAATGTTTCTTTAGAAACTTTGCATTTTAAAAATGATTCACATTCACAAACTTAGATTGAGGGAAATGTGAAATACATTTCAATTTCTTTTTTTAAGCAAATATCCATCTGAGAAGAAGAGTGGGGAGAGACTTTAGAGGCTGGGGGCTCATGTCAAAGATCTCTTGGAGAAGAACCTCCATTGACATTCAAATCTGGATAACATTTTTATTTCTATCAAATTGTTTAGTCTGCAGTTGAACTTGGCAGAGAAATCTCTGCAGTATGGTCTTGTCTCGTGAAGTTATTTGCTATTCATTATTGATGTTCCATAAGCTCTAAAGACTTTAACTTGACTCTTTTTTATCAAGAATGGCAAAATTTGTGCTAGATTGAGCAGATAGGCCCTGGATAGTAGTTGGGGACACTGTAAAATGCAGAGGGTGTATTCTCACCATTTAGACACTAAGGAAGTAGATGAGAATGGTATTTTTAGGGGAGAACTTATTTAAAGAGAAGAAGTATAGAAGAGCTTCCTTGGGAACTGTCCCATGGATTTGAGCAAAGTAATTTATTACACAGTATTTGGTATATAGAAAAATAATTTTATGCTGCTTCAAACATTTGATAAAGTATTGTGGCTAAGCTAAGGTAAATTTACGGTTTATAATGGATCAATTTGTTGAGTGATAGAACCTACTAATGTTAATATTACACATGAGAATTGACCTTCATCAGAATAATTTAAAGCAGCTGTTGGAATTTTTGAGCAGTTGGTAAATGCTAATCAGGGCCTTTAGTTAGTTCACAGAGACTGAATTTTCTTTAGATCTCTATTGCTTTTGTAATCAGTAAGTTCTGCTTTCAGATTTAAGTGATCTGGCAGGCTTAATTCTATTTCCTGTATTTAACCTGAGCAAGCAGATTTCAATGGAAGAGGAAATTTCCTGCTAATTTCTTGATTGAATGTCTGGCTGTTGCTACAGAGCTCTTAAATTTCAAAATGCTGCATGATCTAGTTGAAAACAAGCATTAATGTCTCTTAGGAAAGCATGATGAAGTGAAACAGTGGGTAAGATTGTAGCTGTGCACTTTCTCAGTGGGAAAACTGTATGAATTTAAACTTCACCTACTTATGACAAACCCAGATATTAAATCACACAAATCTTTAGGCTGCTTCATTTGGAAGATGCTGTAGGATATCCTAACTCACTGAAATGTCCTAAGTTCCCAAGGGAGAAAGCATTTTCTCTTGAGCTCTTGAGTCTATTCTCTCTGGAACACTCTCTCTATTCGCAAAAAGAAAAGGAGTGCTTGTGGCACCTTAGAGACTAACAAATCTATTTGAGCATGAGCTTTCATGCTCACGAAAGGTGCCACAAGTACTCCTTTTCTTTTTGCGAATAGAGACTAACATGGCTGCTACTCTGAAACCTTTCTCTCTATTGCAAACTTTCAGCAGAGATTCTTCCCATTATTCTGAATTAGGACCACTTAAACTTTGACAGGTAATTGACAGTGCCTTACCAGAATGTAGCTTAAGACAGGGTTATAGAACAACTAGTTCGTGTTGGTAGACTTCAGTCTACCAAGACTTCACAGTGGGTGGAACAAAGTGACTGAATAAATCAACTTGATAGATTTGGCAAACTTTAACTTCTGTTTTGTTTTGCAAAAAGAAAAGGAGTACTTGTGGCACCTTAGAGACTAACCAATTTATTTGAGCATAAGCTTTCGTGAGCTACAGCTCACTTCATCGGCATCCGATGAAGTGAGCTGTAGCTCACGAAAGCTTATGCTCAAATAAATTGGTTAGTCTCTAAGGTGCCACAAGTACTCCTTTTCTTTTTGCGAATACAGACTAACACGGCTGTTACTCTGAAACCTGTTTTGTTTTGGTAACCTCACTGAGTTTCCTACTTGGGAGTTGGGAATACCAATCAGTGGACCATTTCGTTATTTCAGTCAGGCTTTTTAGTATCACAAATTTATAGTAACCAGTTGGAAATCTAAAAAGAGAGGTTTCAGAGTGGTAGTCATGTTAGGTTGTATCAGCAAAAACAATTAAGGTGCCACAAGGACCCCTCGTTGTTTCTACAAAGAAAGGATAGTTCTGTTATGTATTCCCCTCTCCCTTAGCTCTTGTTTAGCTGATGTGCAAGCAAGAACATGGGATAGCTTCTTATTTGAGGCTTACAGCTCTATAAACATGTTTTTGTTCCTGAAAATATATTTAATATGCTTTTAGCTCCTGTACTCAGTTCTCAAGCGAATGTTAAGCAAGATACAGGGCTCATTTTGGTGAAGCTTGCCTATTTCCTTGGAAGAATGCAGTGAATTGATGCAATTTCTTCACTTCTGGCTGTAGAATACTATGCCAGCAAGCAATTTGTGTCCCCACAAAAGTTAAACTGAAACTTCAAGTCAGTCTCTCTTCCACTGAGCTTGTGCAGTTATTGTAATGGGAGTCATACACACAACCATGTGGTGCTCAATAGGGTGCCAGTTATTTAAGACATGTATTCAAGTCCATCTTAAGATGTGGAGCACTGCTGCCTACATGTTGTAATTTAGTATAACTTAATTTGCATAGTAGAATGGTAAAGTATTTATGCTGAACTATTAAAGTATATTTATGTAGAACATTCTCCTACTGTCGTGCTCTCTGCTGGACCTGTGTCATCTTGAAGTTCCAAAACCAGCTGAATAATTAGGTTTGTGTTTAACTTTTTTGTAGACTTTCATTGTGTCCAAACCTTTAAATACTGTTTAAATACCATCCTTTGAAGCAAAGGCATTTTACATTTTTGACCGGTTTTGGATTTTTATTCTCATACTTTCGTTTTTAAACTTCTTTGAAATGATCAAGCTAAATAAAACATGTAAAATTGTAAAGGTTTTGTTCAGCTCTCAGTGACTGCAGAGAGGGTTCTAGATCTGATAGGGTTAATTTGCCTGTGGTGGCTCTCTATCTGATGCATGTTTATTAAACTAAATAGTCACTTTCCAAAGAGAAGACATTGAAGGGTAATTTTACTTCACCCACAGAGGAAGTATGATTTAAGAGTTCTCTTCCAAGCTGTTTGTTAGTCACTATTAAGTACACTTATAACACATCCCATTTTTGTTCCACTACCATTTTTAGAATGCTTCCTGCCTTCCTATCACAAATGAACTATTCTAAAATGTCTTTTGCATGGCTGTCACAGGCTGAGTACTGCTCATACTGCAGACACTTACATGGTCCCGCTGCCATATATGGTCCCACTTTATGTGACTTGAGTAATTTAGTATTCTAAGAGTAGCAGTTTACGATAACCAGAAACTCAGGCCGAGGGGTCAAGGTACTGTATAGTGTCAATTAAGAACGAACCCTGGAAGAGTTAGTTCTCTCATCTGTACTCCATTCTGGAATCCAATCAGCTGCTTGTGAAATACTCGAGCACAGATTGGTTGAATTCTGATTTGTGCACTGACCGACTTCTTAAACTACATCTACTTCAGAGCCAAAGCAACTTTCAGCCTTTATAAAAGCTTTTTATAAAGGAACCAAGGGCTTCAAGTAGTCCAGTTATTGAAATTCTCAGTTCCCTTAAATTGCCTCACAGCTGATGTACTAGGTATCTCTTACTGGAGAACTTGCATCTTAAATTTAGGTGCTTTGTCAACAGCTGTAGTTAATGGACAGAGATGGTCAGAGTCTGGTACCCTTAAGCACACACCATGACTTTTCACAAGCTGTGCAGACAGCCCTCAGTGTAAAAAGTTGACCCTGCCTATCTTAAGGATACAAGCCCTGTAGACAAAGTATGGCTAGATTGCAAAGTTGCTCATCGGCCTCCTACCATATTTGTTAAACAGCTGAGAACTTGTTTGGTTTTTTTGGTGGGTTTTTACTTTATGCATCCTTTTGCGGTTGGAATGAGTAACTCAGTATTGATAGAGGTGTGATAACTTAAATCATCTCAACTGTCTGTCCCTGATCAGTACACAGAGTGATTTTGAGTTTAAAAGCACCAGCACGTAAAAGCCACCTGTTTTAAAGAAATTGCTGATGATTTACAATGTCAAGCCTTCACTTAAGACATTTCGAACTGCCCTTACATGAAGCAATCAAACAGCTGTTGTGCCAAGTCTGTTCCAGGACTTTCTCAGAGTGATAGATGAGCTAAACCCTTACCTTGCATGTTGTCTATTGTGAGCCAGGCCCACTCTCCCTTCTAGCTCTGAAGTTGTGCTGGTTGCCAACACCCCAAAATGAGAGCAGCAGTGTAAAAAAGCCCCAGCTGTGTGCTTTGTCACCAGCAGGGTAGGGAGAGGGAGTAGCTCTGGCAGGAGGATGTGCCTTTCCTGGCCTGATTCTCCTCTGACCAAAATGACAGCTTGTAGCTATAGTACAGGCTCACGGACTATGCCTGCATATGGTTCCAAGCCAGATAAAAAGTTAATGGCCAAGGAGATAGTGGAATATAGGCGAGAGAGAGGGGGAGTGAGGTAATAAGAGCTCTGTATAAGCCAGTTTCTCTCACCAACAAGTTGATCTCTAACATCCTGGCACCAACACAGCTACAATATTGCATACATGGACTATACACAATCACACTTTTCCTCCAGCAATCTCATTCATAGCAGGTATTAGGCTCATCTCTCCATAGAGAGCTAACATTTTAGAGGGTCTTTCTGCATTACTGATCTAACAAGGCAGCGGTGGAGAAGTAAGTGCACTCTTGGAGAGACTGATTAGCTTTGAGTTTTCATGCATTTGCTGTTCCTTTATTAGTCATTAAACCTGTGATTTTTCAATGGAGCTTGATACCTAATTCCAATTAAAATTCAGTAGGATCAGGGTACTTAATTTGCTTAGGTGATTCTGATAAATGCAGCCTCAGTTAAACTATCCAAAGCTGGTGCTGGAGTCACCTTAGCAAAAATAGGATTACTAAACAACTTTACCTAGTTCTTACATGAAGGCTAAGTTTGGTATGCTGTTCATGGTATTGGGTTGTATAAAGCCACACTTCAACCCAGCTGCCTCAGGGAGATCAAGAGCCATGGACTTGTACGCAAGTGTGACCAATACATAGACACTAACATCAAGTATGGCAGTTGTAAGGAGTGAAGTTTCATTATATCTACTAATGCCTACCAGAAGGATGGTTTACAGGAGGCATTCTGCTTGTTACTGCCACAGTGCTGGAGTAATGGGGGGGCTGCATTTCCCCCCAAAGCAAACTACTTTTCTAAACAAGTCTGTAAAAGGCAACATCTTTCCAAAAGTCAGGTTCTTCTATTGAAAAGGTAGCTGACAGTAATAGGCACAAGGGAATACAAAATTATGTCAACCTGGGAAGATTTATTCTGCTCACTTACATTTGGTTCATTAACAGGTAAGCTGTCAAGTCCCTAGTTTGTGCCCCTCTGCCAGCTGAGCACTTAGCTAGACACTATTCCCCACCCCTTAAAGCTCAGTATAAGTATGATATTTTTAAAGCAAGAGGCATTTGAGAATGTAGGCTTTGAAACACAGACATCAAGCCCTTGTGAACAGTTAGTCCAACTTAACACTTCATTTTATTTATCTTTTGAGAGGGAAAGGTGTGTACAAGGACATAAGTGCTATGTTTCACAATCTTCAGGGATCGTTGTAGTAATGATAAGAGATTGTTCAATAACATCTGTCATAGAGAAGGTCTCATTTGAACATAGTCTCTGTACAGGGATCGCTTCCCCCAGGGAGCTGTGAGAGAGGGATTCCACAATGACTTCTGCAGGCCCCACCTCTAATTCATGGGGGGGCTGGAGGGCTACCACAACAGCTTTTTCATCCTCAATGATCAGGTTCCGCAGCTTTCTCTGCCGGGGGTTGTAGTTTTCAACCCTGTCATGAATCTCCATGTGGCGCCTCAAGTGGGCCTTTAAAAGAAGAGCAATCAAAGTCCATCATTACCCACCTAAAACATGCACAGCAGAGTCTCCTCTTGGTGAGGAATAAGGTCCAGGGTGCAGGAATGTTGGTGGCATAAGAAGTTGGGTCTAATTAGCACTAGGGGTGTAGAAAGCACGCAGGGAAATAAATGCACACAGTGAATTCACAACTATAGGAGAACAGACCCCCTCCTCCCAAAAGGCTGTAGGAAGGGGGGGGAAATGGCAACAGGTAAGAAGACAAGGCTGGAGTAGCTCTTCCATAGAAACTTCTGTTTCTAACACTTCCTCTATAAGAGAAAAGGTGGTAACTTAGTCTTTTCTCTTTAAGGCAGCAAAGCAGTGCCATGGAGCAGGATTCCAGCTGTGCGGAGGGAATGGCAGATAGAGCTAGGAGGAAAGAAAGTCCTATTTTTGAAGTCTTCCAGGCTGCTCTAGCAGGGACTCAATCCTCACTAGTTTATCATCCATCACAGCCACTACCCAGGCTGGGAGCAAAAAGCAGAGGCCCATATTTCACACTAGATTTAGGTTTAGTGACCTGCTTTCATAGTATGGTTGCCTCAAATATTTATTAAAGCATTTCATTCTTTTGGGGTTTTTAATCTGAGTGTGATGTCACCTGTCCATGGAAATCTCTTCCTTTGCTTCCTCTCTCCCTCCCCAAGGACTTTGGTTTTAGTAAATGAGATGAGATTTTTGGTGGGGTTACAGAGGGAAAACTTAGTCAAAGGAACAAGGGTACTAACTGGCACTGCCCTTTTCACCCCTGCCGGAGCAGTCGGCAGCTCAGACACTCCAAGTGCTGCTCTGCTTCATTCTTGTCTACAATAGACAGTGAACATGCTTCAGTTTAGGACCCGTGTTTTCCCTCCCGAAGAAATACACCACTTTATAAGACTAATTCTGTTCATCTCTTTGCAAATAGGAAGTTGGTGACTCAACCGAGCTTAGACTTGCTCATTGCAAGTGGAATTAGGAAAACCCCTTACTTGTCGGGTGAACTTGTAACCACATTCAGTGCATTCAAACTTCCTCACTCCTTTGTGTCTGCGAACATGGACACGCAACTGTTCAACAGCTGAGAAGGGAAAGTTAGAAACCATTTATTAGCCACTTGGCTGAACGTGGCAACAATGCATGGTCTGAACACTGCAACAAAGAGTTCTTGAGTTAAACCATCATAGGCCTGAGCTACATTGGAAATGTTACCCTGGCAAGGGACATGATGACAATCCTGCTATCTCAGGACATGGTGAAAGGGAGATTCCTTTTTGAAGAGTTGAAGCCTCAAACTTGGCCAGTTAAGTCACAGGAAAGCTTGAAGGAGAAGGGTTCTCTCCCCTTCCTGCCCATCCATTGCTCTGCTTTCACTAACACAGTTTTGCTGAATATTGCATCAGCAATGGACGTAAGAATCCCTGCAAGAGACTCGATGTTCGACAAAACACAGAAATACTGGATCCACTTCTGTTCTGCAATCAGTTTTAAGAGTCGGACATGTATTTGCCTCTGATTGCCACAGCAGGCAAACAGAATGTCCCAATTCCCTGACAAGCACTTGCATGGTCACTATGAATTAAGACAAAGAGGCTCAAGGCAAATTAGAGGCCTCATAACTCCTGTGCAGGAGGATGCAGCAGCATTGCTGTAATGGGCATTACCTTTGAATGTTTTCCCACAGATCTGGCAGAAATGTGGTCTTCCTTCCTGATGCCTGCTAGCAATGTGCCTCAGAAGGGGCCCTTTCTCCGTGAACCTCTGATCACAAAACTCACAGCTGAAGGGGCGTTCACCAGTGTGTGTGCGGTTGTGCTTATCCAGACTTGCTATACAGATGAAAGACAAGAAATTTATCCTTCGTGTACAGAAACTTTACCACAGAGTTCCTGCCATTTCTTATGCCCGCTACAGAGCCTGCATAGCCTTCAGACACTATTTTCTTAACGGTTTTAGAAAAGATGCAAATGGGAATTCACTGTTTTATGGTTCCCAATACCTTAACTGGAAGAGTGGTCAGTCTCTCTCCTCCACAGTGTCCAGGCATAAAAGAATAAGGGGATGCTCAATTAAATAAGTAAGTTAATTTGTTAGCTTCGTGCAGTAACTTATGGAACTCACTGCACGGGCAGACGGGAGGAGACAAATGTTGTATTTCAAAAAGGACAGAAATATGTAACATCTTAAAAAATCTGCACAAGTTATTTAAGCGCTAGGATAGACCTATAAAATCTACTTCAGCGCTGCCATGACATGCAGTGAACTTTGAGCAGAGGACACAGCTGATGTCTGGAAAACAGCTGAACATTTTACTTTTGATACGTTTAAAAAAAAAAAAAAGTCTTCAAATATACCAGGTTTCAGCTCTGAAAACACTGGGATACATTTTCCCTCCTAGAACTTCAACATCCAGAAAGGTGGGAGGGGGATTTCAACTCTTCCCTTAGCTGCTATTTCCCAGCATGCTTTTCTGGTAGCTGGCCTTAAGTCTGGGAAAAAAGCAGCTGCCATACTGTCTGGCTACCACAGGCCACTTCTCCCTCCCTCCCAGCTGGTAAGAGGTTTTAGCTTCTATTATGTTTTCCTTTTCTTATTCCTGAGGCAGTATCACACAGTATGAGCCCCAAGGGGGCAGGAAAGAATTGTACAGCGTCTCAAAAAGGCTTGCTTACTATGACCCTCCCCTGAAGCTATCAGGTACTGATGCTGCTAGAGGCAGAGTACCAGATGGACCTGTGGTCTGGCCCGTTAGAACACCCCCTGCTCAGGTAACACATTCAGTGCTTGGGCCCTGGCAGTGGAATAATGTGCACCAAGTGCTGCAGCTCTCCAAGGGCTGGAAGGAGGAGCTGTAACGACAGCCAGCTTGGCAAGCCAAGCAAAGGATCCTGTCTGTACCTTGTGTCCTGAAAGTCTTCCCACAGAGATGGCACTGGAAAGGCTTCTCGCCCGTGTGCGTGCGGAGGTGCATGTTGAGGTTGGCTTTCTGGGTGAAGGCGTGATGGCAGAACTCACACACATAGGGGCGCTCGTTTCTGGAAGGACAATGAGAACCGTGTTCAGTTTGTTCCCGTCCTGAAGAGTCTCTTTGGTTGGGGAAACAACCCCGACCCACAGCTCTCCATTAGAAGGGTTAGACCCCCTGGGAGTTAAGTCAGCTTTCACCGCTGTTCCAAAGTTCCTGAATTCAATCCTGTTTCAAACCTCCCTCAAAACAAGGACTTGAAGAGGTCCAAGAACTGTGATTAATATCCTAGACCAGTCTATAGGTACAAAGAGCAGAAGCCAGAGTCTCTTAGCCCTCAGATGTTACAGCAAGTTCTAGGGACCCATACTGACAGGGAGCATGAACAAAACAGTGCTGAAATGTGTCGGTGACCTAAAGAACAGGCAATTACTGTATCTGGCTTCATGATGATCAGCTTCCAAAGACAATGAACAGACTGAGCCAACGGAAGCCACACAAACTGCAAACAGCATATGGGTAAGCTACATCTCTGGGGGAAGAGGCAGTGCTGGCCAGTTCTTGCAGAACCAAGTGCTGGCCTTCCGTGGTACTATTTCTCAAGGGGCGTTTATAATTTGCCCTCCAGGGCCAAGACCACTCAACGGGGTGGTGCCTATCCCTGTCTCGCCTAGTCCATCTCCTGGCCTCTGCAGGACTGGTCCCTGCAATGTGTTCCAGAGATCAGCAGGTCAGCAAGGAAGACGGACAGTAGATGGGGCTGAAGGATATGCCTACGCTTGTGCCTTACCTGTGTTTAGCCTTGATGTGCATCTGTAAGCCATTGCGACTCGAAGCCCTGTGCCCACACTCCTCGCAGACAAAAAGTTTCTCTCCTCGGTGCTTGAATGCCTCATGAAGGCGCAACTCCGTTCGAGACAGGAAACATTTGGAGCAGGCAGAGCACTACAAGTCCACAGGGAGGGATTAAGATCAGAGGCCAACAGCAGGAGTTCTGTCACGCGCTCAGGGAACTGACTTCCCAGAGACTACAGCCAAGAGCAAAAGCGCAAGGCCCAGGCCAAGCCTCTGGTGGACACAGGTCTCCTCCAGATGAGGATTAGAGGCTGCCAGCTTCTAAATTACAGAGTCAACCCAGCTGATGTTCTTTGCCTGGCACGCCACCACACTAGGACCAGATGAAAGTTAGGATCCTTTGATTATCCATCACTGCCTCATGCCACTGCACTAGCATCCCTCCTCCCTCTGTAATAATTCAAGATTGCCATCGACCCATTCCATGTTTTACTCCCAAAATGTCAGCTCTGCCCACCCCACATTAGTCTTGCCCCTCCTTACCGCATGTGGTTTTGGAGCACCATGTAACTTTATCATATGGCTTTGAAGATCCTTCTTTTGCATGAACTGTTGTACACAGGAGGGACACTGAAATACATGAGACAAGAGTCAGCCTCTGGCCATTTCCAGATAACTTACCGTAACTGAGTTAGAAGAGCTTACGGTTTCACTAATGCAGAGAGGCCAAAGGAGCTTGGCCAAAGGGGCTTGGCCAAGGAGAAAGAAGAGAAAAGACATAAAATCCTTCCCCAGTGCCTTTCCACTTGCCTACAACATGTAACCACACGCAAGCCCCCAAAGCTCCAGGTGCATCCTTGGCACTCACACCCAGGCTATAATCCTTGGGCTCTGTGCTGCATTTTCCCCTCCAAGATACATGCCCTTTATCAAGGAGATGAGTGATACATGGAGCACATCTATGGTCTGGCGACAGGAAGAAGGGATCGATGGGATCAGTACTTTAAGACACAGGATAAATGCAGCTGCCATAAAAGGAAGGGAATAAACCAAAACAATATTCTTAAGGTGTAGGCAGCAGCCCAGTGACCTATGCACGTCCACAGCACCAGCCCAAATTCCTTGAGTCACTGCCACAAGGTGGTGCATGCTCTCAGTGCAAGGCCTGGCTGGGTGCGGTCAGTCCTTCAACCCCAGAATAGAAAGGCATCTTTGCACACATGCCCCTCTTTCTTTTCATGACAGCATCTCTCAGTCATTTCCAGGAATGCTCAAGGGCCCACTGTGCTGACCTTATAAGGCATTTCCCCGGTGTGTGACACCATGTGCAGCCGTAATTCCATTCGCCTCTTAAATATCTCCTGGCAGACTGAACAGGTGAAAACCTGAAAGACAGGAGGAGAGGAGATAGTCAGCGAGACCCTTATGAAAAAGCAGCTCTGCTTATGGAGAGGCAAGAAAGGAAGGACACAGGCAAAGGGGACAGAAGATAAAGCAAAAACCTGGCATAGGAAACAGGGGCATATCAGAATGCAGACTCCTCACAGTTTGAGAGCTCGGTTAGGACACTGTTTGGCATGTGACCTGTAAACATTATGTCCTCTTTATAATACACAGTCAGAATATTCGGGTTATACCAAACTCCAATATTTGTCCCAAAAACCCAAACCAAAGCAAGTGGGGACTACACATGCTGCACCAACCCTCGCTTTCTTGCTGCAAGTCACTGTCCACGGCCCACACGAGACCGGTACACGCTTCCGCAGGAAGCTCAGCTGGCAGACAGCAGAGGACAGATGAAGTAGTTTCAATGTTATTCTGAATTTCAATGGCTGAGGTTGATCTTGGTTCTAGGACGCTGCAGTGGAGGCTCTAATTCTGCTCATGTTCCCAACTGCCCAGCAAAATGGACAAACTCACAGGATTTACTGCTATGCCTAGTGTTTATTTCCTGGTGAGATGGCCTTGGTTTGCCAGAGGGACACATCCTTCTCTAAACTAGCCAGCGTTTGTCTAACTTCCCATCAGCACAGAAAGGCAGTGGATGTAACAGACCCAGCACTGCACAGAGCATCAATGCACACAATGTCCCATTTTATAGAAACTCCTTAATCTAAACAGAAGTTATTTTATTCTAGCCTCCCAGTGTTGGACCCAAACTCTTACCACATGGCACCCCCAGAGAAGTCTTTCTCTGGATAGACAGCTCAGGTTACAGCTCTAGGCAAGAAGCAAACAAAGCAAGTGGCTGTAGACATGCTATGTTTGAGCTGCTGCTTTAACAATTTAACAGCTGCTGTCTCCTGCTCCTCCCTTGACAGTTCCCAGAAGTACCTGCTCCGAACGGTTCATACAGTTCCTAGCTTCATGCTCCAGCAGATTCTCCTTCCTAAAATAACATTTACCACATTTGGAACATTCAAATGGCTTTTCTCCAGTGTGTTTCCTAAAAGGAATACAAACAGAGTATCTGTAATTCTCAGTCTTTAACAGCAAAGACAAATATTTCCTTGGGACAGATTAGGGAGCCACTCACACAACAGGATCCCAAGTTACAGCCAGGATGCTAGTAGTCTGAACTGTTTTACGCTGGAGAAGCAGACTCACAGAGACAATGGGTTATTTTCACAATTAACCAAATCTGTCCTGTGGCTTGAGAGGCTTCATGAACAGTTACAGGACCTTCACTCGACTCAGTGTCATTTCTAGGTCCACACTCCCCATCATAGCCTAGTTTAAAAGAGGCTAGTGAAGCACTGCTCATTTTCAGCCAGCTATTTGGAGCCAGGGGACAATAAAAACTTTATAAACTCAGACATAGTTAAATGTTGTTCATACCAACACATTATCTGTGGTCAAAGTTGTTACAATACAGCTTAAAATCCTAAGAGACCCTTCTGAATGCTGTCCTTTAGGAAGCCGGTTTGCTGCTCCCATGGTATTTCAGAGCATCAGTTCACCAAGGCTCTCCTGCAGAATGCTCACCCTTGGCTTCTCCAGAAGACAGCCATCATCTCAGTCATGCTCTCTGTCCCCCACTAACATGCTGCAGTTTAAGGTAGGAAATGCTGACCTGTGAACCTAAGGTGACTGTCACAGACCTGTGTCTGCATTTTAAAGAAGGAACCTGGAGCTCCCTCCTCCTGCGGCTACTGTGGGCTAGCTCTCCCTTTAGGCATTAGTTACCACTCTGAAGTCCTACACCATATTTTTCCCTTGTTGCTATAGGGCTAAGAGCTCCATTCACCCTCCGGCTCTAGGATTGTTTTAAAGTTGTTTTTAACAACAAGCAAGTCTAGGCAGCTCCACGTACAGAGGCTGATCAAATTTTAACAGGTGGCAGTTCCTCTGCACTTGCGCTGAGATCTGCTCCCAGGTGCTGCATCTCCTGTAACAGCCCCTCGACACAGACAAGCTCTTATCTCCGTTCGAGCTATACTGATCTCCAGCCCAGACTTGAGAGAGTGGAAGAGGCTTGAGAGGAGTTATTTACTCAAACCTTCAGGTGAGCAAACTTTTTGGCCCGAGGGCCACATCTGGGTATGGAAATTGTATGGCGGGCCACGAATGCTCATGAAATTGGAGTTGGAGTGCAGGAAGGGGTGAGGGCTCTGGCCAGGGGTTAGGGCTCTAGGGTGGGACCAGAAATTAGGAGTTCAGGGTGCAGGAGGGGGCTCTGGGGAGTGCGAGGGGAGGGGATGAAGGCTCTGGCTGAGGGTGCAGGCGATGGGGATGAGGGGTTTGGAGTGCAGGAGGGTGCTCCAAGCTGGGACTGAGGGGTTTGGAGGATGGGACTTGGATAAGGGCTGGGGCAGGAGGTTGGGGCACAGGAGGGGGATCGGGGTGCAGGCTCCAGGCAGCGCTTACCTCAAGCAGCTCCCGGAAGCTGCGGCATGTCTCCCCTCTGGCTCCTATGCGGAGGTGCAGCCAGGCAGCTCTGCACGCTACCCCGTCCACAGGTGCCGCTCCACAGTTCCCAGCCAATGAGAGCTGCAGGGGAGGGGCTTGGGGCGGAGGCAGTGTGCGGAGCCCGCTGGCTTCCCCTACGCGTAGGAGCCGGAGAGGGGACATGCTGCTGCTTCCTGGAGTCGCAGCACGTGCGAACGGAGGGGCCCCCGACCCCACTGCCCAGCTGGAGCAGATCAAGCCCCAGACCTTGCTCCCCAGTGGGAGCTTGAGCGTCGGATTAAATCAGATGGCAGGCTGGATGTGCTTTAGAGACATTTCAGACACTCATAAATTCAGCACATTTCAAGAAGTTGTTTTTCTCACCCCCAACTGAAGCCCTAACAGCTAGCTGGGTTCAGTACCCCAGTTAGTGCTGAAAGGGTCACAATGCCAAAAAGTGACTCCAAGTGTCTATACGGAGGGTCTTACTGGTATCTGCCCCTGGCCAACTGCAAACAGGAAATGTGATCCAGCAAAACGTAAAAAGGCAGCTGGGAAATGCTAGGACTAGGTGCTTCCTCTAGCAAAGATCCTCAGTACCCCAGGAGGTTTTCCATCCTGGAACTGGAGCTTTCTCTGAACAAGTAAAAGACTCCTACAGGCAGAGACTATTCTCTCAGGTCTCGCCTGCCTCCCAGTACTATTATTTCATAGCCTAAACCCGTGTGTTTAAGTTCAGAAATGAGCTCAAGTTCAGCTACTCAGTACGACTGCTCTGTATAGCCCAGCCCTGCGGGAAGCCAGTCAGGGCACAGGTCCCTCTTACTGTGGGTAAGGTACAGGAATAAAAATCAGAAACGTTTACCTGTTGTGCACTTTTAGATAATATTTGCTGAGGAAGGTTTTATGACATGTGGGGCATTCAACCGGCACAGCTGTACCTTTTCTGTTCCCAGGAGTCCCAGCCTCTACCAGCCCAGCATTCCCTGCAGGCTCCGAACTGAGAGGCTTTTTTGCCAAATTTGATTTCTTTCTGGTCCTCAGGGTCTTTTTCTCAGGAATGTAATCTTCACCTGTTTCCTCATGAACTTCTCCATCATCTTCTGCTGCCACGTCATCAGAGACTTGAACAACCTGCATTTCCCACTGCGATGGAACAGGGAGCCATTACGTTAACTCAATGAGCACCTTAGACAGAACAAGAAATCGTATCTACAGCGGTACTGCAATATCTTAGAAGTCAGCTAAATTCTGGAGCTTGTGGACAGCACCATTGTCTGATGACAAGACGCTCTCAGGAAAATAAAACAAACTCAGTGGATTTGACTAAGAACATTTCCCAATAACTCCCACAGGGCAGAGTCTGACTCTTGTCTACTGTACATGTTTAGCTTGTTCTAGTGCTGTAAGAGGATAACTTTCCCACCCTGCAAACACTCACCCAGTCACACGCCTCCTGACAAGTATCTCTGCATCTTTTGCAGCAGCTGATGTAAACTGCTTCCTGGCTAGTCTGATTTTTTTTAAAACCTAACGAAACTAAACTCTGTTGCTGTACACAGGAATCAGTCCCTGTCTTTGCCAACAACACCCTGAACCCATTATCTTAGCTCGTATAGAAACAGTTATTAGCCATCGAAGAGTTACCCAGCCCTCTTCAAACTCCAGCCAGTGTGTCTCATTAGCCTCCTGAAATACTGACTCTCAAAGGGCCAATATACACTGCACAAGAAGGTATTTCTGTTCAGTGGTTCTGAAGTTCCTGACCTTAAAATAATTTCATAATGAAATTTTATCATGTCTTTGAGCCAAAGTACTTCTTTAAATTTAAGATGTCCAGTTTCTTCCTTTTTGAATACACAAACTCATTAAGAATTTCAGGTGTGTTGGCTTTGCTCTAGGAAAGTAATTAACCCAATTAATATGAAAAGTATCAAATACTTTGTACTCTGCAATAGCCTGCATTTGTGGAGCTCAAAGTAGTTACAAATAGTAGTCAATTAAGCCTCAGTCTCCCTGAGATATAGGTCAACCTTTTCCCTCTTTTACAAATGGGGGGACACTAAGGTCCACAGAGATTAAGTGACCTGTTCAAGGACACACAGCAATTCTGTGGCAGAGTCAGGAATAGAACCCACATCTCCTGAGTCCCACTCCTGTACTTAAACCACCATCCTTGCCCTCTTATCACACTGGCTCTGTTGAGATTAGCAGACATCCTATATGCTTGATGCTCAGTTTTCAGGAGCAAATCTCTCCCTGCTTAAGTTTTAAACCTTTAGTTCTAAGGAGAGTAGTTTCTTAGTTCATAAAAGAAACCCTGTTAGGACATGCTCCACGCACCACCTCATTGCTGATGCCTCTGTCTTCAGTGCCTCCTCTTTTAGGTGGCCTTTTTATTTCTTTACATTCCTGGGTGTTCTTTACTTCACCTGAATTGCTCAATGCATTTGTTTTAACAGCCCTTTTAAGCCTTTCCCTAAGAAGAGACGGGCTCCCACTTGGTCCCTGGGTTAGTTTGGCTCTCCTAGTGCAGCAGCTGGGGCTGGCTTCACTAGCAACATTAGCTTTAGACAAGGCTTTGATAGCTTCTTCTCCGTCCGAGTCTGTTGGCTGCTTTAAGTGACCATTAAGATCTTCCCTAGGACCTTTCTCGTGAAGGCACCGGTTGTTTAGATCACTGCCATCAAAGCATTTGGGCTTGAAGCTCTGACACAGCTCTACAGCTTCAGGGACACAAAGTTCCTTGGCAGCGACAAGCACCTTCTCCCGGTTCTCTGAGGTAAGTGCGAGGTGTCCAGTGTAGAAGAAGTCCAGCAGGAGCTCAAAGATCTCCGCAAAGCTCTCAGGGAGAATGATGCTGCTGGAGGCTCCATCTCCGTACAAACTCTGGAAGAAGCAGCTGCAGCAAGCCAGGACGCTCCAGTGGGCTTTGAACACCAGCCCGCCCACGTCCAGGGTAGCATCACAGTACTGGCCCTTCTCCCGCTGCTTGTTCAGCTCCTGCAGGACACGGACACTGTGCTGGACAAAGGAGCCATCCATGGTCTGCAGGGAGAGGAGGCGGGGGTGAGCCAGCGGCGCTTGGGCCAAGGGCTGCCAGGGGAGGCAGAAAAGAAAGCAGCTGGGGGGGGGGGAGGCTCCAGGTCACCCTCCCCAGGAGGCATCCCCTCCAGTCCACCCCGGGAGAGACATCGCCTCCCCCGCAATCCCTCCGGCCCACCCCTGCGGGGGGACGTCGCCTGCTCCCCCGCCAACCCGCCCCTGGGGGGGACGGGACGACATCGCCTCCCCCCTGCCAACCCCTCTGGTCCGCCCCTGGGGGGCGGGGGACATCACCTCCCCCCCAACCCCTCCGGTCCGGTCCGCCCCGCCCCTGGTGGGGGGAAATCGCCTCCCCCCCCCGCCAACCCCTCTGGTCCGCCCCTGGGGGGCGGGGGACATCACCTCCCCCCCAACCCCTCCGGTCCGGTCCGGTCCGCCCCTGGTGGGGGGAAATCGCCTCCCCCCCCCGCCAACCCCTCCGGTCCGCCCCTGGGGGGGGGGGGGACATCACCTCCCCCCCAACCCCTCCGGTCCGGTCCGGTCCGGTCCGCCCCGCCCCTGGTGGGGGGAAATCGCCTCCCCCCCCCCGCCAACCCCTCCGGTCCGCCCCTGGGGGGGGGGGGGACATCACCTCCCCCCCAACCCCTCCGGTCCGGTCCGGTCCGCCCCTGGGGGGGGGGGAAATCGCCTCCCCCCCCCCGCCAACCCCTCCGGTCCGCCCCTGGGGGGGGGGGGACATCACCTCCCCCCCCAACCCCACCACCCCGGCCCGCCCCTGGGGGGGGGGGAAATCGCCTCCCCCCCCCCGCCAACCCCTCCGGCCCGCCCCTGGGGGGGACACCGCCCCGCGCCAAGGTCCCCCCACCTCCGCGGGCGGGCGGGCCCCGGCACGGGACAGGGGGCGCCCGAGGGCCCGACAGGGAACCGAGCGCGGCTACTGCGGGAGCCGGGCCGCCGCCATCTTGGGGAAGCGCCGGACGTGACGTGACGTGACGGGGCGGGGCGGGGCGGGGCCTCTGAGTCCCGACGGGGGATGGGGGGACTGAAGGGGGGAGCGAGGATGGGGGTCCCGGGGGGGTCTGGGGGGACTGAAGGGGGGAGCGAGGATGGGGATCACGGGGGGGTCTGGGGGGACTGAAGGGGGGAGCGAGGATGGGGGTCCCGGGGGGGTCTGGGGGGACTGAAGGGGGGAGCGAGGATGGGGGTCCCGGGGGGGTCTGGGGGGACTGAAGGGGGGAGCGAGGATGGGGGTCCCGGGGGGGTCTGGGGGGACTGAAGGGGGGAGCGAGGATGGGGATCACGGGGGGGTCTGGGGGGACTGAAGGGGGGAGCGAGGATGGGGATCACGGGGGGGTCTGGGGGGACTGAAGGGGGGAGCGAGGATGGGGATCACGGGGGGGTCTGGGGGGACTGAAGGGGGGAGCGAGGATGGGGGTCCCGGGGGGGTCTGGGGGGACTGAAGGGGGGAGCGAGGATGGGGGTCCCGGGGGGTCTGGGGGGACTGAAGGGGGGAGCGAGGATGGGGGTCCCGGGGGGGTCTGGGGGGACTGAAGGGGGGAGCGAGGATGGGGGTCCCGGGGGGGTCTGGGGGGACTGAAGGGGGGAGCGAGGATGGGGGTCCCGGGGGGGTCTGGGGGGACTGAAGGGGGGAGCGAGGATGGGGATCACGGGGGGGTCTGGGGGGACTGAAGGGGGGAGCGAGGATGGGGGTCCCGGGGGGGTCTGGGGGGACTGAAGGGGGGAGCGAGGATGGGGGTCCCGGGGGGGTCTGGGGGGACTGAAGGGGGGAGCGAGGATGGGGGTCCCGGGGGGGTCTGGGGGGACTGAAGGGGGAGCGAGGATGGGGGTCCCGGGGGGGTCTGGGGGGACTGAAGGGGGAGCGAGGATGGGGGTCCCGGGGGGGTCTGGGGGGACTGAAGGGGGGAGCGAGGATGGGGATCACGGGGGGGTCTGGGGGGACTGAAGGGGGAGCGAGGATGGGGATCACGGGGGGGTCTGGGGGGACTGAAGGGGGAGCGAGGATGGGGATCACGGGGGGTCTGGGGGGACTGAAGGGGGGAGCGAGGATGGGGGTCCCGGGGGGGTCTGGGGGGACTGAAGGGGGGAGCGAGGATGGGGGTCCCGGGGGGGTCTGGGGGGACTGAAGGGGGGAGCGAGGATGGGGGTCCCGGGGGGGTCTGGGGGGACTGAAGGGGGGAGCGAGGATGGGGGTCCCGGGGGGGTCTGGGGGGACTGAAGGGGGGAGCGAGGATGGGGATCACGGGGGGGTCTGGGGGGACTGAAGGGGGGAGCGAGGATGGGGGTCCCGGGGGGGTCTGGGGGGACTGAAGGGGGGAGCGAGGATGGGGGTCCCGGGGGGGTCTGGGGGGACTGAAGGGGGAGCGAGAATGGGGGTCCCGGGGGGGTCTGGGGGGACTGAAGGGGGGAGCGAGGATGGGGATCACGGGGGGGTCTGGGGGGACTGAAGGGGGAGCGAGGATGGGGATCACGGGGGGGTCTGGGGGGACTGAAGGGGGAGCGAGGATGGGGATCACGGGGGGGTCTGGGGGGACTGAAGGGGGGAGCGAGGATGGGGGTCACTGGGGGGTCTGGGGGGACTGAAGGGGGGAGCGAGGATGGGGGTCACTGGGGGGTCTGGGGGGACTGAAGGGGGGAGCGAGGATGGGGGTCACGGGGGGTCTGGGGGGACTGAAGGGGGGAGCGAGGATGGGGGTCACGGGGGGTCTGGGGGGACTGAAGGGGGAGCGAGGATGGGGGTCACGGGGGGGTCTGGGGGGACTGAAGGGGGGAGCGAGGATAGGGGTCATGGGGGGTGGGTTGTGGGGCTAGGGGCAGCGCGGGGCCTGGGAGGCTCATGGGGGTTGCCTGGGTTGTGAGCCGGGGGGCACAGCTGAGCCCTGTCCCCAATTCCCCCCCCATGACCAGGGGCAAACCTGTTGCCCCCCCCGCCGCCCAGCAGCAAGCCGTGCCCTGGGGGGTGCTGCAGCCGGGCTCGCTGTGGTCCCTGGGCTGTTCCTGCCGGGCGATGGCGGAGGGAGCCGCTGGCCGTGCCTGTGGCAGCTGGCTTTGGCCTAGTGCTGTGCCCGGAGCCCCTGAGCAGGGTGGACGATGTAACCCTGCTCTCCACGGGAAGAAAGCCCTGAGTGATCACAGCCCTGGCCCCTCTGGAGAGCAAACAAATTCTCGAGGTTCCTGCAGGTTCATGGCGGGGTGGGGGGTGCTGGCTCTCGATGCCACTGAAAGGGAACCAGACTTTAAGGAGGACCATGGCTCATGGGATTTGTCAGAAAGCACAAGAGAGGAGCAAGTGTGAACTCCAGGGAGCGATTCCCCAGAGACCATCTAAAAGGCTTCTGGTTTCAGCCTTGTTAGAGCCGTGTTAGTCTGTATCAGCAAAAACAACGAGGAGTCCTTGAGGCACCATAGAGACTAACACATTTATTTGGGCATAAGCTTTCGTGGGTGAAAACCCACTTCATCGGATGCATGGAGTGGAAAATACAGGAGCAGGTATAAATACATGAAAAGATGGGAGTTGCCTTACCAACTGATCCCCCTCTTGGTAAGGCAACTCCCATCTTTTCATGTGCTGTGTATTTATACCTGCTCCTGTATTTTCCACTCCATGCATCCGATGAAGTGGGTTTTAGCGATGTGTTAGCGAGAGGCTGCAAACCGTAGTGTAGCTGAGGCTGAGAATCTTTTCAGAGAGGGCTGTGTGACACCCAGTATGGACGGCCCAGAATTTGAAGTTTCAAGTTCTGGGATCAAATTTTCTTCTGGTGTTAACTGGTGTAGCTCCACTGAAGGCAAAATAGCTGCACCAACTCTCACCAACAGACAATGAGACCCGTGCATAGCTTTGATGGTTCATTTCCCTTTACGATCAGGATGTCTGCTTTCTCCAGTTTGAGGATGTGGTTTTTGGTCCTTGGTATCTCTGTGCAGGAGCCTCCTGAGCTGCTCACTGCTGCTGTTAATCCGACCCCTCATCTTCTCAGCTGTGGGAAGAATGAACACTCATTTGCTGTTGTGGGTTGAGTAGGTGTCTGAAAGGTCTGGAAGGAATCACTGTCTTCTGACCTCTGATATGGATCAGAATTACCTTTTGCTTTGTGTGTGTGTTTCTGTGTCAAGGAGTTCAGTGAAATAATGCACAGAGCTGTTGTCACAAGGGAAACCCAGCAACTTTCTGGAGTCTGGCTGGAATCCTGCAGGGCCACTCTTCTCCTTTATTTATGTATGATAATGGATGTCTCTCTCAAATGGCAGGCTTCCACTTTAGATCTTGTCAGCATATTGTCAGTGATATTAAACCCATTTAGTTAAACTGATGCAAGGCCTCAGGGAGAGTTATGTTGGCACTCCTGGATGCCTTGGTTGCCTCTGAACAGCCTGTGGTGTTTTCTTTCTCCAGAGGACTGGGTGTGCTGCACCCACTGCAGTGGCTTGTAGACAATAACAGGGTATTAGATCCTGAAATGGAGCCTGATGGTGTGGAAAACAGCTTTACTGCCTGTTGCCGGGGTCCTGCCAGCAGCACTAAATAAATCAAGGAGTGTTCTAGACAGCTTCTCCATTAGAGTATGCTGCATGTGAACACAGCCTCTCTGGCTACTGTCACCTGAAGAGGAGAGGGCATTGTGTGTGCTTATTGTCCTCCTCCCTGGTACATTATTCAGAGAGGAAGTATCTTCTATTAGCTAAAGTACAGGACCAGGAGTCAGGGAGCCTGGGTTCTGTTCCCAGCACTGACTTCTTGTTGGCTGTGGGCAAGTCTCGTAACCTCTCCGTCTTGTTCCTCACATCTGTGAAAGGGGGAGGGAAATGCTAGCCACAATGGCCTTAGAGAGGGTTGGGAGTGTTGGTTAATTAATACTTATAAGTTGCTTTGAGATCCTCGGGTGGAGGGCATCAGAGATGGGCAGAGGATTCTCACTGCACTGCCAAAGCCCTTCCCATCCCTGACTTTTTTTTTACCTTCTCAGATATCCTGGGAGTCAGGAAGAGCCTCCTTTTAGGATGCCAGTGTACTATAAAGCCTCCAGCTCTGCTTTGGGAAGGACTGGTATCAGCTGAGCAAAGTGAGCAGTGCTGCCTGGGGTGGGTCTTTGGTGAGTGTTTTTGCAATGGGCCAGTAAAGTCTCCACAAGGCAGCTCTTATGGGGCATGACTGCCCTGGTCCAGGACTTTTAGTTTTTGTTTTTTAACTTCTGGGGTCAAGGTTCTCCTTCAGGAGCCCTTTCCTTCCAGTGCTTGACTCTTATGTATATTCCCGTCAGACTTCTCCCTTCTGCTTGGGCCAAACTTTGAAGCATTGCTGTCTAAATTGCACTCTCTGAATGGTGATATGGGAATGCTATTGTGCGCGCTATTACTGGTCTGGGCACAAAATGCCTGCTTTGTTCATCCAGAAGGGGCCATTTATGTAAGTTTCTACCTCTCTTGATTTGCACAGTCTGTGTGGCATTGGCCCTGTGCTAGGAGACCCTTCTGTGCAATCATCTCTGTTGGCTGAAATCACTGTTTTTAAAAAAAAATTGAGCCCTTTTTTTGGTGTTGGTGAAGATGCCAGAAGTTGTTGCATGTTTTCAGTACAGTTCATTATTAAGTCTGGGGAATGGTGCTGTGTGTCATTTAGGAAGGATGCCTTGAGGATGGGGCACTGACTTGCCACACAACAGACCTGACTTCAGTTCTCAGCTCAGCCACTTGGGAGCAGTCACCTAATCTACATTACAAAACCTAAACCTAATTTCCCCAATACTAATTTCCACCTACTGTTACTCACACCTTCTTAACAACTGTCTGAAATGGGCCACTCTCATTACCACTGCAAAAGTTATTTTTCCTCCCTTGGTATCCTGCTGTCAATTGAATTATCTTGTTAGACTGACCTCACACGTGGTAAGGCAAATCACATCTTTTCATGTATTTATACCTGTTCCTGTATTTTCCACTCCATGCATCTGATGAAGTGGGTCCTAGCCCACGAAAGCTTATGCCCAAATACATGTGTTAGTCTCTAAGGTGCCACAAGGACTCCTTGTTGTTTGTGCTGATCTACCCCAGTGTAAACAGGGCTAATGCTCCACACCCTCCCAGCAATGTAGTGAGTATAAAGATCCATGAATGACTCTGAGGTGCTCGGATGGGCAGGCACGAAGGCCATGTCAGGACCTCGATCACTCACAGGGACTCCTATCACAATAGCTGTCATTTTTCATGTGGATATTAATTAACGTGGATTTGTGTGTCTCAAAAGCCAGAGGCTTCAGAGCATCAAACTCTCCTCTCACTGAGCGCAACATGCTATAGCATCTGCCTGACCTGGGTCTCTGTTGCTAAGGAGAATCAGCAGGGAATCAGCTGGAGGCTTTATTTAGACTCCTGCATTTAGCACCATGGACACCTTTCCAGGCCTATGCATAGAGCTGTTTCGTGGAGAGTCGGTTACTTGCTAGCATTTGACGTCCGTATGGAGGGACTGACCACCTTTGGTATTTGCTGTGACTTAGTTATTGCAGCCCTGCTCCCTCTGGTTGACTCAGTGAATATTCAGTTGTGACCTAAAAAAGGAGAATCTGTAATTAAACGGGCTGTCATTAGCGATTTCTTTTTATTGAGTCTGGCAGCTCATGAAACATTGTAACAACCCACCATTTGCATTCTGCAGCACAGGAATGTTTGCAATAGCTACAGTTAGCAATGACAGCTTAATAGACAAGGAATAAAATAAGCTTCAGCTATGGGAGAGCAGAAAGCTTCCTGCCAAGGGTTCTGGGCTGGACATGGGGAGCCTTTAAGTATGTTACAAGGACTTGTCATTAAAATATTCTTCCATGTGATGAGCTTGGTACTGTTCCAAAATCTGTGCAGCTATTAGGCCAGATTCTGCTCTCCTATTTCAGGTTGAGTAGCACTTCGCTCCATGACAGGGCCCATCTAAGTCAGTAGGACTGTTTGCTGAGTCAGGTGCTACTTAATACAAGTGGGAGTCTCAGAATCTGGTCCATTGTATAAAATCTGCAGCCTGTCCTGCTCTGGTAGTCTCAGGGCTCAGTAATTCCACTTACTAGGAGCAGGAACTTCTACAAGGAAACAGCTGTTTTGCCGCAGCAAACGCTGGGAGGGAGGGGGGGAGAAGAGGGACGCGGCGCGCCCAGGGGAGGAGACGGAGGCGGAGGTGAGCTGGGGCGGGGCAGGGAGCTGCCGGTGGGTACAGAACACCCACCAATTTTTCCCAAGGGGTGCTCCAGCCCTGGAGCACCCACGGAGTCGGCACCTGTGCCAAGTAGCCCTGTTCAACTATCAGGCCCATCTGGGAAGGGAGTAAGGGATTATCAAGCCACCAGGTGACTCAGGGCTAGTCTACACTAGAAGCACTACATCGGCACAGCTGCAACCAAGCCACAGCCGTGCGTCTGCCAAAGACACTCTAGGCCAATGGGAGAGAGCTCTCCTGTCGGCACAGTGAATCCACCTCTGCGAGAGGCACTGGGAGATGCTCTCCTGCCGACATAGGACCGTCCACACCGGCGCTTAGGTGTAACTTACATGTGAAAAAGTTATTCTGACGTGGTAGTGAAGACTTTGCCTCAGGTGGGAAGGATGGAGATGGGCTTCTGCTGAAGGCTGTGTTGTTCCCTCTAAGTGTTAAGAGACCCAAGGGGAAAAGCCTCTGGGAGCAGGAGCCCCTGGTGGCCAGAACTAGGGGTGGGGGTTTGGTGGGTTTTGCTGTTTGGCCTAGGTTTTATAGTGAAGAATAAAACTGTTCCCTGAAAAAGCCATAAGCCTGGCCGTGAATCCAGAGAGACACCCTGTAGCCCATTGACCTATGTGAGTGAGCAGAGTGTGAAATGGGGGAGGTGAGTGTGCGATGGGGGGGTGAGCATGTGATATTTGTGCAAATTCCCTCAGTAGCCCGTTCCTTGTGTGTGCACATCTTTCTGCATCCCAGCATGACTGTGTTATTGGCATCATCGTCCTTCCTCTCCTCAGGCTCCCTCCCACCACAGACCTTGGTGATGACCTTATTGTGTCACTGAGCTAAGAATAGGAGCTCTTTGGAGCAAGGAGGTGACTAGTGTGCTCTGGGCATCCAAGGAAGACAAACAGCCTGCGTATCTCATTCAGAAAGCTCGGTTGGCTTCTTGCCCATCCACAGGGGAGCACTTTCCCAGCACAGTGGAGGTTAGGCCTGGAGTTTGCAGGAGGCACTGCAGTTTGCATCACTCGGGGAGCATGAGGCAACAAATAGCAAACTGCTGAGTGCAGGGTGGGAGCCTGTCCCAGAGCCGCAGGGAACGCAGAGGGGCTTTGGAGGCCCTGGCAGAAAGAGCCCCTTGTCATTGAGGGACAGGCTATAAACTGCTCCAGGCAGAACAGCTCCATCCCCTTGGTCGTTGCTGGCATACTTGGCTGGAAGGGAACCTCATACACATGGCGGCAGATGTTATTCCCCTGGATGCTCTCAGCTGAAACTGACAACTGAGTGACTCACCCTGAAAGAGGAGCAAAAATCTGCATTCAGCCTCCCTAGGCAAATCCAGCAGACCCTGGGAATCGCAGCTTGCAGCCAGTCACCATGCCACTGTTGGCAAAGGCTCTTGTAACTCCCCAGGGGTAGGAGCGGGGCTAACTATGGGCTGTAATGCAGCAGTGAGTGAGTTTCCAGTGAAGTTTGATTGACTGTTATTGGCCGTTTGGGTGCTGTTGCCACCTGTTTTTGGAGAGACATTTGTGTTTTTTCTCCTGTGTTATATTTAATGGCAGTTTAACAGTAAAAATTATCTGACAAAATAGTACTTAAGGTCAGAACTTTTTGGGGCAGGTGAGAGGGAGGGGCTGAGGGCACAGTGAAATGGCTTCAGATGCTGAGGGAGAAGAGCATGAGGACTGGATCTGAGTGCCCGCTATGTAAGTTACCTCTGCTCAGTGTCCCATAGTGTCCCGTGGGAGGGAATGAGCCTGTGCGTGGGTGCTGGGTGCCTGGTGCTGAGAAGCAGCAGCATGTTCCCAGCCCCCCTCTCTACCCATATCAGCACCCGAGAGAAAAGGGGCATTTTTATCCTAGGCTGGCCAGTGTGCTCAGCCCCTCCTTTTCCACCTTGAGCTGACAAAGCCAGTGGTCCAAGCCTCCCAGGAAGCTGTTCTCACGTCTCTTGGGTAACCAGCCTGAGAGACTATCAGGCCACTCAGTTCCAGGGGCATGAGCAAATCATCAAGAGCCTCCTGTTCCGAGGTGCTGGGCTCATGGGGATCCCGTCCCCCACCCAGCCCCACTCACCAGGTATTCCATCCATTTAGTAGGGAGAAAAGAGAAGCCCAGATCTGTCTCTTGAGGGTAGGTGTTTAAGAGCCAGGATAGAGTATAATGACTTGTGCCATCCATTCCATTCCCCATGCCCTACAGCAGTCTTGTCTTGGAGGATGTGGCCCCCTTGGGACCTACTGTTGTCTCCAGGTCTGTGACCTGCAACTTACGCTGCAGCTGGGCAGGTGGCATGCAGGGCTGCCATCTTGCGGCTATGAGGATTCCATGCAGGGTGTAACAGTGGGAGTTAGTGCTCCTGAAATGCTGGAGCCACGGAGCCTGGCTAAGGATGTGCACTAGCTCATGGAGCCAGTCTTGTGCTGCTACGAAGTGCAGCCCTGGTGCTGGCAGCAGGACTGGTGTGGATGCGGCTCTGGGAAGCTCTGTCCCTTGGAGGGCTGGAGGTGGGAAGGAGCCACGAAAGGGGAGAGCAAAGCATTACTGCCCCGGGCTGACCTCACTGCCCCTAAACTCCCTCACCCACTAGGCTCTGGGGTCACAACCACTGTGCCCTGCACAGGCCCCCTGCACATGGCTCTGTCACAGGGCCGGCCTTCCACTCACAGGGAAGATGAAGAGCATGGCAGATGAGTTGTCCCTGACCCCACAGGCTGGCTGGGAGTGAGGCAAGGCCCCAGGCCCAGCTTTGTCAACGCCTGTTCTAACTGAAACATGGGAGCTCTCGAGTCTGTCTTTTCTTGCTGCCACCTCCCACAGCACAGACCCCATGTGGCCTGCGTGCTCCCATGTGCCCCCTGCAGGGTATGTTGCCCAATACCCGCTCCATCCCAACTCCCACACAGCTACTCTCACCTCGCAGCCCAGCAGGATCAGTTACTGGTGGCAGGTAGTCACAGGCCTGAGCTCATTTCACTCCACCCCTCCGCACCCCCCATCTCATCCCCAGCTCCCACTAGAGCCCCCCTGCAGCTCCCTGCACAGATCTCTGTCACACCCTCTTCCTCCACAGTGGGATGCTGAGAGCACAGAATTCAACAGCTGTGAGGGACCTCCCCCCACCCACCCCATGTAAATCCCAAAGTCTCCCTGCTCCCCCGCCTGTGGGCTCAGTCTGAGCTGCTCTTCCTGGTGTAACTCTGGATAGACATCTGGAAGTGCTCAGTGGTGTTGAGCTCCGCTCGGAAGAGGATGATGTAGCCCTTGGGGAGGAAGTAGCCTCCAAAGATCCCAGACAGGGTGGACAGGTTGGACAGCACAGTGATGGCCACCAGGTACTTGCCATGGTAGAAGATGTAGGTGGTGAGATAGCAGATGAAGCTGACTAAGTTGATAAGCAGGCTGCAGGTGATGCACTTGGCCTCATTGTAGTTCTCAGGCAGGTCCTTCCCCATGTAGCTGATGACAAAGCAGCAGACACTGAGCATTGTGTTGTAGAGCAGCCCCCACACAGCATCATCTTCCGAGCACTGGAAGATGGTCATCGTCACAAAGGTCGTGTAGTCCTTCCTGGGCACTGAGGGATTGATGCTGAGCGAGACCAGGCACATCGCCACCTGGGTGGCTGTGCAGGCTCCGATGAACAGGTTGGGTCCGTTGTGCTTCACCCAGGCTCTATAGAAGGCAGGCCACTTAGACGCCAGTTTGAAGATGCAGACGATCTGGAAGGCACGGGTTGCAGTGCACGAGAGGCAAATGGTGAAGCTAATGGAGAAGATGGGCAGCCTCAGCAGACACGTGTGCCAGGTGGGCTCCCCAAAGTAGCAGTAGAGGCTGCAGCAGGCACAGATCAGAGCGCCCAGCATGAGGAAGCACATTCTGCCGCCTGCCGACTTGACCACTGGCGTGGTGAGGTTCTGGGCAAAGAGGGCAGTTGTCCCTGCCAGCAGCAGCAGCAGAAGGGTGATGGCAGTCAGCAAGGCCCAGGAGACGGGGTCAGCCCAGGACAGAAATTCAGTGGTCCGATTCAAGCAGATTTCACTCTTCATTGGGGCCCACTGATCTGTACCACAGGGCTGGCAATTGTAGAGGTCTGCAGAGGAAGGGAATGGAAGAGCTGAGATGCTGCTCACACACCATGCTGGTTATGGTAATAATGATCTGCCACCTTATAGCACCTCATGCCTGAAAGGATCCCAAAACACTTAACAAGCTGTGTACAGGGATCACTCACCACTGGGATGCAGTTACCTCTGAGGTGGAGCACAGATGCTGGGGATAACAACCCAGCCCTTATGTAAAGTGCCTTAGGGTCTTTAATGACCTGGGATCAATGTGCACCACCTCCAAACAAGGTTTAATGAGACAGTATAAAAGGTGACAAATCCTAAGGCCTCAGCCCTAGAGTGAGTGGGTGCAATTCCTGTGACATTAATGGTCCTATGAGACCACTGGGGTGACTGTGGCAGGATATGGAAAGGAATTGGAATGGGAGAGCTCTGGTCTATAGAGTGGCCTCCCTCAGCACGGCTCCCCCCAGCTTAGTCAGGGGCAGTAGCTGCTGTTGGCTTAGCTGAGTGAACTAAGGCTTACAGACCACCTGGGTCCCAGCTGGAGTCCTGGTTGAGGTAAAGTACACAGCTCATGCAGCTAGTCTGCAGGGACGTGTGATGTGGGCTCCAGCAGATGCAACAGCCCCACAAAGGCTGGCATGTCTGCAGCAGCTGCTCTCTCCTCCAACTGCTAGTTAGGTGCAGGGCTGTTCACCCAGCCAGGCCACTGAGTAACTTACTCCTGAGGCTCTTCACTGTTGGTGGTTGCCCAAAGCTCATGCTCTAGTGGAACGTGGAGTTTGCTGGCATCTACTGAGTGAGAGTGAAGGGGCTGAAGACTTTCTCTTGCCATAAGTTTGCATTTGTGGCTGGCACAGCGGGGATCAGCTAATCCTGCAGTCAGCCCAGGGCACCACCTGGCCCCCAGCACCCAAGCATTTTCATATCACTTCCAGCACCATCGACTAGCCACTAACCAAATTCCACCCTGGTGTTTATTGCCACCTGGGGCTGCTCATTCTTTCTGGGTTTGTCTGTCTGCCTGCCCCATCAACAGGACAAAGACAACAGTGGGCAGGCTCTTCCTCCCAGGGCAGGCAGCAGCTGTCACACCTGCCTCCTCCCACCCAAAGCTCACAGTGAGAGGAGTCAGGCAGCTTCAGCTCACCTGTTCATCTGATTCCCGGCAACCATCTGAAACCACAGCTTCCCAGCACTAGCCAGGAGTGCACTGGAGCCAGCACTGGGTGGTGGGCGGGGGAGACCCGGAATTTACATACTCACAGCACAGCAGCCCTTCTGAGAGCTATTCAAATGGAGAAGTCAGAGCGCAAGCTGCACTGGGCCATTTGCATCTCAAACGCTAGTCATCAGGCCCCGCAAGGGGAAGGGGAAGGGAATGGGAGAAGGAGAAGAGAAAACTGCTGCAGCCAGGATGGAGGAGAAGGAGAAAGCAAGGAGCACAGAGAAGGGCTGGAGTAAGCGTGTCCAAGAGGAGCATGGAGCCAGGTGCATAGGATAGGAACACAGGAATGGCAGAACAAGATTAACCAGCTTGCCCTGGCTGTGACCCCTGTGAGGAGCTGCCTCAGGTTCTACTGACCGCTGCTGTTCAGGAAGGTTCCTGCGGGGCAGGCCACACAGTCAAAGCAGCATTGGTGAAGCCCCACCTGCATCCTCTTCTCTCCTTTTACGCAGACCTTTGAACAAGCTGACATAGGCACCTACATGAAAGCACAGCAAGGGTCAGGCCTGCCAAGAGAAAGCCCCCATCACAGCTAGGGCCCGCTAGGAAACAGCACTGACTGAGCAGAGCTGAGTTCCTGGGACCAGCGCAGGCTGCTCACCAGAGGGCTGTTCCTTATATTTCTAGGCATCTTAATGTCCAGGAAAGGGGTCAGGACTGCGGGTGGGATGCAGGGGCAGTGTGCAGGGGCAGCACAAGGGCATACCTGGGGTTGTTCTTCCTGAGAGAGCTTTTTCTGAAAATTAAGATGCAAGTAGGAGCTTGTCAGCTCTCTGTTCCCAGTACTGCCAGCCCTGATGGTTGCAGAGCCTGCACCCTGAGATGCTGGGCGCCCCAGCTTCACCCTGCTAAGGGAAAGACCCGTGGAGATGCAGCAGACCTGACCATGACCAGAAAATGTGACTCAGTGCAGAAGGAGGAGTGGTGAGGCGGGCCCCTCCCGGCCTGCAGGATTCTGTTTCCCCAACCCCAGGGACACAGAGCTTTATGCAGGGTCAAGTTTCAGGAATAAGGGGAGGTTTGTTTTGTTTGTAATGCTAAGAAAATCCCCGTTTGGTGCTACTGCCCGAAGCTCCTGAGGCCACTCCTTTCCCAGTATGCAGCTCAGATGCTGTGGTACCTGATTATCCTTTGTATGCCACAGGATTCCATCCCGGTTGATGTTCAGTCTGTCTGGCTTTTGGAGGAAAGACCCAATCACATCAAAAGACCAGGTCAGGCCAGTCCACTTCCACATGACGAGGTCATAGCCTGTCAGGGGATCCCCATTGGCATCAAAAAGCACCTTGCTATTCTGCAGAGTGAAATTCACCTGCTTGATTTTTTCCAGGAGCTGGAAAACAAAAAAGGCCACAGACAGAAAAGACCCAAGATTCCCACACACAGCTTCAGCCACTTGGGCAAAGACCCCAGTCAGGGATAGGTTAGGGCCTTAACGGGGTGGGAGGGTTCAAGTCTTTGCTGCTTTCTTCTTCCTCATGAATTCCCCCACCACCCGGAGGCAGGGTGGTGCTATTATCCCCATGTTACAGCTGGAGAACGGAAGCACAGAGACTAGTGGTATATTGTTCAAAAATGCCTAAGTCCCATTGACTTTCAAGAGATGGAGGCATCTGAGTCATTTAGGGGCTATTGAAAATTTTACTGTCAGTGGCATCCCAAAGGCACATGGAGTCTATAGGGAAGCAGAGAATTGAACCCAGGTGTCCGAGGCCCCCAGCTACCATCCATCCTCTCTTCTAATTAGGGATGGTCTCTCCAGAGCAGGGTGAGGCCCATTGGCAGAGCCGTGCTGGCCTGTTCTGGGACTCAATTCACCAGCCTTGAAACCTTATCGGTGCTCTGACAGCATGCAGCTCACAGGTAGATCTTGGAGCTGCTGGACACCTGCTCATCCTGCTAGATGCTTATACTTCTGCTCCTTTCTACTTCCAGTCCCCTGCCTCTCATTACATCATAGTCAAACCTGCCCTGAGCTCTGGGCTGCCCCCATGCAGCTTCACACAAGGAGACTCTCACAAGAGTCTACAAGAGAGCAGGGAGCCTTTCCCAGTGACCCACTCACCTGCCAGGGATAGACTTTGTCCTTGCTGCACGCTCCCGAGCAGCAACCCAGCAAGTTGTGCAGGCCACGGGCCACAGCAAACACCGCCGAATATACATTAAAGGCAGCCCAAATGTCAAACGCCTGGGGCGCTGAAGTGAGTGAGTGGCACCTTGTGCAGATCTGATTGCAGCCTTGGCTGGTACTCTCATTGCTGCTGCTCCCACCACTGCTCCCTTCAGCACCCAAATCAGGGGCACACATGGCTACATTACTTTTCTCTGAATTCACATGGGCAGATTCAAATTCCTCCAATCCTGGAAGCTTTGCCTGCTTGACTGACAACCCAATCACCGTGCCAATTCTGTGGATGCCGGGGATGCTCCAGACTTCTGAGGCTAGAGACCAGGCCTCAGTGCCCAGCCACACCTTCTCCGTCACGTTCTCCTGAACCACCATGTCAAAGAAGTCTGTAGCACTGTCCACATTGGAGAAGACGACGGTGACATTGACACCGGTCTCCACAAGGACTCTAAGCATCTCCTTCAGCTCTGGGCTGTTGGCACCCCCCTTCATAGGGATGATTCCTTGGTAGGCGGCACAGATGTCATGCTTAGCCACCACTTCTTTCAGGGTCTTTATCCCGTTCCTGCCATAGGCATCATCACTGCCCACCACCGCAATCCAGTTCCACCTGAACTCCTGCAGCAACAGCACTAGTGCCTCGACCTGCAGCCTGTCGCTGGGGATGGTGCGCAGGAACGAGGGGTAGGTGCTCTTCAGGCTCAGCAACTCGTTGGAGGCTTCGTAACTAATCTGCAAAAGGGAATCAGGGAAAGGATGTGTCTCCAGCTGGGAAACTGCGCAGAGGGGGATGGGCACTGGTACCGCCGGGAGGTCAGTGCTGAGCAGTGATTACCCGAGGAGCAGGGGGGCGATTGGCACCGAGCAACGATACCGGCAGGAGGAACCAGCGTCAGCAGTGACTCTTGTGGGCGTGAGGGGATTGGTATTTGGAGGGCATGTGGAAGTGGTAGCCGCAGCAACACACATTCAAAAAACAACCAAGTAAGCAGCATGGCTGCATGTCGTTTTCAGCGCTAGGAATGAGCCTAACCTCTTCTGGAGTCACACCGAGACTGAGTCCCACATGCCACAAAGGACCATAGGGGTCGCAACACCTGCTTGGAGCACTGATCCTCCAGCCACCTCCACTCCAAACCACAAGCCCACTTCCTGTCCTTCTTCTGATTAATCAGTATTACCCTAATCAGCTCCTGTGTTTGACCCTGCCACAGATAACGTATCGCTTACGGTATATTTGGCGTTGCTCCAGACAAGCTACTGATTACCTCTGGCACAAGGAGGATGCTCAGGATAGCTGCAGTGGTGAGGGTAAAGTGGCTGCTGTCTGGTCCTATCAAAGCCACAGCCTTGGGCTGGTAGTGTGTGAAGGTGCTGAGCACTTCCACATGGTGCTGCCTGCTCTGGGCAAGGATACTCAGGGTTGCATACATGTTGGCAGATTCTGAGCATGTGTTGTAGATCTCGTAGCCCAAAGTGACATTGGGGAGGAGACTGCTGGAGTTGTTTATCTTCTCGATGGCGAGTCTCATGGCTTGGAACAGGTGGTAGCCATGGCTGTAAACAGAGGCTGCTCTGCAGAAACACAAGTGTTATTGCAGAGGCAAGAGAGAGATGTGAAGGCTTCACTGAATCTTGGAGATGCACCCTGGGCAATGCCTGGCATAACAACAATGTGGTCCAAGAGCCAGGCAGCCTGGAGTTCTAATGCTGACACACTAGGTGACCTCAGACAAATCACTTCACCTGTCTGTGCCCCCCTCTGCTACATGTACCATTGCTCACAGGGGATTCATGAGGAGACCAGCAGCACAAACATCTTTCTTTTTGTACGTTTACACTGAGTTTGCCGCTATTTATTGTTACACAACACACATCAGATCTTACCTATTAGTTCAAATCCCCACTGCCCCTCTCCTAATCAGCAACTCTTTATGCAATATCCTATGGGGCAGATTCACTGCCCTGTTCTACTCCCTTTCTCCTGCTCAGGTGGCACAAGAGGAGGAGAAACCACCTGCATCTCCCCAGATCTCTGATGGCACAAAGTGGATATTGGCTGTAGCAGAGATTTTCTTCAGTAATGGCCGCAGTTGCACCAGCTAAGCTCCGATATTTTGGACTATTGTCATTTTATTAATGAGAGGTGAGCCTTGCATGCCCCAACTCCCAGCCCACCATGGGTCTTCTCTGTTGCAGCTTCCTGTCTATTTGCAGTGGGTCTCTTTGTCCAATATCTGCTTTCCTACTTCTTGTTCCACTTCTTTTTCCTGCTCATTTCCCCTCCTGTTTCTATTCCTGCTAAATATGATTTTCTTCTTTGTGTCTGTCTAATCTAGGCGAAACACATTTCTAAAGCTCTGGTCACTGTGATTGTATTAGGTTGCAGGAGCCCCACTGTACTAGCTGCTGTACAAATACAGAACGGGCCCTGCTCCAAGAATTTAAAATCTAAGGCTAAGATGAGAGGCAACAGGTGGATCTAGCAGACAGACCGCAAGTACAAGGAAGCAATGAGATAATACTGGACAGCATGTTAAGCAGTGATTACAGCATACCCCCTGCTTGGACATACTAACTGTAGTATCTAGGTACTGATACATAGTATTTGTTGCAGCGCCAAGCCCTACCCTTCTCACTTACCTGTCACATATGTCAACTTCCGGTCTAGATTTCACTGTTGTTGAGTAGCTATGCAGTCGGAAAAATCCTGCAATCGTGTAATCTCCATCCATCCTGAAGTCAGAAGAAGGCCCCGTGTTCTGGCATATGAAAGCCCAATAACATGGAGCCAAGAGATACAAATATAAAATGAATGGAGGAGAAAGCATCATGCTGTTGGCACAGAGCTCTCTGGAGAAGGGGCCGGGAAGCGTATAATGGACACAACACTTACTGCCTCTCAGACAATGTTAGGATCTCAGATCCTGAAGTACCTTGGACTATTTACATAGACAGCTTACACATACGCAAATGCCCCTGATACAACATGTACCCAGGAACTAGGACTTCACACTTTCCCAGGAAGGGAGGAAGTTTTGCTTTGAGGTAAAAATAACAAACCAAGCAGGGATTTATCTATTGTAATATTCTGCAGGTGAGCCCAGACCCTGTGGTCAGTGGAAATGGCATGAATTAACTAGGTCATGAATTTCGTGGAGGATACTCTCTCTAGAGTTGTTCTCTACCACCTCCCTCTCACGTTAAACTGAGCAGTTATTTTATAGCTTCATTCAACAAGCTGATGTTGGAGTGTTTTAGGAAGTAGAGTGGGCTGTGTGGGGCTTTTGTTATGGGCATTTAGGAGTGTTCTTATATAACTACTATATATGTTGCACTATGTTCTGCATGTAATAGAGAGGGGAAAGAGAAGAAAGCCAGTATGTGATGTACATCAGAATCTCTGCTAATGAACTACTTCTTCAGTGAGGCTCACAAAGGTAATAAAAGATAAATTACCATTGTGTGTCCTCCTCTAAATGGTATGTGTATTCTCTAGATCAGAGGTTCTCAAACTGTGGTCTGCGGACTACCAGTGGTCCGCGAGCTCCATTCAGGTGGTCTGCAGATCATTCCCTCTAAGGTGCACGCCTGGGCAGCTGCACACAAGAGAATGAAGGGCCACCCACCTAATTAGTGGAACTATGCAGGCATGGCTCCACTAATTAGGTGCCTGGACCCTGGAGAAGGCGCACATGTAAGGTGAGGTGGTGGCCTTGGGGGAAATGGCGGGTAGGTGGGAGAGGGCAGTGGGGTGAGAAGTGGGGGTGGGGGGAATTTGGGAGGTGCAGGGCTGCAGCGGCCAGAGAAAGAGGAGACTTTCTCCAGCTCCAGGGCTGCAGCTGCTAGGGAGAGACCCCCCCTCCTTCCCAGCCCCAGTTCAGGGGCTGCTGCGGCGGGGGAGAGAGGGAGTGACCCCCTCCTTCCCAACCCCTGCGCAGGGGCTGCTGCAGCGGGGGAGAGAGGGCACATCCATTGCATTAGAAAGTTGAGTTGTGTGCTTTTATTTGTTGAACAAAAAACTTTAATTATTAAGGGGTTTTTTTAATGTAGCACTTTTATCCAAAGCGCTTTACCATAGTTAGCTAACGGTACAAACAACATTTGGAAAGATCATTAAGTGGTTCGCTGAGACTCTCAGCAATTTTCAAGTAGTCTGTGGAGGAAAAAAAAAGGTTTGAGAACCACTGCTCGAGACAGTAAGCTTGCTGGGGAAGGGGACACATTCACTGCCGGCACTTGACAAATAAGTGCTGCTCATTGACCATAAGCTTTGGGGTTTATGACAGGTCTAACAGATGCTTATGGATGAGCTCCCCTTTTGGGGTGGACTCTGAGGAAGAGCAGATAATGGGGAGTGCAGGCTGAGGAGGGGAAAGCGTGCAGCTGGGCCTTTTCTTTTTTTTTGGTGCCTACAACATACAAGACACATCAGTACCGACCGTCCCTGGGCTGGAGACTTTGCGCACTAATAAGCAGGTGCAGGGAAGAGTCCAGAGAGCGCTTCATGTCACAGTGGTGTCCTTCCCTCGCTCCGGCTTTGTACAGAGCCGTGGTTCTCAGTCTCTGGTCCGTGGACTACGTCTAAGGGGTCCGCACAAGGCTGAGACTGAAACCTCGCTGACCAGGACTCAAGGACAGATACAGCCAACAGCCGTCTGCACCGCCACTTGGGACTTGTTAGAGGTGCGCAAAGGAACACAGGTGGAGAAGCCCCGGCGCAGAGCAGGAGGGAGTGGAGTTCAGTGGGGCTGCAGGGGGCCTTGCCTTGCTGGGCCCAGCCTTGGCCTCTGCCCTAGTGGGGATGCAAGAGCCCATCCTGCGGCTCCATCTCCCTGGGTCAAGGAGTAGCCTCGGCACAAACACACGCCTAGTGCCCCGGGCCAGGGAAGGGGTGTACGGGGTCTGGGCCGTGGGGGGGGGGGGCCGTGTGGCGGCCCGGCGGGGGGGAGGGGCCGGGGGCCCCGTGTGGCGGGGGGGAGGGGCCGGGGGCCCCGTGTCGCGGGGTGGGGAGGGGCCGGGGGCCCCGTGTGGCGGGGGCCCCGTGTGGCGGGGTGGAGGGGCCGGGGGCCCCGTGTGGCGGGGGGGAGGGGCCGGGAGCCCCGTGTGGCGGGGGGGAGGGGCCGGGGGCCCCGTGTCGCGGCCCGGCGGGGGGGGAGGGGCCGGGGGCCCCGTGTGGCGGGGTGGAGGGGCCGGGGGCCCCGTGTGGCGGCCCGGCGGGGGGGAGGGGCCGGGGGCCCCGTGTGGCGGGGGGGAGGGGCCGGGGGCCCCGTGTGGCGGCCCGGCGGGGGGGAGGGGCCGGGGGCCCCGTGTGGCGGGGGGGGAGGGGCCGGGGGCCCCGTGTGGCGGGGGGGGAGGGGCCGGGGGCCCCGTGTGGCGGGGGGGGAGGGGCCGGGGGCCCCGTGTCGCGGGGGGGGAGGGGCCGGGGGCCCCGTGTGGCGGCCCGGCGGGGGGGAGGGGCCGGGGGCCCCGTGTCGCGGAGGGGGAGGGGCCGGGGGCCCCGTGTGGCGGGGGGGGAGGGGCCGGGGGCCCCGTGTCGCGGGGGGGGAGGGGCTGGGGGCCCCGTGTGGCGGCCCGGCGGGGGGGAGGGGCCGGGGGCACCGTGTCGCGGAGGGGGAGGGGCCGGGGGCCCCGTGTGGCGGGGGGGAGGGGCCCCGGGTCCCGGGTCCCGGCCCCGCGCGCGGAGGGGGGGAGGGGCACCGTGTCGCGGCCCCGCCGCCGCCGCCTGGACGCCCCCTCTGACCCCGCGGGGGGGCGCTTGAGTCGGGTCTCGCGCGATTCTCGCCGGCTGGGGCGACTCTCGCGAGAGTTGCTGTGGAGGCCGCCATGCCCCGGCCGCCCGCTCTCCGCCGCTTCCCCGCGGCCCGCCGGGCGCAGCCTCCGCGCAAGCGCCTGGGCCGCGGCCGCCGGCAGGGAGGCCCGGGCTCGGGCCCCGCGGCCCGGAAGTGGCGGGAGCGGCCCGGCCGGGACGCGTGGCGGGAATACGCCGCCTCCTTCGTGCGCGCGGGGCTGCTGCAGGCGCCGGGCCCGGCGGGCGGCGGGGAGGCGGCCCCGGCAGCGCGCAGCCTCGCCGCGGTGCAGGCCGCAGAGGGCGCCGCGGTGCTGCTCCTGCCGCGCGCCCAGGTGCGGGGGGGCGGCCGCTGGGGGGGGCAGGTGTTGGGGGGGGACGAGGGGCGATGGAGGGGGCCGCCGTTGGAGGGGATGGGGGGGCGTTGGGGGGGACGGAGGGGGCAGCCGTTGGGGAGGACGGGGGGGCGATGGGGGCGATGGAGGGGGCAGCCGTTGGAGGGGACGGAGGGGGCAGCCGTTGGGGGGGACGGAGGGGGCAGCCGTTGGAGGGGACGGGGGGGCGTTGGGGGCGATGGAGGGGGCAGCCGTTGGAGGGGATGGAGGGGGGGCCGTTGGGGGGGACGGAGGGGGCAGCCGTTGGAGGGGACGGAGGGGGCAGCCGTTGGGGGGGACGGAGGGGGCAGCCGTTGGGGGGGAGCAGGCGTTGGAGGGGAAGGGAGGGCTGGCGCGGGGGGGGACGAGGGGGGATGGAGGGGGCAGCCGTTGGAGGGGACGGGGGGGCGTTGGGGGCGATGGAGGGGGCAGCCGTTGGAGGGGATGGAGGGGGGGCCGTTGGGGGGGACGGAGGGGGCAGCCGTTGGGGGGGACGGGGGGGCGATGGGGGAGATGGAGGGGGCCGCCGTTGGGGGGAGCAGGCGTTGGAGGGGAAGGGAGGGCTGGCGCGGGGGGGGACGAGGGGGGATGGAGGGGGCAGCCGTTGGAGGGGACGGGGGCGGCCGTTGGGTGCTGGGGGGCGGCTGTTGGGCGGGAGGGCTGTTGGTGGGGTAGCTGGGAATAGTTGGGGGGGATGAAGATGTGCAGTGGCTTTGGGCCCTAGCCCAGTGCGGGAGCAGGGATGGGGTGGGTGGGGGGCAGCTCCTGGGCGGGGTGGGAAACTCAGCGCCTCTTGTGTGTGAACAGCCAGGGCAGGGGCTGTCTCTCCCTTGTCTGTCTAGCACCGCCCTGTCTTCAAGCCTGGTCAGTATCTCGTCTCCTGTTTCCCCACTGCAGAAGCTGACCTTCACTGGGAAATGCCGCCTGACCTGCCTCTATGGTGCAGTCCGAGTGTTTGGATTTACTATCACTCAGGAGCAGCCTCCCTACGACCTCTTCTCCCCTCAGACCCACTCTGCCCTGACCATCGAAGCAGTGATCTACGAGACGCTGGAGAAATCGAAAAAGGAGATGAGGATATCAGCCAGGGCGATGCTCAGAGCCCATCATGTGCCACGTGGTAAGCATGGGCTGAGCAGTGTGCTTTGGTGAGGAGTCTGCTATTTGGGGGGCTGAAGAGCCATACTATTAGGGCTGGTTACATGTAGGGCTACCTGTTACCAATTGCTTTGGGGCAGACTGAAGAATCTCAGAGACCTTGTAGTGAGATAAGCCTTTTATCTCTCTGTCACCATTCTGAATGTAGACTAGAGTTGTGATCAGAAGTCATCTTCACCTGACATTATTCAGTGGCTTCTGTGAACTGAGTTAGGGTGGTCCCAGTCTAGTGACATGTCCTCATCGTCACTATTGCTGTTGATGCCTTTTCTGGCTGTTTTCTGTAGAGGCAAAGCAGAATAACTTCCCATTAGAGTCAAATTTTTAACAGTGAGGGTAGTTAACTATTGGTAGAGATTATCAAATGCTGTCGTAAATTTTCCATTGCTGGCAGTCCTTAAATCAAGACTGGATGATTTTCTAAAAGATGTGCTTTATTCAACCACAAGTTGAGCTAAAAGCAGGAATCACTGTTTGAAATTCTAGGGCCTGTTTTACATAAGAGGTCAGACTAGGTGAGCTATTATGATCACCTGGACTGAGGGGAGAGATGTGTTTCATGCTGTATCTGTCCAGTGGGTACTACAGTTTTTAGGGCTGTCCAGCCATCATCTGTCCCACAGTAAATTCACACACACAAATATTTGGTCTATAGTTGTACACGTAGTAATTGGCAAACTCTCAAGATCGTCTTTATCACTTTTTTATGGCAATGAAAATGACTGAGTGTTGTTTATTGCCTTACTTTAGGATACGAATATACTTTCTCATTTTCCATGGAGCTCTGTAGTTTGTTTTTTAAAGTACAGGACTGGAAAATAGGAACTCATGAGTTCTAGTTCTGCACATCACTGACTTCTTTGGCAAATCACATAAGATGTTTGCTTCTCTTTTCACATTTGTCAAATGGGGAGATACCTACCTCACAGGTATTATGAAGGTCAGATAATGTAAAAATTATTTGTCCATTGTATCAGTTTTGGTCTTGACTCTAATTTGTGTGAAATATAGTGTTTTAAGACTAACTGTTGTCATCTTGCAGCTGCTAGAATTAAACTGATGAAAAATTTTGCCCCTTTGTGTTCCGTGGTGCTGTTGGATGGTCTGGATACCTCGGTTACAAGATTCATTCTTAATCACCCAGAGTTCTCCCATATCTTCAGAGTAAAGGTGAAATGCGTCTTCCACTTGGTTACTTAATGGAAATCTTGCATTTGTTCAAGCTTACCCTGTGGGAATTGTTTTATGAGGAAGAAAAATGTGCATGGCTTCAGGAGAAGATCAGTGGTATATTGAGCAATAAGTATATGGGTCAGGAAAAAAAAGCATGTGTTATGTTTGTAAAATTCAGACTAATTTCCAGGAATTGTGAATTAAGGGGGTACCGTTCCATAGAAGTATTCTGGATATTTACCATAAGACCAAAGCTTGAATCATGTATGTAGTCATTCAAGTCAACATTTAACAGATATTTCATTAACCTGTTGCTGAATCAGTGATGGAATTATAACCGTGTACATAAGTTGTAATTCATTCTTTTATATATATGACACATGGATCTATCCTTTGCCGGAACTTCACTTCCTCTTTTACTACTTATCCTTCTTAGTCCTTTGTTCCAGTCACTTTCTTGCTACTGTCTTCCCATACTTTTCTCCCCACACTCCCCAGCCCTCTAGTGTTTCCTGTTCTGTCTGCAGTTGGTGGCAGCTCCACTTGACTGGCCCAGCCCCATTATTGTTTCCAGAGCACCTTGTTTCATGTTCCAATCATGTCATCATCCTATATCTGTCATGTGACTTTCAGGTGTGCTCCCATGCCTTTGAATTATAAGGCTGGTTTCCCATGGTTTATAATGGTCTGAGCGCTGTAGACCTGTATATAATAATACCTAGCTCTTACAGAGTTTTTCAGTAGAGCTCCAAGTGCTTTATAAAGGAGTTATCATTCTTCCCATTTTAGACATATCTGTCTGTGGTATTTATAAGGTGCCATTTGCTGTAGTAAGTAGAATGTCAATGAAGATAAGACCTTGTTCCTATCACTTTCTTCCTCTCACTTGGACTTAAGACTTCTGTAGAACGAGAACAGAGAAGATAGTGTGACTAAATCCTTCTGTCCTGGTACCACTGTCCAGGCTATAAGACAGTAGGAGTTATTCTGGGGTTATTTTGTATTGTTATGTATGAATTTGCTAAAACCTTTCTCTGCTATATGCTTGCTGATCTCTAGAGACAAAGGGGTCCTTGCTTCACACCAGAAGATGCAGCTCTAGCTTCTACTGGTATTGGAAAACGTGATCCTGAAAGCGGCCTGATTTTTTCAGAGAGTTCAGTTTCGGCAATTGAAGAGTTAATACAAGCGTGTTGTGGTGAGTATCTTAAATTGATGGAACTGAATATGTTAAGTTTTGCAGAGATATAACAGGAGCAAAAGCTCCTTTCTCAGAGTTTTTTTCCTAAGTTCATGCTTGTGAAACCATGCCCTGACAACAGTGAAAAGCTTGGGTCAAATTTCAAGTCTTGGGGGAGTTTCTGAACCAAACTGAGTGTGAGTTACCCCATTTTGATGTACTTAGAGGGCAGGAGGGAGTGTTTATCTCGCCCATAAGGCTTATTGCTGCCTTGCTGATCTGCCACCAAGACTAATGTGCCTTTATGATGATTTTAGTGGGGGTTGGGCGGGTATCAGTTTCCCCCACCCCCCAATAATTTCCCATAGGCAAGTAGAATTTTGCAAGGTTTTGGTTTTGTGTTGGAGTCCGCCCTCTTAGAAAGCTTTTTATTTTGTGTTTATATATGTCAATACCCTCTTCACCTTTAAACACAGTTATCTTGTTCGGTTCCCAAGTGCAAATATAAGCCCATGTTATGTAAACTGCTCTTTCAATGAAAATGCTCAGCTCCTGAGATTAAATTTTTGTAAACTTTTGTGGAGTAGGATGCATGAGATTAATTTGTAGTAATGGTCCATATCAGGGTATGTTTATTTTTCCAGAGGAAGATGATGGTTGTCCTGTCATTCTGGTGTGTGGCCCAAAAAGTATTGGAAAATCAACATTTAACAGATATCTCATTAACCTGTTGCTGAATCAGTGAGTTTTTTATCCTATAAGACTCAAATTTTCAAATCTTCTATGATCTGGGCAAGAAAAAATTGATGGGATTATTTGTAAATAATTACTGGAAATTTGGATATTTTTGAAAATTACAATTTTTGCTTGATGTAATTGGCAGTCGCCATCTGTCTGTACCACTTGTGCAATTTGGCATTGATTGGCAGTCTCTCTGCTCAAGACTGGAATGGTATTGGGCTGTCGCTGGTCCAGACCATGCATGCTGCCTGGTGTTGTAGTTGGTTATAGTTAAAGCTACACAAGTAGTCACAGGTAGTTTTAGTAAAAGTCATAGACAGGTCACAGGCAGTCAACGAAAATTCACAGCCTGTAATCTGTCCATGACTTATACCTGTGACTAAAACTTCGGGGGCGGCTGCTTGGGGGGAGTGAAGGTGGGGGAATTGTCCAGGAGTGCCCAGGACCAGCAGATGGCAGCTGCTCCAGCCAGCTGCCCGGGGACAGCTGCCAGGAGCTGCCCGAGCAGCGGCTGGTGTGGCTGTCCCCAAGGCCACCTGAGGAGCTGGCCCTGGACGCTGCAGAAGTCAAGGAGGTTGCACAAAGTAATGGAATCTGAGACCTCCGTGATGCACATGGAGTCCTAGTTATAGTTTGTCCTTGCCTGATCATTACAATCTGTCAAATAGAGGGAGGAGGCAGAAAGCTAGTGATCTTATTCAGTGTCTGAGATTTTCAAAATTGTGTTTAAAGCTGTCAGAGTTGGATTCTTTTCCTGATATATTCTAAGTAAAATGCTGTCCTGTTTTATTTACACAGATGCTAATATGCAGTGCCTCTTAAAATATCGTTATTCTTTTATTGTAGCCTTCCTTGTGTTGAATATTTGGAATGTGATCTGGGACAGACAGAGTTTACACCACCTGGCTGTGTCTCCTTAATTAATGTGTCAGAGCCATGTCTTGGTATGTATTTTGCTATATTCTTATCACCAGAAAAATATATATATATAATATATATATTTTTATTCTCTAAAGGTACTATGCAGGATTCTCACTCCTGTGTCTTAACAGAACCATATTACCTCTACTCACAGTTCAAAAAACATTATAAGTGAAGGAGGCCTGCCAATCTTGTGGTAAGGAGCTAAGACCCGGGAGTGAAATCCTCCAAGGTGCTATCTCTAGGAAATCAGAACTACCAGGCAAGTTATTCTCCCGTGTTGGTTTTTACATATTTTATGGAAGTGGGTGGAGAGGGTGATCTTTTCTATATGCTGTTGGTCTGGGATATAGCAGACCTGAGTTAGTTTTCCTTCTCTGCCACAGACTTCATGTGACACCTTGGGCAAATCATTTAATCTCTGTTTCAGTTCTCCATCTGTGAAAGTGGGAATAATACTTGCATACCTCACTGAAACTTTAGGATAAGTTTATTAATGTTTTTGAGATATGCAGATAGTGGTGTGGGTCAAAGAAGTACATGTTTTAGAACTTTCTGGGGTTTGTGCTTTAAAAAAAAAAGTTTCAACATCTCACCCTGGTTTTAAATTGTAAAGTTGTTAAGCTTGGGGTGGGAAAAAGAGGGAAGAATATTGTTGTAAGTTTTGAAAACCTGCTAATAGGTATGGCCTTGGATGTCTCCAAAGAGCTTTGGTTCCCAGGCACCAAATGATGTGGTCTACTATTTGGATCAGCTGCTTACCTTGGGCTGCTCTGTCATCATGGAGGAAAAAAACGAATGTGTTTACACTACTAAATTGTAATGCACACAGTCCTTTTGTCATTCCAATTTAGGGTTCCTTTTTTACTTCCTGACCAAAAACTGCTACCCTGCTCAGATTGTCTTCTAGAATAGTAGTTAATCTAAATTAATTTATAAACTCGTACGTTTAAGAATTGTATAGTTCCATACCACATTAGTGGATTTATCAGGTTTCTGATACCCAGACGTCCAGACTGACTGTCTTTGACTGTATACTCAGAGTTGAAAGGAAATGATCTGCAGGGCAGAGGCAGGTTCATTGGAGCAAGTGGAGAAAATCTTAAAGCACAAGTCTTTCCAAAAAAGATGAAACAACTGGAAGAATAACTTCCATCAGTATAGAAAAGGATTGAGCATGTGTGCTTCAGGAGTTTTGGGGGTTTTGCTAACTCTTTATGGCCGCTTTCTTTGAATTACTGAATCTCCCAAGTATTTACTGTTAATCTTCGGTGTGTCTTTTTTCAGGGCCACCATTCACTCATCAGCGAATGCCACGTAAAATGGTGTATTATGGAGAAGCTAGTTGTGATCAGGATACCGAAAGATATATTGACACAGTAAAGTATGTGTTTAACTCCTACAAGAAAGAAGTGCCTTTGGTCATCAATACAATGGGATGGGTGAAAGGTAAGCCAGCGTACATCTAGTCTTTGGAGATGCATTAGAAGATTAATACTATATCTTAACAGTATACTTGCCATAATGCACATTTTGTAGCTATTCTGAGACTGGGAAATATGACTCTAATTCTGTGTGAGTTTATTTTAAGTCTCTAACAACCATTGAGAGACATTCCTGAGTCTCTAATAACCAAGGTTCAGCTCTGCAAGATGCTTACCTGGTGTGACTGCACTACATTGTGCAAACTGTGTTTTCTCTCCCCCCCCCCCCATTCCCAAAGGTGTTGGATTGCTGCTTCTGATTGATATCATTCGACTGCTGTCACCCAGTCACATTGTTCAGATCAGTGTGGAAGACTTTATGCCTCGCTTTACCCCAGAATATATTAATCTTGCTGCTGGCCTACATACAAAAGGCAAACTACAGGGCAAGTGTAAGAGCATGGACGTGAGTGGAATGGAGGATTGGAAGCAGTATGAAGGAGAAAGCGACTTTCAAACATCGACTACAGGGCATAAATTGCTGTGCGTACAACCAAAATTTCCTGGAGCAGGGAATGCTGGTGAAGCGTAAGTACAAAAGCGACTGCTCCTGCCATGAAGTATGTGTTTCCAGCAGTTTGTCTGCATTTCAGCATGTCATTCATAGTCACTAAATTTTGAAAGTAAATGCACAATGCAGAGCTCTCTATCTGATGTTATTTTCGCAGAGCCACACTTGCATCTGTTCAGGTACTTGTATGGCACAGTCATCGTAGTGTCGAAGCACCTACAAGTAGCTACATGGAGAAGAGATTTGATAGTAGATGGCTCTGTAATCTAGTGGAAAAAGGCATAACAAGATCCAGTGGTTGGAAATGGACATTAGAGAAATTCAGACAACAAACCACATTTTTAACAGTGAGAATAATTAGCAATTCTAACAACTTACCTAGGGATGTGATGGATTTGTCAACACTTGACATCTTTAAATCAAGACTAGAATCTCTTAAGTATCCATAGCTTAAACAGAAGTTGTGGCTGTCATGCAGAATTTACTTGGCATGGTTCTGTGGCATATTTTATGCAGGTTAGATTAGATTATCATAATGGTCTCTTTTGGTTTTAAAATCCATTAAATGGACATTCTAATAGTTTTTTCAAAAAATGGTATTTAAAACCTTGGAATAACTACCAGTTTTTATTTAATAATTTTGATCGTTTGATTTTGAAAAATATCAAACTACATTTTTCATGAAAAATTAAAACATTGACAGTACTGCTAATTTTTTTTTTTTGCAAAAAGTCAATTTCAAAAGCCATTTTTGGATGAAAAACTTGTTTTGAAATATTTCATCCTGTTCTGCTTATCAGTTCATGAGAGAAGTGCAAGACTGATAGTGCAATGGTAGCCTTGTGTACGTTTCTGGAACAAACTTCACTAGTGATTTAACAGAGAACTGCACTTATGGCAAAGTAAAGCCTTTTGCTTTGCTGAAACTATTTAATAGCCATGCAGGACTAAGTTTCCTGTAAGCTGTGTGGCCGCATAACAGACTATTAAGTGCCACGTGGGCACTCAGGGAACCCACCTGGTCAGGGGAGGGCCAACCGTCTGCTGAGGAGGGGTGCCCCAACTCAGCACCAGAGCTGCCGCAACAGGGAAGGGTGCCTTTTCCCCCGGCCCACACCACAGCCCAGGTGCTGTTGCCGGGAGAGAGCTGGGGGGAGTCTTCTCTCCCTGCTGTAGCCCTGGGGCAGCCTGCACCCTTAACCCCTCAGCCCAACCCCAGAGCCCACACCCCAACTCTCTGCCTCAGTCCTGAGCCTCTCCATCTCCAGTTCCACCCCAGAGCCTGCACCCATGCACCCCAACCCTCTTCCCCAGCCCTGAGCCCCCTCCCACACTTTGAACCCCTCAGCCCCACCCCACCACATGAATTTTCTTATGTGCACCAATATAGAGGTGATGTATCACACATCACCTCCATATTTGGTGCTCGTAATAAAATTAATTCCGCACATGTGTGGGAAAAATTAGAGGGAACAGTGTCCCTAATCTTGATATAGTAAATATTTCTGAGGGAATTCTATGCCAAAAAATTAAAAATTCTTCGCACAATATTTTAAAATTCTGCATGTTTTATTTGTCAAAATAACACAATATAATCACACCAGTTTCAATTATTTTTGGTCATTATTTCAAAATACCTGTCAGCAAGTATGTCTAACTACAGACGACAAAAAAGAGTCAGGAAATGTTTTTTGGCCCTGTCTGACCCCCCCAGCAGCCCCATGCTGTCGGTTTCCCCATAGGCCCTGTCTCCTGACCTGTCCTGACAGGTGCTGCGACGAAGGCAGGCTCTTTCTCTTCCCCATCTGGCTAGGAGCTGCTGCTGTGTTCTTTCACCACAGGGCTCTCTGGTGGGCAAAAGGCAGAACTGCAGAAGTTATTTTCTGCTGGGAGCTGTTGCTGTTCTTGCGCCGCAGCGCCTTCTGATGGGCAAAAGGCGGAACTGAAGCAACATTTTGGCAGAAGCTTTTTTCTGCACAAAAAATAAAAGTATGTGCAGCTTATTAATTATGCACATATGCAGTAGCGCATAATTTCTCCAGGAGTATGTAGAGCTGTGGACAGGAAGAAACCCTAAAGCTTTTCAATATGCCTTTTAGCTACGATGGTTTAAGGGCAAACTTAGTAACCAATATTTATCTAAAGATTGCGTGCGTCAGCAACTGTCTCTCCTTGGCTCTCATCCTGTCACTTGCTTTCCATTTCTCTGATATTGGGGGATATGCATGGGTGTTTGACTTCACCCAGAAACCTTCACTAAAGAACTGTTTAATAAAGAGTGACTTGGGTCACTGGCTCAGACCATCATTTCTTCTCCTTTGTCACAATTGGCGAATGGAAAATTCTCCTGGCTATCAGCACTGGAGAAGAGAGCCAGAATCTAAAAAGTGACTGCTGCCTAAAGCAAGCAGCCTTATAATATCATCCTGCAACTGAACTGTGGAATCTCAGAACCACAAGGTTAATAAAACATAGCTCTAAATAGGTCTGAACAACAGAAATTTTAAAATAAACCTTCTAAAACAGTGAATATAAAAATATCACACTGCAAATTCTGAAATGTCTGAGTAAGTGCTTATGTTTGAATTAGAACATGATTGTTTTTCATCTCTGCATGATTTGTTTGCTTATTTTTCTAGACGGGTCCACAGCAGTATCCTCCGGGATGTGGCAATGTTAGGTTACCTTGGCCAGCTGCAGCCTCTGGAAACAAAATCAGTACTTCCTTTACATAGTTTGGTTCCCTATCAGGTAACTTAACCATTTGTGAAAGAATTGAAGATGCCATTTTGATGACTGGATTCAGAAAGCTGATTGTTAGTAATCTAAATTACTATATTCTAAATGTTTTACGGAACTGTCAACAAAAAGACCCTGTCCGAATGCTAGGAGCAGTAGTAACCCACTTGTAAAACATCTCTATCAGGTTAACATTTATGCCAGCACTCCCTGAAATGTATATAGCAAAGATTTTACATGTCTCTTGGTCAGACGTTTGTGATTACAGTATTGTGTTGTCACTAATGTAGGTAGGCACACAGCGTACAGCAGATTTCAATTTGTGTACAGCGATGGCTACAACAACACTGTATATAGTGATGATAGAAATAACTAAAAGTATGTGTCTATTGCAATTCAGAACTAAATTCAAGTTGAACTAATGATCTGGGGCTTATTTTGTAGGTACCTTTCAATGCTGTTGCGCTCAGGGTTATTCACACTGATGTTGCTCCTACACACATCATGTATTCAGTAAATGCCAGCTGGGTCGGTCTCTGCAGGATATTGGATGAGGTCAGATGTCAGACTGATGGGCCAGTCTTGCTTACACAGACACCAGTCTGTGATTGCTTGGGCTTCGGTGAGTGAATCCTGGGAAGACTTTAGCATTGCGTAAACTAAATTGCCCCGTCTGATCATATGTTGAAACTGCAGCATAAAGGAGTCACCATTTTTAATCACTCTTTTAAAGGTAACTTGAAAAATAGGAGTAGAGTAAAAGAATAAACATCTGCTTCTTCTCTACAGGTTTTGTTTTCCATTATAACCTTTGCTTGTGAGCCCTCTGTCTTAAATTAGTGATTAGTTAAGATCGCAAAACAGTTTCCATTGTAGTCTTTGTATTTATTCATAACTTGATACATTATTTTCCTTTGGGTTCAGATGTTTAAGATCAACTTCAGGAAGTTGTGCTCAAAATCCATTTGGATGTCTCAACCTGTGTGGATTGGGGGTAAAATATTCTTATTGTAGGGGGGAGAAATAAGTACACTTCTCTGAACAGGGCTACAGCAAAAGTCGCCTGAAGTCTGAATCTTACCTTGGGCCTAATCCTCACTAAGCACTCATCTCTACTTAATTTGAAAAAAGTCTGGTTTTGATGCAACAATTCTCAGGTGCTTTCTATGTCTTGAGCATTCAGGGTTCCCTGGAGCTCTGCAGGAGCATAGCCACAAACAAGGAGTGTGTGTTGGGGGGAGTTCCCTAAACAGTTGAAGCCATGTTAAAGTCGCACAGGGAAAATCAGTCCAGAAGTGCAAAGAGTGGTGTTCCCCTGCAAATTTTACTTGACTGTATTGTGCACGTATCCTTTGTTCTCTCTTTAAAAAAGTTCTATTTTAATGTACGTTTAATGACAAATACCATTTTATCACAAACCATAGCAGGAGATGTTGCCGTTTTGAATCTAAATATTTGCATTGCCTCTAATGACTTTTAGCTATACAACTTTACATTGCATTAATGTGTGTTGTACATCTGTTTTGAAAACACACAGCAATTTTACTTGAAAATCTGAAGGTTCTGTTGCTGCTCCTGGAAAAAACTATCCTGGAGTTGACATCTGGGGTATTTGGGTTTTTCATGACCAAAAGGGGATGGAGGGTAGGGGAGACAAATCACAAGAGTAGCAAGAAAATCATATTTCAGCCTCTGTCTAGGGCATGATTCCTGCTTAAACCTAAAACACTACTTTAAGAAATAACTAGCCCATTCAAAGAATTTCAACTATGCAGTGATTGTGCATCCTTCCATAGTTCAGAGGATTTAAGACTGAACTGTAAATATATTTTAAAGGAATTATCCGAGGGATTGACATGGAGAGGAAGCTTTACCATATTCTGACTCCAGTACCTGCAGAAAACTTAAGACTTGTAAACTGTCTGCTGCTGGGAAATATCACCATTCCAGATTGTGTCTTTACAAACCAGGTAAGGGTGACTTATGAAGATCTTCAGACAGCTTCTACCTACACAGCAGGGTGACGTGTATTTTAATTAGAAGGTATTAGATCTATTTCTTGTATTAAATCAGCTGTATTATAAGGCATGCGTGAGCTGGGAGGCTTATGTGTATTAACTGGTGGTTAAGGCTCCAAGATAGGAACGTTTTGTATTCAGTACATAAGCCGGTTAAATGCTCTCTCTATATATATTAACAAACTTATTAAGTGGCGATTTTTATTTTCAATTTTAAACTTACTTTTTAAAATCTTGTGTGTTGCAGTACATGATTCTCAGAGCTGCCCAGTGGTAAACCGCTAAATTCTGTCAGTCTGCATAAATGAAACAGAACAAAGTAATGTTCAGACTGGCAGTGTCTTTCAGTTTGTCTTTGTGTGTTTCAGCAGGGAACTGAAGGGGAGATCCCCTATGTGACATCTGAATACAATTATGACATTTCGGGAGCTGGGAAGTTGAAAATGAAGAAGCACCTCAAGAGAAGAGAACACAGTAGATAATCTCCATTTAAAGCCTTCTGAGAGAATGAATTACAGGGTTTGTTTCATAATAAGGGGCCAGGGAGCTTCCCAGAGAACTTGGCACATTCTTGGAACCAGCAAAGGTCCCACAGAACTGTGAGGAAGAGCATTTATCATCCGGTGCAAATTGTGTAGTGCTTACCTGCCAACCGCTTACTTTTTATACTTCCATTATGTACCTTTGTGTTTTATAGTAAACATCTATTAAAAACTTCAGTTTCAGTTTCTTTTTCAAATCCCACACTGACCCATGTATAGCTGGGCTCACTCTGTCCTAGTTATCCTGAGGGTGATGTGCTCTGAGTAAATGTCTCCATTGTACTGTGAGCCATAGGAAGAGGATGCCATGGAAAGATACTTTTTTAAATCTCTGGTTAATTCCAGTGTACTGATGATCTCAACCTAATTGCTTATTTAGAAGTTAGTGGCATCCCAACTTTCTGATCTTTAGTCCTGGAGTTTGCAGTGACTTAACTATCCCCCTATGGATACTAATTTCATGTCTTTTATTAAATTGGATCATTTCTATACGAAAAACAGTATCATCTTGTAAACACTCCTGTAGCTTTTCAAGGTACTGTGTATAACTTGCCAAATAAGGCCACTAGAGGGAGTCGGGTCACTTGTCAAATGTTGTGGCCTTGAATTGCCATAGCTAAAGCTACATCAGATTGAGAGGGCACTTAGTGGTGGGTGCTATAGAAAACCTGATGGGGAGAGAAGTGACTAATAGACTTCACCTAAGCTTGCTAAGAGTGTAGACAGCTTGCATCTCCAATCCAGTGAAACTCCAGGATAAAGCTGGAACTGTTCTGGTGGCAATAGGCAATGTCAATAGACTTACTGCTTCTAGAACACTATTGAGAAAATGTTCTGGTTAACAATAACCTTTATCTTGGTTTATTCTGTCTTTGGTGCCTGGGTATTATTTTTACTTAAGCCTGAAAGTATCCAAATGTGTATTTTGGGGAGAGATTTGATTCTACTGCATCTAACTACCCACATCTTTCTAAATCAACTGGTGATGTTGGAGGCTAAAATGTTAATGGAATAGGGATAAACTTGTCATGTACATGTACCACTAGCAGTAACAACGTTGTCCCGCTAAGTTCTGCTTCCTCTGAGAAGTGCTGGACCATGGGCAATTAGTGGAATATGATATGGTTTGAAGGTAGAGTAAATACTTCATAGCCCTCAATTTGGGGTGCTAATTCTTTCAGATTGTTGAGTAAAGGTTTGGTTACAGTAGACTTAAAAGCTTAAATGCTGGCTAGTAACTTGTCATCTCACTTTGGAGAGCTGTTTACTGGATCTAGAAACAGTGTCTAAGGAACAATCTTTGGTAAATGGGGTCTTAATTTGTCTACACTAAAAAAATTGCTTGTGGCTTTCAACTGCATCTTTTCAAAAGGTGCTGAAGACAGGTTGGCCCTGTCTACATTTGCAGTTAAACTGTTTTTAGGACTGGTTTGGCTTAAACCTGTTGGTAACAACAGTAAACTTCCCAGTGCAGGCAAGCCCACAGTCTCCTCCTAACTCTCGGTTTGGTGTTTGGGAAGCATGGAGACAATACATTGATTAAAGGAGGGGTTTATGGGCAATAGCAGGGGACTGAACTTGGTGACCCAAGAGGTGCCTTCCAGTCCTATGTGACCTCAGTGAGACTAAGTTGTCTTTCTGAGAAGCAAAATCTGGAATCTTTGGGACTTGTATCCGATTTGCAAACTTCTTGACTCAGGTCACACTTAGGCTCCTAAAGGAGGAAGGATGTGGTATTGTTCAGAGTTTCAGGTTCTTGGGCTGCGATAACATAGCAGCTATGAATAACTCAAGAAATGCTTTCATCTAGTTCTTTAGGAAATTCACATATGACAGTAACACTTCCGAAATGTGTGTGTACCTGTGAATGAAATAGGGATTGATTTTACTGGAAAACATGGATCCGAAAAGGGCCTGGGACAGTCTGTGCTGAGCTGCTGCCTGTTAAAGAGTTAAAGCTTTAACTTAATCCAGTCTTAATTCTCCCCATATGGCTGGGTCTGGCAGTACAGGAAAGACTTGGATGACAAACTAGCCTGAACAGTGGCTAAAACAAATATGGGGGCCATCTGTTCAGAAAGGGAAAAAATCTCCTGTGAAGCACAGGGCCTCCTCAGAGCGACCCTGCCAAGTTAAAGGTATAGCCAAGGCTTGCTAGCAAAACAAGGGCGGGCAGGGGAGCAGAAAGGAAACAAACTTGCAGTTGTGAAAGGGACGTCTGCTCTGTGTCTGTGATGTCAGAGCTGACAGAGCCTCATGTCTGAATGGAGGGAGGGTGGAACAAGGGGCACTATGCTGCTTCTCTGCCTCTGAGCAGCTGGGTTGCTGTGGCAACCCATCCTACTGCTGTTGTGATGCTCAGTGGTCTGTGGTTTGGGTTTTTGAAAGGGGCTGGGGCTCCGCTTCAGTGGAGGATGAAAATATCTGGGGGGAGCAGGTTTGGCGAAGTTCAGCTGCGAAATGTCAAATCCTCCCTACCTGGCAAGTGGTGGGAGGCTGTGCGGTCTGGAGGCTGATGGTGGCTGAACTGCAGAGGGGGAGAGAACGGTAGGGGGAGGGGGCGTTACAACTGGTGGAGAAGGGAAGTCAGGAAACCCAAATGAGAAGGCAAGTGAAGTGCGTGGCTCTGAGAAGCCGACACTAAAATATACAGCACCCGAGGGGCTCCAGGTCTGGGAAGAAACGAACTGGCAGAGGCCAAACACATGTTGCTTTTCGTGTCAGTGGAGCAGCTCAAGAAAGCAAGCTCTCTCCAGTGTGGGTTGGGGAGGAGAGCAGTGGAGTGAACTCTTCCTGCAGTGAGCAGATCCCTGAGCAGCTCTCTGGGCATCCGCTCTGCTTCGAGGAGTCTATTGTGTGCAGTACCCCTTACTGTGTTAACGGGGGTCCTTTCTCCTGCAGGAACTGCTGGAGCGTGCAGCCAGGGTCCCTTGCTGCCCCGCCACACACTGAAGACTATGAACTCGGTCTTGACCAAGTATGGTTCCCCCCCCTCGGAGCTGGCTCAATCTACGCCTGGGGATGAGTGAGTAAATTCTCTTCTGCACCAAAACCCAAAGCTCCACATATGCTCCGTGTGAGCAGCACAAGGCAGGGAGCTGCCATTCTCAGTAATACTCAGCTTCGACAGAGGTGAACTAATCAGTGAGCTGCTAATAGCTCAGTTTTCTCCAAAGGTGTGCTTGTTAATCAGTGTGGTAATGAGTTAATGGTGTAGGAGCTGAGAGCTTTGCAGGGCTTCAGAGGACTGTGACAGGGAATTAGCAGTGATGTGCTAATGAGAAGGTCTGGCTCTAAATTATGGAGAACTTTTCCAGTAGGAAGGAGGGAAGCAGAGACCGCTGATTTTGTTGCTGTTCTTAGGGAGAGAACAAAGCAAACCATAATTGTTGGTGCTTAAAGGCAGGCGCTGCCTTGTCAATGAGTAGTGCTATACAGTTCAGTGGAAGAGCTGAATTCCCAGCCACCCAGTATATGGCCACATGTCCGCACGCCAAGGGAAATCCATACAAAGGAACAAGGGGGAAAGCTGTGAGATTTGTGAGCCTTTGTAATATAGAACATCTTTCAAAAATGTTTCAAATTCTCTTGGCTCATCTCCTGAATGACCTTGGACTAAGATGCAACAACCTTCTCAGATAATGCATGCGCAGTGCATAAGGGAGAACTGGGCCTTATCCTGCATGAGCACAAGCCAAAATGGTTGCCCTTAAGGAAAGGCTGGGGCTGATATATCACTTTTACTGATGATATATCTTGCTGGAGGGTCTCTTTCTTTGCATGGGTGGCAGTTGCATCTGCCTTTAGCAGGTCAGTAACTTCGACGTTCTTTGGATTCAGAGCAGGGATAGCGATTCAGAGAGAATCAGAATAGCAGTAGGGTGAATAACTGACAGAAGCTCACTTTTGTTGTTCAGATGGCCTGGTTAGTTCTATCCTTGCGTGCACTTTACCAACCTGTTTTGTGCTTAAAAGTTCTAGGAAAGCACAGACTATTCAGATCTTCATGTGCAAAAGTTGCAAGTGGCATTCTGATCAGTGAAGTGGCGGAGGGGAAGGGGGCAAAGCTTTGCTTAGACCCTCACGAACCCACTGCATGTGAATGTTTCCTTGATGAAAGGGCTACCTGGGGCAAACATGTTTGAACAGACCTACAGATCACTCTTACCTACCCATTCATTGGGACGTTCATCCTAGCCCATCTAACTGGGAACACAAATGAAATGTGACCTACAAATGGACTGAGCAGTATCCTGAAGCCGTGTAGCAACTGGGGCAGCACTAAGGTTAGTTATTTGACTTGTCATACCAAGGGTTTCTTCTGCACAGCCTGGAGAACGGTGTACAATGCAATACTTCTCCACAAAGGCCTTTGGATAGAGGTCTTTGAGTCATGGTGGGGTTTTCTCTACAACCCAGGCCTGACCATAGATTTGGGATACACAAGCTTTTGGCTAAGCTAATGGTGTGGGATCTAATTGTGTATATGAAATGTTTTCCTGCACTAAGAACAGGTGGGCCCCTTTTCATCCTACTGCTTCCCCCTTGATAGCCTTTTTATTGAGGCCATTGTTCCAGATTTGGTGCCCAGTGATTAAGGGACAGATGGAGCCACATACATACTTTCTCAAAAAGAAAAGGAGTACTTGTGGCACCTTAGAGACTAACCAATTTATTGATTAATAAATTGGTTAGTCTCTAAGGTGCCACAAGTACTCCTTTTCTTTTTGCGAATACAGAGTAACACGGCTGTTACTCTGAAACCATACATACTTTCTGTATCAGCAAAAAGAAAAGGAGGACTTGTGGCACCTTAGAGACTAACAAATTTATTTGAGCACAAGCTTTCGTGAGCTACAGCTCACTTCATTGGATGCATTCAGTGGAAAATACAGTGGGGAGATGTATATACACAGAGAACATGAAACAATGGGTTTTACCATACACACTGTAAGGAGAGTGATCAGGTAAAGTGAGCTATTAACCAGCAGGAGAGAGAAAAACCTTTTGTAGTGATGATCAAGGTGGGCCATTTCCAGCAGTTGACAAGAACGTGTGAGGAACAGGAGGGGGGAAAAATAAACATGGGGAAATAGTTTTACTTTGTGTAATGACCCATCCACTCAGTCTTTATTCAAGCCTAAGTTAATGGGTTCCAGTTTTCAAATTAATTCCAATTCAGCAGTCTCTCATTGGAGTTTGTTTTTGAAGGTTTTTGTGTGTAATATTGCAACTTTTAGGTCTGTAATCAAGTGACCAGAGAGATTGAAGTGTTCTCCAACTGGTTTTTGAATGTTACAATTCTTGATGCCTGATTTGTGTCCATTTATTCTTTTACGTAGAGGCTGTCCGGTTTGGCAAATGTACATGGCAGAGGGGCATTGCTGGCACATGATGGCATCTATCACATTGGTAGATGTGCAGGTGAATGAGCCTCTGATAGTGTGGCTGATGTGATTAGGCCCTATGATGGTGTCCCCTGAATAGATATGTGGCCACAGTTGGCAACGGGTTTTGTTGCAAGGATAGGTTCCTGGATTAGTGTTTTTGTTGTGTGCGGTTGCTGGTGAGTATTTGCTTCAGGTTGGGGGGCTGTCTATAGGCAAGGACTGGCCTGTCTCCCAAGATTTGTGAGAGTGATGGGTCGTCCTTCAGGATAGGTTGTAGATCCTTGATGATGCATTGGAGAGGTTTTAGTTGGGGGCTGAAGGTGACGGCTAGTGGCGTTCTATTATTTTCTTTGTTGGGCCTGTTCTGTAGTAGGTGACTTCTGGGAACTCTTCTGGCTCTATCAATCTGTTTCTTCACTTCAGCAGGTGGGTATTGTAGTTGTAAGAACGCTTGATAGAGATCTTGTAGGTGTTTGTCTCTGTCTGAGGGGTTGGAGCAATGCAGTTGTATCATAGAGCTTGGCTGCAGACAATGGATCGTGTGCTGTGGTCTGGATGAAAGCTGGAGGCATGTAGGTAAGCATAGCAGTCAGTAGATTTCCGGTATAGGGTGGTGGTTGTGACCATTGCTTTATTAGCACCGTAGCATCCAGGAAGTGGATCTCTTGTGTGGACTGGTCCAGGCTGAGGTTGATGGTGGATCAACCATCCATGGTGGGATGGAAATTGTTGAAATCATGGTGGAATTCCTCAAGGGCTTCTTTGCCATGGGTCCAGATGATGAGGATGTCATCAATGTAGCACAGATGAGGAAACCCTTCAGTCTCAGAAGCCCCTGGGCTAGTGTAGCTAAAATCTAGCTTCTGCAGTTGCTCTTGTAGGCACCTCCCTTTTTGTTCTTACGCTAATGCAGGAATTATCTGCATTTTAAAAGTCTTCTCTGTGAATAATAGTGCCCTCCCATTGCATACCATGTCCCACATCTGGGGGGGGGTATTAACGGGAAACCCTCTTTAACTTTTGAGGTCAACTCAAGCTTTATAAAATACTGCATTAGGTATCTAGAGTGGTGTAGAGTAGGGACTCGTATCCCACTGGTGGTACGTGAGCTTGATGTTCCATCCATTCACTTCCCAACAGTAGTTTAAGAAGATGGGACGTGAACCAATAAAGTTTGGGTGCCACTGGCCTAGAAGATAGAGCACTGGATGGGAACTTGAGACCTGGGTTCAAATCCTGGCTGTGTCACTGGCCGCCTGGTAACACTGGGCAAGTCATGTTGCTCTGTGCCTCAGTTTCCCCATCTGTACAATGGGGATAGTGATCTTGACCTCCTTTGTAAAGCACTTTGAGATCTACTGATGAAAAGTGCTAGATAAGAACTAGGGATTATTGCTTTTTCAGTCTTCAAAATGAAGTGAATGCTGCTATTTACTTTTTTTCCAAATGAAAGTACCGTACTTAGTTTCTGTTGGCAATTTATCTCCAGTCCCTAAGTCTCTCAGCACATTCTGAGCATAATGGATGGAACCAATTCTCAACCCTGGAAGCTAAAGCCTTTCTTCGCAGGGCTGCTTCATGCCCATTAGCCTGATTTATGCTCTGTAATAATGTTCCTATGTTGTTTTTAAGGAGTCCTCCAGGCCGGACAGACTCTGCCCTTCATGGCTCCATGGCAGCTGCCCTGGAGTTCCCTGCAGCTTTCTGTGGGGGGTGTTCCAGGGAGACCTTAAAGAAGAAAACAAAACCCAGGCCCTTTTCTTTCAGTGGCAGAAAGTGATCCATCTCTTAGACAGCGGTAACAGCAGTCTGCAGGTGTGACTCTTACTGACCGTGGGGTGAGGGCTCTGGGAATCCCAAGGTCTTGCCTACTCTTTGTGGATGGTCACTGTTGTAGGGCACTGTAAAAGGAGGGGTCTGTTCCAGTGACTTCAGCCAAAACGTTGCCTCCTTCTGTTGGCATGTAGCAGGTGCTGTGCTAGTCAGCTGCGGTGCTCCACCCCCCCTGAGTAGCTGCATGTTGGTAGCACTGTCCATCAGTCTGTTTCTGTTTTAACTCAGTCACTTTCAGGTGCTTATAACTTTTCCAGGCTTGGTCTATCCCCAAGGTGACTTAAAAAAGTTGAGTATCAAGAGCGTGAAAAAAATGTCCCCATTATCTTGACATAAACGTTCTTGCATTAGTACCAGAATTGCTGGGAGGAGAAAGGCACTTGGCAAGGAACTAACCCATAATAATAGTCTGCAGCTTAACTGTGCAATGGAAAATGTAATGAAGGCGCATGGTGCGTGAGGCCACAATTCCATGTAGGGCTTCTCTCCTTGGTGGAAGTTGAGTTCTGTAACTTTCTACTGCATGTTTCACTGGCATCACTGCGTCTGGAATAGTAAAAGCTGGAATTACATGTAGCCGCCTACAGATGTTAGCATCTAGGTAAGGGCCTCCCTCATGCTTGGGATAAATAGTATTGCTAATGAAAGCTGAGACACGGCGTGTTGCGTGTGGATAATCTCTGCAATGTATGAATCCCGGATGTGTACATTTTGGTGGTGAGGCCATGGAATAGCATTTGAACGTTGGACTGCCCCTTGTTTCCCAGCCCACTGGGAACACTCAGTTTTAACTCCTTGTCCTTTTCAGGGTTTTTTTCCCCAGTCCTGTATCTTGAACTTTCTTACCTGCGATTAAGTTGCTGTGTCCATTGCAACTCTGAAAACCAGCAGGAGCTACCAGTGGAGAAGATCTGTTCGATAATTTCATCTGCCTTCCAGCCCATGTAAGAATGTTTTCTGCAGTGTCGTCACAAGTGCTTTTCCATTACTGTTTCTAATTGGATTGAACAATGCAGCATCTAGTACTTTCCTTGCGGGCCTGATTTGAAGTCCAATAGGCCTCTCAGGAAACGGAAAATTCAGAGCCTGGGTTTTCCATTCCTAACTTCATCTCTTTGCTCCTAGTTGTACCTTCTTAGATGCACTTTCAATAATTAATAGATTCCAAGGCCAGAGGGGACCATCATGACCATCTAGTCTGACCTTCTGTATAGCACAGGCCAGAGAACTTCTCCCACAGAAATCCTAGAGCAGATCTTCTTTTAGAAAAATGTCCAATCTTGATTTAAAATTTGCCAGTGGTGGAGATTCCACCATAGAATCATAGAATTGGAAGGGACCTCTGGAGGCCATCTAGTCCAACCCCCTGCTCAAAGCAGGGCCAATCCCCAACGAAATCATTGCAGCCAGGTCTTTCTCAAGCCTGACCTTAAAAACTTCTAAGGAGGGAGATTCCACCACCTCCCTAGGTAACGCATTCCAGTGTTTCACCACCTTCCTAGTGAAAAAGTTTTTCCTAATATCCAACCTAAATCTCCCCCACTGCAACTTGAGACCATTACTCCTTGTGATTGTGGTAAATTGTCCCAATGCTTAATTACCCTCACTGTTAAAAATTTATGCCTTCAACTTCCAGCCATTGGTTGAGTTAGACCTTTCTCTAATAGATTGAAGAGTCCATTATTCAATATTTGTTCCCCATGTTGGTACTTATAGACTATAATCAAGTCACCCTTTAACCTTCGCTTTAAGCTGAGTAGCTAGACTCAAGGAATTTAGTCACTATAAGGCAGCAGTTCTCAACCGGGGGTCCGTGAGCTCTTTCAGGGGGTCTGTGGAGCCCTGCTGCTGAAACCCGGTGCCCTGAGTGGGGCTGAAGCGAGGAGCAGTGTGGGGCTGAAGCCCCAAGACCCGATGCGCCCTCTCCCTCAGTGGGGCTGAAGCCCCGAGCTCTCCCCCTGCCCTTCCCTGCCGCCTGGAGTGGCATGGGGCTGAAACCCCGAGTTCCCCCTCTACGAGCCAGGAGCAGAGTGGGGAGGGCTGAAAACCTGACATGGGAAGAAACCTTGAGCCAGTGGGCAGAGTTGAGGGGGCAAAAAGGTGTTGCTCCCCCAAACTGCAGTGCCTCACCCAGAGTGGGGCATTCCTCCTCCACATCCTCCTCCTCTCCCTCAGGTCCCACCCTCTGGCCAGGTCCTAGGCAGAAAGCTGGAGCCAGGCAGTGTGGGGCAGCTACTCCTCTGGCTGGTGGTGCCATGGAGTGGACAGCCGTGGCATTCCCCCATCTGCTGCTGGTGCCCGGGGTTGTGGCTGCTCCTCAGCTCCCAGCCCCCTTTGACTGCTCACGCAGACAGTCAGAGCTGCCCGGGCAGCTCTGGGCACAGCAGAGCCCTTCGGGAGTAGTCACTGGCACATAGCCCCAGACAGGTGGGTGGTCTGCTCAGGTGAGCCAGGGGGTGGAGGTGGTGCTGCTTCCTTGGACCCCGGTGTGCAGAGCTGGCCAGAGCCCCGCCAGCCCTTGCCCCTGCCCCAAAATAGAAGTCAAACTATGCCTATGCCTCAGGGTCCCACACATGGCCCGGAGCCCCGAGTGTTCCACCACCGCACCCCCGCTAGGCCCTGGAGTTTTTCTAGCATGTTGAGGGAGGCCTCAGAAAGAAGAAGGTTGAGAACCCCTGCTATAAGCAGGTTTTCTAACCCTTTAACTCATCTCGTGGCTATTCTTTGAGCCCCCTTCAATTACCAACATCCTTTTTGAATTGTGGACACCGGAACTGGACACAGGATTCTAGCAGCGGTTGCAACAGTGACAAATACAGAGGTAAAGTAATTTCTCCTTGAAATCTTGTCTCTCTCTCTCCAACAGAAGTTGGTCCAATAAAAAATATCCCCATCTTGTCTCTCTAATATCTTGTGACCGACATGGCTACAACACCACTGCATACTGTCTACTCCTCCAGGTTTTCCTGCTGATGCATCCCAGGATTGCGTTAGCCCTTTTGGCCATAGCGTCACATTGGAAACTCATGTTCAGCTTATTAACCATACACCACCACCTCAAAACTTTACCAGAGTCACTGCTTCCCAGGATAGAGATGTCCATCTTTAAAGGACGGCCTACACTCTGTTTCCATTTGTGTCCATTTACATTTAGCCATATAGTAGAACCTCAGAGTTGCAAACTGATCTAGCACCTCATTTGGAACCAGAAGTATGCAGTCAGGCATTAGACCCCCCCCCCCAAAAGCAAATACTGTACAGGACAGCACTGTGTTAACATAAAGTACTAAAAAAAGGAAAGTTTAAAAAAAAATTGACAAAGTAAGGAAAATACTTATTTCATTTAAACTAAGATGGCTAAAAGCATGATTTTTCTTCTGCATAGTAAAGTTTCAAAGCTGTATTAAATCAATGTTTAGTTGTAAACTTCTGAAAGAACCATAACGTTTTGTTCAGAGTTACAAACAACCTCCATTCCCGAGGTGTTCATAACTGAGGTTCTTTGTATTAAAATGCATATCGTTTGTGCCCACCTTATGAAGTGATTCCTCTCCTTTCCTCGGTGTTTTCCTCTGAGTTCTTACATGCAGTAACCCTGTCTCTCGTCACACAGCTTGGCTAAGGACTGTGCATTTAATTCACCATGTCATTCTCCCTAAATCATTAGCCAGCGGATATATAAGCAGAAACGCAAAGACCTGCTATTCCAAAGCTTAGAAACCTGAAACCATTCTGGACATTGACTTATGTTAACTTGTGGTTAGTCAAGGTTAAAAAAAAAAGTTTAAAAATGCTGATGAGACAATATGAATATGCTACAGAATGACTCATTTTCCCCATTGGATGCTGGGTGAGTATATGCAAACTCTCACAAGTGCACAGATGAAATGTAGGACAGTGTTACTGAATTAATGTGCAGTCAGGAACACTAGCTAGCTTGGCTGATTTGAAGGTGACAGGAGTTAGTAATGGCCACACATAATCTAGCTATTATGTAAGCTTATGTGGTTTTATCCATAGTCTGCCTTTGCTTAACTAAATCCTTTTTCTTATCTGAATAAAACTTTCTGGTGTCTCTTTCTGTGTTCATAACAACCTGTGTTGAAAAGATGCTCTTTGCAAAGGCTGAAAATATGACATGGTCCAGGTGTATATTCTCCCTGTGCACCTGGCTGCTGCTAATGGGGCAGGAGATGTGTGGGCAGTAGCCAGGGAAATGGAAAGAGCTTGCAATGATGTAATTTTCAGACACTTAATGATCTTTACATTTTCTCTTGCACCATTTATTAATTTTAAAAAATCCCCAAAAACTAAGCCGTTAGTACCTCAGTCAGGCTCTCCATCAAGTTTTGGTTCAACACATTTATAATAAAACAGAGAGATCATTTAGAACTTTAACAACTTCTGTGGTGTAGTAAACTAATCAGTGTGAAATATTTTAGTATATATTAAGCTTAGATGAGAAATAAAAGTGGATAGTGATGAAGTTTGGGCTCCCCTTTTGTCAAACAGTACAGACAGAACAACAAAGCTATTCCAAGCATGTGTTGTTTCAAAAGAAAACAGTGGAGACACTGATAAATTATTGAACTGGAACATTCTTCGCCCATCCCACTTTTCCTGCCAGGCTTTTTCCTATTTTAGGGAGCTACAGAGTTTTTAATGTGACTCAGGAATCCAGTTGCCTTAAATGTCTTCCTTTTAGCGATTTCAAAATAGGAAAAAATGAAATTTTCCTTTAGTTTATACGTGTGTGTGTGTCTACCTTCTGTTAGCACAAACTGCGAACACCCAACAATGTGAACGCTAGGACAGAGAGAATTTTGCCAAGGAGAGACTGATGTTGTTTGAACTTGTTTCTAGAGTCCTTGTGGGAAGAATTATTTCAGTGTTGTTATGATCTGCTTCAGGGATGTTGTGTTTTTTTTTGTTTTTTGTTTTTTTTTCAGATTGTGGCAATGTTTCAAATGTTGTTCCTTAAACACTAATAGAGTAAACTTCTCTCTGGGCCTTTGCCAGGCAACAACCGGGAGGCACGTCGAGTTACAAGTTGGATCATTTTTTAAGCTCCCTCGCGGTGTGTTCTGTTGTTTCAAGGCTTTTGTTTTGATTCAGGAGTTTAATTTGTAGCAGTGAGAATGGGACAATTGATCTTTTAGCAAAACCTAGAAGTGTTTGCCCCTTCTTTAACAAGCAAAAAAAGACAAAGGTCCCTGCAGTTTCGCATGAAAAGATGTTTCTCATGCAAGGTCTCTGGGGCCTGGCATAGACGAACTGATCTCTCCTGTCAACTGCAGCCACTTTCTCCGCAGAGCCCCCTCCCCAGCTTGCAGACGGCTCTCGGTGCTTGCCCTCTGGGGTGGGGGAGAGGGAGCAGGAATTGAAAGCAGCACCATCTGGTTTTAACTAGCAGGTGGATAAGCTAAAAATGAGAACCACTATTCTATTCTTTAAATCGAATTGTCAGCATCACCCACCCAAAGCACATCTTGATTCCTGGCTGCAGCCTGCAGAGCAAAGCTGCTCTCCTCCTCAGAATAACTAACAGATGAGAGGAGCAATCCCACCCTAGATGGGGAAGGGGCAGTGGTGGAAGTAGAATTTAACTCTTACCAGCATGGTGACTCATGGGAGGGACACAAAGGGGGGAACCAGCTAAAGGGGGGGGGCACTGTCCTCCCACTGCACCGGCTCCCCTTGGCATTTGGCTGCTCTTCCTAGTGGCCAGGCCCCAGAGCCACTCCTGGATGCTGCCCGGTGCAGCGCAGCAGTACGGCACCACACCGGGCAGCGTGGCTGGAAGGGGAGAGGCTCTGGCCCCACTCTTCCCTCTCCCCGCCTGGGCCGGTGGGGTCACTTGAGCCTGGGGAGGGGCACTTGCCCTTTGTGCCCCTCCCCTCCTTCACAAAAATTGTTCCGTGACTAGAGCCCTGCGCGGATACAGATTGATACCTGCGGATGCGGATATCCACGGATAGAAATCGGTATCTGCCACACCGCAGCGGCGAAAGGAGCAGAACGTGGGGCCGCCGGGCAGCCCCACGCCAGCAGCTCCTCCGGCGTGGCTGTACTGCCCCCAGCCCTTCCACGCAACCCTCTCTCCTGTCTGGGGGCGGTACAGCCTGCCGGAGGAGCTGGTGTGGGGCTGCCCAGCGGCCCCATGTTCTGCTCCTTTCGCCACTGCGGTTCCTGGGAGAGCCCTGCGGTGTTCAGCAGATAAGGAATGTCTTCCCAGTATGGCGTACCGGCAGTAAATGTCTCAATGGTGCAGTGTACCTGACCGTACCGGCTTACTCGCACCACTGGGAAGGGAAGAAAAAGGTCTGACGCATTGTTTACTTGTGCACTGTTGGCAGCTCTGCCTTTTCTTCCTTGATGGTTCAGGGATGACGGGCATAGAACATCGCTGTCTCTCACTAATCCGTCCTCGCAGCGGAGTGGAGGAGCAGAGCTGTCAGCCGGAATCCAAAATGGCTTTCAGGTGGAAATGCCAGTTCCTGTTTGTAATGCACGCTGCACTGGAAGCTGCTCCAGAATCTCTGCTCTGGGCCTGGTGCTGTGTGGAGTTTAGTTTCTGGGTGCTCATCTAGACTAACAGGGTGTGGCAAGATGGGGTGTAAATCTGTGGCGCTTGACTGTGCCGCACACTATGTGGACTGTGCGTTGTCCACTAAAAGTTCCCTTGTGTGCACTGCTTCAAAGGGGAGGAGATCAGTGCACATTAGGGAACTCTTGAGTGCGTGACAGCAGGTGCCACATAGATAGACAGTGTCCGGTGGGCTTGTGGGAGTTGATTTACAGCCCCGCCTGCTGTTTGTCTAGACAAGCCTTGACACCATGGTCCCAGCTACCTCAGTGTTCTCCCAAACTCCCTTTTGCCCATTTCCATTGGCTTCGTTGTCTACTTTCCTCAGAGCTGGAGTTGAGGCAATTAACTGATGTGTCCTCCTTGGGCTTGCAGCTGGGATAGAAACAGCCCAGCCCTGTTTTCAGGCTACTTACCTCTCCCCTAAATGTCCCCAGAGCCTCACTCCTACTCAGTGACCCAGGTCAGCCCTGGTCTCCCAGTTTTCCTTTTCAAACCAGTCTCCGGGGCTGGACTCTCTCTGGAGAGCACATCTTTTCTCCACGCTGATTTCCTGGCACTGCAGAGGGAGGGATCATTCAGTTATTGTTGCTGCTAACGTAAAAGCTCTTTTGGAAATCTTTGCCTTTCTGACCCTTGCAAGCACCATAACTCACCTTCCAGGCACTGCCCCTCCCCATATCACTCCATGACTTCCTTGCAAATGCCTTTCAACCTTTTGTACCCGAAACAAACCCTCTGTTTTAACTCTGGGTGTAAATTTCCACAGCTCTTTGGCCCCTTTAACTGGACAGTTTGGAAACAGGTCCCCCCAGTGGCTGATTTAGTGACCCTGGTGCCATTGCTGTGGGGAGCAGCTCCGCATGCCTGTCAGTGTTGGATGTGTCTACACAGCAGCTAGACACCCACAGCTGGCCCGTGCCAGCCAACTCCGGCTAGGGCTCTGGGGCTGCCTCACTGCTGTGTAGCTTCCGGGCTTGGGCAAGGATTAATGGACTAAAAAGCAGTAAAAACTGACTATGGTCACTGAACTCAGCAGTAGGACTCTGAGTTCACCCACATGGAGCAAAGCTGTTTAATAAAAAGATGCTGTGTTAGTCTTCAGAATGGAAACATTTCAAAAATAATACCAAATCAATACAATAAGGTCTTCCAAGGTTGAGAATCATTCATGTTTGTGTGAAGCTGTGCAATCTGGGCCACTAAATCTGTCCAGGGTCCTACAGATTGAAGCCAGAGGAGGCTCAGAGCAGATACGGCTGTACTGCAAGATGCATAATTTAGAAGTTTTCCATTTTAAAAGTAATGTTGGCCTAGCTGGCGCCAGACATTCCTCTTGCAAAAAGGCAAAACACTGAAGGGCCATTTGTGCTGTTCATAGAATCATAGAATATCAGGGTTGGAAGTGACCTCAGGAGGTCATCTAGTCCAACCCCCTGCTCAAAGCAGGACCAATCAGCTTTCGTTTCTACTGCTCTGGAAGTTTGGAAGAGGCCAGGGAGGTTTGACTCATGCACTTAAGCCTTGCAGTTAGGAGAGTGCTTCCTTCACCAGGTACTAGAAAACAGAGCCTCTCTTTAGGGATGAATGCACCAGCTCAGGTGAAATCGGACATGTGATTTGAACTCTTTTTTTGGTGTGTGAGAAGGTTACAACATATTCAGTGTTCATAGCTGCATTTTCTGGCCGGGCTGGTGCTACTGACATGCCTGAAGGAGGCTATTAGCAAGGTTTGGAGGCTAGAGAAATTCAGGTAAACATCCAAACTTTGGGGTGCTTAATCAAAGCTTTTGGGAATTGCCTCTCACTAGTTGGTGTGCCCTCTGGCTCTAGTATACCAGAGAGTCCTCCAGGCCACTCCAAGATGTAAGCACTCCAGGAACAGAATGGTTTCCTCTGTGCTGACCAGAAAGGAAATAAGCCAACACAGTGAGGTGAGCAGCAGCCTGTAACTGCAGCAGGGTATTGATTCCCAGCTATGCTCTCATAGACATTAAGGTCAGAAGGGACCATTATGATCATCTAGTCTGACCTCCTGCACAATGCAGGCCACAGAATCTCACCCACCCACTCCTGCAATAAACCTCTCACCTATGTCTGAGCTATTGAAGTCCTCAAATTGTGGTTTAAAGATTTTTAGGTGCAGAGAATCCTCCAGCAAGTGACCCGTGCCCCACGCTGCAGAGGAAGGTGAAAAAACCCCAGGGCCTCTTCCAATCTGCCCTGGAGGAAAATTCCTTCCCGCCCCCAAATATGGCGATCATCTGAACCCTGAGTATGTGGGGTCCTGGAAAAGCCAGCGGGTCCTGCCCCACAACTTCGCAGTCAGACGGGACTCTCCGCCAGCCAGTAAAACAGAAGGTTTATTAGACGACAGGAACATGGTCTAAACCAGAGCTTGTAGGTACAGAAACTAGGACCCCTCAGCTGGGTCCATTTTGGGGGGCAGTGAGCCAGACAACCACGTCTGCCCTTCACTCCTTGTCCCCAGCCAGCTGCCAACTGACTCCTCTTCCAGCTTCTCCTCCTCTGGGCTTTGTCCCTGTCCCAGGCCAGGAGGTCACCTGATTCCTTTGTTCTCCAACACCTTTAGCTCTCACCTTGCAGGGGGGAAGGGCCAGGCCATCAGTTGCCAGGAGACAGAGTTTCAGAGAAACAGCCATGTTAGTCTGTCTTTGCAAAAAGAAAAGGAGTACTTGTGGCACCTTAGAGACTAACCAATTTATTTGAGCATGAGCATTCGTGAGCTACAGCTCACTTCATCGGATGCATACCGTGGAAACTGCAGTAGACATTATATACACACAGAGACCATGAAACAATACCCCCTCCCACCCCACTGTCCTGCTGGTAATAGCTTATCTAAAGTGATCATCAAGTTGGGCCATTTCCAGCACAAATCCAGGTTTTCTCACCCTCCGCCCCCCCCCCCACACACACACACAAACTCACTCTCCTGCTGGTAATAGCCCATCCAAAGTGACCACTCTCTTCACAATGTGTATGATAATCAAGGTGGGCCATTTCCTGCACAAATCCAGGAGAGTGAGTTTGTGTGTGTGGTTTTTTGGAGGGGGGTGAGGGAGTGAGAGAACCTGGATTTGTGCTGGAAATGACCCACCTTGATTATCATACACATTGTGAAGAGAGTGGTCACTTTGGATGGGCTATTACCAGCAGGAGAGTGAGTTTGTGGGGGGGCGGGGGGGCGGAGGGTGAGAAAACCTGGATTTGTGCTGGAAATGGCCCAACTTGATGATCACTTTAGATAAGCTATTACCAGCAGGACAGTGGGGTGGGAGGAGGTATTGTTTCATGGTCTCTGTGTGTATATAATGTCTACTGCAGTTTCCACGGTATGCATCCGATGAAGTGAGCTGTAGCTCACAAAAGCTCATGCTCAAATAAATTGGTTAGTCTCTAAGGTGCCACAAGTACTCCTTTTCTTTTTGCAGGAGACAGAGTGTCGGCCATTTATGTACATTGGCCCTTTGCTCTGCAACAATTACACCCTCTTATCCCACCACCTAGAGACTTAAGAAATAATCGGGGAAACTGAGGCACCCCCACAGTATTCAGAGGAAACATTAAGAACAGTCCCACTTCGTCACACATATATCCAGGTTTAAACTGATGAATATATCTACACCAGGTCTTGCACCAGTTTAGCTATATTAGTCCTTAAACTGACTTAAAACCAGTGCAGCTGCCGTGTGTAAATGAGGCCTAAGGCTGTTCCTACCACCCTGTAGGCCTAAAGAGCTGCTGATTACTGCTTCAGCCACACAGCTAGTTACGCAGCCAATGCTAGTGCTGATCAGAACTTCCCAACAGAAAGTTGTTCCATTGGGAAATGGTGTTTCATCTAAACGTTCCACGGGAATGTGGTGACTTCGACAGAATTTTGTTTTGAGAAAAAATATTGAAGTGTTTCAGTAAGTCAAAATGGAGCAATTGAACTACACTGGGATGGAGTGGTGGTTGGTTTTTTTCATTTCAAAATGTCTTTTTATTTAGAAACGTATGTTCTAAATTAAAATAAGTCAAAATCAGAATGAAACATTTGGCTTGTATCAAAATAGAACTCTTTGACTGACACAAAACTAACTTTTTTCAAAAATTTCAACCTTCAAGAAATTCTGAATGTTCGGGGTTTTTATTCCAGTTAGAACACGAACTTGAAATGCCGAGATTTCTCTGGAGAGAAAATCCCAAGTTCTGACCAGCTTGACCTATCACCAGTCAGACCTAAGGTGCTGGTTCGTAAGATGTACAGTGAGCAAAGCCCCTTTCTGCCCCCTCGGGGGGACACTGTAAATGAACATGGTTTCATGCAGATACATAAAGCTACAAGAATTCCCTGTTCTCTGAACTAGTGTCTCAGAGAATTCCCTCACCGAAGCAAGTCTCTTCAGTGTCCCATGGGGAGTTCAGGTAATACCCAGTTGGGGGTAACAGGTGACATCCGTTGAAGTGAGCTGTAGCTCATGAAAGCTCATGCTCAAATAAATTGGTTAGTCTCTAAGGTGCCACGAGTACTCCTTTTCTTTTTGCGAATACAGACTGACACGGCTGTTACTCTGAAACCTCCCTTTCCCTTGTTCAGTTAAATCAGGCTTCTGAGGCAAGGAGGACAGGAAGACTAGAGACGCTTGTGTCACATTGGAGGGTGTTTTCATGCTGTGTGTTAGGTAACCTGGGCAGAAAGGAACAAGTCTGGTGTTTAGGAAACAGGAGGCTTTGCAGTTCCTGCATGAGTCGAGCTTGCCCCTTGCTGCAGGGTTCCCTCAGGCTGATTTTGATGGAGGTAGGCCAAAGGTTTTTATTTTATTTTAAAACCACTGTAGCATTTCCCAGTAAACTCAACCTCTGCTGTTAGAACTGCATGCATTTTCCATCAGTACCTCTCTTCTCCTGCGTTGCAGCCCTTCTGAGAGTGAGGATGTCAAGCTGGCTGTTCGGTGCAGAGGATTTTGTGTAAATAGGAGAAGGGCTTATTTGAGGAAACCATAGTTTATATAATTACAAATACCAATGGAGTGTGTTTATATAACTGCAAACGTTATTGTCACCCTGGTGTCCTCCTCAGTTCTTGGAGAACTCTCCACACCCCCTCTCTCTCACTCAAAAAAAATCCCCTTATCCAATATTTTGTCCAGATTGTGGCTTGATGCATAAACCAGAGTCTTCATGACCATTTTCACAGCCTAGCTGAACAGGGGCTACACTAAGCATTTTGCTTTTCTTTGGAATTTTTTATTGCTTGGAAAAAAAAATGGATGGGAAGAATCCTGGGGACGAATGGCTCCACTTTTTAACACCTTTGTCAGGGAAGAGGTATGTTGGGGTGTCGGAGAGCCACAGAGCATCCAGTTTCCTTCTGATGTTTTGATTCCAATTGTTGCAGCACTCCCCAGCCTGTTGGGTGGTAGAGGACACCGCTGTCTCATCCCAACGCTCTGGCACGCCAGAGGTCTCCAAGGACTTTAGAAATGATAACGAGTGAAGCCTCACAACCCTTCATATAATCACAGGCATCCCACAGAGGCAAACTCTCAGGCAGGGAGAAGTGGCTTCCCACATGGCAGAGCTGTGATAGAACCCAGAAATCTTGACTTAAAGTTCACTGCTGTAACCATGAGCCCCCACTGCTTCTCAGATTGAGCAGGAGGGGGCACAGCTGGATGTCTGGTGGTGGTGAGGGAAGAAATGCCACAGGGAAAAAAAAGTGGGTGTCTGAGTGAACTGTTGCCTTGTGATAACTGCCCTTCATCTTTTTTTGGTGGCAATGGTCTCTTTCTCCTAAGCCAACAATCACTCTCGGCCTAGGAGCTGTTCTGAAGCAGATAAAAGAGATTTGTAGCCTTTTGCAATAGATGAATCTCTGATTCAGGGAGAAGTTGTCTTTGATGTGGACCAGTGCCTGGTAACCTTTGAAAGTTAAATAGTAAAGGATCAATTCTGCCCTTACAGACGGACTATCCCACTTGGCTTTGGAGGCGTCAGCATGTTGATATAATACGAATAAAGGCTGCCCAAAGGAGGGGTTTGTCAGTTTCCTTTTAAAGGATAATCTTGAGAGTGAGAAACAAGCATTGACCAGCACGAAGAAATGCAATGTCTGGCTTCCAACAGAGAATCTGCTTCAGGGAATAACTTGAATGATTGGCAAAGGGCCTCTTTCTGTTGTAGAAGCTAGGCCATCCTCCTCTATACTACATTGATGGGACAGCCCCTGGGGGTCAGAATGAGCACTGGGAGTATTTATTTTGAGGAGGTGCAGTTGGGAGAGTCCTTTTCATTCAGACGTGGTCTGCCAGGTGCAGCTGGCCTCTGTTTCCTTTCCTTCCTTCCTTGTGTTCAGCCCCATTGATCTGATTTAGCTGGGGTGTTTCTCTAGAAGCTCTGCTCTGGGGAAGTTCTATCACCCTGTGATCCAGGAGGTCAGACTAGCATCATGATGGTCCCTTCTGCCCGTGCAGTCTGTGGGCAGCTGACTGGTCACAGGCCTGCCCTCAAGGAGAGGCCAGGGCAGGAGTATACGTTTCTAGTCTATAGCTCCCATGCAAGGGCACTTACAGTTTTCCATCATCTTATCTTGCTTAAATGTGGTGATTCACCTTGGTTTCTTTGATCCTGAACCCTGCCAGCGCGCTGATGGAGCAAGGACATGCTCAGTGGAGTCGCCCAGACTGGAAACTGCTGAGCGTAGGGTTCTACGCAGTTAAGTTAAAGGTCTTCTGAAGGAGGCTGTTCCTGGGCAGGGGGCGTGTGGCTGCATTAGGCACTTTGAATTTAATACTTTCTTCTTCCTATGTGGTCACAGTGGGTAACTCACATCTCTGTCCCCTGAGAGGGACTTTGGCATAATTCCTGTGAAGTAGTGATCAGTTTGTCATATTCTGCCTCCCCTCTTCTTCCTAGTTCAGTTTCTCCTTGTGAAACTCGCACAGTCTGTAGTTTCATAGTTAACAGCTTCGCCCGTACATTGGCCAGTCACAGCCATCTGGGACTCTACTTCACAGAGAACTGGCGACAGTCCAGAGCAGTACTGTCCTGCCAGGTATCCAGCTGTGAGAGTGGGGACCAAACTCCAGGACGGGCTCTCTGCTTAACATTAGTCTTCTCTTTGGTAAGCAAATAGCCTTAGTTTGGTTAGTGCCCCTGCAATAGTAGCATAGACCTGTGGTCATCAAACTCCGATTTTGGACTAGACCGTAGAAATGGAGATCCAGCTGTGAACATTTCCCTGCTGATCCTGCACCTTCTCAGCAGTAGCCAGAGGGCTCGTTTACGGGCTTACATCAGGCTAGGACAGAAGACTGCAAGCTGAACACTAACTCATTTAACGCAGTGAGTGTGCCTGCTGGGGAGAGTCCTAGAACCACAGGGTTAGAAGGGACGGCAAGGATCATCTAGTCCAGAGGTGGGCAAACTACAGTCCACGGGACCCTTTTGCCCGGCCCCTGAGCTCCTGGCCCGGGAGGCTTGCCCCTGGCCCCTCCCCCACAGCCGCAGCGCGCCATGCTGCCAGTGTAGTGTATTAACCTGCTCCGTGTAGGAATGTGCTACTGGTAGCAGTTACGGAGAGCAATTTACCACAGTACACCGGCGCAAGGCTCTGGGCGGCACGGAGCCACCGGTGCTCTGTGCTGCGCGGTAAGGGGGCAGGGGAGTTCCGGGTGGTGGTCAGGGGGCGGAGGTGTGGATGGGCTTGGGGTGGTCAGAGGCTGGGGGTGTTTGAATGGGGGCAGGGGTCCTGGGGGGGCAGTCAGGAAGGAGGGGGGATTGGATGGGGTGGTGGGGGGTAGTCAGGGGCAGGGGTTCCAGGGGACGGGGGGGGTGGATGGGGCAGGGGTCCTGGGGGGGCTGTCAGGGAACAGGGGGGTTGGATGGGGCAGGGGTCCGGGGGGGGCAGGCCGTCAGGGGCGAGAAGCAAGGAGGGGTGGATGGGGGGGCACAGCCTCCCCGACTGACCCTCCATACAATTTCCGAAACCCGATGTGGCCCTCAGGCCAAAAAGTTTGCCCGCCCCTAATTTAGTCTAACCCCCTGCCAAGATGCAGGATTTGCTGTGTCTAAACCATCCCAGAGAGATGGCTACCCACCACCCACCCAAAACCTCCAGTGAAGGAGCTTCCATGGCTTCCCCAGGTGTCCGTTCCGTTGGCCGACTGGTCTTACAGTCAGGAAGATTTTCCTGAGATTTCATCTAAATCTGCTGTGCTGTAGTTTTAACCCATTTCCCCTTGTCCTGCCCTCTGTGGCAAGAGAGAACAACTTTTCTCCATCTTTATTATGGCAGCCTTTCAAGTATTTGAAAACGGCTATCATGTCCTCCCTTATCCTCTCCTTCCCACCCCCTCGGTACTTTATTTTTCATCTTCCTGGGTGTAGGGCTTCACCTTAATTAGTTCAGGATCTTCCCTTGTTACTCTGCTTCTGCCTAACTCCTCCTGGTCGCTTTGTACTTTGGTTCTGTCCTTCTGGGTATTTGAACCCCTTGAGTTTGTGTCTTCCAGGAATTTGAAGATGCTTGAATTTACACAAGGGACACCCCAACCAAAGGCCTGAAGACTGGCTGAGACAATTAACAAATAGAGAACTTCAAGCTAAAAGAAAAGCTTGTGAAGTCTGCCTAGGCGGATTGAATTGAGAGGGATTTGGCTCTTTTCAGTGGCTGAGTCTGTATATGGAAAATGTGGTTTGATGGAGACAAACCTACAATAAGAAGTCTGCGGCAGTAAGCCAGAAATCAAGTACATTTTAAATGGAACAGCTATGCGGCATGGCTGACCAGAAAAGGGATATGAAGGTGATTATAGAAAAATCCTCAGAAGCAGCCAGGCCATGGTATGGTGGAAGTAAGAGTGCCGGATTGTGGGAAGCTTAAGGAAGGGACGGTGAATGGAAGGGGAGAGGTTTTGTTAGGAGTGTGGGTAAACTGTGCAGGGCTTCTCAGAGTCACACCTTCCAGAATTCCCATACTAACCCCAGACCTTAGGGGATCTCTTTCTAATACACCCCAAACTCCCCCCTTGCACATCCTCTGGTCTGGTAAGTCCTCTCTTCTTCCCTTTGAGTCACTGTGGGCTGTTGGCCATTGAGACCCTCCTGTGCTTTCAGGCTTCCTTGGGCTTGGCTGGGTCACAGAATACAGTGCAAACTCTGGCCTTGTGGGAGTGCTGGAGAACAAACAGTGAAGACCATAGCTGGCTATCCTGCTAGACTGAGGCCTAGTGAGACCTGAGAAGGGATATTAGCAAATGTACAGGTGAGGACAGAACCGACCTTGGCTTGGGGAGGAGGGATGCTTGTCAGAACTGATCTGAGTCTTAAGCACGAAGTGTCGGCTGTTTTCCAAAGTGGCTTGTATGTTGCACAGGTTGGTGCTTGGCTCTCGCCTCGTGTACAGTATTGTGTCTGGCTCACTTTGTCAGAGGAAGTTTCCTTACCCTGGGCTGAGATGGCACAGTGCAGGGCATGTGGAGGAGTTAAAAGTGAAGGAAAATCTAACTCGGCTGAGCTGATTAGCCTCCGAGACCAAATTAATTCCTCATTGAAGCTGACACCTTGTGTGTCCTTTCTTTGGGACTTATGTAAACTGCGACTAATCTATGGCTGTCTGGGAGTGACCCTGGTGATACCCTGGCTTCCCAAGCCAGGACAGCAGTGTAATGCACAGCTGATGGGTGTGCCGAAACAAGGACAGTGCAAAGATGGAAGTGGGGAGGCTCTTTTCTTTTTTTAAACATTTGGTTGTTTTTGTGTCTGACTCCCTCCAGCTGAAGGTAAGCAAATCCATTCACCTGCCCAGTAGCATTCAGAGTCTTGCCTTTGGTCCCATGTACTTTCTCTAAGGTGAGGGTTTGGAGTTGGCACAGATACTGGGGCACATTACAGGCAGCACGATGAGAAAAACAGAGAAGATCAAGGAAGTGTGACTTAAGTTCAGCTGCAAGCATTTCAGCTCCATAGGCAATGGGTTCAGGGGGAGCTCTGCCCAGGTGTCGTGACAGGATGGTCTGATATTCTTAGGTCAAAGGCTGTTTTGGAAAACTGGCCTTCTTCCCACCTGAAACTTTCCAGGAATTTGTATTTTTTGCCTGCTTTTCATATGGTTGGCCCACAGCAGAGATGCCCAGACTTTGGCACTGAGGGCTGAATTGGCAGCTTGCCAGAAGCCAGAGGTCTGTGCCTAATTTACATGTATATGCATAATAGTCTTGAGCGCGAATAACTACATTTGCTTGTATGTGAGCTTCCTTGTTCCTGGATAGAAATTGCTTGTTGGCTGAGTCCCCGGTCAGCAAAAAGCTACAGCTTAATCAGCTTGGTATTTGCCCCGTGGTTATAAGGAGGGGACAGCTGTGGGCCTCATCTGGCCCATGAGCTACATTTTTAGGTAACCCTGGTCTTGGAGCATCTCTTCAGCTGCAGCCTTGGTTTCTGGGACTAGCAGGGATAGACGGTTACGTGTGCTTTGCACCAACTTCCCTTCCAAAGGATGTGCTCAGAACAGGCCCTGCTGCAGGTCGACCACTAACTGACGGAGCAGAGAGCTGGTTCTGCGTGGTTGGCTGCAAGGCGGCCTGACCGTCCCGATGTGCAGTGTCACTAGTACAAGACAGTCCCTCTGAACAGGGCTGTGGCCACACCGGAGGGCAGAGCAGCTGGAGAGGAGCGGGGAGGGCAGTAGTGACGATTGCAGGATGTCGGTACGTGCTACGTGTCCGTCTGTGCCTGCCAGTCCACGGAGGACATGAGTAGGCTACAGCTCCCCGCTACAGGACGTCCTCCTGGAGCTCAAGCTGTCGATGCTCATGCTTTGAGCGCTGGAGGGCCTCCATCCAATAGTGGGTCACAACCAAGCGGGCCCTCGTCGCACATCACGCTCTAGACGTACGTCCTGGAGGCCTTGGATATGCTCACGAATCCTTAAAGGATTTGCTTTGCTCAGGGGTGTCTGCACACCAGAGACGCGCCAGCCCTTGTGATACAGCACAGTATTCTCTTCAGTTGGGGTGTTCACCTTGCACTTGTACTATCCTGATCGCCCCTCGCCCCACAGGCGATTGTACCACGAAGACACACACGTTGCTCGGTTGCTTTCTGTTGCACTAGGGCTGTCTTGTGACCCTTCGTAAATCTTGCAATATGGAGCTGTAGGCGGGTAGGCATCTGCAAAAATATATTTTCATTAAGCCGGGACTGGAGTTCTAACGGCCTGGCAGTTGGTGCTGAGCTCTGCTGAACTGCTCAGCCCTTTTGTCAGATGCCTCGATGTCCTTCCCAGACAATGCACCCAGCTGGTATAGTGTCCGAGAGTCTCCTAGCTCTTGCCTTTCCTTGGGAGCAGGAGTCTTCTGGCTCCACTGACAGGAGCCTCTTCTGCCTTAGATCCCAGGCTGACCCTGTGCATGAGAGGTAAAGCTGAGTGAATCAGTTGCAAAATACCCTGCCCCTTGCAGCCCTGTGGAGCCTGTTCCCTCTGTACTGCTGCGGCACCCTCCCAATGGCCCAGCCACTCTCTGACCCGAGCAGTGATGCCTACCAAACCATTTATTCTTCTTCTGGCAACGTTTAAAATCTGCATTGACAGTGAAACTCGGTAAACCAGGGGAAATCCAGCATGCCCAGCAACAGCCCTGCTGAATGTGTGAGCCAGCTGCCAGATACAGGGCATGGCTATTGTGAAAGGGTAGGTGCAGGCCAAGTGCACTGTCCGATTATGCGTTCCTTGCTCACACCCACCTAGGAGGGAGCTACTGATGCTTGCAACGTGCGGAACTGGTCATTGCACTGACAAGCTATTCCCATCACGGCATCGCTAGGAGGGGGCTGCAGATGGAGTTCAGGTTTTGCAGGGTAGTTTTGCAGTGAAAAGTGCTCTTAATTGTTGTCAGCTACACTGCTCCTGTGAGTGGCTTGTTCCAAACCTTGCTCCAGCCTTGCTCCCCTGCTTGGTTCCTGACTCTGGCCCTCGATGCTGGCTGACCGCTCAGCCTGACCGCTCACACCCAGGTCTGTGACCGTTGGTGAGCTGGCTGCTATACAATGGGCGAGGTGAGCCAAACAGCCTGTGTTACAGGTCCCAGCTATGAGGACTGTACCGTTGAATGGAGCAGCAGGTACAGTACAGTGCAATGCTTGATGATCACTTTAGATAAGCTATTACCAGCAGGAGAGTGAGTTTGTGTGTGTATGGGGGTGGGGGGGTGAGAAAACCTGGATTTGTGCTGGAAATGGCCCACCTTGATTATCATGCACATTGTAGAGAGAGTGGTCACTTTGGATGGGCTATTACCAGCAGGAGAGTGAGTTTGTGTGTGTGGTTTTTGGAGGGGGGTGAGGGAGTGAGAAAACCTGGATTTGTGCAGGAAATGGCCCACCTTGATTATCATACACATTGTGAAGAGAGTGGTCACTTTGGATGGGCTATTACCAGCAGGAGAGTGAGTTTGTGTGGGGGCGGGGGCGGAGGGTGAGAAAACCTGGATTTGTGCTGGAAATGGCCCACCTTGATTATCATACACATTGTGAAGAGAGTGGTCACTTTGGATGGGCTATTACCAGCAGGAGAGTGAGTTTGTGTGTGTGTGTGGGGGGGGGGGGGGGGGCGGAGGGTGAGAAAACCTGGATTTGTGCTGGAAATGGCCCAACTTGATGATCACTTTAGATAAGCTATTACCAGCAGGACAGAGGGGTGGGAGGAGGAATTGTTTCATGGTCTCTCTGTGTATATAATGTCTTCTGCAGTTTCCACAGTATGCATCCGATGAAGTGAGCTGTAGCTCACGAAAGCTCATGCTCAAATAAATTGGTTAGTCTCTAAGGTGCCACAAGTCCTCCTCTTCTTTTTGCGAATACAAACTAACACGGCTGCTACTCTGAAACAGGCCCCTGAGAGAGGCTCACAGCCAGAGTTGGGGCAGTGTTAGGGAATCTGTCACATGGGGACTGTATTTTGAAAGGTATGCTGGCTTCTTGGGGCTATGCTTTCCGCCCAGCTCTGCTCCACCCCATCACATGCTCAGAGGGGCTCTCTAGAGCGCTTCTTTAAATTGCTTTTCCGAGATAAGAAAAGGAGTACTTGTGGCACCTTAGAGACTAACCAATTTATTAGAGCATAAGCTTTCGTGAGCTACAGCATCCGATGAAGTGAGCTGTAGCTCACAAAAGCTTATGCTCTAATAAATTGGTTAGTCTCTAAGGTGCCACAAGTACTCCTTTTCTTTTTGCGAATACAGACTAACACGGCTGTTACTCTGAAACCTGTCATTTTCCGAGATGTTTCTGGAGCATTGAGTGGTACAGAATACGTTTAGGTGTGAAGGGAAGGGTACAAACTTCAGGCACTCCAGAGATCTAAGGGGCAGTCAAGGGCTTTTAAGTGTGAAAATGACCCTACCTCTCAATTTCCATTTGAGCATCTTCAGATAAATGACCCTGTGACCTGGGATTCTTATTGCCTTGCCTTGTCACTTTCCAGGGGGTCTCCCTGCAGAAAGCTGCAGTCTGTGGACCTGAGTCTTTTTCTCTTTGCTGCTGCAGTTTTTAAACCCTGTACAAACCTCTCCTGTTTGCTCGGGTGGGGGTGGGGGAATTCCATTGTGTGCACCAGGGTGAATTGGAACAATTTTTTACCACAGTCTTAATACTTGTCTCGTAACCAGGTGTCTGAGTTCAGGGTGGGCATCAGGAGCGCTGGTGATGTTTGCTGGCTCCCAAAGCCTCTGGTTTAACCATTGTTCTTCCGGGTTCTCCCCATTGACAGTGACTCGCAAACCTGCACATCTCTGCCCAGTGCCGGGCTGTGCCTGCCGCTGCCTTTCCGTCATCACGGCTGAAAGTGGTTATTTGAAATAACCTCACCCACTGGATCTTCCATCCAGTGTTTTTCTTGGGGCAGCTTCGCGTTGCCATGAGCTCTTCCAATGCCCTGGCGCCTACCTGGGCAGTTATGACTTAAGGATTGTCAGTTTTTTCCACCATGAACCCGTGTTTGAGGGATTTAGGACTCAGCTGTTTCAAATTGAATCAGATGGCAGCTTGGCTTGTTATTTCTCACGCTACAGTATGTGTGTGCTATATTCTAGCTATGAATTTAATTGCCTTGTGTCTGAGAGTCTCCTAGCTCTTCCCTTTCCTTGGGAGTAGGAATCTTCTGGCTCCATTGACAGGCGCCTCTTCTGCCTTGACTGTTCAAACTCCCTTCTCAGTAGCTTCCGGCGTGTGCGCATATTGCTGCCTGCCTCACCTTACTGAACGTTCAAAGGAATGGGAGCACCTCACCCTCTCTTTTAAGATATCCCTGCTGCCTCCTGGTTCATTTCAGGATCCATTTCAAAACGGCTCTCCTCACTTTTCAGACCCTCCTTGCACTTGGTCCAGCAGATCTCTCAGCCCTTGTCTCTGCTGGTCCAGTACTGACCTGCTGTCTGCCTCTCTGCACATTCTGACTTCGATGCAAGAGCTTTCTCCTCTGCAAGTCCTGCACCAGGGATTGCCTCTGAGCTTCCATTTCATCTTAGATATACGCCTCTTTACGGGATACAGCTTATCTAAAATGGAAAATTCCTATACACTTATTTAATTGGAACAAATGTAAATTTATATTTAAAAGGTACCTTACAACTGAATTGTTCTTTTTAAAATGCAAATAGTCTGTAGTTTGCGATAAGATTCTGGAATATCCAGTTTTATTTATCCTAATGTGTTGTACGTGCAATTCCTTAATTGCTTGTCTGGAAAGTCTGAGCCTCATGAGGTAAATCTCAGTGCACTCCTGACACCTGTGTGCGTGGCCCCATCTTACAGAGGGGCACCGAAGTCACAGAGTTGTCCAAGGGTCGCGCAGGGAGTCAGTGGCACAGCTGTCATTAGAGCTCAAGGCCCACTGCTTCTCCTCTGAAAGACAAGCTGAAGGACAGATCTGGTCTGTTTCTGTGCCAGTCTGTATGCCAAGCTCATCTCCATGGTGTCTGAGCCCCAGTTGTAAGGGTGTCAGCCTCACGCTTGTTCACCAAAGAGGTGTAAATTGGAATGTTGTCAGGTTGGGACTCCGCATGACTCTGCCCCCCTTGCCTCCGAGGAGCCATTAGGAAATGTGTATTGCTGAGCTTCATGGTCCAGCAGAAAATTCAGCAACCAAACAAAAGCAAGAGGCTATGCTCCCTCCTCCCTCTCAGATCCTTCCTGAGGTGCTTTAACTGCTCAGATGAGCTGCGGAGAGAAAGGCACAACCAGAAGAGGGCATGGAACCAGTTCACCGGAGTGGAAAAGCAGGCCTGTCCCCTTGATTGTTCAGTTGCCTCACTGCTTGAGGTCACGGGCACGTTCTCTGCATGTCTGGATTCCGGTTGATCCCAGGCACCCTCCTTGTAGCCAGGGTGGGGCAGGTCTCCAGAGCAGCTAGTGGCTGATTCTTCTGGGATGAGCCAGAGGGTGAGTTATGCTAGAACCCCTTAATCTCTCTCCAGAGGCTAAGCATGCTGTCTCCATCTGGAAAACCCTTTTGCTGGGAATCTGTCCATTTCAGTCACTGATGCTTCCATTAGTCATATAAGCTACTGCTTGCAGTCCACTAGCCTGGCACCAGACCAACTTTTCAAATTGCTGCAAATTATCAGTGATTTTTTTTTTTTTTTTTTTTTGCAGTGAAGCGGATGTCAAAGCTCCCGTTGTTTGTGCCCGTCAGGCGATGACGATACTGTTGGGTTTGTAGAGTGAGCTTCCTTTGAGGAAGGAAGGTGCCGTAGTAGGGTTTTGGGGGGGACACATTCTTCCCTTTGAAAACTTTTTGTAACAGCAGAATTGCTGAACAGCCCTGTTCTTTCTAGTGGTTAAAATAATCACAAATGTGTCTTGTCTCCTCAGCTGAATTTCTTTCATAGAGGATGGAAAGTGAAATTTGTGAAATGTCTGTGGGAGGCTCAAGAAAGGCCCTTTGTCTGCCCCACTTCCCAGAGCATTGGTCTGTTTCTAGGAGCACCCTCCGCCACCCCAGAATTCCCATTGCTCAGGATGAATGCGGCACTTGTCCTTATACCAGGACCTGCTCCTCAGAGCTGAAGCCTGGCCTCCTCCTGCTCATCCCACGAAACATGTTGCGGGCACAGTTCCATGCAGCTGAGAGCTAACCTCCTCCTGGTCACCAAGCAGTAAAGGCAGAAATACTGACTGCTTCAGCAGACCTCCAGGTTTCTCTCCAGTATGTTTCTGTACTGGAAAAAGCGGGGCGCATATGAGCTGGAAACTCTGCCAACTGCTCTGAAGGAGCTGAAGTATGGGGCAGTGGAACGTTTCTCCTGGAGCTCCACTCTGGATATTACTGAGGATCTTGGTGGTAGGTCAAATCTGCTGTGTGTGTGGAAGGCTCATGCTAGGCAGGGGCTGAGGTCACACAGCAAGTGTGTGCACCGCTGTTCTGATTGTGCACAGCCAGCCAGCAACTGTGCAGACATTTTTTCAGCTCACAGATGAAAAGATCACTGGCCAGGCTGAAAAGTAATGATGCTTTTCCCCTTCTAGGATGTGTCTCAGTGCAGTTGTAGTGGGGTGAAAAGTCCTAAAACTAAACAAGCTGGTTGCTGGGCTCATGTTACTAAACAAAGGAGAAGGGATTCTACTCCTGTGGTGATGCAGCAAGATCTGCCTCCCTGATCGCATGAATTCTGGCTAATGTTGGGAATACTCAGGCTGTTAGAGACCGTAAGCTGAGATGGGGTGGTGAGCCCAGGAGTTTCTGTCTCAGCTCTAGGCAGTGTTACTAATTCACTTCACTTTCTGCAGGTGTAGAAGTGTGGCTGCAGCTTGCTTCCCAACTCTTACATCTTCTGAAGCTTTGGAAGGGTTGGGCGTGCTATAATTTGGGGAGGGCAAAGGTCACTCCCCAATGCAGGTCGTTAACATTGAGGGTTGTATATGGAGCCTTTCACCTCTAGGTCTTTAAAGCCAGTCTGGGCTCAGAATGGTCGAGGCAATCGTTGCCTTCTAATGGACTGATAGATGGCTTGTGTGAAGGGTGCGGGTTTGGCCCTAAAGCGGTTTCTCCGTGAAACATCTCACATACTTGGTGTGTGGTGGCAGCTGTGGCTGTTCATGCGTCTCAGTGCGGTGGGCACAGAATGCTTCAGATCACGTCTCCTCAGTCCTCCCTTCCAGTCCTGGGCAGTGCAGCCTCAAACGGCAGTGCTGGGCTAGCCAGGCGGCCTCGGTTCGGCGGGTGGAGGGGAAGGGAGAACATGAAATGCGGCAGCAGACTCATGCTGGAGTTCGCGAGTTTTTGCTGGGGTTCAGGTAGCCTGGAATCTGGAAACTCCTGCCCGGGGTCCAGCTTGGCGCTGAAGGTGACCTGGTGTGCAGCGGCATGATAGGCACCCTATAGATACTGTTGGATGGAGCGATCTTGGTCTATAGGGTTTTCAAAATGACGTTTCAACTGCAAATAAAGAATGTTATCTCCAGAGCATGTGGCAAAGCCCAAAGGAAAAGGGAATGATCAGAAAATGGACTAACCTGAGTATTGATCTGAATCCGGACCAGGTCCATAGTGACTAGAAGCCAGTGTCTGTGTGGCCTATAGGAAAGTACTTGGAGTGTCTGAGCTGGAAAGATGTCCTGCATGGCAAAAGCACCATGGGTAAAATTCTCAAACCCTTCCTTGTCCCATATTCAAAAGTGACTTAGGAGCCTACAACCACGGGCGAGTGTTACTCCCTGGTGGTGGGTGAGGACGGCGGGGGGAAGCTGCAGTACCAGCTCTGAAGTGCCATGCAATACCTCCTCTAGTGGTAGGTGGGGAACCTCAGTCTCCAAGCTGCGGGGACTGCACCTTTCCTGGTGTGCTGTAGGTTGTCTGTGTGCTGCTCTTCTTAGCTCCCACCTCCAGGCCCTCGTCCTGCCCTTGCTGTGTCCCCACTCCTCCAATCCTCTTCTCACTGTCGATGCCACGTAGTTGGCACAGACCTCTCTCCAGAGGCAGTGATAAACACAGCCATTCCCACGCTTGGCTACTGTTAATAGAGACAGATTGCTCTTGGCCTCTGTGCCCGTCCAACTTGTTGCATAAATGTTCGCATTCGGTTCAAACAAATATTTAGCTATAGTAAGTTATTGTTGTGTGCTGTGATGTAAATAAAGTTGGTCGTGACAAATGCTTTTGCCTCCCAGGGCAGCGGAGGGCCTGGCGCTCAGTGGCCCTACCATCGTTTCGCTGCTGAGTCACCAAGCCAGCAGGGGTGTGATAAAATAAACAGCCATTGGGCTTTCAAACAGTAGGTGAAAAATCATCATCCCTGGGACAGGAGTTGTATGATGGTGAAATGCTTTCCAGGTCACTGTGCTCTCAGGACGCATTCTGCCCTCGGTTAGTATTTAGGGAACTGCCCGCAGCCAGTGGCCATGCTTGTCTGTATCACCCTGGGTGAGGGGCTCTAAGTGGGGACCAGGAAAACCTCCTCTCCTGCCAAGACCGGAGTTTGGGGTTCTCTGCTCAAGCTCTGAAACAGTTCATTATGTAACCAACAAACGAGCAGCCACCGGGACTACGGATGCTGTCTGGGATCTGAGAGGTCCTCTGCTGACGACTCCTGACTGGAACTTGGCATGTGACCGACGCAGGGAGCTGACTTTTAGGGTGTAACGCCCTGTCCTGGTTGCACCCTGCTCATCCTGCTGACTTGGGATCATAAATTCATTTTCTAAACTGTTTAATAGTCAAAGTTCCTCTGTTCCCTGTAAAGCAGCAGAATTAAATCCCTGGGGCAGCAGGTGGCTGGGATGCAGGAAGGAAACTCTTTAATTTCCTTTCTCCTGCTCACAAGGCAGAGATGGGTTAAAACAGGTCTCTGAGTCTCCCTGTTTATCCCAGGGCTGCAAGTTTTCCCTGTTCTTTGAGCAACTTTCTCTTAGCCATAGGAAAGGATTCCTGCCTTGCTCCCATCGTTATTCCTGATAGGTCAAGTGAGATGGTAATTCCGGTGGGCCAGCCAATGGAGAGGCTGTTACTAGGCTGTCAGAGGGCCTGGAGATGCAGCGTGCACAGAGCGGCTATTGTGTTCTCCGGGGAATGATTGCAAAGTGTGGGCAGCAAAGCTTCACAACAGACACATTTCTCTCATCCTTCTCAGATACAGCAATTGGACCGGGCCCCCTCAGCAGCAGTCTCGTGTTTGCTTGGCACTGAGGGCTTTGCACCTGCTGGCCCTAGTCCTGACTCCAGAGCCCCAAGGCACGTCCACTGGCCTCCTGTCGCCACTCCTGTGTGTTCCGTACCCTCCTCTCCACTCCAGTAGCCACCGATGGGTGATGGTTCTGCTGTGATGGAACAAATATTTGGGCTCTGGTTTGAGGATGTGGAGCTCTGAGGACTAGAGGGAGCAGGGCAGGTTCTGGGTGCAGAGGGGAGTTGGTGCCGCCGCTGTAGGGAATGGGTCAGCTTTAGGCTGAACCACTGCTACGGGCCAAGGGCGAAGATGCCCCAGATTACTTCTTCCAAACAAAGAGTCCCATCTCAGAGATGCAATTCTGCTTAACAGTGCACATAACCTCTCCATACCCAAAGCAAACCCTGCCTGTTGGCATCCAGATGTGTCAGCCTCCTTGTTTCCCTGAGCTGACCCTGCTGCTAAGCCTCTTCAGAACAGTGTTTTCCTTGGGTCCCTAGGGACTCTCTTTCCATTGCAGAACTTAAGTCATTTCTGAGCCATTTTCAGCCCATGCTTTCTACTGGTCGCCGCTGAGAGGGGAGGGGTTGGAACTGTCAGAAAATGATCCATAGTCCATGCTGTAGTACCTTCCCTAGGCTGATTAGTTACATCTCCACAGCCTGGGAACTAACTACCTCTCTGGTTTCTATAGGGCTCATAACCGCCAGTTTCTAGCACCCAAGAGAGTATGCTGCTAATCTGTGACCTGAGCATGACGCTGTGCCCCTCTGCTGGCGGGAGCCGCAAATCCTGTTTTGTAGTCTGACCCAAAGTTGGGTATATACAAATGTAATTTGAGGATTAACAGGTTCTTGTCCCAAGATCAGTCCCAGTTAGATTATTGTAAAATTAACATATAATTTGGGAACCCCGAGGTGCACAGGTGCAACACTCACACCGTAGGAACTCTTTATATATATAAATCTATGATAAAGATTTATTAATAATTTAGCAAAGTTACACACACACTTAAACTCAACAAGGCAGATAGAGATAATACAGAAAGTACATTGGAATGCCATTCTTCCACCCCGGAATGTTAACTATTATCTTTCTCATCACCATCATCGTCCTCCTCTTCCCTGGTGGCTATCATTCTTGCCCCTCCCAAGGTCTACATCTCGCTACTTGCTGCCCATGGGATGTTACTTTTATAGTAGGTTATGCTAACGTTACCATGTCCAATGCATATTCAATAGAAATCCTTATTTGTATTTCCTCCCCTTAAGGTGTCCGTTTTCTATAGGTTAGTATATATATGATGTTACCCTATTAGCATACACCTCAATTTGTTGCCATGGACGCCTTTGTGGTTGGACGTTCTGTCCGGAACCTTCCAGATGCTGGTGTCAGCTATGTTCTATGGGTGGCTGATGTTGGTATTCTAGACAAAATTCCCCCTCTACTTTCATGCATGCTACTTTCAGTTCCCTATAACTTATGAGTTACTTGCCTTTACCTACACCAAAAGTTATAGGCCTCAAGCCTCACAGTCTACTAAAGCAAAATCTTTAGGATAAAAGCCTGTAGGTTCCTTGCATTACTACTAAATATAATAAAGCAGAATAACAAAGCAATGAATATAATACAGGTAAGTTGGCCCACTGGGCTACAGTTTGAATTTTGCAGAAAGAGGATTTGCTTCTGACAAGAAGAGCGTAGTGCTTAGGTTGTGTTTATGCATTCTTCCCCTCAGCTGTGGGGGATCTCTATGTGAGGATGCCTCTCTGAAGGAGCTAACAGGTGAGGGAAGAAACCTGAAACCCAGACAAAGCTAAAGGAGTTCCTGCTGCACCTTGCAAGCAAATTGTCTGGGCTTATTTATAGATGCAAATAGGTTTCTCAGCTCTCTGATAGGTTTCAGATTGGAAGCTGTGTTAGTCTGTATCAGCAAAAACAATGACGAGTCCTTGTGGCACCTTAGAGACTAACAAATTTATTTGGGCATAAGCTTTCGTGGGCTAAAATAATATATATTCTATAATATATCATCAGATGCATGGAGTGGAAAATACAGTAAGCAGAATATATATTATAGCACATGAAAAGATGGGCGTCGCCTTGCCAAGAAACATCCTCACTGTATTTTCCACTTTATGCATCCGATGAAGTGAGCTGTAGCTCACGAAAGCTTATGCTCTAATAAATTGGTTAGTCTCTAAGGTGCCACAAGTCCTCCTTTTCTTTTTGCGAATACAGACTAACACGGCTGTTACTCTGAAGCCTTGCCAAGTGGGGGGGGTCAGTGCTAACAAGCCAATTCAATTAAGGTGGAAGTGGCCTATTCTCAACAGTTGACAAAAAGGGGTGAATACCAAGGGAGGGAAAATTACTTTTTGTAGTGACCCATCCATTCCCAGTCTTTATTCAGGCCTAATCTGATGGAGTCCAGTTTGCAAATTAATTCCAGTTCTACGGTTTCTCGTTGGAATCGGGACCCATCCTCGGCTCTAGGGTGACCAGACAGCAAGTTTGAAAAATCAGGACTGGGGTTGGGAGGTAATAGGAGCCTCTATAAGAAAAAGACCCAAACATCGGGACTGTCCCTATAAAATCGGGACATCTGGTCTCCTGACTCAAGTCTGTGATGTTACCCTGCTGCCCCAGGCTGGAAACCGTAAACAAGCTCTTCCCACTGCGACAAAATGGACACAGGACTCTGGAGTCCTAGAAGCAGGCCTTGGCTGGGCAAAAGCCTGGGATCAGGGTGTGGCCAGCTTAGTCCTGCAGAGCAGGGGCTCTCAATCTTTCCAGATGACTGTACCCCTTTCAGGACTCTGGTTTGTCTTGCATGCCTCCTGAGTTTCACCTCACTTAAAATCTACTTGCTTACAAAATCTGACCCAAAAATACAGAAGTGTCACAGCCCACTCTTACTGAAAAACTACTTAGGTTTTCATTTTTACCATGTCATTATAAAATAAATCAATTGGAATATAAATATTGCACTTACATGTCGGTGTATAGCATATAGAGCAGTATAAACAAGTCATCTGTGTGAAATTTTAGATTGTCCTGACTTTGCTAATGCTTTTTATGTAGCCTGTTGTAAAACTAGGCAAATCTTTAGATGAGTCGATGGACCCCCAGGCGTGCGTTGACAACCACTGCTGCAGAGGGCAGCTTGCCCTTTAAACCGGAAAGGTGCATGCTGTCCAGCTATCTCCTGCGGGCACAGTAATATTATTGCTAATTGTGGACTTAGTGCTGCAAGCCTGTGCTGCACTGCAGCTGACTCAGGTATTTGTAAGTGCCTCAGTGTTGGGCAGGATGTTACTGTGAGACATGTTTCCTCTTGCTTCATCGTGGCCATGGCAGCTCGTGGGGAGCAGGCCTTTGGTTTTCACTAGATATCAGCCAGGTTTATGAACCCCACCCCTTTCTAGACAAGCAGTAATCATGCTAGTCTGACCCTCCTGAGGCACCCAGCTGGGAGCTAGGCTCCCATGTCCATCCCAGACTCGTTCCTACACACTGTGCTTTCCCATCCCTCCTGAAACTTAGTACGAGGCTCTGTAAATCTGAACAAACTGGGTCCTTGTGTGTGGCCAGAAATAGCCTTGCTCCTTGCCTCTCAAACAGGGGTCCCAGGGGATTCAGGCTGCGTGATGTTACTCAGAAAGCCCTTCTGGGAGGACGAGATTGCTCCCAGCACCACCACACCCCCAGGGAGCTGAGCTGAAGGATTTTCATACGTGACACAGGCTCCCCACGGTGCCCTCACGGGAGTGACTGTGGCCTGTGACTCTAGTAGACTGTCCCAGCAGCCTGTTCTGAGTCCATTCTTCTCTCCTCCCAGTCATGCCATCACTGATTGCAATGGCTCCTTCTCCGCAAGCCCACTGAAAGCTGCCTAGGAGCTCAGTTCTGCTCAATAAATGTATCTGCTCTGGGCCACTGGAGTAATTGTTGGAGGAGAGATGCAATTCCCTTTGCAGAGAGTGGGAGGAATTCTGAGCTGCTGGCCCTGGAGTTAGCCACCCTCTTTTGTGTTCCGTTTTCCTAGCAGCCTCTGGAGAGACCTCAGTCCTTTGGGAGGACATTGTCTCTCTCTTGTTTCTTCTCTCGTTAGCATCAACGATTCCCTCAAACTTTATAATGTTATGATGAAGGCTAAATGAAGGAGCAATTAAATGCCCCTTTGTAACTGATAGAAGCCACTGCCCAAGGCATGGGCCAACATGTCAGGGCCTGAACAAGAAGCTAAGGGGTTTCCTTGGATACTGATTGCAAGTGCAGAGGCTGCGGCATTGTTTCTGTGATAGAAAGAGAGACAGACACATTAGGAAGCCTAGAGATGATGAGGTAGAGTCGTAGTGATGAGCGTGGAAGCTGGGATTCTTTTGGGCCCGGTATTCGCTGGAAAGGCAGCATGGGATTCTGAGCAAGGAAACCCCTTGCTGCCGTGTGTTCCTACTGTGTCCAGGAAAAAAGGACTTGATGTCTATGCTTTGTAACTAAACAGGATGGCACCAAAGAAATATCTGACTCATATAATCTGTTTCTCCTCCTAATGGAAACAACTCAGCAAGGCCCAGGATATTGGCTGACTGCTGGGGCCAAGAGGCAGCAATAGGAAAAGAGCCAAGGTAAGATTTTGTTCCTGCAGAGACCGACTTCTGGAAGGAGTCAGGTGTGCAAAGGTGGTGGATCATTTTCTTCCAATGAAATGAGGAACTTGCTCCTAATAGCAACGAGCTGAAACTTGCTCACAGGAACCATAGAGTTCAGAGCTTTCTTGTCCCTTTCAAGCCTGAAAATTATGCTTTTGCAGGGCATTTGGTTCATGCATTTTAACTACTGACTATGCCAGTCTTTTGGCTTAGGTGGACAATGATTGTTACTCCCGCGTGGCTCCCTCCATAGGAAGGGGCTACTTGTTCCCATTGGAAAAGGCCCAGTCATGGCAGCAAATTCCCTTTGAGAAATACATTTTAATTTTCCATCTGGAATCGGTGGCTGGTTCAGGCCTGTAAAGTCTCTTCCGCACCAATACCTAGCAACGATTTCTGAAGCTGTGTGCAGCCAGCAGGGCTACCCCTTCTGCAGAACTTAGGCGCACAGCTTGTCCCTCCTGAGTATTCATTGTTACATTTCCCCTTAACTCCCAGCATAGCTCCCAGAGGTTTCTCTTTCTTGAGAGAATTTACAAGTGCTGGATTCACAGCCCTGGAGCCACAAGTCCTCTGTCTGTTCACACTTCAGGGGCTGAATGATGAATGAATGATTTTATCTAAGTCTCACAGCTGTTGGAAGGCAGGGGGGTGGGGGTGGGGGGGATGGATGGATCCTGCTAGTGGAAACTGCAGTCTCGGGTTTTTACTGGCTTCATACAGAGTGGAATGGTGGCCGCCTTTGGTTGCAGTTGTGCATATTCTGAAAGGACAAAAGGCAGTTTTTCTGCTGATGAAATCTCCCCCCGGTCTTGGCCTGTGTCCCACTCCCTCTTGGCTCATGCAGAGTCCTGGTTTTATTGGTGAAAATGAAGGTGAACGAGGAGTTTGTGTTTTAGCAACATAGGCAAAAGAGGGGAAATCCCAGCAAACTTCCGGAATTCCTGCAGAATTTCAGGCTGTCCTAACTGCTGCCCGTGTCCCCAGATACTTCAGTGTTAACTGACACTAGTTAATCCCATGCCTCTCTGGGGTGCTGCTTCCCTTTAGAGAGGAGAGAGCTGCTTGCACAGATGGAGAGGTCTCCAGGTATGGGATGTGTGAAGTGGGAGGGGACTGGTACCTTTTTGGAGTACAGGTGTGAGGTTTCCAGCTCTTGGAGGAGCAGGACTTGCCCGAATAAGCATTGGAGGGGGCTCTTTCCCCAGAAAAACGGTCAGATTTGTGCCTGTCAACTGAAACAGAACAGGGATCTGTAGCAATGTGTGGGGCTGGTGCCTCCCGCCCACCCCACTAAACAAAATATACGGGGAGTCCTCTCCACTGCGCCATTCGGCTGAGTTATAGGAGAGTTCATCCTGCCACATGAACTTCCTGCTGGCTCCTCTCCCCGCTGTTTCCCAGGGGGTTAGGTATGTTCAAATGATCCTGCTCCCTTTCCGTGTCAACAGCAAAGCTCCCACTGGCTTCAGTGGGAGTCAGACTGGGTCCCACCTTTGCGGTTGCTATATCAGGTCCACATTTCTGCACTGAGGTTAGAACCTGTCCCTCCCTCTTGCTATGAGACAGGCACTTTGTATTTAGCTTTTCCCAGGTCTGCCACTTATTGCCATTGTTACCGTTTCCTCTGTGAGCACCGTCGGCAAATCTGGCACTGCAAACGCACTCGTGGGCACTGCGCAGGGAGTGCTGCGCGGAGGCAGCAGCTGAGGAGGAAAGACCAAGGGGAAGAGCCTCCCCAGTCCATACCTGTCAGGCAGCGCAACCTGGTTCACAGAAGGCCTCATTAAACGGCGCTGTTCTGTGTGATCCCGGCTAAGTAACGGTGACACGGCTAGTTACTTAGGGTGATTAGTTCTGGGCAGGCAGTTTAACTTTATCAGCTCAGCCCAGATTAAGATTGTGCCTAATAACCCTAAGTGGCTGGCTTGCGGCCCGCCTGACAACAGGTCTGAGCGTCTAGTGCTCTTCCGGCGCTGCAGTATGTGACCCCTTCCAAGAGACGCCACTGGCCCGCCTTCCCCTCCACGCTGGCATAAGGCGTGCCCCTGAAACCCTCTGCTGCTGGAAGCCAGAGGCAAAGCCCTGTGGCAGAGAATGGGGTCCCTCTGACCCTGGAAGGCTGGTTATGTGACGTCGCTGCCCTGAGGAGCCTGCTGCCGCAGGCAGGAGAGATTTGCCTGCACCCTCTCCACCTCCACTAACACGGTCAGCGTTGGGCAGGTTGAGCCACCAGCGTGTGGGCAGGCGCTACTCAGGCTCCAGCCTGGCCCAGGGCGCACCTTGCTGTTCCAGTACTGTGTCCTCTGCGTCCCACCGCCGGTGCCATCAATCCTGGCCTACTCTAGCTCTTGCTATGTCAACCCTGGCTCTTCATTGCAGAGCCTGCCGAGCATGGAATTCAGGCTGTCAGCACTGGGATCTCTCTCCCTCTGGCTTCCTTTTCCTGCCAGCCACATCCTGTCATCTCACATGGCCACTGAGTGACCCCAACTCCCCCGGGCTGCTTTCCTGCTGTCCCATCAGCAGCAGTGCCATGAGATGCCACAGTTCCTTCTGCTTGGCAGGATTGAGGGGAGCGATCCCGGTGTGCTCTGGGTTGCAGCTGAGACATTGGCCTTCTCAGGTCCTCTGGGGTTGGCTAGGGCAGCATGCTGGCGCTGCCAGCTGCTTGTTATGAGCTGCCGCTGCTCTTCCAGCCTGCCCTAAACCCATGTTAGCATAAGCCTCAAGGCTGATGCTGACAGGTACCCTGGCTGGCTGTCAGGATGTGGCAGGGACCTGCTATTACACAGACACATCATTTTAATTCGCCGCAGATCCGTGGTAGTAGGATCTGAGCAATATTGTGCATCCCCCTGCCCCTCCCACTGACCCACTCAGCTCTGGCCAGTGTCTGGGCACCAGCTGAGCCAGGGGCAGCCTGCTTCAGTGTCTGAAACGACTTTATTTGGAATGAACAACCACAGAGCTGCCATTTTAAAATTATACATCATGGCGCATAAGAAAAGCTTCACAATAGGATTTGTCTTAAAGACCAGTTGAACTGCTTTGGATTAAAGCAGATTGTAAACCCATTCTGGGGCTCGCTTGCCAGTGGATTTAGGAATCTTTGTGTTACCCAGGCTTTATTCCTGGTGGTGAAATTCTTCCATCAGAACTGTGCGTGGGTCTCTGCTCCAGTGTCTGACTCCCTTATTCCCTGCACCTTCCAGAGGCAACGCGAAGCCCCCTCCGACATCCCCATTTGTCCCGCGCGCTGACAGCCATTTCTCTGATGGCAGTGCCACCAAGGCTGCAGGGCTGCCCCCAGGGGCTTGATTCCTGCTCGCCAACTCCATGGAGCCCAGGGAAAGGTCCTTTGCCTGCCCAAGCCCTCGCAGAGTGCGGGCCGTTTTGAGAGCGGGCTAGAGGGCTGAAATGCTGAAGCTGCGCTGAAACCTGTCCGAGTGTGTGGGCACTGATGCCAGGTCACCCCAACCCCTTCAGCATGAAACCCTGTGGCCTGCCAGACTGGCCTCTTCTGGCCTTAAAGTCTCCAAGTCTTCCTCCAGAAATCTCCCGCTGGCTCTGTACCATTATCTCAAGAGTATCTGGGCCCCTGAATGCTGGGGCATTTACTGAGTTGGTAGGTGGGCTGGTGCCGTACAGCCCAGGGGGTAGCCCGGATGGGTCTGAGTTGCAGGCGAGAGCCCCAGCCCTGGGACACAGATGTTGCTACATGACCTAGACTTGTTCAGATTACAAGAGTTGCTGTGTGACCTAAACTTCTAGGGAAGTTCACCGCCTGCCCCACGGCTCTGACAGGGATGGGCCAGCCCAGGGATAACGAGAATAACCAGAGTCAATGAAAGCATGAATTTTGCCAGAGATCAAACCTCCTGCTTCAGGGCTTCAATCAATCTCTAGCTACGAGGGAGTAGGAGGTTTCCTGCCCCTACCTCTGAAGCACCTGGTGTTGGCCATTTTACAGGTGGAATTCTGGGCTAGATGGGCCACAGGTCTGCTCCTTCCTGACAGTGCCTGTGTGCCTCTCTCTAGCCCTTTGGGTGCTGGCATCCTCCAGCGTGCTTGGCCTCTGCTCTTTGTGCCGGTATCTTTCCTGACTTCCTCCCAAGCTGCTTTAAGTGGGTAAAAGCTTGTTTTCTTCTCCTCCTCCAGAACTAATGTGACAGCAAAGCCTGGCTGCCTCCTGAGCAGCCCATAGGCTGGGTTGGGGACCGGGCCAAGAGAATTGCATTCTAGCAAGTTACCTGGGAGCCCCCATGGAATCTACTCCCTGAAGAGATTTCCACCAGAGGCTGGGGGGCCCTGATTCCTACTGCATCTTGCAGACACAAGAGATGCGTTTTCCCAGAGCGTTAGCTAGCCCACTTCCTTGCTTGTTACTAGCTAATCGCCACTGTCCAGACAGTGGCACAAGCAGTTGTTTATTCTTGGGCAATTGCTCTGTGGCTCCTGGTTCCTGGCAGGAGAAGGTCATGGGCTGGGAGGAAAGAGGGATGGAGGGAGATGAAAGGGACAGATGGAGAAAGGAAGGAGGCCTGATGTGAATTGACCCTCTTAAGGAGCTGGTTTCATTATTTACTTAACTATTACTTTGGCAGCAGGTAGATCCCTCCGAGTATTTCCTGAGCTCCACCACCCCGTCTGCTTTGGTAACTGTATTCAGGGCAGGCACATCCCAGTCTGGCCAAGTAACGAGACTCCGTTTGTATCTGCTTTGCGTTGCCAGAGCGCCTTTCATCCTAGCAACACAAAGCACTGTACAAACCACAGTCCCTTTTCCAGCAGTATAAAACTCTTGGATCCCTTTGGGCTGGAAGGAATTATGCCAGTGGGGTAGCAGAACAGTCCAGTGGAATCGGGACTGTTATTCAGGAGATCTAGGTTCTAGTCGCGTTTCAGCAGTTGACTCCCTGTGTGACTTGGGCCAGTCACTCTAGGCTTCAGTTTCCCCATTTATACATGGGCTGTTGGTGCTAACCCCCCTGATGGGCATGGAGCTCTGTGAATGGAAAGTGCTACATATAAAATGCCTGTTGTATTTATTGACTACTCGATGAAGGTCATTCCAGATGAGTCTGTCTTATAGCCTGGTTCCCTGCTCTCTCTCTTGTTAAGTCTCACAGATGGTCACTCTTTGTGCGGTGCCCACAACAAGGGGCAGGAGTTATTATTTTTACAGTTCTTAACTTTAACTTTTTCCATGTTTTGCTTCCATCTGAGTAACGCTGCGATGATCTCACCTCCCTCCCCATCTCTCGCTCCCTCCTCTTCATCCCGTCTGAGTTTAGATCGTTCACTGTTGGCAGCTGGGGCTGTGTTATTTTGCATCTGCCCAGCACACCACTGGGGCCATAGAATACAGGGTGATAAAGTCAAGAGGACCCTCAGGAAAGCCCCGTTCTGAATGGGTCGGTGCTGGCTTTGTGTATCTGAGCTGAACATGGAAATTTTAGGGGTGCTGCCTCCCCTGAACACACTTAGTCCTCTGGCAGGAGGGGATTCTGTCCTGGGACATAGGGGAAACCTGTGAGATCCACCAGAGCCTTTGGTAATGAGCAAAGCGCTTTCCGCAACTCTGTCGCTGTCCCAGTGCTTACTCCTCTCTCCGTCTGCTCCTGGCCTGGCTGACGCAGCTCTGGGGCCTCTTCTGGCCTCTGTTGTTCTGCTTTGCCTGTCTCTGCCAGGCTCAACTCCCTTCCAGCAGCCTGGCTCTTCACCTCACCTTCCCTAGTCGCAGATGCTGGACCGCCTCACTAGTAGCTGAAACCAATCAGTCGCTTCCACTTCTTCACCCCGTCTCTCCTGGAGACCAGCTGTCTGGGGTCTCAGACGGGGCAGCTGCAGCCTCAGGATTGGTTTCTCTGCCCTGGCCAGAAATGACAGCATGTGCCTAGGTGGTTCCAGCAGCCCTTTGCTGGGAGATAGCGAGAGATTCATCGAGGTGGTGACAGTCTGATTACAATGAGTCTCCTGTGCATTCAGGGGTCCCATGAGATGATGAATTGGAGCAAAGCTTCTGGTTATGGAGGGTGTTCATCGAGGGTTTGGTTAGAGGCCCATTGTTATGGGCCATTCTTCCCTGTCGTTTTCCAAGTGACATGTGGGCGAGTGAGTGTAACCCAGACTGAATGTCTTTGGAAGTAGCATTTCTCCCAGTGAAGGGCAGAGATGTGGTGTGGGGGTGGACGTCTCAAAGCCTGGAGCTGGGGGAAAGGGGACAGAGTAGACCCATGGAGACCTGCTCCCCTTTGCAGAGCCAGCTTCGTGTATTGCCCGGCACAAGTGGATTTATATGGAGAGCTTGTTGCTGTTAGTGGGACAGCTTCATTGATAAGCCTTTGTCTTTAGTGCTTTTCACCTGAGGATCTCACAGCTCTTTACAAACCCTGATGAGCTGAGCCTCCCAGCAAGGTAGGTAAGGGATATGCCACTGAATTAAAGTCACCTCTGTGGCGTAACACAGAAGCTGTTTGACGGTGCACAACATCACTGTGTGATGGTTCATGACAGGCAGTGAAGACTCCTGCATCCAGTAGAAGTGAAAAGGGATTTAGGTCAGCAGGATGTAATCACCTGAGCTGGAACTTGGCAAGGATGCTGGCACTGCGTCCACTTTCACATTGCAGCCTGAGCCACGTTTGACCACGGCTGACTGGCCACGTCCCTTTGCAGTAAGGATGTCCATGTCTCGTTCTCTCTGGGCTCCTTTGTGTTCCTTAACCTGTGTGTAAATACAGATTCTCTGTACTGAGCTGTGGTTCCCACTGCTCTGCGACCCATTGATAAAATCTCCGTGCTCGGGAAGCTTTGCAGCTTTGGCCCATTGCCGTGTTTGAGATTATTGGACATTTTTGGAGCTGGGGCCCAGAGCGGCAGGTCAAAGGGAAATCCAAGCTACGGTCAAGTTGCGTGTACCCCGTGTGAAGCTGTCAGGAAGAGAGAGGCTGTAATGCACTTGGTTAGGGGCTAAATACAAACCTGCCCTGAACGCAGCAGCGCTGCCATCTGTACAAACAGCAGCCCTGTGTGCTCCGACGCACTGCGGCTCACTGAGCTCCGTGCCAGCAGTTCCCCCTGGGAGTTGGAAAGGACTTCTCTGCTCTGCTCCTCTCGGCCTCTTACTTCAAAATGTTTGAAAAACAGTTTTTCAGCCTGCAGTCAGATATTTCCTCCACCATCAGCTTGAGAGGAGAAGAAACGTATTTGTTTGTCTTGTTGGCAGGGCCCAGGGGTGGGAGAGGAGCAGGGAGCTGATGTCTGGGTTTTGGAACCCTGCCATGTACGAACCCTGGGCAGTTCTGCATGCGAGCTGGTACTGCTCTCCCTGGGGAGGTTCACCCAGAAGACACTCAGTGTTCCTTAATGCCCCTCTTCTAGTTGCACAACCTCTGGGTTTGCCACAAGCTGGAGAGAGACCTTGTGGGACTGTCTCTACAGGAGGTGGATTCCCTTTGAGTCCATGTTACTGTTCTGGGACTGGCTTCCCCCATGGAATAATTAGATCAACATTTGATAACATCCTCTTAGAATTCTTAAACCTCAACTTAAACCTTCTGTAGAAAAACCTTAGATTTAGACTGCTGGCTTAACCCTTAAATCACTGGCTTTCCCCAGACTGCCAGCAAATGAATCCTTAGCATGCCAATCTCTCGACTCTGCAGCCTCTAAAGGATTAATGGAAATACAGCATGAATTCCAATTCCAGTCACTCTGGTTGTTAGTCTGTATTGTAAATTGCAGTCTGACTCCGCTGATATTCAAAGCTTAGTTTCAGTGCGCAGGAAATCTTGCTGCTTTTGAGGTGGTGAGATGCTTGTGGGCTGATGAGTTGACAAAGGTCCAGGAGACCTGGGAGGAGTTTTTAGAAATGATGCATATGAGGAAGAGCCATGCAAATACTCATTATAGTCTAGGACTGTATAACAGATATACCAGATTCCAGACAGCCGTTTCCTTTCCCTTCTCCTTTACTGCCATTCTTTCCATTTCAGAGAGTCCCTTTAGATCTGTTCCTACTGTTCCCATATTGTTTGTTTCTATGATGATTATCCATGCACATGTGTATATAAAACTCTCATAAACAGGATAAATTGCACGCGAATGGAGGCCCTACCGCTCCCTTGGGAGTTACATGGACCCTCTTTCTCTCTGTTCTGTGTAACGTGCTTTCAAAGGAAGCGTCTGGCCTTTCTCTCAGCCAAACGGAGCCTGGACATCTAGGCAGAGTGCCCAGGAGGCTAGTGGTCTCTGGAAGATACAAACCCAGATCCAGCTAACCAGCGAAGAGCCACTGGCTGCCACATCCCTATGCAGAGTCATATTTTTGAAGAAACTCTCCTCAACTGAAGAATCAGGCACCTACAGGTGACCCTAAAATACAAAACCAGACTAAAAGAGCCCCCAGTTCCCAGGAGCCACTCACTGCACAGCTCGGAAGCTGAGTTGTATCAGGGGCGGGTTTAGTGGGTTTCAGTGGATGCAGCAGCTCGGTAGGTTGGACCAGGGGAAGGACAGATTACCTGGATGGATTTGAATAATTCTCCTGTCTGAAGGCTCCTTGCCTCTGGCTGCCTTCCCCAGTCCACGCTGGGCAAGGAGGGGGAGCGGCATCCAACACAGCGCATCTCCCCCAGACTGGCATTGTCGCAACCTCCAGCACTTCGTTCACACCTCAGGGTAATTCTGTCTGCCCCAAAGGTCCTGCTGCCTGATAACTGAAACTCTGTGACTTCCCGCACGCACCGGGTGAGAAACAGAAGGTGCTGGGCTGTGCTAGGGAAGGAGACACGCAACTCCAGCTCAGGCCACGTGCCCCTCTCAAACACATCCACATGCCTCGGGGGCAGTGCTGTCTGCTCACTGAGCCCTGAGCCAGCAGTGCCTAGCTGTGGAGTTTGGCTGAGAAGAGCCACCCTGGTGCATTCACACAGGACTCTCTGCGGAGAGCCAGAGATGTCAGGGATGGGAAGGGCCCCTCCAGTCCATTTCCCAGTGGCCAAGGGGATATTTCCTAGGGCTTTGCAGTGTTATGGTCCCAGTGACCAGGCATAGGCCCTGCCCCCAGGTCTGAGAGTGATTTAACCATCCCTCTCCCTACCTCAGCCTCGCCGTGTGGCAGCTAAACACAGGCTGTCTGTGCAGCAGCAGTGGGACGGTGACATGGCTTTCCAGAGCGGGGTGTGGTTCTGTGGCATCCTTCCTCGCACGCCAGCCTGAGTCTGGGAGCTCGGATGAGGCTTGGTTTTCCCATGTGCTGTCCTGGGGAGAAGGGAAGGCAGCAGGTGCCAGTGAGATGGCCCTTTAGCGGAGGGGCTGGGGCCTGTTCGTCCAGGAGAATAAAACGGATAGCTCTGCTCTCAGCACGGAAGTGCTGGCCTGTCTGAAATGAGGAACTCGGGGGCTGTGCTGAGCACCACGCAGCCCAGCTAGCCCCTGGCACTCTGCAGCGGAACGGTGCTCACTCCGCCAGTTGCCTGAGCGGCCAGTCTCGCCACGGAGAGGCTGGAGCCTTTGCAAAGGCGAAGCGCTGAGGGCGCTGCTGATGGCACTAGCTGGAGCCGGGCGCAATGTGGGCAGGCGCCAGGGACGGTGGGTGAGGCGCCAGGCACTGCACAGCCTCAGCCGAGGAACACGCCTGCAGGCTGCGACTCAGCCGCGTCAAGCGGGCTTGTATTAAGCATTCCATTTGCTTGGGGCGAAATGGGAGGACGAAACCACGGGGCAGCTTCCGCTGTGTGGGGGGCAGGCCGGTGCGGGGGCTGCGGCATCCCAGGGGGATGGTGCAACCCTAGAGCATCAGGCCATGCGTTCGGGCAGCTGGTGCTCAGGCACCCTGTGTGAGCTGGGAAAGTGGAATCCTTGTAGAAGGCAGCTTACAAGGAGCTGATCAGGGATTTGCAGTGCAATGAGCTTCCTGTCTCCCCCGGGGGAGCACCAGGGGTTTGGTGTGCAAAGCCTGAGGGGTGTGTGAGTCCCTGTCAAACAGCTGGGGGCACTCGCCTGGCCGCTTCTTTGAAGCAGGTGGCAAAAGCCAGCCCAGAAACTATGCTGCTGCTCTCGTGGTCCGTGACTGGTGCTGACGGGGGGGGAGGGCCCGCTGCTCGGGTTCTGCCGTGATGCCAGCTGGCTGTCCTGCTGTCTGGACCAATACCTCCACCTGTTCCATGGGAATCCCGCTTCCTGGTGCTCCTGGCAGGAAGGTCTGGTCTCTGCAGGGAGGCTCTATGCGTTGCTGATACAGGACATAGCTGGATGGGGCTGGCCAGCTAAATGGGAGCAGCTCACCTGAGCCTAGCACTGGGTCTGGGGAGGAAGATCTGGTCCTTCCCACTTGTGACCCTGGTGCCCAGGAGCCCTGACTGGAAGTAGGATTTAATATAGGTCTAGCTTCATGCTCAGTCTTGCTGTGGGCCCAGGGTGGGCAAGCCCTGCTGTCACCAGCTTTACTGTCTCTAACAGCTGACTCCTTCGCGACCTTGTTCCTCGGGGAGAAATGGTCTTCAGTATCTTGCTGCTCTTCGAGAAAAGTCCAGTGTTCCCATCCCCAGGCGGGAGCAGTTCCAGCCCCTGAGCTGTGTCTCCTGGATACTCTTTCTCTCCCGCCCGTAACCCCCATCACTTCCTCGGGCAGGTCCCCAGCGCTGAGGCAGAGGTGGCAGGAGAGTGCCCAGCATTGCATTCCCAGACACCCGTCTCTGTCTGCGATAAATAAGGGTTTCCCATTCATCTTCTACAGACTGCTGCCTTGACCAACTGCCCCCGCCCTCCCCTGCCTCTCCCAGGGGGGCTTGTCTCCTCTAGGCCTGTGTGACGATGTGACTCAGCAGGGAGGGGGGAGTGTTGACCTGGGAATGTGCCCTGGGGATGGGAGACCTGAGAGCCTGTCACCTGAGCCAGGAGGGGGAGGGGGAGGTAACACCTCTGCCCAGGAATGTGGACGGAGGCTGCAGCAGGGAACCTGCTGGGAGGGTTTAGTTTCAGTTTGGGGCTGGGTGGAGGAACACAGGGAACCCCAGGGCTGGGGTCTAAGCTCCCTGCTCCCCCAGAAGGACGTGATTGAGGGGTCCTGGTTGTACCCACAAGCTCTGTTTTTGGACTGTGTTCCTGTTGTCCAATAAACCTTCTGTTTTACTGGCTGGCTGAGAGTCTCAGTGGATCCCAGGAAGAGGGGTGCAGGGCCTGGACTCCCCCACACTCCGTGACAACTGGTGGCAGCGGTGGGATCTACTGCACCCCGTGAACGGCGCTTCCTGCAGTAAGTGACTGGGGAGCAGTAAAACGAAGGGGAATTGACGGGGACCAGGCGTGCTGAAGATTCAGAGAGAGACGGTTTCGGGGGGCGGTTAACCCCTGGGAATGTGTGACCAGAGAGAAAGACTTTTGCAGTAACAGGGTCCCCCGGGGGATTGCAGCGAGCGGTCCCAGGGGCGGAGGAATCTGCAGCTCGACCCTGGCAAAGAGGTGGTGACCTCGAGAAGGACTGGCACACGAGGGGCTTTTCCTGGAAACCGTGGGAAGCTGCCCGGCCTGCGAGGGGCCAGCAGGGAGATGTACGCTAAACGCCTGAAGAGCGACCTGGTGGAGCTGTGCAGGCAGAGGGGGCTGCACATCGGGAGGTCCACCAAGGAACAGCTGATTGCCCAGCTGGAGGAGAGGGATCGCTTGGATGACCCGATCCCTGTCCCTGAGGGAAGCCGCCCGGCAGACGCAGCGTGGGCCCTGGGGCCTGACCGGGCTGGGAGGGGTCAGACTGCTGCTGAGGGCATCCCGAGACCCTTCCTACCTATGTCCGGGGGAGGGGTTGGGGGAAGCCCGGCGAATACCGAGGGCACCCTGACCCCGGCACCCAGCAGGGGATCCTCCCGGCGGAGCTCCCCATCCCTGGAGCGGAGGCGGCTGGAATGGGAGAGGGAGATGAAAATGAGGGAGCTGGAGGATCATGAAAAACAACGTCAACATGAGCAGGAGGAGAAGGAGAAACAACGTCAACATGAGCGTCAGGAGAAGGAGAAACAAAGACAGCATGAACTGGAGCTGGCCAGGCTGAGGAGCAGTGGGGCCCCGGCTGCGGCTGCGGTGAGTGCGGGGGGACCCAAGACTGCAAGGAGCTTTGATAAGTGCTTCCTGGCCCAGCGGAAGGAGGGGGAGGACATAGATAGCTTCCTGACGGCCTTTGAGAATGCCTGTGAGCTGCACAGGGTTGACCCCGCAGACAGGCTCCAGTTCCTCACCCCCTTACTGGACCCCAAAGCCGTGGAGGTGTACAGCCGAATGACAGGGGCGGAGGCAGGGGACTATGAACTGTTCAAGCAGGCCCTGCTCCGTGAGTTTGGGCTGACCCCCGAGATGTACCGGAGAAGGTTCCGGAGTCAGCGTAAAACGCCTGAGGTCACCTACCTACAACTGGCCAACCGGATGCAGGGGTATGCCCGCAAGTGGACAGCTGGGGCCCGAGCTAAAGAGGACCTGCTGGACCTAATCGTACTGGAGCAACTGTATGAACAGTGCCCGTCCGACCTGAGGCTGTGGCTGGTGGACAAAAAGCTCGAGAACCCCCAGCACGCAGGGCAGCTGGCCGACGAGTTTGTGAACAGTCGGTCAGGGGGTAGCCGGGAGGAGTCCCAAAAGAACAGGCCCCCCCCGATGCAGAGAGAGAGTCACCAGGGGGCCTCCCAGCGGGGAAATAGGGAGAACCCCCTCCCACGGGGAACGCCTGGCGTCGGGCCCCTCCGACCCGCTCGAGGGGACCAACGTGACCTGAGCTGCTATCGCTGTGGCCAGAGAGGCCACGTACGGTCCCAGTGCCCCGGGCTCAGGGACAAACTGAGCAGACCCAACCTACCCAGGGTTAACTGGGTAGGGACCCAGCTGGACGAGGGGCAGACGACCCAGGAAAGGGGGCCTACCAGTTTACCACCTGCCCCGGAGGGAAGAGTACCCCAGGCCAGCTCCACCAGAGGGCTGGAGGCTCTGGACTCAGGGTGCTCAGTTTACAGGGTGGGCGCGGGGCTGTCCCTCCGGAGAGAGTGCCTTGTTCCCCTGGAGGTGGATGGGAGGAAGGTCAATGGATACTGGGATACGGGCGCGGAGGTGACACTGGCCCGGCCCGAGGTGGTGGCCCCAGATCGGGTGGTGCCCAACACCTATCTGACCCTGACAGGGGTGGGCGGGACCCCATTTAAGGTGCCCGTGGCAAGGGTACACCTGAAATGGGGGGCCAAGGAGGGCCCCAAGGATGTGGGGGTACACCACCATTTGCCCACTGAAGTTTTGATGGGGGGAGACCTAGAGGACTGGCCAAGCAAGCCCCAGGCCGCCCTGGTTGTGACACGTAGCCGGAGCCGGCGAGGGGCACTGCGCCCTGACCTCGGGGAGGGTATCACACCGGAGGCGCAGGACCCTACCCTGGTGGGGAGGGAGGGCCGAGGGGCACGGCTCAGAGAGGCGGAGGCCTCGGACCTGGCCAGCGAGAGGGAACCGGGCCCCATCCCTTCCCCAGCCGCTGAGTTCCAGGCCGAGTTGAGGAAAGATCCCTCCTTGCGGAAGCTCAGGGACCTGGCCGACCTCAGTGTGGGACGGACCATGAGGAGAGGCTGCCAGGAGAGGTTCCTGTGGGAGAAGGGGTTCCTGTACCGAGAATGGGCTCCCACAAGGGAAGTAGAGTCCTGTGGGATCAGGAGGCAGCTGGTGGTCCCCCAGAAGTATCGCTGCAGGCTCCTGTACCTGGCCCATGACATCCCCCTCGCAGGGCACCAGGGAATCCGGCGCACCCGGCAGAGGTTGCTACAGAACTTTTACTGGCCCGGGGTCTTTACCACGGTCCGGCAGTATTGCCGATCCTGTGACCCCTGTCAGAGGGTGGGGAAGGCCCGGGACAAGGGGAAAGCGGCTTTGAGACCTTTGCCCATCATAGAGGAGCCTTTCCAGAAGGTGGCCATGGACATCGTGGGGCCTCTCAGCAAGACGACCCGGTCGGGGAAGAAATACATTCTGGTGGTGGTAGATTTTGCCACCCGCTACCCCGAGGCAGTGCCCTTAGCTTCCATTGAAGCAGACACCGTGGCCGATGCGCTCCTGACCATTTTCAGCCGAGTGGGGT